>NW_028249068.1:0-1369000 GCF_964263255.1 Lissotriton vulgaris | reverse complement strand
AAGCTCATTCTGAGTACATTTTTAGCATACGTTTGCTCCTGCCGGGTCAGCTGAGCAGGGAATTTCTATTTAACCACCTGCTATCATGAGAGACCTCAGGGCTGCATGTTTTGAGCCCAGTACTGATCCTGAAAAGCGTTTCCAACCCCACTTACAAGTAAAACTAGCTAAAATGTGCCTGGCTGCTATTCACTGAAAAGCTCATTCTCTGTACATTTTTGGCATATGTTTCCTCCTACCGGGTCATCTGAGCAGAGAATTTCTATTTAACCACCTGCTTTCATGAGAGACCTCAGGGATGCATGTTTTGAGCCCAGCACTGAGCCTGAAAAGCGTTTCCAACCCCACTTACAAGTAAAACTAGCTAAAATGTGCCTCGCTTCTCTTCACTGAAAAGCTCATTCTGAGTACATTTTTAGCATACGTTTGCTCCTGCCGGGTCAGCTGAGCAGCGAATTTCTATTTAACCACCTGCTATCATGAGAGACCTCAGGGCTGCATGTTTTGAGCCCAGTACTGATCCTGAAAAGCGTTTCCAACCCCACTTACAAGTAAAACTAGCTAAAATGTGCCTGGCTGCTATTCACTGAAAAGCTCATTCTCTGTACATTTTTGGCATATGTTTCCTCCTACCGGGTCAGCTGAGCAGAGAATTTCTATTTAACCACCTGCTTTCATGAGAGACCTCAGAGCTGCATGTTTTGAGCCCAGTACTGAGCCTGAAAAGCATTTCCAACCCCACTTACAAGTAAAACTAGCTAAAATGTGCCTGGCTTCTCTTCACTGAAAAGCTCATTCTGAGTACATTTTTAGCATACGTTTGCTCCTGCCGGGTCAGCTGAGCAGCGAATTTCTATTTAACCACCTGCTTTCATGAGAGACCTCAGGGCTGCATGTTTTGAGCCCAGTATTGATCCTGAAAAGCGTTTTCAACCCCATTTACAAGTAAAACTAGCTAAAATGTGCCTGGCTGCTATTCACTGAAAAGCTCATTCTGTGTACATTTTTGGCATACGTTTGCTACTACCGGGTCAGCTGAGCAGCGAATTTCTATTTAACCACCTGCTTTCATGAGAGACCTCAGGGCTGCATGTTTTGAGCCCAGTACTGAGCCTGAAAAGCATTTCCAACCCCACTTACAAGTAAAACTAGCTAAAATGTGCCTGGCTTCTCTTCACTGAAAATCTCATTCTGAGTACATTTTTAGCATACGTTTGCTCCTGCCGGGTCAGCTGAGCAGCGAATTTCTATTTAACCACCTTCTTTCATGAGAGACCTCAGGGCTGCATGTTTTGAGCCCAGTATTGATCCTGAAACGCGTTTTCAACCCTATTTACAAGTAAAACTAGCTAAAATGTGCCTGGCTGCTTTTCACTGAAAAGCTCATTCTGAGTACATTTTTAGCATACGTTTGCTCCTGCCGGGTCAGCTGAGCAGCGAATTTCTATTTAACCACCTGCTTTCATGAGAGACCTCAGGGATGCATGTTTTGAGCCCAGCACTGAGCCTGAAAAGCGTTTCCAACCCCACTTACAAGTAAAACTAGCTAAAATGTGCCTCGCTTCTCTTCACTGAAAAGCTCATTCTGAGTACATTTTTAGCATACGTTTGCTCCTGCCGGGTCAGCTGAGCAGGGAATTTCTATTTAACCACCTGCTATCATGAGAGACCTCAGGGCTGCATGTTTTGAGCCCAGTACTGATCCTGAAAAGCGTTTCCAACCCCACTTACAAGTAAAACTAGCTAAAATGTGCCTGGCTGCTATTCACTGAAAAGCTCATTCTCTGTACATTTTTGGCATATGTTTCCTCCTACCGGGTCATCTGAGCAGAGAATTTCTATTTAACCACCTGCTTTCATGAGAGACCTCAGGGATGCATGTTTTGAGCCCAGCACTGAGCCTGAAAAGCGTTTCCAACCCCACTTACAAGTAAAACTAGCTAAAATGTGCCTCGCTTCTCTTCACTGAAAAGCTCATTCTGAGTACATTTTTAGCATACGTTTGCTCCTGCCGGGTCAGCTGAGCAGCGAATTTCTATTTAACCACCTGCTATCATGAGAGACCTCAGGGCTGCATGTTTTGAGCCCAGTACTGATCCTGAAAAGCGTTTCCAACCCCACTTACAAGTAAAACTAGCTAAAATGTGCCTGGCTGCTATTCACTGAAAAGCTCATTCTCTGTACATTTTTGGCATATGTTTCCTCCTACCGGGTCAGCTGAGCAGAGAATTTCTATTTAACCACCTGCTTTCATGAGAGACCTCAGAGCTGCATGTTTTGAGCCCAGTACTGAGCCTGAAAAGCATTTCCAACCCCACTTACAAGTAAAACTAGCTAAAATGTGCCTGGCTTCTCTTCACTGAAAAGCTCATTCTGAGTACATTTTTAGCATACGTTTGCTCCTGCCGGGTCAGCTGAGCAGCGAATTTCTATTAACCACCTGCTTTCATGAGAGACCTCAGGGCTGCATGTTTTGAGCCCAGTACTGAGCCTGAAAAGCGTTTCCAACCCCACTTACAAGTAAAACTAGCTAAAATGTGCCTGGCTTCTCTTCACTGAAAAGCTCATTCTGAGTACATTTTTAGCATACGTTTGCTCCGCCGGGTCAGCTGAGCAGCGAATTTCTATTTAACCACCTGCTATCATGAGAGACCTCAGGGCTGCATGTTTTGAGTCCAGTACTGAGCCTGAAAAGCATTTCCAACCCCACTTACAAGTAAAACTAACTAAAATGTGCCTGGCTTCTCTTCACTGAAAAGCTCATTCTGAGTACATTTTAAGCATACGTTTGCTCCTGCCGGGTCAGCTGAGCAGCGAATTTCTATTTAACCACCTGCTATCATGAGAGACCTCAGGGCTGCATGTTTTGAGCCCAGTACTGATCCTGAAAAGCGTTTCCAACCCCACTTACAAGTAAAACTAGCTAAAATGTGCCTGGCTTCTCTTCACTGAAAAGCTCATTCTGAGTACATTTTAAGCATACGTTTGCTCCTGCCGGGTCAGCTGAGCAGCGAATTTCTATTTAACCACCTGCTATCATGAGAGACCTCAGGGCTGCATGTTTTGAGCCCAGTACTTAGCCTGAAAAGCATTTCCAACCCCACTTACAAGTAAAACTAGCTAAAATGTGCCTGGCTTCTCTTCACTGAAAAGCTCATTCTGAGTACATTTTTAGCATACGTTTGCTCCTGCCGGGTCAGCTGAGCAGCGAATTTCTATTTAACCACCTGCTTTCATGAGAGACCTCAGGGATGCATGTTTTGAGCCCAGCACTGAGCCTGAAAAGCGTTTCCAACCCCACTTACAAGTAAAACTAGCTAAAATGTGCCTGGCTTCTCTTCACTGAAAAGCTCATTCTGAGTACATTTTTAGCATACGTTTGCTCCTGCCGGGTCAGCTGAGCAGCGAATTTCTATTTAACCACCTGCTTTCATGAGAGACCTCAGGGCTGCATGTTTTGAGCCCAGTACTGAGCCTGGAAAGCATTTCCAACCCCACTTACAAGTAAAACTAGCTAAAATGTGCCTGGCTTCTCTTCACTGAAAAGCTCATTCTGAGTACATTTTAAGCATACGTTTGCTCCTACCGGGTCAGCTGAGCAGCAAATTTCTATTTAACCACCTGCTTTCATGAGAGACCTCAGGGCTGCATGTTTTGAGCCCAGTATTGATCCTGAAAAGCGTTTTCAACCCCATTTACAAGTAAAACTAGCTAAAATGTGCCTGGCTGCTTTTCACTGAAAAGCTCATTCTGAGTACATTTTTAGCATACGTTTGCTCCTGCCGGGTCAGCTGAGCAGCGAATTTCTATTTAACCACCTGCTTTCATGAGAGACCTCAGGGATGCATGTTTTGAGCCCAGCACTGAGCCTGAAAAGCGTTTCCAACCCCACTTACAAGTAAAACTAGCTAAAATGTGCCTCGCTTCTCTTCACTGAAAAGCTGATTCTGAGTACATTTTTAGCATACGTTTGCTCCTGCCGGGTCAGCTGAGCAGCGAATTTCTATTTAACCACCTGCTATCATGAGAGACCTCAGGGCTGCATGTTTTGAGCCCAGTACTGATCCTGAAAAGCGTTTCCAACCCCACTTACAAGTAAAACTAGCTAAAATGTGCCTGGCTGCTATTCACTGAAAAGCTCATTCTCTGTACATTTTTGGCATATGTTTCCTCCTACCGGGTCAGCTGAGCAGAGAATTTCTATTTAACCACCTGCTTTCATGAGAGACCTCAGAGCTGCATGTTTTGAGCCCAGTACTGAGCCTGAAAAGCATTTCCAACCCCACTTACAAGTAAAACTAGCTAAAATGTGCCTGGCTTCTCTTCACTGAAAAGCTCATTCTGAGTACATTTTTAGCATACGTTTGCTCCTGCCGGGTCAGCTGAGCAGCGAATTTCTATTTAACGCCCTGCTTTCATGAGAGACCTCAGGGCTGCATGTTTTGAGCCCAGTACTGAGCCTGAAAAGCGTTTTCAACCCCACTTACAAGTAAAACTAGCTAAAATGTGCCTGGCTTCTCTTCACTGAAAAGCTCATTCTGAGTACATTTTTAGCATACGTTTGCTCCTGCCGGGTCAGCTGAGCAGCGAATTTCTATTTAACCACCTGCTATCATGAGAGACCTCAGGGCTGCATGTTTTGAGTCCAGTACTGAGCCTGAAAAGCATTTCCAACCCCACTTACAAGTAAAACTAGCTAAAATGTGCCTGGCTTCTCTTCACTGAAAAGCTCATTCTGAGTACATTTTTAGCATACGTTTGCTCCTGCCGGGTCAGCTGAGCAGCGAATTTCTATTTAACCACCTGCTTTCATGAGAGACCTCAGGGCTGCATTTTTGAGCCCAGTATTGATCCTGAAAAGCGTTTTCAACCCCATTTACAAGTAAAACTAGCTAAAATGTGCCTGGCTGCTTTTCACTGAAAAGCTCATTCTGAGTACATTTTTAGCATACGTTTGCTCCTGCCGGGTCAGCTGAGCAGCGAATTTCTATTTAACCACCTGCTTTCATGAGAGACCTCAGGGATGCATGTTTTGAGCCCAGCACTGAGCCTGAAAAGCGTTTCCAACCCCACTTACAAGTAAAACTAGCTAAAATGTGCCTCGCTTCTCTTCACTGAAAAGCTGATTCTGAGTACATTTTTAGCATACGTTTGCTCCTGCTGGGTCAGCTGAGCAGCGAATTTCTATTTAACCACCTGCTATCATGAGAGACCTCAGGGCTGCATGTTTTGAGCCCAGTACTGATCCTGAAAAGCGTTTCCAACCCCACTTACAAGTAAAACTAGCTAAAATGTGCCTGGCTGCTATTCACTGAAAAGCTCATTCTCTGTACATTTTTGGCATATGTTTCCTCCTACCGGGTCAGCTGAGCAGAGAATTTCTATTTAACCACCTGCTTTCATGAGAGACCTCAGAGCTGCATGTTTTGAGCCCAGTACTGAGCCTGAAAAGCATTTCCAACCCCACTTACAAGTAAAACTAGATAAAATGTGCCTGGCTTCTCTTCACTGAAAAGCTCATTCTGAGTACATTTTTAGCATACGTTTGCTCCTGCCGGGTCAGCTGAGCAGCGAATTTCTATTTAACCACCTGCTATCATGAGAGACCTCAGGGCTGCATGTTTTGAGTCCAGTACTGAGCCTGAAAAGCATTTCCAACCCCACTTACAAGTAAAACTAACTAAAATGTGCCTGGCTTCTCTTCACTGAAAAGCTCATTCTGAGTACATTTTAAGCATACGTTTGCTCCTGCCGGGTCAGCTGAGCAGCGAATTTCTATTTAACCACCTGCTATCATGAGAGACCTCAGGGCTGCATGTTTTGAGCCCAGTACTGATCCTGAAAAGCGTTTCCAACCCCACTTACAAGTAAAACTAGCTAAAATGTGCCTGGCTTCTCTTCACTGAAAAGCTCATTCTGAGTACATTTTTAGCATACGTTTGCTCCTGCCGGGTCAGCTGAGCAGCGAATTTCTATTTAACCACCTGCTATCATGAGAGACCTCAGGGCTGCATGTTTTGAGCCCAGTACTGATCCTGAAAAGCGTTTCCAACCCCACTTACAAGTAAAACTAGCTAAAATGTGCCTGGCTGCTATTCACTGAAAAGCTCATTCTGTGTAAAATTTTTGGCATACCTTTGCTCCTACCGGGTCAGCTGAGCAGTGAATTTCTATTTAACCACCTGCTTTCATGAGAGACCTCAGGGCTGCATGTTTTGAGCCCAGTACTTAGCCTGAAAAGCATTTCCAACCCCACTTACAAGTAAAACTAGCTAAAATGTGCCTGGCTGCTATTCACTGAAAAGCTCATTCTGTGTACATTTTTGGCATACGTTTGCTACTACCGGGTCAGCTGAGCAGCGAATTTCTATTTAACCACCTGCTTTCATGAGAGACCTCAGGGCTGCATGTTTTGAGCCCAGTACTGAGCCTGAAAAGCATTTCCAACCCCACTTACAAGTAAAACTAGCTAAAATGTGCATGGCTTCTCTTCACTGAAAAGCTCATTCCGAGTACATTTTTAGCATACGTTTGCTCCTGCCGGGTCAGCTGAGCAGCGAATTTCTATTTAATCACCTGCTATCATGAGAGACCTCAGGGCTGTATGTTTTGAGCCCAGTACTGAGCCTGAAAAGCATTTCCAACCCCACTTACAAGTAAAACTAGCTAAAATGTGCCTGGCTTCTCTTCACTGAAAAGCTCATTCTGAGTACATTTTAAGCATACGTTTGCTCCTACCGGGTCAGCTGAGCAGCGAATTTCTATTTAACCACCTGCTATCACGAGAGACCTCAGGGCTGCATGTTTTGAGCCCAGTACTGATACTGAAAAGCGTTTCCAACCCCACTTACAAGTAAAACTAGCTAAAATGTGCCTGGCTGCTATTCACTGAAAAGCTCATTCTGAGTACATTTTTAGCATACGTTTGCTCCTGCCGGGTCAGCTGAGCAGCGAATTTCTATTTAACCACCTGCTTTCATGAGAGACCTCAGGGCTGCATGTTTTGAGCCCAGTATTGATCCTGAAAAGCGTTTTCAACCCCATTTACAAGTAAAACTAGCTAAAATGTGCCTGGCTGCTTTTCACTGAAAAGCTCATTCTGAGTACATTTTTAGCATACGTTTGCTCCTGCCGGGTCAGCTGAGCAGCGAATTTCTATTTAACCACCTGCTTTCATGAGAGACCTCAGGGATGCATGTTTTGAGCCCAGCACTGAGCCTGAAAAGCTTTTCCAACCCCACTTACAAGTAAAACTAGCTAAAATGTGCCTCGCTTCTCTTCACTGAAAAGCTCATTCTGAGTACATTTTTAGCATACGTTTGCTCCTGCCGGGTCAGCTGAGCAGCGAATTCCTATTTAACCACCTGCTATCATGAGAGACCTCAGGGCTGCATGTTTTGAGCCCAGTACTGATCCTGAAAAGCGTTTCCAACCCCACTTACAAGTAAAACTAGCTAAAATGTGCCTGGCTGCTATTCACTGAAAAGCTCATTCTCTGTACATTTTTGGCATATGTTTCCTCCTACCGGGTCAGCTGAGCAGAGAGAGAATTTCTATTTAACCACCTGCTTTCATGAGAGACCTCAGAGCTGCATGTTTTGAGCCCAGTACTGAGCCTGAAAAGCATTTCCAACCCCACTTACAAGTAAAACTAGCTAAAATGTGCCTGGCTTCTCTTCACTGAAAAGCTCATTCTGAGTACATTTTTAGCATACGTTTGCTCCTGCCGGGTCAGCTGAGCAGCGAATTTCTATTTAACCACCTGCTTTCATGAGAGACCTCAGGGCTGCATGTTTTGAGCCCAGTACTGAGCCTGAAAAGCGTTTCCAACCCCACTTACAAGTAAAACTAGCTAAAATGTGCCTGGCTTCTCTTCACTGAAAAGCTCATTCTGAGTACATTTTTAGCATACGTTTGCTCCTGCCGGGTCAGCTGAGCAGCGAATTTCTATTTAACCACCTGCTTTCATGAGAGACCTCAGGGCTGCATGTTTTGAGCCCAGTATTGATCCTGAAAAGCGTTGTCAACCCCATTTACAAGTAAAACTAGCTAAAATGTGCCTGGCTGCTATTCACTGAAAAGCTCATTCTGAGTACATTTTTGGCATACGTTTGCTACTACCGGGTCAGCTGAGCAGCGAATTTCTATTTAACCACCTGCTTTCATGAGAGACCTCAGGGCTGCATGTTTTGAGCCCAGTACTGAGCCTGAAAAGCATTTCCAACCCCACTTACAAGTAAAACTAGCTAAAAAATGTGCCTGGCTTCTCTTCACTGAAAAGCTCATTCTGAGTACATTTTTAGCATACGTTTGCTCCTGCCGGGTCAGCTGAGCAGCGAATTTCTATTTAATCACCTGCTATCATGAGAGACCTCAGGGCTGCATGTTTTGAGCCCAGTACTGAGCCTGAAAAGCATTTCCAACCCCACTTACAAGTAAAACTAGCTAAAATGTGCCTGGCTTCTCTTCACTGAAAAGCTCATTCTGAGTACATTTTAAGCATACGTTTGCTCCTACCGGGTCAGCTGAGCAGCGAATTTCTATTTAACCACCTGCTATCACGAGAGACCTCAGGGCTGCATGTTTTGAGCCCAGTACTGATCCTGAAAAGCGTTTCCAACCCCACTTACAAGTAAAACTAGCTAAAATGTGCTGGCTGCTATTCACTGAAAAGCTCATTCTGAGTACATTTTTAGCATACGTTTGCTCCTGCCGGGTCAGCTGAGCAGCGAATTTCTATTTAACCACCTGCTTTCATGAGAGACCTCAGGGCTGCATGTTTTGAGCCCAGTATTGATCTTGAAAAGCGTTTTCAACCCCATTTACAAGTAAAACTAGCTAAAATGTGCCTGGCTGCTTTTCACTGAAAAGCTCATTCTGAGTACATTTTTAGCATACGTTTGCTCCTGCCGGGTCAGCTGAGCAGCGAATTTCTATTTAACCACCTGCTTTCATGAGAGACCTCAGGGATGCATGTTTTGAGCCCAGCACTGAGCCTGAAAAGCTTTTCCAACCCCACTTACAAGTAAAACTAGCTAAAATGTGCCTCGCTTCTCTTCACTGAAAAGCTGATTCTGAGTACATTTTTAGCATACGTTTGCTCCTGCCGGGTCAGCTGAGCAGCGAATTTCTATTTAACCACCTGCTATCATGAGAGACCTCAGGGCTGCATGTTTTGAGCCCAGTACTGATCCTGAAAAGCGTTTCCAACCCCACTTACAAGTAAAACTAGCTAAAATGTGCCTGGCTGCTATTCACTGAAAAGCTCATTCTATGTACATTTTTGGCATATGTTTCCTCCTACCGGGTCAGCTGAGCAGAGAGAGAATTTCTATTTAACCACCTGCTTTCATGAGAGACCTCAGAGCTGCATGTTTTGAGCCCAGTACTGAGCCTGAAAAGCATTTCCAACCCCACTTACAAGTAAAACTAGCTAAAATGTGCCTGGCTTCTCTTCACTGAAAAGCTCATTCTGAGTACATTTTAAGCATACGTTTGCTCCTGCCGGGTCAGCTGAGCAGCGAATTTCTATTTAACCACCTGCTATCATGAGAGACCTCAGGGCTGCATGTTTTGAGCCCAGTACTGATCCTGAAAAGCGTTTCCAACCCCACTTACAAGTAAAACTAGCTAAAATGTGCCTGGCTGCTATTCACTGAAAAGCTCATTCTGAGTACATTTTTAGCATACGTTTGCTCCTGCCGGGTCAGCTGAGCAGTGAATTTCTATTTAACCACCTGCTTTCATGAGAGACCTCAGGGCTGCATGTTTTGAGCCCAGTATTGATCCTGAAAAGCGTTTTCAACCCCATTTACAAGTAAAACTAGCTAAAATGTGCCTGGCTTCTCTTCACTGAAAAGCGCATTCTGAGTACATTTTTAGCATACGTTTGCTCTTGCCGGGTCAGCTGAGCAGCGAATTTCTATTTAACCACCTGCTTTCATGAGAGACCTCAGGGATGCATGTTTTGAGCCCAGCACTGAGCCTGAAAAGCGTTTCCAACCCCACTTACAAGTAAAACTAGCTAAAATGTGCCTGGCTTCTCTTCACTGAAAAGCTCATTCTGAGTACATTTTTAGCATATGTTTGCTCCTGCCGGGTCAGCTGAGCAGCGAATTTCTATTTAACCACCTGCTTTCATGAGAGACCTCAGGGATGCATGTTTTGAGCCCAGCACTGAGCCTGAAAAGCGTTTCCAACCCCACTTACAAGTAAAACTAGCTAAAATGTGCCTCGCTTCTCTTCACTGAAAAGCTCATTCTGAGTACATTTTTAGCATACGTTTGCTCCTGCCGGGTCAGCTGAGCAGCGAATTTCTATTTAACCACCTGCTATCATGAGAGACCTCAGGGCTGCATGTTTTGAGCCCAGTACTGATCCTGAAAAGCGTTTCCAACCCCACTTACAAGTAAAACTAGCTAAAATGTGCCTGGCTGCTATTCACTGACAAGCTCATTCTCTGTACATTTTTGGCATATGTTTCCTCCTACCGGGTCAGCTGAGCAGAGAATTTCTATTTAACCACCTGCTTTCATGAGAGACCTCAGAGCTGCATGTTTTGAGCCCAGTACTGAGCCTGAAAAGCATTTCCAACCCCACTTACAAGTAAAACTAGCTAAAATGTGCCTGGCTTCTCTTCACTGAAAAGCTCATTCTGAGTACATTTTTAGCATACGTTTGCTCCTGCCGGGTCAGCTGAGCAGCGAATTTCTATTAACCACCTGCTTTCATGAGAGACCTCAGGGCTGCATGTTTTGAGCCCAGTACTGAGCCTGAAAAGCGTTTCCAACCCCACTTACAAGTAAAACTAGCTAAAATGTGCCTGGCTTCTCTTCACTGAAAAGCTCATTCTGAGTACATTTTTAGCATACGTTTGCTCCTGCCGGGTCAGCTGAGCAGCGAATTTCTATTTAACCACCTGCTATCATGAGAGACCTCAGGGCTGCATGTTTTGAGTCCAGTACTGAGCCTGAAAAGCATTTCCAACCCCACTTACAAGTAAAACTAACTAAAATGTGCCTGGCTTCTCTTCACTGAAAAGCTCATTCTGAGTACATTTTAAGCATACGTTTGCTCCTGCCGGGTCAGCTGAGCAGCGAATTTCTATTTAACCACCTGCTATCATGAGAGACCTCAGGGCTGCATGTTTTGAGCCCAGTACTGATCCTGAAAAGCGTTTCCAACCCCACTTACAAGTAAAACTAGCTAAAATGTGCCTGGCTTCTCTTCACTGAAAAGCTCATTCTGAGTACATTTTAAGCATACGTTTGCTCCTGCCGGGTCAGCTGAGCAGCGAATTTCTATTTAACCACCTGCTATCATGAGAGACCTCAGGGCTGCATGTTTTGAGCCCAGTACTTAGCCTGAAAAGCATTTCCAACCCCACTTACAAGTAAAACTAGCTAAAATGTGCCTGGCTTCTCTTCACTGAAAAGCTCATTCTGAGTACATTTTTAGCATACGTTTGCTCCTGCCGGGTCAGCTGAGCAGCGAATTTCTATTTAACCACCTGCTTTCATGAGAGACCTCAGGGATGCATGTTTTGAGCCCAGCACTGAGCCTGAAAAGCGTTTCCAACCCCACTTACAAGTAAAACTAGCTAAAATGTGCCTGGCTTCTCTGCACTGAAAAGCTCATTCTGAGTACATTTTTAGCATACGTTTGCTCCTGCCGGGTCAGCTGAGCAGCGAATTTCTATTTAACCACCTGCTTTCATGAGAGACCTCAGGGCTGCATGTTTTGAGCCCAGTACTGAGCCTGGAAAGCATTTCCAACCCCACTTACAAGTAAAACTAGCTAAAATGTGCCTGGCTTCTCTTCACTGAAAAGCTCATTCTGAGTACATTTTAAGCATACGTTTGCTCCTACCGGGTCAGCTGAGCAGCAAATTTCTATTTAACCACCTGCTTTCATGAGAGACCTCAGGGCTGCATGTTTTGAGCCCAGTATTGATCCTGAAAAGCGTTTTCAACCCCATTTACAAGTAAAACTAGCTAAAATGTGCCTGGCTGCTTTTCACTGAAAAGCTCATTCTGAGTACATTTTTAGCATACATTTGCTCCTGCCGGGTCAGCTGAGCAGCGAATTTCTATTTAACCACCTGCTTTCATGAGAGACCTCAGGGATGCATGTTTTGAGCCCAGCACTGAGCCTGAAAAGCGTTTCCAACCCCACTTACAAGTAAAACTAGCTAAAATGTGCCTCGCTTCTCTTCACTGAAAAGCTGATTCTGAGTACATTTTTAGCATACGTTTGCTCCTGCCGGGTCAGCTGAGCAGCGAATTTCTATTTAACCACCTGCTATCATGAGAGACCTCAGGGCTGCATGTTTTGAGCCCAGTACTGATCCTGAAAAGCGTTTCCAACCCCACTTACAAGTAAAACTAGCTAAAATGTGCCTGGCTGCTATTCACTGAAAAGCTCATTCTCTGTACATTTTTGGCATATGTTTCCTCCTACCGGGTCAGCTGAGCAGAGAATTTCTATTTAACCACCTGCTTTCATGAGAGACCTCAGAGCTGCATGTTTTGAGCCCAGTACTGAGCCTGAAAAGCATTTCCAACCCCACTTACAAGTAAAACTAGCTAAAATGTGCCTGGCTTCTCTTCACTGAAAAGCTCATTCTGAGTACATTTTTAGCATACGTTTGCTCCTGCCGGGTCAGCTGAGCAGCGAATTTCTATTTAACGCCCTGCTTTCATGAGAGACCTCAGGGCTGCATGTTTTGAGCCCAGTACTGAGCCTGAAAAGCGTTTTCAACCCCACTTACAAGTAAAACTAGCTAAAATGTGCCTGGCTTCTCTTCACTGAAAAGCTCATTCTGAGTACATTTTTAGCATACGTTTGCTCCTGCCGGGTCAGCTGAGCAGCGAATTTCTATTTAACCACCTGCTATCATGAGAGACCTCAGGGCTGCATGTTTTGAGTCCAGTACTGAGCCTGAAAAGCATTTCCAACCCCACTTACAAGTAAAACTAGCTAAAATGTGCCTGGCTTCTCTTCACTGAAAAGCTCATTCTGAGTACATTTTTAGCATACGTTTGCTCCTGCCGGGTCAGCTGAGCAGCGAATTTCTATTTAACCACCTGCTTTCATGAGAGACCTCAGGGCTGCATTTTTGAGCCCAGTATTGATCCTGAAAAGCGTTTTCAACCCCATTTACAAGTAAAACTAGCTAAAATGTGCCTGGCTGCTTTTCACTGAAAAGCTCATTCTGAGTACATTTTTAGCATACGTTTGCTCCTGCCGGGTCAGCTGAGCAGCAAATTTCTATTTAACCACCTGCTTTCATGAGAGACCTCAGGGATGCATGTTTTGAGCCCAGCACTGAGCCTGAAAAGCGTTTCCAACCCCACTTACAAGTAAAACTAGCTAAAATGTGCCTCGCTTCTCTTCACTGAAAAGCTGATTCTGAGTACATTTTTAGCATACGTTTGCTCCTGCTGGGTCAGCTGAGCAGCGAATTTCTATTTAACCACCTGCTATCATGAGAGACCTCAGGGCTGCATGTTTTGAGCCCAGTACTGATCCTGAAAAGCGTTTCCAACCCCACTTACAAGTAAAACTAGCTAAAATGTGCCTGGCTGCTATTCACTGAAAAGCTCATTCTCTGTACATTTTTGGCATATGTTTCCTCCTACCGGGTCAGCTGAGCAGAGAATTTCTATTTAACCACCTGCTTTCATGAGAGACCTCAGAGCTGCATGTTTTGAGCCCAGTACTGAGCCTGAAAAGCATTTCCAACCCCACTTACAAGTAAAACTAGCTAAAATGTGCCTGGCTTCTCTTCACTGAAAAGCTCATTCTGAGTACATTTTTAGCATACGTTTGCTCCTGCCGGGTCAGCTGAGCAGCGAATTTCTATTTAACCACCTGCTATCATGAGAGACCTCAGGGCTGCATGTTTTGAGTCCAGTACTGAGCCTGAAAAGCATTTCCAACCCCACTTACAAGTAAAACTAACTAAAATGTGCCTGGCTTCTCTTCACTGAAAAGCTCATTCTGAGTACATTTTAAGCATACGTTTGCTCCTGCCGGGTCAGCTGAGCAGCGAATTTCTATTTAACCACCTGCTATCATGAGAGACCTCAGGGCTGCATGTTTTGAGCCCAGTACTGATCCTGAAAAGCGTTTCCAACCCCATTTACAAGTAAAACTAGCTAAAATGTGCCTGGCTGCTTTTCACTGAAAAGCTCATTCTGAGTACATTTTTAGCATACGTTTGCTCCTGCCGGGTCAGCTGAGCAGCGAATTTCTATTTAACCACCTGCTTTCATGAGAGACCTCAGGGATGCATGTTTTGAGCCCAGCACTGAGCCTGAAAAGCTTTTCCAACCCCACTTACAAGTAAAACTAACTAAAATGTGCCTGGCTTCTCTTCACTGAAAAGCTCATTCTGAGTACATTTTAAGCATACGTTTGCTCCTGCCGGGTCAGCTGAGCAGCGAATTTCTATTTAACCACCTGCTATCATGAGAGACCTCAGGGCTGCATGTTTTGAGCCCAGTACTGATCCTGAAAAGCGTTTCCAACCCCATTTACAAGTAAAACTAGCTAAAATGTGCCTGGCTGCTTTTCACTGAAAAGCTCATTCTGAGTACATTTTTAGCATACGTTTGCTCCTGCCGGGTCAGCTGAGCAGCGAATTTCTATTTAACCACCTGCTTTCATGAGAGACCTCAGGGATGCATGTTTTGAGCCCAGCACTGAGCCTGAAAAGCTTTTCCAACCCCACTTACAAGTAAAACTAGCTAAAATGTGCCTCGCTTCTCTTCACTGAAAAGCTCATTCTGAGTACATTTTAAGCATACGTTTGCTCCTGCCGGGTCAGCTGAGCAGCGAATTTCTATTTAACCACCTGCTATCATGAGAGACCTCAGGGCTGCATGTTTTGAGCCCAGTACTGATCCTGAAAAGCGTTTCCAACCCCATTTACAAGTAAAACTAGCTAAAATGTGCCTGGCTGCTTTTCACTGAAAAGCTCATTCTGAGTACATTTTTAGCATACGTTTGCTCCTGCCGGGTCAGCTGAGCAGCGAATTTCTATTTAACCACCTGCTTTCATGAGAGACCTCAGGGCTGCATGTTTTGAGCCCAGTATTGATCCTGAAAAGCGTTTTCAACCCCATTTACAAGTAAAACTAGCTAAAATGTGCCTGGCTTCTCTTCACTGAAAAGCGCATTCTGAGTACATTTTTAGCATACGTTTGCTCTTGCCGGGTCAGCTGAGCAGCGAATTTCTATTTAACCACCTGCTTTCATGAGAGACCTCAGGGATGCATGTTTTGAGCCCAGCACTGAGCCTGAAAAGCGTTTCCAACCCCACTTACAAGTAAAACTAGCTAAAATGTGCCTGGCTTCTCTTCACTGAAAAGCTCATTCTGAGTACATTTTTAGCATATGTTTGCTCCTGCCGGGTCAGCTGAGCAGCGAATTTCTATTTAACCACCTGCTTTCATGAGAGACCTCAGGGATGCATGTTTTGAGCCCAGTATTGATCCTGAAAAGCGTTTTCAACCCCATTTACAAGTAAAACTAGCTAAAATGTGCCTGGCTGCTTTTTACTGAAAAGCTCATTCTGAGTACATTTTTAGCATACGTTTGCTCCTGCCGGATCAGCTGAGCAGCGAATTTCTATTGAACCACCTGCTTTCATGAGAGACCTCAGGGATGCATGTTTTGAGCCCAGCACTGAGCCTGAAAAGCGTTTCCAACCCCACTTACAAGTAAAACTAGCTAAAATGTGCCTCGCTTCTCTTCACTGAAAAGCTCATTCTGAGTACATTTTTAGCATACGTTTGCTCCTGCCGGGTCAGCTGAGCAGCGAATTTCTATTTAACCACCTGCTATCATGAGAGACCTCAGGGCTGCATGTTTTGAGCCCAGTACTGATCCTGAAAAGCGTTTCCAACCCCACTTACAAGTAAAACTAGCTAAAATGTGCCTGGCTGCTATTCACTGAAAAGCTCATTCTCTGTACATTTTTGGCATATGTTTCCTCCTACCGGGTCAGCTGAGCTGAGAATTTCTATTTAACCACCTGCTTTCATGAGAGACCTCAGAGCTGCATGTTTTGAGCCCAGTACTGAGCCTGAAAAGCATTTCCAACCCCACTTACAAGTAAAACTAGCTAAAATGTGCCTGGCTTCTCTTCACTGAAAAGCTCATTCTGAGTACATTTTTAGCATACGTTTGCTCCTGCCGGGTCAGCTGAGCAGCGAATTTCTATTTAACCACCTGCTTTCATGAGAGACCTCAGGGCTGCATGTTTTGAGCCCAGTATTGATCCTGAAAAGCGTTTTCAACCCCATTTACAAGTAAAACTAGCTAAAATGTGCCTGGCTGCTATTCACTGAAAAGCTCATTCTGTGTACATTTTTGGCATACGTTTGCTACTACCGGGTCAGCTGAGCAGCGAATTTCTATTTAACCACCTGCTTTCATGAGAGACCTCAGGGCTGCATGTTTTGAGCCCAGTACTGAGCCTGAAAAGCATTTCCAACCCCACTTACAAGTAAAACTAGCTAAAATGTGCCTGGCTTCTCTTCACTGAAAAGCTCATTCTGAGTACATTTTTAGCATACGTTTGCTCCTGCCGGGTCAGCTGAGCAGCGAATTTCTATTTAATCACCTGCTATCATGAGAGACCTCAGGGCTGCATGTTTTGAGCCCAGTACTGAGCCTGAAAAGCATTTCCAACCCCACTTACAAGTAAAACTAGCTAAAATGTGCCTGGCTGCTATTCACTGAAAAGCTCATTCTGAGTACATTTTTAGCATACGTTTGCTCCTGCCGGGTCAGCTGAGCAGCGAATTTCTATTTAACCACCTTCTTTCATGAGAGACCTCAGGGCTGCATGTTTTGAGCCCAGTATTGATCCTGAAAAGCGTTTTCAACCCTATTTACAAGTAAAACTAGCTAAAATGTGCCTGGCTGCTTTTCACTGAAAAGCTCATTCTGAGTACATTTTTAGCATACGTTTGCTCCTGCCGGGTCAGCTGAGCAGCGAATTTCTATTTAACCACCTGCTTTCATGAGAGACCTCAGGGATGCATGTTTTGAGCCCAGCACTGAGCCTGAAAAGCGTTTCCAACCCCACTTACAAGTAAAACTAGCTAAAATGTGCCTCGCTTCTCTTCACTGAAAAGCTCATTCTGAGTACATTTTTAGCATACGTTTGCTCCTGCCGGGTCAGCTGAGCAGGGAATTTCTATTTAACCACCTGCTATCACGAGAGACCTCAGGGCTGCATGTTTTGAGCCCAGTACTGATCCTGAAAAGCGTTTCCAACCCCACTTACAAGTAAAACTAGCTAAAATGTGCCTGGCTGCTATTCACTGAAAAGCTCATTCTCTGTACATTTTTGGCATATGTTTCCTCCTACCGGGTCAGCTGAGCAGAGAATTTCTATTTAACCACCTGCTTTCATGAGAGACCTCAGAGCTGCATGTTTTGAGCCCAGTACTGAGCCTGAAAAGCATTTCCAACCCCACTTACAAGTAAAACTAGCTAAAATGTGCCTGGCTTCTCTTCACTGAAAAGCTCATTCTGAGTACATTTTTAGCATACGTTTGCTCCTGCCGGGTCAGCTGAGCAGCGAATTTCTATTTAACCACCTGCTTTCATGAGAGACCTCAGGGATGCATGTTTTGAGCCCAGCACTGAGCCTGAAAAGCGTTTCCAACCCCACTTACAAGTAAAACTAGCTAAAATGTGCCTCGCTTCTCTTCACTGAAAAGCTCATTCTGAGTACATTTTTAGCATACGTTTGCTCCTGCCGGGTCAGCTGAGCAGCGAATTTCTATTTAACCACCTGCTATCATGAGAGACCTCAGGGCTGCATGTTTTGAGCCCAGTACTGATCCTGAAAAGCGTTTCCAACCCCACTTACAAGTAAAACTAGCTAAAATGTGCCTGGCTGCTATTCACTGAAAAGCTCATTCTCTGTACATTTTTGGCATATGTTTCCTCCTACCGGGTCAGCTGAGCAGAGAATTTCTATTTAACCACCTGCTTTCATGAGAGACCTCAGAGCTGCATGTTTTGAGCCCAGTACTGAGCCTGAAAAGCATTTCCAACCCCACTTACAAGTAAAACTAGCTAAAATGTGCCTGGCTTCTCTTCACTGAAAAGCTCATTCTGAGTACATTTTTAGCATACGTTTGCTCCTGCCGGGTCAGCTGAGCAGCGAATTTCTATTAACCACCTGCTTTCATGAGAGACCTCAGGGCTGCATGTTTTGAGCCCAGTACTGAGCCTGAAAAGCGTTTCCAACCCCACTTACAAGTAAAACTAGCTAAAATGTGCCTGGCTTCTCTTCACTGAAAAGCTCATTCTGAGTACATTTTTAGCATACGTTTGCTCCTGCCGGGTCAGCTGAGCAGCGAATTTCTATTTAACCACCTGCTATCATGAGAGACCTCAGGGCTGCATGTTTTGAGTCCAGTACTGAGCCTGAAAAGCATTTCCAACCCCACTTACAAGTAAAACTAACTAAAATGTGCCTGGCTTCTCTTCACTGAAAAGCTCATTCTGAGTACATTTTAAGCATACGTTTGCTCCTGCCGGGTCAGCTGAGCAGCGAATTTCTATTTAACCACCTGCTATCATGAGAGACCTCAGGGCTGCATGTTTTGAGCCCAGTACTGATCCTGAAAAGCGTTTCCAACCCCACTTACAAGTAAAACTAGCTAAAATGTGCCTGGCTTCTCTTCACTGAAAAGCTCATTCTGAGTACATTTTAAGCATACGTTTGCTCCTGCCGGGTCAGCTGAGCAGCGAATTTCTATTTAACCACCTGCTATCATGAGAGACCTCAGGGCTGCATGTTTTGAGCCCAGTACTGATCCTGAAAAGCGTTTCCAACCCCACTTACAAGTAAAACTAGCTAAAATGTGCCTGGCTTCTATTCACTGAAAAGTTCATTCTGTGTAAAATTTTTGGCATACCTTTGCTCCTACCGGGTCAGCTGAGCAGTGAATTTCTATTTAACCACCTGCTTTCATGAGAGACCTCAGGGCTGCATGTTTTGAGCCCAGTACTTAGCCTGAAAAGCATTTCCAACCCCACTTACAAGTAAAACTAGCTAAAATGTGCCTGGCTTCTCTTCACTGAAAAGCTCATTCTGAGTACATTTTTAGCATACGTTTGCTCCTGCCGGGTCAGCTGAGCAGCGAATTTCTATTTAACCACCTGCTTTCATGAGAGACCTCAGGGATGCATGTTTTGAGCCCAGCACTGAGCCTGAAAAGCGTTTCCAACCCCACTTACAAGTAAAACTAGCTAAAATGTGCCTGGCTTCTCTTCACTGAAAAGCTCATTCTGAGTACATTTTTAGCATACGTTTGCTCCTGCCGGGTCAGCTGAGCAGCGAATTTCTATTTAATCACCTGCTATCATGGGAGACCTCAGGGCTGCATGTTTTGAGCCCAGTACTGAGCCTGAAAAGCATTTCCAACCCCACTTACAAGTAAAACTAGCTAAAATGTGCCTGGCTTCTCTTCACTGAAAAGCTCATTCTGAGTACATTTTAAGCATACGTTTGCTCCTACCGGGTCAGCTGAGCAGCAAATTTCTATTTAACCACCTGCTTTCATGAGAGACCTCAGGGCTGCATGTTTTGAGCCCAGTATTGATCCTGAAAAGCGTTTTCAACCCCATTTACAAGTAAAACTAGCTAAAATGTGCCTGGCTGCTTTTCACTGAAAAGCTCATTCTGAGTACATTTTTAGCATACGTTTGCTCCTGCCGAGTCAGCTGAGCAGCGAATTTCTATTTAACCACCTGCTTTCATGAGAGACCTCAGGGATGCATGTTTTGAGCCCAGCACTGAGCCTGAAAAGCGTTTCCAACCCTACTTACAAGTAAAACTAGCTAAAATGTGCCTCGCTTCTCTTCACTGAAAAGCTGATTCTGAGTACATTTTTAGCATACGTTTGCTCCTGCCGGGTCAGCTGAGCAGCGAATTTCTATTTAACCACCTGCTATCATGAGAGACCTCAGGGCTGCATGTTTTGAGCCCAGTACTGATCCTGAAAAGCGTTTCCAACCCCACTTACAAGTAAAACTAGCTAAAATGTGCCTGGCTGCTATTCACTGAAAAGCTCATTCTCTGTACATTTTTGGCATATGTTTCCTCCTACCGGGTCAGCTGAGCAGAGAATTTCTATTTAACCACCTGCTTTCATGAGAGACCTCAGAGCTGCATGTTTTGAGCCCAGTACTGAGCCTGAAAAGCATTTCCAACCCCACTTACAAGTAAAACTAGCTAAAATGTGCCTGGCTTCTCTTCACTGAAAAGCTCATTCTGAGTACATTTTTAGCATACGTTTGCTCCTGCCGGGTCAGCTGAGCAGCGAATTTCTATTTAACGCCCTGCTTTCATGAGAGACCTCAGGGCTGCATGTTTTGAGCCCAGTACTGAGCCTGAAAAGCGTTTTCAACCCCACTTACAAGTAAAACTAGCTAAAATGTGCCTGGCTTCTCTTCACTGAAAAGCTCATTCTGAGTACATTTTTAGCATACGTTTGCTCCTGCCGGGTCAGCTGAGCAGCGAATTTCTATTTAACCACCTGCTATCATGAGAGACCTCAGGGCTGCATGTTTTGAGTCCAGTACTGAGCCTGAAAAGCATTTCCAACCCCACTTACAAGTAAAACTAGCTAAAATGTGCCTGGCTTCTCTTCACTGAAAAGCTCATTCTGAGTACATTTTTAGCATACGTTTGCTCCTGCCGGGTCAGCTGAGCAGCGAATTTCTATTTAACCACCTGCTTTCATGAGAGACCTCAGGGCTGCATTTTTGATCCCAGTATTGATCCTGAAAAGCGTTTTCAACCCCATTTACAAGTAAAACTAGCTAAAATGTGCCTGGCTGCTTTTCACTGAAAAGCTCATTCTGAGTACATTTTTAGCATACGTTTGCTCCTGCCGGGTCAGCTGAGCAGCGAATTTCTATTTAACCACCTGCTTTCATGAGAGACCTCAGGGATGCATGTTTTGAGCCCAGCACTGAGCCTGAAAAGCGTTTCCAACCCCACTTACAAGTAAAACTAGCTAAAATGTGCCTCGCTTCTCTTCACTGAAAAGCTGATTCTGAGTACATTTTTAGCATACGTTTGCTCCTGCTGGGTCAGCTGAGCAGCGAATTTCTATTTAACCACCTGCTATCATGAGAGACCTCAGGGCTGCATGTTTTGAGCCCAGTACTGAGCCTGAAAAGCATTTCCAACCCCACTTACAAGTAAAACTAGCTAAAATGTGCCTGGCTGCTATTCACTGAAAAGCTCATTCTGAGTACATTTTTAGCATACGTTTGCTCCTGCCGGGTCAGCTGAGCAGCGAATTTCTATTTAACCACCTTCTTTCATGAGAGACCTCAGGGCTGCATGTTTTGAGCCCAGTATTGATCCTGAAAAGCGTTTTCAACCCTATTTACAAGTAAAACTAGCTAAAATGTGCCTGGCTGCTTTTCACTGAAAAGCTCATTCTGAGTACATTTTTAGCATACGTTTGCTCCTGCCGGGTCAGCTGAGCAGCGAATTTCTATTTAACCACCTGCTTTCATGAGAGACCTCAGGGATGCATGTTTTGAGCCCAGCACTGAGCCTGAAAAGCGTTTCCAACCCCACTTACAAGTAAAACTAGCTAAAATGTGCCTCGCTTCTCTTCACTGAAAAGCTCATTCTGAGTACATTTTTAGCATACGTTTGCTCCTGCCGGGTCAGCTGAGCAGGGAATTTCTATTTAACCACCTGCTATCATGAGAGACCTCAGGGCTGCATGTTTTGAGCCCAGTACTGATCCTGAAAAGCGTTTCCAACCCCACTTACAAGTAAAACTAGCTAAAATGTGCCTGGCTGCTATTCACTGAAAAGCTCATTCTCTGTACATTTTTGGCATATGTTTCCTCCTATCGGGTCAGCTGAGCAGAGAATTTCTATTTAACCACCTGCTTTCATGAGAGACCTCAGAGCTGCATGTTTTGAGCCCAGTACTGAGCCTGAAAAGCATTTCCAACCCCACTTACAAGTAAAACTAGCTAAAATGTGCCTGGCTTCTCTTCACTGAAAAGCTCATTCTGAGTACATTTTTAGCATACGTTTGCTCCTGCCGGGTCAGCTGAGCAGCGAATTTCTATTTAACCACCTGCTTTCATGAGAGACCTCAGGGATGCATGTTTTGAGCCCAGCACTGAGCCTGAAAAGCGTTTCCAACCCCACTTACAAGTAAAACTAGCTAAAATGTGCCTCGCTTCTCTTCACTGAAAAGCTCATTCTGAGTACATTTTTAGCATACGTTTGCTCCTGCCGGGTCAGCTGAGCAGCGAATTTCTATTTAACCACCTGCTATCATGAGAGACCTCAGGGCTGCATGTTTTGAGCCCAGTACTGATCCTGAAAAGCGTTTCCAACCCCACTTACAAGTAAAACTAGCTAAAATGTGCCTGGCTGCTATTCACTGAAAAGCTCATTCTCTGTACATTTTTGGCATATGTTTCCTCCTACCGGGTCAGCTGAGCAGAGAATTTCTATTTAACCACCTGCTTTCATGAGAGACCTCAGAGCTGCATGTTTTGAGCCCAGTACTGAGCCTGAAAAGCATTTCCAACCCCACTTACAAGTAAAACTAGCTAAAATGTGCCTGGCTTCTCTTCACTGAAAAGCTCATTCTGAGTACATTTTTAGCATACGTTTGCTCCTGCCGGGTCAGCTGAGCAGCGAATTTCTATTAACCACCTGCTTTCATGAGAGACCTCAGGGCTGCATGTTTTGAGCCCAGTACTGAGCCTGAAAAGCGTTTCCAACCCCACTTACAAGTAAAACTAGATAAAATGTGCCTGGCTTCTCTTCACTGAAAAGCTCATTCTGAGTACATTTTTAGCATACGTTTGCTCCTGCCGGGTCAGCTGAGCAGCGAATTTCTATTTAACCACCTGCTATCATGAGAGACCTCAGGGCTGCATGTTTTGAGTCCAGTACTGAGCCTGAAAAGCATTTCCAACCCCACTTACAAGTAAAACTAACTAAAATGTGCCTGGCTTCTCTTCACTGAAAAGCTCATTCTGAGTACATTTTAAGCATACGTTTGCTCCTGCCGGGTCAGCTGAGCAGCGAATTTCTATTTAACCACCTGCTATCATGAGAGACCTCAGGGCTGCATGTTTTGAGCCCAGTACTGATCCTGAAAAGCGTTTCCAACCCCACTTACAAGTAAAACTAGCTAAAATGTGCCTGGCTTCTCTTCACTGAAAAGCTCATTCTGAGTACATTTTAAGCATACGTTTGCTCCTGCCGGGTCAGCTGAGCAGCGAATTTCTATTTAACCACCTGCTATCATGAGAGACCTCAGGGCTGCATGTTTTGAGCCCAGTACTGATCCTGAAAAGCGTTTCCAACCCCACTTACAAGTAAAACTAGCTAAAATGTGCCTGGCTTCTATTCACTGAAAAGTTCATTCTGTGTAAAATTTTTGGCATACCTTTGCTCCTACCGGGTCAGCTGAGCAGTGAATTTCTATTTAACCACCTGCTTTCATGAGAGACCTCAGGGCTGCATGTTTTGAGCCCAGTACTTAGCCTGAAAAGCATTTCCAACCCCACTTACAAGTAAAACTAGCTAAAATGTGCCTGGCTTCTCTTCACTGAAAAGCTCATTCTGAGTACATTTTTAGCATACGTTTGCTCCTGCCGGGTCAGCTGAGCAGCGAATTTCTATTTAACCACCTGCTTTCATGAGAGACCTCAGGGATGCATGTTTTGAGCCCAGCACTGAGCCTGAAAAGCGTTTCCAACCCCACTTACAAGTAAAACTAGCTAAAATGTGCCTGGCTTCTCTTCACTGAAAAGCTCATTCTGAGTACATTTTTAGCATACGTTTGCTCCTGCCGGGTCAGCTGAGCAGCGAATTTCTATTTAATCACCTGCTATCATGAGAGACCTCAGGGCTGCATGTTTTGAGCCCAGTACTGAGCCTGAAAAGCATTTCCAACCCCACTTACAAGTAAAACTAGCTAAAATGTGCCTGGCTTCTCTTCACTGAAAAGCTCATTCTGAGTACATTTTAAGCATACGTTTGCTCCTACCGGGTCAGCTGAGCAGCAAATTTCTATTTAACCACCTGCTTTCATGAGAGACCTCAGGGCTGCATGTTTTGAGCCCAGTATTGATCCTGAAAAGCGTTTTCAACACCATTTACAAGTAAAACTAGCTAAAATGTGCCTGGCTGCTTTTCACTGAAAAGCTCATTCTGAGTACATTTTTAGCATACGTTTGCTCCTGCCGGGTCAGCTGAGCAGCGAATTTCTATTTAACCACCTGCTTTCATGAGAGACCTCAGGGATGCATGTTTTGAGCCCAGCACTGAGCCTGAAAAGCGTTTCCAACCCTACTTACAAGTAAACTAGCTAAAATGTGCCTGGCTGCTATTCACTGAAAAGCTCATTCTCTGTACATTTTTGGCATATGTTTCCTCCTACCGGGTCAGCTGAGCAGAGAATTTCTATTTAACCACCTGCTTTCATGAGAGACCTCAGAGCTGCATGTTTTGAGCCCAGTACTGAGCCTGAAAAGCATTTCCAACCCCACTTACAAGTAAAACTAGCTAAAATGTGCCTGGCTTCTCTTCACTGAAAAGCTCATTCTGAGTACATTTTTAGCATACGTTTGCTCCTGCCGGGTCAGCTGAGCAGCGAATTTCTATTTAACGCCCTGCTTTCATGAGAGACCTCAGGGCTGCATGTTTTGAGCCCAGTACTGAGCCTGAAAAGCGTTTTCAACCCCACTTACAAGTAAAACTAGCTAAAATGTGCCTGGCTTCTCTTCACTGAAAAGCTCATTCTGAGTACATTTTTAGCATACGTTTGCTCCTGCCGGGTCAGCTGAGCAGCGAATTTCTATTTAACCACCTGCTATCATGAGAGACCTCAGGGCTGCATGTTTTGAGTCCAGTACTGAGCCTGAAAAGCATTTCCAACCCCACTTACAAGTAAAACTAGCTAAAATGTGCCTGGCTTCTCTTCACTGAAAAGCTCATTCTGAGTACATTTTTAGCATACGTTTGCTCCTGCCGGGTCAGCTGAGCAGCGAATTTCTATTTAACCACCTGCTTTCATGAGAGACCTCAGGGCTGCATTTTTGATCCCAGTATTGATCCTGAAAAGCGTTTTCAACCCCATTTACAAGTAAAACTAGCTAAAATGTGCCTGGCTGCTTTTCACTGAAAAGCTCATTCTGAGTACATTTTTAGCATACGTTTGCTCCTGCCGGGTCAGCTGAGCAGCGAATTTCTATTTAACCACCTGCTTTCATGAGAGACCTCAGGGATGCATGTTTTGAGCCCAGCACTGAGCCTGAAAAGCGTTTCCAACCCCACTTACAAGTAAAACTAGCTAAAATGTGCCTGGCTGCTATTCACTGAAAAGCTCATTCTCTGTACATTTTTGGCATATGTTTCCTCCTACCGGGTCAGCTGAGCAGAGAATTTCTATTTAACCACCTGCTTTCATGAGAGACCTCAGAGCTGCATGTTTTGAGCCCAGTACTGAGCCTGAAAAGCATTTCCAACCCCACTTACAAGTAAAACTAGCTAAAATGTGCCTGGCTTCTCTTCACTGAAAAGCTCATTCTGAGTACATTTTTAGCATACGTTTGCTCCTGCCGGGTCAGCTGAGCAGCGAATTTCTATTTAACCACCTGCTTTCATGAGAGACCTCAGAGCTGCATGTTTTGAGCCCAGTACTGAGCCTGAAAAGCATTTCCAACCCCACTTACAAGTAAAACTAGCTAAAATGTGCCTGGCTTCTCTTCACTGAAAAGCTCATTCTGAGTACATTTTTAGCATACGTTTGCTCCTGCCGGGTCAGCTGAGCAGCGAATTTCTATTTAACCACCTGCTATCATGAGAGACCTCAGGGCTGCATGTTTTGAGCCCAGTACTGATCCTGAAAAGCGTTTCCAACCCCACTTACAAGTAAAACTAGCTAAAATGTGCCTGGCTTCTCTTCACTGAAAAGCTCATTCTGAGTACATTTTTAGCATACGTTTGCTCCTGCCGGGTCAGCTGAGCAGCGAATTTCTATTTAACCACCTGCTATCATGAGAGACCTCAGGGCTGCATGTTTTGAGCCCAGTACTGATCCTGAAAAGCGTTTCCAACCCCACTTACAAGTAAAACTAGCTAAAATGTGCCTGGCTGCTATTCACTGAAAAGCTCATTCTGTGTAAAATTTTTGGCATACCTTTGCTCCTACCGGGTCAGCTGAGCAGTGAATTTCTATTTAACCACCTGCTTTCATGAGAGACCTCAGGGCTGCATGTTTTGAGCCCAGTACTTAGCCTGAAAAGCATTTCCAACCCCACTTACAAGTAAAACTAGCTAAAATGTGCCTGGCTGCTATTCACTGAAAAGCTCATTCTGTGTACATTTTTGGCATACGTTTGCTACTACCGGGTCAGCTGAGCAGCGAATTTCTATTTAACCACCTGCTTAAATGAGAGACCTCAGGGCTGCATGTTTTGAGCCCAGTACTGAGCCTGAAAAGCATTTCCAACCCCACTTACAAGTAAAACTAGCTAAAATGTGCATGGCTTCTCTTCACTGAAAAGCTCATTCCGAGTACATTTTTAGCATACGTTTGCTCCTGCCGGGTCAGCTGAGCAGCGAATTTCTATTTAACCACCTGCTATCACGAGAGACCTCAGGGCTGCATGTTTTGAGCCCAGTACTGATACTGAAAAGCGTTTCCAACCCCACTTACAAGTAAAACTAGCTAAAATGTGCCTGGCTGCTATTCACTGAAAAGCTCATTCTGAGTACATTTTTAGCATACGTTTGCTCCTGCCGGGTCAGCTGAGCAGCGAATTTCTATTTAACCACCTGCTTTCATGAGAGACCTCAGGGCTGCATGTTTTGAGCCCAGTATTGATCCTGAAAAGCGTTTTCAACCCCACTTACAAGTAAAACTAGCTAAAATGTGCATGGCTTCTCTTCACTGAAAAGCTCATTCCGAGTACATTTTTAGCATACGTTTGCTCCTGCCGGGTCAGCTGAGCAGCGAATTTCTATTTAACCACCTGCTTTCATGAGAGACCTCAGGGATGCATGTTTTGAGCCCAGCACTGAGCCTGAAAAGCTTTTCCAACCCCACTTACAAGTAAAACTAGCTAAAATGTGCCTCGCTTCTCTTCACTGAAAAGCTGATTCTGAGTACATTTTTAGCATACGTTTGCTCCTGCCGGGTCAGCTGAGCAGCGAATTCCTATTTAACCACCTGCTATCATGAGAGACCTCAGGGCTGCATGTTTTGAGCCCAGTACTGATCCTGAAAAGCGTTTCCAACCCCACTTACAAGTAAAACTAGCTAAAATGTGCCTGGCTGCTATTCACTGAAAAGCTCATTCTGAGTACATTTTTAGCATACGTTTGCTCCTGCCGGGTCAGCTGAGCAGAGAGAGAATTTCTATTTAACCACCTGCTATCATGAGAGACCTCAGGGCTGCATGTTTTGAGTCCAGTACTGAGCCTGAAAAGCATTTCCAACCCCACTTACAAGTAAAACTAGCTAAAATGTGCCTGGCTTCTCTTCACTGAAAAGCTCATTCTGAGTACATTTTTAGCATACGTTTGCTCCTGCCGGGTCAGCTGAGCAGCGAATTTCTATTTAACCACCTGCTTTCATGAGAGACCTCAGGGATGCATGTTTTGAGCCCAGCACTGAGCCTGAAAAGCGTTTCCAACCCCACTTACAAGTAAAACTAGCTAAAATGTGCCTCGCTTCTCTTCACTGAAAAGCTGATTCTGAGTACATTTTTAGCATGCGTTTGCTCCTGCCGGGTCAGCTGAGCAGCGAATTTCTATTTAACCACCTGCTATCATGAGAGACCTCAGGGCTGCATGTTTTGAGCCCAGTACTGATCCTGAAAAGCGTTTCCAACCCCACTTACAAGTAAAACTAGCTAAAATGTGCCTGGCTGCTATTCACTGAAAAGCTCATTCTCTGTACATTTTTGGCATATGTTTCCTCCTACCGGGTCAGCTGAGCTGAGAATTTCTATTTAACCACCTGCTTTCATGAGAGACCTCAGAGCTGCATGTTTTGAGCCCAGTACTGAGCCTGAAAAGCATTTCCAACCCCACTTACAAGTAAAACTAGCTAAAATGTGCCTGGCTTCTCTTCACTGAAAAGCTCATCCTGAGTACATTTTTAGCATACGTTTGCTCCTGCCGGGTCAGCTGAGCAGCGAATTTCTATTTAACCACCTGCTATCATGAGAGACCTCAGGGCTGCATGTTTTGAGTCCAGTACTGAGCCTGAAAAGCATTTCCAACCCCACTTACAAGTAAAACTAGCTAAAATGTGCCTGGCTTCTCTTCACTGAAAAGCTCATTCTGAGTACATTTTTAGCATACGTTTGCTCCTGCCGGGTCAGCTGAGCAGCGAATTTCTATTTAACCACCTGCTATCATGAGAGACCTCAGGGCTGCATGTTTTGAGTCCAGTACTGAGCCTGAAAAGCATTTCCAACCCCACTTACAAGTAAAACTAGCTAAAATGTGCCTGGCTTCTCTTCACTGAAAAGCTCATTCTGAGTACATTTTAAGCATACGTTTGCTCCTGCCGGGTCTGCTGAGCAGCGAATTTCTATTTAACCACCTGCTATCATGAGAGACCTCAGGGCTGCATGTTTTGAGCCCAGTACTGAGCCTGAAAAGCGTTTCCAACCCCACTTACAAGTAAAACTAGCTAAAATGTGCCTGGCTGCTATTCACTGAAAAAGCTCATTCTGTGTACATTTTTGGCATACGTTTGCTCCTACCGGGTCAGCTGAGCAGCGAATTTCTATTTAACCACCTGCTATCACGTGAGACCTCAGGGCTGCATATTTTGAGCCCAGTACTGATCCTGAAAAGCGTTTCCAACCCCATTTACAAGTAAAACTACCTAAAATGTGCCTGGCTGCTATTCACTGAAAAGCTCATTCTGTGTACATTTTTGGCATACGTTTGCTCCTGCCAAGTCAGCTGAGCAGCGAATTTCTATTTAACCACCTGCTATCACGAGAGACCTCAGGGCTGCATGTTTTGAGCCAGTACTGAGCCTGAAAAGCATTTCCAACCCCACTTACAAGTAAAACTAGCTAAAATGTGCCTGGCTTCTCTTCACTGAAAAGCTCATTCTTGATACATTTTTAGCATACGTTTGCTCCTGCCGGGTCAGCTGAGCAGCGAATTTCTATTTAACCACCTGCTATCATGAGAGACCTCAGGGCTGCATGTTTTGAGCCCAGTACTGATCCTGAAAAGCGTTTCCAACCCCACTTACAAGTAAAACTAGCTAAAATGTGCCTGGCTGCTATTCACTGAAAAGCTCATTCTCTGTACATTTTTTGCATATGTTTCCTCCTACCGGGTCAGCTGAGCAGAGATTTTCTATTTAACCACCTGCTTTCATGAGAGACCTCAGAGCTGCATGTTTTGAGCCCAGTACTGAGCCTGAAAAGCATTTCCAACCCCACTTACAAGTAAAACTAGCTAAAATGTGCCTGGCTTCTCTTCACTGAAAAGCTCATTCTGAGTACATTTTTAGCATACGTTTGCTCCTGCCGGGTCAGCTGAGCCGCGAATTTCTATTTAACCACCTGCTTTCATGTGAGACCTCAGGGCTGCATGTTTTGAGCCCAGTACTGAGCCTGAAAAGTGTTTCCAACCCAACTTACAAGTAAAACTAGCTAAAATGTGCCTGGCTTCTCTTCACTGAAAGCTCATTCTGAGTACATTTTTAGCATACGTTTGCTCCTGCCGGGTCAGCTGAGCAGCGAATTTCTATTTAACCACCTGCTATCATGAGAGACCTCAGGGCTGCATGTTTTGAGCCCAGTACCGAGCCTGAAAAGCATTTCCAACCCCACTTACAAGTAAATCTAGCTAAAATGTGCCTGGCTTCTCTTCACTGAAAAGCTAATTCTTTTTACATTTTAAGCATACGTTTGCTCCTGCCGGGTCAGCTGAGCAGCGAATTTCTAATTAACCACCTGCTATCATGAGAGACCTCAGGGCTGCATGTTTTGAGCCCAGTACTGATCCTGAAAAGCGTTTCCAACCCCACTTACAAGTAAAACTAGCTAAAATGTGCCTGGCTTCTCTTCACTGAAAAGCTCATTCTGTGTACATTTTTGGCATACCTTTGCTCCTACCGGGTCAGCTGAGCAGCGATTTCTATTTAACCACCTGCTTTCATGAGAGACCTCAGGGCTGCATGTTTTGAGCCCAGTACTTAGCCTGAAAAGCATTTCCAACCCCACTTACAAGTAAAACTAGCTAAAATGTGCCTTTCTTCTCTTCACTGAAAAGCTCATTCTGAGTACATTTTTAGCATACGTTTGCTCCTGCAGGGTCAGTTGAGCAGCGAATTTCTATTTAACCACCTGCTTTCATGAGAGACCTCAGGGATGCATGTTTAGAGCCCAGCACTGAGCCTGAAAAGCGTTTCCAACCCCACTTACAAGTAAAACTAGCTAAAATGTGCCTGGCTTCTCTTCACTGAAAAGCTCATTCTGAGTACATTTAGCATACGTTTGCTCCTGCCGGGTCAGCTGAGCAGCGAATTTCTATTTAACCACCTGCTATCATGAGAGACCTCAGGGCTGCATGTTTTGAGCCCAGTACTGATCCTGAAAAGCGTTTCCAACCCCACTTACAAGTAAAACTAGCTAAAATGTGCCTGGCTGCTATTCACTGAAAAGCTCATTCTCTGTACATTTTTGGCATATGTTTCCTCCTACCGGGTCAGCTGAGCCGCGAATTTCTATTTAACCACCTGCTTTCATGTGAGACCTCAGGGCTGCATGTTTTGAGCCCAGTACTGAGCCTGAAAAGTGTTTCCAACCCAACTTACAAGTAAAACTAGCTAAAATGTGCCTGGCTTCTCTTCACTGAAAGCTCATTCTGAGTACATTTTTAGCATACGTTTGCTCCTGCCGGGTCAGCTGAGCAGCGAATTTCTATTTAACCACCTGCTATCATGAGAGACCTCAGGGCTGCATGTTTTGAGCCCAGTACCGAGCCTGAAAAGCATTTCCAACCCCACTTACAAGTAAATCTAGCTAAAATGTGCCTGGCTTCTCTTCACTGAAAAGCTAATTCTTTTTACATTTTAAGCATACGTTTGCTCCTGCCGGGTCAGCTGAGCAGCGAATTTCTATTTAACCACCTGCTATCATGAGAGACCTCAGGGCTGCATGTTTTGAGCCCAGTACTGATCCTGAAAAGCGTTTCCAACCCCACTTACAAGTAAAACTAGCTAAAATGTGCCTGGCTGCTATTCACTGAAAAGCTCATTCTGTGTACATTTTTGGCATACCTTTGCTCCTACCGGGTCAGCTGAGCAGCGATTTCTATTTAACCACCTGCTTTCATGAGAGACCTCAGGGCTGCATGTTTTGAGCCCAGTACTTAGCCTGAAAAGCATTTCCAACCCCATTTACAAGTAAAACTAGCTAAAATGTGCCTGGCTGCTCTTCACTGAAAAGCTCATCCTGAGTACATTTTTAGCATACGTTTGCTCCTGCCGGGTCAGCTGAGCAGCGAATTTCTATTTAACCACCTGCTTTCATGAGAGACCTCAGGGATGCATGTTTTGAGCCCAGTACTGAGCCTGAAAAGCGTTTCCAACCCCACTTACAAGTAAAACTAGCTAAAATGTGCCTCGCTTCTCTTCACTGAAAAGCTCATTCTGAGTACATTTTTAGCATACGTTTGCTCCTGCCGGGTCAGCTGAGCAGCGAATTTCTATTTAACCACCTGCTATCATGAGAGACCTCAGGGCTGCATGTTTTAAATCCAGTACTGAGCCTGAAAAGCATTTCCAACCCCACTTACAAGTAAAACTAGCTAAAATGTGCCTGGCTTCTCTTCACTGAAAAGCTCATTCTGAGTACATTTTAAGCATACGTTTGCTCCTGCCGGGTCTGCTGAGCAGCGAATTTCTATTTAACCACCTGCTATCATGAGAGACCTCAGGGCTGCATGTTTTGAGCCCAGTACTGAGCCTGAAAAGCGTTTCCAACCCCACTTACAAGTAAAACTAGCTAAAATGTGCCTGGCTGCTATTCACTGAAAAGCTCATTCTGTGTACATTTTTGGCATACCTTTGCTCCTACCGGGTCAGCTGAGCAGCGATTTCTATTTAACCACCTGCTTTCATGAGAGACCTCAGGGCTGCATGTTTTGAGCCCAGTACTTAGCCTGAAAAGCATTTCCAACCCCATTTACAAGTAAAACTAGCTAAAATGTGCCTGGCTGCTCTTCACTGAAAAGCTCATCCTGAGTACATTTTTAGCATACGTTTGCTCCTGCCGGGTCAGCTGAGCAGCGAATTTCTATTTAACCACCTGCTTTCATGAGAGACCTCAGGGATGCATGTTTTGAGCCCAGTACTGAGCCTGAAAAGCGTTTCCAACCCCACTTACAAGTAAAACTAGCTAAAATGTGCCTCGCTTCTCTTCACTGAAAAGCTCATTCTGAGTACATTTTTAGCATACGTTTGCTCCTGCCGGGTCAGCTGAGCAGCGAATTTCTATTTAACCACCTGCTATCATGAGAGACCTCAGGGCTGCATGTTTTAAATCCAGTACTGAGCCTGAAAAGCATTTCCAACCCCACTTACAAGTAAAACTAGCTAAAATGTGCCTGGCTTCTCTTCACTGAAAAGCTCATTCTGAGTACATTTTAAGCATAGTTTGCTCCTGCCGGGTCTGCTGAGCAGCGAATTTCTATTTAACCACCTGCTATCATGAGAGACCTCAGGGCTGCATGTTTTGAGCCCAGTACTGAGCCTGAAAAGCGTTTCCAACCCCACTTACAAGTAAAACTAGCTAAAATGTGCCTGGCTGCTATTCACTGAAAAGCTCATTCTGTGTACATTTTTGGCATACGTTTGCTCCTACCGGGTCAGCTGAGCAGCGAATTTCTATTTAACCACCTGCTATCACGAGAGACCTCAGGGCTGCATATTTTGAGCCCAGTACTGATCCTGAAAAGCGTTTCCAACCCCATTTACAAGTAAAACTACCTAAAATGTGCCTGGCTGCTATTCACTGAAAAGCTCATTCTGTGTACATTTTTGGCATACGTTTGCTCCTGCCAAGTCAGCTGAGCAGCGAATTTCTATTTAACCACCTGCTATCACGAGAGACCTCAGGGCTGCATGTTTTGAGCCCAGTACTGATCCTGAAAAGCTTTTCCAACCCCACTTACAAGTAAAACTACCTAAAATGTGCCTGGCTGCTATTCACTGAAAAGCTCATTCTGTGTACATTTTTAGCATACGTTTGCTCCTACCTGGTCAGCTGAGCAGCGAATTTCTATTTAACCACCTGCTTTCATGAGAGACCTCAGGACGCATGTTTTGAGCCCAGTACTGAGCCTGAAAAGCATTTCCAACCCCACTTACAAGTAAAACTAGCTAAAATGTGCCTGGCTTCTCTTCACTGAAAAGCTCATTCTTGATACATTTTTAGCATACGTTTGTGCTCCTGCCGGGTCAGCTGAGCAGCGAATTTCTATTTAACCACCTGCTATCATGAGAGACCTCAGGGCTGCATGTTTTGAGCCCAGTACTGATCCTGAAAAGCGTTTCCAACCCCACTTACAAGTAAAACTAGCTAAAATGTGCCTGGCTGCTATTCACTGAAAAGCTCATTCTCTGTACATTTTTGGCATATGTTTCCTCCTACCGGGTCAGCTGAGCCGCGAATTTCTATTTAACCACCTGCTTTCATGTGAGACCTCAGGGCTGCATGTTTTGAGCCCAGTACTGAGCCTGAAAAGTGTTTCCAACCCAACTTACAAGTAAAACTAGCTAAAATGTGCCTGGCTTCTCTTCAGTGAAAGCTCATTCTGAGTACATTTTTAGCATACGTTTGCTCCTGCCGGGTCAGCTGAGCAGCGAATTTCTATTTAACCACCTGCTATCATGAGAGACCTCAGGGCTGCATGTTTTGAGCCCAGTACCGAGCCTGAAAAGCATTTCCAACCCCACTTACAAGTAAATCTAGCTAAAATGTGCCTGGCTTCTCTTCACTGAAAAGCTAATTCTTTTTACATTTTAAGCATACGTTTGCTCCTGCCGGGTCAGCTGAGCAGCGAATTTCTATTTAACCACCTGCTATCATGAGAGACCTCAGGGCTGCATGTTTTGAGCCCAGTACTGATCCTGAAAAGCGTTTCCAACCCCACTTACAAGTTAAACTAGCTAAAATGTGCCTGGCTGCTATTCACTGAAAAGCTCATTCTGTGTACATTTTTGGCATACCTTTGCTCCTACCGGGTCAGCTGAGCAGCGATTTCTATTTAACCACCTGCTTTCATGAGAGACCTCAGGGCTGCATGTTTTGAGCCCAGTACTTAGCCTGAAAAGCATTTCCAACCCCACTTACAAGTAAAACTAGCTAAAATGTGCCTGGCTTCTCTTCACTGAAAAGCTCATTCTGAGTACATTTTTAGCATACGTTTGCTCCTGCCGGGTCAGCTGAGCAGCGAATTTCTATTTAACCACCTGCTATCATGAGAGACCTCAGGGCTGCATGTTTTGAGCCCAGTACTGATCCTGAAAAGCGTTTCCAACCCCACTTACAAGTAAAACTAGCTAAAATGTGCCTGGCTGCTATTCACTGAAAAGCTCATTCTCTGTACATTTTTGGCATATGTTTCCTACTACCGGGTCAGCTGAGCAGAGAATTTCTATTTAACCACCTGCTTTCATGAGAGACCTCAGAGCTGCATGTTTTGAGCCCAGTACTGATCCTGAAAAGCGTTTCCAACCCCACTTACAAGTAAAACTAGCTAAAATGTGCCTGGCTGCTATTCACTGAAAAGCTCATTCTGTGTACATTTTTGGCATACCTTTGCGCCTACCGGGTCAGCTGAGCAGTGAATTTCTATTTAACCACCTGCTTTCATGAGAGACCTCAGGGCTGCATGTTTTGAGCCCAGTACTTAGCCTGAAAAGCATTTCCAACCCCACTTACAAGTAAAACTAGCTAAAATGTGCCTGGCTTCTCTTCACTGAAAAGCTCATTCTGTGTACATTTTTGGCATACGTTTGCTCCTGCCGGGTCAGCTGAGCAGCGAATTTCTATTTAACCACCTGCTATCATGAGAGACCACAGGGCTGCATGTTTTGAGCCCAGTACTGATCCTGAAAAGCGTTTCCAACCCCATTTACAAGTAAAACTAGCTAAAATGTGCCTGGCTGCTATTCACTGAAAAGCTCATTCTGTGTACATTTTTGGCATACGTTTGCTCCTGCCGGGTCAGCTGAGCAGCGAATTTCTATTTAACCACCTACTATCATGAGAGACCTCAGGGCTGCATGTTTTGAGCCCAGTACTGAGCCTGAAAAGCATTTCCAACCCCACTTACAAGTAAAACTAGCTAAAATGTGCCTGGCTTCTCTTCACTGAAAAGCTCATTCTGAGTACATTTTTAGCATACGTTTGCTCCTGCCGGGTCAGCTGAGCAGCGATTTTCTATTTAATCACCTGCTATCATGAGAGACCTCAGGGCTGCATGTTTTGAGCCCAGTACTGAGCCTGAAAAGCATTTCCAACCCCACTTACAAGTAAAACTAGCTAAAATGTGCCTGGCTTCTCTTCACTGAAAAGCTCATTCTGAGTACATTTTAAGCATACGTTTGCTCCTGCCGGGTCAGCTGAGCAGCGAATTTCCATTTAACCACCTGCTATCATGAGAGACCTCAGGGCTGCATGTTTTGAGCCCAGTACTGAGCCTGAAAAGCATTTCCAACCCCACTTACAAGTAAAACTAGCTAAAATGTGCCTGGCTTCTCTTCACTGAAAAGCTCATTCTGAGTACATTTTTAGCATACGTTTGCTCCTGCCGGGTCAGCTGAGCAGCGAATTTCTATTTAACCACCTGCTATCACGAGAGACCTCAGGGCTGCATGTTTTGAGCCCAGTACTGATCCTGAAAAGCGTTTTCAACCCCATTTACAAGTAAAACTAGCTAAAATGTGCCTGGCTGCTATTCACTGAAAAGCTCATTCTGTGTACATTTTTGGCATACGTTTGCTCCTACCGGGTCAGCTGAGCAGCGAATTTCTATTTAACCACCTGCTTTCATGAGAGACCTCAGGGCTGCATGTTTTGAGCCCAGTATTGATCCTGAAAAGCGTTTTCAACCCCATTTACAAGTAAAACTAGCTAAAATGTGCCTGGCTACTATTCACTGAAAAGCTCATTCTGTGTACATTTTTGGCATACGTTTGCTCCTACCGGGTCAGCTGAGCAGCGAATTTCTATTTAACCACCTGCTTTCATGAGAGACCTCAGGGCTGCATGTTTTGAGCCCAGTATTGATCCTGAAAAGCGTTTTCAACCCCATTTACAAGTAAAACTAGCTAAAATGTGCCTGGCTGCTATTCACTGAAAAGCTCATTCTGTGTACATTTTTGGCATACGTTTGCTCCTACCGGGTCAGCTGAGCAGCGAATTTCTATTTAACCACCTGCTTTCATGAGAGACCTCAGGGCTGCATGTTTTGAGCCCAGTACTGAGCCTGAAAAGCGTTTCCAACCCCACTTACAAGTAAAACTAGCTAAAATGTGCCTGGCTTCTCTTCACTGAAAAGCTCATTCTGAGTACATTTTTAGCATACGTTTGCTCCTGCCGGGTCAGCTGAGCAGCGAATTTCTATTTAACCACCTGCTTTCATGAGAGACCTCAGGGCTGCATGTTTTGAGCCCAGTATTGATCCTGAAAAGCGTTTTCAACCCCATTTACAAGTAAAACTAGCTAAAATGTGCCTGGCTGCTATTCACTGAAAAGCTCATTCTGTGTACATTTTTGGCATACGTTTGCTACTACCGGGTCAGCTGAGCAGCGAATTTCTATTTAACCACCTGCTTTCATGAGAGACCTCGGGGCTGCATGTTTTGAGCCCAGTACTGAGCCTGAAAAGCATTTCCAACCCCACTTACAAGTAAAACTAGCTAAAATGTGCCTGGCTTCTCTTCACTGAAAAGCTCATTCTGAGTACATTTTAGGCATACGTTTGCTCCTACCGGGTCAGCTGAGCAGCGAATTTCTATTTAACCACCTGCTATCACGAGAGACCTCAGGGCTGCATGTTTTGAGCCCAGTACTGATCCTGAAAAGCGTTTCCAACCCCACTTACAAGTAAAACTAGCTAAAATGTGCCTGGCTGCTATTCACTGAAAAGCTCATTCTGAGTACATTTTTAGCATACGTTTGCTCCTGCCGGGTCAGCTGAGCAGCGAATTTCTATTTAATCACCTGCTATCATGAGAGACCTCAGGGCTGCATGTTTTGAGCCCAGTACTGAGCCTGAAAAGCATTTCCAACCCCACTTACAAGTAAAACTAGCTAAAATGTGCCTGGCTTCTCTTCACTGAAAAGCTCATTCTGAGTACATTTTAAGCATACGTTTGCTCCTACCGGGTCAGCTGAGCAGCGAATTTCTATTTAACCACCTGCTATCACGAGAGACCTCAGGGCTGCATGTTTTGAGCCCAGTACTGATCCTGAAAAGCGTTTCCAACCCCACTTACAAGTAAAACTAGCTAAAATGTGCCTGGCTGCTATTCACTGAAAAGCTCATTCTGAGTACATTTTTAGCATACGTTTGCTCCTGCCGGGTCAGCTGAGCAGCGAATTTCTATTTAATCACCTGCTTTCATGAGAGACCTCAGGGCTGCATGTTTTGAGCCCAGTATTGATCCTGAAAAGCGTTTTCAACCCCATTTACAAGTAAAACTAGCTAAAATGTGCCTGGCTGCTTTTCACAGAAAAGCTCATTCTGAGTACATTTTTAGCATACGTTTGCTCCTGCCGGGTCAGCTGAGCAGCGAATTTCTATTTAACCACCTGCTTTCATGAGAGACCTCAGGGATGCATGTTTTGAGCCCAGCACTGAGCCTGAAAAGCTTTTCCAACCCCACTTACAAGTAAAACTAGCTAAAATGTGCCTCGCTTCTCTTCACTGAAAAGCTGATTCTGAGTACATTTTTAGCATACGTTTGCTCCTGCCGGGTCAGCTGAGCAGCGAATTTCTATTTAACCACCTGCTATCATGAGAGACCTCAGGGCTGCATGTTTTGAGCCCAGTACTGATCCTGAAAAGCGTTTCCAACCCCACTTACAAGTAAAACTAGCTAAAATGTGCCTGGCTGCTATTCACTGAAAAGCTCATTCTCTGTACATTTTTGGCATATGTTTCCTCCTACCGGGTCAGCTGAGCAGAGAGAGAATTTCTATTTAACCACCTGCTTTCATGAGAGACCTCAGAGCTGCATGTTTTGAGCCCAGTACTGAGCCTGAAAAGCATTTCCAACCCCACTTACAAGTAAAACTAGCTAAAATGTGCCTGGCTTCTCTTCACTGAAAAGCTCATTCTGAGTACATTTTTAGCATACGTTTGCTCCTGCCGGGTCAGCTGAGCAGCGAATTTCTATTTAACCACCTGCTTTCATGAGAGACCTCAGGGCTGCATGTTTTGAGCCCAGTACTGAGCCTGAAAAGCGTTTCCAACCCCACTTACAAGTAAAACTAGCTAAAATGTGCCTGGCTTCTCTTCACTGAAAAGCTCATTCTGAGTACATTTTTAGCATACGTTTGCTCCTGCCGGGTCAGCTGAGCAGCGAATTTCTATTTAACCACCTGCTATCATGAGAGACCTCAGGGCTGCATGTTTTGAGTCCAGTACTGAGCCTGAAAAGCATTTCCAACCCCACTTACAAGTAAAACTAGCTAAAATGTGCCTGGCTGCTATTCACTGAAAAGCTCATTCTGTGTACATTTTTGGCATACCTTTGCTCCTACCGGGTCAGCTGAGCAGCGATTTCTATTTAACCACCTGCTTTCATGAGAGACCTCAGGGCTGCATGTTTTGAGCCCAGTACTTAGCCTGAAAAGCATTTCCAACCCCATTTACAAGTAAAACTAGCTAAAATGTGCCTGGTTGCTTTTTACTGAAAAGCTCATTCTGAGTACATTTTTAGCATACGTTTGCTCCTGCCGGGTCAGCTGAGCAGCGAATTTCTATTTAACCACCTGCTTTCATGAGAGACCTCAGGGCTGCATGTTTTGAGCCCAGTACTTAGCCTGAAAAGCATTTCCAACCCCACTTACAAGTAAAACTAGCTAAAATGTGCCTGGCTGCTATTCACTGAAAAGCTCATTCTGTGTACATTTTTGGCATACGTTTGCTCCTGCCGGGTCAGCTGAGCAGCGAATTTCTATTTAACCACCTGCTATCATGAGAGACCTCAGGGCTGCATGTTTTGAGCCCAGTACTGAGCCTGAAAAGCATTTCCAACCCCACTTACAAGTAAAACTAGCTAAAATGTGCCTGGCTTCTCTTCACTGAAAAGCTCATTCTGTGTACATTTTTGGCATACCTTTGCTCCTACCGGGTCAGCTGAGCAGCGATTTCTATTTAACCACCTGCTTTCATGAGAGACCTCAGGGCTGCATGTTTTGAGCCCAGTACTTAGCCTGAAAAGCATTTCCAACCCCAAATACAAGTAAAACTAGCTAAAATGTGCCTTTCTTCTCTTCACTGAAAAGCTCATTCTGAGTACATTTTTAGCATACGTTTGCTCCTGCCGGGTCAGTTGAGCAGCGAATTTCTATTTAACCACCTGCTTTCATGAGAGACCTCAGGGATGCATGTTTTGAGCCCAGCACTGAGCCTGAAAAGCGTTTCCAACCCCACTTACAAGTAAAACTAGCTAAAATGTGCCTGGCTTCTCTTCACTGAAAAGCTCATTCTGAGTACATTTAGCATACGTTTGCTCCTGCCGGGTCAGCTGAGCAGCGAATTTCTATTTAACCACCTGCTATCATGAGAGACCTCAGGGCTGCATGTTTTGAGCCCAGTACTGATCCTGAAAAGCGTTTCCAACCCCACTTACAAGTAAAACTAGCTAAAATGTGCCTTGCTGCTATTCACTGAAAAGCTCATTCTCTGTACATTTTTGGCATATGTTTCCTCCTACCGGGTCAGCTGAGCAGAGATTTTCTATTTAACCACCTGCTTTCATGAGAGACCTCAGAGCTGCATGTTTTGAGCCCAGTACTGAGCCTGAAAAGCATTTCCAACCCCACTTACAAGTAAAACTAGCTAAAATGTGCATGGCTTCTCTTCACTGAAAAGCTCATTCTGAGTACATTTTTAGCATACGTTTGCTCCTGCCGGGTCAGCTGAGCCGCGAATTTCTATTTAACCACCTGCTTTCATGTGAGACCTCAGGGCTGCATGTTTTGAGCCCAGTACTGAGCCTGAAAAGTGTTTCCAACCCAACTTACAAGTAAAACTAGCTAAAATGTACCTGGCTTCTCTTCACTGAAAGGCTCATTCTGAGTACATTTTTAGCATACGTTTGCTCCTTCCGGGTCAGCTGAGCAGCGAATTTCTATTTAACCACCTGCTATCACGAGAGACCTCAGGGCTGCATGTTTTGAGCCCAGTACTGATCCTGAAAAGCGTTTCCAACCCCTCTTACAAGTAAAACTAGCTAAAATGTGCCTGGCTGCTATTCACTGAAAAGCTCATTCTGTGTACATTTTTGGCATACGTTTGCTCCTACCGGGTCAGCTGAGCAGCGAATTTCTATTTAACCACCTGCTTTCATGAGAGACCTCAGGGCTGCATGTTTTGAGCCCAGTATTGATCCTGAAAAGCGTTTTCAACCCCATTTACAAGTAAAACTAGCTAAAATGTGCCTGGCTGCTATTCACTGAAAAGCTCATTCTGTGTACATTTTTGGCATACGTTTGCTCCTACCGGGTCAGCTGAGCAGCGAATTTCTATTTAACCACCTGCTTTCATGAGAGACCTCAGGGCTGCATGTTTTGAGCCCAGTACTGAGCCTGAAAAGCGTTTCCAACCCCACTTACAAGTAAAACTAGCTAAAATGTGCCTGGCTTCTCTTCACTGAAAAGCTCATTCTGAGTACATTTTTAGCATACGTTTGCTCCTGCCGGGTCAGCTGAGCAGCGAATTTCTATTTAACCACCTGCTTTCATGAGAGACCTCAGGGCTGCATGTTTTGAGCCCAGTATTGATCCTGAAAAGCGTTTTCAACCCCATTTACAAGTAAAACTAGCTAAAATGTGCCTGGCTGCTATTCACTGAAAAGCTCATTCTGTGTACATTTTTGGCATACGTTTGCTACTACCGGGTCAGCTGAGCAGCGAATTTCTATTTAACCACCTGCTTTCATGAGAGACCTCGGGGCTGCATGTTTTGAGCCCAGTACTGAGCCTGAAAAGCATTTCCAACCCCACTTACAAGTAAAACTAGCTAAAATGTGCCTGGCTTCTCTTCACTGAAAAGCTCATTCTGAGTACATTTTAAGCATACGTTTGCTCCTACCGGGTCAGCTGAGCAGCGAATTTCTATTTAACCACCTGCTATCACGAGAGACCTCAGGGCTGCATGTTTTGAGCCCAGTACTGATCCTGAAAAGCGTTTCCAACCCCACTTACAAGTAAAACTAGCTAAAATGTGCCTGGCTGCTATTCACTGAAAAGCTCATTCTGAGTACATTTTTAGCATACGTTTGCTCCTGCCGGGTCAGCTGAGCAGCGAATTTCTATTTAATCACCTGCTATCATGAGAGACCTCAGGGCTGCATGTTTTGAGCCCAGTACTGAGCCTGAAAAGCATTTCCAACCCCACTTACAAGTAAAACTAGCTAAAATGTGCCTGGCTTCTCTTCACTGAAAACCTCATTCTGAGTACATTTTAAGCATACGTTTGCTCCTACCGGGTCAGCTGAGCAGCGAATTTCTATTTAACCACCTGCTATCACGAGAGACCTCAGGGCTGCATGTTTTGAGCCCAGTACTGATCCTGAAAAGCGTTTCCAACCCCACTTACAAGTAAAACTAGCTAAAATGTGCCTGGCTGCTATTCACTGAAAAGCTCATTCTGAGTACATTTTTAGCATACGTTTGCTCCTGCCGGGTCAGCTGAGCAGCGAATTTCTATTTAATCACCTGCTTTCATGAGAGACCTCAGGGCTGCATGTTTTGAGCCCAGTATTGATCCTGAAAAGCGTTTTCAACCCCATTTACAAGTAAAACTAGCTAAAATGTGCCTGGCTGCTTTTCACAGAAAAGCTCATTCTGAGTACATTTTTAGCATACGTTTGCTCCTGCCGGGTCAGCTGAGCAGCGAATTTCTATTTAACCACCTGCTTTCATGAGAGACCTCAGGGATGCATGTTTTGAGCCCAGCACTGAGCCTGAAAAGCTTTTCCAACCCCACTTACAAGTAAAACTAGCTAAAATGTGCCTCGCTTCTCTTCACTGAAAAGCTGATTCTGAGTACATTTTTAGCATACGTTTGCTCCTGCCGGGTCAGCTGAGCAGCGAATTTCTATTTAACCACCTGCTATCATGAGAGACCTCAGGGCTGCATGTTTTGAGCCCAGTACTGATCCTGAAAAGCGTTTCCAACCCCACTTACAAGTAAAACTAGCTAAAATGTGCCTGGCTGCTATTCACTGAAAAGCTCATTCTCTGTACATTTTTGGCATATGTTTCCTCCTACCGGGTCAGCTGAGCAGAGAGAGAATTTCTATTTAACCACCTGCTTTCATGAGAGACCTCAGAGCTGCATGTTTTGAGCCCAGTACTGAGCCTGAAAAGCATTTCCAACCCCACTTACAAGTAAAACTAGCTAAAATGTGCCTGGCTTCTCTTCACTGAAAAGCTCATTCTGAGTACATTTTTAGCATACGTTTGCTCCTGCCGGGTCAGCTGAGCAGCGAATTTCTATTTAACCACCTGCTTTCATGAGAGACCTCAGGGCTGCATGTTTTGAGCCCAGTACTGAGCCTGAAAAGCGTTTCCAACCCCACTTACAAGTAAAACTAGCTAAAATGTGCCTGGCTTCTCTTCACTGAAAAGCTCATTCTGAGTACATTTTTAGCATACGTTTGCTCCTGCCGGGTCAGCTGAGCAGCGAATTTCTATTTAACCACCTGCTATCATGAGAGACCTCAGGGCTGCATGTTTTGAGTCCAGTACTGAGCCTGAAAAGCATTTCCAACCCCACTTACAAGTAAAACTAGCTAAAATGTGCCTGGCTGCTATTCACTGAAAAGCTCATTCTGTGTACATTTTTGGCATACCTTTGCTCCTACCGGGTCAGCTGAGCAGCGATTTCTATTTAACCACCTGCTTTCATGAGAGACCTCAGGGCTGCATGTTTTGAGCCCAGTACTTAGCCTGAAAAGCATTTCCAACCCCATTTACAAGTAAAACTAGCTAAAATGTGCCTGGTTGCTTTTTACTGAAAAGCTCATTCTGAGTACATTTTTAGCATACGTTTGCTCCTGCCGGGTCAGCTGAGCAGCGAATTTCTATTTAACCACCTGCTTTCATGAGAGACCTCAGGGCTGCATGTTTTGAGCCCAGTACTTAGCCTGAAAAGCATTTCCAACCCCACTTACAAGTAAAACTAGCTAAAATGTGCCTGGCTGCTATTCACTGAAAAGCTCATTCTGTGTACATTTTTGGCATACGTTTGCTCCTGCCGGGTCAGCTGAGCAGCGAATTTCTATTTAACCACCTGCTATCATGAGAGACCTCAGGGCTGCATGTTTTGAGCCCAGTACTGAGCCTGAAAAGCATTTCCAACCCCACTTACAAGTAAAACTAGCTAAAATGTGCCTGGCTTCTCTTCACTGAAAAGCTCATTCTGTGTACATTTTTGGCATACCTTTGCTCCTACCGGGTCAGCTGAGCAGCGATTTCTATTTAACCACCTGCTTTCATGAGAGACCTCAGGGCTGCATGTTTTGAGCCCAGTACTGAGCCTGAAAAGCGTTTCCAACCCCACTTACAAGTAAAACTAGCTAAAATGTGCCTGGCTTCTCTTCACTGAAAAGCTCATTCTGAGTACATTTTTAGCATACGTTTGCTCCTGCCGGGTCAGCTGAGCAGCGAATTTCTATTTAACCACCTGCTATCATGAGAGACCTCAGGGCTGCATGTTTTGAGTCCAGTACTGAGCCTGAAAAGCATTTCCAACCCCACTTACAAGTAAAACTAGCTAAAATGTGCATGGCTGCTATTCACTGAAAAGCTCATTCTGTGTACATTTTTGGCATACCTTTGCTCCTACCGGGTCAGCTGAGCAGCGATTTCTATTTAACCACCTGCTTTCATGAGAGACCTCAGGGCTGCATGTTTTGAGCCCAGTACTTAGCCTGAAAAGCATTTCCAACCCCATTTACAAGTAAAACTAGCTAAAATGTGCCTGGTTGCTTTTTACTGAAAAGCTCATTCTGAGTACATTTTTAGCATACGTTTGCTCCTGCCGGGTCAGCTGAGCAGCGAATTTCTATTTAACCACCTGCTTTCATGAGAGACCTCAGGGCTGCATGTTTTGAGCCCAGTACTTAGCCTGAAAAGCATTTCCAACCCCACTTACAAGTAAAACTAGCTAAAATGTGCCTGGCTGCTATTCACTGAAAAGCTCATTCTGTGTACATTTTTGGCATACGTTTGCTCCTGCCGGGTCAGCTGAGCAGCGAATTTCTATTTAACCACCTGCTATCATGAGAGACCTCAGGGCTGCATGTTTTGAGCCCAGTACTGAGCCTGAAAAGCATTTCCAACCCCACTTACAAGTAAAACTAGCTAAAATGTGCCTGGCTTCTCTTCACTGAAAAGCTCATTCTGTGTACATTTTTGGCATACCTTTGCTCCTACCGGGTCAGCTGAGCAGCGATTTCTATTTAACCACCTGCTTTCATGAGAGACCTCAGGGCTGCATGTTTTGAGCCCAGTACTTAGCCTGAAAAGCGTTTCCAACCCCACTTACAAGTAAAACTAGCTAAAATGTGCCTGGCTTCTCTTCACTGAAAAGCTCATTCTGAGTACATTTAGCATACGTTTGCTCCTGCCGGGTCAGCTGAGCAGCGAATTTCTATTTAACCACCTGCTATCATGAGAGACCTCAGGGCTGCATGTTTTGAGCCCAGTACTGATCCTGAAAAGCGTTTCCAACCCCACTTACAAGTAAAACTAGCTAAAATGTGCCTTGCTGCTATTCACTGAAAAGCTCATTCTCTGTACATTTTTGGCATATGTTTCCTCCTACCGGGTCAGCTGAGCAGAGATTTTCTATTTAACCACCTGCTTTCATGAGAGACCTCAGAGCTGCATGTTTTGAGCCCAGTACTGAGCCTGAAAAGCATTTCCAACCCCACTTACAAGTAAAACTAGCTAAAATGTGCATGGCTTCTCTTCACTGAAAAGCTCATTCTGAGTACATTTTTAGCATACGTTTGCTCCTGCCGGGTCAGCTGAGCCGCGAATTTCTATTTAACCACCTGCTTTCATGTGAGACCTCAGGGCTGCATGTTTTGAGCCCAGTACTGAGCCTGAAAAGTGTTTCCAACCCAACTTACAAGTAAAACTAGCTAAAATGTGCCTGGCTTCTCTTCACTGAAAGCTCATTCTGAGTACATTTTTAGCATACGTTTGCTCCTGCCGGGTCAGCTGAGCAGCGAATTTCTATTTAACCACCTGCTATCATGAGAGACCTCAGGGCTGCATGTTTTGAGCCCAGTACCGAGGATGAAAAGCATTTCCAACCCCACTTACAAGTAAATCTAGCTAAAATGTGCCTGGCTTCTCTTCACTGAAAAGCTAATTCTTTTTACATTTTAAGCATACGTTTGCTCCTGCCGGGTCAGCTGAGCAGCGAATTTCTATTTAACCACCTGCTATCATGAGAGACCTCAGGGCTGCATGTTTTGAGCCCAGTACTGATCCTGAAAAGCGTTTCCAACCCCACTTACAAGTAAAACTAGCTAAAATGTGCCTGGCTGCTATTCACTGAAAAGCTCATTCTGTGTACATTTTTGGCATACCTTTGCTCCTACCGGGTCAGCTGAGCAGCGATTTCTATTTAACCACCTGCTTTCATGAGAGACCTCAGGGCTGCATGTTTTGAGCCCAGTACTTAGCCTGAAAAGCATTTCCAACCCCATTTACAAGTAAAACTAGCTAAAATGTGCCTGGCTGCTATTCACTGAAAAGCTCATTCTGTGTACATTTTTGGCATACCTTTGCTCCTACCGGGTCAGCTGAGCAGCGATTTCTATTTAACCACCTGCTTTCATGAGAGACCTCAGGGCTGCATGTTTTGAGCCCAGTACTTAGCCTGAAAAGCATTTCCAACCCCACTTACAAGTAAAACTAGCTAAAATGTGCCTGGCTTCTCTTCACTGAAAAGCTCATTCTGAGTACATTTTTAGCATACGTTTGCTCCTGCCGGGTCAGTTGAGCAGCGAATTTCTATTTAACCACCTGCTTTCATGAGAGACCTCAGGGATGCATGTTTTGAGCCCAGCACTGAGCCTGAAAAGCGTTTCCAACCCCACTTACAAGTAAAACTAGCTAAAATGTGCCTGGCTTCTCTTCACTGAAAAGCTCATTCTGAGTACATTTTTAGCATACGTTTGCTCCTGCCGGGTCAGCTGAGCAGCGAATTTCTATTTAACCACCTGCTATCATGAGAGACCTCAGGGCTGCATGTTTTGAGCCCAGTACTGATCCTGAAAAGCGTTTCCAACCCCACTTACAAGTAAAACTAGCTAAAATGTGCCTCGCTTCTCTTCACTGAAAAGCTCATCTGAGTACATTTTTAGCATACGTTTGCTCCTGCCGGGTCAGCTGAGCAGCGAATTTCTATTTAACCACCTGCTATCATGAGAGACCTCAGGGCTGCATGTTTTGAGCCCAGTACTGATCCTGAAAAGCGTTTCCAACCCCACTTACAAGTAAAACTAGCTAAAATGTGCCTGGCTGCTATTCACTGAAAAGCTCATTCTCTGTACATTTTTGGCATATGTTTCCTACTACCGGGTCAGCTGAGCAGAGAATTTCTATTTAACCACCTGCTTTCATGAGAGACCTCAGAGCTGCATGTTTTGAGCCCAGTACTGATCCTGAAAAGCGTTTCCAACCCCACTTACAAGTAAAACTAGCTAAAATGTGCCTGGCTGCTATTCACTGAAAAGCTCATTCTGTGTACATTTTTGGCATACCTTTGCGCCTACTGGGTCAGCTGAGCAGTGAATTTCTATTTAACCACCTGCTTTCATGAGAGACCTCAGGGCTGCATGTTTTGAGCCCAGTACTTAGCCTGAAAAGCATTTCCAACCCCACTTACAAGTAAAACTAGCTAAAATGTGCCTGGCTTCTCTTCACTGAAAAGCTCATTCTGAGTACATTTTTAGCATACGTTTGCTCCTGCCGGGTCAGCTGAGCAGCGAATTTCTATTTAACCACCTGCTTTCATGAGAGACCTCAGGGCTGCATGTTTTGAGCCCAGTACTGAGCCTGAAAAGCGTTTCCAACCCCACTTACAAGTAAAACTAGCTAAAATGTGCCTGGCTTCTCTTCACTGAAAAGCTCATTCTGAGTACATTTTTAGCATACGTTTGCTCCTGCCGGGTCAGCTGAGCAGCGAATTTCTATTTAACCACCTGCTATCATGAGAGACCTCAGGGCTGCATGTTTTGAGTCCAGTACTGAGCCTGAAAAGCATTTCCAACCCCACTTACAAGTAAAACTAGCTAAAATGTGCCTGGCTGCTATTCACTGAAAAGCTCATTCTGTGTACATTTTTGGCATACCTTTGCTCCTACCGGGTCAGCTGAGCAGCGATTTCTATTTAACCACCTGCTTTCATGAGAGACCTCAGGGCTGCATGTTTTGAGCCCAGTACTTAGCCTGAAAAGCATTTCCAACCCCATTTACAAGTAAAACTAGCTAAAATGTGCCTGGTTGCTTTTTACTGAAAAGCTCATTCTGAGTACATTTTTAGCATACGTTTGCTCCTGCCGGGTCAGCTGAGCAGCGAATTTCTATTTAACCACCTGCTTTCATGAGAGACCTCAGGGATGCATGTTTTGAGCCCAGCACTGAGCCTGAAAAGCGTTTCCAACCCCACTTACAAGTAAAACTAGCTAAAATGTGCCTCGCTTCTCTTCACTGAAAAGCTCATTCTGAGTACATTTTTAGCATACGTTTGCTCCTGCCGGGTCAGCTGAGCAGCGAATTTCTATTTAACCACCTGCTATCATGAGAGACCTCAGGGCTGCATGTTTTGAGCCCAGTACTGATCCTGAAAAGCGTTTCCAACCCCACTTACAAGTAAAACTAGCTAAAATGTGCCTGGCTGCTATTCACTGAAAAGCTCATTCTCTGTACATTTTTGGCATATGTTTCCTCCTACCGGGTCAGCTGAGCAGAGAATTTCTATTTAACCACCTGCTTTCATGAGAGACCTCAGAGCTGCATGTTTTGAGCCCAGTACTGAGCCTGAAAAGCATTTCCAACCCCACTTACAAGTAAAACTAGCTAAAATGTGCCTGGCTTCTCTTCACTGAAAAGCTCATCCTGAGTACATTTTTAGCATACGTTTGCTCCTGCCGGGTCAGCTGAGCAGCGAATTTCTATTTAACCACCTGCTTTCATGAGAGACCTCAGGGCTGCATGTTTTGAGCCCAGTACTGAGCCTGAAAAGCGTTTCCAACCCCACTTACAAGTAAAAGTAGCTAAAATGTGCCTGGCTTCTCTTCACTGAAAAGCTCATTCTGAGTACATTTTTAGCATACGTTTGCACCTGCCGGGTCAGCTGAGCAGCGAATTTCTATTTAACCACCTGCTATCATGAGAGACCTCAGGGCTGCATGTTTTGAGTCCAGTACTGAGCCTGAAAAGCATTTCCAACCCCACTTACAAGTAAAACTAGCTAAAATGTGCCTGGCTTCTCTTCACTGAAAAGCTCATTCTGAGTACATTTTAAGCATACGTTTGCTCCTGCCGGGTCTGCTGAGCAGCGAATTTCTATTTAACCACCTGCTATCATGAGAGACCTCAGGGCTGCATGTTTTGAGCCCAGTACTGAGCCTGAAAAGCGTTTCCAACCCCACTTACAAGTAAAACTAGCTAAAATGTGCCTGGCTGCTATTCACTGAAAAGCTCATTCTGTGTACATTTTTGGCATACGTTTGCTCCTACCGGGTCAGCTGAGCAGCGAATTTCTATTTAACCACCTGCTATCACGAGAGACCTCAGGGCTGCATATTTTGAGCCCAGTACTGATCCTGAAAAGCGTTTCCAACCCCATTTACAAGTAAAACTACCTAAATGTGCCTGGCTGCTATTCACTGAAAAGCTCATTCTGTGTACATTTTTGGCATACGTTTGCTCCTGCCAAGTCAGCTGAGCAGCGAATTTCTATTTAACCACCTGCTATCACGAGAGACCTCAGGGCTGCATGTTTTGAGCCCAGTACTGATCCTGAAAAGCTTTTCCAACCCCACTTACAAGTAAAACTACCTAAAATGTGCCTGGCTGCTATTCACTGAAAAGCTCATTCTGTGTACATTTTTAGCATACGTTTGCTCCTACCTGGTCAGCTGAGCAGCGAATTTCTATTTAACCACCTGCTTTCATGAGAGACCTCAGGGCTGCATGTTTTGAGCCCAGTACTGAGCCTGAAAAGCATTTCCAACCCCACTTACAAGTAAAACTAGCTAAAATGTGCCTGGCTTCTCTTCACTGAAAAGCTCATTCTTGATACATTTTTAGCATACGTTTGCTCCTGCCGGGTCAGCTGAGCAGCGAATTTCTATTTAACCACCTGCTATCATGAGAGACCTCAGGGCTGCATGTTTTGAGCCCAGTACTGATCCTGAAAAGCGTTTCCAACCCCACTTACAAGTAAAACTAGCTAAAATGTGCCTGGCTGCTATTCACTGAAAAGCTCATTCTCTGTACATTTTTGGCATATGTTTCCTACTACCGGGTCAGCTGAGCAGAGAATTTCTATTTAACCACCTGCTTTCATGAGAGACCTCAGAGCTGCATGTTTTGAGCCCAGTACTGATCCTGAAAAGCGTTTCCAACCCCACTTACAAGTAAAACTAGCTAAAATGTGCCTGGCTGCTATTCACTGAAAAGCTCATTCTGTGTACATTTTTGGCATACCTTTGCGCCTACCGGGTCAGCTGAGCAGTGAATTTCTATTTAACCACCTGCTTTCATGAGAGACCTCAGGGCTGCATGTTTTGAGCCCAGTACTTAGCCTGAAAAGCATTTCCAACCCCACTTACAAGTAAAACTAGCTAAAATGTGCCTGGCTTCTCTTCACTGAAAAGCTCATTCTGTGTACATTTTTGGCATACGTTTGCTCCTGCCGGGTCAGCTGAGCAGCGAATTTCTATTTAACCACCTGCTATCATGAGAGACCTCAGGGCTGCATGTTTTGAGCCCAGTACTGAGCCTGAAAAGCATTTCCAACCCCACTTACAAGTAAAACTAGCTAAAATGTGCCTGGCTTCTCTTCACTGAAAAGCTCATTCTGTGTACATTTTTGGCATACCTTTGCTCCTACCGGGTCAGCTGAGCAGCGATTTCTATTTAACCACCTGCTTTCATGAGAGACCTCAGGGCTGCATGTTTTGAGCCCAGTACTTAGCCTGAAAAGCATTTCCAACCCCAAATACAAGTAAAACTAGCTAAAATGTGCCTTTCTTCTCTTCACTGAAAAGCTCATTCTGAGTACATTTTTAGCATACGTTTGCTCCTGCCGGGTCAGTTGAGCAGCGAATTTCTATTTAACCACCTGCTTTCATGAGAGACCTCAGGGATGCATGTTTTGAGCCCAGCACTGAGCCTGAAAAGCGTTTCCAACCCCACTTACAAGTAAAACTAGCTAAAATGTGCCTGGCTTCTCTTCACTGAAAAGCTCATTCTGAGTACATTTAGCATACGTTTGCTCCTGCCGGGTCAGCTGAGCAGCGAATTTCTATTTAACCACCTGCTATCATGAGAGACCTCAGGGCTGCATGTTTTGAGCCCAGTACTGATCCTGAAAAGCGTTTCCAACCCCACTTACAAGTAAAACTAGCTAAAATGTGCCTTGCTGCTATTCACTGAAAAGCTCATTCTCTGTACATTTTTGGCATATGTTTCCTCCTACCGGGTCAGCTGAGCAGAGATTTTCTATTTAACCACCTGCTTTCATGAGAGACCTCAGAGCTGCATGTTTTGAGCCCAGTACTGAGCCTGAAAAGCATTTCCAACCCCACTTACAAGTAAAACTAGCTAAAATGTGCATGGCTTCTCTTCACTGAAAAGCTCATTCTGAGTACATTTTTAGCATACGTTTGCTCCTGCCGGGTCAGCTGAGCCGCGAATTTCTATTTAACCACCTGCTTTCATGTGAGACCTCAGGGCTGCATGTTTTGAGCCCAGTACTGAGCCTGAAAAGTGTTTCCAACCCAACTTACAAGTAAAACTAGCTAAAATGTGCCTGGCTGCTCTTCACTGAAAGCTCATTCTGAGTACATTTTTAGCATACGTTTGCTCCTGCCGGGTCAGCTGAGCAGCGAATTTCTATTTAACCACCTGCTATCATGAGAGACCTCAGGGCTGCATGTTTTGAGCCCAGTACCGAGCCTGAAAAGCATTTCCAACCCCACTTACAAGTAAATCTAGCTAAAATGTGCCTGGCTTCTCTTCACTGAAAAGCTAATTCTTTTTACATTTTAAGCATACGTTTGCTCCTGCCGGGTCAGCTGAGCAGCGAATTTCTATTTAACCACCTGCTATCATGAGAGACCTCAGGGCTGCATGTTTTGAGCCCAGTACTGATCCTGAAAAGCGTTTCCAACCCCACTTACAAGTAAAACTAGCTAAAATGTGCCTGGCTGCTATTCACTGAAAAGCTCATTCTGTGTACATTTTTGGCATACCTTTGCTCCTACCGGGTCAGCTGAGCAGCGATTTCTATTTAACCACCTGCTTTCATGAGAGACCTCAGGGCTGCATGTTTTGAGCCCAGTACTTAGCCTGAAAAGCATTTCCAACCCCATTTACAAGTAAAACTAGCTAAAATGTGCCTGGCTGCTCTTCACTGAAAAGCTCATCCTGAGTACATTTTTAGCATACGTTTGCTCCTGCCGGGTCAGCTGAGCAGCGAATTTCTATTTAACCACCTGCTTTCATGAGAGACCTCAGGGATGCATGTTTTGAGCCCAGTACTGAGCCTGAAAAGCGTTTCCAACCCCACTTACAAGTAAAACTAGCTAAAATGTGCCTCGCTTCTCTTCACTGAAAAGCTCATTTTGAGTACATTTTTAGCATACGTTTGCTCCTGCCGGGTCAGCTGAGCAGCGAATTTCTATTTAACCACCTGCTATCATGAGAGACCTCAGGGCTGCATGTTTTGAGTCCAGTACTGAGCCTGAAAAGCATTTCCAACCCCACTTACAAGTAAAACTAGCTAAAATGTGCCTGGCTTCTCTTCACTGAAAAGCTCATTCTGAGTACATTTTAAGCATACGTTTGCTCCTGCCGGGTCTGCTGTGCAGCGAATTTCTATTTAACCACCTGCTATCATGAGAGACCTCAGGGCTGCATGTTTTGAGCCCAGTACTGAGCCTGAAAAGCGTTTCCAACCCCACTTACAATTAAAACTAGCTAAAATGTGCCTGGCTGCTATTCACTGAAAAGCTCATTCTGTGTACATTTTTGGCATACGTTTGCTCCTACCGGGTCAGCTGAGCAGCGAATTTCTATTTAACCACCTGCTATCACGAGAGACCTCAGGGCTGCATATTTTGAGCCCAGTACTGATCCTGAAAAGCGTTTCCAACCCCATTTACAAGTAAAACTACCTAAAATGTGCCTGGCTGCTATTCACTGAAAAGCTCATTCTGTGTACATTTTTGGCATACGTTTGCTCCTGCCAAGTCAGCTGAGCAGCGAATTTCTATTTAACCACCTGCTATCACGAGAGACCTCAGGGCTGCATGTTTTGAGCCCAGTACTGATCCTGAAAAGCTTTTCCAACCCCACTTACAAGTAAAACTACCTAAAATGTGCCTGGCTGCTATTCACTGAAAAGCTCATTCTGTGTACATTTTTAGCATACGTTTGCTCCTACCTGGTCAGCTGAGCAGCGAATTTCTATTTAACCACCTGCTTTCATGAGAGACCTCAGGGCTGCATATTTTGAGCCCAGTACTGATCCTGAAAAGCGTTTCCAACCCCACTTACAAGTTAAACTAGCTAAAATGTGCCTGGCTGCTATTCACTGAAAAGCTCATTCTGTGTACATTTTTGGCATACCTTTGCTCCTACCGGGTCAGCTGAGCAGCGATTTCTATTTAACCACCTGCTTTCATGAGAGACCTCAGGGCTGCATGTTTTGAGCCCAGTACTTAGCCTGAAAAGCATTTCCAACCCCACTTACAAGTAAAACTAGCTAAAATGTGCCTGGCTTCTCTTCACTGAAAAGCTCATTCTGAGTACATTTTTAGCATACGTTTGCTCCTGCCGGGTCAGTTGAGCAGCGAATTTCTATTTAACCACCTGCTTTCATGAGAGACCTCAGGGATGCATGTTTTGAGCCCAGCACTGAGCCTGAAAAGCGTTTCCAACCCCACTTACAAGTAAAACTAGCTAAAATGTGCCTGGCTTCTCTTCACTGAAAAGCTCATTCTGAGTACATTTTTAGCATACGTTTGCTCCTGCCGGGTCAGCTGAGCAGCGAATTTCTATTTAACCACCTGCTATCATGAGAGACCTCAGGGCTGCATGTTTTGAGCCCAGTACTGATCCTGAAAAGCGTTTCCAACCCCACTTACAAGTAAAACTAGCTAAAATGTGCCTCGCTTCTCTTCACTGAAAAGCTCATCTGAGTACATTTTTAGCATACGTTTGCTCCTGCCGGGTCAGCTGAGCAGCGAATTTCTATTTAACCACCTGCTATCATGAGAGACCTCAGGGCTGCATGTTTTGAGTCCAGTACTGAGCCTGAAAAGCATTTCCAACCCCACTTACAAGTAAAACTAGCTAAAATGTGCCTGGCTTCTCTTCACTGAAAAGCTCATTCTGAGTACATTTTAAGCATACGTTTGCTCCTGCCGGGTCTGCTGAGCAGCGAATTTCTATTTAAGCACCTGCTATCATGAGAGACCTCAGGGCTGCATGTTTTGAGCCCAGTACTGAGCCTGAAAAGCGTTTCCAACCCCACTTACAAGTAAAACTAGCTAAAATGTGCCTGGCTGCTATTCACTGAAAAGCTCATTCTGTGTACATTTTTGGCATACGTTTGCTCCTACCGGGTCAGCTGAGCAGCGAATTTCTATTTAACCACCTGCTATCACGAGAGACCTCAGGGCTGCATATTTTGAGCCCAGTACTGATCCTGAAAAGCGTTTCCAACCCCATTTACAAGTAAAACTACCTAAAATGTGCCTGGCTGCTATTCACTGAAAAGCTCATTCTGTGTACATTTTTGGCATACGTTTGCTCCTGCCAAGTCAGCTGAGCAGCGAATTTCTATTTAACCACCTGCTATCACGAGAGACCTCAGGGCTGCATGTTTTGAGCCCAGTACTGATCCTGAAAAGCTTTTCCAACCCCACTTACAAGTAAAACTACCTAAAATGTGCCTGGCTGCTATTCACTGAAAAGCTCATTCTGTGTACATTTTTAGCATACGTTTGCTCCTACCTGGTCAGCTGAGCAGCGAATTTCTATTTAACCACCTGCTTTCATGAGAGACCTCAGGGCTGCATGTTTTGAGCCCAGTACTGATCCTGAAAAGCGTTTCCAACCCCACTTACAAGTTAAACTAGCTAAAATGTGCCTGGCTGCTATTCACTGAAAAGCTCATTCTGTGTACATTTTTGGCATACCTTTGCTCCTACCGGGTCAGCTGAGCAGCGATTTCTATTTAACCACCTGCTTTCATGAGAGACCTCAGGGCTGCATGTTTTGAGCCCAGTACTTAGCCTGAAAAGCATTTCCAACCCCACTTACAAGTAAAACTAGCTAAAATGTGCCTGGCTTCTCTTCACTGAAAAGCTCATTCTGAGTACATTTTTAGCATACGTTTGCTCCTGCCGGGTCAGTTGAGCAGCGAATTTCTATTTAACCACCTGCTTTCATGAGAGACCTCAGGGATGCATGTTTTGAGCCCAGCACTGAGCCTGAAAAGCGTTTCCAACCCCACTTACAAGTAAAACTAGCTAAAATGTGCCTGGCTTCTCTTCACTGAAAAGCTCATTCTGAGTACATTTTTAGCATACGTTTGCTCCTGCCGGGTCAGCTGAGCAGCGAATTTCTATTTAACCACCTGCTATCATGAGAGACCTCAGGGCTGCATGTTTTGAGCCCAGTACTGATCCTGAAAAGCGTTTCCAACCCCACTTACAAGTAAAACTAGCTAAAATGTGCCTCGCTTCTCTTCACTGAAAAGCTCATCTGAGTACATTTTTAGCATACGTTTGCTCCTGCCGGGTCAGCTGAGCAGCGAATTTCTATTTAACCACCTGCTATCATGAGAGACCTCAGGGCTGCATGTTTTGAGCCCAGTACTGATCCTGAAAAGCGTTTCCAACCCCACTTACAAGTAAAACTAGCTAAAATGTGCCTGGCTGCTATTCACTGAAAAGCTCATTCTCTGTACATTTTTGGCATATGTTTCCTACTACCGGGTCAGCTGAGCAGAGAATTTCTATTTAACCACCTGCTTTCATGAGAGACCTCAGAGCTGCATGTTTTGAGCCCAGTACTGATCCTGAAAAGCGTTTCCAACCCCACTTACAAGTAAAACTAGCTAAAATATGCCTGGCTGCTATTCACTGAAAAGCTCATTCTGTGTACATTTTTGGCATACCTTTGCGCCTACCGGGTCAGCTGAGCAGTGAATTTCTATTTAACCACCTGCTTTCATGAGAGACCTCAGGGCTGCATGTTTTGAGCCCAGTACTTAGCCTGAAAAGCATTTCCAACCCCACTTACAAGTAAAACTAGCTAAAATGTGCCTGGCTTCTCTTCACTGAAAAGCTCATTCTGAGTACATTTTTAGCATACGTTTGCTCCTGCCGGGTCAGCTGAGCAGCGAATTTCTATTTAACCACCTGCTTTCATGAGAGACCTCAGGGCTGCATGTTTTGAGCCCAGTACTGAGCCTGAAAAGCGTTTCCAACCCCACTTACAAGTAAAACTAGCTAAAATGTGCCTGGCTTCTCTTCACTGAAAAGCTCATTCTGAGTACATTTTTAGCATACGTTTGCTCCTGCCGGGTCAGCTGAGCAGCGAATTTCTATTTAACCACCTGCTATCATGAGAGACCTCAGGGCTGCATGTTTTGAGTCCAGTACTGAGCCTGAAAAGCATTTCCAACCCCACTTACAAGTAAAACTAGCTAAAATGTGCCTGGCTGCTATTCACTGAAAAGCTCATTCTGTGTACATTTTTGGCATACCTTTGCTCCTACCGGGTCAGCTGAGCAGCGATTTCTATTTAACCACCTGCTTTCATGAGAGACCTCAGGGCTGCATGTTTTGAGCCCAGTACTTAGCCTGAAAAGCATTTCCAACCCCATTTACAAGTAAAACTAGCTAAAATGTGCCTGGTTGCTTTTTACTGAAAAGCTCATTCTGAGTACATTTTTAGCATACGTTTGCTCCTGCCGGGTCAGCTGAGCAGCGAATTTCTATTTAACCACCTGCTTTCATGAGAGACCTCAGGGATGCATGTTTTGAGCCCAGCACTGAGCCTGAAAAGCGTTTCCAACCCCACTTACAAGTAAAACTAGCTAAAATGTGCCTCGCTTCTCTTCACTGAAAAGCTCATTCTGAGTACATTTTTAGCATACGTTTGCTCCTGCCGGGTCAGCTGAGCAGCGAATTTCTATTTAACCACCTGCTATCATGAGAGACCTCAGGGCTGCATGTTTTGAGCCCAGTACTGATCCTGAAAAGCGTTTCCAACCCCACTTACAAGTAAAACTAGCTAAAATGTGCCTGGCTGCTATTCACTGAAAAGCTCATTCTCTGTACATTTTTGGCATATGTTTCCTCCTACCGGGTCAGCTGAGCAGAGAATTTCTATTTAACCACCTGCTTTCATGAGAGACCTCAGAGCTGCATGTTTTGAGCCCAGTACTGAGCCTGAAAAGCATTTCCAACCCCACTTACAAGTAAAACTAGCTAAAATGTGCCTGGCTTCTCTTCACTGAAAAGCTCATCCTGAGTACATTTTTAGCATACGTTTGCTCCTGCCGGGTCAGCTGAGCAGCGAATTTCTATTTAACCACCTGCTTTCATGAGAGACCTCAGGGCTGCATGTTTTGAGCCCAGTACTGAGCCTGAAAAGCGTTTCCAACCCCACTTACAAGTAAAACTAGCTAAAATGTGCCTGGCTTCTCTTCACTGAAAAGCTCATTCTGAGTACATTTTTAGCATACGTTTGCACCTGCCGGGTCAGCTGAGCAGCGAATTTCTATTTAACCACCTGCTATCATGAGAGACCTCAGGGCTGCATGTTTTGAGTCCAGTACTGAGCCTGAAAAGCATTTCCAACCCCACTTACAAGTAAAACTAGCTAAAATGTGCCTGGCTTCTCTTCACTGAAAAGCTCATTCTGAGTACATTTTAAGCATACGTTTGCTCCTGCCGGGTCTGCTGAGCAGCGAATTTCTATTTAACCACCTGCTATCATGAGAGACCTCAGGGCTGCATGTTTTGAGCCCAGTACTGAGCCTGAAAAGCGTTTCCAACCCCACTTACAAGTAAAACTAGCTAAAATGTGCCTGGCTGCTATTCACTGAAAAGCTCATTCTGTGTACATTTTTGGCATACGTTTGCTCCTACCGGGTCAGCTGAGCAGCGAATTTCTATTTAACCACCTGCTATCACGAGAGACCTCAGGGCTGCATATTTTGAGCCCAGTACTGATCCTGAAAAGCGTTTCCAACCCCATTTACAAGTAAAACTACCTAAATGTGCCTGGCTGCTATTCACTGAAAAGCTCATTCTGTGTACATTTTTGGCATACGTTTGCTCCTGCCAAGTCAGCTGAGCAGCGAATTTCTATTTAACCACCTGCTATCACGAGAGACCTCAGGGCTGCATGTTTTGAGCCCAGTACTGATCCTGAAAAGCTTTTCCAACCCCACTTACAAGTAAAACTACCTAAAATGTGCCTGGCTGCTATTCACTGAAAAGCTCATTCTGTGTACATTTTTAGCATACGTTTGCTCCTACCTGGTCAGCTGAGCAGCGAATTTCTATTTAACCACCTGCTTTCATGAGAGACCTCAGGGCTGCATGTTTTGAGCCCAGTACTGAGCCTGAAAAGCATTTCCAACCCCACTTACAAGTAAAACTAGCTAAAATGTGCCTGGCTTCTCTTCACTGAAAAGCTCATTCTTGATACATTTTTAGCATACGTTTGCTCCTGCCGGGTCAGCTGAGCAGCGAATTTCTATTTAACCACCTGCTATCATGAGAGACCTCAGGGCTGCATGTTTTGAGCCCAGTACTGATCCTGAAAAGCGTTTCCAACCCCACTTACAAGTAAAACTAGCTAAAATGTGCCTGGCTGCTATTCACTGAAAAGCTCATTCTCTGTACATTTTTGGCATATGTTTCCTACTACCGGGTCAGCTGAGCAGAGAATTTCTATTTAACCACCTGCTTTCATGAGAGACCTCAGAGCTGCATGTTTTGAGCCCAGTACTGATCCTGAAAAGCGTTTCCAACCCCACTTACAAGTAAAACTAGCTAAAATGTGCCTGGCTGCTATTCACTGAAAAGCTCATTCTGTGTACATTTTTGGCATACCTTTGCGCCTACCGGGTCAGCTGAGCAGTGAATTTCTATTTAACCACCTGCTTTCATGAGAGACCTCAGGGCTGCATGTTTTGAGCCCAGTACTTAGCCTGAAAAGCATTTCCAACCCCACTTACAAGTAAAACTAGCTAAAATGTGCCTGGCTTCTCTTCACTGAAAAGCTCATTCTGTGTACATTTTTGGCATACGTTTGCTCCTGCCGGGTCAGCTGAGCAGCGAATTTCTATTTAACCACCTGCTATCATGAGAGACCACAGGGCTGCATGTTTTGAGCCCAGTACTGATCCTGAAAAGCGTTTCCAACCCCATTTACAAGTAAAACTAGCTAAAATGTGCCTGGCTGCTATTCACTGAAAAGCTCATTCTGTGTACATTTTTGGCATACGTTTGCTCCTGCCGGGTCAGCTGAGCAGCGAATTTCTATTTAACCACCTGCTATCATGAGAGACCTCAGGGCTGCATGTTTTGAGCCCAGTACTGAGCCTGAAAAGCATTTCCAACCCCACTTACAAGTAAAACTAGCTAAAATGTGCCTGGCTTCTCTTCACTGAAAAGCTCATTCTGAGTACATTTTTAGCATACGTTTGCTCCTGCCGGGTCAGCTGAGCAGCGATTTTCTATTTAATCACCTGCTATCATGAGAGACCTCAGGGCTGCATGTTTTGAGCCCAGTACTGAGCCTGAAAAGCATTTCCAACCCCACTTACAAGTAAAACTAGCTAAAATGTGCCTGGCTTCTCTTCACTGAAAAGCTCATTCTGAGTACATTTTAAGCATACGTTTGCTCCTGCCGGGTCAGCTGAGCAGCGAATTTCCATTTAACCACCTGCTATCATTGAGAGACCTCAGGGCTGCATGTTTTGAGCCCAGTACTGATCCTGAAAAGCGTTTCCAACCCCACTTACAAGTAAAACTAGCTAAAATGTGCCTGGCTTCTCTTCACTGAAAAGCTCATTCTGAGTACATTTTTAGCATACGTTTGCTCCTTCCGGGTCAGCTGAGCAGCGAATTTCTATTTAACCACCTGCTTTCATGAGAGACCTCAGGGCTGCATGTTTTGAGCCCAGTACTGAGCCTGAAAAGCATTTCCAACCCCACTTACAAGTAAAACTAGCTAAAATGTACCTGGCTTCTCTTCACTGAAAGGCTCATTCTGAGTACATTTTTAGCATACGTTTGCTCCTTCCGGGTCAGCTGAGCAGCGAATTTCTATTTAACCACCTGCTATCACGAGAGACCTCAGGGCTGCATGTTTTGAGCCCAGTACTGATCCTGAAAAGCGTTTCCAACCCCTCTTACAAGTAAAACTAGCTAAAATGTGCCTGGCTACTATTCACTGAAAAGCTCATTCTGTGTACATTTTTGGCATACGTTTGCTCCTACCGGGTCAGCTGAGCAGCGAATTTCTATTTAACCACCTGCTTTCATGAGAGACCTCAGGGCTGCATGTTTTGAGCCCAGTATTGATCCTGAAAAGCGTTTTCAACCCCATTTACAAGTAAAACTAGCTAAAATGTGCCTGGCTGCTATTCACTGAAAAGCTCATTCTGTGTACATTTTTGGCATACGTTTGCTCCTACCGGGTCAGCTGAGCAGCGAATTTCTATTTAACCACCTGCTTTCATGAGAGACCTCAGGGCTGCATGTTTTGAGCCCAGTACTGAGCCTGAAAAGCGTTTCCAACCCCACTTACAAGTAAAACTAGGTAAAATGTGCCTGGCTTCTCTTCACTGAAAAGCTCATTCTGAGTACATTTTTAGCATACGTTTGCTCCTGCCGGGTCAGCTGAGCAGCGAATTTCTATTTAACCACCTGCTTTCATGAGAGACCTCAGGGCTGCATGTTTTGAGCCCAGTACTGAGCCTGAAAAGCATTTCCAACCCCACTTACAAGTAAAACTAGCTAAAATGTGCCTGGCTTCTCTTCACTGAAAAGCTCATTCTGAGTACATTTTTAGCATACGTTTGCTCCTGCCGGGTCAGCTGAGCAGCGAATTTCTATTTAATCACCTGCTATCATGAGAGACCTCAGGGCTGCATGTTTTGAGCCCAGTACTGAGCCTGAAAAGCATTTCCAACCCCACTTACAAGTAAAACAAGCTAAAATGTGCCTGGCTTCTCTTCACTGAAAAGCTCATTCTGAGTACATTTTAAGCATACGTTTGCTCCTACCGGGTCAGCTGAGCAGCGAATTTCTATTTAACCACCTGCTATCACGAGAGACCTCAGGGCTGCATGTTTTGAGCCCAGTACTGCTCCTGAAAAGCGTTTCCAACCCCACTTACAAGTAAAACTAGCTAAAATGTGCCTGGCTGCTATTCACTGAAAAGCTCATTCTGAGACATTTTTAGCATACGTTTGCTCCTGCCGGGTCAGCTGAGCAGCGAATTTCTATTTAACCACCTGCTTTCATGAGAGACCTCAGGGCTGCATGTTTTGAGCCCAGTATTGATCCTGAAAAGCGTTTTCAACCCCATTTACAAGTAAAACTAGCTAAAATGTGCCTGGCTGCTTTTCACAGAAAAGCTCATTCTGAGTACATTTTTAGCATACGTTTGCTCCTGCCGGGTCAGCTGAGCAGCGAATTTCTATTTAACCACCTGCTTTCATGAGAGACCTCAGGGATGCATGTTTTGAGCCCAGCACTGAGCCTGAAAAGCTTTTCCAACCCCACTTACAAGTAAAACTAGCTAAAATGTGCCTCGCTTCTCTTCACTGAAAAGCTGATTCTGAGTACATTTTTAGCATACGTTTGCTCCTGCCGGGTCAGCTGAGCAGCGAATTTCTATTTAACCACCTGCTATCATGAGAGACCTCAGGGCTGCATGTTTTGAGCCCAGTACTGATCCTGAAAAGCGTTTCCAACCCCACTTACAAGTAAAACTAGCTAAAATGTGCCTGGCTGCTATTCACTGAAAAGCTCATTCTCTGTACATTTTTGGCATATGTTTCCTCCTACCGGGTCAGCTGAGTAGAGAGAGAATTTCTATTTAACCACCTGCTTTCATGAGAGACCTCAGAGCTGCATGTTTTGAGCCCAGTACTGAGCCTGAAAAGCATTTCCAACCCCACTTACAAGTAAAACTAGCTAAAATGTGCCTGGCTTCTCTTCACTGAAAAGCTCATTCTGAGTACATTTTTAGCATACGTTTGCTCCTGCCGGGTCAGCTGAGCAGCGAATTTCTATTTAACCACCTGCTTTCATGAGAGACCTCAGGGCTGCATGTTTTGAGCCCAGTACTGAGCCTGAAAAGCGTTTCCAACCCCACTTACAAGTAAAACTAGCTAAAATGTGCCTGGCTTCTCTTCACTGAAAAGCTCATTCTGAGTACATTTTTAGCATACGTTTGCTCCTGCCGGGTCAGCTGAGCAGCGAATTTCTATTTAACCACCTGCTATCATGAGAGACCTCAGGGCTGCATGTTTTGAGTCCAGTACTGAGCCTGAAAAGCATTTCCAACCCCACTTACAAGTAAAACTAGCTAAAATGTGCCTGGCTGCTATTCACTGAAAAGCTCATTCTGTGTACATTTTTGGCATACCTTTGCTCCTACCGGGTCAGCTGAGCAGCGATTTCTATTTAACCACCTGCTTTCATGAGAGACCTCAGGGCTGCATGTTTTGAGCCCAGTACTTAGCCTGAAAAGCATTTCCAACCCCATTTACAAGTAAAACTAGCTAAAATGTGCCTGGTTGCTTTTTACTGAAAAGCTCATTCTGAGTACATTTTTAGCATACGTTTGCTCCTGCCGGGTCAGCTGAGCAGCGAATTTCTATTTAACCACCTGCTTTCATGAGAGACCTCAGGGATGCATGTTTTGAGCCCAGCACTGAGCCTGAAAAGCGTTTCCAACCCCACTTACAAGTAAAACTAGCTAAAATGTGCCTCGCTTCTCTTCACTGAAAAGCTCATTCTGAGTACATTTTTAGCATACGTTTGCTCCTGCCGGGTCAGCTGAGCAGCGAATTTCTATTTAACCACCTGCTATCATGAGAGACCTCAGGGCTGCATGTTTTGAGCCCAGTACTGATCCTGAAAAGCGTTTCCAACCCCACTTACAAGTAAAACTAGCTAAAATGTGCCTGGCTGCTATTCACTGAAAAGCTCATTCTCTGTACATTTTTGGCATATGTTTCCTCCTACCGGGTCAGCTGAGCAGAGAATTTCTATTTAACCACCTGCTTTCATGAGAGACCTCAGAGCTGCATGTTTTGAGCCCAGTACTGAGCCTGAAAAGCATTTCCAACCCCACTTACAAGTAAAACTAGCTAAAATGTGCCTGGCTTCTCTTCACTGAAAAGCTCATCCTGAGTACATTTTTAGCATACGTTTGCTCCTGCCGGGTCAGCTGAGCAGCGAATTTCTATTTAACCACCTGCTTTCATGAGAGACCTCAGGGCTGCATGTTTTGAGCCCAGTACTGAGCCTGAAAAGCGTTTCCAACCCCACTTACAAGTAAAACTAGCTAAAATGTGCCTGGCTTCTCTTCACTGAAAAGCTCATTCTGAGTACATTTTTAGCATACGTTTGCTCCTGCCGGGTCAGCTGAGCAGCGAATTTCTATTTAACCACCTGCTATCATGAGAGACCTCAGGGCTGCATGTTTTGAGTCCAGTACTGAGCCTGAAAAGCATTTCCAACCCCACTTACAAGTAAAACTAGCTAAAATGTGCCTGGCTTCTCTTCACTGAAAAGCTCATTCTGAGTACATTTTAAGCATACGTTTGCTCCTGCCGGGTCTGCTGAGCAGCGAATTTCTATTTAACCACCTGCTATCATGAGAGACCTCAGGGCTGCATGTTTTGAGCCCAGTACTGAGCCTGAAAAGCGTTTCCAACCCCACTTACAAGTAAAACTAGCTAAAATGTGCCTGGCTGCTATTCACTGAAAAGCTCATTCTGTGTACATTTTTGGCATACGTTTGCTCCTACCGGGTCAGCTGAGCAGCGAATTTCTATTTAACCACCTGCTATCACGAGAGACCTCAGGGCTGCATATTTTGAGCCCAGTACTGATCCTGAAAAGCGTTTCCAACCCCATTTACAAGTAAAACTACCTAAATGTGCCAGGCTTCTCTTCACTGAAAAGCTCATTCTGAGTACATTTTTAGCATACGTTTGCTCCTGCCGGGTCAGCTGAGCGGCGAATTTCTATTTAACCACCTGCTATCATGAGAAACCTCAGGGCTGCATGTTTTGAGTCCAGTACTGAGCCTGAAAAGCATTTCCAACCCCACTTACAAGTAAAACTAGCTAAAATGTGCCTGGCTTCTCTTCACTGAAAAGCTCATTCTGAGTACATTTTAAGCATACGTTTGCTCCTGCCGGGTCAGCTGAGCAGCGAATTTCTATTTAACCACCTGCTATCATGAGAGACCTCAGGGCTGCATGTTTTGAGCCCAGTACTGATCCTGAAAAGCGTTTCCAACCCCACTTACAAGTAAAACTAGCTAAAATGTGCCTGGCTTCTCTTCACTGAAAAGCTCATTCTGAGTACATTTTTAGCATACGTTTGCTCCTTCCGGGTCAGCTGAGCAGCGAATTTCTATTTAACCACCTGCTTTCATGAGAGACCTCAGGGCTGCATGTTTTGAGCCCAGTACTGAGCCTGAAAAGCATTTCCAACCCCACTTACAAGTAAAACTAGCTAAAATGTACCTGGCTTCTCTTCACTGAAAGGCTCATTCTGAGTACATTTTTAGCATACGTTTGCTCCTTCCGGGTCAGCTGAGCAGCGAATTTCTATTTAACCACCTGCTATCACGAGAGACCTCAGGGCTGCATGTTTTGAGCCCAGTACTGATCCTGAAAAGCGTTTCCAACCCCTCTTACAAGTAAAACTAGCTAAAATGTGCCTGGCTACTATTCACTGAAAAGCTCATTCTGTGTACATTTTTGGCATACGTTTGCTCCTACCGGGTCAGCTGAGCAGCGAATTTCTATTTAACCACCTGCTTTCATGAGAGACCTCAGGGCTGCATGTTTTGAGCCCAGTATTGATCCTGAAAAGCGTTTTCAACCCCATTTACAAGTAAAACTAGCTAAAATGTGCCTGGCTGCTATTCACTGAAAAGCTCATTCTGTGTACATTTTTGGCATACGTTTGCTCCTACCGGGTCAGCTGAGCAGCGAATTTCTATTTAACCACCTGCTTTCATGAGAGACCTCAGGGCTGCATGTTTTGAGCCCAGTACTGAGCCTGAAAAGCGTTTCCAACCCCACTTACAAGTAAAACTAGGTAAAATGTGCCTGGCTTCTCTTCACTGAAAAGCTCATTCTGAGTACATTTTTAGCATACGTTTGCTCCTGCCGGGTCAGCTGAGCAGCGAATTTCTATTTAACCACCTGCTTTCATGAGAGACCTCAGGGCTGCATGTTTTGAGCCCAGTACTGAGCCTGAAAAGCATTTCCAACCCCACTTACAAGTAAAACTAGCTAAAATGTGCCTGGCTTCTCTTCACTGAAAAGCTCATTCTGAGTACATTTTTAGCATACGTTTGCTCCTGCCGGGTCAGCTGAGCAGCGAATTTCTATTTAATCACCTGCTATCATGAGAGACCTCAGGGCTGCATGTTTTGAGCCCAGTACTGAGCCTGAAAAGCATTTCCAACCCCACTTACAAGTAAAACAAGCTAAAATGTGCCTGGCTTCTCTTCACTGAAAAGCTCATTCTGAGTACATTTTAAGCATACGTTTGCTCCTACCGGGTCAGCTGAGCAGCGAATTTCTATTTAACCACCTGCTATCACGAGAGACCTCAGGGCTGCATGTTTTGAGCCCAGTACTGATCCTGAAAAGCGTTTCCAACCCCACTTACAAGTAAAACTAGCTAAAATGTGCCTGGCTGCTATTCACTGAAAAGCTCATTCTGAGTACATTTTTAGCATACGTTTGCTCCTGCCGGGTCAGCTGAGCAGCGAATTTCTATTTAACCACCTGCTTTCATGAGAGACCTCAGGGCTGCATGTTTTGAGCCCAGTATTGATCCTGAAAAGCGTTTTCAACCCCATTTACAAGTAAAACTAGCTAAAATGTGCCTGGCTGCTTTTCACAGAAAAGCTCATTCTGAGTACATTTTTAGCACACGTTTGCTCCTGCCGGGTCAGCTGAGCAGCGAATTTCTATTTAACCACCTGCTTTCATGAGAGACCTCAGGGATGCATGTTTTGAGCCCAGCACTGAGCCTGAAAAGCTTTTCCAACCCCACTTACAAGTAAAACTAGCTAAAATGTGCCTCGCTTCTCTTCACTGAAAAGCTGATTCTGAGTACATTTTTAGCATACGTTTGCTCCTGCCGGGTCAGCTGAGCAGCGAATTTCTATTTAACCACCTGCTATCATGAGAGACCTCAGGGCTGCATGTTTTGAGCCCAGTACTGATCCTGAAAAGCGTTTCCAACCCCACTTACAAGTAAAACTAGCTAAAATGTGCCTGGCTGCTATTCACTGAAAAGCTCATTCTCTGAACATTTTTGGCATATGTTTCCTCCTACCGGGTCAGCTGAGCAGAGAGAGAATTTCTATTTAACCACCTGCTTTCATGAGGGACCTCAGAGCTGCATGTTTTGAGCCCAGTACTGAGCCTGAAAAGCATTTCCAACCCCACTTACAAGTAAAACTAGCTAAAATGTGCCTGGCTTCTCTTCACTGAAAAGCTCATTCTTGATACATTTTTAGCATACGTTTGCTCCTGCCGGGTCAGCTGAGCAGCGAATTTCTATTTAACCACCTGCTATCATGAGAGACCTCAGGGCTGCATGTTTTGAGCCCAGTACTGATCCTGAAAAGCGTTTCCAACCCCACTTACAAGTAAAACTAGCTAAAATGTGCCTGGCTGCTATTCACTGAAAAGCTCATTCTCTGTACATTTTTGGCATATGTTTCCTACTACCGGGTCAGCTGAGCAGAGAATTTCTATTTAACCACCTGCTTTCATGAGAGACCTCAGAGCTGCATGTTTTGAGCCCAGTACTGATCCTGAAAAGCGTTTCCAACCCCACTTACAAGTAAAACTAGCTAAAATGTGCCTGGCTGCTATTCACTGAAAAGCTCATTCTGTGTACATTTTTGGCATACCTTTGCGCCTACCGGGTCAGCTGAGCAGTGAATTTCTATTTAACCACCTGCTTTCATGAGAGACCTCAGGGCTGCATGTTTTGAGCCCAGTACTTAGCCTGAAAAGCATTTCCAACCCCACTTACAAGTAAAACTAGCTAAAATGTGCCTGGCTTCTCTTCACTGAAAAGCTCATTCTGTGTACATTTTTGGCATACGTTTGCTCCTGCCGGGTCAGCTGAGCAGCGAATTTCTATTTAACCACCTGCTATCATGAGAGACCACAGGGCTGCATGTTTTGAGCCCAGTACTGATCCTGAAAAGCGTTTCCAACCCCATTTACAAGTAAAACTAGCTAAAATGTGCCTGGCTGCTATTCACTGAAAAGCTCATTCTGTGTACATTTTTGGCATACGTTTGCTCCTGCCGGGTCAGCTGAGCAGCGAATTTCTATTTAACCACCTGCTATCATGAGAGACCTCAGGGCTGCATGTTTTGAGCCCAGTACTGAGCCTGAAAAGCATTTCCAACCCCACTTACAAGTAAAACTAGCTAAAATGTGCCTGGCTTCTCTTCACTGAAAAGCTCATTCTGAGTACATTTTTAGCATACGTTTGCTCCTGCCGGGTCAGCTGAGCAGCGAATTTCTATTTAATCACCTGCTATCATGAGAGACCTCAGGGCTGCATGTTTTGAGCCCAGTACTGAGCCTGAAAAGCATTTCCAACCCCACTTACAAGTAAAACTAGCTAAAATGTGCCTGGCTTCTCTTCACTGAAAAGCTCATTCTGAGTACATTTTAAGCATACGTTTGCTCCTGCCGGGTCAGCTGAGCAGCGAATTTCCATTTAACCACCTGCTATCATTGAGAGACCTCAGGGCTGCATGTTTTGAGCCCAGTACTGATCCTGAAAAGCGTTTCCAACCCCACTTACAAGTAAAACTAGCTAAAATGTGCCTGGCTTCTCTTCACTGAAAAGCTCATTCTGAGTACATTTTTAGCATACGTTTGCTCCTTCCGGGTCAGCTGAGCAGCGAATTTCTATTTAACCACCTGCTTTCATGAGAGACCTCAGGGCTGCATGTTTTGAGCCCAGTACTGAGCCTGAAAAGCATTTCCAACCCCACTTACAAGTAAAACTAGCTAAAATGTACCTGGCTTCTCTTCACTGAAAGGCTCATTCTGAGTACATTTTTAGCATACGTTTGCTCCTTCCGGGTCAGCTGAGCAGCGAATTTCTATTTAACCACCTGCTATCACGAGAGACCTCAGGGCTGCATGTTTTGAGCCCAGTACTGATCCTGAAAAGCGTTTCCAACCCCTCTTACAAGTAAAACTAGCTAAAATGTGCCTGGCTACTATTCACTGAAAAGCTCATTCTGTGTACATTTTTGGCATACGTTTGCTCCTACCGGGTCAGCTGAGCAGCGAATTTCTATTTAACCACCTGCTTTCATGAGAGACCTCAGGGCTGCATGTTTTGAGCCCAGTATTGATCCTGAAAAGCGTTTTCAACCCCATTTACAAGTAAAACTAGCTAAAATGTGCCTGGCTGCTATTCACTGAAAAGCTCATTCTGTGTACATTTTTGGCATACGTTTGCTCCTACCGGGTCAGCTGAGCAGCGAATTTCTATTTAACCACCTGCTTTCATGAGAGACCTCAGGGCTGCATGTTTTGAGCCCAGTACTGAGCCTGAAAAGCGTTTCCAACCCCACTTACAAGTAAAACTAGGTAAAATGTGCCTGGCTTCTCTTCACTGAAAAGCTCATTCTGAGTACATTTTTAGCATACGTTTGCTCCTCCCGGGTCAGCTGAGCAGCGAATTTCTATTTAACCACCTGCTTTCATGAGAGACCTCAGGGCTGCATGTTTTGAGCCCAGTACTGAGCCTGAAAAGCATTTCCAACCCCACTTACAAGTAAAACTAGCTAAAATGTGCCTGGCTTCTCTTCACTGAAAAGCTCATTCTGAGTACATTTTTAGCATACGTTTGCTCCTGCCGGGTCAGCTGAGCAGCGAATTTCTATTTAATCACCTGCTATCATGAGAGACCTCAGGGCTGCATGTTTTGAGCCCAGTACTGAGCCTGAAAAGCATTTCCAACCCCACTTACAAGTAAAACAAGCTAAAATGTGCCTGGCTTCTCTTCACTGAAAAGCTCATTCTGAGTACATTTTAAGCATACGTTTGCTCCTACCGGGTCAGCTGAGCAGCGAATTTCTATTTAACCACCTGCTATCACGAGAGACCTCAGGGCTGCATGTTTTGAGCCCAGTACTGATCCTGAAAAGCGTTTCCAACCCCACTTACAAGTAAAACTAGCTAAAATGTGCCTGGCTGCTATTCACTGAAAAGCTCATTCTGAGACATTTTTAGCATACGTTTGCTCCTGCCGGGTCAGCTGAGCAGCGAATTTCTATTTAACCACCTGCTTTCATGAGAGACCTCAGGGCTGCATGTTTTGAGCCCAGTATTGATCCTGAAAAGCGTTTTCAACCCCATTTACAAGTAAAACTAGCTAAAATGTGCCTGGCTGCTTTTCACAGAAAAGCTCATTCTGAGTACATTTTTAGCATACGTTTGCTCCTGCCGGGTCAGCTGAGCAGCGAATTTCTATTTAACCACCTGCTTTCATGAGAGACCTCAGGGATGCATGTTTTGAGCCCAGCACTGAGCCTGAAAAGCTTTTCCAACCCCACTTACAAGTAAAACTAGCTAAAATGTGCCTCGCTTCTCTTCACTGAAAAGCTGATTCTGAGTACATTTTTAGCATACGTTTGCTCCTGCCGGGTCAGCTGAGCAGCGAATTTCTATTTAACCACCTGCTATCATGAGAGACCTCAGGGCTGCATGTTTTGAGCCCAGTACTGATCCTGAAAAGCGTTTCCAACCCCACTTACAAGTAAAACTAGCTAAAATGTGCCTGGCTGCTATTCACTGAAAAGCTCATTCTCTGTACATTTTTGGCATATGTTTCCTCCTACCGGGTCAGCTGAGCAGAGAGAGAATTTCTATTTAACCACCTGCTTTCATGAGAGACCTCAGAGCTGCATGTTTTGAGCCCAGTACTGAGCCTGAAAAGCATTTCCAACCCCACTTACAAGTAAAACTAGCTAAAATGTGCCTGGCTTCTCTTCACTGAAAAGCTCATTCTGAGTACATTTGTAGCATACGTTTGCTCCTGCCGGGTCAGCTGAGCAGCGAATTTCTATTTAACCACCTGCTTTCATGAGAGACCTCAGGGCTGCATGTTTTGAGCCCAGTACTGAGCCTGAAAAGCGTTTCCAACCCCACTTACAAGTAAAACTAGCTAAAATGTGCCTGGCTTCTCTTCACTGAAAAGCTCATTCTGAGTACATTTTTAGCATACGTTTGCTCCTGCCGGGTCAGCTGAGCAGCGAATTTCTATTTAACCACCTGCTATCATGAGAGACCTCAGGGCTGCATGTTTTGAGTCCAGTACTGAGCCTGAAAAGCATTTCCAACCCCACTTACAAGTAAAACTAGCTAAAATGTGCCTGGCTGCTATTCACTGAAAAGCTCATTCTGTGTACATTTTTGGCATACCTTTGCTCCTACCGGGTCAGCTGAGCAGCGATTTCTATTTAACCACCTGCTTTCATGAGAGACCTCAGGGCTGCATGTTTTGAGCCCAGTACTTAGCCTGAAAAGCATTTCCAACCCCATTTACAAGTAAAACTAGCTAAAATGTGCCTGGTTGCTTTTTACTGAAAAGCTCATTCTGAGTACATTTTTAGCATACGTTTGCTCCTGCCGGGTCAGCTGAGCAGCGAATTTCTATTTAACCACCTGCTTTCATGAGAGACCTCAGGGATGCATGTTTTGAGCCCAGCACTGAGCCTGAAAAGCGTTTCCAACCCCACTTACAAGTAAAACTAGCTAAAATGTGCCTCGCTTCTCTTCACTGAAAAGCTCATTCTGAGTACATTTTTAGCATACGTTTGCTCCTGCCGGGTCAGCTGAGCAGCGAATTTCTATTTAACCACCTGCTATCATGAGAGACCTCAGGGCTGCATGTTTTGAGCCCAGTACTGATCCTGAAAAGCGTTTCCAACCCCACTTACAAGTAAAACTAGCTAAAATGTGCCTGGCTGCTATTCACTGAAAAGCTCATTCTCTGTACATTTTTGGCATATGTTTCCTCCTACCGGGTCAGCTGAGCAGAGAATTTCTATTTAACCACCTGCTTTCATGAGAGACCTCAGAGCTGCATGTTTTGAGCCCAGTACTGAGCCTGAAAAGCATTTCCAACCCCACTTACAAGTAAAACTAGCTAAAATGTGCCTGGCTTCTCTTCACTGAAAAGCTCATCCTGAGTACATTTTTAGCATACGTTTGCTCCTGCCGGGTCAGCTGAGCAGCGAATTTCTATTTAACCACCTGCTTTCATGAGAGACCTCAGGGCTGCATGTTTTGAGCCCAGTACTGAGCCTGAAAAGCGTTTCCAACCCCACTTACAAGTAAAACTAGCTAAAATGTGCCTGGCTTCTCTTCACTGAAAAGCTCATTCTGAGTACATTTTTAGCATACGTTTGCTCCTGCCGGGTCAGCTGAGCAGCGAATTTCTATTTAACCACCTGCTATCATGAGAGACCTCAGGGCTGCATGTTTTGAGTCCAGTACTGAGCCTGAAAAGCATTTCCAACCCCACTTACAAGTAAAACTAGCTAAAATGTGCCTGGCTTCTCTTCACTGAAAAGCTCATTCTGAGTACATTTTAAGCATACGTTTGCTCCTGCCGGGTCTGCTGAGCAGCGAATTTCTATTTAACCACCTGCTATCATGAGAGACCTCAGGGCTGCATGTTTTGAGCCCAGTACTGAGCCTGAAAAGCGTTTCCAACCCCACTTACAAGTAAAACTAGCTAAAATGTGCCTGGCTGCTATTCACTGAAAAGCTCATTCTGTGTACATTTTTGGCATACGTTTGCTCCTACCGGGTCAGCTGAGCAGCGAATTTCTATTTAACCACCTGCTATCACGAGAGACCTCAGGGCTGCATATTTTGAGCCCAGTACTGATCCTGAAAAGCGTTTCCAACCCCATTTACAAGTAAAACTACCTAAATGTGCCAGGCTTCTCTTCACTGAAAAGCTCATTCTGAGTACATTTTTAGCATACGTTTGCTCCTGCCGGGTCAGCTGAGCGGCGAATTTCTATTTAACCACCTGCTATCATGAGAAACCTCAGGGCTGCATGTTTTGAGTCCAGTACTGAGCCTGAAAAGCATTTCCAACCCCACTTACAAGTAAAACTAGCTAAAATGTGCCTGGCTTCTCTTCACTGAAAAGCTCATTCTGAGTACATTTTAAGCATACGTTTGCTCCTGCCGGGTCAGCTGAGCAGCGAATTTCCATTTAACCACCTGCTATCATGAGAGACCTCAGGGCTGCATGTTTTGAGCCCAGTACTGATCCTGAAAAGCGTTTCCAACCCCACTTACAAGTAAAACTAGCTAAAATGTGCCTGGCTTCTCTTCACTGAAAAGCTCATTCTGAGTACATTTTTAGCATACGTTTGCTCCTTCCGGGTCAGCTGAGCAGCGAATTTCTATTTAACCACCTGCTTTCATGAGAGACCTCAGGGCTGCATGTTTTGAGCCCAGTACTGAGCCTGAAAAGCATTTCCAACCCCACTTACAAGTAAAACTAGCTAAAATGTACCTGGCTTCTCTTCACTGAAAGGCTCATTCTGAGTACATTTTTAGCATACGTTTGCTCCTTCCGGGTCAGCTGAGCAGCGAATTTCTATTTAACCACCTGCTATCACGAGAGACCTCAGGGCTGCATGTTTTGAGCCCAGTACTGATCCTGAAAAGCGTTTCCAACCCCTCTTACAAGTAAAACTAGCTAAAATGTGCCTGGCTACTATTCACTGAAAAGCTCATTCTGTGTACATTTTTGGCATACGTTTGCTCCTACCGGGTCAGCTGAGCAGCGAATTTCTATTTAACCACCTGCTTTCATGAGAGACCTCAGGGCTGCATGTTTTGAGCCCAGTATTGATCCTGAAAAGCGTTTTCAACCCCATTTACAAGTAAAACTAGCTAAAATGTGCCTGGCTGCTATTCACTGAAAAGCTCATTCTGTGTACATTTTTGGCATACGTTTGCTCCTACCGGGTCAGCTGAGCAGCGAATTTCTATTTAACCACCTGCTTTCATGAGAGACCTCAGGGCTGCATGTTTTGAGCCCAGTACTGAGCCTGAAAAGCGTTTCCAACCCCACTTACAAGTAAAACTAGGTAAAATGTGCCTGGCTTCTCTTCACTGAAAAGCTCATTCTGAGTACATTTTTAGCATACGTTTGCTCCTGCCGGGTCAGCTGAGCAGCGAATTTCTATTTAACCACCTGCTTTCATGAGAGACCTCAGGGCTGCATGTTTTGAGCCCAGTACTGAGCCTGAAAAGCATTTCCAACCCCACTTACAAGTAAAACTAGCTAAAATGTGCCTGGCTTCTCTTCACTGAAAAGCTCATTCTGAGTACATTTTTAGCATACGTTTGCTCCTGCCGGGTCAGCTGAGCAGCGAATTTCTATTTAATCACCTGCTATCATGAGAGACCTCAGGGCTGCATGTTTTGAGCCCAGTACTGAGCCTGAAAAGCATTTCCAACCCCACTTACAAGTAAAACAAGCTAAAATGTGCCTGGCTTCTCTTCACTGAAAAGCTCATTCTGAGTACATTTTAAGCATACGTTTGCTCCTACCGGGTCAGCTGAGCAGCGAATTTCTATTTAACCACCTGCTATCACGAGAGACCTCAGGGCTGCATGTTTTGAGCCCAGTACTGATCCTGAAAAGCGTTTCCAACCCCACTTACAAGTAAAACTAGCTAAAATGTGCCTGGCTGCTATTCACTGAAAAGCTCATTCTGAGTACATTTTTAGCATACGTTTGCTCCTGCCGGGTCAGCTGAGCAGCGAATTTCTATTTAACCACCTGCTTTCATGAGAGACCTCAGGGCTGCATGTTTTGAGCCCAGTATTGATCCTGAAAAGCGTTTTCAACCCCATTTACAAGTAAAACTAGCTAAAATGTGCCTGGCTGCTTTTCACAGAAAAGCTCATTCTGAGTACATTTTTAGCACACGTTTGCTCCTGCCGGGTCAGCTGAGCAGCGAATTTCTATTTAACCACCTGCTTTCATGAGAGACCTCAGGGATGCATGTTTTGAGCCCAGCACTGAGCCTGAAAAGCTTTTCCAACCCCACTTACAAGTAAAACTAGCTAAAATGTGCCTTGCTTCTCTTCACTGAAAAGCTGATTCTGAGTACATTTTTAGCATACGTTTGCTCCTGCCGGGTCAGCTGAGCAGCGAATTTCTATTTAACCACCTGCTATCATGAGAGACCTCAGGGCTGCATGTTTTGAGCCCAGTACTGATCCTGAAAAGCGTTTCCAACCCCACTTACAAGTAAAACTAGCTAAAATGTGCCTGGCTGCTATTCACTGAAAAGCTCATTCTCTGTACATTTTTGGCATATGTTTCCTCCTACCGGGTCAGCTGAGCAGAGAGAGAATTTCTATTTAACCACCTGCTTTCATGAGGGACCTCAGAGCTGCATGTTTTGAGCCCAGTACTGAGCCTGAAAAGCATTTCCAACCCCACTTACAAGTAAAACTAGCTAAAATGTGCCTGGCTTCTCTTCACTGAAAAGCTCATTCTGAGTACATTTTTAGCATACGTTTGCTCCTGCCGGGTCAGCTGAGCAGCGAATTTCTATTTAACCACCTGCTTTCATGAGAGACCTCAGGGCTGCATGTTTTGAGCCCAGTATTGATCCTGAAAAGCGTTTTCAACCCCATTTACAAGTAAAACTAGCTAAAATGTGCCTGGCTGCTTTTCACAGAAAAGCTCATTCTGAGTACATTTTTAGCACACGTTTGCTCCTGCCGGGTCAGCTGAGCAGCGAATTTCTATTTAACCACCTGCTTTCATGAGAGACCTCAGGGATGCATGTTTTGAGCCCAGCACTGAGCCTGAAAAGCTTTTCCAACCCCACTTACAAGTAAAACTAGCTAAAATGTGCCTCGCTTCTCTTCACTGAAAAGCTGATTCTGAGTACATTTTTAGCATACGTTTGCTCCTGCCGGGTCAGCTGAGCAGCGAATTTCTATTTAACCACCTGCTATCATGAGAGACCTCAGGGCTGCATGTTTTGAGCCCAGTACTGATCCTGAAAAGCGTTTCCAACCCCACTTACAAGTAAAACTAGCTAAAATGTGCCTGGCTGCTATTCACTGAAAAGCTCATTCTCTGTACATTTTTGGCATATGTTTCCTCCTACCGGGTCAGCTGAGCAGAGAGAGAATTTCTATTTAACCACCTGCTTTCATGAGGGACCTCAGAGCTGCATGTTTTGAGCCCAGTACTGAGCCTGAAAAGCATTTCCAACCCCACTTACAAGTAAAACTAGCTAAAATGTGCCTGGCTTCTCTTCACTGAAAAGCTCATTCTGAGTACATTTTTAGCATACGTTTGCTCCTGCCGGGTCAGCTGAGCAGCGAATTTCTATTTAACCACCTGCTTTCATGAGAGACCTCAGGGCTGCATGTTTTGAGCCCAGTACTGAGCCTGAAAAGCGTTTCCAACCCCACTTACAAGTAAAACTAGCTAAAATGTGCCTGGCTGCTATTCACTGAAAAGCTCATTCTGTGTACATTTTTGGCATACCTTTGCTCCTACCGGGTCAGCTGAGCAGCGATTTCTATTTAACCACCTGCTTTCATGAGAGACCTCAGGGCTGCATGTTTTGAGCCCAGTACTTAGCCTGAAAAGCATTTCCAACCCCATTTACAAGTAAAACTAGCTAAAATGTGCCTGGTTGCTTTTTACTGAAAAGCTCATTCTGAGTACATTTTTAGCATACGTTTGCTCCTGCCGGGTCAGCTGAGCAGCGAATTTCTATTTAACCACCTGCTTTCATGAGAGACCTCAGGGATGCATGTTTTGAGCCCAGCACTGAGCCTGAAAAGCGTTTCCAACCCCACTTACAAGTAAAACTAGCTAAAATGTGCCTCGCTTCTCTTCACTGAAAAGCTCATTCTGAGTACATTTTTAGCATACGTTTGCTCCTGCCGGGTCAGCTGAGCAGCGAATTTCTATTTAACCACCTGCTATCATGAGAGACCTCAGGGCTGCATGTTTTGAGCCCAGTACTGATCCTGAAAAGCGTTTCCAACCCCACTTACAAGTAAAACTAGCTAAAATGTGCCTGGCTGCTATTCACTGAAAAGCTCATTCTCTGTACATTTTTGGCATATGTTTCCTCCTACCGGGTCAGCTGAGCAGAGAATTTCTATTTAACCACCTGCTTTCATGAGAGACCTCAGAGCTGCATGTTTTGAGCCCAGTACTGAGCCTGAAAAGCATTTCCAACCCCACTTACAAGTAAAACTAGCTAAAATGTGCCTGGCTTCTCTTCACTGAAAAGCTCATCCTGAGTACATTTTTAGCATACGTTTGCTCCTGCCGGGTCAGCTGAGCAGCGAATTTCTATTTAACCACCTGCTTTCATGAGAGACCTCAGGGCTGCATGTTTTGAGCCCAGTACTGAGCCTGAAAAGCGTTTCCAACCCCACTTACAAGTAAAACTAGCTAAAATGTGCCTGGCTTCTCTTCACTGAAAAGCTCATTCTGAGTACATTTTTAGCATACGTTTGCTCCTGCCGGGTCAGCTGAGCAGCGAATTTCTATTTAACCACCTGCTATCATGAGAGACCTCAGGGCTGCATGTTTTGAGTCCAGTACTGAGCCTGAAAAGCATTTCCAACCCCACTTACAAGTAAAACTAGCTAAAATGTGCCTGGCTTCTCTTCACTGAAAAGCTCATTCTGAGTACATTTTAAGCATACGTTTGCTCCTGCCGGGTCTGCTGAGCAGCGAATTTCTATTTAACCACCTGCTATCATGAGAGACCTCAGGGCTGCATGTTTTGAGCCCAGTACTGAGCCTGAAAAGCGTTTCCAACCCCACTTACAAGTAAAACTAGCTAAAATGTGCCTGGCTGCTATTCACTGAAAAGCTCATTCTGTGTACATTTTTGGCATACGTTTGCTCCTACCGGGTCAGCTGAGCAGCGAATTTCTATTTAACCACCTGCTATCACGAGAGACCTCAGGGCTGCATATTTTGAGCCCAGTACTGATCCTGAAAAGCGTTTCCAACCCCATTTACAAGTAAAACTACCTAAATGTGCCTGGCTGCTATTCACTGAAAAGCTCATTCTGTGTACATTTTTGGCATACGTTTGCTCCTGCCAAGTCAGCTGAGCAGCGAATTTCTATTTAACCACCTGCTATCACGAGAGACCTCAGGGCTGCATGTTTTGAGCCCAGTACTGATCCTGAAAAGCTTTTCCAACCCCACTTACAAGTAAAACTACCTAAAATGTGCCTGGCTGCTATTCACTGAAAAGCTCATTCTGTGTACATTTTTAGCATACGTTTGCTCCTACCTGGTCAGCTGAGCAGCGAATTTCTATTTAACCACCTGCTTTCATGAGAGACCTCAGGGCTGCATGTTTTGAGCCCAGTACTGAGCCTGAAAAGCATTTCCAACCCCACTTACAAGTAAAACTAGCTAAAATGTGCCTGGCTTCTCTTCACTGAAAAGCTCATTCTTGATACATTTTTAGCATACGTTTGCTCCTGCCGGGTCAGCTGAGCAGCGAATTTCTATTTAACCACCTGCTATCATGAGAGACCTCAGGGCTGCATGTTTTGAGCCCAGTACTGATCCTGAAAAGCGTTTCCAACCCCACTTACAAGTAAAACTAGCTAAAATGTGCCTGGCTGCTATTCACTGAAAAGCTCATTCTCTGTACATTTTTGGCATATGTTTCCTCCTACCGGGTCAGCTGAGCAGAGATTTTCTATTTAACCACCTGCTTTCATGAGAGACCTCAGAGCTGCATGTTTTGAGCCCAGTACTGAGCCTGAAAAGCATTTCCAACCCCGCTTACAAGTAAAACTAGCTAAAATGTGCCTGGCTTCTCTTCACTGAAAAGCTCATTCTGAGTACATTTTTAGCATACGTTTGCTCCTGCCGGGTCAGCTGAGCCGCGAATTTCTATTTAACCACCTGCTTTCATGTGAGACCTCAGGGCTGCATGTTTTGAGCCCAGTACTGAGCCTGAAAAGTGTTTCCAACCCAACTTACAAGTAAAACTAGCTAAAATGTGCCTGGCTTCTCTTCACTGAAAGCTCATTCTGAGTACATTTTTAGCATACGTTTGCTCCTGCCGGGTCAGCTGAGCAGCGAATTTCTATTTAACCACCTGCTATCATGAGAGACCTCAGGGCTGCATGTTTTGAGCCCAGTACCGAGCCTGAAAAGCATTTCCAACCCCACTTACAAGTAAATCTAGCTAAAATGTGCCTGGCTTCTCTTCACTGAAAAGCTAATTCTTTTTACATTTTAAGCATACGTTTGCTCCTGCCGGGTCAGCTGAGCAGCGAATTTCTATTTAACCACCTGCTATCATGAGAGACCTCAGGGCTGCATGTTTTGAGCCCAGTACTGATCCTGAAAAGCGTTTCCAACCCCACTTACAAGTAAAACTAGCTAAAATGTGCCTGGCTGCTATTCACTGAAAAGCTCATTCTGTGTACATTTTTGGCATACCTTTGCTCCTACCGGGTCAGCTGAGCAGCGATTTCTATTTAACCACCTGCTTTCATGAGAGACCTCAGGGCTGCATGTTTTGAGCCCAGTACTTAGCCTGAAAAGCATTTCCAACCCCACTTACAAGTAAAACTAGCTAAAATGTGCCTGGCTTCTCTTCACTGAAAAGCTCATTCTGAGTACATTTTTAGCATACGTTTGCTCCTGCCGGGTCAGTTGAGCAGCGAATTTCTATTTAACCACCTGCTTTCATGAGAGACCTCAGGGATGCATGTTTTGAGCCCAGCACTGAGCCTGAAAAGCGTTTCCAACCCCACTTACAAGTAAAACTAGCTAAAATGTGCCTGGCTTCTCTTCACTGAAAAGCTCATTCTGAGTACATTTAGCATACGTTTGCTCCTGCCGGGTCAGCTGAGCAGCGAATTTCTTATTAACCACCTGCTTTCATGAGAGACCTCAGGGCTGCATGTTTTGAGCCCAGTACTGATCCTGAAAAGCTTTTCCAACCCCACTTACAAGTAAAACTAGCTAAAATGTGCCTGGCTTCTCTTCACTGAAAAGCTCATTCTGAGTACATTTTTAGCATACGTTTGCTCCTGCCGGGTCAGCTGAGCAGCGAATTTCTATTTAACCACCTGCTATCATGAGAGATCGCAGGGCTGCATGTTTTGAGCCCAGTACTGATCCTGAAAAGCGTTTCCAACCCCACTTACAAGTAAAACTAGCTAAAATGTGCCTCGCTTCTCTTCACTGAAAAGCTCATCTGAGTACATTTTTAGCATACGTTTGCTCCTGCCGGGTCAGCTGAGCAGCGAATTTCTATTTAACCACCTGCTATCATGAGAGACCTCAGGGCTGCATGTTTTGAGCCCAGTACTGATCCTGAAAAGCGTTTCCAACCCCACTTACAAGTAAAACTAGCTAAAATGTGCCTGGCTGCTATTCACTGAAAAGCTCATTCTCTGTACATTTTTGGCATATGTTTCCTACTACCGGGTCAGCTGAGCAGAGAATTTCTATTTAACCACCTGCTTTCATGAGAGACCTCAGAGCTGCATGTTTTGAGCCCAGTACTGATCCTGAAATGCGTTTCCAACCCCACTTACAAGTAAAACTAGCTAAAATGTGCCTGGCTGCTATTCACTGAAAAGCTCATTCTGTGTACATTTTTGGCATACCTTTGCGCCTACCGGGTCAGCTGAGCAGTGAATTTCTATTTAACCACCTGCTTTCATGAGAGACCTCAGGGCTGCATGTTTTGAGCCCAGTACTTAGCCTGAAAAGCATTTCCAACCCCACTTACAAGTAAAACTAGCTAAAATGTGCCTGGCTTCTCTTCACTGAAAAGCTCATTCTGTGTACATTTTTGGCATACGTTTGCTCCTGCCGGGTCAGCTGAGCAGCGAATTTCTATTTAACCACCTGCTATCATGAGAGACCACAGGGCTGCATGTTTTGAGCCCAGTACTGATCCTGAAAAGCGTTTCCAACCCCATTTACAAGTAAAACTAGCTAAAATGTGCCTGGCTGCTATTCACTGAAAAGCTCATTCTGTGTACATTTTTGGCATACGTTTGCTCCTGCCGGGTCAGCTGAGCAGCGAATTTCTATTTAACCACCTGCTATCATGAGAGACCTCAGGGCTGCATGTTTTGAGCCCAGTACTGAGCCTGAAAAGCATTTCCAACCCCACTTACAAGTAAAACTAGCTAAAATGTGCCTGGCTTCTCTTCACTGAAAAGCTCATTCTGAGTACATTTTAAGCATACGTTTGCTCCTGCCGGGTCAGCTGAGCAGCGAATTTCCATTTAACCACCTGCTATCATGAGAGACCTCAGGGCTGCATGTTTTGAGCCCAGTACTGATCCTGAAAAGCGTTTCCAACCCCACTTACAAGTAAAACTAGCTAAAATGTGCCTGGCTTCTCTTCACTGAAAAGCTCATTCTGAGTACATTTTTAGCATACGTTTGCTCCTTCCGGGTCAGCTGAGCAGCGAATTTCTATTTAACCACCTGCTTTCATGAGAGACCTCAGGGCTGCATGTTTTGAGCCCAGTACTGAGCCTGAAAAGCATTTCCAACCCCACTTACAAGTAAAACTAGCTAAAATGTACCTGGCTTCTCTTCACTGAAAGGCTCATTCTGAGTACATTTTTAGCATACGTTTGCTCCTTCCGGGTCAGCTGAGCAGCGAATTTCTATTTAACCACCTGCTATCACGAGAGACCTCAGGGCTGCATGTTTTGAGCCCAGTACTGATCCTGAAAAGCGTTTCCAACCCCTCTTACAACTAAAACTAGCTAAAATGTGCCTGGCTACTATTCACTGAAAAGCTCATTCTGTGTCATTTTTGGCATACGTTTGCTCCTACGGGTCAGCTGAGCAGCGAATTTCTATTTAACCACCTGCTTTCATGAGAGACCTCAGGGCTGCATGTTTTGAGCCCAGTACTGAGCCTGAAAAGCGTTTCCAACCCCTCTTACAAGTAAAACTAGCTATAAAATGTGCCTGGCTGCTATTCACTGAAAAGCTCATTCTGTGTACATTTTTGGCATACGTTTGCTCCTACCGGGTCAGCTGAGCAGCGAATTTCTATTTAACCACCTGCTTTCATGAGAGACCTCAGGGCTGCATGTTTTGAGCCCAGTACTGAGCCTGAAAAGAGTTTCCAACCCCACTTACAAGTAAAACTAGCTAAAATGTGCCTGGCTTCTCTTCACTGAAAAGCTCATTCTGAGTACATTTTTAGCATACGTTTGCTCCTGCCGGGTCAGCTGAGCAGCGAATTTCTATTTAACCACCTGCTTTCATGAGAGACCTCAGGGCTGCATGTTTTGAGCCCAGTATTGATCCTGAAAAGCGTTTTCAACCCCATTTACAAGTAAAACTAGCTAAAATGTGCCTGGCTGCTATTCACTGAAAAGCTCATTCTGTGTACATTTTTGGCATACGTTTGCTACTACCGGGTCAGCTGAGCAGCGAATTTCTATTTAACCACCTGCTTTCATGAGAGACCTCAGGGCTGCATGTTTTGAGCCCAGTACTGAGCCTGAAAAGCATTTCCAACCCCACTTACAAGTAAAACTAGCTAAAATGTGCCTGGCTTCTCTTCACTGAAAAGCTCATTCTGAGTACATTTTTAGCATACGTTTGCTCCTGCCGGGTCAGCTGAGCAGCGAATTTCTATTTAATCACCTGCTATCATGAGAGACCTCAGGGCTGCATGTTTTGAGCCCAGTACTGAGCCTGAAAAGCATTTCCAACCCCACTTACAAGTAAAACTAGCTAAAATGTGCCTGGCTTCTCTTCACTGAAAAGCTCATTCTGAGTACATTTTAAGCATACGTTTGCTCCTACCGGGTCAGCTGAGCAGCGAATTTCTATTTAACCACCTGCTATCACGAGAGACCTCAGGGCTGCATGTTTTGAGCCCATTACTGATCCTGAAAAGCGTTTCCAACCCCACTTACAAGTAAAACTAGCTAAAATGTGCCTGGCTGCTATTCACTGAAAAGCTCATTCTGAGTACATTTTTAGCATACGTTTGCTCCTGCCGGGTCAGCTGAGCAGCGAATTTCTATTTAACCACCTGCTTTCATGAGAGACCTCAGGGCTGCATGTTTTGAGCCCAGTACTGAGCCTGAAAAGCGTTTCCAACCCCACTTACAAGTAAAACTAGCTAAAATGTGCCTGGCTTCTCTTCACTGAAAAGCTCATTCTGAGTACATTTTTAGCATACGTTTGCTCCTGCCGGGTCAGCTGAGCAGCGAATTTCTATTTAACCACCTGCTATCATGAGAGACCTCAGGGCTGCATGTTTTGAGTCCAGTACTGAGCCTGAAAAGCATTTCCAACCCCACTTACAAGTAAAACTAGCTAAAATGTGCCTGGCTTCTCTTCACTGAAAAGCTCATTCTGAGTACATTTTTAGCATACGTTTGCTCCTGCCGGGTCAGCTGAGCAGCGAATTTCTATTTAACCACCTGCTATCATGAGAGACCTCAGGGCTGCATGTTTTGAGCCCAGTACTGATCCTGAAAAGCGTTTCCAACCCCACTTACAAGTAAAACTAGCTAAAATGTGCCTGGCTGCTATTCACTGAAAAGCTCATTCTGAGTACATTTTTAGCATACGTTTGCTCCTGCCCGGTCAGCTGAGCAGTGAATTTCCATTTAACCACCTGCTTTCATGAGAGACCTCAGGGCTGCATGTTTTGAGCCCAGCACTGAGCCTGAAAAGCGTTTCCAACCCCACTTACAAGTAAAACTAGCTAAAATGTGCCTGGCTTCTCTTCACTGAAAAGCTCATTCTGAGTACATTTTTAGCATACGTTTGCTCCTGCCGGGTCAGCTGAGCAGCGAATTTCTATTTAACCACCTGCTATCATGAGAGACCTCAGGGCTGCATGTTTTGAGCCCAGTACTGATCCTGAAAAGCGTTTCCAACCCCACTTACAAGTAAAACTAGCTAAAATGTGCCTGGCTGCTATTCACTGAAAAGCTCATTCTCTGTACATTTTTGGCATATGTTTCCTCCTACCGGGTCAGCTGAGCAGAGAATTTCTATTTAACCACCTGCTTTCATGAGAGACCTCAGAGCTGCATGTTTTGAGCCCAGTACTGAGCCTGAAAAGCATTTCCAACCCCACTTACAAGTAAAACTAGCTAAAATGTGCCTGGCTTCTCTTCACTGAAAAGCTCATTCTGAGTACATTTTTAGCATACGTTTGCTCCTGCCGGGTCAGCTGAGCAGCGAATTTCTATTTAACCACCTGCTTTCATGAGAGACCTCAGGGCTGCATGTTTTGAGCCCAGTACTGAGCCTGAAAAGCGTTTCCAACCCCACTTACAAGTAAAACTAGCTAAAATGTGCCTGGCTTCTCTTCACTGAAAAGCTCATTCTGAGTACATTTTTAGCATACGTTTGCTCCTGCCGGGTCAGCTGAGCAGCGAATTTCTATTTAACCACCTGCTATCATGAGAGACCTCAGGGCTGCATGTTTTGAGCCCAGTACTGATCCTGAAAAGCGTTTCCAACCCCACTTACAAGTAAAACTAGCTAAAATGTGCCTGGCTTCTCTTCACTGAAAAGCTCATTCTGAGTACATTTTTAGCATACGTTTGCTCCTGCCGGGTCAGCTGAGCAGCGAATTTCTATTTAACCACCTGCTTTCATGAGAGACCTCAGGGCTGCATGTTTTGAGCCCAGTATTGATCCTGAAAAGCGTTTTCAACCCCATTTACAAGTAAAACTAGCTAAAATGTGCCTGGCTGCTTTTCACTGAAAAGCTCATTCTGAGTACATTTTAAGCATACGTTTGCTCCTGCTCAGCTGAGCAGCGAATTTCCATTTAACCACCTGCTATCATGAGAGACCTCAGGGCTGCATGTTTTGAGCCCAGTACTGATCCTGAACAGCGTTTCCAACCCCATTTACAAGTAAAACTACCTAAAATGTGCCTGGCTGCTATTCACTGAAAAGCTCATTCTGTGTACATTTTTAGCATACGTTTGCTCCTACCTGGTCAGCTGAGCAGCGAATTTCTATTTAACCACCTGCTTTCATGAGAGACCTCAGGGCTGCATGTTTTGAGCCCAGTACTGAGCCTGAAAAGCATTTCCAACCCCACTTACAAGTAAAACTAGCTAAAATGTGCCTGGCTTCTCTTCACTGAAAAGCTCATTCTGAGTACATTTTTAGCATACGTTTGCTCCTGCCGGGTCAGCTGAGCAGCGAATTTCTATTTAACCACCTGCTATCATGAGAGACCTCAGGGCTGCATGTTTTGAGCCCAGTACTGATCCTGAAAAGCGTTTCCAACCCCATTTACAAGTAAAACTAGCTAAAATGTGCCTGGCTGCTATTCACTGAAAAGCTCATTCTGTGTACATTTTTGGCATACGTTTGCTCCTACCTGGTCAGCTGAGCAGCGAATTTCTATTTAACCACCTGCTTTCATGAGAGACCTCAGGGCTGCATGTTTTGAGCCCAGTACTGAGCCTGAAAAGCATTTCCAACCCCACTTACAAGTAAAACTAGCTAAAATGTACCTGGCTTCTCTTCACTGAAAGGCTCATTCTCAGTACATTTTTAGCATACGTTTGCTCCTTCCGGGTCAGCTGAGCAGCGAATTTCTATTTAACCACCTGCTATCACGAGAGACCTCAGGGCTGCATGTTTTGAGCCCAGTACTGATCCTGAAAAGCGTTTCCAACCCCTCTTACAAGTAAAACTAGCTAAAATGTGCCTGGCTGCTATTCACTGAAAAGCTCATTCTGTATACATTTTTGGCATACGTTTGCTCCTACCGGGTCAGCTGAGCAGCGAATTTCTATTTAACCACCTGCTTTCATGAGAGACCTCAGGGCTGCATGTTTTGAGCCCAGTACTGAGCCTGAAAAGCGTTTCCAACCCCACTTACAAGTAAAACTAGCTAAAATGTGCCTGGCTTCTCTTCACTGAAAAGCTCATTCTGAGTACATTTTTAGCATACGTTTGCTCCTGCCGGGTCAGCTGAGCAGCGAATTTCTATTTAACCACCTGCTTTCATGAGAGACCTCAGGGCTGCATGTTTTGAGCCCAGTACTGATCCTGAAAAGCGTTTCCAACCCCACTTACAAGTAAAACTAGCTAAAATGTGCCTGGCTGCTTTTCACTGAAAAGCTCATTCTGTGTACATTTTTGGCATACGTTTGCTCCTGCCGGGTCAGCTGAGCAGCGAATTTCTATTTAACCACCTGCTATCATGAGAGACCACAGGGCTGCATGTTTTGAGCCCAGTACTGATCCTGAAAAGCGTTTCCAACCCCATTTACAAGTAAAACTAGCTAAAATGTGCCTGGCTGCTATTCACTGAAAAGCTCATTCTGTGTACATTTTTGGCATACGTTTGCTCCTACCGGGTCAGCTGAGCAGCGAATTTCTATTTAACCACCTGCTATCATGAGAGACCTCAGGGCTGCATGTTTTGAGCCCTGTACTGAGCCTAAAAAGCATTTCCAACCCCACTTACAAGTAAAACTAGCTAAAATGTGCCTGGCTTCTCTTCACTGAAAAGCTCATTCTGTGTACTTTTTTTGCATACCTTTGCTCCTACCGGGTCAGCTGAGCAGCGAATTTCTATTTAACCACCTGCTATCATGAGAGACCTCAGGGCTGCATGTTTTGAGCCCAGTACTGATCCTGAACAGCGTTTCCAACCCCATTTACAAGTAAAACTACCTAAAATGTGCCTGGCTGCTATTCACTGAAAAGCTCATTCTGTGTACATTTTTAGCATACGTTTGCTCCTACCTGGTCAGCTGAGCAGCGAATTTCTATTTAACCACCTGCATTCATGAGAGACCTCAGGGCTGCATGTTTTGAGCCCAGTACTGAGCCTGAAAAGCATTTCCAACCCCACTTACAAGTAAAACTAGCTAAAATGTGCCTGGCTTCTCTTCACTGAAAAGCTCATTCTGAGTACATTTTTAGCATACGTTTGCTCCTGCCGGGTCAGCTGAGCAGCGAATTTCTATTTAACCACCTGCTATCATGAGAGACCTCAGGGCTGCATGTTTTGAGCCCAGTACTGATCCTGAAAAGCGTTTCCAACCCCACTTACAAGTAAAACTAGCTAAAATGTGCCTGGCTGCTATTCACTGAAAAGCTCATTCTGTGTACATTTTTGGCATATGTTTCCTCCTACCGGGTCAGCTGAGCAGAGAATTTCTATTTAACCACCTGCTTTCATGAGAGACCTCAGAGCTGCATGTTTTGAGCCCAGTACTGAGCCTGAAAAGCATTTCCAACCCCACTTACAAGTAAAACTAGCTAAAATGTGCCTGGCTTCTCTTCACTGAAAAGCTCATTCTGAGTACATTTTTAGCATACGTTTGCTCCTGCCGGGTCAGCTGAGCCGCAAATTTCTATTTAACCACCTGCTTTCATGAGAGACCTCAGGGCTGCATGTTTTGAGCCCAGTACTGAGCCTGCAAAGTGTTTCCAACCCAACTTACAAGTAAAACTAGCTAAAATGTGCCTGGCTTCTCTTCACTGAAAGCTCATTCTGAGTACATTTTTAGCATACGTTTGCTCCTGCCGGGTCAGCTGAGCAGCGAATTTCTATTTAACCACCTGCTATCATGAGAGACCTCAGGGCTGCATGTTTTGAGCCCAGTACCGAGCCTGAAAAGCATTTCCAACCCCACTTACAAGTAAATCTAGCTAAAATGTGCCTGGCTTCTCTTCACTGAAAAGCTAATTCTTTTTACATTTTAAGCATACGTTTGCTCCTGCCGGGTCAGCTGAGCAGCGAATTTCTATTTAACCACCTGCTATCATGAGAGACCTCAGGGCTGCATGTTTTGAGCCCAGTACTGATCCTGAAAAGCGTATCCAACCCCACTTACAAGTAAAACTAGCTAAAATGTGCCTGGCTGCTATTCACTGAAAAGCTCATTCTGTGTACATTTTTGGCATACCTTTGCTCCTACCGGGTCAGCTGAGCAGCGATTTCTATTTACCCACCTGCTTTCATGAGAGACCTCAGGGCTGCATGTTTTGAGCCCAGTACTTAGCCTGAAAAGCATTTCCAACCCCACTTACAAGTAAAACTAGCTAAAATATGCCTGGCTTCTCTTCACTGAAAAGCTCATTCTGAGTACATTTTTAGCATACGTTTGCTCCTGCCGGGTCAGTTGAGCAGCGAATTTCTATTTAACCACCTGCTTTCATGAGAGACCTCAGGGATGCGTGTTTTGAGCCCAGCACTGAGCCTGAAAAGCGTTTCCAACCCCACTTACAAGTAAAACTAGCTAAAATGTGCCTGGCTTCTCTTCACTGAAAAGCTCATTCTGAGTACATTTAGCATACGTTTGCTCCTGCCGGGTCAGCTGAGCAGCGAATTTCTATTTAACCACCTGCTTTCATGAGAGACCTCAGGGCTGCATGTTTTGAGCCCAGTACTGATCCTGAAAAGCGTTTCCAACCCCTCTTACAAGTAAAACTAGCTAAAATGTGCCTGGCTGCTATTCACTGAAAAGCTCATTCTGTGTACATTTTTGGCATACGTTTGCTCCTACCGGGTCAGCTGAGCAGCGAATTTCTATTTAACCACCTGCTTTCATGAGAGACCTCAGGGCTGCATGTTTTGAGCCCCGTACTGAGCCTGAAAAGCGTTTCCAACCCCACTTACAAGTAAAACTAGCTAAAATGTGCCTGGCTTCTCTTCACTGAAAAGCTCATTCTGAGTACATTTTTAGCATACGTTTGCTCCTGCCGGGTCAGCTGAGCAGCGAATTTCTATTTAACCACCTGCTTTCATGAGAGACCTCAGGGCTGCATGTTTTGAGCCCAGTACTGATTCTGAAAAGCGTTTCCAACCCCACTTTACAAGTAAAACTAGCTAAAATGTGCCTGGCTGCTTTTCACTGAAAAGCTCATTCTGTGTACATTTTTGGCATACGTTTGCTCCTGCCGGGTCAGCTGAGCAGCGAATTTCTATTTAACCACCTGCTATCATGAGAGACCACAGGGCTGCATGTTTTGAGCCCAGTACTGATCCTGAAAAGCGTTTCCAACCCCATTTACAAGTAAAACTAGCTAAAATGTGCCTGGCTGCTATTCACTGAAAAGCTCATTCTGTGTACATTTTTGGCATACGTTTGCTCCTGCCGGGTCAGCTGAGCAGCGAATTTCTATTTAACCACCTGCTATCATGAGAGACCACAGGGCTGCATGTTTTGAGCCCAGTACTGATCCTGAAAAGCGTTTCCAACCCCATTTACAAGTAAAACTAGCTAAAATGTGCCTGGCTGCTATTCACTGAAAAGCTCATTCTGTGTACATTTTTGGCATACGTTTGCTCCTGCCGGGTCAGCTGAGCAGCGAATTTCTATTTAACCACCTGCTATCATGAGAGACCTCAGGGCTGCATGTTTTGAGCCCTGTACTGAGCCTAAAAAGCATTTCCAACCCCACTTACAAGTAAAACTAGCTAAAATGTGCCTGGCTTCTCTTCACTGAAAAGCTCATTCTGTGTACTTTTTTGCATACCTTTGCTCCTACCGGGTCAGCTGAGCATCGAATTTCTATTTAACCACCTGCTATCATGAGAGACCTCAGGGCTGCATGTTTTGAGCCCAGTACTGAGCCTGAAAAGCATTTCCAACCCTACTTACAAGTAAAACTAGCTAAAATGTGCCTGGCTTCTCTTCACTGAAAAGCTCATTCTGAGTACATTTTAAGCATACGTTTGCTCCTGCCGGGTCAGCTGAGCAGCGAATTTCCATTTAACCACCTGCTATCATGAGAGACCTCAGGGCTGCATGTTTTGAGCCCAGCACTGATCCTGAAAAGCGTTTCCAACCCCACTTACAAGTAAAACTAGCTAAAATGTGCCTGGCTTCTCTTCACTGAAAAGCTCATTCTGAGTACATTTTTAGCATACGTTTGCTCCTGCCGGGTCAGCTGAGCAGCGAATTTCTATTTAACCACCTGCTATCATGAGAGACCTCAGGGCTGCATGTTTTGAGCCCAGTACTGATCCTGAACAGCGTTTCCAACCCCATTTACAAGTAAAACTACCTAAAATGTGCCTGGCTGCTATTCACTGAAAAGCTCATTCTCTGTACATTTTTAGCATACGTTTGCTCCTGCCGGGTCAGCTGAGCAGCGAATTTCTATTTAACCACCTGCTATCATGAGAGACCTCAGGGCTGCATGTTTTGAGCCCAGTACTGATCCTGAAAAGCGTTTCCAACCCCACTTACAAGTAAAACTAGCTAAAATGTGCCTGGCTTCTCTTCACTGAAAAGCTCATTCTGAGTACATTTTTAGCATACGTTTGCACCTGCCGGGTCAGCTGAGCAGCGAATTTCTATTTAACCACCTGCTATCATGAGAGACCTCAGGGCTGCATGTTTTGAGTCCAGTACTGAGCCTGAAAAGCATTTCCAACCCCACTTACAAGTAAAACTAGCTAAAATGTGCCTGGCTTCTCTTCACTGAAAAGCTCATTCTGAGTACATTTTAAGCATACGTTTGCTCCTGCCGGGTCAGCTGAGCAGCGAATTTCTATTTAACCACCTGCTATCATGAGAGACCTCAGGGCTGCATGTTTTGAGCCCAGTACTGATCCTGAAAAGCGTATCCAACCCCACTTACAAGTAAAACTAGCTAAAATGTGCCTGGCTGCTATTCACTGAAAAGCTCATTCTGTGTACATTTTTGGCATACGTTTGCTCCTACCGGGTCAGCTGAGCAGCGAATTTCTATTTAACCACCTGCTTTCATGAGAGACCTCAGGGCTGCATGTTTTGAGCCCCGTACTGAGCCTGAAAAGCGTTTCCAACCCCACTTACAAGTAAAACTAGCTAAAATGTGCCTGGCTTCTCTTCACTGAAAAGCTCATTCTGAGTACATTTTTAGCATACGTTTGCTCCTGCCGGGTCAGCTGAGCAGCGAATTTCTATTTAACCACCTGCTTTCATGAGAGACCTCAGGGCTGCATGTTTTGAGCCCAGTACTGATTCTGAAAAGCGTTTCCAACCCCACTTTACAAGTAAAACTAGCTAAAATGTGCCTGGCTGCTTTTCACTGAAAAGCTCATTCTGTGTACATTTTTGGCATACGTTTGCTCCTGCCGGGTCAGCTGAGCAGCGAATTTCTATTTAACCACCTGCTATCATGAGAGACCACAGGGCTGCATGTTTTGAGCCCAGTACTGATCCTGAAAAGCGTTTCCAACCCCATTTACAAGTAAAACTAGCTAAAATGTGCCTGGCTGCTATTCACTGAAAAGCTCATTCTGTGTACATTTTTGGCATACGTTTGCTCCTGCCGGGTCAGCTGAGCAGCGAATTTCTATTTAACCACCTGCTATCATGAGAGACCACAGGGCTGCATGTTTTGAGCCCAGTACTGATCCTGAAAAGCGTTTCCAACCCCATTTACAAGTAAAACTAGCTAAAATGTGCCTGGCTGCTATTCACTGAAAAGCTCATTCTGTGTACATTTTTGGCATACGTTTGCTCCTGCCGGGTCAGCTGAGCAGCGAATTTCTATTTAACCACCTGCTATCATGAGAGACCTCAGGGCTGCATGTTTTGAGCCCTGTACTGAGCCTAAAAAGCATTTCCAACCCCACTTACAAGTAAAACTAGCTAAAATGTGCCTGGCTTCTCTTCACTGAAAAGCTCATTCTGTGTACTTTTTTGCATACCTTTGCTCCTACCGGGTCAGCTGAGCATCGAATTTCTATTTAACCACCTGCTATCATGAGAGACCTCAGGGCTGCATGTTTTGAGCCCAGTACTGAGCCTGAAAAGCATTTCCAACCCTACTTACAAGTAAAACTAGCTAAAATGTGCCTGGCTTCTCTTCACTGAAAAGCTCATTCTGAGTACATTTTAAGCATACGTTTGCTCCTGCCGGGTCAGCTGAGCAGCGAATTTCCATTTAACCACCTGCTATCATGAGAGACCTCAGGGCTGCATGTTTTGAGCCCAGCACTGATCCTGAAAAGCGTTTCCAACCCCACTTACAAGTAAAACTAGCTAAAATGTGCCTGGCTTCTCTTCACTGAAAAGCTCATTCTGAGTACATTTTTAGCATACGTTTGCTCCTGCCGGGTCAGCTGAGCAGCGAATTTCTATTTAACCACCTGCTATCATGAGAGACCTCAGGGCTGCATGTTTTGAGCCCAGTACTGATCCTGAACAGCGTTTCCAACCCCATTTACAAGTAAAACTACCTAAAATGTGCCTGGCTGCTATTCACTGAAAAGCTCATTCTCTGTACATTTTTAGCATACGTTTGCTCCTGCCGGGTCAGCTGAGCAGCGAATTTCTATTTAACCACCTGCTATCATGAGAGACCTCAGGGCTGCATGTTTTGAGCCCAGTACTGATCCTGAAAAGCGTTTCCAACCCCACTTACAAGTAAAACTAGCTAAAATGTGCCTGGCTGCTATTCACTGAAAAGCTCATTCTGTGTACATTTTTGGCATATGTTTCCTCCTACCGGGTCAGCTGAGCAGAGAATTTCTATTTAACCACCTGCTTTCATGAGAGACCTCAGAGCTGCATGTTTTGAGCCCAGTACTGAGCCTGAAAAGCATTTCCAACCCCACTTACAAGTAAAACTAGCTAAAATGTGCCTGGCTTCTCTTCACTGAAAAGCTCATTCTGAGTACATTTTTAGCATACGTTTGCTCCTGCCGGGTCAGCTGAGCCGCGAATTTCTATTTAACCACCTGCTTTCATGAGAGACCTCAGGGCTGCATGTTTTGAGCCCAGTACTGATCCTGAACAGCGTTTCCAACCCCATTTACAAGTAAAACTACCTAAAATGTGCCTGGCTGCTATTCACTGAAAAGCTCATTCTCTGTACATTTTTAGCATACGTTTGCTCCTGCCGGGTCAGCTGAGCAGCGAATTTCTATTTAACCACCTGCTATCATGAGAGACCTCAGGGCTGCATGTTTTGAGCCCAGTACTGATCCTGAAAAGCGTTTCCAACCCCACTTACAAGTAAAACTAGCTAAAATGTGCCTGGCTGCTATTCACTGAAAAGCTCATTCTGTGTACATTTTTGGCATATGTTTCCTCCTACCGGGTCAGCTGAGCAGAGAATTTCTATTTAACCACCTGCTTTCATGAGAGACCTCAGAGCTGCATGTTTTGAGCCCAGTACTGAGCCTGAAAAGCATTTCCAACCCCACTTACAAGTAAAACTAGCTAAAATGTGCCTGGCTTCTCTTCACTGAAAAGCTCATTCTGAGTACATTTTTAGCATACGTTTGCTCCTGCCGGGTCAGCTGAGCCGCGAATTTCTATTTAACCACCTGCTTTCATGAGAGACCTCAGGGCTGCATGTTTTGAGCCCAGTACTGAGCCTGAAAAGTGTTTCCAACCCAACTTACAAGTAAAACTAGCTAAAATGTGCCTGGCTTCTCTTCACTGAAAGCTCATTCTGAGTACATTTTTAGCATACGTTTGCTCCTGCCGGGTCAGCTGAGCAGCGAATTTCTATTTAACCACCTGCTATCATGATAGACCTCAGGGCTGCATGTTTTGAGCCCAGTACCGAGCCTGAAAAGCATTTCCAACCCCACTTACAAGTTAAAATGTGCCTGGCTTCTCTTCACTGAAAAGCTAATTCTTTTTACATTTTAAGCATACGTTTGCTCCTGCCGGGTCAGCTGAGCAGCGAATTTCTATTTAACCACCTGCTATCATGAGAGACCTCAGGGCTGCATGTTTTGAGCCCAGTACTGATCCTGAAAAGCGTTTCCAACCCCACTTACAAGTAAAACTAGCTAAAATGTGCCTGGCTGCTATTCACTGAAAAGCTCATTCTGTGTACATTTTTGGCATACCTTTGCTCCTACCGGGTCAGCTGAGCAGCGATTTCTATTTAACCACCTGCTTTCATGAGAGACCTCAGGGCTGCATGTTTTGAGCCCAGTACTTAGCCTGAAAAGCATTTCCAACCCCACTTACAAGTAAAACTAGCTGAAATATGCCTGGCTTCTCTTCACTGAAAAGCTCATTCTGAGTACATTTTTAGCATACGTTTGCTCCTGCCCGGTCAGCTGAGCAGTGAATTTCCATTTAACCACCTGCTTTCATGAGAGACCTCAGGGCTGCATGTTTTGAGCCCAGCACTGAGCCTGAAAAGCGTTTCCAACCCCACTTACAAGTAAAACTAGCTAAAATGTGCCTGGCTTCTCTTCACTGAAAAGCTCATTCTGAGTACATTTTTAGCATACGTTTGCTCCTGCCGGGTCAGCTGAGCAGCGAATTTCTATTTAACCACCTGCTATCATGAGAGACCTCAGGGCTGCATGTTTTGAGCCCAGTACTGATCCTGAACAGCGTTTCCAACCCCATTTACAAGTAAAACTACCTAAAATGTGCCTGGCTGCTATTCACTAAAAAGCTCATTCTGTGTACATTTTTAGCATACTTTTGCTCCTACCTGGTCAGCTGAGCAGCGAATTTCTATTTAACCACCTGCTTTCATGAGAGACCTCAGGGCTGCATGTTTTGAGCCCAGTACTGAGCCTGAAAAGTGTTTCCAACCCCACTTACAAGTAAAACTAGCTAAAATGTGCCTGGCTTCTCTTCTTTGAAAAGCTCATTCTGAGTACATTTTTAGCATACGTTTGCTCCTGCCGGGTCAGCTGAGCAGCGAATTTCTATTTAACCACCTGCTATCATGAGAGACCTCAGGGCTGCATGTTTTGAGCCCAGTACTGATCCTGAAAAGCGTTTCCAACCCCACTTACAAGTAAAACTAGCTAAAATGTGCCTGGCTGCTATTCACTGAAAAGCTCATTCTCTCTACATTTTTGGCATATGTTTCCTCCTACCGGGTCAGCTGAGCAGAGAATTTCTATTTAACCACCTGCTTTCATGAGAGACCTCAGAGCTGCATGTTTTGAGCCCAGTACTGAGCCTGAAAAGCATTTCCAACCCCACTTACAAGTAAAACTAGCTAAAATGTGCCTGGCTTCTCTTCACTGAAAAGCTCATTCTGAGTACATTTTTAGCATACGTTTGCTCCTGCCGGGTCAGCTGAGCAGCGAATTTCTATTTAACCACCTGCTTTCATGAGAGACCTCAGGGCTGCATGTTTTGAGCCCAGTACTGAGCCTGAAAAGCGTTTCCAACCCCACTTACAAGTAAAACTAGCTAAAATGTGCCTGGCTTCTCTTCACTGAAAAGCTCATTCTGAGTACATTTTTTGCATACGTTTGCTCCTGCCGGGTCAGCTGAGCAGCGAATTTCTATTTAACCACCTGCTATCATGAGAGACCTCAGGGCTGCATGTTTTGAGCCCAGTACTGATCCTGAAAAGCGTTTCCAACCCCACTTACAAGTAAAACTAGCTAAAATGTGCCTGGCTTCTCTTCACTGAAAAGCTCATTCTGAGTACATTTTTAGCATACGTTTGCTCCTGCCGGGTCAGCTGAGCAGCGAATTTCTATTTAACCACCTGCTTTCATGAGAGACCTCAGGGCTGCATGTTTTGAGCCCAGTATTGATCCTGAAAAGCGTTTTCAACCCCATTTACAAGTAAAACTAGCTAAAATGTGCCTGGCTGCTTTTCACTGAAAAGCTCATTCTGAGTACATTTTAAGCATACGTTTGCTCCTGCCGGGTCAGCTGAGCAGCGAATTTCTATTTAACCACCTGCTATCATGAGAGACCTCAGGGCTGCATGTTTTGAGCCCAGTACTGATCCTGAAAAGCGTTTCCAACCCCACTTACAAGTAAAACTAGCTAAAATGTGCCTGGCTGCTATTCACTGAAAAGCTCATTCTGTGTACATTTTTGGCATACCTTTGCTCCTACCGGGTCAGCTGAGCAGCGATTTCTATTTAACCACCTGCTTTCATGAGAGACCTCAGGGCTGCATGTTTTGAGCCCAGTACTTAGCCTGAAAAGCATTTCCAACCCCACTTACAAGTAAAACTAGCTGAAATATGCCTGGCTTCTCTTCACTGAAAAGCTCATTCTGAGTACATTTTTAGCATACGTTTGCTCCTGCCCGGTCAGCTGAGCAGTGAATTTCCATTTAACCACCTGCTTTCATGAGAGACCTCAGGGCTGCATGTTTTGAGCCCAGCACTGAGCCTGAAAAGCGTTTCCAACCCCACTTACAAGTAAAACTAGCTAAAATGTGCCTGGCTTCTCTTCACTGAAAAGCTCATTCTGAGTACATTTTTAGCATACGTTTGCTCCTGCCGGGTCAGCTGAGCAGCGAATTTCTATTTAACCACCTGCTATCATGAGAGACCTCAGGGCTGCATGTTTTGAGCCCAGTACTGATCCTGAACAGCGTTTCCAACCCCATTTACAAGTAAAACTACCTAAAATGTGCCTGGCTGCTATTCACTAAAAAGCTCATTCTGTGTACATTTTTAGCATACTTTTGCTCCTACCTGGTCAGCTGAGCAGCGAATTTCTATTTAACCACCTGCTTTCATGAGAGACCTCAGGGCTGCATGTTTTGAGCCCAGTACTGAGCCTGAAAAGTGTTTCCAACCCCACTTACAAGTAAAACTAGCTAAAATGTGCCTGGCTTCTCTTCTTTGAAAAGCTCATTCTGAGTACATTTTTAGCATACGTTTGCTCCTGCCGGGTCAGCTGAGCAGCGAATTTCTATTTAACCACCTGCTATCATGAGAGACCTCAGGGCTGCATGTTTTGAGCCCAGTACTGATCCTGAAAAGCGTTTCCAACCCCACTTACAAGTAAAACTAGCTAAAATGTGCCTGGCTGCTATTCACTGAAAAGCTCATTCTCTCTACATTTTTGGCATATGTTTCCTCCTACCGGGTCAGCTGAGCAGAGAATTTCTATTTAACCACCTGCTTTCATGAGAGACCTCAGAGCTGCATGTTTTGAGCCCAGTACTGAGCCTGAAAAGCATTTCCAACCCCACTTACAAGTAAAACTAGCTAAAATGTGCCTGGCTTCTCTTCACTGAAAAGCTCATTCTGAGTACATTTTTAGCATACGTTTGCTCCTGCCGGGTCAGCTGAGCAGCGAATTTCTATTTAACCACCTGCTTTCATGAGAGACCTCAGGGCTGCATGTTTTGAGCCCAGTACTGAGCCTGAAAAGCGTTTCCAACCCCACTTACAAGTAAAACTAGCTAAAATGTGCCTGGCTTCTCTTCACTGAAAAGCTCATTCTGAGTACATTTTTAGCATACGTTTGCTCCTGCCGGGTCAGCTGAGCAGCGAATTTCTATTTAACCACCTGCTATCATGAGAGACCTCAGGGCTGCATGTTTTGAGCCCAGTACTGATCCTGAAAAGCGTTTCCAACCCCACTTACAAGTAAAACTAGCTAAAATGTGCCTGGCTTCTCTTCACTGAAAAGCTCATTCTGAGTACATTTTTAGCATACGTTTGCTCCTGCCGGGTCAGCTGAGCAGCGAATTTCTATTTAACCACCTGCTTTCATGAGAGACCTCAGGGCTGCATGTTTTGAGCCCAGTATTGATCCTGAAAAGCGTTTTCAACCCCATTTACAAGTAAAACTAGCTAAAATGTGCCTGGCTGCTTTTCACTGAAAAGCTCATTCTGAGTACATTTTAAGCATACGTTTGCTCCTGCTCAGCTGAGCAGCGAATTTCCATTTAACCACCTGCTATCATGAGAGACCTCAGGGCTGCATGTTTTGAGCCCAGTACTGATCCTGAACAGCGTTTCCAACCCCATTTACAAGTAAAACTACCTAAAATGTGCCTGGCTGCTATTCACTGAAAAGCTCATTCTGTGTACATTTTTAGCATACGTTTGCTCCTACCTGGTCAGCTGAGCAGCGAATTTCTATTTAACCACCTGCTTTCATGAGAGACCTCAGGGCTGCATGTTTTGAGCCCAGTACTGAGCCTGAAAAGCATTTCCAACCCCACTTACAAGTAAAACTAGCTAAAATGTGCCTGGCTTCTCTTCACTGAAAAGCTCATTCTGAGTACATTTTTAGCATACGTTTGCTCCTGCCGGGTCAGCTGAGCAGCGAATTTCTATTTAACCACCTGCTATCATGAGAGACCTCAGGGCTGCATGTTTTGAGCCGAGTACTGATCCTGAAAAGCGTTTCCAACCCCATTTACAAGTAAAACTAGCTAAAATGTGCCTGGCTGCTATTCACTGAAAAGCTCATTCTGTGTACATTTTTGGCATACGTTTGCTCCTACCTGGTCAGCTGAGCAGCGAATTTCTATTTAACCACCTGCTTTCATGAGAGACCTCAGGGCTGCATGTTTTGAGCCCAGTACTGAGCCTGAAAAGCATTTCCAACCCCACTTACAAGTAAAACTAGCTAAAATGTACCTGGCTTCTCTTCACTGAAAGGCTCATTCTCAGTACATTTTTAGCATACGTTTGCTCCTTCCGGGTCAGCTGAGCAGCGAATTTCTATTTAACCACCTGCTATCACGAGAGACCTCAGGGCTGCATGTTTTGAGCCCAGTACTGATCCTGAAAAGCGTTTCCAACCCCTCTTACAAGTAAAACTAGCTAAAATGTGCCTGGCTGCTATTCACTGAAAAGCTCATTCTGTATAAATTTTTGGCATACGTTTGCTCCTACCGGGTCAGCTGAGCAGCGAATTTCTATTTAACCACCTGCTTTCATGAGAGACCTCAGGGCTGCATGTTTTGAGCCCAGTACTGAGCCTGAAAAGCGTTTCCAACCCCACTTACAAGTAAAACTAGCTAAAATGTGCCTGGCTTCTCTTCACTGAAAAGCTCATTCTGAGTACATTTTTAGCATACGTTTGCTCCTGCCGGGTCAGCTGAGCAGCGAATTTCTATTTAACCACCTGCTTTCATGAGAGACCTCAGGGCTGCATGTTTTGAGCCCAGTACTGATCCTGAAAAGCGTTTCCAACCCCACTTACAAGTAAAACTAGCTAAAATGTGCCTGGCTGCTTTTCACTGAAAAGCTCATTCTGTGTACATTTTTGGCATACGTTTGCTCCTGCCGGGTCAGCTGAGCAGCGAATTTCTATTTAACCACCTGCTATCATGAGAGACCACAGGGCTGCATGTTTTGAGCCCAGTACTGATCCTGAAAAGCGTTTCCAACCCCATTTACAAGTAAAACTAGCTAAAATGTGCCTGGCTGCTATTCACTGAAAAGCTCATTCTGTGTACATTTTTGGCATACGTTTGCTCCTACCGGGTCAGCTGAGCAGCGAATTTCTATTTAACCACCTGCTATCATGAGAGACCTCAGGGCTGCATGTTTTGAGCCCTGTACTGAGCCTAAAAAGCATTTCCAACCCCACTTACAAGTAAAACTAGCTAAAATGTGCCTGGCTTCTCTTCACTGAAAAGCTCATTCTGTGTACTTTTTTTGCATACCTTTGCTCCTACCGGGTCAGCTGAGCAGCGAATTTCTATTTAACCACCTGCTATCATGAGAGACCTCAGGGCTGCATGTTTTGAGCCCAGTACTGATCCTGAACAGCGTTTCCAACCCCATTTACAAGTAAAACTACCTAAAATGTGCCTGGCTGCTATTCACTGAAAAGCTCATTCTGTGTACATTTTTAGCATACGTTTGCTCCTACCTGGTCAGCTGAGCAGCGAATTTCTATTTAACCACCTGCATTCATGAGAGACCTCAGGGCTGCATGTTTTGAGCCCAGTACTGAGCCTGAAAAGCATTTCCAACCCCACTTACAAGTAAAACTAGCTAAAATGTGCCTGGCTTCTCTTCACTGAAAAGCTCATTCTGAGTACATTTTTAGCATACGTTTGCTCCTGCCGGGTCAGCTGAGCAGCAAATTTCTATTTAACCACCTGCTATCATGAGAGACCTCAGGGCTGCATGTTTTGAGCCCAGTACTGATCCTGAAAAGCGTTTCCAACCCCACTTACAAGTAAAACTAGCTAAAATGTGCCTGGCTGCTATTCACTGAAAAGCTCATTCTGTGTACATTTTTGGCATATGTTTCCTCCTACCGGGTCAGCTGAGCAGAGAATTTCTATTTAACCACCTGCTTTCATGAGAGACCTCAGAGCTGCATGTTTTGAGCCCAGTACTGAGCCTGAAAAGCATTTCCAACCCCACTTACAAGTAAAACTAGCTAAAATGTGCCTGGCTTCTCTTCACTGAAAAGCTCATTCTGAGTACATTTTTAGCATACGTTTGCTCCTGCCGGGTCAGCTGAGCCGCAAATTTCTATTTAACCACCTGCTTTCATGAGAGACCTCAGGGCTGCATGTTTTGAGCCCAGTACTGAGCCTGAAAAGTGTTTCCAACCCAACTTACAAGTAAAACTAGCTAAAATGTGCCTGGCTTCTCTTCACTGAAAGCTCATTCTGAGTACATTTTTAGCATACGTTTGCTCCTGCCGGGTCAGCTGAGCAGCGAATTTCTATTTAACCACCTGCTATCATGAGAGACCTCAGGGCTGCATGTTTTGAGCCCAGTACCGAGCCTGAAAAGCATTTCCAACCCCACTTACAAGTAAATCTAGCTAAAATGTGCCTGGCTTCTCTTCACTGAAAAGCTAATTCTTTTTACATTTTAAGCATACGTTTGCTCCTGCCGGGTCAGCTGAGCAGCGAATTTCTATTTAACCACCTGCTATCATGAGAGACCTCAGGGCTGCATGTTTTGAGCCCAGTACTGATCCTGAAAAGCGTATCCAACCCCACTTACAAGTAAAACTAGCTAAAATGTGCCTGGCTGCTATTCACTGAAAAGCTCATTCTGTGTACATTTTTGGCATAGCTTTGCTCCTACCGGGTCAGCTGAGCAGCGATTTCTATTTAACCACCTGCTTTCATGAGAGACCTCAGGGCTGCATGTTTTGAGCCCAGTACTTAGCCTGAAAAGCATTTCCAACCCCACTTACAAGTAAAACTAGCTAAAATATGCCTGGCTTCTCTTCACTGAAAAGCTCATTCTGAGTACATTTTTAGCATACGTTTGCTCCTGCCGGGTCAGTTGAGCAGCGAATTTCTATTTAACCACCTGCTTTCATGAGAGACCTCAGGGATGCGTGTTTTGAGCCCAGCACTGAGCCTGAAAAGCGTTTCCAACCCCACTTACAAGTAAAACTAGCTAAAATGTGCCTGGCTTCTCTTCACTGAAAAGCTCATTCTGAGTACATTTAGCATACGTTTGCTCCTGCCGGGTCAGCTGAGCAGCGAATTTCTATTTAACCACCTGCTTTCATGAGAGACCTCAGGGCTGCATGTTTTGAGCCCAGTACTGATCCTGAAAAGCGTTTCCAACCCCTCTTACAAGTAAAACTAGCTAAAATGTGCCTGGCTGCTATTCACTGAAAAGCTCATTCTGTGTACATTTTTGGCATACGTTTGCTCCTACCGGGTCAGCTGAGCAGCGAATTTCTATTTAACCACCTGCTTTCATGAGAGACCTCAGGGCTGCATGTTTTGAGCCCCGTACTGAGCCTGAAAAGCGTTTCCAACCCCACTTACAAGTAAAACTAGCTAAAATGTGCCTGGCTTCTCTTCACTGAAAAGCTCATTCTGAGTACATTTTTAGCATACGTTTGCTCCTGCCGGGTCAGCTGAGCAGCGAATTTCTATTTAACCACCTGCTTTCATGAGAGACCTCAGGGCTGCATGTTTTGAGCCCAGTACTGATTCTGAAAAGCGTTTCCAACCCCACTTTACAAGTAAAACTAGCTAAAATGTGCCTGGCTGCTTTTCACTGAAAAGCTCATTCTGTGTACATTTTTGGCATACGTTTGCTCCTGCCGGGTCAGCTGAGCAGCGAATTTCTATTTAACCACCTGCTATCATGAGAGACCACAGGGCTGCATGTTTTGAGCCCAGTACTGATCCTGAAAAGCGTTTCCAACCCCATTTACAAGTAAAACTAGCTAAAATGTGCCTGGCTGCTATTCACTGAAAAGCTCATTCTGTGTACATTTTTGGCATACGTTTGCTCCTGCCGGGTCAGCTGAGCAGCGAATTTCTATTTAACCACCTGCTATCATGAGAGACCACAGGGCTGCATGTTTTGAGCCCAGTACTGATCCTGAAAAGCGTTTCCAACCCCATTTACAAGTAAAACTAGCTAAAATGTGCCTGGCTGCTATTCACTGAAAAGCTCATTCTGTGTACATTTTTGGCATACGTTTGCTCCTGCCGGGTCAGCTGAGCAGCGAATTTCTATTTAACCACCTGCTATCATGAGAGACCTCAGGGCTGCATGTTTTGAGCCCTGTACTGAGCCTAAAAAGCATTTCCAACCCCACTTACAAGTAAAACTAGCTAAAATGTGCCTGGCTTCTCTTCACTGAAAAGCTCATTCTGTGTACTTTTTTGCATACCTTTGCTCCTACCGGGTCAGCTGAGCATCGAATTTCTATTTAACCACCTGCTATCATGAGAGACCTCAGGGCTGCATGTTTTGAGCCCAGTACTGAGCCTGAAAAGCATTTCCAACCCTACTTACAAGTAAAACTAGCTAAAATGTGCCTGGCTTCTCTTCACTGAAAAGCTCATTCTGAGTACATTTTAAGCATACGTTTGCTCCTGCCGGGTCAGCTGAGCAGCGAATTTCCATTTAACCACCTGCTATCATGAGAGACCTCAGGGCTGCATGTTTTGAGCCCAGCACTGATCCTGAAAAGCGTTTCCAACCCCACTTACAAGTAAAACTAGCTAAAATGTGCCTGGCTTCTCTTCACTGAAAAGCTCATTCTGAGTACATTTTTAGCATACGTTTGCTCCTGCCGGGTCAGCTGAGCAGCGAATTTCTATTTAACCACCTGCTATCATGAGAGACCTCAGGGCTGCATGTTTTGAGCCCAGTACTGATCCTGAACAGCGTTTCCAACCCCATTTACAAGTAAAACTACCTAAAATGTGCCTGGCTGCTATTCACTGAAAAGCTCATTCTGTGTACATTTTTAGCATACGTTTGCTCCTGCCGGGTCAGCTGAGCAGCGAATTTCTATTTAACCACCTGCTATCATGAGAGACCTCAGGGCTGCATGTTTTGAGCCCAGTACTGATCCTGAAAAGCGTTTCCAACCCCACTTACAAGTAAAACTAGCTAAAATGTGCCTGGCTGCTATTCACTGAAAAGCTCATTCTGTGTACATTTTTGGCATATGTTTCCTCCTACCGGGTCAGCTGAGCAGAGAATTTCTATTTAACCACCTGCTTTCATGAGAGACCTCAGAGCTGCATGTTTTGAGCCCAGTACTGAGCCTGAAAAGCATTTCCAACCCCACTTACAAGTAAAACTAGCTAAAATGTGCCTGGCTTCTCTTCACTGAAAAGCTCATTCTGAGTACATTTTTAGCATACGTTTGCTCCTGCCGGGTCAGCTGAGCCGCGAATTTCTATTTAACCACCTGCTTTCATGAGAGACCTCAGGGCTGCATGTTTTGAGCCCAGTACTGAGCCTGAAAAGTGTTTCCAACCCAACTTACAAGTAAAACTAGCTAAAATGTGCCTGGCTTCTCTTCACTGAAAGCTCATTCTGAGTACATTTTTAGCATACGTTTGCTCCTGCCGGGTCAGCTGAGCAGCGAATTTCTATTTAACCACCTGCTATCATGAGAGACCTCAGGGCTGCATGTTTTGAGCCCAGTACCGAGCCTGAAAAGCATTTCCAACCCCACTTACAAGTTAAAATGTGCCTGGCTTCTCTTCACTGAAAAGCTAATTCTTTTTACATTTTAGGCATACGATTGCTCCTGCCGGGTCAGCTGAGCAGCGAATTTCTATTTAACCACCTGCTATCATGAGAGACCTCAGGGCTGCATGTTTTGAGCCCAGTACTGATCCTGAAAAGCGTTTCCAACCCCACTTACAAGTAAAACTAGCTAAAATGTGCCTGGCTGCTATTCACTGAAAAGCTCATTCTGTGTACATTTTTGGCATACCTTTGCTCCTACCGGGTCAGCTGAGCAGCGATTTCTATTTAACCACCTGCTTTCATGAGAGACCTCAGGGCTGCATGTTTTGAGCCCAGTACTTAGCCTGAAAAGCATTTCCAACCCCACTTACAAGTAAAACTAGCTGAAATATGCCTGGCTTCTCTTCACTGAAAAGCTCATTCTGAGTACATTTTTAGCATACGTTTGCTCCTGCCGGGTCAGTTGAGCAGCGAATTTCTATTTAACCACCTGCTTTCATGAGAGACCTCAGGGATGCATGTTTTGAGCCCAGCACTGAGCCTGAAAAGCGTTTCCAACCCCACTTACAAGTAAAACTAGCTAAAATGTGCCTGGCTTCTCTTCACTGAAAAGCTCATTCTGAGTACATTTAGCATACGTTTGCTCCTGCCGGGTCAGCTGAGCAGCGAATTTCTATTTAACCACCTGCTTTCATGAGAGACCTCAGGGCTGCATGTTTTGAGCCCAGTACTGATCCTGAAAAGCGTTTCCAACCCCTCTTACAAGTAAAACTAGCTAAAATGTGCCTGGCTGCTATTCACTGAAAAGCTCATTCTGTGTACATTTTTGGCATACGTTTGCTCCTACCGGGTCAGCTGAGCAGCGAATTTCTATTTAACCACCTGCTTTCATGAGAGACCTCAGGGCTGCATGTTTTGAGCCCAGTACTGAGCCTGAAAAGCATTTCCAACCCCACTTACAAGTAAAACTAGCTAAAATGTGCCTGGCTTCTCTTCACTGAAAAGCTCATTCTGAGTACATTTTTAGCATACGTTTGCTCCTGCCGGGTCAGCTGAGCAGCGAATTTCTATTTAACCACCTGCTTTCATGAGAGACCTCAGGGCTGCATGTTTTGAGCCCAGTACTGATCCTGAAAGCGTTTCCAACCCCACTTACAAGTAAAACTAGCTAAAATGTGCCTGGCTGCTTTTCACTGAAAAGCTCATTCTGTGTACATTTTTGGCATACGTTTGCTCCTGCCGGGTCAGCTGAGCAGCGAATTTCTATTTAACCACCTGCTATCATGAGAGACCACAGGGCTGCATGTTTTGAGCCCAGTACTGATCCTGAAAAGCGTTTCCAACCCCATTTACAAGTAAAACTAGCTAAAATGTGCCTGGCTGCTATTCACTGAAAAGCTCGTTCTGTGTACATTTTTGGCATACGTTTGCTCCTGCCGGGTCAGCTGAGCAGCGAATTTCTATTTAACCACCTGCTATCATGAGAGACCACAGGGCTGCATGTTTTGAGCCCAGTACTGATCCTGAAAAGCGTTTCCAACCCCATTTACAAGTAAAACTAGCTAAAATGTGCCTGGCTGCTATTCACTGAAAAGCTCATTCTGTGTACATTTTTGGCATACGTTTGCTCCTGCCGGGTCAGCTGAGCAGCGAATTTCTATTTAACCACCTGCTATCATGAGAGACCTCAGGGCTGCATGTTTTGAGCCCTGTACTGAGCCTAAAAAGCATTTCCAACCCCACTTACAAGTAAAACTAGCTAAAATGTGCCTGGCTTCTCTTCACTGAAAAGCTCATTCTGTGTACTTTTTTTGCATACCTTTGCTCCTACCGGGTCAGCTGAGCATCGAATTTCTATTTAACCACCTGCTATCATGAGAGACCTCAGGGCTGCATGTTTTGAGCCCAGTACTGAGCCTGAAAAGCATTTCCAACCCTACTTACAAGTAAAACTAGCTAAAATGTGCCTGGCTTCTCTTCACTGAAAAGCTCATTCTGAGTACATTTTTAGCATACGTTTGCTCCTGCCGGGTCAGCTGAGCAGCGAATTTCTATTTAATCACCTGCTATCATGAGAGACCTCAGGGCTGCATGTTTTGAGCCCAGTACTGAGCCTGAAAAGCATTTCCAACCCCACTTACAAGTAAAACTAGCTAAAATGTGCCTGGCTTCTCTTCACTGAAAAGCTCATTCTGAGTACATTTTTAGCATACGTTTGCTCCTGCCGGGTCAGCTGAGCAGCGAATTTCTATTTAACCACCTGCTATCATGAGAGACCTCAGGGCTGCATGTTTTGAGCCCAGTACTGATCCTGAACAGCGTTTCCAACCCCATTTACAAGTAAAACTACCTAAAATGTGCCTGGCTGCTATTCACTGAAAAGCTCATTCTGTGTACATTTTTAGCATACGTTTGCTCCTACCTGGTCAGCTGAGCAGCGAATTTCTATTTAACCACCTGCTTTCATGAGAGACCTCAGGGCTGCATGTTTTGAGCCCAGTACTGAGCCTGAAAAGCATTTCCAACCCCACTTACAAGTAAAACTAGCTAAAATGTGCCTGGCTTCTCTTCACTGAAAAGCTCATTCTGAGTACATTTTTAGCATACGTTTGCTCCTGCCGGGTCAGCTGAGCAGCGAATTTCTATTTAACCACCTGCTATCATGAGAGACCTCAGGGCTGCATGTTTTGAGCCCAGCACTGATCCTGAAAAGCGTTTCCAACCCCACTTACAAGTAAAACTAGCTAAAATGTGCCTGGCTTCTCTTCACTGAAAAGCTCATTCTGAGTACATTTTTAGCATACGTTTGCTCCTGCCGGGTCAGCTGAGCAGCGAATTTCTATTTAACCACCTGCTATCATGAGAGACCTCAGGGCTGCATGTTTTGAGCCCAGCACTGATCCTGAAAAGCGTTTCCAACCCCACTTACAAGTAAAACTAGCTGAAATATGCCTGGCTTCTCTTCACTGAAAAGCTCATTCTGAGTACATTTTTAGCATACGTTTGCTCCTGCCGGGTCAGTTGAGCAGCGAATTTCTATTTAACCACCTGCTTTCATGAGAGACCTCAGGGATGCATGTTTTGAGCCCAGCACTGAGCCTGAAAAGCGTTTCCAACCCCACTTACAAGTAAAACTAGCTAAAATGTGCCTGGCTTCTCTTCACTGAAAAGCTCATTCTGAGTACATTTAGCATACGTTTGCTCCTGCCGGGTCAGCTGAGCAGCGAATTTCTATTTAACCACCTGCTTTCATGAGAGACCTCAGGGCTGCATGTTTTGAGCCCAGTACTGATCCTGAAAAGCGTTTCCAACCCCTCTTACAAGTAAAACTAGCTAAAATGTGCCTGGCTGCTATTCACTGAAAAGCTCATTCTGTGTACATTTTTGGCATACGTTTGCTCCTACCGGGTCAGCTGAGCAGCGAATTTCTATTTAACCACCTGCTTTCATGAGAGACCTCAGGGCTGCATGTTTTGAGCCCAGTACTGAGCCTGAAAAGCATTTCCAACCCCACTTACAAGTAAAACTAGCTAAAATGTGCCTGGCTTCTCTTCACTGAAAAGCTCATTCTGAGTACATTTTTAGCATACGTTTGCTCCTGCCGGGTCAGCTGAGCAGCGAATTTCTATTTAACCACCTGCTTTCATGAGAGACCTCAGGGCTGCATGTTTTGAGCCCAGTACTGATCCTGAAAGCGTTTCCAACCCCACTTACAAGTAAAACTAGCTAAAATGTGCCTGGCTGCTTTTCACTGAAAAGCTCATTCTGTGTACATTTTTGGCATACGTTTGCTCCTGCCGGGTCAGCTGAGCAGCGAATTTCTATTTAACCACCTGCTATCATGAGAGACCACAGGGCTGCATGTTTTGAGCCCAGTACTGATCCTGAAAAGCGTTTCCAACCCCATTTACAAGTAAAACTAGCTAAAATGTGCCTGGCTGCTATTCACTGAAAAGCTCGTTCTGTGTACATTTTTGGCATACGTTTGCTCCTGCCGGGTCAGCTGAGCAGCGAATTTCTATTTAACCACCTGCTATCATGAGAGACCACAGGGCTGCATGTTTTGAGCCCAGTACTGATCCTGAAAAGCGTTTCCAACCCCATTTACAAGTAAAACTAGCTAAAATGTGCCTGGCTGCTATTCACTGAAAAGCTCATTCTGTGTACATTTTTGGCATACGTTTGCTCCTGCCGGGTCAGCTGAGCAGCGAATTTCTATTTAACCACCTGCTATCATGAGAGACCTCAGGGCTGCATGTTTTGAGCCCTGTACTGAGCCTAAAAAGCATTTCCAACCCCACTTACAAGTAAAACTAGCTAAAATGTGCCTGGCTTCTCTTCACTGAAAAGCTCATTCTGTGTACTTTTTTTGCATACCTTTGCTCCTACCGGGTCAGCTGAGCATCGAATTTCTATTTAACCACCTGCTATCATGAGAGACCTCAGGGCTGCATGTTTTGAGCCCAGTACTGAGCCTGAAAAGCATTTCCAACCCTACTTACAAGTAAAACTAGCTAAAATGTGCCTGGCTTCTCTTCACTGAAAAGCTCATTCTGAGTACATTTTTAGCATACGTTTGCTCCTGCCGGGTCAGCTGAGCAGCGAATTTCTATTTAATCACCTGCTATCATGAGAGACCTCAGGGCTGCATGTTTTGAGCCCAGTACTGAGCCTGAAAAGCATTTCCAACCCCACTTACAAGTAAAACTAGCTAAAATGTGCCTGGCTTCTCTTCACTGAAAAGCTCATTCTGAGTACATTTTTAGCATACGTTTGCTCCTGCCGGGTCAGCTGAGCAGCGAATTTCTATTTAACCACCTGCTATCATGAGAGACCTCAGGGCTGCATGTTTTGAGCCCAGTACTGATCCTGAACAGCGTTTCCAACCCCATTTACAAGTAAAACTACCTAAAATGTGCCTGGCTGCTATTCACTGAAAAGCTCATTCTGTGTACATTTTTAGCATACGTTTGCTCCTACCTGGTCAGCTGAGCAGCGAATTTCTATTTAACCACCTGCTTTCATGAGAGACCTCAGGGCTGCATGTTTTGAGCCCAGTACTGAGCCTGAAAAGCATTTCCAACCCCACTTACAAGTAAAACTAGCTAAAATGTGCCTGGCTTCTCTTCACTGAAAAGCTCATTCTGAGTACATTTTTAGCATACGTTTGCTCCTGCCGGGTCAGCTGAGCAGCGAATTTCTATTTAACCACCTGCTTTCATGAGAGACCTCAGGGCTGCATGTTTTGAGCCCAGTACTGAGCCTGAAAAGCATTTCCAACCCCACTTACAAGTAAAACTAGCTAAAATGTGCCTGGCTTCTCTTCACTGAAAAGCTCATTCTGAGTACATTTTTAGCATACGTTTGCTCCTGCCGGGTCAGCTGAGCAGCGAATTTCTATTTAACCACCTGCTATCATGAGAGACCTCAGGGCTGCATGTTTTGAGCCCAGTACTGATCCTGAACAGCGTTTCCAACCCCATTTACAAGTAAAACTACCTAAAATGTGCCTGGCTGCTATTCACTGAAAAGCTCATTCTGTGTACATTTTTAGCATACGTTTGCTCCTACCTGGTCAGCTGAGCAGCGAATTTCTATTTAACCACCTGCTTTCATGAGAGACCTCAGGGCTGCATGTTTTGAGCCCAGTACTGAGCCTGAAAAGCATTTCCAACCCCACTTACAAGTAAAACTAGCTAAAATGTGCCTGGCTTCTCTTCACTGAAAAGCTCATTCTGAGTACATTTTTAGCATACGTTTGCTCCTGCCGGGTCAGCTGAGCAGCGAATTTCTATTTAACCACCTGCTATCATGAGAGACCTCAGGGCTGCATGTTTTGAGCCCAGTACTGATCCTGAAAAGCGTTTCCAACCCCACTTACAAGTAAAACTAGCTAAATGTGCCTGGCTGCTATTCACTGAAAAGCTCATTCTGTGTACATTTTTGGCATATGTTTCCTCCTACCGGGTCAGCTGAGCAGAGAATTTCTATTTAACCACCTGCTTTCATGAGAGACCTCAGAGCTGCATGTTTTGAGCCCAGTACTGAGCCTGAAAAGCATTTCCAACCCCACTTACAAGTAAAACTAGCTAAAATGTGCCTGGCTTCTCTTCACTGAAAAGCTCATTCTGAGTACATTTTTAGCATACGTTTGCTCCTGCCGGGTCAGCTGAGCCGCGAATTTCTATTTAACCACCTGCTTTCATGAGAGACCTCAGGGCTGCATGTTTTGAGCCCAGTACTGATCCTGAAAAGCGTTTCCAACCCCTCTTACAAGTAAAACTAGCTAAAATGTGCCTGGCTGCTATTCACTGAAAAGCTCATTCTGTGTACATTTTTGGCATACGTTTGCTCCTACCGGGTCAGCTGAGCAGCGAATTTCTATTTAACCACCTGCTTTCATGAGAGATCTCAGGGCTGCATCTTTTGAGCCCAGTACTGAGCCTGAAAAGCGTTTCCAACCCCACTTACAAGTAAAACTAGCTAAAATGTGCCTGGCTTCTCTTCACTGAAAAGCTCATTCTGAGTACATTTTTAGCATACGTTTGCTCCTGCCGGGTCAGCTGAGCAGCGAATTTCTATTTAACCACCTGCTTTCATGAGAGACCTCAGGGCTGCATGTTTTGAGCCCAGTACTGATCCTGAAAAGCGTTTCCAACCCCACTTACAAGTAAAACTAGCTAAAATGTGCCTGGCTGCTTTTCACTGAAAAGCTCATTCTGTGTACATTTTTGGCATACGTTTGCTCCTGCCGGGTCAGCTGAGCAGCGAATTTCTATTTAACCACCTGCTATCATGAGAGACCACAGGGCTGCATGTTTTGAGCCCAGCACTGATCCTGAAAAGCGTTTCCAACCCCACTTACAAGTAAAACTAGCTAAAATGTGCCTGGCTTCTCTTCACTGAAAAGCTCATTCTGAGTACATTTTTAGCATACGTTTGCTCCTGCCGGGTCAGCTGAGCAGCGAATTTCTATTTAACCACCTGCTATCATGAGAGACCTCAGGGCTGCATGTTTTGAGCCCAGTACTGATCCTGAACAGCGTTTCCAACCCCATTTACAAGTAAAACTACCTAAAATGTGCCTGGCTGCTATTCACTGAAAAGCTCATTCTGTGTACATTTTTAGCATACGTTTGCTCCTACCTGGTCAGCTGAGCAGCGAATTTCTATTTAACCACCTGCTTTCATGAGAGACCTCAGGGCTGCATGTTTTGAGCCCAGTACTGAGCCTGAAAAGCATTTCCAACCCCACTTACAAGTAAAACTAGCTAAAATGTGCCTGGCTTCTCTTCACTGAAAAGCTCATTCTGAGTACATTTTTAGCATACGTTTGCTCCTGCCGGGTCAGCTGAGCAGCGAATTTCTATTTAACCACCTGCTTTCATGAGAGACCTCAGGGCTGCATGTTTTGAGCCCAGTACTGAGCCTGAAAAGCATTTCCAACCCCACTTACAAGTAAAACTAGCTAAAATGTGCCTGGCTTCTCTTCACTGAAAAGCTCATTCTGAGTACATTTTTAGCATACGTTTGCTCCTGCCGGGTCAGCTGAGCAGCGAATTTCTATTTAACCACCTGCTATCATGAGAGACCTCAGGGCTGCATGTTTTGAGCCCAGTACTGAGCCTGAAAAGCATTTCCAACCCCACTTACAAGTAAAACTAGCTAAAATGTGCCTGGCTTCTCTTCACTGAAAAGCTCATTCTAAGTACATTTTAAGCATACGTTTGCTCCTGCCGGGTCAGCTGAGCAGCGAATTTCCATTTAACCACCTGCTATCATGAGAGACCTCAGGGCTGCATGTTTTGAGCCCAGCACTGATCCTGAAAAGCGTTTCCAACCCCACTTACAAGTAAAACTAGCTAAAATGTGCCTGGCTTCTCTTCACTGAAAAGCTCATTCTGAGTACATTTTTAGCATACGTTTGCTCCTGCCGGGTCAGCTGAGCAGCGAATTTCTATTTAACCACCTGCTATCATGAGAGACCTCAGGGCTGCATGTTTTGAGCCCAGTACTGATCCTGAACAGCGTTTCCAACCCCATTTACAAGTAAAACTACCTAAAATGTGCCTGGCTGCTATTCACTGAAAAGCTCATTCTGTGTACATTTTTAGCATACGTTTGCTCCTACCTGGTCAGCTGAGCAGCGAATTTCTATTTAACCACCTGCTTTCATGAGAGACCTCAGGGCTGCATGTTTTGAGCCCAGTACTGAGCCTGAAAAGCATTTCCAACCCCACTTACAAGTAAAACTAGCTAAAATGTGCCTGGCTTCTCTTCACTGAAAAGCTCATTCTGAGTACATTTTTAGCATACGTTTGCTCCTGCCGGGTCAGCTGAGCAGCGAATTTCTATTTAACCACCTGCTATCATGAGAGACCTCAGGGCTGCATGTTTTGAGCCCAGTACTGATCCTGAAAAGCGTTTCCAACCCCACTTACAAGTAAAACTAGCTAAATGTGCCTGGCTGCTATTCACTGAAAAGCTCATTCTGTGTACATTTTTGGCATATGTTTCCTCCTACCGGGTCAGCTGAGCAGAGAATTTCTATTTAACCACCTGCTTTCATGAGAGACCTCAGAGCTGCATGTTTTGAGCCCAGTACTGAGCCTGAAAAGCATTTCCAACCCCACTTACAAGTAAAACTAGCTAAAATGTGCCTGGCTTCTCTTCACTGAAAAGCTCATTCTGAGTACATTTTTAGCATACGTTTGCTCCTGCCGGGTCAGCTGAGCCGCGAATTTCTATTTAACCACCTGCTTTCATGAGAGACCTCAGGGCTGCATGTTTTGAGCCCAGTACTGATCCTGAAAAGCGTTTCCAACCCCTCTTACAAGTAAAACTAGCTAAAATGTGCCTGGCTGCTATTCACTGAAAAGCTCATTCTGTGTACATTTTTGGCATACGTTTGCTCCTACCGGGTCAGCTGAGCAGCGAATTTCTATTTAACCACCTGCTTTCATGAGAGATCTCAGGGCTGCATGTTTTGAGCCCAGTACTGAGCCTGAAAAGCGTTTCCAACCCCACTTACAAGTAAAACTAGCTAAAATGTGCCTGGCTTCTCTTCACTGAAAAGCTCATTCTGAGTACATTTTTAGCATACGTTTGCTCCTGCCGGGTCAGCTGAGCAGCGAATTTCTATTTAACCACCTGCTTTCATGAGAGACCTCAGGGCTGCATGTTTTGAGCCCAGTACTGATCCTGAAAAGCGTTTCCAACCCCACTTACAAGTAAAACTAGCTAAAATGTGCCTGGCTGCTTTTCACTGAAAAGCTCATTCTGTGTACATTTTTGGCATACGTTTGCTCCTGCCGGGTCAGCTGAGCAGCGAATTTCTATTTAACCACCTGCTATCATGAGAGACCACAGGGCTGCATGTTTTGAGCCCAGCACTGATCCTGAAAAGCGTTTCCAACCCCACTTACAAGTAAAACTAGCTAAAATGTGCCTGGCTTCTCTTCACTGAAAAGCTCATTCTGAGTACATTTTTAGCATACGTTTGCTCCTGCCGGGTCAGCTGAGCAGCGAATTTCTATTTAACCACCTGCTATCATGAGAGACCTCAGGGCTGCATGTTTTGAGCCCAGTACTGATCCTGAACAGCGTTTCCAACCCCATTTACAAGTAAAACTACCTAAAATGTGCCTGGCTGCTATTCACTGAAAAGCTCATTCTGTGTACATTTTTAGCATACGTTTGCTCCTACCTGGTCAGCTGAGCAGCGAATTTCTATTTAACCACCTGCTTTCATGAGAGACCTCAGGGCTGCATGTTTTGAGCCCAGTACTGAGCCTGAAAAGCATTTCCAACCCCACTTACAAGTAAAACTAGCTAAAATGTGCCTGGCTTCTCTTCACTGAAAAGCTCATTCTGAGTACATTTTTAGCATACGTTTGCTCCTGCCGGGTCAGCTGAGCAGCGAATTTCTATTTAACCACCTGCTATCATGAGAGACCTCAGGGCTGCATGTTTTGAGCCCAGTACTGATCCTGAAAAGCGTTTCCAACCCCACTTACAAGTAAAACTAGCTAAAATGTGCCTGGCTGCTATTCACTGAAAAGCTCATTCTCTGTACATTTTTGGCATATGTTTCCTCCTACCGGGTCAGCTGAGCGGAGAATTTCTATTTAACCACCTGCTTTCATGAGAGACCTCAGAGCTGCATGTTTTGAGCCCAGTACTGAGCCTGAAAAGCATTTCCAACCCCACTTACAAGTAAAACTAGCTAAAATGTGCCTGGCTTCTCTTCACTGAAAAGCTCATTCTGAGTACATTTTTAGCATACGTTTGCTCCTGCCGGGTCAGCTGAGCCGCGAATTTCTATTTAACCACCTGCTTTCATGAGAGACCTCAGGGCTGCATGTTTTGAGCCCAGTACTGATCCTGAAAAGCGTTTCCAACCCCACTTACAAGTAAAACTAGCTAAAATGTGCCTGGCTGCTATTCACTGAAAAGCTCATTCTCTGTACATTTTTGGCATATGTTTCCTCCTACCGGGTCAGCTGAGCAGAGAATTTCTATTTAACCACCTGCTTTCATGAGAGACCTCAGAGCTGCATGTTTTGAGCCCAGTACTGAGCCTGAAAAGCATTTCCAACCCCACTTACAAGTAAAACTAGCTAAAATGTGCCTGGCTTCTCTTCACTGAAAAGCTCATTCTGAGTACATTTATAGCATACCTTTGCTCCTGCCGGGTCAGCTGAGCAGCGAATTTCTATTTAACCACCTGCTTTCATGAGAGACCTCAGGGCTGCATGTTTTGAGCCCAGCACTGATCCTGAAAAGCGTTTCCAACCCCACTTACAAGTAAAACTAGCTAAAATGTGCCTGGCTTCTCTTCACTGAAAAGCTCATTCTGAGTACATTTTTAGCATACGTTTGCTCCTGCCGGGTCAGCTGAGCAGCGAATTTCTATTTAACCACCTGCTATCATGAGAGACCTCAGGGCTGCATGTTTTGAGCCCAGTACTGATCCTGAACAGCGTTTCCAACCCCATTTACAAGTAAAACTACCTAAAATGTGCCTGGCTGCTATTCACTGAAAAGCTCATTCTGTGTACATTTTTAGCATACGTTTGCTCCTACCTGGTCAGCTGAGCAGCGAATTTCTATTTAACCATCTGCTTTCATGAGAGACCTCAGGGCTGCATGTTTTGAGCCCAGTACTGAGCCTGAAAAGCATTTCCAACCCCACTTACAAGTAAAACTAGCTAAAATGTGCCTGGCTTCTCTTCACTGAAAAGCTCATTCTGAGTACATTTTTAGCATACGTTTGCTCCTGCCGGGTCAGCTGAGCAGCGAATTTCTATTTAACCACCTGCTATCATGAGAGACCTCAGGGCTGCATGTTTTGAGCCCAGTACTGATCCTGAAAAGCGTTTCCAACCCCACTTACAAGTAAAACTAGCTAAAATGTGCCTGGCTGCTATTCACTGAAAAGCTCATTCTGTGTACATTTTTGGCATATGTTTCCTCCTACCGGGTCAGCTGAGCAGAGAATTTCTATTTAACCACCTGCTTTCATGAGAGACCTCAGAGCTGCATGTTTTGAGCCCAGTACTGAGCCTGAAAAGCATTTCCAACCCCACTTACAAGTAAAACTAGCTAAAATGTGCCTGGCTTCTCTTCACTGAAAAGCTCATTCTGAGTACATTTTTAGCATACGTTTGCTCCTGCCGGGTCAGCTGAGCCGCGAATTTCTATTTAACCACCTGCTTTCATGAGAGACCTCAGGGCTGCATGTTTTGAGCCCAGTACTGAGCCTGAAAAGTGTTTCCAACCCAACTTACAAGTAAAACTAGCTAAAATGTGCCTGGCTTCTCTTCACTGAAAGCTCATTCTGAGTACATTTTTAGCATACGTTTGCTCCTGCCGGGTCAGCTGAGCAGCGAATTTCTATTTAACCACCTGCTATCATGAGAGACCTCAGGGCTGCATGTTTTGAGCCCAGTACCGAGCCTGAAAAGCATTTCCAACCCCACTTACAAGTAAATCTAGCTAAAATGTGCCTGGCTTCTCTTCACTGAAAAGCTAATTCTTTTTACATTTTAAGCATACGTTTGCTCCTACCGGGTCAGCTGAGCAGCGATTTCTATTTAACCACCTGCTTACATGAGAGACCTCAGGGCTGCATGTTTTGAGCCCAGTACTTAGCCTGAAAAGCATTTCCAACCCCACTTACAAGTAAAACTAGCTGAAATATGCCTGGCTTCTCTTCACTGAAAAGCTCATTCTGAGTACATTTTTAGCATACGTTTGCTCCTGCCGGGTCAGTTGAGCAGCGAATTTCTATTTAACCACCTGCTTTCATGAGAGACCTCAGGGATGCATGTTTTGAGCCCAGCACTGAGCCTGAAAAGCGTTTCCAACCCCACTTACAAGTAAAACTAGCTAAAATGTGCCTGGCTTCTCTTCACTGAAAAGCTCATTCTGAGTACATTTAGCATACGTTTGCTCCTGCCGGGTCAGCTGAGCAGCGAATTTCTATTTAACCACCTGCTTTCACGAGAGACCTCAGGGCTGCATGTTTTGAGCCCAGTACTGATCCTGAAAAGCGTTTCCAACCCCTCTTACAAGTAAAACTAGCTAAAATGTGCCTGGCTGCTATTCACTGAAAAGCTCATTCTGTGTACATTTTTGGCATACGTTTGCTCCTACCGGGTCAGCTGAGCAGCGAATTTCTATTTAACCACCTGCTTTCATGAGAGACCTCAGGGCTGCATGTTGTGAACCCAGTACTGAGCCTGAAAAGCATTTCCAACCCCACTTACAAGTAAAACTAGCTAAAATGTGCCTGGCTTCTCTTCACTGAAAAGCTCATTCTGAGTACATTTTTAGCATACGTTTGCTCCTGCCGGGTCAGCTGAGCAGCGAATTTCTATTTAACCACCTGCTTTCATGAGAGACCTCAGGGCTGCATGTTTTGAGCCCAGTACTGATCCTGAAAAGCGTTTCCAACCCCACTTACAAGTAAAACTAGCTAAAATGTGCCTGGCTGCTTTTCACTGAAAAGCTCATTCTGTGTACATTTTTGGCATACGTTTGCTCCTGCCGGGTCAGCTGAGCAGCGAATTTCTATTTAACCACCTGCTATCATGAGAGACCACAGGGCTGCATGTTTTGAGCCCAGTACTGATCCTGAAAAGCGTTTCCAACCCCATTTACAAGTAAAACTAGCTAAAATGTGCCTGGCTGCTATTCACTGAAAAGCTCATTCTGTGTACATTTTTGGCATACGTTTGCTCCTGCCGGGTCAGCTGAGCAGCGAATTTCTATTTAACCACCTGCTATCATGAGAGACCACAGGGCAGCATGTTTTGAGCCCAGTACTGATCCTGAAAAGCGTTTCCAACCCCATTTACAAGTAAAACTAGCTAAAATGTGCCTGGCTGCTATTCACTGAAAAGCTCATTCTGTGTACATTTTTGGCATACGTTTGCTCCTGCCGGGTCAGCTGAGCAGCGAATTTCTATTTAACCACCTGCTATCATGAGAGACCTCAGGGCTGCATGTTTTGAGCCCTGTACTGAGCCTAAAAAGCATTTCCAACCCCACTTACAAGTAAAACTAGCTAAAATGTGCCTGGCTTCTCTTCACTGAAAAGCTCATTCTGTGTACTTTTTTTGCATACCTTTGCTCCTACCGGGTCAGCTGAGCATCGAATTTCTATTTAACCACCTGCTATCATGAGAGACCTCAGGGCTGCATGTTTTGAGCCCAGTACTGAGCCTGAAAAGCATTTCCAACCCTACTTACAAGTAAAACTAGCTAAAATGTGCCTGGCTTCTCTTCACTGAAAAGCTCATTCTGAGTACATTTTTAGCATACGTTTGCTCCTGCCGGGTCAGCTGAGCAGCGAATTTCTATTTAATCACCTGCTATCATGAGAGACCTCAGGGCTGCATGTTTTGAGCCCAGTACTGAGCCTGAAAAGCATTTCCAACCCCACTTACAAGTAAAACTAGCTAAAATGTGCCTGGCTGCTATTCACTGAAAAGCTCATTCTGTGTACATTTTTAGCATACGTTTGCTCCTACCTGGTCAGCTGAGCAGCGAATTTCTATTTAACCACCTGCTTTCATGAGAGACCTCAGGGCTGCATGTTTTGAGCCCAGTACTGAGCCTGAAAAGCATTTCCAACCCCACTTACAAGTAAAACTAGCTAAAATGTGCCTGGCTTCTCTTCACTGAAAAGCTCATTCTGAGTACATTTTTAGCATACGTTTGCTCCTGCCGGGTCAGCTGAGCAGCGAATTTCTATTTAACCACCTGCTATCATGAGATACCTCAGGGCTGCATGTTTTGAGCCCAGTACTGATCCTGAAAAGCGTTTCCAACCCCACTTACATGTAAAACTAGCTAAAATGTGCCTGGCTGCTATTCACTGAAAAGCTCATTCTGTGTACATTTTTGGCATATGTTTCCTCCTACCGGGTCAGCTGAGCAGAGAATTTCTATTTAACCACCTGCTTTCATGAGAGACCTCAGAGCTGCATGTTTTGAGCCCAGTACTGAGCCTGAAAAGCATTTCCAACCCCACTTACAAGTAAAACTAGCTAAAATGTGCCTGGCTTCTCTTCACTGAAAAGCTCATTCTGAGTACATTTTTAGCATACGTTTGCTCCTGCCGGGTCAGCTGAGCAGCGAATTTCTATTTAACCACCTGCTATCATGAGAGACCTCAGGGCTGCATGTTTTGAGCCCAGTACTGATCCTGAACAGCGTTTCCAACCCCATTTACAAGTAAAACTACCTAAAATGTGCCTGGCTTCTCTTCACTGAAAAGCTCATTCTGAGTACATTTTTAGCATACGTTTGCTCCTGCCGGGTCAGCTGAGCAGCGAATTTCTATTTAACCACCTGCTATCATGAGAGACCTCAGGGCTGCATGTTTTGAGCCCAGTACTGATCCTGAACAGCGTTTCCAACCCCATTTACAAGTAAAACTACCTAAAATGTGCCTGGCTGCTATTCACTGAAAAGCTCATTCTGTGTACATTTTTAGCATACGTTTGCTCCTACCTGGTCAGCTGAGCAGCGAATTTCTATTTAACCACCTGCTTTCATGAGAGACCTCAGGGCTGCATGTTTTGAGCCCAGTACTGAGCCTGAAAAGCATTTCCAACCCCACTTACAAGTAAAACTAGCTAAAATGTGCCTGGCTTCTCTTCACTGAAAAGCTCATTCTGAGTACATTTTTAGCATACGTTTGCTCCTGCCGGGTCAGCTGAGCAGCGAATTTCTATTTAACCACCTGCTATCATGAGAGACCTCAGGGCTGCATGTTTTGAGCCCAGTACTGATCCTGAACAGCGTTTCCAACCCCATTTACAAGTAAAACTACCTAAAATGTGCCTGGCTGCTATTCACTGAAAAGCTCATTCTGTGTACATTTTTAGCATACGTTTGCTCCTACCTGGTCAGCTGAGCAGCGAATTTCTATTTAACCACCTGCTTTCATGAGAGACCTCAGGGCTGCATGTTTTGAGCCCAGTACTGAGCCTGAAAAGCATTTCCAACCCCACTTACAAGTAAAACTAGCTAAAATGTGCCTGGCTTCTCTTCACTGAAAAGCTCATTCTGAGTACATTTTTAGCATACGTTTGCTCCTGCCGGGTCAGCTGAGCAGCGAATTTCTATTTAACCACCTGCTATCATGAGAGACCTCAGGGCTGCATGTTTTGAGCCCAGTACTGATCCTGAAAAGCGTTTCCAACCCCACTTACAAGTAAAACTAGCTAAATGTGCCTGGCTGCTATTCACTGAAAAGCTCATTCTGTGTACATTTTTGGCATATGTTTCCTCCTACCGGGTCAGCTGAGCAGAGAATTTCTATTTAACCACCTGCTTTCATGAGAGACCTCAGAGCTGCATGTTTTGAGCCCAGTACTGAGCCTGAAAAGCATTTCCAACCCCACTTACAAGTAAAACTAGCTAAAATGTGCCTGGCTTCTCTTCACTGAAAACCTCATTCTGAGTACATTTTTAGCATACGTTTGCTCCTGCCGGGTCAGCTGAGCCGCGAATTTCTATTTAACCACCTGCTTTCATGAGAGACCTCAGGGCTGCATGTTTTGAGCCCAGTACTGATCCTGAAAAGCGTTTCCAACCCCTCTTACAAGTAAAACTAGCTAAAATGTGCCTGGCTGCTATTCACTGAAAAGCTCATTCTGTGTACATTTTTGGCATACGTTTGCTCCTACCGGGTCAGCTGAGCAGCGAATTTCTATTTAACCACCTGCTTTCATGAGAGATCTCAGGGCTGCATCTTTTGAGCCCAGTACTGAGCCTGAAAAGCGTTTCCAACCCCACTTACAAGTAAAACTAGCTAAAATGTGCCTGGCTTCTCTTCACTGAAAAGCTCATTCTGAGTACATTTTTAGCATACGTTTGCTCCTGCCGGGTCAGCTGAGCAGCGAATTTCTATTTAACCACCTGCTTTCATGAGAGACCTCAGGGCTGCATGTTTTGAGCCCAGTACTGATCCTGAAAAGCGTTTCCAACCCCACTTACAAGTAAAACTAGCTAAAATGTGCCTGGCTGCTTTTCACTGAAAAGCTCATTCTGTGTACATTTTTGGCATACGTTTGCTCCTGCCGGGTCAGCTGAGCAGCGAATTTCTATTTAACCACCTGCTATCATGAGAGACCACAGGGCTGCATGTTTTGAGCCCAGCACTGATCCTGAAAAGCGTTTCCAACCCCACTTACAAGTAAAACTAGCTAAAATGTGCCTGGCTTCTCTTCACTGAAAAGCTCATTCTGAGTACATTTTTAGCATACGTTTGCTCCTGCCGGGTCAGCTGAGCAGCGAATTTCTATTTAACCACCTGCTATCATGAGAGACCTCAGGGCTGCATGTTTTGAGCCCAGTACTGATCCTGAACAGCGTTTCCAACCCCATTTACAAGTAAAACTACCTAAAATGTGCCTGGCTGCTATTCACTGAAAAGCTCATTCTGTGTACATTTTTAGCATACGTTTGCTCCTACCTGGTCAGCTGAGCAGCGAATTTCTATTTAACCACCTGCTTTCATGAGAGACCTCAGGGCTGCATGTTTTGAGCCCAGTACTGAGCCTGAAAAGCATTTCCAACCCCACTTACAAGTAAAACTAGCTAAAATGTGCCTGGCTTCTCTTCACTGAAAAGCTCATTCTGAGTACATTTTTAGCATACGTTTGCTCCTGCCGGGTCAGCTGAGCAGCGAATTTCTATTTAACCACCTGCTTTCATGAGAGACCTCAGGGCTGCATGTTTTGAGCCCAGTACTGAGCCTGAAAAGCATTTCCAACCCCACTTACAAGTAAAACTAGCTAAAATGTGCCTGGCTTCTCTTCACTGAAAAGCTCATTCTGAGTACATTTTTAGCATACGTTTGCTCCTGCCGGGTCAGCTGAGCAGCGAATTTCTATTTAACCACCTGCTATCATGAGAGACCTCAGGGCTGCATGTTTTGAGCCCAGTACTGAGCCTGAAAAGCATTTCCAACCCCACTTACAAGTAAAACTAGCTAAAATGTGCCTGGCTTCTCTTCACTGAAAAGCTCATTCTGAGTACATTTTAAGCATACGTTTGCTCCTGCCGGGTCAGCTGAGCAGCGAATTTCCATTTAACCACCTGCTATCATGAGAGACCTCAGGGCTGCATGTTTTGAGCCCAGCACTGATCCTGAAAAGCGTTTCCAACCCCACTTACAAGTAAAACTAGCTAAAATGTGCCTGGCTTCTCTTCACTGAAAAGCTCATTCTGAGTACATTTTTAGCATACGTTTGCTCCTGCCGGGTCAGCTGAGCAGCGAATTTCTATTTAACCACCTGCTATCATGAGAGACCTCAGGGCTGCATGTTTTGAGCCCAGTACTGATCCTGAACAGCGTTTCCAACCCCATTTACAAGTAAAACTACCTAAAATGTGCCTGGCTGCTATTCACTGAAAAGCTCATTCTGTGTACATTTTTAGCATACGTTTGCTCCTACCTGGTCAGCTGAGCAGCGAATTTCTATTTAACCACCTGCTTTCATGAGAGACCTCAGGGCTGCATGTTTTGAGCCCAGTACTGAGCCTGAAAAGCATTTCCAACCCCACTTACAAGTAAAACTAGCTAAAATGTGCCTGGCTTCTCTTCACTGAAAAGCTCATTCTGAGTACATTTTTAGCATACGTTTGCTCCTGCCGGGTCAGCTGAGCAGCGAATTTCTATTTAACCACCTGCTATCATGAGAGACCTCAGGGCTGCATGTTTTGAGCCCAGTACTGATCCTGAAAAGCGTTTCCAACCCCACTTACAAGTAAAACTAGCTAAATGTGCCTGGCTGCTATTCACTGAAAAGCTCATTCTGTGTACATTTTTGGCATATGTTTCCTCCTACCGGGTCAGCTGAGCAGAGAATTTCTATTTAACCACCTGCTTTCATGAGAGACCTCAGAGCTGCATGTTTTGAGCCCAGTACTGAGCCTGAAAAGCATTTCCAACCCCACTTACAAGTAAAACTAGCTAAAATGTGCCTGGCTTCTCTTCACTGAAAAGCTCATTCTGAGTACATTTTTAGCATACGTTTGCTCCTGCCGGGTCAGCTGAGCCGCGAATTTCTATTTAACCACCTGCTTTCATGAGAGACCTCAGGGCTGCATGTTTTGAGCCCAGTACTGATCCTGAAAAGCGTTTCCAACCCCTCTTACAAGTAAAACTAGCTAAAATGTGCCTGGCTGCTATTCACTGAAAAGCTCATTCTGTGTACATTTTTGGCATACGTTTGCTCCTACCGGGTCAGCTGAGCAGCGAATTTCTATTTAACCACCTGCTTTCATGAGAGATCTCAGGGCTGCATGTTTTGAGCCCAGTACTGAGCCTGAAAAGCGTTTCCAACCCCACTTACAAGTAAAACTAGCTAAAATGTGCCTGGCTTCTCTTCACTGAAAAGCTCATTCTGAGTACATTTTTAGCATACGTTTGCTCCTGCCGGGTCAGCTGAGCAGCGAATTTCTATTTAACCACCTGCTTTCATGAGAGACCTCAGGGCTGCATGTTTTGAGCCCAGTACTGATCCTGAAAAGCGTTTCCAACCCCACTTACAAGTAAAACTAGCTAAAATGTGCCTGGCTGCTTTTCACTGAAAAGCTCATTCTGTGTACATTTTTGGCATACGTTTGCTCCTGCCGGGTCAGCTGAGCAGCGAATTTCTATTTAACCACCTGCTATCATGAGAGACCACAGGGCTGCATGTTTTGAGCCCAGCACTGATCCTGAAAAGCGTTTCCAACCCCACTTACAAGTAAAACTAGCTAAAATGTGCCTGGCTTCTCTTCACTGAAAAGCTCATTCTGAGTACATTTTTAGCATACGTTTGCTCCTGCCGGGTCAGCTGAGCAGCGAATTTCTATTTAACCACCTGCTATCATGAGAGACCTCAGGGCTGCATGTTTTGAGCCCAGTACTGATCCTGAACAGCGTTTCCAACCCCATTTACAAGTAAAACTACCTAAAATGTGCCTGGCTGCTATTCACTGAAAAGCTCATTCTGTGTACATTTTTAGCATACGTTTGCTCCTACCTGGTCAGCTGAGCAGCGAATTTCTATTTAACCACCTGCTTTCATGAGAGACCTCAGGGCTGCATGTTTTGAGCCCAGTACTGAGCCTGAAAAGCATTTCCAACCCCACTTACAAGTAAAACTAGCTAAAATGTGCCTGGCTTCTCTTCACTGAAAAGCTCATTCTGAGTACATTTTTAGCATACGTTTGCTCCTGCCGGGTCAGCTGAGCAGCGAATTTCTATTTAACCACCTGCTATCATGAGAGACCTCAGGGCTGCATGTTTTGAGCCCAGTACTGATCCTGAAAAGCGTTTCCAACCCCACTTACAAGTAAAACTAGCTAAAATGTGCCTGGCTGCTATTCACTGAAAAGCTCATTCTCTGTACATTTTTGGCATATGTTTCCTCCTACCGGGTCAGCTGAGCGGAGAATTTCTATTTAACCACCTGCTTTCATGAGAGACCTCAGAGCTGCATGTTTTGAGCCCAGTACTGAGCCTGAAAAGCATTTCCAACCCCACTTACAAGTAAAACTAGCTAAAATGTGCCTGGCTTCTCTTCACTGAAAAGCTCATTCTGAGTACATTTTTAGCATACGTTTGCTCCTGCCAGGTCAGCTGAGCCGCGAATTTCTATTTAACCACCTGCTTTCATGAGAGACCTCAGGGCTGCATGTTTTGAGCCCAGTACTGAGCCTGAAAAGTGTTTCCAACCCAACTTACAAGTAAAACTAGCTAAAATGTGCCTGGCTTCTCTTCACTGAAAGCTCATTCTGAGTACATTTTTAGCATACGTTTGCTCCTGCCGGGTCAGCTGAGCAGCGAATTTCTATTTAACCACCTGCTATCATGAGAGACCTCAGGGCTGCATGTTTTGAGCCCAGTACTGATCCTGAAAAGCGTTTCCAACCCCACTTACAAGTAAAACTAGCTAAAATGTGCCTGGCTGCTATTCACTGAAAAGCTCATTCTCTGTACATTTTTGGCATATGTTTCCTCCTACCGGGTCAGCTGAGCAGAGAATTTCTATTTAACCACCTGCTTTCATGAGAGACCTCAGAGCTGCATGTTTTGAGCCCAGTACTGAGCCTGAAAAGCATTTCCAACCCCACTTACAAGTAAAACTAGCTAAAATGTGCCTGGCTTCTCTTCACTGAAAAGCTCATTCTGAGTACATTTATAGCATACGTTTGCTCCTGCCGGGTCAGCTGAGCAGCGAATTTCTATTTAACCACCTGCTTTCATGAGAGACCTCAGGGCTGCATGTTTTGAGCCCAGCACTGATCCTGAAAAGCGTTTCCAACCCCACTTACAAGTAAAACTAGCTAAAATGTGCCTGGCTTCTCTTCACTGAAAAGCTCATTCTGAGTACATTTTTAGCATACGTTTGCTCCTGCCGGGTCAGCTGAGCAGCGAATTTCTATTTAACCACCTGCTATCATGAGAGACCTCAGGGCTGCATGTTTTGAGCCCAGTACTGATCCTGAACAGCGTTTCCAACCCCATTTACAAGTAAAACTACCTAAAATGTGCCTGGCTGCTATTCACTGAAAAGCTCATTCTGTGTACATTTTTAGCATACGTTTGCTCCTACCTGGTCAGCTGAGCAGCGAATTTCTATTTAACCACCTGCTTTCATGAGAGACCTCAGGGCTGCATGTTTTGAGCCCAGTACTGAGCCTGAAAAGCATTTCCAACCCCACTTACAAGTAAAACTAGCTAAAATGTGCCTGGCTTCTCTTCACTGAAAAGCTCATTCTGAGTACATTTTTAGCATACGTTTGCTCCTGCCGGGTCAGCTGAGCAGCGAATTTCTATTTAACCACCTGCTATCATGAGAGACCTCAGGGCTGCATGTTTTGAGCCCAGTACTGATCCTGAAAAGCGTTTCCAACCCCACTTACAAGTAAAACTAGCTAAAATGTGCCTGGCTGCTATTCACTGAAAAGCTCATTCTGTGTACATTTTTGGCATATGTTTCCTCCTACCGGGTCAGCTGAGCAGAGAATTTCTATTTAACCACCTGCTTTCATGAGAGACCTCAGAGCTGCATGTTTTGAGCCCAGTACTGAGCCTGAAAAGCATTTCCAACCCCACTTACAAGTAAAACTAGCTAAAATGTGCCTGGCTTCTCTTCACTGAAAAGCTCATTCTGAGTACATTTTTAGCATACGTTTGCTCCTGCCGGGTCAGCTGAGCCGCGAATTTCTATTTAACCACCTGCTTTCATGAGAGACCTCAGGGCTGCATGTTTTGAGCCCAGTACTGAGCCTGAAAAGTGTTTCCAACCCAACTTACAAGTAAAACTAGCTAAAATGTGCCTGGCTTCTCTTCACTGAAAGCTCATTCTGAGTACATTTTTAGCATACGTTTGCTCCTGCCGGGTCAGCTGAGCAGCGAATTTCTATTTAACCACCTGCTATCATGAGAGACCTCAGGGCTGCATGTTTTGAGCCCAGTACCGAGCCTGAAAAGCATTTCCAACCCCACTTACAAGTAAATCTAGCTAAAATGTGCCTGGCTTCTCTTCACTGAAAAGCTAATTCTTTTTACATTTTAAGCATACGTTTGCTCCTACCGGGTCAGCTGAGCAGCGATTTCTATTTAACCACCTGCTTACATGAGAGACCTCAGGGCTGCATGTTTTGAGCCCAGTACTTAGCCTGAAAAGCATTTCCAACCCCACTTACAAGTAAAACTAGCTGAAATATGCCTGGCTTCTCTTCACTGAAAAGCTCATTCTGAGTACATTTTTAGCATACGTTTGCTCCTGCCGGGTCAGTTGAGCAGCGAATTTCTATTTAACCACCTGCTTTCATGAGAGACCTCAGGGATGCATGTTTTGAGCCCAGCACTGAGCCTGAAAAGCGTTTCCAACCCCACTTACAAGTAAAACTAGCTAAAATGTGCCTGGCTTCTCTTCACTGAAAAGCTCATTCTGAGTACATTTAGCATACGTTTGCTCCTGCCGGGTCAGCTGAGCAGCGAATTTCTATTTAACCACCTGCTTTCACGAGAGACCTCAGGGCTGCATGTTTTGAGCCCAGTACTGATCCTGAAAAGCGTTTCCAACCCCTCTTACAAGTAAAACTAGCTAAAATGTGCCTGGCTGCTATTCACTGAAAAGCTCATTCTGTGTACATTTTTGGCATACGTTTGCTCCTACCGGGTCAGCTGAGCAGCGAATTTCTATTTAACCACCTGCTTTCATGAGAGACCTCAGGGCTGCATGTTGTGAGCCCAGTACTGAGCCTGAAAAGCATTTCCAACCCCACTTACAAGTAAAACTAGCTAAAATGTGCCTGGCTTCTCTTCACTGAAAAGCTCATTCTGAGTACATTTTTAGCATACGTTTGCTCCTGCCGGGTCAGCTGAGCAGCGAATTTCTATTTAACCACCTGCTTTCATGAGAGACCTCAGGGCTGCATGTTTTGAGCCCAGTACTGATCCTGAAAAGCGTTTCCAACCCCACTTACAAGTAAAACTAGCTAAAATGTGCCTGGCTGCTTTTCACTGAAAAGCTCATTCTGTGTACATTTTTGGCATACGTTTGCTCCTGCCGGGTCAGCTGAGCAGCGAATTTCTATTTAACCACCTGCTATCATGAGAGACCACAGGGCTGCATGTTTTGAGCCCAGTACTGATCCTGAAAAGCGTTTCCAACCCCATTTACAAGTAAAACTAGCTAAAATGTGCCTGGCTGCTATTCACTGAAAAGCTCATTCTGTGTACATTTTTGGCATACGTTTGCTCCTGCCGGGTCAGCTGAGCAGCGAATTTCTATTTAACCACCTGCTATCATGAGAGACCACAGGGCAGCATGTTTTGAGCCCAGTACTGATCCTGAAAAGCGTTTCCAACCCCATTTACAAGTAAAACTAGCTAAAATGTGCCTGGCTGCTATTCACTGAAAAGCTCATTCTGTGTACATTTTTGGCATACGTTTGCTCCTGCCGGGTCAGCTGAGCAGCGAATTTCTATTTAACCACCTGCTATCATGAGAGACCTCAGGGCTGCATGTTTTGAGCCCTGTACTGAGCCTAAAAAGCATTTCCAACCCCACTTACAAGTAAAACTAGCTAAAATGTGCCTGGCTTCTCTTCACTGAAAAGCTCATTCTGTGTACTTTTTTTGCATACCTTTGCTCCTACCGGGTCAGCTGAGCATCGAATTTCTATTTAACCACCTGCTATCATGAGAGACCTCAGGGCTGCATGTTTTGAGCCCAGTACTGAGCCTGAAAAGCATTTCCAACCCTACTTACAAGTAAAACTAGCTAAAATGTGCCTGGCTTCTCTTCACTGAAAAGCTCATTCTGAGTACATTTTTAGCATACGTTTGCTCCTGCCGGGTCAGCTGAGCAGCGAATTTCTATTTAATCACCTGCTATCATGAGAGACCTCAGGGCTGCATGTTTTGAGCCCAGTACTGAGCCTGAAAAGCATTTCCAACCCCACTTACAAGTAAAACTAGCTAAAATGTGCCTGGCTGCTATTCACTGAAAAGCTCATTCTGTGTACATTTTTAGCATACGTTTGCTCCTACCTGGTCAGCTGAGCAGCGAATTTCTATTTAACCACCTGCTTTCATGAGAGACCTCAGGGCTGCATGTTTTGAGCCCAGTACTGAGCCTGAAAAGCATTTCCAACCCCACTTACAAGTAAAACTAGCTAAAATGTGCCTGGCTTCTCTTCACTGAAAAGCTCATTCTGAGTACATTTTTAGCATACGTTTGCTCCTGCCGGGTCAGCTGAGCAGCGAATTTCTATTTAACCACCTGCTATCATGAGATACCTCAGGGCTGCATGTTTTGAGCCCAGTACTGATCCTGAAAAGCGTTTCCAACCCCACTTACATGTAAAACTAGCTAAAATGTGCCTGGCTGCTATTCACTGAAAAGCTCATTCTGTGTACATTTTTGGCATATGTTTCCTCCTACCGGGTCAGCTGAGCAGAGAATTTCTATTTAACCACCTGCTTTCATGAGAGACCTCAGAGCTGCATGTTTTGAGCCCAGTACTGAGCCTGAAAAGCATTTCCAACCCCACTTACAAGTAAAACTAGCTAAAATGTGCCTGGCTTCTCTTCACTGAAAAGCTCATTCTGAGTACATTTTTAGCATACGTTTGCTCCTGCCGGGTCAGCTGAGCAGCGAATTTCTATTTAACCACCTGCTATCATGAGAGACCTCAGGGCTGCATGTTTTGAGCCCAGTACTGATCCTGAAAAGCGTTTCCAACCCCACTTACAAGTAAAACTAGCTAAAATGTGCCTGGCTGCTATTCACTGAAAAGCTCATTCTGTGTACATTTTTGGCATATGTTTCCTCCTACCGGGTCAGCTGAGCAGAGAATTTCTATTTAACCACCTGCTTTCATGAGAGACCTCAGAGCTGCATGTTTTGAGCCCAGTACTGAGCCTGAAAAGAATTCCAACCCCACTTACAAGTAAAACTAGCTAAAATGTGCCTGGCTTCTCTTCACTGAAAAGCTCATTCTGAGTACATTTTTAGCATACGTTTGCTCCTGCCGGGTCAGCTGAGCCGCGAATTTCTATTTAACCACCTGCTTTCATGAGAGACCTCAGGGCTGCATGTTTTGAGCCCAGTACTGAGCCTGAAAAGTGTTTCCAACCCAACTTACAAGTAAAACTAGCTAAAATGTGCCTGGCTTCTCTTCACTGAAAGCTCATTCTGAGTACATTTTTAGCATACGTTTGCTCCTGCCGGGTCAGCTGAGCAGCGAATTTCTATTTAACCACCTGCTATCATGAGAGACCTCAGGGCTGCATGTTTTGAGCCCAGTACCGAGCCTGAAAAGCATTTCCAACCCCACTTACAAGTAAATCTAGCTAAAATGTGCCTGGCTTCTCTTCACTGAAAAGCTAATTCTTTTTACATTTTAAGCATACGTTTGCTCCTGCCGGGTCAGCTGAGCAGCGAATTTCTATTTAACCACCTGCTATCATGAGAGACCTCAGGGCTGCATGCTTTGAGCCCAGTACTGATCCTGAAAAGCGTTTCCAACCCCACTTACAAGTAAAACTAGCTAAAATGTGCCTGGCTGCTATTCACTGAAAAGCTCATTCTGTGTACATTTTTGGCATACCTTTGCTCCTACCGGGTCAGCTGAGCAGCGATTTCTATTTAACCACCTGCTTTCATGAGAAACCTCAGGGCTGCATGTTTTGAGCCCAGTACTTAGCCTGAAAAGCATTTCCAACCCCACTTACAAGTAAAACTAGCTAAAATGTGCCTGGCTTCTCTTCACTGAAAAGCTCATTCTGAGTACATTTTTAGCATACGTTTGCTCCTGCCGGGTCAGTTGAGCAGGGAATTTCTATTTAACCACCTGCTTTCATGAGAGACCTCAGGGATGCATGTTTTGAGCCCAGCACTGAGCCTGAAAAGCGTTTCCAACCCCACTTACAAGTAAAACTAGCTAAAATGTGCCTGGCTTCTCTTCACTGAAAAGCTCATTCTGAGTACATTTAGCATACGTTTGCTCCTGCCGGGTCAGCTGAGCAGCGAATTTCTATTTAACCACCTGCTTTCATGAGAGACCTCAGGGCTGCATGTTTTGAGCCCAGTACTGATCCTGAAAAGCGTTTCCAACCCCTCTTACAAGTAAAACTAGCTAAAATGTGCCTGGCTGCTATTCACTGAAAAGCTCATTCTGTGTACATTTTTGGCATACGTTTGCTCCTACCGGGTCAGCTGAGCAGCGAATTTCTATTTAACCACCTGCTTTCATGAGAGATCTCAGGGCTGCATGTTTTGAGCCCAGTACTGAGCCTGAAAAGCGTTTCCAACCCCACTTACAAGTAAAACTAGCTAAAATGTGCCTGGCTTCTCTTCACTGAAAAGCTCATTCTGAGTACATTTTTAGCATACGTTTGCTCCTGCCGGGTCAGCTGAGCAGCGAATTTCTATTTAACCACCTGCTTTCATGAGAGACCTCAGGGCTGCATGTTTTGAGCCCAGTACTGATCCTGAAAAGCGTTTCCAACCCCACTTACAAGTAAAACTAGCTAAAATGTGCCTGGCTGCTTTTCACTGAAAAGCTCATTCTGTGTACATTTTTGGCATACGTTTGCTCCTGCCGGGTCAGCTGAGCAGCGAATTTCTATTTAACCACCTGCTATCATGAGAGACCACAGGGCTGCATGTTTTGAGCCCAGCACTGATCCTGAAAAGCGTTTCCAACCCCACTTACAAGTAAAACTAGCTAAAATGTGCCTGGCTTCTCTTCACTGAAAAGCTCATTCTGAGTACATTTTTAGCATACGTTTGCTCCTGCCGGGTCAGCTGAGCAGCGAATTTCTATTTAACCACCTGCTATCATGAGAGACCTCAGGGCTGCATGTTTTGAGCCCAGTACTGATCCTGAACAGCGTTTCCAACCCCATTTACAAGTAAAACTACCTAAAATGTGCCTGGCTGCTATTCACTGAAAAGCTCATTCTGTGTACATTTTTAGCATACGTTTGCTCCTACCTGGTCAGCTGAGCAGCGAATTTCTATTTAACCACCTGCTTTCATGAGAGACCTCAGGGCTGCATGTTTTGAGCCCAGTACTGAGCCTGAAAAGCATTTCCAACCCCACTTACAAGTAAAACTAGCTAAAATGTGCCTGGCTTCTCTTCACTGAAAAGCTCATTCTGAGTACATTTTTAGCATACGTTTGCTCCTGCCGGGTCAGCTGAGCAGCGAATTTCTATTTAACCACCTGCTATCATGAGAGACCTCAGGGCTGCATGTTTTGAGCCCAGTACTGATCCTGAAAAGCGTTTCCAACCCCACTTACAAGTAAAACTAGCTAAAATGTGCCTGGCTGCTATTCACTGAAAAGCTCATTCTCTGTACATTTTTGGCATATGTTTCCTCCTACCGGGTCAGCTGAGCGGAGAATTTCTATTTAACCACCTGCTTTCATGAGAGACCTCAGAGCTGCATGTTTTGAGCCCAGTACTGAGCCTGAAAAGCATTTCCAACCCCACTTACAAGTAAAACTAGCTAAAATGTGCCTGGCTTCTCTTCACTGAAAAGCTCATTCTGAGTACATTTTCAGCATACGTTTGCTCCTGCCGGGTCAGCTGAGCCGCGAATTTCTATTTAACCACCTGCTTTCATGAGAGACCTCAGGGCTGCATGTTTTGAGCCCAGTACTGAGCCTGAAAAGTGTTTCCAACCCAACTTACAAGTAAAACTAGCTAAAATGTGCCTGGCTTCTCTTCACTGAAAGCTCATTCTGAGTACATTTTTAGCATACGTTTGCTCCTGCCGGGTCAGCTGAGCAGCGAATTTCTATTTAACCACCTGCTATCATGAGAGACCTCAGGGCTGCATGTTTTGAGCCCAGTACTGATCCTGAAAAGCGTTTCCAACCCCACTTACAAGTAAAACTAGCTAAAATGTGCCTGGCTGCTATTCACTGAAAAGCTCATTCTGTGTACATTTTTGGCATACCTTTGCTCCTACCGGGTCAGCTGAGCAGCGATTTCTATTTAACCACCTGCTTTCATGAGAAACCTCAGGGCTGCATGTTTTGAGCCCAGTACTTAGCCTGAAAAGCATTTCCAACCCCACTTACAAGTAAAACTAGCTAAAATGTGCCTGGCTTCTCTTCACTGAAAAGCTCATTCTGAGTACATTTTTAGCATACGTTTGCTCCTGCCGGGTCAGTTGAGCAGCGAATTTCTATTTAACCACCTGCTTTCATGAGAGACCTCAGGGATGCATGTTTTGAGCCCAGCACTGAGCCTGAAAAGCGTTTCCAACCCCACTTACAAGTAAAACTAGCTAAAATGTGCCTGGCTTCTCTTCACTGAAAAGCTCATTCTGAGTACATTTAGCATACGTTTGCTCCTGCCGGGTCAGCTGAGCAGCGAATTTCTATTTAACCACCTGCTTTCATGAGAGACCTCAGGGCTGCATGTTTTGAGCCCAGTACTGATCCTGAAAAGCGTTTCCAACCCCTCTTACAAGTAAAACTAGCTAAAATGTGCCTGGCTGCTATTCACTGAAAAGCTCATTCTGTGTACATTTTTGGCATACGTTTGCTCCTACCGGGTCAGCTGAGCAGCGAATTTCTATTTAACCACCTGCTTTCATGAGAGATCTCAGGGCTGCATGTTTTGAGCCCAGTACTGAGCCTGAAAAGCGTTTCCAACCCCACTTACAAGTAAAACTAGCTAAAATGTGCCTGGCTTCTCTTCACTGAAAAGCTCATTCTGAGTACATTTTTAGCATACGTTTGCTCCTGCCGGGTCAGCTGAGCAGCGAATTTCTATTTAACCACCTGCTTTCATGAGAGACCTCAGGGCTGCATGTTTTGAGCCCAGTACTGATCCTGAAAAGCGTTTCCAACCCCACTTACAAGTAAAACTAGCTAAAATGTGCCTGGCTGCTTTTCACTGAAAAGCTCATTCTGTGTACATTTTTGGCATACGTTTGCTCCTGCCGGGTCAGCTGAGCAGCGAATTTCTATTTAACCACCTGCTATCATGAGAGACCACAGGGCTGCATGTTTTGAGCCCAGCACTGATCCTGAAAAGCGTTTCCAACCCCACTTACAAGTAAAACTAGCTAAAATGTGCCTGGCTTCTCTTCACTGAAAAGCTCATTCTGAGTACATTTTTAGCATACGTTTGCTCCTGCCGGGTCAGCTGAGCAGCGAATTTCTATTTAACCACCTGCTATCATGAGAGACCTCAGGGCTGCATGTTTTGAGCCCAGTACTGATCCTGAACAGCGTTTCCAACCCCATTTACAAGTAAAACTAGCTAAAATGTGCCTGGCTGCTATTCACTGAAAAGCTCATTCTGTGTACATTTTTAGCATACGTTTGCTCCTACCTGGTCAGCTGAGCAGCGAATTTCTATTTAACCACCTGCTTTCATGAGAGACCTCAGGGCTGCATGTTTTGAGCCCAGTACTGAGCCTGAAAAGCATTTCCAACCCCACTTACATGTAAAACTAGCTAAAATGTGCCTGGCTTCTCTTCACTGAAAAGCTCATTCTGAGTACATTTTTAGCATACGTTTGCTCCTGCCGGGTCAGCTGAGCAGCGAATTTCTATTTAACCACCTGCTATCATGAGAGACCTCAGGGCTGCATGTTTTGAGCCCAGTACTGATCCTGAAAAGCGTTTCCAACCCCACTTACAAGTAAAACTAGCTAAAATGTGCCTGGCTGCTATTCACTGAAAAGCTCATTCTCTGTACATTTTTGGCATATGTTTCCTCCTACCGGGTCAGCTGAGCGGAGAATTTCTATTTAACCACCTGCTTTCATGAGAGACCTCAGAGCTGCATGTTTTGAGCCCAGTACTGAGCCTGAAAAGCATTTCCAACCCCACTTACAAGTAAAACTAGCTAAAATGTGCCTGGCTTCTCTTCACTGAAAAGCTCATTCTGAGTACATTTTTAGCATACGTTTGCTCCTGCCGGGTCAGCTGAGCCGCGAATTTCTATTTAACCACCTGCTTTCATGAGAGACCTCAGGGCTGCATGTTTTGAGCCCAGTACTGAGCCTGAAAAGTGTTTCCAACCCAACTTACAAGTAAAACTAGCTAAAATGTGCCTGGCTTCTCTTCACTGAAAGCTCATTCTGAGTACATTTTTAGCATACGTTTGCTCCTGCCGGGTCAGCTGAGCAGCGAATTTCTATTTAACCACCTGCTATCATGAGAGACCTCAGGGCTGCATGTTTTGAGCCCAGTACTGATCCTGAAAAGCGTTTCCAACCCCACTTACAAGTAAAACTAGCTAAAATGTGCCTGGCTGCTATTCACTGAAAAGCTCATTCTCTGTACATTTTTGGCATATGTTTCCTCCTACCGGGTCAGCTGAGCAGAGAATTTCTATTTAACCACCTGCTTTCATGAGAGACCTCAGAGCTGCATGTTTTGAGCCCAGTACTGAGCCTGAAAAGCATTTCCAACCCCACTTACAAGTAAAACTAGCTAAAATGTGCCTGGCTTCTCTTCACTGAAAAGCTCATTCTGAGTACATTTATAGCATACGTTTGCTCCTGCCGGGTCAGCTGAGCAGCGAATTTCTATTTAACCACCTGCTTTCATGAGAGACCTCAGGGCTGCATGTTTTGAGCCCAGCACTGATCCTGAAAAGCGTTTCCAACCCCACTTACAAGTAAAACTAGCTAAAATGTGCCTGGCTTCTCTTCACTGAAAAGCTCATTCTGAGTACATTTTTGGCATACGTTTGCTCCTGCCGGGTCAGCTGAGCAGCGAATTTCTATTTAACCACCTGCTATCATGAGAGACCACAGGGCTGCATGTTTTGAGCCCAGCACTGATCCTGAAAAGCGTTTCCAACCCCACTTACAAGTAAAACTAGCTAAAATGTGCCTGGCTTCTCTTCACTGAAAAGCTCATTCTGAGTACATTTTTAGCATACGTTTGCTCCTGCCGGGTCAGCTGAGCAGCGAATTTCTATTTAACCACCTGCTATCATGAGAGACCTCAGGGCTGCATGTTTTGAGCCCAGTACTGATCCTGAACAGCGTTTCCAACCCCATTTACAAGTAAAACTACCTAAAATGTGCCTGGCTGCTATTCACTGAAAAGCTCATTCTGTGTACATTTTTAGCATACGTTTGCTCCTACCTGGTCAGCTGAGCAGCGAATTTCTATTTAACCACCTGCTTTCATGAGAGACCTCAGGGCTGCATGTTTTGAGCCCAGTACTGAGCCTGAAAAGCATTTCCAACCCCACTTACAAGTAAAACTAGCTAAAATGTGCCTGGCTTCTCTTCACTGAAAAGCTCATTCTGAGTACATTTTTAGCATACGTTTGCTCCTGCCGGGTCAGCTGAGCAGCGAATTTCTATTTAACCACCTGCTATCATGAGAGACCTCGGGGCTGCATGTTTTGAGCCCAGTACTGATCCTGAAAAGCGTTTCCAACCCCACTTACAAGTAAAACTAGCTAAAATGTGCCTGGCTGCTATTCACTGAAAAGCTCATTCTCTGTACATTTTTGGCATATGTTTCCTCCTACCGGGTCAGCTGAGCGGAGAATTTCTATTTAACCACCTGCTTTCATGAGAGACCTCAGAGCTGCATGTTTTGAGCCCAGTACTGATCCTGAAAAGCGTTTCCAACCCCACTTACAAGTAAAACTAGCTAAAATGTGCGTGGCTTCTCTTCACTGAAAAGCTCATTCTGAGTACATTTTTAGCATACGTTTGCTCCTGCCGGGTCAGCTGAGCAGCGAATTTCTATTTAACCACCTGCTATCATGAGAGACCTCAGGGCTGCATGTTTTGAGCCCAGTACTGATCCTGAACAGCGTTTCCAACCCCATTTACAAGTAAAACTACCTAAAATGTGCCTGGCTGCTATTCACTGAAAAGCTCATTCTGTGTACATGTTTAGCATACGTTTGCTCCTACCTGGTCAGCTGAGCAGCGAATTTCTATTTAACCACCTGCTTTCATGAGAGACCTCAGGGCTGCATGTTTTGAGCCCAGTACTGAGCCTGAAAAGCATTTCCAACCCCACTTACAAGTAAAACTAGCTAAAATGTGCCTGGCTTCTCTTCACTGAAAAGCTCATTCTGAGTACATTTTTAGCATACGTTTGCTCCTGCCGGGTCAGCTGAGCAGCGAATTTCTATTTAACCACCTGCTATCATGAGAGACCTCAGGGCTGCATGTTTTGAGCCCAGTACTGATCCTGAAAAGCGTTTCCAACCCCACTTACAAGTAAAACTAGCTAAAATGTGCCTGGCTGCTATTCACTGAAAAGCTCATTCTCTGTACATTTTTGGCATATGTTTCCTCCTACCGGGTCAGCTGAGCGGAGAATTTCTATTTAACCACCTGCTTTCATGAGAGACCTCAGAGCTGCATGTTTTGAGCCCAGTACTGAGCCTGAAAAGCATTTCCAACCCCACTTACAAGTAAAACTAGCTAAAATGTGCCTGGCTGCTTTTCACTGAAAAGCTCATTCTGAGTACATTTTTAGCATACGTTTGCTCCTGCCGGGTCAGCTGAGCCGCGAATTTCTATTTAACCACCTGCTTTCATGAGAGACCTCGGGGCTGCATGTTTTGAGCCCAGTACTGATCCTGAAAAGCGTTTCCAACCCCACTTACAAGTAAAACTAGCTAAAATGTGCCTGGCTGCTATTCACTGAAAAGCTCATTCTGTGTACATTTTTAGCATACGTTTGCTCCTGCCGGGTCAGCTGAGCAGCGAATTTCTATTTAACCACCTGCTATCATGAGAGACCTCGGGGCTGCATGTTTTGAGCCCAGTACTGATCCTGAAAAGCGTTTCCAACCCCACTTACAAGTAAAACTAGCTAAAATGTGCCTGGCTGCTATTCACTGAAAAGCTCATTCTCTGTACATTTTTGGCATATGTTTCCTCCTACCGGGTCAGCTGAGCGGAGAATTTCTATTTAACCACCTGCTTTCATGAGAGACCTCAGAGCTGCATGTTTTGAGCCCAGTACTGATCCTGAAAAGCGTTTCCAACCCCACTTACAAGTAAAACTAGCTAAAATGTGCCTGGCTTCTCTTCACTGAAAAGCTCATTCTGAGTACATTTATAGCATACGTTTGCTCCTGCCGGGTCAGCTGAGCAGCGAATTTCTATTTAACCACCTGCTTTCATGAGAGACCTCAGGGCTGCATGTTTTGAGCCCAGCACTGATCCTGAAAAGCGTTTCCAACCCCACTTACAAGTAAAACTAGCTAAAATGTGCCTGGCTTCTCTTCACTGAAAAGCTCATTCTGAGTACATTTTTAGCATACGTTTGCTCCTGCCGGGTCAGCTGAGCAGCGAATTTCTATTTAACCACCTGCTTTCATGAGAGACCTCAGGGCTGCATGTTTTGAGCCCAGTACTGAGCCTGAAAAGTGTTTCCAACCCAACTTACAAGTAAAACTAGCTAAAATGTGCCTGGCTTCTCTTCACTGAAAGCTCATTCTGAGTACATTTTTAGCATACGTTTGCTCCTGCCGGGTCAGCTGAGCAGCGAATTTCTATTTAACCACCTGCTATCATGAGAGACCTCAGGGCTGCATGTTTTGAGCCCAGTACTGATCCTGAAAAGCGTTTCCAACCCCACTTACAAGTAAAACTAGCTAAAATGTGCCTGGCTGCTATTCACTGAAAAGCTCATTCTCTGTACATTTTTGGCATATGTTTCCTCCTACCGGGTCAGCTGAGCGGAGAATTTCTATTTAACCACCTGCTTTCATGAGAGACCTCAGGGCTGCATGTTTTGAGCCCAGTACTTAGCCTGAAAAGCATTTCCAACCCCACTTACAAGTAAAACTAGCTGAAATATGCCTGGCTTCTCTTCACTGAAAAGCTCATTCTGAGTACATTTTTAGCATACGTTTGCTCCTGCCGGGTCAGTTGAGCAGCGAATTTCTATTTAACCACCTGCTTTCATGAGAGACCTCAGGGATGCATGTTTTGAGCCCAGCACTGAGCCTGAAAAGCGTTTCCAACCCCACTTACAAGTAAAACTAGCTAAAATGTGCCTGGCTTCTCTTCACTGAAAAGCTCATTCTGAGTACATTTAGCATACGTTTGCTCCTGCCGGGTCAGCTGAGCAGCGAATTTCTATTTAACCACCTGCTTTCATGAGAGACCTCAGGGCTGCATGTTTTGAGCCCAGTACTGATCCTGAAAAGCGTTTCCAACCCCTCTTACAAGTAAAACTAGCTAAAATGTGCCTGGCTGCTATTCACTGAAAAGCTCATTCTGTGTACATTTTTGGCATACGTTTGCTCCTACCGGGTCAGCTGAGCAGCGAATTTCTATTTAACCACCTGCTTTAATGAGAGACCTCAGGGCTGCATGTTTTGAGCCCAGTACTGAGCCTGAAAAGCATTTCCAACCCCACTTACAAGTAAAACTAGCTAAAATGTGCCTGGCTTCTCTTCACTGAAAAGCTCATTCTGAGTACATTTTTAGCATACGTTTGCTCCTGCCGGGTCAGCTGAGCAGCGAATTTCTATTTAACCACCTGCTATCATGAGAGACCTCGGGGCTGCATGTTTTGAGCCCAGTACTGATCCTGAAAAGCGTTTCCAACCCCACTTACAAGTAAAACTAGCTAAAATGTGCCTGGCTGCTATTCACTGAAAAGCTCATTCTCTGTACATTTTTGGCATATGTTTCCTCCTACCGGGTCAGCTGAGCGGAGAATTTCTATTTAACCACCTGCTTTCATGAGAGACCTCAGAGCTGCATGTTTTGAGCCCAGTACTGATCCTGAAAAGCGTTTCCAACCCCACTTACAAGTAAAACTAGCTAAAATGTGCCTGGCTTCTCTTCACTGAAAAGCTCATTCTGAGTACATTTTTAGCATACGTTTGCTCCTGCCGGGTCAGCTGAGCAGCGAATTTCTATTTAACCACCTGCTATCATGAGAGACCTCAGGGCTGCATGTTTTGAGCCCAGTACTGATCCTGAACAGCGTTTCCAACCCCATTTACAAGTAAAACTACCTAAAATGTGCCTGGCTGCTATTCACTGAAAAGCTCATTCTGTGTACATGTTTAGCATACGTTTGCTCCTACCTGGTCAGCTGAGCAGCGAATTTCTATTTAACCACCTGCTTTCATGAGAGACCTCAGGGCTGCATGTTTTGAGCCCAGTACTGAGCCTGAAAAGCATTTCCAACCCCACTTACAAGTAAAACTAGCTAAAATGTGCCTGGCTTCTCTTCACTGAAAAGCTCATTCTGAGTACATTTTTAGCATACGTTTGCTCCTGCCGGGTCAGCTGAGCAGCGAATTTCTATTTAACCACCTGCTATCATGAGAGACCTCAGGGCTGCATGTTTTGAGCCCAGTACTGATCCTGAAAAGCGTTTCCAACCCCACTTACAAGTAAAACTAGCTAAAATGTGCCTGGCTGCTATTCACTGAAAAGCTCATTCTCTGTACATTTTTGGCATATGTTTCCTCCTACCGGGTCAGCTAAGCGGAGAATTTCTATTTAACCACCTGCTTTCATGAGAGACCTCAGAGCTGCATGTTTTGAGCCCAGTACTGAGCCTGAAAAGCATTTCCAACCCCACTTACAAGTAAAACTAGCTAAAATGTGCCTGGCTTCTCTTCACTGAAAAGCTCATTCTGAGTACATTTTTAGCATACGTTTGCTCCTGCCGGGTCAGCTGAGCCGCGAATTTCTATTTAACCACCTGCTTTCATGAGAGACCTCAGGGCTGCATGTTTTGAGCCCAGTACTGAGCCTGAAAAGTGTTTCCAACCCAACTTACAAGTAAAACTAGCTAAAATGTGCCTGGCTTCTCTTCACTGAAAGCTCATTCTGAGTACATTTTTAGCATACGTTTGCTCCTGCCGGGTCAGCTGAGCAGCGAATTTCTATTTAACCACCTGCTATCATGAGAGACCTCAGGGCTGCATGTTTTGAGCCCAGTACTGATCCTGAAAAGCGTTTCCAACCCCACTTACAAGTAAAACTAGCTAAAATGTGCCTGGCTGCTATTCACTGAAAAGCTCATTCTCTGTACATTTTTGGCATATGTTTCCTCCTACCGGGTCAGCTGAGCAGAGAATTTCTATTTAACCACCTGCTTTCATGAGAGACCTCAGAGCTGCATGTTTTGAGCCCAGTACTGAGCCTGAAAAGCATTTCCAACCCCACTTACAAGTAAAACTAGCTAAAATGTGCCTGGCTTCTCTTCACTGAAAAGCTCATTCTGAGTACATTTATAGCATACGTTTGCTCCTGCCGGGTCAGCTGAGCAGCGAATTTCTATTTAACCACCTGCTTTCATGAGAGACCTCAGGGCTGCATGTTTTGAGCCCAGCACTGATCCTGAAAAGCGTTTCCAACCCCACTTACAAGTAAAACTAGCTAAAATGTGCCTGGCTTCTCTTCACTGAAAAGCTCATTCTGAGTACATTTTTAGCATACGTTTGCTCCTGCCGGGTCAGCTGAGCAGCGAATTTCTATTTAACCACCTGCTTTCATGAGAGACCTCAGGGCTGCATGTTTTGAGCCCAGTACTGAGCCTGAAAAGTGTTTCCAACCCAACTTACAAGTAAAACTAGCTAAAATGTGCCTGGCTTCTCTTCACTGAAAGCTCATTCTGAGTACATTTTTAGCATACGTTTGCTCCTGCCGGGTCAGCTGAGCAGCGAATTTCTATTTAACCACCTGCTATCATGAGAGACCTCAGGGCTGCATGTTTTGAGCCCAGTACCGAGCCTGAAAAGCATTTCCAACCCCACTTACAAGTAAATCTAGCTAAAATGTGCCTGGCTTCTCTTCACTGAAAAGCTAATTCTTTTTACATTTTAAGCATACGTTTGCTCCTACCGGGTCAGCTGAGCAGCGATTTCTATTTAACCACCTGCTTTCATGAGAGACCTCAGGGCTGCATGTTTTGAGCCCAGTACTTAGCCTGAAAAGCATTTCCAACCCCACTTACAAGTAAAACTAGCTGAAATATGCCTGGCTTCTCTTCACTGAAAAGCTCATTCTGAGTACATTTTTAGCATACGTTTGCTCCTGCCGGGTCAGTTGAGCAGCGAATTTCTATTTAACCACCTGCTTTCATGAGAGACCTCAGGGATGCATGTTTTGAGCCCAGCACTGAGCCTGAAAAGCGTTTCCAACCCCACTTACAAGTAAAACTAGCTAAAATGTGCCTGGCTTCTCTTCACTGAAAAGCTCATTCTGAGTACATTTAGCATACGTTTGCTCCTGCCGGGTCAGCTGAGCAGCGAATTTCTATTTAACCACCTGCTATCATGAGAGACCACAGGGCTGCATGTTTTGAGCCCAGCACTGATCCTGAAAAGCGTTTCCAACCCCACTTACAAGTAAAACTAGCTAAAATGTGCCTGGCTTCTCTTCACTGAAAAGCTCATTCTGAGTACATTTTTAGCATACGTTTGCTCCTGCCGGGTCAGCTGAGCAGCGAATTTCTATTTAACCACCTGCTATCATGAGAGACCTCAGGGCTGCATGTTTTGAGCCCAGTACTGATCCTGAACAGCGTTTCCAACCCCATTTACAAGTAAAACTACCTAAAATGTGCCTGGCTGCTATTCACTGAAAAGCTCATTCTGTGTACATTTTTAGCATACGTTTGCTCCTACCTGGTCAGCTGAGCAGCGAATTTCTATTTAACCACCTGCTTTCATGAGAGACCTCAGGGCTGCATGTTTTGAGCCCAGTACTGAGCCTGAAAAGCATTTCCAACCCCACTTACAAGTAAAACTAGCTAAAATGTGCCTGGCTTCTCTTCACTGAAAAGCTCATTCTGAGTACATTTTTAGCATACGTTTGCTCCTGCCGGGTCAGCTGAGCAGCGAATTTCTATTTAACCACCTGCTATCATGAGAGACCTCGGGGCTGCATGTTTTGAGCCCAGTACTGATCCTGAAAAGCGTTTCCAACCCCACTTACAAGTAAAACTAGCTAAAATGTGCCTGGCTGCTATTCACTGAAAAGCTCATTCTCTGTACATTTTTGGCATATGTTTCCTCCTACCGGGTCAGCTGAGCGGAGAATTTCTATTTAACCACCTGCTTTCATGAGAGACCTCAGAGCTGCATGTTTTGAGCCCAGTACTGATCCTGAAAAGCGTTTCCAACCCCACTTACAAGTAAAACTAGCTAAAATGTGCCTGGCTTCTCTTCACTGAAAAGCTCATTCTGAGTACATTTTTAGCATACGTTTGCTCCTGCCGGGTCAGCTGAGCAGCGAATTTCTATTTAACCACCTGCTATCATGAGAGACCTCAGGGCTGCATGTTTTGAGCCCAGTACTGATCCTGAACAGCGTTTCCAACCCCATTTACAAGTAAAACTACCTAAAATGTGCCTGGCTGCTATTCACTGAAAAGCTCATTCTGTGTACATGTTTAGCATACGTTTGCTCCTACCTGGTCAGCTGAGCAGCGAATTTCTATTTAACCACCTGCTTTCATGAGAGACCTCAGGGCTGCATGTTTTGAGCCCAGTACTGAGCCTGAAAAGCATTTCCAACCCCACTTACAAGTAAAACTAGCTAAAATGTGCCTGGCTTCTCTTCACTGAAAAGCTCATTCTGAGTACATTTTTAGCATACGTTTGCTCCTGCCGGGTCAGCTGAGCAGCGAATTTCTATTTAACCACCTGCTATCATGAGAGACCTCAGGGCTGCATGTTTTGAGCCCAGTACTGATCCTGAAAAGCGTTTCCAACCCCACTTACAAGTAAAACTAGCTAAAATGTGCCTGGCTGCTATTCACTGAAAAGCTCATTCTCTGTACATTTTTGGCATATGTTTCCTCCTACCGGGTCAGCTGAGCGGAGAATTTCTATTTAACCACCTGCTTTCATGAGAGACCTCAGAGCTGCATGTTTTGAGCCCAGTACTGAGCCTGAAAAGCATTTCCAACCCCACTTACAAGTAAAACTAGCTAAAATGTGCCTGGCTGCTTTTCACTGAAAAGCTCATTCTGAGTACATTTTTAGCATACGTTTGCTCCTGCCGGGTCAGCTGAGCCGCGAATTTCTATTTAACCACCTGCTTTCATGAGAGACCTCGGGGCTGCATGTTTTGAGCCCAGTACTGATCCTGAAAAGCGTTTCCAACCCCACTTACAAGTAAAACTAGCTAAAATGTGCCTGGCTGCTATTCACTGAAAAGCTCATTCTGTGTACATTTTTAGCATACGTTTGCTCCTGCCGGGTCAGCTGAGCAGCGAATTTCTATTTAACCACCTGCTATCATGAGAGACCTCGGGGCTGCATGTTTTGAGCCCAGTACTGATCCTGAAAAGCGTTTCCAACCCCACTTACAAGTAAAACTAGCTAAAATGTGCCTGGCTGCTATTCACTGAAAAGCTCATTCTCTGTACATTTTTGGCATATGTTTCCTCCTACCGGGTCAGCTGAGCGGAGAATTTCTATTTAACCACCTGCTTTCATGAGAGACCTCAGAGCTGCATGTTTTGAGCCCAGTACTGATCCTGAAAAGCGTTTCCAACCCCACTTACAAGTAAAACTAGCTAAAATGTGCCTGGCTTCTCTTCACTGAAAAGCTCATTCTGAGTACATTTTTAGCATACGTTTGCTCCTGCCGGGTCAGCTGAGCAGCGAATTTCTATTTAACCACCTGCTATCATGAGAGACCTCAGGGCTGCATGTTTTGAGCCCAGTACTGATCCTGAACAGCGTTTCCAACCCCATTTACAAGTAAAACTACCTAAAATGTGCCTGGCTGCTATTCACTGAAAAGCTCATTCTGTGTACATGTTTAGCATACGTTTGCTCCTACCTGGTCAGCTGAGCAGCGAATTTCTATTTAACCACCTGCTTTCATGAGAGACCTCAGGGCTGCATGTTTTGAGCCCAGTACTGAGCCTGAAAAGCATTTCCAACCCCACTTACAAGTAAAACTAGCTAAAATGTGCCTGGCTTCTCTTCACTGAAAAGCTCATTCTGTGTACATTTTTAGCATACGTTTGCTCCTGCCGGGTCAGCTGAGCAGCGAATTTCTATTTAACCACCTGCTATCATGAGAGACCTCAGGGCTGCATGTTTTGAGCCCAGTACTGATCCTGAAAAGCGTTTCCAACCCCACTTACAAGTAAAACTAGCTAAAATGTGCCTGGCTGCTATTCACTGAAAAGCTCATTCTCTGTACATTTTTGGCATATGTTTCCTCCTACCGGGTCAGCTGAGCGGAGAATTTCTATTTAACCACCTGCTTTCATGAGAGACCTCAGAGCTGCATGTTTTGAGCCCAGTACTGAGCCTGAAAAGCATTTCCAACCCCACTTACAAGTAAAACTAGCTAAAATGTGCCTGGCTTCTCTTCACTGAAAAGCTCATTCTGAGTACATTTTTAGCATACGTTTGCTCCTGCCGGGTCAGCTGAGCCGCGAATTTCTATTTAACCACCTGCTTTCATGAGAGACCTCAGGGCTGCATGTTTTGAGCCCAGTACTGAGCCTGAAAAGTGTTTCCAACCCAACTTACAAGTAAAACTAGCTAAAATGTGCCTGGCTTCTCTTCACTGAAAGCTCATTCTGAGTACATTTTTAGCATACGTTTGCTCCTGCCGGGTCAGCTGAGCAGCGAATTTCTATTTAACCACCTGCTATCATGAGAGACCTCAGGGCTGCATGTTTTGAGCCCAGTACTGATCCTGAAAAGCGTTTCCAACCCCACTTACAAGTAAAACTAGCTAAAATGTGCCTGGCTGCTATTCACTGAAAAGCTCATTCTCTGTACATTTTTGGCATATGTTTCCTCCTACCGGGTCAGCTGAGCAGAGAATTTCTATTTAACCACCTGCTTTCATGAGAGACCTCAGAGCTGCATGTTTTGAGCCCAGTACTGAGCCTGAAAAGCATTTCCAACCCCACTTACAAGTAAAACTAGCTAAAATGTGCCTGGCTTCTCTTCACTGAAAAGCTCATTCTGAGTACATTTATAGCATACGTTTGCTCCTGCCGGGTCAGCTGAGCAGCGAATTTCTATTTAACCACCTGCTTTCATGAGAGACCTCAGGGCTGCATGTTTTGAGCCCAGCACTGATCCTGAAAAGCGTTTCCAACCCCACTTACAAGTAAAACTAGCTAAAATGTGCCTGGCTTCTCTTCACTGAAAAGCTCATTCTGAGTACATTTTTAGCATACGTTTGCTCCTGCCGGGTCAGCTGAGCAGCGAATTTCTATTTAACCACCTGCTTTCATGAGAGACCTCAGGGCTGCATGTTTTGAGCCCAGTACTGAGCCTGAAAAGTGTTTCCAACCCAACTTACAAGTAAAACTAGCTAAAATGTGCCTGGCTTCTCTTCACTGAAAAGCTCATTCTGAGTACATTTTTAGCATACGTTTGCTCCTGCCGGGTCAGCTGAGCAGCGAATTTCTATTTAACCACCTGCTATCATGAGAGACCTCAGGGCTGCATGTTTTGAGCCCAGTACTGATCCTGAAAAGCGTTTCCAACCCCACTTACAAGTAAAACTAGCTAAAATGTGCCTGGCTGCTATTCACTGAAAAGCTCATTCTCTGTACATTTTTGGCATATGTTTCCTCCTACCGGGTCAGCTGAGCGGAGAATTTCTATTTAACCACCTGCTTTCATGAGAGACCTCAGAGCTGCATGTTTTGAGCCCAGTACTGAGCCTGAAAAGCATTTCCAACCCCACTTACAAGTAAAACTAGCTAAAATGTGCCTGGCTGCTTTTCACTGAAAAGCTCATTCTGAGTACATTTTTAGCATACGTTTGCTCCTGCCGGGTCAGCTGAGCCGCGAATTTCTATTTAACCACCTGCTTTCATGAGAGACCTCGGGGCTGCATGTTTTGAGCCCAGTACTGATCCTGAAAAGCGTTTCCAACCCCACTTACAAGTAAAACTAGCTAAAATGTGCCTGGCTGCTATTCACTGAAAAGCTCATTCTGTGTACATTTTTAGCATACGTTTGCTCCTGCCGGGTCAGCTGAGCAGCGAATTTCTATTTAACCACCTGCTATCATGAGAGACCTCGGGGCTGCATGTTTTGAGCCCAGTACTGATCCTGAAAAGCGTTTCCAACCCCACTTACAAGTAAAACTAGCTAAAATGTGCCTGGCTGCTATTCACTGAAAAGCTCATTCTCTGTACATTTTTGGCATATGTTTCCTCCTACCGGGTCAGCTGAGCGGAGAATTTCTATTTAACCACCTGCTTTCATGAGAGACCTCAGAGCTGCATGTTTTGAGCCCAGTACTGATCCTGAAAAGCGTTTCCAACCCCACTTACAAGTAAAACTAGCTAAAATGTGCCTGGCTTCTCTTCACTGAAAAGCTCATTCTGAGTACATTTATAGCATACGTTTGCTCCTGCCGGGTCAGCTGAGCAGCGAATTTCTATTTAACCACCTGCTTTCATGAGAGACCTCAGGGCTGCATGTTTTGAGCCCAGCACTGATCCTGAAAAGCGTTTCCAACCCCACTTACAAGTAAAACTAGCTAAAATGTGCCTGGCTTCTCTTCACTGAAAAGCTCATTCTGAGTACATTTTTAGCATACGTTTGCTCCTGCCGGGTCAGCTGAGCAGCGAATTTCTATTTAACCACCTGCTTTCATGAGAGACCTCAGGGCTGCATGTTTTGAGCCCAGTACTGAGCCTGAAAAGTGTTTCCAACCCAACTTACAAGTAAAACTAGCTAAAATGTGCCTGGCTTCTCTTCACTGAAAGCTCATTCTGAGTACATTTTTAGCATACGTTTGCTCCTGCCGGGTCAGCTGAGCAGCGAATTTCTATTTAACCACCTGCTATCATGAGAGACCTCAGGGCTGCATGTTTTGAGCCCAGTACTGATCCTGAAAAGCGTTTCCAACCCCACTTACAAGTAAAACTAGCTAAAATGTGCCTGGCTGCTATTCACTGAAAAGCTCATTCTCTGTACATTTTTGGCATATGTTTCCTCCTACCGGGTCAGCTGAGCGGAGAATTTCTATTTAACCACCTGCTTTCATGAGAGACCTCAGGGCTGCATGTTTTGAGCCCAGTACTTAGCCTGAAAAGCATTTCCAACCCCACTTACAAGTAAAACTAGCTGAAATATGCCTGGCTTCTCTTCACTGAAAAGCTCATTCTGAGTACATTTTTAGCATACGTTTGCTCCTGCCGGGTCAGTTGAGCAGCGAATTTCTATTTAACCACCTGCTTTCATGAGAGACCTCAGGGATGCATGTTTTGAGCCCAGCACTGAGCCTGAAAAGCGTTTCCAACCCCACTTACAAGTAAAACTAGCTAAAATGTGCCTGGCTTCTCTTCACTGAAAAGCTCATTCTGAGTACATTTAGCATACGTTTGCTCCTGCCGGGTCAGCTGAGCAGCGAATTTCTATTTAACCACCTGCTTTCATGAGAGACCTCAGGGCTGCATGTTTTGAGCCCAGTACTGATCCTGAAAAGCGTTTCCAACCCCTCTTACAAGTAAAACTAGCTAAAATGTGCCTGGCTGCTATTCACTGAAAAGCTCATTCTGTGTACATTTTTGGCATACGTTTGCTCCTACCGGGTCAGCTGAGCAGCGAATTTCTATTTAACCACCTGCTTTAATGAGAGACCTCAGGGCTGCATGTTTTGAGCCCAGTACTGAGCCTGAAAAGCATTTCCAACCCCACTTACAAGTAAAACTAGCTAAAATGTGCCTGGCTTCTCTTCACTGAAAAGCTCATTCTGAGTACATTTTTAGCATACGTTTGCTCCTGCCGGGTCAGCTGAGCAGCGAATTTCTATTTAACCACCTGCTATCATGAGAGACCTCGGGGCTGCATGTTTTGAGCCCAGTACTGATCCTGAAAAGCGTTTCCAACCCCACTTACAAGTAAAACTAGCTAAAATGTGCCTGGCTGCTATTCACTGAAAAGCTCATTCTCTGTACATTTTTGGCATATGTTTCCTCCTACCGGGTCAGCTGAGCGGAGAATTTCTATTTAACCACCTGCTTTCATGAGAGACCTCAGAGCTGCATGTTTTGAGCCCAGTACTGATCCTGAAAAGCGTTTCCAACCCCACTTACAAGTAAAACTAGCTAAAATGTGCCTGGCTTCTCTTCACTGAAAAGCTCATTCTGAGTACATTTTTAGCATACGTTTGCTCCTGCCGGGTCAGCTGAGCAGCGAATTTCTATTTAACCACCTGCTATCATGAGAGACCTCAGGGCTGCATGTTTTGAGCCCAGTACTGATCCTGAACAGCGTTTCCAACCCCATTTACAAGTAAAACTACCTAAAATGTGCCTGGCTGCTATTCACTGAAAAGCTCATTCTGTGTACATGTTTAGCATACGTTTGCTCCTACCTGGTCAGCTGAGCAGCGAATTTCTATTTAACCACCTGCTTTCATGAGAGACCTCAGGGCTGCATGTTTTGAGCCCAGTACTGAGCCTGAAAAGCATTTCCAACCCCACTTACAAGTAAAACTAGCTAAAATGTGCCTGGCTTCTCTTCACTGAAAAGCTCATTCTGAGTACATTTTTAGCATACGTTTGCTCCTGCCGGGTCAGCTGAGCAGCGAATTTCTATTTAACCACCTGCTATCATGAGAGACCTCAGGGCTGCATGTTTTGAGCCCAGTACTGATCCTGAAAAGCGTTTCCAACCCCACTTACAAGTAAAACTAGCTAAAATGTGCCTGGCTGCTATTCACTGAAAAGCTCATTCTCTGTACATTTTTGGCATATGTTTCCTCCTACCGGGTCAGCTAAGCGGAGAATTTCTATTTAACCACCTGCTTTCATGAGAGACCTCAGAGCTGCATGTTTTGAGCCCAGTACTGAGCCTGAAAAGCATTTCCAACCCCACTTACAAGTAAAACTAGCTAAAATGTGCCTGGCTTCTCTTCACTGAAAAGCTCATTCTGAGTACATTTTTAGCATACGTTTGCTCCTGCCGGGTCAGCTGAGCCGCGAATTTCTATTTAACCACCTGCTTTCATGAGAGACCTCAGGGCTGCATGTTTTGAGCCCAGTACTGAGCCTGAAAAGTGTTTCCAACCCAACTTACAAGTAAAACTAGCTAAAATGTGCCTGGCTTCTCTTCACTGAAAGCTCATTCTGAGTACATTTTTAGCATACGTTTGCTCCTGCCGGGTCAGCTGAGCAGCGAATTTCTATTTAACCACCTGCTATCATGAGAGACCTCAGGGCTGCATGTTTTGAGCCCAGTACTGATCCTGAAAAGCGTTTCCAACCCCACTTACAAGTAAAACTAGCTAAAATGTGCCTGGCTGCTATTCACTGAAAAGCTCATTCTCTGTACATTTTTGGCATATGTTTCCTCCTACCGGGTCAGCTGAGCAGAGAATTTCTATTTAACCACCTGCTTTCATGAGAGACCTCAGAGCTGCATGTTTTGAGCCCAGTACTGAGCCTGAAAAGCATTTCCAACCCCACTTACAAGTAAAACTAGCTAAAATGTGCCTGGCTTCTCTTCACTGAAAAGCTCATTCTGAGTACATTTATAGCATACGTTTGCTCCTGCCGGGTCAGCTGAGCAGCGAATTTCTATTTAACCACCTGCTTTCATGAGAGACCTCAGGGCTGCATGTTTTGAGCCCAGCACTGATCCTGAAAAGCGTTTCCAACCCCACTTACAAGTAAAACTAGCTAAAATGTGCCTGGCTTCTCTTCACTGAAAAGCTCATTCTGAGTACATTTTTAGCATACGTTTGCTCCTGCCGGGTCAGCTGAGCAGCGAATTTCTATTTAACCACCTGCTTTCATGAGAGACCTCAGGGCTGCATGTTTTGAGCCCAGTACTGAGCCTGAAAAGTGTTTCCAACCCAACTTACAAGTAAAACTAGCTAAAATGTGCCTGGCTTCTCTTCACTGAAAGCTCATTCTGAGTACATTTTTAGCATACGTTTGCTCCTGCCGGGTCAGCTGAGCAGCGAATTTCTATTTAACCACCTGCTATCATGAGAGACCTCAGGGCTGCATGTTTTGAGCCCAGTACCGAGCCTGAAAAGCATTTCCAACCCCACTTACAAGTAAATCTAGCTAAAATGTGCCTGGCTTCTCTTCACTGAAAAGCTAATTCTTTTTACATTTTAAGCATACGTTTGCTCCTACCGGGTCAGCTGAGCAGCGATTTCTATTTAACCACCTGCTTTCATGAGAGACCTCAGGGCTGCATGTTTTGAGCCCAGTACTTAGCCTGAAAAGCATTTCCAACCCCACTTACAAGTAAAACTAGCTGAAATATGCCTGGCTTCTCTTCACTGAAAAGCTCATTCTGAGTACATTTTTAGCATACGTTTGCTCCTGCCGGGTCAGTTGAGCAGCGAATTTCTATTTAACCACCTGCTTTCATGAGAGACCTCAGGGATGCATGTTTTGAGCCCAGCACTGAGCCTGAAAAGCGTTTCCAACCCCACTTACAAGTAAAACTAGCTAAAATGTGCCTGGCTTCTCTTCACTGAAAAGCTCATTCTGAGTACATTTAGCATACGTTTGCTCCTGCCGGGTCAGCTGAGCAGCGAATTTCTATTTAACCACCTGCTATCATGAGAGACCACAGGGCTGCATGTTTTGAGCCCAGCACTGATCCTGAAAAGCGTTTCCAACCCCACTTACAAGTAAAACTAGCTAAAATGTGCCTGGCTTCTCTTCACTGAAAAGCTCATTCTGAGTACATTTTTAGCATACGTTTGCTCCTGCCGGGTCAGCTGAGCAGCGAATTTCTATTTAACCACCTGCTATCATGAGAGACCTCAGGGCTGCATGTTTTGAGCCCAGTACTGATCCTGAACAGCGTTTCCAACCCCATTTACAAGTAAAACTACCTAAAATGTGCCTGGCTGCTATTCACTGAAAAGCTCATTCTGTGTACATTTTTAGCATACGTTTGCTCCTACCTGGTCAGCTGAGCAGCGAATTTCTATTTAACCACCTGCTTTCATGAGAGACCTCAGGGCTGCATGTTTTGAGCCCAGTACTGAGCCTGAAAAGCATTTCCAACCCCACTTACAAGTAAAACTAGCTAAAATGTGCCTGGCTTCTCTTCACTGAAAAGCTCATTCTGAGTACATTTTTAGCATACATTTGCTCCTGCCGGGTCAGCTGAGCAGCGAATTTCTATTTAACCACCTGCTATCATGAGAGACCTCGGGGCTGCATGTTTTGAGCCCAGTACTGATCCTGAAAAGCGTTTCCAACCCCACTTACAAGTAAAACTAGCTAAAATGTGCCTGGCTGCTATTCACTGAAAAGCTCATTCTCTGTACATTTTTGGCATATGTTTCCTCCTACCGGGTCAGCTGAGCGGAGAATTTCTATTTAACCACCTGCTTTCATGAGAGACCTCAGAGCTGCATGTTTTGAGCCCAGTACTGATCCTGAAAAGCGTTTCCAACCCCACTTACAAGTAAAACTAGCTAAAATGTGCCTGGCTTCTCTTCACTGAAAAGCTCATTCTGAGTACATTTTTAGCATACGTTTGCTCCTGCCGGGTCAGCTGAGCAGCGAATTTCTATTTAACCACCTGCTATCATGAGAGACCTCAGGGCTGCATGTTTTGAGCCCAGTACTGATCCTGAACAGCGTTTCCAACCCCATTTACAAGTAAAACTACCTAAAATGTGCCTGGCTGCTATTCACTGAAAAGCTCATTCTGTGTACATGTTTAGCATACGTTTGCTCCTACCTGGTCAGCTGAGCAGCGAATTTCTATTTAACCACCTGCTTTCATGAGAGACCTCAGGGCTGCATGTTTTGAGCCCAGTACTGAGCCTGAAAAGCATTTCCAACCCCACTTACAAGTAAAACTAGCTAAAATGTGCCTGGCTTCTCTTCACTGAAAAGCTCATTCTGAGTACATTTTTAGCATACGTTTGCTCCTGCCGGGTCAGCTGAGCAGCGAATTTCTATTTAACCACCTGCTATCATGAGAGACCTCAGGGCTGCATGTTTTGAGCCCAGTACTGATCCTGAAAAGCGTTTCCAACCCCACTTACAAGTAAAACTAGCTAAAATGTGCCTGGCTGCTATTCACTGAAAAGCTCATTCTCTGTACATTTTTGGCATATGTTTCCTCCTACCGGGTCAGCTGAGCGGAGAATTTCTATTTAACCACCTGCTTTCATGAGAGACCTCAGAGCTGCATGTTTTGAGCCCAGTACTGAGCCTGAAAAGCATTTCCAACCCCACTTACAAGTAAAACTAGCTAAAATGTGCCTGGCTGCTTTTCACTGAAAAGCTCATTCTGAGTACATTTTTAGCATACGTTTGCTCCTGCCGGGTCAGCTGAGCCGCGAATTTCTATTTAACCACCTGCTTTCATGAGAGACCTCGGGGCTGCATGTTTTGAGCCCAGTACTGATCCTGAAAAGCGTTTCCAACCCCACTTACAAGTAAAACTAGCTAAAATGTGCCTGGCTGCTATTCACTGAAAAGCTCATTCTGTGTACATTTTTAGCATACGTTTGCTCCTGCCGGGTCAGCTGAGCAGCGAATTTCTATTTAACCACCTGCTATCATGAGAGACCTCGGGGCTGCATGTTTTGAGCCCAGTACTGATCCTGAAAAGCGTTTCCAACCCCACTTACAAGTAAAACTAGCTAAAATGTGCCTGGCTGCTATTCACTGAAAAGCTCATTCTCTGTACATTTTTGGCATATGTTTCCTCCTACCGGGTCAGCTGAGCGGAGAATTTCTATTTAACCACCTGCTTTCATGAGAGACCTCAGAGCTGCATGTTTTGAGCCCAGTACTGATCCTGAAAAGCGTTTCCAACCCCACTTACAAGTAAAACTAGCTAAAATGTGCCTGGCTTCTCTTCACTGAAAAGCTCATTCTGAGTACATTTTTAGCATACGTTTGCTCCTGCCGGGTCAGCTGAGCAGCGAATTTCTATTTAACCACCTGCTATCATGAGAGACCTCAGGGCTGCATGTTTTGAGCCCAGTACTGATCCTGAACAGCGTTTCCAACCCCATTTACAAGTAAAACTACCTAAAATGTGCCTGGCTGCTATTCACTGAAAAGCTCATTCTGTGTACATGTTTAGCATACGTTTGCTCCTACCTGGTCAGCTGAGCAGCGAATTTCTATTTAACCACCTGCTTTCATGAGAGACCTCAGGGCTGCATGTTTTGAGCCCAGTACTGAGCCTGAAAAGCATTTCCAACCCCACTTACAAGTAAAACTAGCTAAAATGTGCCTGGCTTCTCTTCACTGAAAAGCTCATTCTGTGTACATTTTTAGCATACGTTTGCTCCTGCCGGGTCAGCTGAGCAGCGAATTTCTATTTAACCACCTGCTATCATGAGAGACCTCAGGGCTGCATGTTTTGAGCCCAGTACTGATCCTGAAAAGCGTTTCCAACCCCACTTACAAGTAAAACTAGCTAAAATGTGCCTGGCTGCTATTCACTGAAAAGCTCATTCTCTGTACATTTTTGGCATATGTTTCCTCCTACCGGGTCAGCTGAGCGGAGAATTTCTATTTAACCACCTGCTTTCATGAGAGACCTCAGAGCTGCATGTTTTGAGCCCAGTACTGAGCCTGAAAAGCATTTCCAACCCCACTTACAAGTAAAACTAGCTAAAATGTGCCTGGCTTCTCTTCACTGAAAAGCTCATTCTGAGTACATTTTTAGCATACGTTTGCTCCTGCCGGGTCAGCTGAGCCGCGAATTTCTATTTAACCACCTGCTTTCATGAGAGACCTCAGGGCTGCATGTTTTGAGCCCAGTACTGAGCCTGAAAAGTGTTTCCAACCCAACTTACAAGTAAAACTAGCTAAAATGTGCCTGGCTTCTCTTCACTGAAAGCTCATTCTGAGTACATTTTTAGCATACGTTTGCTCCTGCCGGGTCAGCTGAGCAGCGAATTTCTATTTAACCACCTGCTATCATGAGAGACCTCAGGGCTGCATGTTTTGAGCCCAGTACTGATCCTGAAAAGCGTTTCCAACCCCACTTACAAGTAAAACTAGCTAAAATGTGCCTGGCTGCTATTCACTGAAAAGCTCATTCTCTGTACATTTTTGGCATATGTTTCCTCCTACCGGGTCAGCTGAGCAGAGAATTTCTATTTAACCACCTGCTTTCATGAGAGACCTCAGAGCTGCATGTTTTGAGCCCAGTACTGAGCCTGAAAAGCATTTCCAACCCCACTTACAAGTAAAACTAGCTAAAATGTGCCTGGCTTCTCTTCACTGAAAAGCTCATTCTGAGTACATTTATAGCATACGTTTGCTCCTGCCGGGTCAGCTGAGCAGCGAATTTCTATTTAACCACCTGCTTTCATGAGAGACCTCAGGGCTGCATGTTTTGAGCCCAGCACTGATCCTGAAAAGCGTTTCCAACCCCACTTACAAGTAAAACTAGCTAAAATGTGCCTGGCTTCTCTTCACTGAAAAGCTCATTCTGAGTACATTTTTAGCATACGTTTGCTCCTGCCGGGTCAGCTGAGCAGCGAATTTCTATTTAACCACCTGCTTTCATGAGAGACCTCAGGGCTGCATGTTTTGAGCCCAGTACTGAGCCTGAAAAGTGTTTCCAACCCAACTTACAAGTAAAACTAGCTAAAATGTGCCTGGCTTCTCTTCACTGAAAGCTCATTCTGAGTACATTTTTAGCATACGTTTGCTCCTGCCGGGTCAGCTGAGCAGCGAATTTCTATTTAACCACCTGCTATCATGAGAGACCTCAGGGCTGCATGTTTTGAGCCCAGTACTGATCCTGAAAAGCGTTTCCAACCCCACTTACAAGTAAAACTAGCTAAAATGTGCCTGGCTGCTATTCACTGAAAAGCTCATTCTCTGTACATTTTTGGCATATGTTTCCTCCTACCGGGTCAGCTGAGCGGAGAATTTCTATTTAACCACCTGCTTTCATGAGAGACCTCAGGGCTGCATGTTTTGAGCCCAGTACTTAGCCTGAAAAGCATTTCCAACCCCACTTACAAGTAAAACTAGCTGAAATATGCCTGGCTTCTCTTCACTGAAAAGCTCATTCTGAGTACATTTTTAGCATACGTTTGCTCCTGCCGGGTCAGTTGAGCAGCGAATTTCTATTTAACCACCTGCTTTCATGAGAGACCTCAGGGATGCATGTTTTGAGCCCAGCACTGAGCCTGAAAAGCGTTTCCAACCCCACTTACAAGTAAAACTAGCTAAAATGTGCCTGGCTTCTCTTCACTGAAAAGCTCATTCTGAGTACATTTAGCATACGTTTGCTCCTGCCGGGTCAGCTGAGCAGCGAATTTCTATTTAACCACCTGCTTTCATGAGAGACCTCAGGGCTGCATGTTTTGAGCCCAGTACTGATCCTGAAAAGCGTTTCCAACCCCTCTTACAAGTAAAACTAGCTAAAATGTGCCTGGCTGCTATTCACTGAAAAGCTCATTCTGTGTACATTTTTGGCATACGTTTGCTCCTACCGGGTCAGCTGAGCAGCGAATTTCTATTTAACCACCTGCTTTAATGAGAGACCTCAGGGCTGCATGTTTTGAGCCCAGTACTGAGCCTGAAAAGCATTTCCAACCCCACTTACAAGTAAAACTAGCTAAAATGTGCCTGGCTTCTCTTCACTGAAAAGCTCATTCTGAGTACATTTTTAGCATACGTTTGCTCCTGCCGGGTCAGCTGAGCAGCGAATTTCTATTTAACCACCTGCTATCATGAGAGACCTCGGGGCTGCATGTTTTGAGCCCAGTACTGATCCTGAAAAGCGTTTCCAACCCCACTTACAAGTAAAACTAGCTAAAATGTGCCTGGCTGCTATTCACTGAAAAGCTCATTCTCTGTACATTTTTGGCATATGTTTCCTCCTACCGGGTCAGCTGAGCGGAGAATTTCTATTTAACCACCTGCTTTCATGAGAGACCTCAGAGCTGCATGTTTTGAGCCCAGTACTGATCCTGAAAAGCGTTTCCAACCCCACTTACAAGTAAAACTAGCTAAAATGTGCCTGGCTTCTCTTCACTGAAAAGCTCATTCTGAGTACATTTTTAGCATACGTTTGCTCCTGCCGGGTCAGCTGAGCAGCGAATTTCTATTTAACCACCTGCTATCATGAGAGACCTCAGGGCTGCATGTTTTGAGCCCAGTACTGATCCTGAACAGCGTTTCCAACCCCATTTACAAGTAAAACTACCTAAAATGTGCCTGGCTGCTATTCACTGAAAAGCTCATTCTGTGTACATGTTTAGCATACGTTTGCTCCTACCTGGTCAGCTGAGCAGCGAATTTCTATTTAACCACCTGCTTTCATGAGAGACCTCAGGGCTGCATGTTTTGAGCCCAGTACTGAGCCTGAAAAGCATTTCCAACCCCACTTACAAGTAAAACTAGCTAAAATGTGCCTGGCTTCTCTTCACTGAAAAGCTCATTCTGAGTACATTTTTAGCATACGTTTGCTCCTGCCGGGTCAGCTGAGCAGCGAATTTCTATTTAACCACCTGCTATCATGAGAGACCTCAGGGCTGCATGTTTTGAGCCCAGTACTGATCCTGAAAAGCGTTTCCAACCCCACTTACAAGTAAAACTAGCTAAAATGTGCCTGGCTGCTATTCACTGAAAAGCTCATTCTCTGTACATTTTTGGCATATGTTTCCTCCTACCGGGTCAGCTAAGCGGAGAATTTCTATTTAACCACCTGCTTTCATGAGAGACCTCAGAGCTGCATGTTTTGAGCCCAGTACTGAGCCTGAAAAGCATTTCCAACCCCACTTACAAGTAAAACTAGCTAAAATGTGCCTGGCTTCTCTTCACTGAAAAGCTCATTCTGAGTACATTTTTAGCATACGTTTGCTCCTGCCGGGTCAGCTGAGCCGCGAATTTCTATTTAACCACCTGCTTTCATGAGAGACCTCAGGGCTGCATGTTTTGAGCCCAGTACTGAGCCTGAAAAGTGTTTCCAACCCAACTTACAAGTAAAACTAGCTAAAATGTGCCTGGCTTCTCTTCACTGAAAGCTCATTCTGAGTACATTTTTAGCATACGTTTGCTCCTGCCGGGTCAGCTGAGCAGCGAATTTCTATTTAACCACCTGCTATCATGAGAGACCTCAGGGCTGCATGTTTTGAGCCCAGTACTGATCCTGAAAAGCGTTTCCAACCCCACTTACAAGTAAAACTAGCTAAAATGTGCCTGGCTGCTATTCACTGAAAAGCTCATTCTCTGTACATTTTTGGCATATGTTTCCTCCTACCGGGTCAGCTGAGCAGAGAATTTCTATTTAACCACCTGCTTTCATGAGAGACCTCAGAGCTGCATGTTTTGAGCCCAGTACTGAGCCTGAAAAGCATTTCCAACCCCACTTACAAGTAAAACTAGCTAAAATGTGCCTGGCTTCTCTTCACTGAAAAGCTCATTCTGAGTACATTTATAGCATACGTTTGCTCCTGCCGGGTCAGCTGAGCAGCGAATTTCTATTTAACCACCTGCTTTCATGAGAGACCTCAGGGCTGCATGTTTTGAGCCCAGCACTGATCCTGAAAAGCGTTTCCAACCCCACTTACAAGTAAAACTAGCTAAAATGTGCCTGGCTTCTCTTCACTGAAAAGCTCATTCTGAGTACATTTTTAGCATACGTTTGCTCCTGCCGGGTCAGCTGAGCAGCGAATTTCTATTTAACCACCTGCTTTCATGAGAGACCTCAGGGCTGCATGTTTTGAGCCCCGTACTGAGCCTGAAAAGTGTTTCCAACCCAACTTACAAGTAAAACTAGCTAAAATGTGCCTGGCTTCTCTTCACTGAAAGCTCATTCTGAGTACATTTTTAGCATACGTTTGCTCCTGCCGGGTCAGCTGAGCAGCGAATTTCTATTTAACCACCTGCTATCATGAGAGACCTCAGGGCTGCATGTTTTGAGCCCAGTACCGAGCCTGAAAAGCATTTCCAACCCCACTTACAAGTAAATCTAGCTAAAATGTGCCTGGCTTCTCTTCACTGAAAAGCTAATTCTTTTTACATTTTAAGCATACGTTTGCTCCTACCGGGTCAGCTGAGCAGCGATTTCTATTTAACCACCTGCTTTCATGAGAGACCTCAGGGCTGCATGTTTTGAGCCCAGTACTTAGCCTGAAAAGCATTTCCAACCCCACTTACAAGTAAAACTAGCTGAAATATGCCTGGCTTCTCTTCACTGAAAAGCTCATTCTGAGTACATTTTTAGCATACGTTTGCTCCTGCCGGGTCAGTTGAGCAGCGAATTTCTATTTAACCACCTGCTTTCATGAGAGACCTCAGGGATGCATGTTTTGAGCCCAGCACTGAGCCTGAAAAGCGTTTCCAACCCCACTTACAAGTAAAACTAGCTAAAATGTGCCTGGCTTCTCTTCACTGAAAAGCTCATTCTGAGTACATTTAGCATACGTTTGCTCCTGCCGGGTCAGCTGAGCAGCGAATTTCTATTTAACCACCTGCTTTCATGAGAGACCTCAGGGGTGCATGTTTTGAGCCCAGTACTGATCCTGAAAAGCGTTTCCAACCCCTCTTACAAGTAAAACTAGCTAAAATGTGCCTGGCTGCTATTCACTGAAAAGCTCATTCTGTGTACATTTTTGGCATACGTTTGCTCCTACCGGGTCAGCTGAGCAGCGAATTTCTATTTAACCACCTGCTTTCATGAGAGACCTCAGGGCTGCATGTTTTGAGCCCAGTACTGAGCCTGAAAAGCATTTCCCACCCCACTTACAAGTAAAACTAGCTAAAATGTGCCTGGCTTCTCTTCACTGAAAAGCTCATTCTGAGTACATTTTTAGCATACGTTTGCTCCTGCCGGGTCAGCTGAGCAGCGAATTTCTATTTAACCACCTGCTTTCATGAGAGACCTCAGGGCTGCATGTTTTGAGCCCAGTACTGATCCTGAAAAGCGTTTCCAACCCCACTTACAAGTAAAACTAGCTAAAATGTGCCTGGCTGCTTTTCACTGAAAAGCTCATTCTGTGTACATTTTTGGCATACGTTTGCTCCTGCCGGGTCAGCTGAGCAGCGAATTTCTATTTAACCACCTGCTATCATGAGAGACCACAGGGCTGCATGTTTTGAGCCCAGTACTGATCCTGAAAAGCGTTTCCAACCCCATTTACAAGTAAAACTAGCTAAAATGTGCCTGGCTGCTATTCACTGAAAAGCTCATTCTGTGTACATTTTTGGCATACGTTTGCTCCTGCCGGGTCAGCTGAGCAGCGAATTTCTATTTAACCACCTGCTATCATGAGAGACCACAGGGCTGCATGTTTTGAGCCCAGTACTGATCCTGAAAAGCGTTTCCAACCCCATTTACAAGTAAAACTAGCTAAAATGTGCCTGGCTGCTATTCACTGAAAAGCTCATTCTGTGTACATTTTTGGCATACGTTTGCTCCTGCCGGGTCAGCTGAGCAGCGAATTTCTATTTAACCACCTGCTATCATGAGAGACCACAGGGCTGCATGTTTTGAGCCCAGTACTGATCCTGAAAAGCGTTTCCAACCCCATTTACAAGTAAACTAGCTAAAATGTGCCTGGCTGCTATTCACTGAAAAGCTCATTCTGTGAACATTTTTGGCATACGTTTGCTCCTGCCGGGTCAGCTGAGCAGCGAATTTCTATTTAACCACCTGCTATCATGAGAGACCTCAGGGCTGCATGTTTTGAGCCCTGTACTGAGCCTAAAAAGCATTTCCAACCCCACTTACAAGTAAAACTAGCTAAAATGTGCCTGGCTTCTCTTCACTGAAAAGCTCATTCTGTGTACTTTTTTTGCATACCTTTGCTCCTACCGGGTCAGCTGAGCATCGAATTTCTATTTAACCACCTGCTATCATGAGAGACCTCAGGGCTGCATGTTTTGAGCCCAGTACTGAGCCTGAAAAGCATTTCCAACCCTACTTACAAGTAAAACTAGCTAAAATGTGCCTGGCTTCTCTTCACTGAAAAGCTCATTCTGAGTACATTTTTAGCATACGTTTGCTCCTGCCGGGTCAGCTGAGCAGCGAATTTCTATTTAATCACCTGCTATCATGAGAGACCTCAGGGCTGCATGTTTTGAGCCCAGTACTGAGCCTGAAAAGCATTTCCAACCCCACTTACAAGTAAAACTAGCTAAAATGTGCCTGGCTTCTCTTCACTGAAAAGCTCATTCTGAGTACATTTTAAGCATACGTTTGCTCCTGCCGGGTCAGCTGAGCAGCGAATTTCCATTTAACCACCTGCTATCATGAGAGACCTCAGGGCTGCATGTTTTGAGCCCAGCACTGATCCTGAAAAGCGTTTCCAACCCCACTTACAAGTAAAACTAGCTAAAATGTGCCTGGCTTCTCTTCACTGAAAAGCTCATTCTGAGTACATTTTTAGCATACGTTTGCTCCTGCCGGGTCAGCTGAGCAGCGAATTTCTATTTAACCACCTGCTATCATGAGAGACCTCAGGGCTGCATGTTTTGAGCCCAGTACTGATCCTGAACAGCGTTTCCAACCCCATTTACAAGTAAAACTACCTAAAATGTGCCTGGCTGCTATTCACTGAAAAGCTCATTCTGTGTACATTTTTAGCATACGTTTGCTCCTACCTGGTCAGCTGAGCAGCGAATTTCTGATTAACCACCTGCTTTCATGAGAGACCTCAGGGCTGCATGTTTTGAGCCCAGTACTGAGCCTGAAAAGCATTTCCAACCCCACTTACAAGTAAAACTAGCTAAAATGTGCCTGGCTTCTCTTCACTGAAAAGCTCATTCTGAGTAAATTTTTAGCATACGTTTGCTCCTGCCGGGTCAGCTGAGCAGCGAATTTCTATTTAACCCCCTGCTATCATGAGAGACCTCAGGGCTGCATGTTTTGAGCCCAGTACTGATCCTGAAAAGCGTTTCCAACCCCACTTACAAGTAAAACTAGCTAAAATGTGCCTGGCTTCTCTTCACTGAAAAGCTCATTCTGAGTACATTTTTAGCATACGTTTGCTCCTGCCGGGTCAGCTGAGCCGCGAATTTCTATTTAACCACCTGCTTTCATGAGAGACCTCAGGGCTGCATGTTTTGAGCCCAGTACTGAGCCTGAAAAGTGTTTCCAACCCAACTTACAAGTAAAACTAGCTAAAATGTGCCTGGCTTCTCTTCACTGAAAGCTCATTCTGAGTACATTTTTAGCATACGTTTGCTCCTGCCGGGTCAGCTGAGCAGCGAATTTCTATTTAACCACCTGCTATCATGAGAGACCTCAGGGCTGCATGTTTTGAGCCCAGTACCGAGCCTGAAAAGCATTTCCAACCCCACTTACAAGTAAATCTAGCTAAAATGTGCCTGGCTTCTCTTCACTGAAAAGCTAATTCTTTTTACATTTTAAGCATACGTTTGCTCCTGCCGGGTCAGCTGAGCAGCGAATTTCTATTTAACCACCTGCTATCATGAGAGACCTCAGGGCTGCATGTTTTGAGCCCAGTACTGATCCTGAAAAGCGTTTCCAACCCCACTTACAAGTAAAACTAGCTAAAATGTGCCTGGCTTCTCTTCACTGAAAAGCTCATTCTGAGTACATTTTTAGCATACGTTTGCTCCTGCCGGGTCAGCTGAGCCGCGAATTTCTATTTAACCACCTGCTTTCATGAGAGACCTCAGGGCTGCATGTTTTGAGCCCAGTACTGAGCCTGAAAAGTGTTTCCAACCCAACTTACAAGTAAAACTAGCTAAAATGTGCCTGGCTGCTATTCACTGAAAAGCTCATTCTGTGTACATTTTTGGCATACCTTTGCTCCTACCGGGTCAGCTGAGCAGCGATTTCTATTTAACCACCTGCTTTCATGAGAAACCTCAGGGCTGCATGTTTTGAGCCCAGTACTTAGCCTGAAAAGCATTTCCAACCCCACTTACAAGTAAAACTAGCTAAAATGTGCCTGGCTTCTCTTCACTGAAAAGCTCATTCTGAGTACATTTTTAGCATACGTTTGCTCCTGCCGGGTCAGTTGAGCAGCGAATTTCTATTTAACCACCTGCTTTCATGAGAGACCTCAGGGATGCATGTTTTGAGCCCAGCACTGAGCCTGAAAAGCGTTTCCAACCCCACTTACAAGTAAAACTAGCTAAAATGTGCCTGGCTTCTCTTCACTGAAAAGCTCATTCTGAGTACATTTTAAGCATACGTTTGCTCCTGCCGGGTCAGCTGAGCAGCGAATTTCTATTTAACCACCTGCTATCATGAGAGACCTCAGGGCTGCATGTTTTGAGCCCAGTACTGATCCTGAAAAGCGTTTCCAACCCCTCTTACAAGTAAAACTAGCTAAAATGTGCCTGGCTGCTATTCACTGAAAAGCTCATTCTGTGTACATTTTTGGCATACGTTTGCTCCTACCGGGTCAGCTGAGCAGCGAATTTCTATTTAACCACCTGCTTTCATGAGAGATCTCAGGGCTGCATGTTTTGAGCCCAGTACTGAGCCTGAAAAGCGTTTCCAACCCCACTTACAAGTAAAACTAGCTAAAATGTGCCTGGCTTCTCTTCACTGAAAAGCTCATTCTGAGTACATTTTTAGCATACGTTTGCTCCTGCCGGGTCAGCTGAGCAGCGAATTTCTATTTAACCACCTGCTTTCATGAGAGACCTCAGGGCTGCATGTTTTGAGCCCAGTACTGATCCTGAAAAGCGTTTCCAACCCCACTTACAAGTAAAACTAGCTAAAATGTGCCTGGCTGCTTTTCACTGAAAAGCTCATTCTGTGTACATTTTTGGCATACGTTTGCTCCTGCCGGGTCAGCTGAGCAGCGAATTTCTATTTAACCACCTGCTATCATGAGAGACCACAGGGCTGCATGTTTTGAGCCCAGCACTGATCCTGAAAAGCGTTTCCAACCCCACTTACAAGTAAAACTAGCTAAAATGTGCCTGGCTTCTCTTCACTGAAAAGCTCATTCTGAGTACATTTTTAGCATACGTTTGCTCCTGCCGGGTCAGCTGAGCAGCGAATTTCTATTTAACCACCTGCTATCATGAGAGACCTCAGGGCTGCATGTTTTGAGCCCAGTACTGATCCTGAACAGCGTTTCCAACCCCAGTTACAAGTAAAACTACCTAAAATGTGCCTGGCTGCTATTCACTGAAAAGCTCATTCTGTGTACATTTTTAGCATACGTTTGCTCCTACCTGGTCAGCTGAGCAGCGAATTTCTATTTAACCACCTGCTTTCATGAGAGACCTCAGGGCTGCATGTTTTGAGCCCAGTACTGAGCCTGAAAAGCATTTCCAACCCCACTTACAAGTAAAACTAGCTAAAATGTGCCTGGCTTCTCTTCACTGAAAAGCTCATTCTGAGTACATTTTTAGCATACGTTTGCTCCTGCCGGGTCAGCTGAGCAGCGAATTTCTATTTAACCACCTGCTATCATGAGAGACCTCAGGGCTGCATGTTTTGAGCCCAGTACTGATCCTGAAAAGCGTTTCCAACCCCACTTACAAGTAAAACTAGCTAAAATGTGCCTGGCTGCTATTCACTGAAAAGCTCATTCTCTGTACATTTTTGGCATATGTTTCCTCCTACCGGGTCAGCTGAGCGGAGAATTTCTATTTAACCACCTGCTTTCATGAGAGACCTCAGAGCTGCATGTTTTGAGCCCAGTACTGAGCCTGAAAAGCATTTTCAACCCCACTTACAAGTAAAACTAGCTAAAATGTGCCTGGCTTCTCTTCACTGAAAAGCTCATTCTGAGTACATTTTTAGCATACGTTTGCTCCTGCCGGGTCAGCTGAGCCGCGAATTTCTATTTAACCACCTGCTTTCATGAGAGACCTCAGGGCTGCATGTTTTGAGCCCAGTACTGAGCCTGAAAAGTGTTTCCAACCCAACTTACAAGTAAAACTAGCTAAAATGTGCCTGGCTTCTCTTCACTGAAAGCTCATTCTGAGTACATTTTTAGCATACGTTTGCTCCTGCCGGGTCAGCTGAGCAGCGAATTTCTATTTAACCACCTGCTATCATGAGAGACCTCAGGGCTGCATGTTTTGAGCCCAGTACTGATCCTGAAAAGCGTTTCCAACCCCACTTACAAGTAAAACTAGCTAAAATGTGCCTGGCTGCTATTCACTGAAAAGCTCATTCTCTGTACATTTTTGGCATATGTTTCCTCCTACCGGGTCAGCTGAGCAGAGAATTTCTATTTAACCACCTGCTTTCATGAGAGACCTCAGAGCTGCATGTTTTGAGCCCAGTACTGAGCCTGAAAAGCATTTCCAACCCCACTTACAAGTAAAACTAGCTAAAATGTGCCTGGCTTCTCTTCACTGAAAAGCTCATTCTGAGTACATTTATAGCATACGTTTGCTCCTGCCGGGTCAGCTGAGCAGCGAATTTCTATTTAACCACCTGCTTTCATGAGAGACCTCAGGGCTGCATGTTTTGAGCCCAGTACTGAGCCTGAAAAGCGTTTCCAACCCCACTTAAAAGTAAAACTAGCTAAAATGTGCCTGGCTTCTCTTCACTGAAAAGCTCATTCTGAGTACATTTTTAGCATACGTTTGCTCCTGCCGGGTCAGCTGAGCAGCGAATTTCTATTTAACCACCTGCTATCATGAGAGACCTCAGGGCTGCATGTTTTGAGTCCAGTACTGAGCCTGAAAAGCATTTCCAACCCCACTTACAAGTAAAACTAACTAAAATGTGCCTGGCTTCTCTTCACTGAAAAGCTCATTCTGAGTACATTTTAAGCATACGTTTGCTCCTGCCGGGTCAGCTGAGCAGCGAATTTCTATTTAACCACCTGCTATCATGAGAGACCTCAGGGCTGCATGTTTTGAGCCCAGTACTGATACTGAAAAGCGTTTCCAACCCCACTTACAAGTAAAAACTAGCTAAAATGTGCCTGGCTTCTCTTCACTGAAAAGCTCATTCTGAGTACATTTTTAGCATACGTTTGCTCCTGCCGGGTCAGCTGAGCAGCGAATTTCTATTTAACCACCTGCTTTCATGAGAGACCTCAGGGCTGCATGTTTTGAGCCCAGTATTGATCCTGAAAAGCGTTTTCAACCCCATTTACAAGTAAAACTAGCTAAAATGTGCCTGGCTGCTTTTCACTGAAAAGCTCATTCTGAGTACATTTTTAGCATACGTTTGCTCCTGCCGGGTCAGCTGAGCAGCGAATTTCTATTTAACCACCTGCTTTCATGAGAGACCTCAGGGATGCATGTTTTGAGCCCAGCACTGAGCCTGAAAAGCGTTTCTAACCCCACTTACAAGTAAAACTAGCTAAAATGTGCCTCGCTTCTCTTCACTGAAAAGCTGATTCTGAGTACATTTTTAGCATACGTTTGCTCCTGCCGGGTCAGCTGAGCAGCGAATTTTTATTTAACCACCTGCTATCATGAGAGACCTCAGGGCTGCATGTTTTGAGCCCAGTACTGATCCTGAAAAGCGTTTCCAACCCCACTTACAAGTAAAACTAGATAAAATGTGCCTGGCTGCTATTCACTGAAAAGCTCATTCTCTGTACATTTTTGGCATATGTTTCCTCCTACCGGGTCAGCTGAGCAGAGAATTTCTATTTAACCACCTGCTTTCATGAGAGACCTCAGAGCTGCATGTTTTGAGCCCAGTACTGAGCCTGAAAAGCATTTCCAACCCCACTTACAAGTAAAACTAGCTAAAATGTGCCTGGCTTCTCTTCACTGAAAAGCTCATTCTGAGTACATTTTTAGCATACGTTTGCTCCTGCCGGGTCAGCTGAGCAGCGAATTTCTATTTAACCACCTGCTTTCATGAGAGACCTCAGGGCTGCATGTTTTGGGCCCAGTACTGAGCCTGAAAAGCGTTTCCAACCCCACTTACAAGTAAAACTAGCTAAAATGTGCCTGGCTTCTCTTCACTGAAAAGCTCATTCTGAGTACATTTTTAGCATACGTTTGCTCCTGCCGGGTCAGCTGAGCAGCGAATTTCTATTTAACCACCTGCTATCATGGAGAGACCTCAGGGCTGCATGTTTTGAGTCCAGTACTGAGCCTGAAAAGCATTTCCAACCCCACTTACAAGTAAAACTAACTAAAATGTGCCTGGCTTCTCTTCACTGAAAAGCTCATTCTGAGTACATTTTAAGCATACGTTTGCTCCTGCCGGGTCAGCTGAGCAGCGAATTTCTATTTAACCACCTGCTATCATGAGAGACCTCAGGGCTGCATGTTTTGAGCCCAGTACTGATCCTGAAAAGCGTTTCCAACCCCACTTACAAGTAAAACTAGATAAAATGTGCCTGGCTGCTATTCACTGAAAAGCTCATTCTCTGTACATTTTTGGCATATGTTTCCTCCTACCGGGTCAGCTGAGCAGAGAATTTCTATTTAACCACCTGCTTTCATGAGAGACCTCAGAGCTGCATGTTTTGAGCCCAGTACTGAGCCTGAAAAGCATTTCCAACCCCACTTACAAGTAAAACTAGCTAAAATGTGCCTGGCGTCTCTTCACTGAAAAGCTCATTCTGAGTACATTTTTAGCATACGTTTGCTCCTGCCGGGTCAGCTGAGCAGCGAATTTCTATTTAACCACCTGCTTTCATGAGAGACCTCAGGGCTGCATGTTTTGAGCCCAGTACTGATCCTGAAAAGCGTTTCCAACCCCACTTACAAGTAAAACTAGCTAAAATGTGCCTGGCTTCTCTTCACTGAAAAGCTCATTCTGAGTACATTTTAAGCATACGTTTGCTCCTGCCGGGTCAGCTGAGCAGCGAATTTCTATTTAACCACCTGCTATCATGAGAGACCTCAGGGCTGCATGTTTTGAGCCCAGTACTGATCCTGAAAAGCGTTTCCAACCCCACTTACAAGTAAAACTAGCTAAAATGTGCCTGGCTGCTATTCACTGAAAAGCTCATTCTGTGTAAAATTTTTGGCATACCTTTGCTCCTACCGGGTCAGCTGAGCAGTGAATTTCTATTTAACCACCTGCTTTCATGAGAAACCTCAGGGCTGCATGTTTTGAGCCCAGTACTTAGCCTGAAAAGCATTTCCAACCCCACTTGCAAGTAAAACTAGCTAAAATGTGCCTGGCTTCTCTTCACTGAAAAGCTCATTCTGAGTACATTTTTAGCATACGTTTGCTCCTGCCGGGTCAGCTGAGCAGCGAATTTCTATTTAACCACCTGCTTTCATGAGAGACCTCAGGGATGCATGTTTTGAGCCCAGCACTGAGCCTGAAAAGCGTTTCCAACCCCACTTACAAGTAAAACTAGCTAAAATGTGCCTGGCTTCTCTTCACTGAAAAGCTCATTCTGAGTACATTTTTAGCATACGTTTGCTCCTGCCGGGTCAGCTGAGCAGCAAATTTCTATTTAACCACCTGCTTTCATGAGAGACCTCAGGGCTGCATGTTTTGAGCCCAGTATTGATCCTGAAAAGCGTTTTCAACCCCATTTACAAGTAAAACTAGCTAAAATGTGCCTGGCTGCTATTCACTGAAAAGCTCATTCTGTGTACATTTTTGGCATACGTTTGCTACTACCGGGTCAGCTGAGCAGCGAATTTCTATTTAACCACCTGCTTTCATGAGAGACCTCAGGGCTGCATGTTTTGAGCCCAGTACTGAGCCTGAAAAGCATTTCCAGCCCCACTTACAAGTAAAACTAGCTAAAATGTGCCTGGCTTCTCTTCACTGAAAAGCTCATTCTGAGTACATTTTTAGCATACGTTTGCTCCTGCCGGGTCAGCTGAGCAGCGAATTTCTATTTAATCACCTGCTATCATGAGAGACCTCAGGGCTGCATGTTTTGAGCCCAGTACTGAGCCTGAAAAGCATTTCCAACCCCACTTACAAGTAAAACTAGCTAAAATGTGCCTGGCTTCTCTTCACTGAAAAGCTCATTCTGAGTACATTTTAAGCATACGTTTGCTCCTACCGGGTCAGCTGAGCAGCGAATTTCTATTTAACCACCTGCTATCACGAGAGACCTCAGGGATGCATGTTTTGAACCCAGCACTGAGCCTGAAAAGCGTTTCCAACCCCACTTACAAGTAAAACTAGCTAAAATGTGCCTGGCTTCTCTTCACTGAAAAGCTCATTCTGAGTACATTTTTAGCATACGTTTGCTCCTGCCGGGTCAGCTGAGCAGCGAATTTCTATTTAACCACCTGCTTTCACGAGAGACCTCAGGGCTGCATGTTTTGAGCCCAGCATTGATCCTGAAAAGCGTTTTCAACCCCATTTACAAGTAAAACTAGCTAAAATGTGCCTGGCTGCTTTTCACTGAAAAGCTCATTCTGAGTACATTTTTAGCATACGTTTGCTCCTGCCGGGTCAGCTGAGCAGCGAATTTCTATTTAACCACCTGCTTTCATGAGAGACCTCAGGGATGCATGTTTTGAGCCCAGCACTGAGCCTGAAAAGCGTTTCCAACCCCACTTACAAGTAAAACTAGCTAAAATGTGCCTCGCTTCTCTTCACTGAAAAGCTGATTCTGAGTACATTTTTAGCATACGTTTGCTCCTGCCGGGTCAGCTGAGCAGCGAATTTCTATTTAACCACCTGCTATCATGAGAGACCTCAGGGCTGCATGTTTTGAGCCCAGTACTGATCCTGAAAAGCGTTTCCAACCCCACTTACAAGTAAAACTAGCTAAAATGTGCCTGGCTGCTATTCACTGAAAAGCTCATTCTCTGTACATTTTTGGCATATGTTTCCTCCTACCGGGTCAGCTGAGCAGAGAATTTCTATTTAACCACCTGCTTTCATGAGAGACCTCAGAGCTGCATGTTTTGAGCCCAGTACTGATCCTGAAAAGCGTTTCCAACCCCACTTACAAGTAAAACTAGCTAAAATGTGCCTGGCTGCTATTCACTGAAAAGCTCATTCTCTGTACATTTTTGGCATATGTTTCCTCCTACCGGGTCAGCTGAGCAGAGAATTTCTATTTAACCACCTGCTTTCATGAGAGACCTCAGAGCTGCATGTTTTGAGCCCAGTACTGAGCCTGAAAAGCATTTCCAACCCCACTTACAAGTAAAACTAGCTAAAATGTGCCTGGCTTCTCTTCACTGAAAAGCTCATTCTGAGTACATTTATAGCATACGTTTGCTCCTGCCGGGTCAGCTGAGCAGCGAATTTCTATTTAACCACCTGCTTTCATGAGAGACCTCAGGGCTGCATGTTTTGAGCCCAGTACTGAGCCTGAAAAGCGTTTCCAACCCCACTTACAAGTAAAAACTAGCTAAAATGTGCCTGGCTTCTCTTCACTGAAAAGCTCATTCTGAGTACATTTTTAGCATACGTTTGCTCCTGCCGGGTCAGCTGAGCAGCGAATTTCTATTTAACCACCTGCTTTCATGAGAGACCTCAGGGCTGCATGTTTTGAGCCCAGTATTGATCCTGAAAAGTGTTTTCAACCCCATTTACAAGTAAAACTAGCTAAAATGTGCCTGGCTGCTTTTCACTGAAAAGCTCATTCTGAGTACATTTTTAGCATACGTTTGCTCCTGCCGGGTCAGCTGAGCAGCGAATTTCTATTTAACCACCTGCTTTCATGAGAGACCTCAGGGATGCATGTTTTGAGCCCAGCACTGAGCCTGAAAAGCGTTTCTAACCCCACTTACAAGTAAAACTAGCTAAAATGTGCCTCGCTTCTCTTCACTGAAAAGCTGATTCTGAGTACATTTTTAGCATACGTTTGCTCCTGCCGGGTCAGCTGAGCAGCGAATTTTTATTTAACCACCTGCTATCATGAGAGACCTCAGGGCTGCATGTTTTGAGCCCAGTACTGATCCTGAAAAGCGTTTCCAACCCCACTTACAAGTAAAACTAGATAAAATGTGCCTGGCTGCTATTCACTGAAAAGCTCATTCTCTGTACATTTTTGGCATATGTTTCCTCCTACCGGGTCAGCTGAGCAGAGAATTTCTATTTAACCACCTGCTTTCATGAGAGACCTCAGAGCTGCATGTTTTGAGCCCAGTACTGAGCCTGAAAAGCATTTCCAACCCCACTTACAAGTAAAACTAGCTAAAATGTGCCTGGCTTCTCTTCACTGAAAAGCTCATTCTGAGTACATTTTTAGCATACGTTTGCTCCTGCCGGGTCAGCTGAGCAGCGAATTTCTATTTAACCACCTGCTTTCATGAGAGACCTCAGGGCTGCATGTTTTGGGCCCAGTACTGAGCCTGAAAAGCGTTTCCAACCCCACTTACAAGTAAAACTAGCTAAAATGTGCCTGGCTTCTCTTCACTGAAAAGCTCATTCTGAGTACATTTTTAGCATACGTTTGCTCCTGCCGGGTCAGCTGAGCAGCGAATTTCTATTTAACCACCTGCTATCATGAGAGACCTCAGGGCTGCATGTTTTGAGTCCAGTACTGAGCCTGAAAAGCATTTCCAACCCCACTTACAAGTAAAACTAACTAAAATGTGCCTGGCTTCTCTTCACTGAAAAGCTCATTCTGAGTACATTTTAAGCATACGTTTGCTCCTGCCGGGTCAGCTGAGCAGCGAATTTCTATTTAACCACCTGCTATCATGAGAGACCTCAGGGCTGCATGTTTTGAGCCCAGTACTGATCCTGAAAAGCGTTTCCAACCCCACTTACAAGTAAAACTAGATAAAATGTGCCTGGCTGCTATTCACTGAAAAGCTCATTCTCTGTACATTTTTGGCATATGTTTCCTCCTACCGGGTCAGCTGAGCAGAGAATTTCTATTTAACCACCTGCCTTCATGAGAGACCTCAGAGCTGCATGTTTTGAGCCCAGTACTGAGCCTGAAAAGCATTTCCAACCCCACTTACAAGTAAAACTAGCTAAAATGTGCCTGGCTTCTCTTCACTGAAAAGCTCATTCTGAGTACATTTTTAGCATACGTTTGCTCCTGCCGGGTCAGCTGAGCAGCGAATTTCTATTTAACCACCTGCTTTCATGAGAGACCTCAGGGCTGCATGTTTTGGGCCCAGTACTGAGCCTGAAAAGCGTTTCCAACCCCACTTACAAGTAAAACTAGCTAAAATGTGCCTGGCTTCTCTTCACTGAAAAGCTCATTCTGAGTACATTTTTAGCATACGTTTGCTCCTGCCGGGTCAGCTGAGCAGCGAATTACTATTTAACCACCTGCTATCATGAGAGACCTCAGGGCTGCATGTTTTGAGTCCAGTACTGAGCCTGAAAAGCATTTCCAACCCCACTTACAAGTAAAACTAACTAAAATGTGCCTGGCTTCTCTTCACTGAAAAGCTCATTCTGAGTACATTTTAAGCATACGTTTGCTCCTGCCGGGTCAGCTGAGCAGCGAATTTCTATTTAACCACCTGCTATCATGAGAGACCTCAGGGCTGCATGTTTTGAGCCCAGTACTGATCCTGAAAAGCGTTTCCAACCCCACTTACAAGTAAAACTAGCTAAAATGTGCCTGGCTTCTCTTCACTGAAAAGCTCATTCTGAGTACATTTTAAGCATACGTTTGCTCCTGCCGGGTCAGCTGAGCAGCGAATTTCTATTTAACCACCTGCTATCATGAGAGACCTCAGGGCTGCATGTTTTGAGCCCAGTACTGATCCTGAAAAGCGTTTCCAACCCCACTTACAAGTAAAACTAGCTAAAATGTGCCTGGCTGCTATTCACTGAAAAGCTCATTCTGTGTAAAATTTTTGGCATACCTTTGCTCCTACCGGGTCAGCTGAGCAGTGAATTTCTATTTAACCACCTGCTTTCATGAGAAACCTCAGGGCTGCATGTTTTGAGCCCAGTACTTAGCCTGAAAAGCATTTCCAACCCCACTTGCAAGTAAAACTAGCTAAAATGTGCCTGGCTTCTCTTCACTGAAAAGCTCATTCTGAGTACATTTTTAGCATACGCTTGCTCCTGCCGGGTCAGCTGAGCAGCGAATTTCTATTTAACCACCTGCTTTCATGAGAGACCTCAGGGATGCATGTTTTGAGCCCAGCACTGAGCCTGAAAAGCGTTTCCAACCCCACTTACAAGTAAAACTAGCTAAAATGTGCCTGGCTTCTCTTCACTGAAAAGCTCATTCTGAGTACATTTTTAGCATACGTTTGCTCCTGCCGGGTCAGCTGAGCAGCAAATTTCTATTTAACCACCTGCTTTCATGAGAGACCTCAGGGCTGCATGTTTTGAGCCCAGTATTGATCCTGAAAAGCGTTTTCAACCCCATTTACAAGTAAAACTAGCTAAAATGTGCCTGGCTGCTATTCACTGAAAAGCTCATTCTGTGTACATTTTTGGCATACGTTTGCTACTACCGGGTCAGCTGAGCAGCGAATTTCTATTTAACCACCTGCTTTCATGAGAGACCTCAGGGCTGCATGTTTTGAGCCCAGTACTGAGCCTGAAAAGCATTTCCAGCCCCACTTACAAGTAAAACTAGCTAAAATGTGCCTGGCTTCTCTTCACTGAAAAGCTCATTCTGAGTACATTTTTAGCATACGTTTGCTCCTGCCGGGTCAGCTGAGCAGCGAATTTCTATTTAATCACCTGCTATCATGAGAGACCTCAGGGCTGCATGTTTTGAGCCCAGTACTGAGCCTGAAAAGCATTTCCAACCCCACTTACAAGTAAAACTAGCTAAAATGTGCCTGGCTTCTCTTCACTGAAAAGCTCATTCTGAGTACATTTTAAGCATACGTTTGCTCCTACCGGGTCAGCTGAGCAGCGAATTTCTATTTAACCACCTGCTATCACGAGAGACCTCAGGGATGCATGTTTTGAGCCCAGCACTGAGCCTGAAAAGCGTTTCCAACCCCACTTACAAGTAAAACTAGCTAAAATGTGCCTGGCTTCTCTTCACTGAAAAGCTCATTCTGAGTACATTTTTAGCATACGTTTGCTCCTGCCGGGTCAGCTGAGCAGCGAATTTCTATTTAACCACCTGCTTTCACGAGAGACCTCAGGGCTGCATGTTTTGAGCCCAGCATTGATCCTGAAAAGCGTTTTCAACCCCATTTACAAGTAAAACTAGCTAAAATGTGCCTGGCTGCTTTTCACTGAAAAGCTCATTCTGAGTACATTTTTAGCATACGTTTGCTCCTGCCGGGTCAGCTGAGCAGCGAATTTCTATTTAACCACCTGCTTTCATGAGAGACCTCAGGGATGCATGTTTTGAGCCCAGCACTGAGCCTGAAAAGCGTTTCCAACCCCACTTACAAGTAAAACTAGCTAAAATGTGCCTCGCTTCTCTTCACTGAAAAGCTGATTCTGAGTACATTTTTAGCATACGTTTGCTCCTGCCGGGTCAGCTGAGCAGCGAATTTCTATTTAACCACCTGCTATCATGAGAGACCTCAGGGCTGCATGTTTTGAGCCCAGTACTGATCCTGAAAAGCGTTTCCAACCCCACTTACAAGTAAAACTAGCTAAAATGTGCCTGGCTGCTATTCACTGAAAAGCTCATTCTCTGTACATTTTTGGCATATGTTTCCTCCTACCGGGTCAGCCGAGCAGAGAATTTCTATTTAACCACCTGCTTTCATGAGAGACCTCAGAGCTGCATGTTTTGAGCCCAGTACTGAGCCTGAAAAGCATTTCCAACCCCACTTACAAGTAAAACTAGCTAAAATGTGCCTGGCTGCTATTCACTGAAAAGCTCATTCTCTGTACATTTTTGGCATATGTTTCCTCCTACCGGGTCAGCTGAGCAGCGAATTTCTATTTAACCACCTGCTTTCATGAGAGACCTCAGGGCTGCATGTTTTGAGCCCAGTACTGAGCCTGAAAAGCGTTTCCAACCCCACTTACAAGTAAAACTAGCTAAAATGTGCCTGGCTTCTCTTCACTGAAAAGCTCATTCTGAGTACATTTTTAGCATACGTTTGCTCCTGCCGGGTCAGCTGAGCAGCGAATTTCTATTTAACCACCTGCTATCATGAGAGACCTCAGGGCTGCATGTTTTGAGCCCAGTACTGAGCCTGAAAAGCATTTCCAACCCCACTTACAAGTAAAACTAGCTAAAATGTGCCTGGCTTCTCTTCACTGAAAAGCTCATTCTGAGTACATTTTTAGCATACGTTTGCTCCTGCCGGGTCAGCTGAGCAGCGAATTTCTATTTAACCACCTGCTATCATGAGAGACCTCAGGGCTGCATGTTTTGAGCCCAGTACTGATCCTGAAAAGCGTTTCCAACCCCACTTACAAGTAAAACTAGCTAAAATGTGCCTGGCTGCTATTCACTGAAAAGCTCATTCTCTGTACATTTTTGGCATATGTTTCCTCCTACCGGGTCAGCTGAGCGGAGAATTTCTATTTAACCACCTGCTTTCATGAGAGACCTCAGAGCTGCATGTTTTGAGCCCAGTACTGAGCCTGAAAAGCATTTTCAACCCCACTTACAAGTAAAACTAGCTAAAATGTGCCTGGCTTCTCTTCACTGAAAAGCTCATTCTGAGTACATTTTTAGCATACGTTTGCTCCTGCCGGGTCAGCTGAGCCGCGAATTTCTATTTAACCACCTGCTTTCATGAGAGACCTCAGGGCTGCATGTTTTGAGCCCAGTACTGAGCCTGAAAAGTGTTTCCAACCCAACTTACAAGTAAAACTAGCTAAAATGTGCCTGGCTTCTCTTCACTGAAAGCTCATTCTGAGTACATTTTTAGCATACGTTTGCTCCTGCCGGGTCAGCTGAGCAGCGAATTTCTATTTAACCACCTGCTATCATGAGAGACCTCAGGGCTGCATGTTTTGAGCCCAGTACTGATCCTGAAAAGCGTTTCCAACCCCACTTACAAGTAAAACTAGCTAAAATGTGCCTGGCTGCTATTCACTGAAAAGCTCATTCTCTGTACATTTTTGGCATATGTTTCCTCCTACCGGGTCAGCTGAGCAGAGAATTTCTATTTAACCACCTGCTTTCATGAGAGACCTCAGAGCTGCATGTTTTGAGCCCAGTACTGAGCCTGAAAAGCATTTCCAACCCCACTTACAAGTAAAACTAGCTAAAATGTGCCTGGCTTCTCTTCACTGAAAAGCTCATTCTGAGTACATTTATAGCATACGTTTGCTCCTGCCGGGTCAGCTGAGCAGCGAATTTCTATTTAACCACCTGCTTTCATGAGAGACCTCAGGGCTGCATGTTTTGAGCCCAGTACTGAGCCTGAAAAGCGTTTCCAACCCCACTTAAAAGTAAAACTAGCTAAAATGTGCCTGGCTTCTCTTCACTGAAAAGCTCATTCTGAGTACATTTTTAGCATACGTTTGCTCCTGCCGGGTCAGCTGAGCAGCGAATTTCTATTTAACCACCTGCTATCATGAGAGACCTCAGGGCTGCATGTTTTGAGTCCAGTACTGAGCCTGAAAAGCATTTCCAACCCCACTTACAAGTAAAACTAACTAAAATGTGCCTGGCTTCTCTTCACTGAAAAGCTCATTCTGAGTACATTTTAAGCATACGTTTGCTCCTGCCGGGTCAGCTGAGCAGCGAATTTCTATTTAACCACCTGCTATCATGAGAGACCTCAGGGCTGCATGTTTTGAGCCCAGTACTGATACTGAAAAGCGTTTCCAACCCCACTTACAAGTAAAAACTAGCTAAAATGTGCCTGGCTTCTCTTCACTGAAAAGCTCATTCTGAGTACATTTTTAGCATACGTTTGCTCCTGCCGGGTCAGCTGAGCAGCGAATTTCTATTTAACCACCTGCTTTCATGAGAGACCTCAGGGCTGCATGTTTTGAGCCCAGTATTGATCCTGAAAAGCGTTTTCAACCCCATTTACAAGTAAAACTAGCTAAAATGTGCCTGGCTGCTTTTCACTGAAAAGCTCATTCTGAGTACATTTTTAGCATACGTTTGCTCCTGCCGGGTCAGCTGAGCAGCGAATTTCTATTTAACCACCTGCTTTCATGAGAGACCTCAGGGATGCATGTTTTGAGCCCAGCACTGAGCCTGAAAAGCGTTTCTAACCCCACTTACAAGTAAAACTAGCTAAAATGTGCCTCGCTTCTCTTCACTGAAAAGCTGATTCTGAGTACATTTTTAGCATACGTTTGCTCCTGCCGGGTCAGCTGAGCAGCGAATTTTTATTTAACCACCTGCTATCATGAGAGACCTCAGGGCTGCATGTTTTGAGCCCAGTACTGATCCTGAAAAGCGTTTCCAACCCCACTTACAAGTAAAACTAGATAAAATGTGCCTGGCTGCTATTCACTGAAAAGCTCATTCTCTGTACATTTTTGGCATATGTTTCCTCCTACCGGGTCAGCTGAGCAGAGAATTTCTATTTAACCACCTGCTTTCATGAGAGACCTCAGAGCTGCATGTTTTGAGCCCAGTACTGAGCCTGAAAAGCATTTCCAACCCCACTTACAAGTAAAACTAGCTAAAATGTGCCTGGCTTCTCTTCACTGAAAAGCTCATTCTGAGTACATTTTTAGCATACGTTTGCTCCTGCCGGGTCAGCTGAGCAGCGAATTTCTATTTAACCACCTGCTTTCATGAGAGACCTCAGGGCTGCATGTTTTGGGCCCAGTACTGAGCCTGAAAAGCGTTTCCAACCCCACTTACAAGTAAAACTAGCTAAAATGTGCCTGGCTTCTCTTCACTGAAAAGCTCATTCTGAGTACATTTTTAGCATACGTTTGCTCCTGCCGGGTCAGCTGAGCAGCGAATTTCTATTTAACCACCTGCTATCATGGAGAGACCTCAGGGCTGCATGTTTTGAGTCCAGTACTGAGCCTGAAAAGCATTTCCAACCCCACTTACAAGTAAAACTAACTAAAATGTGCCTGGCTTCTCTTCACTGAAAAGCTCATTCTGAGTACATTTTAAGCATACGTTTGCTCCTGCCGGGTCAGCTGAGCAGCGAATTTCTATTTAACCACCTGCTATCATGAGAGACCTCAGGGCTGCATGTTTTGAGCCCAGTACTGATCCTGAAAAGCGTTTCCAACCCCACTTACAAGTAAAACTAGATAAAATGTGCCTGGCTGCTATTCACTGAAAAGCTCATTCTCTGTACATTTTTGGCATATGTTTCCTCCTACCGGGTCAGCTGAGCAGAGAATTTCTATTTAACCACCTGCTTTCATGAGAGACCTCAGAGCTGCATGTTTTGAGCCCAGTACTGAGCCTGAAAAGCATTTCCAACCCCACTTACAAGTAAAACTAGCTAAAATGTGCCTGGCGTCTCTTCACTGAAAAGCTCATTCTGAGTACATTTTTAGCATACGTTTGCTCCTGCCGGGTCAGCTGAGCAGCGAATTTCTATTTAACCACCTGCTTTCATGAGAGACCTCAGGGCTGCATGTTTTGGGCCCAGTACTGAGCCTGAAAAGCGTTTCCAACCCCACTTACAAGTAAAACTAGCTAAAATGTGCCTGGCTTCTCTTCACTGAAAAGCTCATTCTGAGTACATTTTTAGCATACGTTTGCTCCTGCCGGGTCAGCTGAGCAGCGAATTTCTATTTAACCACCTGCTATCATGAGAGACCTCAGGGCTGCATGTTTTGAGTCCAGTACTGAGCCTGAAAAGCATTTCCAACCCCACTTACAAGTAAAACTAACTAAAATGTGCCTGGCTTCTCTTCACTGAAAAGCTCATTCTGAGTACATTTTAAGCATACGTTTGCTCCTGCCGGGTCAGCTGAGCAGCGAATTTCTATTTAACCACCTGCTATCATGAGAGACCTCAGGGCTGCATGTTTTGAGCCCAGTACTGATCCTGAAAAGCGTTTCCAACCCCACTTACAAGTAAAACTAGCTAAAATGTGCCTGGCTTCTCTTCACTGAAAAGCTCATTCTGAGTACATTTTAAGCATACGTTTGCTCCTGCCGGGTCAGCTGAGCAGCGAATTTCTATTTAACCACCTGCTATCATGAGAGACCTCAGGGCTGCATGTTTTGAGCCCAGTACTGATCCTGAAAAGCGTTTCCAACCCCACTTACAAGTAAAACTAGCTAAAATGTGCCTGGCTGCTATTCACTGAAAAGCTCATTCTGTGTAAAATTTTTGGCATACCTTTGCTCCTACCGGGTCAGCTGAGCAGTGAATTTCTATTTAACCACCTGCTTTCATGAGAAACCTCAGGGCTGCATGTTTTGAGCCCAGTACTTAGCCTGAAAAGCATTTCCAACCCCACTTGCAAGTAAAACTAGCTAAAATGTGCCTGGCTTCTCTTCACTGAAAAGCTCATTCTGAGTACATTTTTAGCATACGTTTGCTCCTGCCGGGTCAGCTGAGCAGCGAATTTCTATTTAACCACCTGCTTTCATGAGAGACCTCAGGGATGCATGTTTTGAGCCCAGCACTGAGCCTGAAAAGCGTTTCCAACCCCACTTACAAGTAAAACTAGCTAAAATGTGCCTGGCTTCTCTTCACTGAAAAGCTCATTCTGAGTACATTTTTAGCATACGTTTGCTCCTGCCGGGTCAGCTGAGCAGCAAATTTCTATTTAACCACCTGCTTTCATGAGAGACCTCAGGGCTGCATGTTTTGAGCCCAGTATTGATCCTGAAAAGCGTTTTCAACCCCATTTACAAGTAAAACTAGCTAAAATGTGCCTGGCTGCTATTCACTGAAAAGCTCATTCTGTGTACATTTTTGGCATACGTTTGCTACTACCGGGTCAGCTGAGCAGCGAATTTCTATTTAACCACCTGCTTTCATGAGAGACCTCAGGGCTGCATGTTTTGAGCCCAGTACTGAGCCTGAAAAGCATTTCCAGCCCCACTTACAAGTAAAACTAGCTAAAATGTGCCTGGCTTCTCTTCACTGAAAAGCTCATTCTGAGTACATTTTTAGCATACGTTTGCTCCTGCCGGGTCAGCTGAGCAGCGAATTTCTATTTAATCACCTGCTATCATGAGAGACCTCAGGGCTGCATGTTTTGAGCCCAGTACTGAGCCTGAAAAGCATTTCCAACCCCACTTACAAGTAAAACTAGCTAAAATGTGCCTGGCTTCTCTTCACTGAAAAGCTCATTCTGAGTACATTTTAAGCATACGTTTGCTCCTACCGGGTCAGCTGAGCAGCGAATTTCTATTTAACCACCTGCTATCACGAGAGACCTCAGGGATGCATGTTTTGAACCCAGCACTGAGCCTGAAAAGCGTTTCCAACCCCACTTACAAGTAAAACTAGCTAAAATGTGCCTGGCTTCTCTTCACTGAAAAGCTCATTCTGAGTACATTTTTAGCATACGTTTGCTCCTGCCGGGTCAGCTGAGCAGCGAATTTCTATTTAACCACCTGCTTTCACGAGAGACCTCAGGGCTGCATGTTTTGAGCCCAGCATTGATCCTGAAAAGCGTTTTCAACCCCATTTACAAGTAAAACTAGCTAAAATGTGCCTGGCTGCTTTTCACTGAAAAGCTCATTCTGAGTACATTTTTAGCATACGTTTGCTCCTGCCGGGTCAGCTGAGCAGCGAATTTCTATTTAACCACCTGCTTTCATGAGAGACCTCAGGGATGCATGTTTTGAGCCCAGCACTGAGCCTGAAAAGCGTTTCCAACCCCACTTACAAGTAAAACTAGCTAAAATGTGCCTCGCTTCTCTTCACTGAAAAGCTGATTCTGAGTACATTTTTAGCATACGTTTGCTCCTGCCGGGTCAGCTGAGCAGCGAATTTCTATTTAACCACCTGCTATCATGAGAGACCTCAGGGCTGCATGTTTTGAGCCCAGTACTGATCCTGAAAAGCGTTTCCAACCCCACTTACAAGTAAAACTAGCTAAAATGTGCCTGGCTGCTATTCACTGAAAAGCTCATTCTCTGTACATTTTTGGCATATGTTTCCTCCTACCGGGTCAGCTGAGCAGAGAATTTCTATTTAACCACCTGCTTTCATGAGAGACCTCAGAGCTGCATGTTTTGAGCCCAGTACTGATCCTGAAAAGCGTTTCCAACCCCACTTACAAGTAAAACTAGCTAAAATGTGCCTGGCTGCTATTCACTGAAAAGCTCATTCTCTGTACATTTTTGGCATATGTTTCCTCCTACCGGGTCAGCTGAGCAGAGAATTTCTATTTAACCACCTGCTTTCATGAGAGACCTCAGAGCTGCATGTTTTGAGCCCAGTACTGAGCCTGAAAAGCATTTCCAACCCCACTTACAAGTAAAACTAGCTAAAATGTGCCTGGCTTCTCTTCACTGAAAAGCTCATTCTGAGTACATTTATAGCATACGTTTGCTCCTGCCGGGTCAGCTGAGCAGCGAATTTCTATTTAACCACCTGCTTTCATGAGAGACCTCAGGGCTGCATGTTTTGAGCCCAGTACTGAGCCTGAAAAGCGTTTCCAACCCCACTTACAAGTAAAAACTAGCTAAAATGTGCCTGGCTTCTCTTCACTGAAAAGCTCATTCTGAGTACATTTTTAGCATACGTTTGCTCCTGCCGGGTCAGCTGAGCAGCGAATTTCTATTTAACCACCTGCTTTCATGAGAGACCTCAGGGCTGCATGTTTTGAGCCCAGTATTGATCCTGAAAAGTGTTTTCAACCCCATTTACAAGTAAAACTAGCTAAAATGTGCCTTGCTGCTTTTCACTGAAAAGCTCATTCTGAGTACATTTTTAGCATACGTTTGCTCCTGCCGGGTCAGCTGAGCAGCGAATTTCTATTTAACCACCTGCTTTCATGAGAGACCTCAGGGATGCATGTTTTGAGCCCAGCACTGAGCCTGAAAAGCGTTTCTAACCCCACTTACAAGTAAAACTAGCTAAAATGTGCCTCGCTTCTCTTCACTGAAAAGCTGATTCTGAGTACATTTTTAGCATACGTTTGCTCCTGCCGGGTCAGCTGAGCAGCGAATTTTTATTTAACCACCTGCTATCATGAGAGACCTCAGGGCTGCATGTTTTGAGCCCAGTACTGATCCTGAAAAGCGTTTCCAACCCCACTTACAAGTAAAACTAGATAAAATGTGCCTGGCTGCTATTCACTGAAAAGCTCATTCTCTGTACATTTTTGGCATATGTTTCCTCCTACCGGGTCAGCTGAGCAGAGAATTTCTATTTAACCACCTGCTTTCATGAGAGACCTCAGAGCTGCATGTTTTGAGCCCAGTACTGAGCCTGAAAAGCATTTCCAACCCCACTTACAAGTAAAACTAGCTAAAATGTGCCTGGCTTCTCTTCACTGAAAAGCTCATTCTGAGTACATTTTTAGCATACGTTTGCTCCTGCCGGGTCAGCTGAGCAGCGAATTTCTATTTAACCACCTGCTTTCATGAGAGACCTCAGGGCTGCATGTTTTGGGCCCAGTACTGAGCCTGAAAAGCGTTTCCAACCCCACTTACAAGTAAAACTAGCTAAAATGTGCCTGGCTTCTCTTCACTGAAAAGCTCATTCTGAGTACATTTTTAGCATACGTTTGCTCCTGCCGGGTCAGCTGAGCAGCGAATTTCTATTTAACCACCTGCTATCATGAGAGACCTCAGGGCTGCATGTTTTGAGTCCAGTACTGAGCCTGAAAAGCATTTCCAACCCCACTTACAAGTAAAACTAACTAAAATGTGCCTGGCTTCTCTTCACTGAAAAGCTCATTCTGAGTACATTTTAAGCATACGTTTGCTCCTGCCGGGTCAGCTGAGCAGCGAATTTCTATTTAACCACCTGCTATCATGAGAGACCTCAGGGCTGCATGTTTTGAGCCCAGTACTGATCCTGAAAAGCGTTTCCAACCCCACTTACAAGTAAAACTAGATAAAATGTGCCTGGCTGCTATTCACTGAAAAGCTCATTCTCTGTACATTTTTGGCATATGTTTCCTCCTACCGGGTCAGCTGAGCAGAGAATTTCTATTTAACCACCTGCCTTCATGAGAGACCTCAGAGCTGCATGTTTTGAGCCCAGTACTGAGCCTGAAAAGCATTTCCAACCCCACTTACAAGTAAAACTAGCTAAAATGTGCCTGGCTTCTCTTCACTGAAAAGCTCATTCTGAGTACATTTTTAGCATACGTTTGCTCCTGCCGGGTCAGCTGAGCAGCGAATTTCTATTTAACCACCTGCTTTCATGAGAGACCTCAGGGCTGCATGTTTTGGGCCCAGTACTGAGCCTGAAAAGCGTTTCCAACCCCACTTACAAGTAAAACTAGCTAAAATGTGCCTGGCTTCTCTTCACTGAAAAGCTCATTCTGAGTACATTTTTAGCATACGTTTGCTCCTGCCGGGTCAGCTGAGCAGCGAATTACTATTTAACCACCTGCTATCATGAGAGACCTCAGGGCTGCATGTTTTGAGTCCAGTACTGAGCCTGAAAAGCATTTCCAACCCCACTTACAAGTAAAACTAACTAAAATGTGCCTGGCTTCTCTTCACTGAAAAGCTCATTCTGAGTACATTTTAAGCATACGTTTGCTCCTGCCGGGTCAGCTGAGCAGCGAATTTCTATTTAACCACCTGCTATCATGAGAGACCTCAGGGCTGCATGTTTTGAGCCCAGTACTGATCCTGAAAAGCGTTTCCAACCCCACTTACAAGTAAAACTAGCTAAAATGTGCCTGGCTTCTCTTCACTGAAAAGCTCATTCTGAGTACATTTTAAGCATACGTTTGCTCCTGCCGGGTCAGCTGAGCAGCGAATTTCTATTTAACCACCTGCTATCATGAGAGACCTCAGGGCTGCATGTTTTGAGCCCAGTACTGATCCTGAAAAGCGTTTCCAACCCCACTTACAAGTAAAACTAGCTAAAATGTGCCTGGCTGCTATTCACTGAAAAGCTCATTCTGTGTAAAATGTTTGGCATACCTTTGCTCCTACCGGGTCAGCTGAGCAGTGAATTTCTATTTAACCACCTGCTTTCATGAGAAACCTCAGGGCTGCATGTTTTGAGCCCAGTACTTAGCCTGAAAAGCATTTCCAACCCCACTTGCAAGTAAAACTAGCTAAAATGTGCCTGGCTTCTCTTCACTGAAAAGCTCATTCTGAGTACATTTTTAGCATACGCTTGCTCCTGCCGGGTCAGCTGAGCAGCGAATTTCTATTTAACCACCTGCTTTCATGAGAGACCTCAGGGATGCATGTTTTGAGCCCAGCACTGAGCCTGAAAAGCGTTTCCAACCCCACTTACAAGTAAAACTAGCTAAAATGTGCCTGGCTTCTCTTCACTGAAAAGCTCATTCTGAGTACATTTTTAGCATACGTTTGCTCCTGCCGGGTCAGCTGAGCAGCAAATTTCTATTTAACCACCTGCTTTCATGAGAGACCTCAGGGCTGCATGTTTTGAGCCCAGTATTGATCCTGAAAAGCGTTTTCAACCCCATTTACAAGTAAAACTAGCTAAAATGTGCCTGGCTGCTATTCACTGAAAAGCTCATTCTGTGTACATTTTTGGCATACGTTTGCTACTACCGGGTCAGCTGAGCAGCGAATTTCTATTTAACCACCTGCTTTCATGAGAGACCTCAGGGCTGCATGTTTTGAGCCCAGTACTGAGCCTGAAAAGCATTTCCAGCCCCACTTACAAGTAAAACTAGCTAAAATGTGCCTGGCTTCTCTTCACTGAAAAGCTCATTCTGAGTACATTTTTAGCATACGTTTGCTCCTGCCGGGTCAGCTGAGCAGCGAATTTCTATTTAATCACCTGCTATCATGAGAGACCTCAGGGCTGCATGTTTTGAGCCCAGTACTGAGCCTGAAAAGCATTTCCAACCCCACTTACAAGTAAAACTAGCTAAAATGTGCCTGGCTTCTCTTCACTGAAAAGCTCATTCTGAGTACATTTTAAGCATACGTTTGCTCCTACCGGGTCAGCTGAGCAGCGAATTTCTATTTAACCACCTGCTATCACGAGAGACCTCAGGGATGCATGTTTTGAGCCCAGCACTGAGCCTGAAAAGCGTTTCCAACCCCACTTACAAGTAAAACTAGCTAAAATGTGCCTGGCTTCTCTTCACTGAAAAGCTCATTCTGAGTACATTTTTAGCATACGTTTGCTCCTGCCGGGTCAGCTGAGCAGCGAATTTCTATTTAACCACCTGCTTTCACGAGAGACCTCAGGGCTGCATGTTTTGAGCCCAGCATTGATCCTGAAAAGCGTTTTCAACCCCATTTACAAGTAAAACTAGCTAAAATGTGCCTGGCTGCTTTTCACTGAAAAGCTCATTCTGAGTACATTTTTAGCATACGTTTGCTCCTGCCGGGTCAGCTGAGCAGCGAATTTCTATTTAACCACCTGCTTTCATGAGAGACCTCAGGGATGCATGTTTTGAGCCCAGCACTGAGCCTGAAAAGCGTTTCCAACCCCACTTACAAGTAAAACTAGCTAAAATGTGCCTCGCTTCTCTTCACTGAAAAGCTGATTCTGAGTACATTTTTAGCATACGTTTGCTCCTGCCGGGTCAGCTGAGCAGCGAATTTCTATTTAACCACCTGCTATCATGAGAGACCTCAGGGCTGCATGTTTTGAGCCCAGTACTGATCCTGAAAAGCGTTTCCAACCCCACTTACAAGTAAAACTAGCTAAAATGTGCCTGGCTGCTATTCACTGAAAAGCTCATTCTCTGTACATTTTTGGCATATGTTTCCTCCTACCGGGTCAGCCGAGCAGAGAATTTCTATTTAACCACCTGCTTTCATGAGAGACCTCAGAGCTGCATGTTTTGAGCCCAGTACTGAGCCTGAAAAGCATTTCCAACCCCACTTACAAGTAAAACTAGCTAAAATGTGCCTGGCTGCTATTCACTGAAAAGCTCATTCTCTGTACATTTTTGGCATATGTTTCCTCCTACCGGGTCAGCTGAGCAGCGAATTTCTATTTAACCACCTGCTTTCATGAGAGACCTCAGGGCTGCATGTTTTGAGCCCAGTACTGAGCCTGAAAAGCGTTTCCAACCCCACTTACAAGTAAAACTAGCTAAAATGTGCCTGGCTTCTCTTCACTGAAAAGCTCATTCTGAGTACATTTTTAGCATACGTTTGCTCCTGCCGGGTCAGCTGAGCAGCGAATTTCTATTTAACCACCTGCTATCATGAGAGACCTCAGGGCTGCATGTTTTGAGCCCAGTACTGAGCCTGAAAAGCATTTCCAACCCTACTTACAAGTAAAACTAGCTAAAATGTGCCTGGCTTCTCTTCACTGAAAAGCTCATTCTGAGTACATTTTTAGCATACGTTTGCTCCTGCCGGGTCAGCTGAGCAGCGAATTTCTATTTAATCACCTGCTATCATGAGAGACCTCAGGGCTGCATGTTTTGAGCCCAGTACTGAGCCTGAAAAGCATTTCCAACCCCACTTACAAGTAAAACTAGCTAAAATGTGCCTGGCTTCTCTTCACTGAAAAGCTCATTCTGAGTACATTTTAAGCATACGTTTGCTCCTGCCGGGTCAGCTGAGCAGCGAATTTCCATTTAACCACCTGCTATCATGAGAGACCTCAGGGCTGCATGTTTTGAGCCCAGCACTGATCCTGAAAAGCGTTTCCAACCCCACTTACAAGTAAAACTAGCTAAAATGTGCCTGGCTTCTCTTCACTGAAAAGCTCATTCTGAGTACATTTTTAGCATACGTTTGCTCCTGCCGGGTCAGCTGAGCAGCGAATTTCTATTTAACCGCCTGCTATCATGAGAGACCTCAGGGCTGCATGTTTTGAGCCCAGTACTGATCCTGAACAGCGTTTCCAACCCCATTTACAAGTAAAACTACCTAAAATGTGCCTGGCTGCTATTCACTGAAAAGCTCATTCTGTGTACATTTTTAGCATACGTTTGCTCCTACCTGGTCAGCTGAGCAGCGAATTTCTATTTAACCACCTGCTATCATGAGAGACCTCAGGGCTGCATGTTTTGAGCCCAGTACTGATCCTGAAAAAGCGTTTCCAACCCCACTTACAAGTAAAACTAGCTAAAATGTGCCTGGCTGCTATTCACTGAAAAGCTCATTCTCTGTACATTTTTGGCATATGTTTCCTCCTACCGGGTCAGCTGAGCGGAGAATTTCTATTTAACCACCTGCTTTCATGAGAGACCTCAGAGCTGCATGTTTTGAGCCCAGTACTGAGCCTGAAAAGCATTTCCAACCCCACTTACAAGTAAAACTAGCTAAAATGTGCCTGGCTTCTCTTCACTGAAAAGCTCATTCTGAGTACATTTTTAGCATACGTTTGCTCCTGCCGGGTCAGCTGAGCCGCGAATTTCTATTTAACCACCTGCTTTCATGAGAGACCTCAGGGCTGCATGTTTTGAGCCCAGTACTGAGCCTGAAAAGTGTTTCCAACCCAACTTACAAGTAAAACTAGCTAAAATGTGCCTGGCTTCTCTTCACTGAAAGCTCATTCTGAGTACATTTTTAGCATACGTTTGCTCCTGCCGGGTCAGCTGAGCAGCGAATTTCTATTTAACCACCTGCTATCATGAGAGACCTCAGGGCTGCATGTTTTGAGCCCAGTACTGGTCCTGAAAAGCGTTTCCAACCCCACTTACAAGTAAAACTAGCTAAAATGTGCCTGGCTGCTATTCACTGAAAAGCTCATTCTCTGTACATTTTTGGCATATGTTTCCTCCTACCGGGTCAGCTGAGCAGAGAATTTCTATTTAACCACCTGCTTTCAAGAGAGACCTCAGAGCTGCATGTTTTGAGCCCAGTACTGAGCCTGAAAAGCATTTCCAACCCCACTTACAAGTAAAACTAGCTAAAATGTGCCTGGCTTCTCTTCACTGAAAAGCTCATTCTGAGTACATTTATAGCATACGTTTGCTCCTGCCGGGTCAGCTGAGCAGCGAATTTCTATTTCCCCACCTGCTTTCATGAGAGACCTCAGGGCTGCATGTTTTGAGCCCAGTACTGAGCCTGAAAAGCGTTTCCAACCCCACTTACAAGTAAAACTAGCTAAAATGTGCCTGGCTTCTCTTCACTGAAAAGCTCATTCTGAGTACATTTTTAGCATACGTTTGCTCCTGCCGGGTCAGCTGAGCAGCGAATTTCTATTTAACCACCTGCTATCATGAGAGACCTCAGGGCTGCATGTTTTGAGTCCAGTACTGAGCCTGAAAAGCATTTCCAACCCCACTTACAAGTAAAACTAACTAAAATGTGCCTGGCTTCTCTTCACTGAAAAGCTCATTCTGAGTACATTTTAAGCATACGTTTGCTCCTGCCGGGTCAGCTGAGCAGCGAATTTCTATTTAACCACCTGCTATCATGAGAGACCTCAGGGCTGCATGTTTTGAGCCCAGTACTGATCCTGAAAAGCGTTTCCAACCCCACTTACAAGTAAAACTAGCTAAAATGTGCCTGGCTTCTCTTCACTGAAAAGCTCATTCTGAGTACATTTTTAGCATACGTTTGCTCCTGCCGGGTCAGCTGAGCAGCGAATTTCTATTTAACCACCTGCTTTCATGAGAGACCTCAGGGCTGCATGTTTTGAGCCCAGTACTGAGCCTGAAAAGTGTTTCCAACCCAACTTACAAGTAAAACTAGCTAAAATGTGCCTGGCTTCTCTTCACTGAAAGCTCATTCTGAGTACATTTTTAGCATACGTTTGCTCCTGCCGGGTCAGCTGAGCAGCGAATTTCTATTTAACCACCTGCTATCATGAGAGACCTCAGGGCTGCATGTTTTGAGCCCAGTACTGGTCCTGAAAAGCGTTTCCAACCCCACTTACAAGTAAAACTAGCTAAAATGTGCCTGGCTGCTATTCACTGAAAAGCTCATTCTCTGTACATTTTTGGCATATGTTTCCTCCTACCGGGTCAGCTGAGCAGAGAATTTCTATTTAACCACCTGCTTTCAAGAGAGACCTCAGAGCTGCATGTTTTGAGCCCAGTACTGAGCCTGAAAAGCATTTCCAACCCCACTTACAAGTAAAACTAGCTAAAATGTGCCTGGCTTCTCTTCACTGAAAAGCTCATTCTGAGTACATTTATAGCATACGTTTGCTCCTGCCGGGTCAGCTGAGCAGCGAATTTCTATTTCCCCACCTGCTTTCATGAGAGACCTCAGGGCTGCATGTTTTGAGCCCAGTACTGAGCCTGAAAAGCGTTTCCAACCCCACTTACAAGTAAAACTAGCTAAAATGTGCCTGGCTTCTCTTCACTGAAAAGCTCATTCTGAGTACATTTTTAGCATACGTTTGCTCCTGCCGGGTCAGCTGAGCAGCGAATTTCTATTTAACCACCTGCTATCATGAGAGACCTCAGGGCTGCATGTTTTGAGTCCAGTACTGAGCCTGAAAAGCATTTCCAACCCCACTTACAAGTAAAACTAACTAAAATGTGCCTGGCTTCTCTTCACTGAAAAGCTCATTCTGAGTACATTTTAAGCATACGTTTGCTCCTGCCGGGTCAGCTGAGCAGCGAATTTCTATTTAACCACCTGCTATCATGAGAGACCTCAGGGCTGCATGTTTTGAGCCCAGTACTGATCCTGAAAAGCGTTTCCAACCCCACTTACAAGTAAAACTAGCTAAAATGTGCCTGGCTTCTCTTCACTGAAAAGCTCATTCTGAGTACATTTTTAGCATACGTTTGCTCCTGCCGGGTCAGCTGAGCAGCGAATTTCTATTTAACCACCTGCTTTCATGAGAGACCTCAGGGCTGCATGTTTTGAGCCCAGTATTGATCCTGAAAAGCGTTTTCAACCCCATTTACAAGTAAAACTAGCTAAAATGTGCCTGGCTGCTTTTCACTGAAAAGCTCATTCTGAGTACATTTTTAGCATACGTTTGCTCCTGCCGGGTCAGCTGAGCAGCGAATTTCTATTTAACCACCTGCTTTCATGAGAGACCTCAGGGATGCATGTTTTGAGCCCAGCACTGAGCCTGAAAAGCGTTTCCAACCCCACTTACAAGTAAAACTAGCTAAAATGTGCCTCGCTTCTCTTCACTGAAAAGTTGATTCTGAGTACATTTTTAGCATACGTTTGCTCCTGCTGGGTCAGCTGAGCAGCGAATTTTTATTTAACCACCTGCTATCATGAGAGACCTCAGGGCTGCATGTTTTGAGCCCAGTACTGATCCTGAAAAGCGTTTCCAACCCCACTTACAAGTAAAACTAGATAAAATGTGCCTGGCTGCTATTCACTGAAAAGCTCATTCTCTGTACATTTTTGGCATATGTTTCCTCCTACCGGGTCAGCTGAGCAGAGAATTTCTATTTAACCACCTGCTTTCATGAGAGACCTCAGAGCTGCATGTTTTGAGCCCAGTACTGAGCCTGAAAAGCATTTCCAACCCCACTTACAAGTAAAACTAGCTAAAATGTGCCTGGCTTCTCTTCACTGAAAAGCTCATTCTGAGTACATTTTTAGCATACGTTTGCTCCTGCCGGGTCAGCTGAGCAGCGAATTTCTATTTAACCACCTGCTTTCATGAGAGACCTCAGGGCTGCATGTTTTGAGCCCAGTACTGAGCCTGAAAAGCGTTTCCAACCCCACTTACAAGTAAAACTAGCTAAAATGTGCCTGGCTTCTCTTCACTGAAAAGCTCATTCTGAGTACATTTTTAGCATACGTTTGCTCCTGCCGGGTCAGCTGAGCAGCGAATTTCTATTTAACCACCTGCTATCATGAGAGACCTCAGGGCTGCATGTTTTGAGTCCAGTACTGAGCCTGAAAAGCATTTCCAACCCCACTTACAAGTAAAACTAACTAAAATGTGCCTGGCTTCTCTTCACTGAAAAGCTCATTCTGAGTACATTTTAAGCATACGTTTGCTCCTGCCGGGTCAGCTGAGCAGCGAATTTCTATTTAACCACCTGCTATCATGAGAGACCTCAGGGCTGCATGTTTTGAGCCCAGTACTGATCCTGAAAAGCGTTTCCAACCCCACTTACAAGTAAAACTAGCTAAAATGTGCCTGGCTTCTCTTCACTGAAAAGCTCATTCTGAGTACATTTTAAGCATACGTTTGCTCCTGCCGGGTCAGCTGAGCAGCGAATTTCTATTTAACCACCTGCTATCATGAGAGACCTCAGGGCTGCATGTTTTGAGCCCAGTACTGATCCTGAAAAGCGTTTCCAACCCCACTTACAAGTAAAACTAGCTAAAATGTGCCTGGCTTCTCTTCACTGAAAAGCTCATTCTGAGTACATTTTTAGCATACGTTTGCTCCTGCCGGGTCAGCTGAGCAGCGAATTTCTATTTAACCACCTGCTATCATGAGAGACCTCAGGGCTGCATGTTTTGAGTCCAGTACTGAGCCTGAAAAGCATTTCCAACCCCACTTACAAGTAAAACTAACTAAAATGTGCCTGGCTTCTCTTCACTGAAAAGCTCATTCTGAGTACATTTTAAGCATACGTTTGCTCCTGCCGGGTCAGCTGAGCAGCGAATTTCTATTTAACCACCTGCTATCATGAGAGACCTCAGGGCTGCATGTTTTGAGCCCAGTACTGATCCTGAAAAGCGTTTCCAACCCCACTTACAAGTAAAACTAGCTAAAATGTGCCTGGCTTCTCTTCACTGAAAAGCTCATTCTGAGTACATTTTAAGCATACGTTTGCTCCTGCCGGGTCAGCTGAGCAGCGAATTTCTATTTAACCACCTGCTATCATGAGAGACCTCAGGGCTGCATGTTTTGAGCCCAGTACTGATCCTGAAAAGCGTTTCCAACCCCACTTACAAGTAAAACTAGCTAAAATGTGCCTGGCTGCTATTCACTGAAAAGCTCATTCTGTGTAAAATTTTTGGCATACCTTTGCTCCTACCGGGTCAGCTGAGCAGTCAATTTCTATTTAACCACCTGCTTTCATGAGAGACCTCAGGGCTGCATGTTTTGAGCCCAGTACTTAGCCTGAAAAGCATTTCCAACCCCACTTGCAAGTAAAACTAGCTAAAATGTGCCTGGCTTCTCTTCACTGAAAAGCTCATTCTGAGTACATTTTAAGCATACGTTTGCTCCTGCCGGGTCAGCTGAGCAGCGAATTTCTATTTAACCACCTGCTTTCATGAGAGACCTCAGGGCTGCATGTTTTGAGCCCAGTATTGATCCTGAAAAGCGTTTTCAACCCCATTTACAAGTAAAACTAGCTAAAATGTGCCTGGCTGCTTTTCACTGAAAAGCTCATTCTGAGTACATTTTTAGCATACGTTTGCTCCTGCCGGGTCAGCTGAGCAGCGAATTTCTATTTAACCACCTGCTTTCATGAGAGACCTCAGGGATGCATGTTTTGAGCCCAGCACTGAGCCTGAAAAGCGTTTCCAACCCCACTTACAAGTAAAACTAGCTAAAATGTGCCTCGCTTCTCTTCACTGAAAAGTTGATTCTGAGTACATTTTTAGCATACGTTTGCTCCTGCTGGGTCAGCTGAGCAGCGAATTTTTATTTAACCACCTGCTATCATGAGAGACCTCAGGGCTGCATGTTTTGAGCCCAGTACTGATCCTGAAAAGCGTTTCCAACCCCACTTACAAGTAAAACTAGATAAAATGTGCCTGGCTGCTATTCACTGAAAAGCTCATTCTCTGTACATTTTTGGCATATGTTTCCTCCTACCGGGTCAGCTGAGCAGAGAATTTCTATTTAACCACCTGCTTTCATGAGAGACCTCAGAGCTGCATGTTTTGAGCCCAGTACTGAGCCTGAAAAGCATTTCCAACCCCACTTACAAGTAAAACTAGCTAAAATGTGCCTGGCTTCTCTTCACTGAAAAGCTCATTCTGAGTACATTTTTAGCATACGTTTGCTCCTGCCGGGTCAGCTGAGCAGCGAATTTCTATTTAACCACCTGCTTTCATGAGAGACCTCAGGGCTGCATGTTTTGAGCCCAGTACTGAGCCTGAAAAGCGTTTCCAACCCCACTTACAAGTAAAACTAGCTAAAATGTGCCTGGCTTCTCTTCACTGAAAAGCTCATTCTGAGTACATTTTTAGCATACGTTTGCTCCTGCCGGGTCAGCTGAGCAGCGAATTTCTATTTAACCACCTGCTATCATGAGAGACCTCAGGGCTGCATGTTTTGAGTCCAGTACTGAGCCTGAAAAGCATTTCCAACCCCACTTACAAGTAAAACTAACTAAAATGTGCCTGGCTTCTCTTCACTGAAAAGCTCATTCTGAGTACATTTTAAGCATACGTTTGCTCCTGCCGGGTCAGCTGAGCAGCGAATTTCTATTTAACCACCTGCTATCATGAGAGACCTCAGGGCTGCATGTTTTGAGCCCAGTACTGATCCTGAAAAGCGTTTCCAACCCCACTTACAAGTAAAACTAGCTAAAATGTGCCTGGCTTCTCTTCACTGAAAAGCTCATTCTGAGTACATTTTAAGCATACGTTTGCTCCTGCCGGGTCAGCTGAGCAGCGAATTTCTATTTAACCACCTGCTATCATGAGAGACCTCAGGGCTGCATGTTTTGAGCCCAGTACTGATCCTGAAAAGCGTTTCCAACCCCACTTACAAGTAAAACTAGCTAAAATGTGCCTGGCTGCTATTCACTGAAAAGCTCATTCTGTGTAAAATTTTTGGCATACCTTTGCTCCTACCGGGTCAGCTGAGCAGTGAATTTCTATTTAACCACCTGCTTTCATGAGAGACCTCAGGGCTGCATGTTTTGAGCCCAGTACTTAGCCTGAAAAGCATTTCCAACCCCACTTGCAAGTAAAACTAGCTAAAATGTGCCTGGCTTCTCTTCACTGAAAAGCTCATTCTGAGTACATTTTTAGCATACGTTTGCTCCTGCCGGGTCAACTGAGCAGCGAATTTCTATTTAACCACCTGCTTTCATGAGAGACCTCAGGGATGCATGTTTTGAGCCCAGCACTGAGCCTGAAAAGCGTTTCCAACCCCACTTACAAGTAAAACTAGCTAAAATGTGCCTCGCTTCTCTTCACTGAAAAGCTGATTCTGAGTACATTTTTAGCATACGTTTGCTCCTGCCGGGTCAGCTGAGCAGCGAATTTTTATTTAACCACCTGCTATCATGAGAGACCTCAGGGCTGCATGTTTTGAGCCCAGTACTGATCCTGAAAAGCGTTTCCAACCCCACTTACAAGTAAAACTAGATAAAATGTGCCTGGCTGCTATTCACTGAAAAGCTCATTCTGTGTACATTTTTAGCATACGTTTGCTCCTGCCGGGTCAGCTGAGCAGCGAATTTCTATTTAACCACCTGCTATCATGAGAGACCTCAGGGCTGCATGTTTTGAGTCCAGTACTGAGCCTGAAAAGCATTTCCAACCCCACTTACAAGTAAAACTAGCTAAAATGTGCCTGGCTTCTCTTCACTGAAAAGCTCATTCTGAGTACATTTTTAGCATACGTTTGCTCCTGCCGGGTCAGCTGAGCAGCGAATTTCTATTTAACCACCTGCTATCATGAGAGACCTCAGGGCTGCATGTTTTGAGTCCAGTACTGAGCCTGAAAAGCATTTCCAACCCCACTTACAAGTAAAACTAACTAAAATGTGCCTGGCTTCTCTTCACTGAAAAGCTCATTCTGAGTACATTTTTAGCATACGTTTGCTCCTGCCGGGTCAGCTGAGCAGCGAATTTCTATTTAACCACCTGCTTTCATGAGAGACCTCAGGGCTGCATGTTTTGAGCCCAGTATTGATCCTGAAAAGCGTTTTCAACCCCATTTACAAGTAAAACTAGCTAAAATGTGCCTGGCTGCTATTCACTGAAAAGCTCATTCTGTGTACATTTTTGGCATACGTTTGCTACTACCGGGTCAGCTGAGCAGCGAATTTCTATTTAACCACCTGCTTTCATGAGAGACCTCAGGGCTGCATGTTTTGAGCCCAGTACGGAGCCTGAAAAGCATTTCCAGCCCCACTTACAAGTAAAACTAGCTAAAATGTGCCTGGCTTCTCTTCACTGAAAAGCTCATTCTGAGTACATTTTTAGCATACGTTTGCTCCTGCCGGGTCAGCTGAGCAGCGAATTTCTATTTAATCACCTGCTATCATGAGAGACCTCAGGGCTGCATGTTTTGAGCCCAGTACTGAGCCTGAAAAGCATTTCCAACCCCACTTACAAGTAAAACTAGCTAAAATGTGCCTGGCTTCTCTTCACTGAAAAGCTCATTCTGAGTACATTTTAAGCATACGTTTGCTCCTACCGGGTCAGCTGAGCAGCGAATTTCTATTTAACCACCTGCTATCACGAGAGACCTCAGGGCTGCATGTTTTGAGCCCAGTACTGATCCTGAAAAGCGTTTCCAACCCCACTTACAAGTAAAACTAGCTAAAATGTGCCTGGCTGCTATTCACTGAAAAGCTCATTCTGAGTACATTTTTAGCATACGTTTGCTCCTGCCGGGTCAGCTGAGCAGCGAATTTCTATTTAACCACCTGCTTTCATGAGAGACCTCAGGGCTGCATGTTTTGAGCCCAGTATTGATCCTGAAAAGCGTTTTCAACCCCATTTACAAGTAAAACTAGCTAAAATGTGCCTGGCTGCTTTTCACTGAAAAGCTCATTCTGAGTACATTTTTAGCATACGTTTGCTCCTGCCGGGTCAGCTGAGCAGCGAATTTCTATTTAACCACCTGCTTTCATGAGAGACCTCAGGGATGCATGTTTTGAGCCCAGCACTGAGCCTGAAAAGCGTTTCCAACCCCACTTACAAGTAAAACTAGCTAAAATGTGCCTCGCTTCTCTTCACTGAAAAGCTGATTCTGAGTACATTTTTAGCATACGTTTGCTCCTGCCGGGTCAGCTGAGCAGCGAATTTCTATTTAACCACCTGCTATCATGAGAGACCTCAGGGCTGCATGTTTTGAGCCCAGTACTGATCCTGAAAAGCGTTTCCAACCCCACTTACAAGTAAAACTAGCTAAAATGTGCCTGGCTGCTATTCACTGAAAAGCTCATTCTCTGTACATTTTTGGCATATGTTTCCTCCTACCGGGTCAGCTGAGCAGAGAATTTCTATTTAACCACCTGCTTTCATGAGAGACCTCAGAGCTGCATGTTTTGAGCCCAGTACTGAGCCTGAAAAGCATTTCCAACCCCACTTACAAGTAAAACTAGCTAAAATGTGCCTGGCTTCTCTTCACTGAAAAGCTCATTCTGAGTACATTTTTAGCATACGTTTGCTCCTGCCGGGTCAGCTGAGCAGCGAATTTCTATTTAACCACCTGCTTTCATGAGAGACCTCAGGGCTGCATGTTTTGAGCCCAGTACTGAGCCTGAAAAGCGTTTCCAACCCCACTTACAAGTAAAACTAGCTAAAATGTGCCTGACTTCTCTTCACTGAAAAGCTCATTCTGAGTACATTTTTAGCATACGTTTGCTCCTGCCGGGTCAGCTGAGCAGCGAATTTCTATTTAACCACCTGCTATCATGAGAGACCTCAGGGCTGCATGTTTTGAGTCCAGTACTGAGCCTGAAAAGCATTTCCAACCCCACTTACAAGTAAAACTAGCTAAAATGTGCCTGGCTTCTCTTCACTGAAAAGCTCATTCTGAGTACATTTTAAGCATACGTTTGCTCCTGCCGGGTCAGCTGAGCAGCGAATTTCTATTTAACCACCTGCTATCATGAGAGACCTCAGGGCTGCATGTTTTGAGCCCAGTACTGATCCTGAAAAGCGTTTCCAACCCCTCTTACAAGTAAAACTAGCTAAAATGTGCCTGGCTGCTATTCACTGAAAAGCTCATTCTGTGTACATTTTTGGCATACGTTTGCTCCTACCGGGTCAGCTGAGCAGCGAATTTCTATTTAACCACCTGCTTTCATGAAAGACCTCAGGGCTGCATGTTTTGAGCCCAGTACTGAGCCTGAAAAGCGTTTCCAACCCCACTTACAAGTAAAACTAGCTAAAATGTGCCTGGCTTCTCTTCACTGAAAAGCTCATTCTGAGTACATTTTTAGCATACGTTTGCTCCTGCCGGGTCAGCTGAGCAGCGAATTTCTATTTAACCACCTGCTTTCATGAGAGACCTCAGGGCTGCATGTTTTGAGCCCAGTACTGATCCTGAAAAGCGTTTCCAACCCCACTTACAAGTAAAACTAGATAAAATGTGCCTGGCTGCTATTCACTGAAAAGCTCATTCTCTGTACATTTTTGGCATATGTTTCCTCCTACCGGGTCAGCTGAGCAGAGAATTTCTATTTAACCACCTGCTTTCATGAGAGACCTCAGAGCTGCATGTTTTGAGCCCAGTACTGAGCCTGAAAAGCATTTCCAACCCCACTTACAAGTAAAACTAGCTAAAATGTGCCTGGCTTCTCTTCACTGAAAAGCTCATTCTGAGTACATTTTTAGCATACGTTTGCTCCTGCCGGGTCAGCTGAGCAGCGAATTTCTATTTAACCACCTGCTTTCATGAGAGACCTCAGGGCTGCATGTTTTGAGCCCAGTACTGAGCCTGAAAAGCGTTTCCAACCCCACTTACAAGTAAAACTAGCTAAAATGTGCCTGGCTGCTCTTCACTGAAAAGCTCATTCTGAGTACATTTTTAGCATACGTTTGCTCCTGCCGGGTCAGCTGAGCAGCGAATTTCTATTTAACCACCTGCTATCATGAGAGACCTCAGGGCTGCATGTTTTGAGTCCAGTACTGAGCCTGAAAAGCATTTCCAACCCCACTTACAAGTAAAACTAACTAAAATGTGCCTGGCTTCTCTTCACTGAAAAGCTCATTCTGAGTACATTTTTAGCATACGTTTGCTCCTGCCGGGTCAGCTGAGCAGCGAATTTCTATTTAACCACCTGCTTTCATGAGAGACCTCAGGGCTGCATGTTTTGAGCCCAGTATTGATCCTGAAAAGCGTTTTCAACCCCATTTACAAGTAAAACTAGCTAAAATGTGCCTGGCTGCTATTCACTGAAAAGCTCATTCTGTGTACATTTTTGGCATACGTTTGCTACTACCGGGTCAGCTGAGCAGCGAATTTCTATTTAACCACCTGCTTTCATGAGAGACCTCAGGGCTGCATGTTTTGAGCCCAGTACTGAGCCTGAAAAGCATTTCCAGCCCCACTTACAAGTAAAACTAGCTAAAATGTGCCTGGCTTCTCTTCACTGAAAAGCTCATTCTGAGTACATTTTTAGCATACGTTTGCTCCTGCCGGGTCAGCTGAGCAGCGAATTTCTATTTAATCAACTGCTATCATGAGAGACCTCAGGGCTGCATGTTTTGAGCCCAGTACTGAGCCTGAAAAGCATTTCCAACCCCACTTACAAGTAAAACTAGCTAAAATGTGCCTGGCTTCTCTTCACTGAAAAGCTCATTCTGAGTACATTTTAAGCATACGTTTGCTCCTACCGGGTCAGCTGAGCAGCGAATTTCTATTTAACCACCTGCTTTCATGAGAGACCTCAGGGCTGCATGTTTTGAGCCCAGTATTGATCCTGAAAAGCGTTTTCAACCCCATTTACAAGTAAAACTAGCTAAAATGTGCCTGGCTGCTTTTCACTGAAAAGCTCATTCTGAGTACATTTTTAGCATACGTTTGCTCCTGCCGGGTCAGCTGAGCAGCGAATTTCTATTTAACCACCTGCTTTCATGAGAGACCTCAGGGATGCATGTTTTGAGCCCAGCACTGAGCCTGAAAAGCGTTTCCAACCCCACTTACAAGTAAAACTAGCTAAAATGTGCCTCGCTTCTCTTCACTGAAAAGCTGATTCTGAGTACATTTTTAGCATACGTTTGCTCCTGCCGGGTCAGCTGAGCAGCGAATTTCTATTTAACCACCTGCTATCATGAGAGACCTCAGGGCTGCATGTTTTGAGCCAAGTACTGATCCTGAAAAGCGTTTCCAACCCCACTTACAAGTAAAACTAGCTAAAATGTGCCTGGCTGCTATTCACTGAAAAGCTCATTCTCTGTACATTTTTGGCATATGTTTCCTCCTACCGGGTCAGCTGAGCAGAGAATTTCTATTTAACCACCTGCTTTCATGAGAGACCTCAGAGCTGCATGTTTTGAGCCCAGTACTGAGCCTGAAAAGCATTTCCAACCCCACTTACAAGTAAAACTAGCTAAAATGTGCCTGGCTTCTCTTCACTGAAAAGCTCATTCTGAGTACATTTTTAGCATACGTTTGCTCCTGCCGGGTCAGCTGAGCAGCGAATTTCTATTTAACCACCTGCTTTCATGAGAGACCTCAGGGCTGCATGTTTTGAGCCCAGTACTGAGCCTGAAAAGCGTTTCCAACCCCACTTACAAGTAAAACTAGCTAAAATGTGCCTGGCTTCTCTTCACTGAAAAGCTCATTCTGAGTACATTTTTAGCATACGTTTGCTCCTGCCGGGTCAGCTGAGCAGCGAATTTCTATTTAACCACCTGCTATCATGAGAGACCTCAGGGCTGCATGTTTTGAGTCCAGTACTGAGCCTGAAAAGCATTTCCAACCCCACTTACAAGTAAAACTAGCTAAAATGTGCCTGGCTTCTCTTCACTGAAAAGCTCATTCTGAGTACATTTTAAGCATACGTTTGCTCCTGCCGGGTCAGCTGAGCAGCGAATTTCTATTTAACCACCTGCTATCATGAGAGACCTCAGGGCTGCATGTTTTGAGCCCAGTACTGATCCTGAAAAGCGTTTCCAACCCCACTTACAAGTAAAGCTAGCTAAAATGTGCCTGGCTGCTATTCACTGAAAAGCTCATTCTGAGTACATTTTTAGCATACGTTTGCTCCTGCCGGGTCAGCTGAGCAGTGAATTTCTATTTAACCACCTGCTTTCATGAGAGACCTCAGGGCTGCATGTTTTGAGCCCAGTATTGATCCTGAAAAGCGTTTTCAACCCCATTTACAAGTAAAACTAGCTAAAATGTGCCTGGCTTCTCTTCACTGAAAAGCTCATTCTGAGTACATTTTTAGCATACGTTTGCTCCTGCCGGGTCAGTTGAGCAGCGAATTTCTATTTAACCACCTGCTTTCATGAGAGACCTCAGGGCTGCATGTTTTGAGCCCAGTACTGAGCCTGAAAAGCGTTTCCACCCCCACTTACAAGTAAAACTAGCTAAAATGTGCCTGGCTTCTCTTCACTGAAAAGCTCATTCTGAGTACATTTTTAGCATACGTTTGCTCCTGCCGGGTCAGCTGAGCAGCGAATTTCTATTTAACCACCTGCTATCATGAGAGACCTCAGGGCTGCATGTTTTGAGTCCAGTACTGAGCCTGAAAAGCATTTCCAACCCCACTTACAAGTAAAACTAGCTAAAATGTGCCTGGCTTCTCTTCACTGAAAAGCTCATTCTGAGTACATTTTAAGCATACGTTTGCTCCTGCCGGGTCAGCTGAGCAGCGAATTTCTATTTAACCACCTGCTATCATGAGAGACCTCAGGGCTGCATGTTTTGAGCCCAGTATTGATCCTGAAAAGCGTTTTCAACCCCATTTACAAGTAAAACTAGCTAAAATGTGCCTGACTTCTCTTCACTGAAAAGCTCATTCTGAGTACATTTTTAGCATACGTTTGCTCCTGCCGGGTCAGCTGAGCAGCGAATTTCTATTTAACCACCTGCTATCATGAGAGACCTCAGGGCTGCATGTTTTGAGTCCAGTACTGAGCCTGAAAAGCATTTCCAACCCCACTTACAAGTAAAACTAGCTAAAATGTGCCTGGCTTCTCTTCACTGAAAAGCTCATTCTGAGTACATTTTAAGCATACGTTTGCTCCTGCCGGGTCAGCTGAGCAGCGAATTTCTATTTAACCACCTGCTATCATGAGAGACCTCAGGGCTGCATGTTTTGAGCCCAGTACTGATCCTGAAAAGCGTTTCCAACCCCTCTTACAAGTAAAACTAGCTAAAATGTGCCTGGCTGCTATTCACTGAAAAGCTCATTCTGTGTACATTTTTGGCATACGTTTGCTCCTACCGGGTCAGCTGAGCAGCGAATTTCTATTTAACCACCTGCTTTCATGAGAGACCTCAGGGCTGCATGTTTTGAGCCCAGTACTGAGCCTGAAAAGCGTTTCCAACCCCACTTACAAGTAAAACTAGCTAAAATGTGCCTGGCTTCTCTTCACTGAAAAGCTCATTCTGAGTACATTTTTAGCATACGTTTGCTCCTGCCGGGTCAGCTGAGCAGCGAATTTCTATTTAACCACCTGCTTTCATGAGAGACCTCAGGGCTGCATGTTTTGAGCCCAGTACTGATCCTGAAAAGCGTTTCCAACCCCACTTACAAGTAAAACTAGCTAAAATGTGCCTGGCTGCTTTTCACTGAAAAGCTCATTCTGTGTACATTTTTGGCATACGTTTGCTCCTGCCGGGTCAGCTGAGCAGCGAATTTCTATTTAACCACCTGCTATCATGAGAGACCACAGGGCTGCATGTTTTGAGCCCAGTACTGATCCTGAAAAGCGTTTCCAACCCCATTTACAAGTAAAACTAGCTAAAATGTGCCTGGCTGCTATTCACTGAAAAGCTCATTCTGTGTACATTTTTGGCATACGTTTGCTCCTGCCGGGTCAGCTGAGCAGCGAATTTCTATTTAACCACCTGCTATCATGAGAGACCACAGGGCTGCATGTTTTGAGCCCAGTACTGATCCTGAAAAGCGTTTCCAACCCCATTTACAAGTAAAACTAGCTAAAATGTGCCTGGCTGCTATTCACTGAAAAGCTCATTCTGTGTACATTTTTGGCATACGTTTGCTCCTGCCGGGTCAGCTGAGCAGCGAATTTCTATTTAACCACCTGCTATCATGAGAGACCTCAGGGCTGCATGTTTTGAGCCCTGTACTGAGCCTAAAAAGCATTTCCAACCCCACTTACAAGTAAAACTAGCTAAAATGTGCCTGGCTTCTCTTCACTGAAAAGCTCATTCTGTGTACTTTTTTTGCATACCTTTGCTCCTACCGGGTCAGCTGAGCATCGAATTTCTATTTAACCACCTGCTATCATGAGAGACCTCAGGGCTGCATGTTTTGAGCCCAGTACTGAGCCTGAAAAGCATTTCCAACCCTACTTACAAGTAAAACTAGCTAAAATGTGCCTGGCTTCTCTTCACTGAAAAGCTCATTCTGAGTACATTTTTAGCATACGTTTGCTCCTGCCGGGTCAGCTGAGCAGCGAATTTCTATTTAACCACCTGCTATCATGAGAGACCTCAGGGCTGCATGTTTTGAGCCCAGTATTGATCCTGAAAAGCGTTTTCAACCCCATTTACAAGTAAAACTAGCTAAAATGTGCCTGACTTCTCTTCACTGAAAAGCTCATTCTGAGTACATTTTTAGCATACGTTTGCTCCTGCCGGGTCAGCTGAGCAGCGAATTTCTATTTAACCACCTGCTATCATGAGAGACCTCAGGGCTGCATGTTTTGAGTCCAGTACTGAGCCTGAAAAGCATTTCCAACCCCACTTACAAGTAAAACTAGCTAAAATGTGCCTGGCTTCTCTTCACTGAAAAGCTCATTCTGAGTACATTTTAAGCATACGTTTGCTCCTGCCGGGTCAGCTGAGCAGCGAATTTCTATTTAACCACCTGCTATCATGAGAGACCTCAGGGCTGCATGTTTTGAGCCCAGTACTGATCCTGAAAAGCGTTTCCAACCCCTCTTACAAGTAAAACTAGCTAAAATGTGCCTGGCTGCTATTCACTGAAAAGCTCATTCTGTGTACATTTTTGGCATACGTTTGCTCCTACCGGGTCAGCTGAGCAGCGAATTTCTATTTAACCACCTGCTTTCATGAGAGACCTCAGGGCTGCATGTTTTGAGCCCAGTACTGAGCCTGAAAAGCGTTTCCAACCCCACTTACAAGTAAAACTAGCTAAAATGTGCCTGGCTTCTCTTCACTGAAAAGCTCATTCTGAGTACATTTTTAGCATACGTTTGCTCCTGCCGGGTCAGCTGAGCAGCGAATTTCTATTTAACCACCTGCTTTCATGAGAGACCTCAGGGCTGCATGTTTTGAGCCCAGTACTGATCCTGAAAAGCGTTTCCAACCCCACTTACAAGTAAAACTAGCTAAAATGTGCCTGGCTGCTTTTCACTGAAAAGCTCATTCTGTGTACATTTTTGGCATACGTTTGCTCCTGCCGGGTCAGCTGAGCAGCGAATTTCTATTTAACCACCTGCTATCATGAGAGACCACAGGGCTGCATGTTTTGAGCCCAGTACTGATCCTGAAAAGCGTTTCCAACCCCATTTACAAGTAAAACTAGCTAAAATGTGCCTGGCTGCTATTCACTGAAAAGCTCATTCTGTGTACATTTTTGGCATACGTTTGCTCCTGCCGGGTCAGCTGAGCAGCGAATTTCTATTTAACCACCTGCTATCATGAGAGACCACAGGGCTGCATGTTTTGAGCCCAGTACTGATCCTGAAAAGCGTTTCCAACCCCATTTACAAGTAAAACTAGCTAAAATGTGCCTGGCTGCTATTCACTGAAAAGCTCATTCTGTGTACATTTTTGGCATACGTTTGCTCCTGCCGGGTCAGCTGAGCAGCGAATTTCTATTTAACCACCTGCTATCATGAGAGACCTCAGGGCTGCATGTTTTGAGCCCTGTACTGAGCCTAAAAAGCATTTCCAACCCCACTTACAAGTAAAACTAGCTAAAATGTGCCTGGCTTCTCTTCACTGAAAAGCTCATTCTGTGTACTTTTTTTGCATACCTTTGCTCCTACCGGGTCAGCTGAGCATCGAATTTCTATTTAACCACCTGCTATCATGAGAGACCTCAGGGCTGCATGTTTTGAGCCCAGTACTGAGCCTGAAAAGCATTTCCAACCCTACTTACAAGTAAAACTAGCTAAAATGTGCCTGGCTTCTCTTCACTGAAAAGCTCATTCTGAGTACATTTTTAGCATACGTTTGCTCCTGCCGGGTCAGCTGAGCAGCGAATTTCTATTTAATCACCTGCTATCATGAGAGACCTCAGGGCTGCATGTTTTGAGCCCAGTACTGAGCCTGAAAAGCATTTCCAACCCCACTTACAAGTAAAACCAGCTAAAATGTGCCTGGCTTCTCTTCACTGAAAAGCTCATTCTGAGTACATTTTTAGCATACGTTTGCTCCTGCCGGGTCAGCTGAGCAGCGAATTTCCATTTAACCACCTGCTATCATGAGAGACCTCAGGGCTGCATGTTTTGAGCCCAGTATTGATCCTGAAAAGCGTTTTCAACCCCATTTACAAGTAAAGCTAGCTAAAATGTGCCTGGCTGCTATTCACTGAAAAGCTCATTCTGAGTACATTTTTAGCATACGTTTGCTCCTGCCGGGTCAGCTGAGCAGTGAATTTCTATTTAACCACCTGCTTTCATGAGAGACCTCAGGGCTGCATGTTTTGAGCCCAGTATTGATCCTGAAAAGCGTTTTCAACCCCATTTACAAGTAAAACTAGCTAAAATGTGCCTGGCTTCTCTTCACTGAAAAGCTCATTCTGAGTACATTTTTAGCATACGTTTGCTCCTGCCGGGTCAGTTGAGCAGCGAATTTCTATTTAACCACCTGCTTTCATGAGAGACCTCAGGGCTGCATGTTTTGAGCCCAGTACTGAGCCTGAAAAGCGTTTCCACCCCCACTTACAAGTAAAACTAGCTAAAATGTGCCTGGCTTCTCTTCACTGAAAAGCTCATTCTGAGTACATTTTTAGCATACGTTTGCTCCTGCCGGGTCAGCTGAGCAGCGAATTTCTATTTAACCACCTGCTATCATGAGAGACCTCAGGGCTGCATGTTTTGAGTCCAGTACTGAGCCTGAAAAGCATTTCCAACCCCACTTACAAGTAAAACTAGCTAAAATGTGCCTGGCTTCTCTTCACTGAAAAGCTCATTCTGAGTACATTTTAAGCATACGTTTGCTCCTGCCGGGTCAGCTGAGCAGCGAATTTCTATTTAACCACCTGCTATCATGAGAGACCTCAGGGCTGCATGTTTTGAGCCCAGTATTGATCCTGAAAAGCGTTTTCAACCCCATTTACAAGTAAAACTAGCTAAAATGTGCCTGACTTCTCTTCACTGAAAAGCTCATTCTGAGTACATTTTTAGCATACGTTTGCTCCTGCCGGGTCAGCTGAGCAGCGAATTTCTATTTAACCACCTGCTATCATGAGAGACCTCAGGGCTGCATGTTTTGAGTCCAGTACTGAGCCTGAAAAGCATTTCCAACCCCACTTACAAGTAAAACTAGCTAAAATGTGCCTGGCTTCTCTTCACTGAAAAGCTCATTCTGAGTACATTTTAAGCATACGTTTGCTCCTGCCGGGTCAGCTGAGCAGCGAATTTCTATTTAACCACCTGCTATCATGAGAGACCTCAGGGCTGCATGTTTTGAGCCCAGTACTGATCCTGAAAAGCGTTTCCAACCCCTCTTACAAGTAAAACTAGCTAAAATGTGCCTGGCTGCTATTCACTGAAAAGCTCATTCTGTGTACATTTTTGGCATACGTTTGCTCCTACCGGGTCAGCTGAGCAGCGAATTTCTATTTAACCACCTGCTTTCATGAGAGACCTCAGGGCTGCATGTTTTGAGCCCAGTACTGAGCCTGAAAAGCGTTTCCAACCCCACTTACAAGTAAAACTAGCTAAAATGTGCCTGGCTTCTCTTCACTGAAAAGCTCATTCTGAGTACATTTTTAGCATACGTTTGCTCCTGCCGGGTCAGCTGAGCAGCGAATTTCTATTTAACCACCTGCTTTCATGAGAGACCTCAGGGCTGCATGTTTTGAGCCCAGTACTGATCCTGAAAAGCGTTTCCAACCCCACTTACAAGTAAAACTAGCTAAAATGTGCCTGGCTGCTTTTCACTGAAAAGCTCATTCTGTGTACATTTTTGGCATACGTTTGCTCCTGCCGGGTCAGCTGAGCAGCGAATTTCTATTTAACCACCTGCTATCATGAGAGACCACAGGGCTGCATGTTTTGAGCCCAGTACTGATCCTGAAAAGCGTTTCCAACCCCATTTACAAGTAAAACTAGCTAAAATGTGCCTGGCTGCTATTCACTGAAAAGCTCATTCTGTGTACATTTTTGGCATACGTTTGCTCCTGCCGGGTCAGCTGAGCAGCGAATTTCTATTTAACCACCTGCTATCATGAGAGACCACAGGGCTGCATGTTTTGAGCCCAGTACTGATCCTGAAAAGCGTTTCCAACCCCATTTACAAGTAAAACTAGCTAAAATGTGCCTGGCTGCTATTCACTGAAAAGCTCATTCTGTGTACATTTTTGGCATACGTTTGCTCCTGCCGGGTCAGCTGAGCAGCGAATTTCTATTTAACCACCTGCTATCATGAGAGACCTCAGGGCTGCATGTTTTGAGCCCTGTACTGAGCCTAAAAAGCATTTCCAACCCCACTTACAAGTAAAACTAGCTAAAATGTGCCTGGCTTCTCTTCACTGAAAAGCTCATTCTGTGTACTTTTTTTGCATACCTTTGCTCCTACCGGGTCAGCTGAGCATCGAATTTCTATTTAACCACCTGCTATCATGAGAGACCTCAGGGCTGCATGTTTTGAGCCCAGTACTGAGCCTGAAAAGCATTTCCAACCCTACTTACAAGTAAAACTAGCTAAAATGTGCCTGGCTTCTCTTCACTGAAAAGCTCATTCTGAGTACATTTTTAGCATACGTTTGCTCCTGCCGGGTCAGCTGAGCAGCGAATTTCTATTTAACCACCTGCTATCATGAGAGACCTCAGGGCTGCATGTTTTGAGCCCAGTATTGATCCTGAAAAGCGTTTTCAACCCCATTTACAAGTAAAACTAGCTAAAATGTGCCTGACTTCTCTTCACTGAAAAGCTCATTCTGAGTACATTTTTAGCATACGTTTGCTCCTGCCGGGTCAGCTGAGCAGCGAATTTCTATTTAACCACCTGCTATCATGAGAGACCTCAGGGCTGCATGTTTTGAGTCCAGTACTGAGCCTGAAAAGCATTTCCAACCCCACTTACAAGTAAAACTAGCTAAAATGTGCCTGGCTTCTCTTCACTGAAAAGCTCATTCTGAGTACATTTTAAGCATACGTTTGCTCCTGCCGGGTCAGCTGAGCAGCGAATTTCTATTTAACCACCTGCTATCATGAGAGACCTCAGGGCTGCATGTTTTGAGCCCAGTACTGATCCTGAAAAGCGTTTCCAACCCCTCTTACAAGTAAAACTAGCTAAAATGTGCCTGGCTGCTATTCACTGAAAAGCTCATTCTGTGTACATTTTTGGCATACGTTTGCTCCTACCGGGTCAGCTGAGCAGCGAATTTCTATTTAACCACCTGCTTTCATGAGAGACCTCAGGGCTGCATGTTTTGAGCCCAGTACTGAGCCTGAAAAGCGTTTCCAACCCCACTTACAAGTAAAACTAGCTAAAATGTGCCTGGCTTCTCTTCACTGAAAAGCTCATTCTGAGTACATTTTTAGCATACGTTTGCTCCTGCCGGGTCAGCTGAGCAGCGAATTTCTATTTAACCACCTGCTTTCATGAGAGACCTCAGGGCTGCATGTTTTGAGCCCAGTACTGATCCTGAAAAGCGTTTCCAACCCCACTTACAAGTAAAACTAGCTAAAATGTGCCTGGCTGCTTTTCACTGAAAAGCTCATTCTGTGTACATTTTTGGCATACGTTTGCTCCTGCCGGGTCAGCTGAGCAGCGAATTTCTATTTAACCACCTGCTATCATGAGAGACCACAGGGCTGCATGTTTTGAGCCCAGTACTGATCCTGAAAAGCGTTTCCAACCCCATTTACAAGTAAAACTAGCTAAAATGTGCCTGGCTGCTATTCACTGAAAAGCTCATTCTGTGTACATTTTTGGCATACGTTTGCTCCTGCCGGGTCAGCTGAGCAGCGAATTTCTATTTAACCACCTGCTATCATGAGAGACCACAGGGCTGCATGTTTTGAGCCCAGTACTGATCCTGAAAAGCGTTTCCAACCCCATTTACAAGTAAAACTAGCTAAAATGTGCCTGGCTGCTATTCACTGAAAAGCTCATTCTGTGTACATTTTTGGCATACGTTTGCTCCTGCCGGGTCAGCTGAGCAGCGAATTTCTATTTAACCACCTGCTATCATGAGAGACCTCAGGGCTGCATGTTTTGAGCCCTGTACTGAGCCTAAAAAGCATTTCCAACCCCACTTACAAGTAAAACTAGCTAAAATGTGCCTGGCTTCTCTTCACTGAAAAGCTCATTCTGTGTACTTTTTTTGCATACCTTTGCTCCTACCGGGTCAGCTGAGCATCGAATTTCTATTTAACCACCTGCTATCATGAGAGACCTCAGGGCTGCATGTTTTGAGCCCAGTACTGAGCCTGAAAAGCATTTCCAACCCTACTTACAAGTAAAACTAGCTAAAATGTGCCTGGCTTCTCTTCACTGAAAAGCTCATTCTGAGTACATTTTTAGCATACGTTTGCTCCTGCCGGGTCAGCTGAGCAGCGAATTTCTATTTAATCACCTGCTATCATGAGAGACCTCAGGGCTGCATGTTTTGAGCCCAGTACTGAGCCTGAAAAGCATTTCCAACCCCACTTACAAGTAAAACCAGCTAAAATGTGCCTGGCTTCTCTTCACTGAAAAGCTCATTCTGAGTACATTTTAAGCATACGTTTGCTCCTGCCGGGTCAGCTGAGCAGCGAATTTCCATTTAACCACCTGCTATCATGAGAGACCTCAGGGCTGCATGTTTTAAGCCCAGCACTGATCCTGAAAAGCGTTTCCAACCCCACTTACAAGTAAAACTAGCTAAAATGTGCCTGGCTTCTCTTCACTGAAAAGCTCATTCTGAGTACATTTTTAGCATACGTTTGCTCCTGCCGGGTCAGCTGAGCAGCGAATTTCTATTTAACCACCTGCTATCATGAGAGACCTCAGGGCTGCATGTTTTGAGCCCAGTACTGATCCTGAACAGCGTTTCCAACCCCATTTACAAGTAAAACTACCTAAAATGTGCCTGGCTGCTATTCACTGAAAAGCTCATTCTGTGTACATTTTTAGCATACGTTTGCTCCTACCTGGTCAGCTGAGCAGCGAATTTCTATTTAACCACCTGCTTTCATGAGAGACCTCAGGGCTGCATGTTTTGAGCCCAGTACTGAGCCTGAAAAGCATTTCCAACCCCACTTACAAGTAAAACTAGCTAAAATGTGCCTGGCTTCTCTTCACTGAAAAGCTCATTCTGAGTACATTTTTAGCATACGTTTGCTCCTGCCGGGTCAGCTGAGCAGCGAATTTCTATTTAACCACCTGCTATCATGAGAGACCTCAGGGCTGCATGTTTTGAGCCCAGTACTGATCCTGAAAAGCGTTTCCAACCCCACTTACAAGTAAAACTAGCTAAAATGTGCCTGGCTGCTATTCACTGAAAAGCTCATTCTGTGTACATTTTTGGCATATGTTTCCTCCTACCGGGTCAGCTGAGCAGAGAATTTCTATTTAACCACCTGCTTTCATGAGAGACCTCAGAGCTGCATGTTTTGAGCCCAGTACTGAGCCTGAAAAGCATTTCCAACCCCACTTACAAGTAAAACTAGCTAAAATGTGCCTGGCTTCTCTTCACTGAAAGCTCATTCTGAGTACATTTTTAGCATACGTTTGCTCCTGCCGGGTCAGCTGAGCAGCGAATTTCTATTTAACCACCTGCTATCATGAGAGACCTCAGGGCTGCATGTTTTGAGCCCAGTACCGAGCCTGAAAAGCATTTCCAACCCCACTTACAAGTAAATCTAGCTAAAATGTGCCTGGCTTCTCTTCACTGAAAAGCTAATTCTTTTTACATTTTAAGCATACGTTTGCTCCTGCCGGGTCAGCTGAGCAGCGAATTTCTATTTAACTACCTGCTATCATGAGAGACCTCAGGGCTGCATGTTTTGAGCCCAGTACTGATCCTGAAAAGCGTTTCCAACCCCACTTACAAGTAAAACTAGCTAAAATGTGCCTGGCTGCTATTCACTGAAAAGCTCATTCTGTGTACATTTTTGGCATACCTTTGCTCCTACCGGGTCAGCTGAGCAGCGATTTCTATTTAACCACCTGCTTTCATGAGAGACCTCAGGGCTGCATGTTTTGAGCCCAGTACTTAGCCTGAAAAGCATTTCCAACCCCACTTACAAGTAAAACTAGCTAAAATGTGCCTGGCTTCTCTTCACTGAAAAGCTCATTCTGAGTACATTTTTAGCATACGTTTGCTCCTGCCGGGTCAGTTGAGCAGCGAATTTCTATTTAACCACCTGCTTTCATGAGAGACCTCAGGGATGCATGTTTTGAGCCCAGCACTGAGCCTGAAAAGCGTTTCCAACCCCACTTACAAGTAAAACTAGCTAAAATGTGCCTGGCTTCTCTTCACTGAAAAGCTCATTCTGAGTACATTTAGCATACGTTTGCTCCTGCCGGGTCAGCTGAGCAGCGAATTTCTATTTAACCACCTGCTTTCATGAGAGACCTCAGGGCTGCATGTTTTGAGCCCAGTACTGATCCTGAAAAGCGTTTCCAACCCCTCTTACAAGTAAAACTAGCTAAAATGTGCCTGGCTGCTATTCACTGAAAAGCTCATTCTGTGTACATTTTTGGCATACGTTTGCTCCTACCGGGTCAGCTGAGCAGCGAATTTCTATTTAACCACCTGCTTTCATGAGAGACCTCAGGGCCGCATGTTTCGAGCCCAGTACTGAGCCTGAAAAGCGTTTCCAACCCCACTTACAAGTAAAACTAGCTAAAATGTGCCTGGCTTCTCTTCACTGAAAAGCTCATTCTGAGTACATTTTTAGCATACGTTTGCTCCTGCCGGGTCAGCTGAGCAGCGAATTTCTATTTAACCACCTGCTTTCATGAGAGACCTCAGGGCTGCATGTTTTGAGCCCAGTACTGATCCTGAAAAGCGTTTCCAACCCCACTTACAAGTAAAACTAGCTAAAATGTGCCTGGCTGCTTTTCACTGAAAAGCTCATTCTGTGTACATTTTAAGCATACGTTTGCTCCTGCCGGGTCAGCTGAGCAGCGAATTTCTATTTAACCACCTGCTATCATGAGAGACCACAGGGCTGCATGTTTTGAGCCCAGTACTGATCCTGAACAGCGTTTCCAACCCCATTCACAAGTAAAACTACCTAAAATGTGCCTGGCTGCTATTCACTGAAAAGCTCATTCTGTGTACATTTTTAGCATACGTTTGCTCCTACCTGGTCAACTGAGCAGCGAATTTCTATTTAACCACCTGCTTTCATGAGAGACCTCAGAGCTGCATGTTTTGAGCCCAGTACTGAGCCTGAAAAGCATTTCCAACCCCACTTACAAGTAAAACTAGCTAAAATGTGCCTGGCTTCTCTTCACTGAAAAGCTCATTCTGAGTACATTTTTAGCATACGTTTGCTCCTGCCGGGTCAGCTGAGCAGCGAATTTCTATTTAACCACCTGCTTTCATGAGAGACCTCAGGGCTGCATGTTTTGAGCCCAGTACTGAGCCTGAAAAGCGTTTCCAACCCCACTTACAAGTAAAACTAGCTAAAATGTGCCTGGCTTCTCTTCACTGAAAAGCTCATTCTGAGTACATTTTTAGCATACGTTTGCTCCTGCCGGGTCAGCTGAGCAGCGAATTTCTATTTAACCACCTGCTATCATGAGAGACCTCAGGGCTGCATGTTTTGAGTCCAGTACTGAGCCTGAAAAGCATTTCCAACCCCACTTACAAGTAAAACTAACTAAAATGTGCCTGGCTTCTCTTCACTGAAAAGCTCATTCTGAGTACATTTTAAGCATACGTTTGCTCCTGCCGGGTCAGCTGAGCAGCGAATTTCTATTTAACCACCTGCTATCATGAGAGACCTCAGGGCTGCATGTTTTGAGCCCAGTACTGATCCTGAAAAGCGTTTCCAACCCCACTTACAAGTAAAACTAGCTAAAATGTGCCTGGCTTCTCTTCACTGAAAAGCTCATTCTGAGTACATTTTAAGCATACGTTTGCTCCTGCCGGGTCAGCTGAGCAGCGAATTTCTATTTAACCACCTGCTATCATGAGAGACCTCAGGGCTGCATGTTTTGAGCCCAGTACTGATCCTGAAAAGCGTTTCCAACCCCACTTACAAGTAAAACTAGCTAAAATGTGCCTGGCTGCTATTCACTGAAAAGCTCATTCTGTGTAAAATTTTTGGCATACCTTTGCTCCTACCGGGTCAGCTGAGCAGTGAATTTCTATTTAACCACCTGCTTTCATGAGAGACCTCAGGGCTGCATGTTTTGAGCCCAGTACTTAGCCTGAAAAGCATTTCCAACCCCACTTGCAAGTAAAACTAGCTAAAATGTGCCTGGCTTCTCTTCACTGAAAAGCTCATTCTGAGTACATTTTTAGCATACGTTTGCTCCTGCCGGGTCAACTGAGCAGCGAATTTCTATTTAACCACCTGCTTTCATGAGAGACCTCAGGGATGCATGTTTTGAGCCCAGCACTGAGCCTGAAAAGCGTTTCCAACCCCACTTACAAGTAAAACTAGCTAAAATGTGCCTCGCTTCTCTTCACTGAAAAGCTGATTCTGAGTACATTTTTAGCATACGTTTGCTCCTGCCGGGTCAGCTGAGCAGCGAATTTTTATTTAACCACCTGCTATCATGAGAGACCTCAGGGCTGCATGTTTTGAGCCCAGTACTGATCCTGAAAAGCGTTTCCAACCCCACTTACAAGTAAAACTAGATAAAATGTGCCTGGCTGCTATTCACTGAAAAGCTCATTCTGTGTACATTTTTAGCATACGTTTGCTCCTGCCGGGTCAGCTGAGCAGCGAATTTCTATTTAACCACCTGCTATCATGAGAGACCTCAGGGCTGCATGTTTTGAGTCCAGTACTGAGCCTGAAAAGCATTTCCAACCCCACTTACAAGTAAAACTAGCTAAAATGTGCCTGGCTTCTCTTCACTGAAAAGCTCATTCTGAGTACATTTTTAGCATACGTTTGCTCCTGCCGGGTCAGCTGAGCAGCGAATTTCTATTTAACCACCTGCTATCATGAGAGACCTCAGGGCTGCATGTTTTGAGTCCAGTACTGAGCCTGAAAAGCATTTCCAACCCCACTTACACGTAAAACTAACTAAAATGTGCCTGGCTTCTCTTCACTGAAAAGCTCATTCTGAGTACATTTTTAGCATACGTTTGCTCCTGCCGGGTCAGCTGAGCAGCGAATTTCTATTTAACCACCTGCTTTCATGAGAGACCTCAGGGCTGCATGTTTTGAGCCCAGTATTGATCCTGAAAAGCGTTTTCAACCCCATTTACAAGTAAAACTAGCTAAAATGTGCCTGGCTGCTATTCACTGAAAAGCTCATTCTGTGTACATTTTTGGCATACGTTTGCTACTACCGGGTCAGCTGAGCAGCGAATTTCTATTTAACCACCTGCTTTCATGAGAGACCTCAGGGCTGCATGTTTTGAGCCCAGTACGGAGCCTGAAAAGCATTTCCAGCCCCACTTACAAGTAAAACTAGCTAAAATGTGCCTGGCTTCTCTTCACTGAAAAGCTCATTCTGAGTACATTTTTAGCATACGTTTGCTCCTGCCGGGTCAGCTGAGCAGCGAATTTCTATTTAATCACCTGCTATCATGAGAGACCTCAGGGCTGCATGTTTTGAGCCCAGTACTGAGCCTGAAAAGCATTTCCAACCCCACTTACAAGTAAAACTAGCTAAAATGTGCCTGGCTTCTCTTCACTGAAAAGCTCATTCTGAGTACATTTTAAGCATACGTTTGCTCCTACCGGGTCAGCTGAGCAGCGAATTTCTATTTAACCACCTGCTATCACGAGAGACCTCAGGGCTGCATGTTTTGAGCCCAGTACTGATCCTGAAAAGCGTTTCCAACCCCACTTACAAGTAAAACTAGCTAAAATGTGCCTGGCTGCTATTCACTGAAAAGCTCATTCTGAGTACATTTTTAGCATACGTTTGCTCCTGCCGGGTCAGCTGAGCAGCGAATTTCTATTTAACCACCTGCTTTCATGAGAGACCTCAGGGCTGCATGTTTTGAGCCCAGTATTGATCCTGAAAAGCGTTTTCAACCCCATTTACAAGTAAAACTAGCTAAAATGTGCCTGGCTGCTTTTCACTGAAAAGCTCATTCTGAGTACATTTTTAGCATACGTTTGCTCCTGCCGGGTCAGCTGAGCAGCGAATTTCTATTTAACCACCTGCTTTCATGAGAGACCTCAGGGATGCATGTTTTGAGCCCAGCACTGAGCCTGAAAAGCGTTTCCAACCCCACTTACAAGTAAAACTAGCTAAAATGTGCCTCGCTTCTCTTCACTGAAAAGCTGATTCTGAGTACATTTTTAGCATACGTTTGCTCCTGCCGGGTCAGCTGAGCAGCGAATTTCTATTTAACCACCTGCTATCATGAGAGACCTCAGGGCTGCATGTTTTGAGCCCAGTACTGATCCTGAAAAGCGTTTCCAACCCCACTTACAAGTAAAACTAGCTAAAATGTGCCTGGCTGCTATTCACTGAAAAGCTCATTCTCTGTACATTTTTGGCATATGTTTCCTCCTACCGGGTCAGCTGAGCAGAGAATTTCTATTTAACCACCTGCTTTCATGAGAGACCTCAGAGCTGCATGTTTTGAGCCCAGTACTGAGCCTGAAAAGCATTTCCAACCCCACTTACAAGTAAAACTAGCTAAAATGTGCCTGGCTTCTCTTCACTGAAAAGCTCATTCTGAGTACATTTTTAGCATACGTTTGCTCCTGCCGGGTCAGCTGAGCAGCGAATTTCTATTTAACCACCTGCTTTCATGAGAGACCTCAGGGCTGCATGTTTTGAGCCCAGTACTGAGCCTGAAAAGCGTTTCCAACCCCACTTACAAGTAAAACTAGCTAAAATGTGCCTGACTTCTCTTCACTGAAAAGCTCATTCTGAGTACATTTTTAGCATACGTTTGCTCCTGCCGGGTCAGCTGAGCAGCGAATTTCTATTTAACCACCTGCTATCATGAGAGACCTCAGGGCTGCATGTTTTGAGTCCAGTACTGAGCCTGAAAAGCATTTCCAACCCCACTTACAAGTAAAACTAGCTAAAATGTGCCTGGCTTCTCTTCACTGAAAAGCTCATTCTGAGTACATTTTAAGCATACGTTTGCTCCTGCCGGGTCAGCTGAGCAGCGAATTTCTATTTAACCACCTGCTATCATGAGAGACCTCAGGGCTGCATGTTTTGAGCCCAGTACTGATCCTGAAAAGCGTTTCCAACCCCTCTTACAAGTAAAACTAGCTAAAATGTGCCTGGCTGCTATTCACTGAAAAGCTCATTCTGTGTACATTTTTGGCATACGTTTGCTCCTACCGGGTCAGCTGAGCAGCGAATTTCTATTTAACCACCTGCTTTCATGAAAGACCTCAGGGCTGCATGTTTTGAGCCCAGTACTGAGCCTGAAAAGCGTTTCCAACCCCACTTACAAGTAAAACTAGCTAAAATGTGCCTGGCTTCTCTTCACTGAAAAGCTCATTCTGAGTACATTTTTAGCATACGTTTGCTCCTGCCGGGTCAGCTGAGCAGCGAATTTCTATTTAACCACCTGCTTTCATGAGAGACCTCAGGGCTGCATGTTTTGAGCCCAGTACTGATCCTGAAAAGCGTTTCCAACCCCACTTACAAGTAAAACTAGATAAAATGTGCCTGGCTGCTATTCACTGAAAAGCTCATTCTCTGTACATTTTTGGCATATGTTTCCTCCTACCGGGTCAGCTGAGCAGAGAATTTCTATTTAACCACCTGCTTTCATGAGAGACCTCAGAGCTGCATGTTTTGAGCCCAGTACTGAGCCTGAAAAGCATTTCCAACCCCACTTACAAGTAAAACTAGCTAAAATGTGCCTGGCTTCTCTTCACTGAAAAGCTCATTCTGAGTACATTTTTAGCATACGTTTGCTCCTGCCGGGTCAGCTGAGCAGCGAATTTCTATTTAACCACCTGCTTTCATGAGAGACCTCAGGGCTGCATGTTTTGAGCCCAGTACTGAGCCTGAAAAGCGTTTCCAACCCCACTTACAAGTAAAACTAGCTAAAATGTGCCTGGCTGCTCTTCACTGAAAAGCTCATTCTGAGTACATTTTTAGCATACGTTTGCTCCTGCCGGGTCAGCTGAGCAGCGAATTTCTATTTAACCACCTGCTATCATGAGAGACCTCAGGGCTGCATGTTTTGAGTCCAGTACTGAGCCTGAAAAGCATTTCCAACCCCACTTACAAGTAAAACTAACTAAAATGTGCCTGGCTTCTCTTCACTGAAAAGCTCATTCTGAGTACATTTTTAGCATACGTTTGCTCCTGCCGGGTCAGCTGAGCAGCGAATTTCTATTTAACCACCTGCTTTCATGAGAGACCTCAGGGCTGCATGTTTTGAGCCCAGTATTGATCCTGAAAAGCGTTTTCAACCCCATTTACAAGTAAAACTAGCTAAAATGTGCCTGGCTGCTATTCACTGAAAAGCTCATTCTGTGTACATTTTTGGCATACGTTTGCTACTACCGGGTCAGCTGAGCAGCGAATTTCTATTTAACCACCTGCTTTCATGAGAGACCTCAGGGCTGCATGTTTTGAGCCCAGTACTGAGCCTGAAAAGCATTTCCAGCCCCACTTACAAGTAAAACTAGCTAAAATGTGCCTGGCTTCTCTTCACTGAAAAGCTCATTCTGAGTACATTTTTAGCATACGTTTGCTCCTGCCGGGTCAGCTGAGCAGCGAATTTCTATTTAATCAACTGCTATCATGAGAGACCTCAGGGCTGCATGTTTTGAGCCCAGTACTGAGCCTGAAAAGCATTTCCAACCCCACTTACAAGTAAAACTAGCTAAAATGTGCCTGGCTTCTCTTCACTGAAAAGCTCATTCTGAGTACATTTTAAGCATACGTTTGCTCCTACCGGGTCAGCTGAGCAGCGAATTTCTATTTAACCACCTGCTTTCATGAGAGACCTCAGGGCTGCATGTTTTGAGCCCAGTATTGATCCTGAAAAGCGTTTTCAACCCCATTTACAAGTAAAACTAGCTAAAATGTGCCTGGCTGCTTTTCACTGAAAAGCTCATTCTGAGTACATTTTTAGCATACGTTTGCTCCTGCCGGGTCAGCTGAGCAGCGAATTTCTATTTAACCACCTGCTTTCATGAGAGACCTCAGGGATGCATGTTTTGAGCCCAGCACTGAGCCTGAAAAGCGTTTCCAACCCCACTTACAAGTAAAACTAGCTAAAATGTGCCTCGCTTCTCTTCACTGAAAAGCTGATTCTGAGTACATTTTTAGCATACGTTTGCTCCTGCCGGGTCAGCTGAGCAGCGAATTTCTATTTAACCACCTGCTATCATGAGAGACCTCAGGGCTGCATGTTTTGAGCCAAGTACTGATCCTGAAAAGCGTTTCCAACCCCACTTACAAGTAAAACTAGCTAAAATGTGCCTGGCTGCTATTCACTGAAAAGCTCATTCTCTGTACATTTTTGGCATATGTTTCCTCCTACCGGGTCAGCTGAGCAGAGAATTTCTATTTAACCACCTGCTTTCATGAGAGACCTCAGAGCTGCATGTTTTGAGCCCAGTACTGAGCCTGAAAAGCATTTCCAACCCCACTTACAAGTAAAACTAGCTAAAATGTGCCTGGCTTCTCTTCACTGAAAAGCTCATTCTGAGTACATTTTTAGCATACGTTTGCTCCTGCCGGGTCAGCTGAGCAGCGAATTTCTATTTAACCACCTGCTTTCATGAGAGACCTCAGGGCTGCATGTTTTGAGCCCAGTACTGAGCCTGAAAAGCGTTTCCAACCCCACTTACAAGTAAAACTAGCTAAAATGTGCCTGGCTTCTCTTCACTGAAAAGCTCATTCTGAGTACATTTTTAGCATACGTTTGCTCCTGCCGGGTCAGCTGAGCAGCGAATTTCTATTTAACCACCTGCTATCATGAGAGACCTCAGGGCTGCATGTTTTGAGTCCAGTACTGAGCCTGAAAAGCATTTCCAACCCCACTTACAAGTAAAACTAGCTAAAATGTGCCTGGCTTCTCTTCACTGAAAAGCTCATTCTGAGTACATTTTAAGCATACGTTTGCTCCTGCCGGGTCAGCTGAGCAGCGAATTTCTATTTAACCACCTGCTATCATGAGAGACCTCAGGGCTGCATGTTTTGAGCCCAGTACTGATCCTGAAAAGCGTTTCCAACCCCACTTACAAGTAAAACTAGCTAAAATGTGCCTGGCTGCTATTCACTGAAAAGCTCATTCTGAGTACATTTTTAGCATACGTTTGCTCCTGCCGGGTCAGCTGAGCAGTGAATTTCTATTTAACCACCTGCTTTCATGAGAGACCTCAGGGCTGCATGTTTTGAGCCCAGTATTGATCCTGAAAAGCGTTTTCAACCCCATTTACAAGTAAAACTAGCTAAAATGTGCCTGGCTTCTCTTCACTGAAAAGCTCATTCTGAGTACATTTTTAGCATACGTTTGCTCCTGCCGGGTCAGTTGAGCAGCGAATTTCTATTTAACCACCTGCTTTCATGAGAGACCTCAGGGCTGCATGTTTTGAGCCCAGTACTGAGCCTGAAAAGCGTTTCCACCCCCACTTACAAGTAAAACTAGCTAAAATGTGCCTGGCTTCTCTTCACTGAAAAGCTCATTCTGAGTACATTTTTAGCATACGTTTGCTCCTGCCGGGTCAGCTGAGCAGCGAATTTCTATTTAACCACCTGCTATCATGAGAGACCTCAGGGCTGCATGTTTTGAGTCCAGTACTGAGCCTGAAAAGCATTTCCAACCCCACTTACAAGTAAAACTAGCTAAAATGTGCCTGGCTTCTCTTCACTGAAAAGCTCATTCTGAGTACATTTTAAGCATACGTTTGCTCCTGCCGGGTCAGCTGAGCAGCGAATTTCTATTTAACCACCTGCTATCATGAGAGACCTCAGGGCTGCATGTTTTGAGCCCAGTATTGATCCTGAAAAGCGTTTTCAACCCCATTTACAAGTAAAACTAGCTAAAATGTGCCTGACTTCTCTTCACTGAAAAGCTCATTCTGAGTACATTTTTAGCATACGTTTGCTCCTGCCGGGTCAGCTGAGCAGCGAATTTCTATTTAACCACCTGCTATCATGAGAGACCTCAGGGCTGCATGTTTTGAGTCCAGTACTGAGCCTGAAAAGCATTTCCAACCCCACTTACAAGTAAAACTAGCTAAAATGTGCCTGGCTTCTCTTCACTGAAAAGCTCATTCTGAGTACATTTTAAGCATACGTTTGCTCCTGCCGGGTCAGCTGAGCAGCGAATTTCTATTTAACCACCTGCTATCATGAGAGACCTCAGGGCTGCATGTTTTGAGCCCAGTACTGATCCTGAAAAGCGTTTCCAACCCCTCTTACAAGTAAAACTAGCTAAAATGTGCCTGGCTGCTATTCACTGAAAAGCTCATTCTGTGTACATTTTTGGCATACGTTTGCTCCTACCGGGTCAGCTGAGCAGCGAATTTCTATTTAACCACCTGCTTTCATGAGAGACCTCAGGGCTGCATGTTTTGAGCCCAGTACTGAGCCTGAAAAGCGTTTCCAACCCCACTTACAAGTAAAACTAGCTAAAATGTGCCTGGCTTCTCTTCACTGAAAAGCTCATTCTGAGTACATTTTTAGCATACGTTTGCTCCTGCCGGGTCAGCTGAGCAGCGAATTTCTATTTAACCACCTGCTTTCATGAGAGACCTCAGGGCTGCATGTTTTGAGCCCAGTACTGATCCTGAAAAGCGTTTCCAACCCCACTTACAAGTAAAACTAGCTAAAATGTGCCTGGCTGCTTTTCACTGAAAAGCTCATTCTGTGTACATTTTTGGCATACGTTTGCTCCTGCCGGGTCAGCTGAGCAGCGAATTTCTATTTAACCACCTGCTATCATGAGAGACCACAGGGCTGCATGTTTTGAGCCCAGTACTGATCCTGAAAAGCGTTTCCAACCCCATTTACAAGTAAAACTAGCTAAAATGTGCCTGGCTGCTATTCACTGAAAAGCTCATTCTGTGTACATTTTTGGCATACGTTTGCTCCTGCCGGGTCAGCTGAGCAGCGAATTTCTATTTAACCACCTGCTATCATGAGAGACCACAGGGCTGCATGTTTTGAGCCCAGTACTGATCCTGAAAAGCGTTTCCAACCCCATTTACAAGTAAAACTAGCTAAAATGTGCCTGGCTGCTATTCACTGAAAAGCTCATTCTGTGTACATTTTTGGCATACGTTTGCTCCTGCCGGGTCAGCTGAGCAGCGAATTTCTATTTAACCACCTGCTATCATGAGAGACCTCAGGGCTGCATGTTTTGAGCCGTGTACTGAGCCTAAAAAGCATTTCCAACCCCACTTACAAGTAAAACTAGCTAAAATGTGCCTGGCTTCTCTTCACTGAAAAGCTCATTCTGTGTACTTTTTTTGCATACCTTTGCTCCTACCGGGTCAGCTGAGCATCGAATTTCTATTTAACCACCTGCTATCATGAGAGACCTCAGGGCTGCATGTTTTGAGCCCAGTACTGAGCCTGAAAAGCATTTCCAACCCTACTTACAAGTAAAACTAGCTAAAATGTGCCTGGCTTCTCTTCACTGAAAAGCTCATTCTGAGTACATTTTTAGCATACGTTTGCTCCTGCCGGGTCAGCTGAGCAGCGAATTTCTATTTAATCACCTGCTATCATGAGAGACCTCAGGGCTGCATGTTTTGAGCCCAGTACTGAGCCTGAAAAGCATTTCCAACCCCACTTACAAGTAAAACCAGCTAAAATGTGCCTGGCTTCTCTTCACTGAAAAGCTCATTCTGAGTACATTTTAAGCATACGTTTGCTCCTGCCGGGTCAGCTGAGCAGCGAATTTCCATTTAACCACCTGCTATCATGAGAGACCTCAGGGCTGCATGTTTTAAGCCCAGCACTGATCCTGAAAAGCGTTTCCAACCCCACTTACAAGTAAAACTAGCTAAAATGTGCCTGGCTTCTCTTCACTGAAAAGCTCATTCTGAGTACATTTTTAGCATACGTTTGCTCCTGCCGGGTCAGCTGAGCAGCGAATTTCTATTTAACCACCTGCTATCATGAGAGACCTCAGGGCTGCATGTTTTGAGCCCAGTACTGATCCTGAACAGCGTTTCCAACCCCATTTACAAGTAAAACTACCTAAAATGTGCCTGGCTGCTATTCACTGAAAAGCTCATTCTGTGTACATTTTTAGCATACGTTTGCTCCTACCTGGTCAGCTGAGCAGCGAATTTCTATTTAACCACCTGCTTTCATGAGAGACCTCAGGGCTGCATGTTTTGAGCCCAGTACTGAGCCTGAAAAGCATTTCCAACCCCACTTACAAGTAAAACTAGCTAAAATGTGCCTGGCTTCTCTTCACTGAAAAGCTCATTCTGAGTACATTTTTAGCATACGTTTGCTCCTGCCGGGTCAGCTGAGCAGCGAATTTCTATTTAACCACCTGCTATCATGAGAGACCTCAGGGCTGCATGTTTTGAGCCCAGTACTGATCCTGAAAAGCGTTTCCAACCCCACTTACAAGTAAAACTAGCTAAAATGTGCCTGGCTGCTATTCACTGAAAAGCTCATTCTGTGTACATTTTTGGCATATGTTTCCTCCTACCGGGTCAGCTGAGCAGAGAATTTCTATTTAACCACCTGCTTTCATGAGAGACCTCAGAGCTGCATGTTTTGAGCCCAGTACTGAGCCTGAAAAGCATTTCCAACCCCACTTACAAGTAAAACTAGCTAAAATGTGCCTGGCTTCTCTTCACTGAAAGCTCATTCTGAGTACATTTTTAGCATACGTTTGCTCCTGCCGGGTCAGCTGAGCAGCGAATTTCTATTTAACCACCTGCTATCATGAGAGACCTCAGGGCTGCATGTTTTGAGCCCAGTACCGAGCCTGAAAAGCATTTCCAACCCCACTTACAAGTAAATCTAGCTAAAATGTGCCTGGCTTCTCTTCACTGAAAAGCTAATTCTTTTTACATTTTAAGCATACGTTTGCTCCTGCCGGGTCAGCTGAGCAGCGAATTTCTATTTAACCACCTGCTATCATGAGAGACCTCAGGGCTGCATGTTTTGAGCCCAGTACTGATCCTGAAAAGCGTTTCCAACCCCACTTACAAGTAAAACTAGCTAAAATGTGCCTGGCTGCTATTCACTGAAAAGCTCATTCTGTGTACATTTTTGGCATACCTTTGCTCCTACCGGGTCAGCTGAGCAGCGATTTCTATTTAACCACCTGCTTTCATGAGAGACCTCAGGGCTGCATGTTTTGAGCCCAGTACTTAGCCTGAAAAGCATTTCCAACCCCACTTACAAGTAAAACTAGCTAAAATGTGCCTGGCTTCTCTTCACTGAAAAGCTCATTCTGAGTACATTTTTAGCATACGTTTGCTCCTGCCGGGTCAGTTGAGCAGCGAATTTCTATTTAACCACCTGCTTTCATGAGAGACCTCAGGGATGCATGTTTTGAGCCCAGCACTGAGCCTGAAAAGCGTTTCCAACCCCACTTACAAGTAAAACTAGCTAAAATGTGCCTGGCTTCTCTTCACTGAAAAGCTCATTCTGAGTACATTTAGCATACGTTTGCTCCTGCCGGGTCAGCTGAGCAGCGAATTTCTATTTAACCACCTGCTTTCATGAGAGACCTCAGGGCTGCATGTTTTGAGCCCAGTACTGATCCTGAAAAGCGTTTCCAACCCCTCTTACAAGTAAAACTAGCTAAAATGTGCCTGGCTGCTATTCACTGAAAAGCTCATTCTGTGTACATTTTTGGCATACGTTTGCTCCTACCGGGTCAGCTGAGCAGCGAATTTCTATTTAACCACCTGCTTTCATGAGAGACCTCAGGGCCGCATGTTTCGAGCCCAGTACTGAGCCTGAAAAGCGTTTCCAACCCCACTTACAAGTAAAACTAGCTAAAATGTGCCTGGCTTCTCTTCACTGAAAAGCTCATTCTGAGTACATTTTTAGCATACGTTTGCTCCTGCCGGGTCAGCTGAGCAGCGAATTTCTATTTAACCACCTGCTTTCATGAGAGACCTCAGGGCTGCATGTTTTGAGCCCAGTACTGATCCTGAAAAGCGTTTCCAACCCCACTTACAAGTAAAACTAGCTAAAATGTGCCTGGCTGCTTTTCACTGAAAAGCTCATTCTGTGTACATTTTAAGCATACGTTTGCTCCTGCCGGGTCAGCTGAGCAGCGAATTTCTATTTAACCACCTGCTATCATGAGAGACCACAGGGCTGCATGTTTTGAGCCCAGTACTGATCCTGAAAAGCGTTTCCAACCCCATTTACAAGTAAAACTAGCTAAAATGTGCCTGGCTGCTATTCACTGAAAAGCTCATTTTGTGTACATTTTTGGCATACGTTTGCTCCTACCGGTCAGCTGAGCATCGAATTTCTATTTAACCACCTGCTATCATGAGAGACCTCAGGGCTGCATGTTTTGAGCCCAGTACTGAGCCTGAAAAGCATTTCCAACCCTACTTACAAGTAAAACTAGCTAAAATGTGCCTGGCTTCTCTTCACTGAAAAGCTCATTCTGAGTACATTTTAAGCATACGTTTGCTCCTGCCGGGTCAGCTGAGCAGCAAATTTCTATTTAACCACCTGCTATCATGAGAGACCTCAGGGCTGCATGTTTTGAGCCCAGCACTGATCCTGAAAAGCGTTTCCAACCCCACTTACAAGTAAAACTAGCTAAAATGTGCCTGGCTTCTCTTCACTGAAAAGCTCATTCTGAGTACATTTTTAGCATACGTTTGCTCCTGCCGGGTCAGCTGAGCAGCGAATTTCTATTTAATCACCTGCTATCATGAGAGACCTCAGGGCTGCATGTTTTGAGCCCAGCACTGATCCTGAAAAGCGTTTCCAACCCCACTTACAAGTAAAACTAGCTAAAATGTGCCTGGCTTCTCTTCACTGAAAAGCTCATTCTGAGTACATTTTTAGCATACGTTTGCTCCTGCCGGGTCAGCTGAGCAGCGAATTTCTATTTAACCACCTGCTATCATGAGAGACCTCAGGGCTGCATGTTTTGAGCCCAGTACTGATCCTGAACAGCGTTTCCAACCCCATTCACAAGTAAAACTACCTAAAATGTGCCTGGCTGCTATTCACTGAAAAGCTCATTCTGTGTACATTTTTAGCATACGTTTGCTCCTACCTGGTCAACTGAGCAGCGAATTTCTATTTAACCACCTGCTTTCATGAGAGACCTCAGAGCTGCATGTTTTGAGCCCAGTACTGAGCCTGAAAAGCATTTCCAACCCCACTTACAAGTAAAACTAGCTAAAATGTGCCTGGCTTCTCTTCACTGAAAAGCTCATTCTGAGTACATTTTTAGCATACGTTTGCTCCTGCCGGGTCAGCTGAGCAGCGAATTTCTATTTAACCACCTGCTATCATGAGAGACCTCAGGGCTGCATGTTTTGAGCCCAGTACTGATCCTGAAAAGCGTTTCCAACCCCACTTACAAGTAAAACGAGCTAAAATGTGCCTGGCTGCTATTCACTGAAAAGCTCATTCTCTGTACATTTTTGGCATATGTTTCCTCCTACCGGGTCAGCTGAGCGGAGAATTTCTATTTAACCACCTGCTTTCATGAGAGACCTCAGAGCTGCATGTTTTGAGCCCAGTACTGAGCCTGAAAAGCATTTCCAACCCCACTTACAAGTAAAACTAGCTAAAATGTGCCTGGCTTCTCTTCACTGAAAAGCTCATTCTGAGTACATTTTTAGCATACGTTTGCTCCTGCCGGGTCAGCTGAGCCGCGAATTTCTATTTAACCACCTGCTTTCATGAGAGACCTCAGGGCTGCATGTTTTGAGCCCAGTACTGAGCCTGAAAAGTGTTTCCAACCCAACTTACAAGTAAAACTAGCTAAAATGTGCCTGGCTTCTCTTCACTGAAAGCTCATTCTGAGTACATTTTTAGCATACGTTTGCTCCTGCCGGGTCAGCTGAGCAGCGAATTTCTATTTAACCACCTGCTATCATGAGAGACCTCAGGGCTGCATGTTTTGAGCCCAGTACTGATCCTGAAAAGCGTTTCCAACCCCACTTACAAGTAAAACTAGCTAAAATGTGCCTGGCTGCTATTCACTGAAAAGCTCATTCTCTGTACATTTTTGGCATATGTTTCCTCCTACCGGGTCAGCTGAGCAGAGAATTTCTATTTAACCACCTGCTTTCATGAGAGACCTCAGAGCTGCATGTTTTGAGCCCAGTACTGAGCCTGAAAAGCATTTCCAACCCCACTTACAAGTAAAACTAGCTAAAATGTGCCTGGCTTCTCTTCACTGAAAAGCTCATTCTGAGTACATTTATAGCATACGTTTGCTCCTGCCGGGTCAGCTGAGCAGCGAATTTCTATTTAACCACCTGCTTTCATGAGAGACCTCAGGGCTGCATGTTTTGAGCCCAGTACTGAGCCTGAAAAGCGTTTCCAACCCCACTTACAAGTAAAACTAGCTAAAATGTGCCTGGCTTCTCTTCACTGAAAAGCTCATTCTGAGTACATTTTTAGCATACGTTTGCTCCTGCCGGGTCAGCTGAGCAGCGAATTTCTATTTAACCACCTGCTATCATGAGAGACCTCAGGGCTGCATGTTTTGAGTCCAGTACTGAGCCTGAAAAGCATTTCCAACCCCACTTACAAGTAAAACTAACTAAAATGTGCCTGGCTTCTCTTCACTGAAAAGCTCATTCTGAGTACATTTTAAGCATACGTTTGCTCCTGCCGGGTCAGCTGAGCAGCGAATTTCTATTTAACCACCTGCTATCATGAGAGACCTCAGGGCTGCATGTTTTGAGCCCAGTACTGATCCTGAAAAGCGTTTCCAACCCCACTTACAAGTAAAACTAGCTAAAATGTGCCTAACTTCTCTTCACTGAAAAGCTCATTCTGAGTACATTTTTAGCATACGTTTGCTCCTGCCGGGTCAGCTGAGCAGTGAATTTCTATTTAACCACCTGCTATCATGAGAGACCTCAGGGCTGCATGTTTTGAGCCCAGTACTGATCCTGAAAAGCGTTTCCAACCCCACTTACAAGTAAAACTAGCTAAAATGTGCCTGGCTGCTATTCACTGAAAAGCTCATTCTGTGTAAAATTTTTGGCATACCTTTGCTCCTACCGGGTCAGCTGAGCAGTGAATTTCTATTTAACCACCTGCTTTCATGAGAGACCTCAGGGCTGCATGTTTTGAGCCCAGTACTTAGCCTGAAAAGCATTTCCAACCCCACTTACAAGTAAAACTAGTTAAAATGTGCCTGGCTTCTCTTCACTGAAAAGCTCATTCTGTGTACTTTTTTTGCATACCTTTGCTCCTACCGGGTCAGCTGAGCATCGAATTTCTATTTAACCACCTGCTATCATGAGAGACCTCAGGGCTGCATGTTTTGAGCCCAGCACTGAGCCTGAAAAGCATTTCCAACCCTACTTACAAGTAAAACTAGCTAAAATGTGCCTGGCTTCTCTTCACTGAAAAGCTCATTCTGAGTACATTTTAAGCATACGTTTGCTCCTGCCGGGTCAGCTGAGCAGCGAATTTCCATTTAACCACCTGCTATCATGAGAGACCTCAGGGCTGCATGTTTTGAGCCCAGCACTGATCCTGAAAAGCGTTTCCAACCCCACTTACAAGTAAAACTAGCTAAAATGTGCCTGGCTTCTCTTCACTGAAAAGCTCATTCTGAGTACATTTTTAGCATACGTTTGCTCCTGCCGGGTCAGCTGAGCAGCGAATTTCTATTTAACCACCTGCTATCATGAGAGACCTCAGGGCTGCATGTTTTGAGCCCAGTACTGATCCTGAACAGCGTTTCCAACCCCATTTACAAGTAAAACTACCTAAAATGTGCCTGGCTGCTATTCACTGAAAAGCTCATTCTGTGTACATTTTTAGCATACGTTTGCTCCTACCTGGTCAGCTGAGCAGCGAATTTCTATTTAACCACCTGCTTTCATGAGAGACCTCAGGGCTGCATGTTTTGAGCCCAGTACTGAGCCTGAAAAGCATTTCCAACCCCACTTACAAGTAAAACTAGCTAAAATGTGCCTGGCTTCTCTTCACTGAAAAGCTCATTCTGAGTACATTTTTAGCATACGTTTGCTCCTGCCGGGTCAGCTGAGCAGCGAATTTCTATTTAACCACCTGCTATCATGAGAGACCTCAGGGCTGCATGTTTTGAGCCCAGTACTGATCCTGAAAAGCGTTTCCAACCCCACTTACAAGTAAAACTAGCTAAAATGTGCCTGGCTGCTATTCACTGAAAAGCTCATTCTCTGTACATTTTTGGCATATGTTTCCTCCTACCGGGTCAGCTGAGCGGAGAATTTCTATTTAACCACCTGCTTTCATGAGAGACCTCAGAGCTGCATGTTTTGAGCCCAGTACTGAGCCTGAAAAGCATTTCCAACCCCACTTACAAATAAAACTAGCTAAAATGTGCCTGGCTTCTCTTCACTGAAAAGCTCATTCTGAGTACATTTTTAGCATACGTTTGCTCCTGCCGGGTCAGCTGAGCCGCGAATTTCTATTTAACCACCTGCTTTCATGAGAGACCTCAGGGCTGCATGTTTTGAGCCCAGTACTGAGCCTGAAAAGTGTTTCCAACCCAACTTACAAGTAAAACTAGCTAAAATGTGCCTGGCTTCTCTTCACTGAAAGCTCATTCTGAGTACATTTTTAGCATACGTTTGCTCCTGCCGGGTCAGCTGAGCAGCGAATTTCTATTTAACCACCTGCTATCATGAGAGACCTCAGGGCTGCATGTTTTGAGTCCAGTACTGAGCCTGAAAAGCATTTCCAACCCCACTTACAAGTAAAACTAACTAAAATGTGCCTGGCTTCTCTTCACTGAAAAGCTCATTCTGAGTACATTTTAAGCATACGTTTGCTCCTGCCGGGTCAGCTGAGCAGCGAATTTCTATTTAACCACCTGCTATCATGAGAGACCTCAGGGCTGCATGTTTTGAGCCCAGTACTGATCCTGAAAAGCGTTTCCAACCCCACTTACAAGTAAAACTAGCTAAAATGTGCCTGGCTTCTCTTCACTGAAAAGCTCATTCTGAGTACATTTTAAGCATACGTTTGCTCCTGCCGGGTCAGCTGAGCAGCGAATTTCTATTTAACCACCTGCTATCATGAGAGACCTCAGGGCTGCATGTTTTGAGCCCAGTACTGATCCTGAAAAGCGTTTCCAACCCCACTTACAAGTAAAACTAGCTAAAATGTGCCTGGCTGCTATTCACTGAAAAGCTCATTCTGTGTAAAAATTTTGGCATACCTTTGCTCCTACCGGGTCAGCTGAGCAGTGAATTTCTATTTAACCACCTGCTTTCATGAGAGACCTCAGGGCTGCATGTTTTGAGCCCAGTACTGATCCTGAAAAGCGTTTTCAACCCCATTTACAAGTAAAACTAGCTAAAATGTGCCTGGCTGCTTTTCACTGAAAAGCTCATTCTGAGTACATTTTTAGCATACGTTTGCTCCTGCCGGGTCAGCTGAGCAGCGAATTTCTATTTAACCACCTGCTTTCATGAGAGACCTCAGGGATGCATGTTTTGAGCCCAGCACTGAGCCTGAAAAGCGTTTCCAACCCCACTTACAAGTAAAACTAGCTAAAATGTGCCTCGCTTCTCTTCACTGAAAAGCTGATTCTGAGTACATTTTTAGCATACGTTTGCTCCTGCCGGGTCAGCTGAGCAGCGAATTTCTATTTAACCACCTGCTATCATGAGAGACCTCAGGGCTGCATGTTTTGAGCCCAGTACTGATCCTGAAAAGCGTTTCCAACCCCACTTACAAGTAAAACTAGCTAAAATGTGCCTGGCTGCTATTCACTGAAAAGCTCATTCTCTGTACATTTTTGGCATATGTTTCCTCCTACCGGGTCAGCTGAGCAGAGAATTTCTATTTAACCACCTGCTTTCATGAGAGACCTCAGAGCTGCATGTTTTGAGCCCAGTACTGAGCCTGAAAAGCATTTCCAACCCCACTTACAAGTAAAACTAGCTAAAATGTGCCTGGCTTCTCTTCACTGAAAAGCTCATTCTGAGTACATTTTTAGCATACGTTTGCTCCTGCCGGGTCAGCTGAGCAGCGAATTTCTATTTAACCACCTGCTTTCATGAGAGACCTCAGGGCTGCATGTTTTGAGCCCAGTACTGAGCCTGAAAAGCGTTTCCAACCCCACTTACAAGTAAAACTAGCTAAAATGTGCCTGACTTCTCTTCACTGAAAAGCTCATTCTGAGTACATTTTTAGCATACGTTTGCTCCTGCCGGGTCAGCTGAGCAGCGAATTTCTATTTAACCACCTGCTATCATGAGAGACCTCAGGGCTGCATGTTTTGAGTCCAGTACTGAGCCTGAAAAGCATTTCCAACCCCACTTACAAGTAAAACTAGCTAAAATGTGCCTGGCTTCTCTTCACTGAAAAGCTCATTCTGAGTACATTTTAAGCATACGTTTGCTCCTGCCGGGTCAGCTGAGCAGCGAATTTCTATTTAACCACCTGCTATCATGAGAGACCTCAGGGCTGCATGTTTTGAGCCCAGTACTGATCCTGAAAAGCGTTTCCAACCCCTCTTACAAGTAAAACTAGCTAAAATGTGCCTGGCTGCTATTCACTGAAAAGCTCATTCTGTGTACATTTTTGGCATACGTTTGCTCCTACCGGGTCAGCTGAGCAGCGAATTTCTATTTAACCACCTGCTTTCATGAAAGACCTCAGGGCTGCATGTTTTGAGCCCAGTACTGAGCCTGAAAAGCGTTTCCAACCCCACTTACAAGTAAAACTAGCTAAAATGTGCCTGGCTTCTCTTCACTGAAAAGCTCATTCTGAGTACATTTTTAGCATACGTTTGCTCCTGCCGGGTCAGCTGAGCAGCGAATTTCTATTTAACCACCTGCTTTCATGAGAGACCTCAGGGCTGCATGTTTTGAGCCCAGTACTGATCCTGAAAAGCGTTTCCAACCCCACTTACAAGTAAAACTAGATAAAATGTGCCTGGCTGCTATTCACTGAAAAGCTCATTCTCTGTACATTTTTGGCATATGTTTCCTCCTACCGGGTCAGCTGAGCAGAGAATTTCTATTTAACCACCTGCTTTCATGAGAGACCTCAGAGCTGCATGTTTTGAGCCCAGTAATGAGCCTGAAAAGCATTTCCAACCCCACTTACAAGTAAAACTAGCTAAAATGTGCCTGGCTTCTCTTCACTGAAAAGCTCATTCTGAGTACATTTTTAGCATACGTTTGCTCCTGCCGGGTCAGCTGAGCAGCGAATTTCTATTTAACCACCTGCTTTCATGAGAGACCTCAGGGCTGCATGTTTTGAGCCCAGTACTGAGCCTGAAAAGCGTTTCCAACCCCACTTACAAGTAAAACTAGCTAAAATGTGCCTGGCTTCTCTTCACTGAAAAGCTCATTCTGAGTACATTTTTAGCATACGTTTGCTCCTGCCGGGTCAGCTGAGCAGCGAATTTCTATTTAACCACCTGCTATCATGAGAGACCTCAGGGCTGCATGTTTTGAGTCCAGTACTGAGCCTGAAAAGCATTTCCAACCCCACTTACAAGTAAAACTAACTAAAATGTGCCTGGCTTCTCTTCACTGAAAAGCTCATTCTGAGTACATTTTTAGCATACGTTTGCTCCTGCCGGGTCAGCTGAGCAGCGAATTTCTATTTAACCACCTGCTTTCATGAGAGACCTCAGGGCTGCATGTTTTGAGCCCAGTATTGATCCTGAAAAGCGTTTTCAACCCCATTTACAAGTAAAACTAGCTAAAATGTGCCTGGCTGCTATTCACTGAAAAGCTCAATCTGTGTACATTTTTGGCATACGTTTGCTACTACCGGGTCAGCTGAGCAGCGAATTTCTATTTAACCACCTGCTTTCATGAGAGACCTCAGGGCTGCATGTTTTGAGCCCAGTACTGAGCCTGAAAAGCATTTCCAGCCCCACTTACAAGTAAAACTAGCTAAAATGTGCCTGGCTTCTCTTCACTGAAAAGCTCATTCTGAGTACATTTTTAGCATACGTTTGCTCCTGCCGGGTCAGCTGAGCAGCGAATTTCTATTTAATCACCTGCTATCATGAGAGACCTCAGGGCTGCATGTTTTGAGCCCAGTACTGAGCCTGAAAAGCATTTCCAACCCCACTTACAAGTAAAACTAGCTAAAATGTGCCTGGCTTCTCTTCACTGAAAAGCTCATTCTGAGTACATTTTAAGCATACGTTTGCTCCTACCGGGTCAGCTGAGCAGCGAATTTCTATTTAACCACCTGCTTTCATGAGAGACCTCAGGGCTGCATGTTTTGAGCCCAGTATTGATCCTGAAAAGCGTTTTCAACCCCATTTACAAGTAAAACTAGCTAAAATGTGCCTGGCTGCTTTTCACTGAAAAGCTCATTCTGAGTACATTTTTAGCATACGTTTGCTCCTGCCGGGTCAGCTGAGCAGCGAATTTCTATTTAACCACCTGCTTTCATGAGAGACCTCAGGGATGCATGTTTTGAGCCCAGCACTGAGCCTGAAAAGCGTTTCCAACCCCACTTACAAGTAAAACTAGCTAAAATGTGCCTCGCTTCTCTTCACTGAAAAGCTGATTCTGAGTACATTTTTAGCATACGTTTGCTCCTGCCGGGTCAGCTGAGCAGCGAATTTCTATTTAACCACCTGCTATCATGAGAGACCTCAGGGCTGCATGTTTTGAGCCAAGTACTGATCCTGAAAAGCGTTTCCAACCCCACTTACAAGTAAAACTAGCTAAAATGTGCCTGGCTGCTATTCACTGAAAAGCTCATTCTCTGTACATTTTTGGCATATGTTTCCTCCTACCGGGTCAGCTGAGCAGAGAATTTCTATTTAACCACCTGCTTTCATGAGAGACCTCAGAGCTGCATGTTTTGAGCCCAGTACTGAGCCTGAAAAGCATTTCCAACCCCACTTACAAGTAAAACTAGCTAAAATGTGCCTGGCTTCTCTTCACTGAAAAGCTCATTCTGAGTACATTTTTAGCATACGTTTGCTCCTGCCGGGTCAGCTGAGCAGCGAATTTCTATTTAACCACCTGCTTTCATGAGAGACCTCAGGGCTGCATGTTTTGAGCCCAGTACTGAGCCTGAAAAGCGTTTCCAACCCCACTTACAAGTAAAACTAGCTAAAATGTGCCTGGCTTCTCTTCACTGAAAAGCTCATTCTGAGTACATTTTTAGCATACGTTTGCTCCTGCCGGGTCAGCTGAGCAGCGAATTTCTATTTAACCACCTGCTATCATGAGAGACCTCAGGGCTGCATGTTTTGAGTCCAGTACTGAGCCTGAAAAGCATTTCCAACCCCACTTACAAGTAAAACTAGCTAAAATGTGCCTGGCTTCTCTTCACTGAAAAGCTCATTCTGAGTACATTTTAAGCATACGTTTGCTCCTGCCGGGTCAGCTGAGCAGCGAATTTCTATTTAACCACCTGCTATCATGAGAGACCTCAGGGCTGCATGTTTTGAGCCCAGTACTGATCCTGAAAAGCGTTTCCAACCCCACTTACAAGTAAAACTAGCTAAAATGTGCCTGGCTGCTATTCACTGAAAAGCTCATTCTGAGTACATTTTTAGCATACGTTTGCTCCTGCCGGGTCAGCTGAGCAGTGAATTTCTATTTAACCACCTGCTTTCATGAGAGACCTCAGGGCTGCATGTTTTGAGCCCAGTATTGATCCTGAAAAGCGTTTTCAACCCCATTTACAAGTAAAACTAGCTAAAATGTGCCTGGCTTCTCTTCACTGAAAAGCTCATTCTGAGTACATTTTTAGCATACGTTTGCTCCTGCCGGGTCAGTTGAGCAGCGAATTTCTATTTAACCACCTGCTTTCATGAGAGACCTCAGGGCTGCATGTTTTGAGCCCAGTACTGAGCCTGAAAAGCGTTTCCACCCCCACTTACAAGTAAAACTAGCTAAAATGTGCCTGGCTTCTCTTCACTGAAAAGCTCATTCTGAGTACATTTTTAGCATACGTTTGCTCCTGCCGGGTCAGCTGAGCAGCGAATTTCTATTTAACCACCTGCTATCATGAGAGACCTCAGGGCTGCATGTTTTGAGTCCAGTACTGAGCCTGAAAAGCATTTCCAACCCCACTTACAAGTAAAACTAGCTAAAATGTGCCTGGCTTCTCTTCACTGAAAAGCTCATTCTGAGTACATTTTAAGCATACGTTTGCTCCTGCCGGGTCAGCTGAGCAGCGAATTTCTATTTAACCACCTGCTATCATGAGAGACCTCAGGGCTGCATGTTTTGAGCCCAGTATTGATCCTGAAAAGCGTTTTCAACCCCATTTACAAGTAAAACTAGCTAAAATGTGCCTGGCTTCTCTTCACTGAAAAGCTCATTCTGAGTACATTTTTAGCATACGTTTGCTCCTGCCGGGTCAGTTGAGCAGCGAATTTCTATTTAACCACCTGCTTTCATGAGAGACCTCAGGGCTGCATGTTTTGAGCCCAGTACTGAGCCTGAAAAGCGTTTCCACCCCCACTTACAAGTAAAACTAGCTAAAATGTGCCTGACTTCTCTTCACTGAAAAGCTCATTCTGAGTACATTTTTAGCATACGTTTGCTCCTGCCGGGTCAGCTGAGCAGCGATTTCTATTTAACCACCTGCTATCATGAGAGACCTCAGGGCTGCATGTTTTGAGTCCAGTACTGAGCCTGAAAAGCATTTCCAACCCCACTTACAAGTAAAACTAGCTAAAATGTGCCTGGCTTCTCTTCACTGAAAAGCTCATTCTGAGTACATTTTAAGCATACGTTTGCTCCTGCCGGGTCAGCTGAGCAGCGAATTTCTATTTAACCACCTGCTATCATGAGAGACCTCAGGGCTGCATGTTTTGAGCCCAGTACTGATCCTGAAAAGCGTTTCCAACCCCTCTTACAAGTAAAACTAGCTAAAATGTGCCTGGCTGCTATTCACTGAAAAGCTCATTCTGTGTACATTTTTGGCATACGTTTGCTCCTACCGGGTCAGCTGAGCAGCGAATTTCTATTTAACCACCTGCTTTCATGAGAGACCTCAGGGCTGCATGTTTTGAGCCCAGTACTGAGCCTGAAAAGCGTTTCCAACCCCACTTACAAGTAAAACTAGCTAAAATGTGCCTGGCTTCTCTTCACTGAAAAGCTCATTCTGAGTACATTTTTAGCATACGTTTGCTCCTGCCGGGTCAGCTGAGCAGCGAATTTCTATTTAACCACCTGCTTTCATGAGAGACCTCAGGGCTGCATGTTTTGAGCCCAGTACTGATCCTGAAAAGCGTTTCCAACCCCACTTACAAGTAAAACTAGCTAAAATGTGCCTGGCTGCTTTTCACTGAAAAGCTCATTCTGTGTACATTTTTGGCATACGTTTGCTCCTGCCGGGTCAGCTGAGCAGCGAATTTCTATTTAACCACCTGCTATCATGAGAGACCACAGGGCTGCATGTTTTGAGCCCAGTACTGATCCTGAAAAGCGTTTCCAACCCCATTTACAAGTAAAACTAGCTAAAATGTGCCTGGCTGCTATTCACTGAAAAGCTCATTCTGTGTACATTTTTGGCATACGTTTGCTCCTGCCGGGTCAGCTGAGCAGCGAATTTCTATTTAACCACCTGCTATCATGAGAGACCACAGGGCTGCATGTTTTGAGCCCAGTACTGATCCTGAAAAGCGTTTCCAACCCCATTTACAAGTAAAACTAGCTAAAATGTGCCTGGCTGCTATTCACTGAAAAGCTCATTCTGTGTACATTTTTGGCATACGTTTGCTCCTGCCGGGTCAGCTGAGCAGCGAATTTCTATTTAACCACCTGCTATCATGAGAGACCTCAGGGCTGCATGTTTTGAGCCCTGTACTGAGCCTAAAAAGCATTTCCAACCCCACTTACAAGTAAAACTAGCTAAAATGTGCCTGGCTTCTCTTCACTGAAAAGCTCATTCTGTGTACTTTTTTTGCATACCTTTGCTCCTACCGGGTCAGCTGAGCATCGAATTTCTATTTAACCACCTGCTATCATGAGAGACCTCAGGGCTGCATGTTTTGAGCCCAGTACTGAGCCTGAAAAGCATTTCCAACCCTACTTACAAGTAAAACTAGCTAAAATGTGCCTGGCTTCTCTTCACTGAAAAGCTCATTCTGAGTACATTTTTAGCATACGTTTGCTCCTGCCGGGTCAGCTGAGCAGCGAATTTCTATTTAATCACCTGCTATCATGAGAGACCTCAGGGCTGCATGTTTTGAGCCCAGTACTGAGCCTGAAAAGCATTTCCAACCCCACTTACAAGTAAAACCAGCTAAAATGTGCCTGGCTTCTCTTCACTGAAAAGCTCATTCTGAGTACATTTTAAGCATACGTTTGCTCCTGCCGGGTCAGCTGAGCAGCGAATTTCCATTTAACCACCTGCTATCATGAGAGACCTCAGGGCTGCATGTTTTAAGCCCAGCACTGATCCTGAAAAGCGTTTCCAACCCCACTTACAAGTAAAACTAGCTAAAATGTGCCTGGCTTCTCTTCACTGAAAAGCTCATTCTGAGTACATTTTTAGCATACGTTTGCTCCTGCCGGGTCAGCTGAGCAGCGAATTTCTATTTAACCACCTGCTATCATGAGAGACCTCAGGGCTGCATGTTTTGAGCCCAGTACTGATCCTGAACAGCGTTTCCAACCCCATTTACAAGTAAAACTACCTAAAATGTGCCTGGCTGCTATTCACTGAAAAGCTCATTCTGTGTACATTTTTAGCATACGTTTGCTCCTACCTGGTCAGCTGAGCAGCGAATTTCTATTTAACCACCTGCTTTCATGAGAGACCTCAGGGCTGCATGTTTTGAGCCCAGTACTGAGCCTGAAAAGCATTTCCAACCCCACTTACAAGTAAAACTAGCTAAAATGTGCCTGGCTTCTCTTCACTGAAAAGCTCATTCTGAGTACATTTTTAGCATACGTTTGCTCCTGCCGGGTCAGCTGAGCAGCGAATTTCTATTTAACCACCTGCTATCATGAGAGACCTCAGGGCTGCATGTTTTGAGCCCAGTACTGATCCTGAAAAGCGTTTCCAACCCCACTTACAAGTAAAACTAGCTAAAATGTGCCTGGCTGCTATTCACTGAAAAGCTCATTCAGTGTACATTTTTGGCATATGTTTCCTCCTACCGGGTCAGCTGAGCAGAGAATTTCTATTTAACCACCTGCTTTCATGAGAGACCTCAGAGCTGCATGTTTTGAGCCCAGTACTGAGCCTGAAAAGCATTTCCAACCCCACTTACAAGTAAAACTAGCTAAAATGTGCCTGGCTTCTCTTCACTGAAAGCTCATTCTGAGTACATTTTAGGCATACGTTTGCTCCTGCCGGGTCAGCTGAGGCAGCAAATTTTATTTAACCACCTGCTATCATGAGAGACCTCAGGGCTGCATGTTTTGAGCCCAGTACCGAGCCTGAAAAGCATTTCCAACCCCACTTACAAGTAAATCTAGCTAAAATGTGCCTGGCTTCTCTTCACTGAAAAGCTAATTCTTTTTACATTTTAAGCATACGTTTGCTCCTGCCGGGTCAGCTGAGCAGCGAATTTCTATTTAACCACCTGCTATCATGAGAGACCTCAGGGCTGCATGTTTTGAGCCCAGTACTGATCCTGAAAAGCGTTTCCAACCCCACTTACAAGTAAAACTAGCTAAAATGTGCCTGGCTGCTATTCACTGAAAAGCTCATTCTGTGTACATTTTTGGCATACCTTTGCTCCTACCGGGTCAGCTGAGCAGCGATTTCTATTTAACCACCTGCTTTCATGAGAGACCTCAGGGCTGCATGTTTTGAGCCCAGTACTTAGCCTGAAAAGCATTTCCAACCCCACTTACAAGTAAAACTAGCTAAAATGTGCCTGGCTTCTCTTCACTGAAAAGCTCATTCTGAGTACATTTTTAGCATACGTTTGCTCCTGCCGGGTCAGTTGAGCAGCGAATTTCTATTTAACCACCTGCTTTCATGAGAGACCTCAGGGATGCATGTTTTGAGCCCAGCACTGAGCCTGAAAAGCGTTTCCAACCCCACTTACAAGTAAAACTAGCTAAAATGTGCCTGGCTTCTCTTCACTGAAAAGCTCAATTCTGAGTACATTTAGCATACGTTTGCTCCTGCCGGGTCAGCTGAGCAGCGAATTTCTATTTAACACCTGCTTTCATGAGAGGACCTCAGGGCTGCATGTTTTGAGCCCAGTACTGATCCTGAAAAGCGTTTCAACCCCTCTTACAAGTAAAACTAGCTAAAATGTGCCTGGCTGCTATTCACTGAAAAGCTCATTCTGTGTACATTTTTGGCATACGTTTGCTCCTACCGGGTCAGCTGAGCAGCGAATTTCTATTTAACCACCTGCTTTCATGAGAGACCTCAGGGCCGCATGTTTCGAGCCCAGTACTGAGCCTGAAAAGCGTTTCCAACCCCACTTACAAGTAAAACTAGCTAAAATGTGCCTGGCTTCTCTTCACTGAAAAGCTCATTCTGAGTACATTTTTAGCATACGTTTGCTCCTGCCGAGTCAGCTGAGCAGCGAATTTCTATTTAACCACCTGCTTTCATGAGAGACCTCAGGGCTGCATGTTTTGAGCCCAGTACTGATCCTGAAAAGCGTTTCCAACCCCACTTACAAGTAAAACTAGCTAAAATGTGCCTGGCTGCTTTTCACTGAAAAGCTCATTCTGTGTACATTTTTGGCATACGTTTGCTCCTGCCGGGTCAGCTGAGCAGCGAATTTCTATTTAACCACCTGCTATCATGAGAGACCACAGGGCTGCATGTTTTGAGCCCAGTACTGATCCTGAAAAGCGTTTCCAACCCCATTTACAAGTAAAACTAGCTAAAATGTGCCTGGCTGCTATTCACTGAAAAGCTCATTTTGTGTACATTTTTGGCATACGTTTGCTCCTACCGGTCAGCTGAGCATCGAATTTCTATTTAACCACCTGCTATCATGAGAGACCTCAGGGCTGCATGTTTTGAGCCCAGTACTGAGCCTGAAAAGCATTTCCAACCCTACTTACAAGTAAAACTAGCTAAAATGTGCCTGGCTTCTCTTCACTGAAAAGCTCATTCTGAGTACATTTTAAGCATACGTTTGCTCCTGCCGGGTCAGCTGAGCAGCAAATTTCTATTTAACCACCTGCTATCATGAGAGACCTCAGGGCTGCATGTTTTGAGCCCAGCACTGATCCTGAAAAGCGTTTCCAACCCCACTTACAAGTAAAACTAGCTAAAATGTGCCTGGCTTCTCTTCACTGAAAAGCTCATTCTGAGTACATTTTTAGCATACGTTTGCTCCTGCCGGGTCAGCTGAGCAGCGAATTTCTATTTAATCACCTGCTATCATGAGAGACCTCAGGGCTGCATGTTTTGAGCCCAGCACTGATCCTGAAAAGCGTTTCCAACCCCACTTACAAGTAAAACTAGCTAAAATGTGCCTGGCTTCTCTTCACTGAAAAGCTCATTCTGAGTACATTTTTAGCATACGTTTGCTCCTGCCGGGTCAGCTGAGCAGCGAATTTCTATTTAACCACCTGCTATCATGAGAGACCTCAGGGCTGCATGTTTTGAGCCCAGTACTGATCCTGAACAGCGTTTCCAACCCCATTCACAAGTAAAACTACCTAAAATGTGCCTGGCTGCTATTCACTGAAAAGCTCATTCTGTGTACATTTTTAGCATACGTTTGCTCCTACCTGGTCAACTGAGCAGCGAATTTCTATTTAACCACCTGCTTTCATGAGAGACCTCAGAGCTGCATGTTTTGAGCCCAGTACTGAGCCTGAAAAGCATTTCCAACCCCACTTACAAGTAAAACTAGCTAAAATGTGCCTGGCTTCTCTTCACTGAAAAGCTCATTCTGAGTACATTTTTAGCATACGTTTGCTCCTGCCGGGTCAGCTGAGCAGCGAATTTCTATTTAACCACCTGCTATCATGAGAGACCTCAGGGCTGCATGTTTTGAGCCCAGTACTGATCCTGAAAAGCGTTTCCAACCCCACTTACAAGTAAAACTAGCTAAAATGTGCCTGGCTGCTATTCACTGAAAAGCTCATTCTCTGTACATTTTTGGCATATGTTTCCTCCTACCGGGTCAGCTGAGCGGAGAATTTCTATTTAACCACCTGCTTTCATGAGAGACCTCAGAGCTGCATGTTTTGAGCCCAGTACTGAGCCTGAAAAGCATTTCCAACCCCACTTACAAGTAAAACTAGCTAAAATGTGCCTGGCTTCTCGTCACTGAAAAGCTCATTCTGAGTACATTTTTAGCATACGTTTGCTCCTGCCGGGTCAGCTGAGCCGCGAATTTCTATTTAACCACCTGCTTTCATGAGAGACCTCAGGGCTGCATGTTTTGAGCCCAGTACTGAGCCTGAAAAGTGTTTCCAACCCAACTTACAAGTAAAACTAGCTAAAATGTGCCTGGCTTCTCTTCACTGAAAGCTCATTCTGAGTACATTTTTAGCATACGTTTGCTCCTGCCGGGTCAGCTGAGCAGCGAATTTCTATTTAACCACCTGCTATCATGAGAGACCTCAGGGCTGCATGTTTTGAGCCCAGTACTGATCCTGAAAAGCGTTTCCAACCCCACTTACAAGTAAAACTAGCTAAAATGTGCCTGGCTGCTATTCACTGAAAAGCTCATTCTCTGTACATTTTTGGCATATGTTTCCTCCTACCGGGTCAGCTGAGCAGAGAATTTCTATTTAACCACCTGCTTTCATGAGAGACCTCAGAGCTGCATGTTTTGAGCCCAGTACTGAGCCTGAAAAGCATTTCCAACCCCACTTACAAGTAAAACTAGCTAAAATGTGCCTGGCTTCTCTTCACTGAAAAGCTCATTCTGAGTACATTTATAGCATACGTTTGCTCCTGCCGGGTCAGCTGAGCAGCGAATTTCTATTTAACCACCTGCTTTCATGAGAGACCTCAGGGCTGCATGTTTTGAGCCCAGTACTGAGCCTGAAAAGCGTTTCCAACCCCACTTACAAGTAAAACTAGCTAAAATGTGCCTGGCTTCTCTTCACTGAAAAGCTCATTCTGAGTACATTTTTAGCACACGTTTGCTCCTGCCGGGTCAGCTGAGCAGCGAATTTCTATTTAACCACCTGCTATCATGAGAGACCTCAGGGCTGCATGTTTTGAGTCCAGTACTGAGCCTGAAAAGCATTTCCAACCCCACTTACAAGTAAAACTAACTAAAATGTGCCTGGCTTCTCTTCACTGAAAAGCTCATTCTGAGTACATTTTAAGCATACGTTTGCTCCTGCCGGGTCAGCTGAGCAGCGAATTTCTATTTAACCACCTGCTATCATGAGAGACCTCAGGGCTGCATGTTTTGAGCCCAGTACTGATCCTGAAAAGCGTTTCCAACCCCACTTACAAGTAAAACTAGCTAAAATGTGCCTGGCTTCTCTTCACTGAAAAGCTCATTCTGAGTACATTTTTAGCATACGTTTGCTCCTGCCGGGTCAGCTGAGCAGCGAATTTCTATTTAACCACCTGCTATCATGAGAGACCTCAGGGCTGCATGTTTTGAGCCCAGTACTGATCCTGAAAAGCGTTTCCAACCCCACTTACAAGTAAAACTAGCTAAAATGTGCCTGGCTGCTATTCACTGAAAAGCTCATTCTGTGTAAAATTTTTGGCATACCTTTGCTCCTACCGGGTCAGCTGAGCAGTGAATTTCTATTTAACCACCTGCTTTCATGAGAGACCTCAGGGCTGCATGTTTTGAGCCCAGTACTTAGCCTGAAAAGCATTTCCAACCCCACTTACAAGTAAAACTAGCTAAAATGTGCCTGGCTTCTCTTCACTGAAAAGCTCATTCTGTGTACTTTTTTTGCATACCTTTGCTCCTACCGGGTCAGCTGAGCATCGAATTTCTATTTAACCACCTGCTATCATGAGAGACCTCAGGGCTGCATGTTTTGAGCCCAGCACTGAGCCTGAAAAGCATTTCCAACCCTACTTACAAGTAAAACTAGCTAAAATGTGCCTGGCTTCTCTTCACTGAAAAGCTCATTCTGAGTACATTTTAAGCATATGTTTGCTCCTGCCGGGCCAGCTGAGCAGCGAATTTCCATTTAACCACCTGCTATCATGAGAGACCTCAGGGCTGCATGTTTTGAGCCCAGCACTGATCCTGAAAAGCGTTTCCAACCCCACTTACAAGTAAAACTAGCTAAAATGTGCCTGGCTTCTCTTCACTGAAAAGCTCATTCTGAGTACATTTTTAGCATACGTTTGCTCCTGCCGGGTCAGCTGAGCAGCGAATTTCTATTTAACCACCTGCTATCATGAGAGACCTCAGGGCTGCATGTTTTGAGCCCAGTACTGATCCTGAACAGCGTTTCCAACCCCATTTACAAGTAAAACTACCTAAAATGTGCCTGGCTGCTATTCACTGAAAAGCTCATTCTGTGTACATTTTTAGCATACGTTTGCTCCTACCTGGTCAGCTGAGCAGCGAATTTCTATTTAACCACCTGCTTTCATGAGAGACCTCAGGGCTGCATGTTTTGAGCCCAGTACTGAGCCTGAAAAGCATTTCCAACCCCACTTACAAGTAAAACTAGCTAAAATGTGCCTGGCTTCTCTTCACTGAAAAGCTCATTCTGAGTACATTTTTAGCATACGTTTGCTCCTGCCGGGTCAGCTGAGCAGCGAATTTCTATTTAACCACCTGCTATCATGAGAGACCTCAGGGCTGCATGTTTTGAGCCCAGTACTGATCCTGAAAAGCGTTTCCAACCCCACTTACAAGTAAAACTAGCTAAAATGTGCCTGGCTGCTATTCACTGAAAAGCTCATTCTCTGTACATTTTTGGCATATGTTTCCTCCTACCGGGTCAGCTGAGCGGAGAATTTCTATTTAACCACCTGCTTTCATGAGAGACCTCAGAGCTGCATGTTTTGAGCCCAGTACTGAGCCTGAAAAGCATTTCCAACCCCACTTACAAATAAAACTAGCTAAAATGTGCCTGGCTTCTCTTCACTGAAAAGCTCATTCTGAGTACATTTTTAGCATACGTTTGCTCCTGCCGGGTCAGCTGAGCCGCGAATTTCTATTTAACCACCTGCTTTCATGAGAGACCTCAGGGCTGCATGTTTTGAGCCCAGTACTGAGCCTGAAAAGTGTTTCCAACCCAACTTACAAGTAAAACTAGCTAAAATGTGCCTGGCTTCTCTTCACTGAAAGCTCATTCTGAGTACATTTTTAGCATACGTTTGCTCCTGCCGGGTCAGCTGAGCAGCGAATTTCTATTTAACCACCTGCTATCATGAGAGACCTCAGGGCTGCATGTTTTGAGTCCAGTACTGAGCCTGAAAAGCATTTCCAACCCCACTTACAAGTAAAACTAACTAAAATGTGCCTGGCTTCTCTTCACTGAAAAGCTCATTCTGAGTACATTTTAAGCATACGTTTGCTCCTGCCGGGTCAGCTGAGCAGCGAATTTCTATTTAACCACCTGCTATCATGAGAGACCTCAGGGCTGCATGTTTTGAGCCCAGTACTGATCCTGAAAAGCGTTTCCAACCCCACTTACAAGTAAAACTAGCTAAAATGTGCCTGGCTTCTCTTCACTGAAAAGCTCATTCTGAGTACATTTTAAGCATACGTTTGCTCCTGCCGGGTCAGCTGAGCAGCGAATTTCTATTTAACCACCTGCTATCATGAGAGACCTCAGGGCTGCATGTTTTGAGCCCAGTACTGATCCTGAAAAGCGTTTCCAACCCCACTTACAAGTAAAACTAGCTAAAATGTGCCTGGCTGCTATTCACTGAAAAGCTCATTCTGTGTAAAATTTTTGGCATACCTTTGCTCCTACCGGGTCAGCTGAGCAGTGAATTTCTATTTAACCACCTGCTTTCATGAGAGACCTCAGGGCTGCATGTTTTGAGCCCAGTACTGATCCTGAAAAGCATTTCCAACCCCACTTACAAGTAAAACTAGCTAAAATGTGCCTGGCTGCTATTCACTGAAAAGCTCATTCTCTGTACATTTTTGGCATATGTTTCCTCCTACCGGGTCAGCTGAGCAGAGAATTTCTATTTAACCACCTGCTTTCATGAGAGACCTCAGAGCTGCATGTTTTGAGCCCAGTACTGAGCCTGAAAAGCATTTCCAACCCCACTTACAAGTAAAAATAGCTAAAATGTGCCTGGCTTCTCTTCACGGAAAAGCTCATTCTGAGTACATTTTTAGCATACGTTTGCTCCTGCCGGGTCAGCTGAGCAGCGAATTTCTATTTAACCACCTGCTTTCATGAGAGACCTCAGGGCTGCATGTTTTGAGCCCAGTACTGAGCCTGAAAAGCGTTTCCAACCCCACTTACAAGTAAAACTAGCTAAAATGTGCCTGGGTTCTCTTCACTGAAAAGCTCATTCTGAGTACATTTTTAGCATACGTTTGCTCCTGCCGGGTCAGCTGAGCAGCGAATTTCTATTTAACCACCTGCTATCATGAGAGACCTCAGGGCTGCATGTTTTGAGTCCAGTACTGAGCCTGAAAAGCATTTCCAACCCCACTTACAAGTAAAACTAACTAAAATGTGCCTGGCTTCTCTTCACTGAAAAGCTCATTCTGAGTACATTTTAAGCATACGTTTGCTCCTGCCGGGTCAGCTGAGCAGCGAATTTCTATTTAACCACCTGCTATCATGAGAGACCTCAGGGCTGCATGTTTTGAGCCCAGTACTGATCCTGAAAAGCGTTTCCAACCCCACTTACAAGTAAAACTAGCTAAAATGTGCCTGGCTGCTATTCACTGAAAAGCTCATTCTGTGTAAAATTTTTGGCATACCTTTGCTCCTACCGGGTCAGCTGAGCAGTGAATTTCTATTTAACCACCTGCTTTCATGAGAGACCTCAGGGCTGCATGTTTTGAGCCCAGTACTTAGCCTGAAAAGCATTTCCAACCCCACTTACAAGTAAAACTAGCTAAAATGTGCCTGGCTTCTCTTCACTGAAAAGCTCATTCTGAGTACATTTTTAGCATACGTTTGCTCCTGCCGGGTCAGCTGAGCAGCGAATTTCTATTTAACCACCTGCTTTCATGAGAGACCTCAGGGATGCATGTTTTGAGCCCAGCACTGAGCCTGAAAAGCGTTTCCAACCCCACTTACAAGTAAAACTAGCTAAAATGTGCCTGGCTTCTCTTCACTGAAAAGCTCATTCTGTGTACATTTTTGGCATACGTTTGCTACTACCGGGTCAGCTGAGCAGCGAATTTCTATTTAACCACCTGCTTTCATGAGAGACCTCAGGGCTGCATGTTTTGAGCCCAGTACTGAGCCTGAAAAGCATTTCCAACCCCACTTACAAGTAAAACTAGCTAAAATGTGCCTGGCTTCTCTTCACTGAAAAGCTCATTCTGAGTACATTTTTAGCATACGTTTGCTCCTACCTGGTCAGCTGAGCAGCGAATTTCTATTTAACCACCTGCTTTCATGAGAGACCTCAGGGCTGCATGTTTTGAGCCCAGTACTGAGCCTGAAAAGCATTTCCAACCCCACTTACAAGTAAAACTAGCTAAAATGTGCCTGGCTTCTCTTCACTGAAAAGCTCATTCTGAGTACATTTTTAGCATACGTTTGCTCCTGCCGGGTCAGCTGAGCAGCGAATTTCTATTTAACCACCTGCTATCATGAGAGACCTCAGGGCTGCATGTTTTGAGCCCAGTACTGATCCTGAAAAGCGTTTCCAACCCCACTTACAAGTAAAACTAGCTAAAATGTGCCTGGCTGCTATTCACTGAAAAGCTCATTCTCTGTACATTTTTGGCATATGTTTCCTCCTACCGGGTCAGCTGAGCGGAGAATTTCTATTTAACCACCTGCTTTCATGAGAGACCTCAGAGCTGCATGTTTTGAGCCCAGTACTGAGCCTGAAAAGCATTTCCAACCCCACTTACAAATAAAACTAGCTAAAATGTGCCTGGCTTCTCTTCACTGAAAAGCTCATTCTGAGTACATTTTTAGCATACGTTTGCTCCTGCCGGGTCAGCTGAGCCGCGAATTTCTATTTAACCACCTGCTTTCATGAGAGACCTCAGGGCTGCATGTTTTGAGCCCAGTACTGAGCCTGAAAAGTGTTTCCAACCCAACTTACAAGTAAAACTAGCTAAAATGTGCCTGGCTTCTCTTCACTGAAAGCTCATTCTGAGTACATTTTTAGCATACGTTTGCTCCTGCCGGGTCAGCTGAGCAGCGAATTTCTATTTAACCACCTGCTATCATGAGAGACCTCAGGGCTGCATGTTTTGAGTCCAGTACTGAGCCTGAAAAGCATTTCCAACCCCACTTACAAGTAAAACTAACTAAAATGTGCCTGGCTTCTCTTCACTGAAAAGCTCATTCTGAGTACATTTTAAGCATACGTTTGCTCCTGCCGGGTCAGCTGAGCAGCGAATTTCTATTTAACCACCTGCTATCATGAGAGACCTCAGGGCTGCATGTTTTGAGCCCAGTACTGATCCTGAAAAGCGTTTCCAACCCCACTTACAAGTAAAACTAGCTAAAATGTGCCTGGCTTCTCTTCACTGAAAAGCTCATTCTGAGTACATTTTAAGCATACGTTTGCTCCTGCCGGGTCAGCTGAGCAGCGAATTTCTATTTAACCACCTGCTATCATGAGAGACCTCAGGGCTGCATGTTTTGAGCTCAGTACTGATCCTGAAAAGCGTTTCCAACCCCACTTACAAGTAAAACTAGCTAAAATGTGCCTGGCTGCTATTCACTGAAAAGCTCATTCTGTGTAAAATTTTTGGCATACCTTTGCTCCTACCGGGTCAGCTGAGCAGTGAATTTCTATTTAACCACCTGCTTTCATGAGAGACCTCAGGGCTGCATGTTTTGAGCCCAGTACTGATCCTGAAAAGCATTTCCAACCCCACTTACAAGTAAAACTAGCTAAAATGTGCCTGGCTGCTATTCACTGAAAAGCTCATTCTCTGTACATTTTTGGCATATGTTTCCTCCTACCGGGTCAGCTGAGCAGAGAATTTCTATTTAACCACCTGCTTTCATGAGAGACCTCAGAGCTGCATGTTTTGAGCCCAGTACTGAGCCTGAAAAGCATTTCCAACCCCACTTACAAGTAAAACTAGCTAAAATGTGCCTGGCTTCTCTTCACTGAAAAGCTCATTCTGAGTACATTTTTAGCATACGTTTGCTCCTGCCGGGTCAGCTGAGCAGCGAATTTCTATTTAACCACCTGCTATCATGAGAGACCTCAGGGCTGCATGTTTTGAGTCCAGTACTGAGCCTGAAAAGCATTTCCAACCCCACTTACAAGTAAAACTAACTAAAATGTGCCTGGCTTCTCTTCACTGAAAAGCTCATTCTGAGTACATTTTAAGCATACGTTTGCTCCTGCCGGGTCAGCTGAGCAGCGAATTTCTATTTAACCACCTGCTATCATGAGAGACCTCAGGGCTGCATGTTTTGAGCCCAGTACTGATCCTGAAAAGCGTTTCCAACCCCACTTACAAGTAAAACTAGCTAAAATGTGCCTGGCTGCTATTCACTGAAAAGCTCATTCTGTGTAAAATTTTTGGCATACCTTTGCTCCTACCGGGTCAGCTGAGCAGTGAATTTCTATTTAACCACCTGCTTTCATGAGAGACCTCAGGGCTGCATGTTTTGAGCCCAGTACTTAGCCTGAAAAGCATTTCCAACCCCACTTACAAGTAAAACTAGCTAAAATGTGCCTGGCTTCTCTTCACTGAAAAGCTCATTCTGAGTACATTTTTAGCATACGTTTGCTCCTGCCGGGTCAGCTGAGCAGCGAATTTCTATTTAACCACCTGCTTTCATGAGAGACCTCAGGGATGCATGTTTTGAGCCCAGCACTGAGCCTGAAAAGCGTTTCCAACCCCACTTACAAGTAAAACTAGCTAAAATGTGCCTGGCTTCTCTTCACTGAAAAGCTCATTCTGTGTACATTTTTGGCATACGTTTGCTACTACCGGGTCAGCTGAGCAGCGAATTTCTATTTAACCACCTGCTTTCATGAGAGACCTCAGGGCTGCATGTTTTGAGCCCAGTACTGAGCCTGAAAAGCATTTCCAACCCCACTTACAAGTAAAACTAGCTAAAATGTGCCTGGCTTCTCTTCACTGAAAAGCTCATTCTGAGTACATTTTTAGCATACGTTTGCTCCTGCCGGGTCAGCTGAGCAGCGAATTTCTATTTAATCACCTGCTATCATGAGAGACCTCAGGGCTGCATGTTTTGAGCCCAGTACTGAGCCTGAAAAGCATTTCCAACCCCACTTACAAGTAAAACTAGCTAAAATGTGCCTGGCTTCTCTTCACTGAAAAGCTCATTCTGAGTACATTTTAAGCATACGTTTGCTCCTACCGGGTCAGCTGAGCAGCGAATTTCTATTTAACCACCTGCTATCACGAGAGACCTCAGGGCTGCATGTTTTGAGCCCAGTACTGATCCTGAAAAGCGTTTCCAACCCCACTTACAAGTAAAACTAGCTAAAATGTGCCTGGCTGCTATTCACTGAAAAGCTCATTCTGAGTACATTTTTAGCATACGTTTGCTCCTGCCGGGTCAGCTGAGCAGCGAATTTCTATTTAACCACCTGCTTTCATGAGAGACCTCAGGGCTGCATGTTTTGAGCCCAGTATTGATCCTGAAAAGCGTTTTCAACCCCATTTACAAGTAAAACTAGCTAAAATGTGCCTGGCTGCTTTTCACTGAAAAGCTCATTCTGAGTACATTTTTAGCATACGTTTGCTCCTGCCGGGTCAGCTGAGCAGCGAATTTCTATTTAACCACCTGCTTTCATGAGAGACCTCAGGGATGCATGTTTTGAGCCCAGCACTGAGCCTGAAAAGCGTTTCCAACCCCACTTACAAGTAAAACTAGCTAAAATGTGCCTCGCTTCTCTTCACTGAAAAGCTGATTCTGAGTACATTTTTAGCATACGTTTGCTCCTGCCGGGTCAGCTGAGCAGCGAATTTCTATTTAACCACCTGCTATCATGAGAGACCTCAGGGCTGCATGTTTTGAGCCCAGTACTGATCCTGAAAAGCGTTTCCAACCCCACTTACAAGTAAAACTAGCTAAAATGTGCCTGGCTGCTATTCACTGAAAAGCTCATTCTGTGTAAAATTTTTGGCATACCTTTGCTCCTACCGGGTCAGCTGAGCAGTGAATTTCTATTTAACCACCTGCTTTCATGAGAGACCTCAGGGCTGCATGTTTTGAGCCCAGTACTTAGCCTGAAAAGCATTTCCAACCCCACTTACAAGTAAAACTAGCTAAAATGTGCCTGGCTTCTCTTCACTGAAAAGCTCATTCTGAGTACATTTTTAGCATACGTTTGCTCCTGCCGGGTCAGCTGAGCAGCGAATTTCTATTTAACCACCTGCTTTCATGAGAGACCTCAGGGATGCATGTTTTGAGCCCAGCACTGAGCCTGAAAAGCGTTTCCAACCCCACTTACAAGTAAAACTAGCTAAAATGTGCCTGGCTTCTCTTCACTGAAAAGCTCATTCTGTGTACATTTTTGGCATACGTTTGCTACTACCGGGTCAGCTGAGCAGCGAATTTCTATTTAACCACCTGCTTTCATGAGAGACCTCAGGGCTGCATGTTTTGAGCCCAGTACTGAGCCTGAAAAGCATTTCCAACCCCACTTACAAGTAAAACTAGCTAAAATGTGCCTGGCTTCTCTTCACTGAAAAGCTCATTCTGAGTACATTTTTAGCATACGTTTGCTCCTGCCGGGTCAGCTGAGCCGCGAATTTCTATTTAACCACCTGCTTTCATGAGAGACCTCAGGGCTGCATGTTTTGAGCCCAGTACTGAGCCTGAAAAGTGTTTCCAACCCAACTTACAAGTAAAACTAGCTAAAATGTGCCTGGCTTCTCTTCACTGAAAGCTCATTCTGAGTACATTTTTAGCATACGTTTGCTCCTGCCGGGTCAGCTGAGCAGCGAATTTCTATTTAACCACCTGCTATCATGAGAGACCTCAGGGCTGCATGTTTTGAGCCCAGTACTGATCCTGAAAAGCGTTTCCAACCCCACTTACAAGTAAAACTAGCTAAAATGTGCCTGGCTGCTATTCACTGAAAAGCTCATTCTCTGTACATTTTTGGCATATGTTTCCTCCTACCGGGTCAGCTGAGCAGAGAATTTCTATTTAACCACCTGCTTTCATGAGAGACCTCAGAGCTGCATGTTTTGAGCCCAGTACTGAGCCTGAAAAGCATTTCCAACCCCACTTACAAGTAAAACTAGCTAAAATGTGCCTGGCTTCTCTTCACTGAAAAGCTCATTCTGAGTACATTTATAGCATACGTTTGCTCCTGCCGGGTCAGCTGAGCAGCGAATTTCTATTTAACCACCTGCTTTCATGAGAGACCTCAGGGCTGCATGTTTTGAGCCCAGTACTGAGCCTGAAAAGCGTTTCCAACCCCACTTACAAGTAAAACTAGCTAAAATGTGCCTGGCTTCTCTTCACTGAAAAGCTCATTCTGAGTACATTTTTAGCATACGTTTGCTCCTGCCGGGTCAGCTGAGCAGCGAATTTCTATTTAACCACCTGCTATCATGAGAGACCTCAGGGCTGCATGTTTTGAGTCCAGTACTGAGCCTGAAAAGCATTTCCAACCCCACTTACAAGTAAAACTAACTAAAATGTGCCTGGCTTCTCTTCACTGAAAAGCTCATTCTGAGTACATTTTAAGCATACGTTTGCTCCTGCCGGGTCAGCTGAGCAGCGAATTTCTATTTAACCACCTGCTATCATGAGAGACCTCAGGGCTGCATGTTTTGAGCCCAGTACTGATCCTGAAAAGCGTTTCCAACCCCACTTACAAGTAAAACTAGCTAAAATGTGCCTGGCTTCTCTTCACTGAAAAGCTCATTCTGAGTACATTTTTAGCATACGTTTGCTCCTGCCGGGTCAGCTGAGCAGCGAATTTCTATTTAACCACCTGCTATCATGAGAGACCTCAGGGCTGCATGTTTTGAGCCCAGTACTGATCCTGAAAAGCGTTTCCAACCCCACTTACAAGTAAAACTAGCTAAAATGTGCCTGGCTGCTATTCACTGAAAAGCTCATTCTGTGTAAAATTTTTGGCATACCTTTGCTCCTACCGGGTCAGCTGAGCAGTGAATTTCTATTTAACCACCTGCTTTCATGAGAGACCTCAGGGCTGCATGTTTTGAGCCCAGTACTTAGCCTGAAAAGCATTTCCAACCCCACTTACAAGTAAAACTAGCTAAAATGTGCCTGGCTTCTCTTCACTGAAAAGCTCATTCTGTGTACTTTTTTTGCATACCTTTGCTCCTACCGGGTCAGCTGAGCATCGAATTTCTATTTAACCACCTGCTATCATGAGAGACCTCAGGGCTGCATGTTTTGAGCCCAGCACTGAGCCTGAAAAGCATTTCCAACCCTACTTACAAGTAAAACTAGCTAAAATGTGCCTGGCTTCTCTTCACTGAAAAGCTCATTCTGAGTACATTTTAAGCATACGTTTGCTCCTGCCGGGCCAGCTGAGCAGCGAATTTCCATTTAACCACCTGCTATCATGAGAGACCTCAGGGCTGCATGTTTTGAGCCCAGCACTGATCCTGAAAAGCGTTTCCAACCCCACTTACAAGTAAAACTAGCTAAAATGTGCCTGGCTTCTCTTCACTGAAAAGCTCATTCTGAGTACATTTTTAGCATACGTTTGCTCCTGCCGGGTCAGCTGAGCAGCGAATTTCTATTTAACCACCTGCTATCATGAGAGACCTCAGGGCTGCATGTTTTGAGCCCAGTACTGATCCTGAACAGCGTTTCCAACCCCATTTACAAGTAAAACTACCTAAAATGTGCCTGGCTGCTATTCACTGAAAAGCTCATTCTGTGTACATTTTTAGCATACGTTTGCTCCTACCTGGTCAGCTGAGCAGCGAATTTCTATTTAACCACCTGCTTTCATGAGAGACCTCAGGGCTGCATGTTTTGAGCCCAGTACTGAGCCTGAAAAGCATTTCCAACCCCACTTACAAGTAAAACTAGCTAAAATGTGCCTGGCTTCTCTTCACTGAAAAGCTCATTCTGAGTACATTTTTAGCATACGTTTGCTCCTGCCGGGTCAGCTGAGCAGCGAATTTCTATTTAACCACCTGCTATCATGAGAGACCTCAGGGCTGCATGTTTTGAGCCCAGTACTGATCCTGAAAAGCGTTTCCAACCCCACTTACAAGTAAAACTAGCTAAAATGTGCCTGGCTGCTATTCACTGAAAAGCTCATTCTCTGTACATTTTTGGCATATGTTTCCTCCTACCGGGTCAGCTGAGCGGAGAATTTCTATTTAACCACCTGCTTTCATGAGAGACCTCAGAGCTGCATGTTTTGAGCCCAGTACTGAGCCTGAAAAGCATTTCCAACCCCACTTACAAATAAAACTAGCTAAAATGTGCCTGGCTTCTCTTCACTGAAAAGCTCATTCTGAGTACATTTTTAGCATACGTTTGCTCCTGCCGGGTCAGCTGAGCCGCGAATTTCTATTTAACCACCTGCTTTCATGAGAGACCTCAGGGCTGCATGTTTTGAGCCCAGTACTGAGCCTGAAAAGTGTTTCCAACCCAACTTACAAGTAAAACTAGCTAAAATGTGCCTGGCTTCTCTTCACTGAAAGCTCATTCTGAGTACATTTTTAGCATACGTTTGCTCCTGCCGGGTCAGCTGAGCAGCGAATTTCTATTTAACCACCTGCTATCATGAGAGACCTCAGGGCTGCATGTTTTGAGTCCAGTACTGAGCCTGAAAAGCATTTCCAACCCCACTTACAAGTAAAACTAACTAAAATGTGCCTGGCTTCTCTTCACTGAAAAGCTCATTCTGAGTACATTTTAAGCATACGTTTGCTCCTGCCGGGTCAGCTGAGCAGCGAATTTCTATTTAACCACCTGCTATCATGAGAGACCTCAGGGCTGCATGTTTTGAGCCCAGTACTGATCCTGAAAAGCGTTTCCAACCCCACTTACAAGTAAAACTAGCTAAAATGTGCCTGGCTTCTCTTCACTGAAAAGCTCATTCTGAGTACATTTTAAGCATACGTTTGCTCCTGCCGGGTCAGCTGAGCAGCGAATTTCTATTTAACCACCTGCTATCATGAGAGACCTCAGGGCTGCATGTTTTGAGCCCAGTACTGATCCTGAAAAGCGTTTCCAACCCCACTTACAAGTAAAACTAGCTAAAATGTGCCTGGCTGCTATTCACTGAAAAGCTCATTCTGTGTAAAATTTTTGGCATACCTTTGCTCCTACCGGGTCAGCTGAGCAGTGAATTTCTATTTAACCACCTGCTTTCATGAGAGACCTCAGGGCTGCATGTTTTGAGCCCAGTACTGATCCTGAAAAGCATTTCCAACCCCACTTACAAGTAAAACTAGCTAAAATGTGCCTGGCTGCTATTCACTGAAAAGCTCATTCTCTGTACATTTTTGGCATATGTTTCCTCCTACCGGGTCAGCTGAGCAGAGAATTTCTATTTAACCACCTGCTTTCATGAGAGACCTCAGAGCTGCATGTTTTGAGCCCAGTACTGAGCCTGAAAAGCATTTCCAACCCCACTTACAAGTAAAACTAGCTAAAATGTGCCTGGCTTCTCTTCACTGAAAAGCTCATTCTGAGTACATTTTTAGCATACGTTTGCTCCTGCCGGGTCAGCTGAGCAGCGAATTTCTATTTAACCACCTGCTTTCATGAGAGACCTCAGGGCTGCATGTTTTGAGCCCAGTACTGAGCCTGAAAAGCGTTTCCAACCCCACTTACAAGTAAAACTAGCTAAAATGTGCCTGGCTTCTCTTCACTGAAAAGCTCATTCTGAGTACATTTTTAGCATACGTTTGCTCCTGCCGGGTCAGCTGAGCAGCGAATTTCTATTTAACCACCTGCTATCATGAGAGACCTCAGGGCTGCATGTTTTGAGTCCAGTACTGAGCCTGAAAAGCATTTCCAACCCCACTTACAAGTAAAACTAACTAAAATGTGCCTGGCTTCTCTTCACTGAAAAGCTCATTCTGAGTACATTTTAAGCATACGTTTGCTCCTGCCGGGTCAGCTGAGCAGCGAATTTCTATTTAACCACCTGCTATCATGAGAGACCTCAGGGCTGCATGTTTTGAGCCCAGTACTGATCCTGAAAAGCGTTTCCAACCCCACTTACAAGTAAAACTAGCTAAAATGTGCCTGGCTGCTATTCACTGAAAAGCTCATTCTGTGTAAAATTTTTGGCATACCTTTGCTCCTACCGGGTCAGCTGAGCAGTGAATTTCTATTTAACCACCTGCTTTCATGAGAGACCTCAGGGCTGCATGTTTTGAGCCCAGTACTTAGCCTGAAAAGCATTTCCAACCCCACTTACAAGTAAAACTAGCTAAAATGTGCCTGGCTTCTCTTCACTGAAAAGCCCATTCTGAGTACATTTTTAGCATACGTTTGCTCCTGCCGGGTCCGCTGAGCAGCGAATTTCTATTTAACCACCTGCTTTCATGAGAGACCTCAGGGATGCATGTTTTGAGCCCAGCACTGAGCCTGAAAAGCGTTTCCAACCCCACTTACAAGTAAAACTAGCTAAAATGTGCCTGGCTTCTCTTCACTGAAAAGCTCATTCTGTGTACATTTTTGGCATACGTTTGCTACTACCGGGTCAGCTGAGCAGCGAATTTCTATTTAACCACCTGCTTTCATGAGAGACCTCAGGGCTGCATGTTTTGAGCCCAGTACTGAGCCTGAAAAGCATTTCCAACCCCACTTACAAGTAAAACTAGCTAAAATGTGCCTGGCTTCTCTTCACTGAAAAGCTCATTCTGAGTACATTTTTAGCATACGTTTGCTCCTGCCGGGTCAGCTGAGCAGCGAATTTCTATTTAATCACCTGCTATCATGAGAGACCTCAGGGCTGCATGTTTTGAGCCCAGTAGCCTGAAAAGCATTTCCAACCCCACTTACAAGTAAAACTAGCTAAAATGTGCCTGGCTTCTCTTCAGAAAAGCTCATTCTGAGTACATTTTAAGCATACGTTTGCTCCTACCGGGTCAGCTGAGCAGCGAATTTCTATTTAACCACCTGCTATCACGAGAGACCTCAGGGCTGCATGTTTTGAGCCCAGTACTGATCCTGAAAAGCGTTTCCAACCCCACTTACAAGTAAAACTAGCTAAAATGTGCCTGGCTGCTATTCACTGAAAAGCTCATTCTGTGTACATTTTTAGCATACGTTTGCTCCTACCTGGTCAGCTGAGCAGCGAATTTCTATTTAACCACCTGCTTTCATGAGAGAGCTCAGGGCTGCATGTTTTGAGCCCAGTACTGAGCCTGAAAAGCATTTCCAACCCCACTTACAAGTAAAACTAGCTAAAATGTGCCTGGCTTCTCTTCACTGAAAAGCTCATTCTGAGTACATTTTTAGCATACGTTTGCTCCTGCCGGGTCAGCTGAGCAGCGAATTTCTATTTAACCACCTGCTATCATGAGAGACCTCAGGGCTGCATGTTTTGAGCCCAGTACTGATCCTGAAAAGCGTTTCCAACCCCACTTACAAGTAAAACTAGCTAAAATGTGCCTGGCTGCTATTCACTGAAAAGCTCATTCTCTGTACATTTTTGGCATATGTTTCCTCCTACCGGGTCAGCTGAGCGGAGAATTTCTATTTAACCACCTGCTTTCATGAGAGACCTCAGAGCTGCATGTTTTGAGCCCAGTACTGAGCCTGAAAAGCATTTCCAACCCTACTTACAAATAAAACTAGCTAAAATGTGCCTGGCTTCTCTTCACTGAAAAGCTCATTCTGAGTACATTTTTAGCATACGTTTGCTCCTGCCGGGTCAGCTGAGCCGCGAATTTCTATTTAACCACCTGCTTTCATGAGAGACCTCAGGGCTGCATGTTTTGAGCCCAGTACTGAGCCTGAAAAGTGTTTCCAACCCAACTTACAAGTAAAACTAGCTAAAATGTGCCTGGCTTCTCTTCACTGAAAGCTCATTCTGAGTACATTTTTAGCATACGTTTGCTCCTGCCGGGTCAGCTGAGCAGCGAATTTCTATTTAACCACCTGCTATCATGAGAGACCTCAGGGCTGCATGTTTTGAGTCCAGTACTGAGCCTGAAAAGCATTTCCAACCCCACTTACAAGTAAAACTAACTAAAATGTGCCTGGCTTCTCTTCACTGAAAAGCTCATTCTGAGTACATTTTAAGCATACGTTTGCTCCTGCCGGGTCAGCTGAGCAGCGAATTTCTATTTAACCACCTGCTATCATGAGAGACCTCAGGGCTGCATGTTTTGAGCCCAGTACTGATCCTGAAAAGCGTTTCCAACCCCACTTACAAGTAAAACTAGCTAAAATGTGCCTGGCTTCTCTTCACTGAAAAGCTCATTCTGAGTACATTTTAAGCATACGTTTGCTCCTGCCGGGTCAGCTGAGCAGCGAATTTCTATTTAACCACCTGCTATCATGAGAGACCTCAGGGCTGCATGTTTTGAGCCCAGTACTGATCCTGAAAAGCGTTTCCAACCCCACTTACAAGTAAAACTAGCTAAAATGTGCCTGGCTGCTATTCACTGAAAAGCTCATTCTGTGTAAAATTTTTGGCATACCTTTGCTCCTACCGGGTCAGCTGAGCAGTGAATTTCTATTTAACCACCTGCTTTCATGAGAGACCTCAGGGCTGCATGTTTTGAGCCCAGTACTGATCCTGAAAAGCATTTCCAACCCCACTTACAAGTAAAACTAGCTAAAATGTGCCTGGCTGCTATTCACTGAAAAGCTCATTCTCTGTACATTTTTGGCATATGTTTCCTCCTACCGGGTCAGCTGAGCAGAGAATTTCTATTTAACCACCTGCTTTCATGAGAGACCTCAGAGCTGCATGTTTTGAGCCCAGTACTGAGCCTGAAAAGCATTTCCAACCCCACTTACAAGTAAAACTAGCTAAAATGTGCCTGGCTTCTCTTCACTGAAAAGCTCATTCTGAGTACATTTTTAGCATACGTTTGCTCCTGCCGGGTCAGCTGAGCAGCGAATTTCTATTTAACCACCTGCTATCATGAGAGACCTCAGGGCTGCATGTTTTGAGTCCAGTACTGAGCCTGAAAAGCATTTCCAACCCCACTTACAAGTAAAACTAACTAAAATGTGCCTGGCTTCTCTTCACTGAAAAGCTCATTCTGAGTACATTTTAAGCATACGTTTGCTCCTGCCGGGTCAGCTGAGCAGCGAATTTCTATTTAACCACCTGCTATCATGAGAGACCTCAGGGCTGCATGTTTTGAGCCCAGTACTGATCCTGAAAAGCGTTTCCAACCCCACTTACAAGTAAAACTAGCTAAAATGTGCCTGGCTGCTATTCACTGAAAAGCTCATTCTGTGTAAAATTTTTGGCATACCTTTGCTCCTACCGGGTCAGCTGAGCAGTGAATTTCTATTTAACCACCTGCTTTCATGAGAGACCTCAGGGCTGCATGTTTTGAGCCCAGTACTTAGCCTGAAAAGCATTTCCAACCCCACTTACAAGTAAAACTAGCTAAAATGTGCCTGGCTTCTCTTCACTGAAAAGCTCATTCTGAGTACATTTTTAGCATACGTTTGCTCCTGCCGGGTCAGCTGAGCAGCGAATTTCTATTTAACCACCTGCTTTCATGAGAGACCTCAGGGATGCATGTTTTGAGCCCAGCACTGAGCCTGAAAAGCGTTTCCAACCCCACTTACAAGTAAAACTAGCTAAAATGTGCCTGGCTTCTCTTCACTGAAAAGCTCATTCTGTGTACATTTTTGGCATACGTTTGCTACTACCGGGTCAGCTGAGCAGCGAATTTCTATTTAACCACCTGCTTTCATGAGAGACCTCAGGGCTGCATGTTTTGAGCCCAGTACTGAGCCTGAAAAGCATTTCCAACCCCACTTACAAGGAAAACTAGCTAAAATGTGCCTGGCTTCTCTTCACTGAAAAGCTCATTCTGAGTACATTTTTAGCATACGTTTGCTCCTGCCGGGTCAGCTGAGCAGCGAATTTCTATTTAATCACCTGCTATCATGAGAGACCTCAGGGCTGCATGTTTTGAGCCCAGTACTGAGCCTGAAAAGCATTTCCAACCCCACTTACAAGTAAAACTAGCTAAAATGTGCCTGGCTTCTCTTCACTGAAAAGCTCATTCTGAGTACATTTTAAGCATACGTTTGCTCCTACCGGGTCAGCTGAGCAGCGAATTTCTATTTAACCACCTGCTATCACGAGAGACCTCAGGGCTGCATGTTTTGAGCCCAGTACTGATCCTGAAAAGCGTTTCCAACCCCACTTACAAGTAAAACTAGCTAAAATGTGCCTGGCTGCTATTCACTGAAAAGCTCATTCTGAGTACATTTTTAGCATACGTTTGCTCCTGCCGGGTCAGCTGAGCAGCGAATTTCTATTTAACCACCTGCTTTCATGAGAGACCTCAGGGCTGCATGTTTTGAGCCCAGTATTGATCCTGAAAAGCGTTTTCAACCCCATTTACAAGTAAAACTAGCTAAAATGTGCCTGGCTGCTTTTCACTGAAAAGCTCATTCTGAGTACATTTTTAGCATACGTTTGCTCCTGCCGGGTCAGCTGAGCAGCGAATTTCTATTTAACCACCTGCTTTCATGAGAGACCTCAGGGATGCATGTTTTGAGCCCAGCACTGAGCCTGAAAAGCGTTTCCAACCCCACTTACAAGTAAAACTAGCTAAAATGTGCCTCGCTTCTCTTCACTGAAAAGCTGATTCTGAGTACATTTTTAGCATACGTTTGCTCCTGCCGGGTCAGCTGAGCAGCGAATTTCTATTTAACCACCTGCTATCATGAGAGACCTCAGGGCTGCATGTTTTGAGCCCAGTACTGATCCTGAAAAGCGTTTCCAACCCCACTTACAAGTAAAACTAGCTAAAATGTGCCTGGCTGCTATTCACTGAAAAGCTCATTCTGTGTAAAATTTTTGGCATACCTTTGCTCCTACCGGGTCAGCTGAGCAGTGAATTTCTATTTAACCACCTGCTTTCATGAGAGACCTCAGGGCTGCATGTTTTGAGCCCAGTACTTAGCCTGAAAAGCATTTCCAACCCCACTTACAAGTAAAACTAGCTAAAATGTGCCTGGCTTCTCTTCACTGAAAAGCTCATTCTGAGTACATTTTTAGCATACGTTTGCTCCTGCCGGGTCAGCTGAGCAGCGAATTTCTATTTAACCACCTGCTTTCATGAGAGACCTCAGGGATGCATGTTTTGAGCCCAGCACTGAGCCTGAAAAGCGTTTCCAACCCCACTTACAAGTAAAACTAGCTAAAATGTGCCTGGATTCTCTTCACTGAAAAGCTCATTCTGTGTACATTTTTGGCATACGTTTGCTACTACCGGGTCAGCTGAGCAGCGAATTTCTATTTAACCACCTGCTTTCATGAGAGACCTCAGGGCTGCATGTTTTGAGCCCAGTACTGAGCCTGAAAAGCATTTCCAACCCCACTTACAAGTAAAACTAGCTAAAATGTGCCTGGCTTCTCTTCACTGAAAAGCTCATTCTGAGTACATTTTTAGCATACGTTTGCTCCTGCCGGGTCAGCTGAGCAGCGAATTTCTATTTAATCACCTGCTATCATGAGAGACCTCAGGGCTGCATGTTTTGAGCCCAGTACTGAGCCTGAAAAGCATTTCCAACCCCACTTACAAGTAAAACTAGCTAAAATGTGCCTGGCTTCTATTCACTGAAAAGCTCATTCTGAGTACATTTTAAGCATACGTTTGCTCCTACCGGGTCAGCTGAGCAGCGAATTTCTATTTAACCACCTGCTATCACGAGAGACCTCAGGGCTGCATGTTTTGAGCCCAGTACTGATCCTGAAAAGCGTTTCCAACCCCACTTACAAGTAAAACTAGCTAAAATGTGCCTGGCTGCTATTCACTGACAAGCTCATTCTGAGTACATTTTTAGCATACGTTTGCTCCTGCCGGGTCAGCTGAGCAGCGAATTTCTATTTAACCACCTGCTTTCATGAGAGACCTCAGGGCTGCATGTTTTGAGCCCAGTATTGATCCTGAAAAGCGTTTTCAACCCCATTTACAAGTAAAACTAGCTAAAATGTGCCTGGCTGCTTTTCACTGAAAAGCTCATTCTGAGTACATTTTTAGCATACGTTTGCTCCTGCCGGGTCAGCTGAGCAGCGAATTTCTATTTAACCACCTGCTTTCATGAGAGACCTCAGGGATGCATGTTTTGAGCCCAGCACTGAGCCTGAAAAGCGTTTCCAACCCCACTTACAAGTAAAACTAGCTAAAATGTGCCTCGCTTCTCTTCACTGAAAAGCTGATTCTGAGTACATTTTTAGCATACGTTTGCTACTGCCGGGTCAGCTGAGCAGCGAATTTCTATTTAACCACCTGCTATCATGAGAGACCTCAGGGCTGCATGTTTTGAGCCCAGTACTGATCCTGAAAAGCGTTTCCAACCCCACTTACAAGTAAAACTAGCTAAAATGTGCCTGGCTGCTATTCACTGAAAAGCTCATTCTCTGTACATTTTTGGCATATGTTTCCTCCTACCGGGTCAGCTGAGCAGAGAATTTCTATTTAACCACCTGCTTTCATGAGAGACCTCAGAGCTGCATGTTTTGAGCCCAGTACTGAGCCTGAAAAGCATTTCCAACCCCACTTACAAGTAAAACTAGCTAAAATGTGCCTGGCTTCTCTTCACTGAAAAGCTCATTCTGAGTACATTTTTAGCATACGTTTGCTCCTGCCGGGTCAGCTGAGCAGCGAATTTCTATTTAACCACCTGCTTTCATGAGAGACCTCAGGGCTGCATGTTTTGAGCCCAGTACTGAGCCTGAAAAGCGTTTCCAACCCCACTTACAAGTAAAACTAGCTAAAATGTGCCTGGCTTCTCTTCACTGAAAAGCTCATTCTGAGTACATTTTTAGCATACGTTTGCTCCTGCCGGGTCAGCTGAGCAGCGAATTTCTATTTAACCACCTGCTATCATGAGAGACCTCAGGGCTGCATGTTTTGAGTCCAGTACTGAGCCTGAAAAGCGTTTCCAACCCCACTTACAAGTAAAACTAGCTAAAATGTGCCTGGCTTCTCTTCACTGAAAGGCTCACTCTGAGTACATTTTTAGCATACGTTTGCTCCTGCCGGGTCAGCTGAGCAGCGAATTTCTATTTAACCACCTGCTTTCATGAGAGACCTCAGGGCTGCATGTTTTGAGCCCAGTGTTGATCCTGAAAAGCGTTTTCAACCCCATTTACAAGTAAAACTAGCTAAAATGTGCCTGGCTGCTTTTCACTGAAAAGCTCATTCTGAGTACATTTTTAGCATACGTTTGCTCCTGCCGGGTCAGCTGAGCAGCGAATTTCTATTTAACCACCTGCTTTCATGAGAGACCTCAGGGATGCATGTTTTGAGCCCAGCACTGAGCCTGAAAAGCGTTTCCAACCCCACTTACAAGTAAAACTAGCTAAAATGTGCCTCGCTTCTCTTCACTGAAAAGCTGATTCTGAGTACATTTTTAGCATACGTTTGCTCCTGCCGGGTCAGCTGAGCAGCGAATTTCTATTTAACCACCTGCTATCATGAGAGACCTCAGGGCTGCATGTTTTGAGCCCAGTACTGATCCTGAAAAGCGTTTCCAACCCCACTTACAAGTAAAACTAGCTAAAATGTGCCTGGCTGCTATTCACTGAAAAGCTCATTCTCTGTACATTTTTGGCATATGTTTCCTCCTACCGGGTCAGCTGAGCAGAGAATTTCTATTTAACCACCTGCTTTCATGAGAGACCTTAGAGCTGCATGTTTTGAGCCCAGTACTGAGCCTGAAAAGCATTTCCAACCCCACTTACAAGTAAAACTAGCTAAAATGTGCCTGGCTTCTCTTCACTGAAAAGCTCATTCTGAGTACATTTTTAGCATACGTTTGCTGCTGCCGGGTCAGCTGAGCAGCGAATTTCTATTTAACCACCTGCTTTCATGAGAGACCTCAGGGCTGCATGTTTTGAGCCCAGTACTGAGCCTGAAAAGCGTTTCCAACCCCACTTACAAGTAAAACTAGCTAAAATGTGCCTGGCTTCTCTTCACTGAAAAGCTCATTCTGAGTACATTTTTAGCATACGTTTGCGCCTGCCGGGTCAGCTGAGCAGCGAATTTCTATTTAACCACCTGCTATCATGAGAGACCTCAGGGCTGCATGTTTTGAGTCCAGTACTGAGCCTGAAAAGCATTTCCAACCCCACTTACAAGTAAAACTAACTAAAATGTGCCTGGCTTCTCTTCACTGAAAAGCTCATTCTGAGTACATTTTAAGCACACGTTTGCTCCTGCCGGGTCAGCTGAGCAGCGAATTTCTATTTAACCACCTGCTATCATGAGAGACCTCAGGGCTGCATGTTTTGAGCCCAGTACTGATCCTGAAAAGCGTTTCCAACCCCACTTACAAGTAAAACTAGCTAAAATGTGCCTGGCTTCTCTTCACTGAAAAGCTCATTCTGAGTACATTTTAAGCATACGTTTGCTCCTGCCGGGTCAGCTGAGCAGCGAATTTCTATTTAACCACCTGCTATCATGAGAGACCTCAGGGCTGCATGTTTTGAGCCCAGTACTGATCCTGAAAAGCGTTTCCAACCCCACTTACAAGTAAAACTAGCTAAAATGTGCCTGGCTGCTATTCACTGAAAAGCTCATTCTGTGTAAAATTTTTGGCATACCTTTGCTCCTACCGGGTCAGCTGAGCAGTGAATTTCTATTTAACCACCTGCTTTCATGAGAGACCTCAGGGCTGCATGTTTTGAGCCCAGTACTTAGCCTGAAAAGCATTTCCAACCCCACTTACAAGTAAAACTAGCTAAAATGTGCCTGGCTTCTCTTCACTGAAAAGCTCATTCTGAGTACATTTTTAGCATACGTTTGCTCCTGCCGGGTCAGCTGAGCAGCGAATTTCTATTTAACCACCTGCTTTCATGAGAGACCTCAGGGATGCATGTTTTGAGCCCAGCACTGAGCCTGAAAAGCGTTTCCAACCCCACTTACAAGTAAAACTAGCTAAAATGTGCCTGGCTTCTCTTCACTGAAAAGCTCATTCTGAGTACATTTTTAGCATACGTTTGCTCCTGCCGGGTCAGCTGAGCAGCGAATTTCTATTTAACCACCTGCTTTCATGAGAGACCTCAGGGCTGCATGTTTTGAGCCCAGTATTGATCCTGAAAAGCGTTTTCAACCCCATTTACAAGTAAAACTAGCTAAAATGTGCCTGGCTGCTATTCACGCTCATTCTGTGTACATTTTTGGCATACGTTTGCTACTACCGGGTCAGCTGAGCAGCGAATTTCTATTTAACCACCTGCTTTCATGAGAGACCTCAGGGCTGCATGTTTTGAGCCCAGTACTGAGCCTGAAAAGCATTTCCAACCCCACTTACAAGTAAAACTAGCTAAAATGTGCCTGGCTTCTCTTCACTGAAAAGCTCATTCTGAGTACATTTTAAGCATACATTTGCTCCTACCGGGTCAGCTGAGCAGCGAATTTCTATTTAACCACCTGCTATCACGAGAGACCGCAGGGCTGCATGTTTTGAGCCCAGTACTGATCCTGAAAAGCGTTTCCAACCCCACTTACAAGTAAAACTAGCTAAAAAGTGCCTGGCTGCTATTCACTGAAAAGCTCATTCTGAGTACATTTTTAGCATACGTTTGCTCGTGCCGGGTCAGCTGAGCAGCGAATTTCTATTTAACCACCTGCTTTCATGAGAGACCTCAGGGCTGCATGTTTTGAGCCCAGTATTGATCCTGAAAAGCGTTTTCAACCCCATTTACAAGTAAAACTAGCTAAAATGTGCCTGGCTGCTTTTCACTGAAAAGCTCATTCTGAGTACATTTTTAGCATACGTTTGCTCCTGCCGGGTCAGCTGAGCAGCGAATTTCTATTTAACCACCTGCTTTCATGAGAGACCTCAGGGATGCATGTTTTGAGCCCAGCTGAGCCTGAAAAGCTTTTCCAACCCCACTTACAAGTAAAACTAGCTAAAATGTGCCTCGCTTCTCTTCACTGAAAAGCTGATTCTGAGTACATTTTTAGCATACGTTTGCTCCTGCCGGGTCAGCTGAGCAGCGAATTTCTATTTAACCACCTGCTATCATGAGAGACCTCAGGGCTGCATGTTTTGAGCCCAGTACTGATCCTGAAAAGCGTTTCCAACCCCACTTACAAGTAAAACTAGCTAAAATGTGCCTGGCTGCTATTCACTGAAAAGCTCATTCTCTGTACATTTTTGGCATATGTTTCCTCCTACCGGGTCAGCTGAGCAGAGAGAGAATTTCTATTTAACCACCTGCTTTCATGAGAGACCTCAGAGCTGCATGTTCTGAGCCCAGTACTGAGCCTGAAAAGCATTTCCAACCCCACTTACAAGTAAAACTAGCTAAAATGTGCCTGGCTTCTCTTCACTGAAAAGCTCATTCTGAGTACATTTTTAGCATACGTTTGCTCCTGCCGGGTCAGCTGAGCAGCGAATTTCTATTTAACCACCTGCTTTCATGAGAGACCTCAGGGCTGCATGTTTTGAGCCCAGTACTGAGCCTGAAAAGCGTTTCCAACCCCACTTACAAGTAAAACTAGCTAAAATGTGCCTGGCTTCTCTTCACTGAAAAGCTCATTCTGAGTACATTTTTAGCATACGTTTGCTCCTGCCGGGTCAGCTGAGCAGCGAATTTCTATTTAACCACCTGCTATCATGAGAGACCTCAGGGCTGCATGTTTTGAGTCCAGTACTGAGCCTGAAAAGCATTTCCAACCCCACTTACAAGTAAAACTAGCTAAAATGTGCCTGGCTTCTCTTCACTGAAAAGCTCATTCTGAGTACATTTTAAGCATACGTTTGCTCCTGCCGGGTCAGCTGAGCAGCGAATTTCTATTTAACCACCTGCTATCATGAGAGACCTCAGGGCTGCATGTTTTGAGCCCAGTACTGATCCTGAAAAGCGTTTCCAACCCCACTTACAAGTAAAACTAGCTAAAATGTGCCTGGCTGCTATTCACTGAAAAGCTCATTCTGAGTACATTTTTAGCATACGTTTGCTCCTGCTGGGTCAGCTAAAGCAGTGAATTTCTATTTAACCACCTGCTTTCATGAGAGACCTCAGGGCTGCATGTTTTGAGCCCAGTATTGATCCTGAAAAGCGTTTTCAACCCCATTTACAAGTAAAACTAGCTAAAATGTGCCTGGCTTCTCTTCACTGAAAAGCTCATTCTGAGTACATTTTTAGCATACGTTTGCTCCTGCCGGGTCAGCTGAGCAGCGAATTTCTATTTAACCACCTGCTTTCATGAGAGACCTCAGGGCTGCATGTTTTGAGCCCAGTACTGAGCCTGAAAAGCGTTTCCACCCCCACTTACAAGTAAAACTAGCTAAAATGTGCCTGGCTTCTCTTCACTGAAAAGCTCATTCTGAGTACATTTTTAGCATACGTTTGCTCCTGCCGGGTCAGCTGAGCAGCGAATTTCTATTTAACCACCTGCTATCATGAGAGACCTCAGGGCTGCATGTTTTGAGTCCAGTACTGAGCCTGAAAAGCATTTCCAACCCCACTTACAAGTAAAACTAGCTAAAATGTGCCTGGCTTCTCTTCACTGAAAAGCTCATTCTGAGTACATTTTAAGCATACGTTTGCTCCTGCCGGGTCAGCTGAGCAGCGAATTTCTATTTAACCACCTGCTATCATGAGAGACCTCAGGGCTGCATGTTTTGAGCCCAGTACTGATCCTGAAAAGCGTTTCCAACCCCACTTACAAGTAAAACTAGCTAAAATGTGCCTGGCTTCTCTTCACTGAAAAGCTAATTCTGAGTACATTTTTAGCATACGTTTGCTCCTGCCGGGTCAGCTGAGCAGCGAATTTCTATTTAACCACCTGCTTTCATGAGAGACCTCAGGGATGCATGTTTTGAGCCCAGCACTGAGCCTGAAAAGCGTTTCCAACCCCACTTACAAGTAAAACTAGCTAAAATGTGCCTCGCTTCCATTCACTGAAAAGCTGATTCTGAGTACATTTTTAGCATACGTTTGCTCCTGCCGGGTCAGCTGAGCAGCGAATTTCTATTTAACCACCTGCTATCATGAGAGACCTCAGGGCTGCATGTTTTGAGCCCAGTACTGATCCTGAAAAGCGTTTCCAACCCCACTTACAAGTAAAACTAGCTAAAATGTGCCTGGCTGCTATTCACTGAAAAGCTCATTCTCTGTACATTTTTGGCATATGTTTCCTCCTACCGGGTCAGCTGAGCAGAGAATTTCTATTTAACCACCTGCTCTCATGAGAGACCTCAGAGCTGCATGTTTTGAGCCCAGTACTGAGCCTGAAAAGCATTTCCAACCCCACTTACAAGTAAAACTAGCTAAAATGTGCCTGGCTTCTCTTCACTGAAAAGGTCATTCTCAGTACATTTTTAGCATACGTTTGCTCCTGCCGGGTCAGCTGAGCAGCGAATTTCTATTTAACCACCTGCTTTCATGAGAGACCTCAGGGCTGCATGTTTTGAGCCCAGTACTGAGCCTGAAAAGCGTTTCCAACCCCACTTACAAGTAAAACTAGCTAAAATGTGCCTGGCTTCTCTTCACTGAAAAGCTCATTCTGAGTACATTTTTAGCATACGTTTGCTCCTGCCGGGTCAGCTGAGCAGCGAATTTCTATTTAACCACCTGCTATCATGAGAGACCTCAGGGCTGCATGTTTTGAGTCCAGTACTGAGCCTGAAAAGCATTTCCAACCCCACTTACAAGTAAAACTAACTAAAATGTGCCTGGCTTCTCTTCACTGAAAAGCTCATTCTGAGTACATTTTAAGCATACGTTTGCTCCTGCCGGGTCAGCTGAGCAGCGAATTTCTATTTAACCACCTGCTATCATGAGAGACCTCAGTGCTGCATGTTTTGAGCCCAGTACTGATCCTGAAAAGCGTTTCCAACCCCACTTACAAGTAAAACTAGCTAAAATGTGCCTGGCTGCTATTCACTGAAAAGCTCATTCTGTGTAAAATTTTTGGCATACCTTTGCTCCTACCGGGTCAGCTGAGCAGTGAATTTCTATTTAACCACCTGCTTTCATGAGAGACCTCAGGGCTGCATGTTTTGAGCCCAGTACTTAGCCTGAAAAGCATTTCCAACCCCACTTACAAGTAAAACTAGCTAAAATGTGCCTGGCTTCTCTTCACTGAAAAGCTCATTCTGAGTACATTTTTAGCATACGTTTGCTCCTGCCGGGTCAGCTGAGCAGCGAATTTCTATTTAACCACCTGCTTTCATGAGAGACCTCAGGGATGCATTTTTTGAGCCCAGCACTGAGCCTGAAAAGCGTTTCCAACCCCACTTACAAGTAAAACTAGCTAAAATGTGCCTGGCTTCTCTTCACTGAAAAGCTCATTCTGAGTACATTTTTAGCATACGTTTGCTCCTGCCGGGTCAGCTGAGCAGCGAATTTCTATTTAACCACCTGCTTTCATGAGAGACCTCAGGGCTGCATGTTTTGAGCCCAGTATTGATCCTGAAAAGCGTTTTCAACCCCATTTACAAGTAAAACTAGCTAAAATGTGCCTGGCTGCTATTCACTGAAAAGCTCATTCTGTGTACATTTTTGACATACGTTTGCTACTACCGGGTCAGCTGAGCAGCGAATTTCTATTTAACCACCTGCTTTCATGAGAGACCTCAGGGCTGCATGTTTTGAGCCCAGTACTGAGCCTGAAAAGCATTTCCAACCCTACTTACAAGTAAAACTAGCTAAAATGTGCCTGGCTTCTCTTCACTGAAAAGCTCATTCTGAGTACATTTTAAGCATACGTTTGCTCCTGCCGGGTCAGCTGAGCAGCGAATTTCTATTTAACCACCTGCTTTCATGAGAGACCTCAGGGCTGCATGTTTTGAGCCCAGTATTGATCCTGAAAAGCGTTTTCAACCCCATTTACAAGTAAAACTAGCTAAAATGTGCCTGGCTGCTTTTCACTGAAAAGCTCATTCTGAGTACATTTTTAGCATACGTTTGCTCCTGCCGGGTCAGCTGAGCAGCGAATTTCTATTTAACCACCTGCTTTCATGAGAGACCTCAGGGATGCATGTTTTGAGCCCAGCACTGAGCCTGAAAAGCTTTTCCAACCCCACTTACAAGTAAAACTAGCTAAAATGTGCCTTGCTTCTCTTCACTGAAAAGCTGATTCTGAGTACATTTTTAGCATACGTTTGCTCCTGCCGGGTCAGCTGAGCAGCGAATTTCTATTTAACCACCTGCTATCATGAGAGACCTCAGGGCTGCATGTTTTGAGCCCAGTACTGATCCTGAAAAGCGTTTCCAACCCCACTTACAAGTAAAACTAGCAAAAATGTGCCTGGCTGCTATTCACTGAAAAGCTCATTCTCTGTACATTTTTGGCATATGTTTCCTCCTACCGGGTCAGCCGAGCAGAGAGAGAATTTCTATTTAACCACCTGCTTTCATGAGAGACCTCAGAGCTGCATGTTTTGAGCCCAGTACTGAGCCTGAAAAGCATTTCCAACCCCACTTACAAGTAAAACTAGCTAAAATGTGCCTGGCTTCTCTTCACTGAAAAGCTCATTCTGAGTACATTTTTAGCATACGTTTGCTCCTGCCGGGTCAGCTGAGCAGCGAATTTCTATTTAACCACCTGCTTTCATGAGAGACCTCAGGGCTGCATGTTTTGAGCCCAGTACTGAGCCTGAAAAGCGTTTCCAACCCCACTTACAAGTAAAACTAGCTAAAATGTGCCTGGCTTCTCTTCACTGAAAAGCTCATTCTGAGTACATTTTTAGCATACGTTTGCTCCTGCCGGGTCAGCTGAGCAGCGAATTTCTATTTAACCACCTGCTATCATGAGAGACCTCAGGGCTGCATGTTTTGAGTCCAGTACTGAGCCTGAAAAGCATTTCCAACCCCACTTACAAGTAAAACTAGCTAAAATGTGCCTGGCTTCTCTTCACTGAAAAGCTCATTCTGAGTACATTTTAAGCATACGTTTGCTCCTGCCGGGTCAGCTGAGCAGCGAATTTCTATTTAACCACCTGCTATCATGAGAGACCTCAGGGCTGCATGTTTTGAGCCCAGTACTGATCCTGAAAAGCGTTTCCAACCCCACTTACAAGTAAAACTAGCTAAAATGTGCCTGGCTGCTATTCACTGAAAAGCTCATTCTGAGTACATTTTTAGCATACGTTTGCTCCTGCCGGGTCAGCTGAGCAGTGAATTTCTATTTAACCACCTGCTTTCATGAGAGACCTCAGGGCTGCATGTTTTGAGCCCAGTATTGATCCTGAAAAGCGTTTTCAACCCCATTTACAAGTAAAACTAGCTAAAATGTGCCTGGCTTCTCTTCACTGAAAAGCTCATTCTGAGTACATTTTTAGCATACGTTTGCTCCTGCCGGGTCAGCTGAGCAGCGAATTTCTATTTAACCACCTGCTTTCATGAGAGACCTCAGGGCTGCATGTTTTGAGCCCAGTATTGATCCTGAAAAGCGTTTTCAACCCCATTTACAAGTCAAACTAGCTAAAATGTGCCTGGCTGCTTTTCACTGAAAAGCTCATTCTGAGTACATTTTCAGCATACGTTTGCTCCTGCCGGGTCAGCTGAGCAGCGAATTTCTATTTAACCACCTGCTTTCATGAGAGACCTCAGGGATGCATGTTTTGAGCCCAGCACTGAGCCTGAAAAGCGTTTCCAACCCCACTTACAAGTAAAACTAGCTAAAATGTGCCTCGCTTCTCTTCACTGAAAAGCTGATTCTGAGTACATTTTTAGCATACGTTTGCTCGTGCCGGGTCAGCTGAGCAGCGAATTTCTATTTAACCACCTGCTATCATGAGAGACCTCAGGGCTGCATGTTTTGAGCCCAGTACTGATCCTGAAAAGCGTTTCCAACCCCACTTACAAGTAAAACTAGCTAAAATGTGCCTGGCTGCTATTCACTGAAAAGCTCATTCTCTGTACATTTTTGGCATATGTTTCCTCCTACCGGGTCAGCTGAGCAGAGAATTTCTATTTAACCACCTGCTTTCATGAGAGACCTCAGAGCTGCATGTTTTGAGCCCAGTACTGAGCCTGAAAAGCATTTCCAACCCCACTTACAAGTAAAACTAGCTAAAATGTGCCTGGCTTCTCTTCACTGAAAAGCTCATTCTGAGTACATTTTTAGCATACGTTTGCTCCTGCCGGGTCAGCTGAGCAGCGAATTTCTATTTAACCACCTGCTTTCATGAGAGACCTCAGGGCTGCATGTTTTGAGCCCAGTACTGAGCCTGAAAAGCGTTTCCAACCCCACTTACAAGTAAAACTAGCTAAAATGTGCCTGGCTTCTCTTCACTGAAAAGCTCATTCTGAGTACATTTTTAGCATACGTTTGCTCCTGCCGGGTCAGCTGAGCAGCGAATTTCTATTTAACCACCTGCTTTCATGAGAGACCTCAGGGCTGCATGTTTTGAGCCCAGTATTGATCCTGAAAAGCGTTTTCAACCCCATTTACAAGTAAAACTAGCTAAAATGTGCCTGGCTGCTATTCACTGAAAAGCTCATTCTGTGTACATTTTTGGCATACGTTTGCTACTACCGGGTCAGCTGAGCAGCGAATTTCTATTTAACCACCTGCTTTCATGAGAGACCTCAGGGCTGCATGTTTTGAGCCCAGTACTGAGCCTGAAAAGCATTTCCAACCCCACTTACAAGTAAAACTAGCTAAAATGTGCCTGGCTTCTCTTCACTGAAAAGCTCATTCTGAGTACATTTTTAGCATACGTTTGCTCCTGCCGGGTCAGCTGAGCAGCGAATTTCTATTTAATCACCTGCTATCATGAGAGACCTCAGGGCTGCATGTTTTGAGCCCAGTACTGAGCCTGAAAAGCATTTCCAACCCCACTTACAAGTAAAACTAGCTAAAATGTGCCTGGCTTCTCTTCACTGAAAAGCTCATTCTGAGTACATTTTAAGCATACGTTTGCTCCTGCCGGGTCAGCTGAGCAGCGAATTTCTATTTAACCACCTGCTTTCATGAGAGACCTCAGGGCTGCATGTTTTGAGCCCAGTATTGATCCTGAAAAGCGTTTTCAACCCCATTTACAAGTAAAACTAGCTAAAATGTGCCTTGCTTCTCTTCACTGAAAAGCTGATTCTGAGTACATTTTTAGCATACGTTTGCTCCTGCCGGGTCAGCTGAGCAGCGAATTTCTATTTAACCACCTGCTATCATGAGAGACCTCAGGGCTGCATGTTTTGAGCCCAGTACTGATCCTGAAAAGCGTTTCCAACCCCACTTACAAGTAAAACTAGCAAAAATGTGCCTGGCTGCTATTCACTGAAAAGCTCATTCTCTGACATTTTTGGCATATGTTTCCTCCTACCGGGTCAGCTGAGCAGAGAGAGAATTTCTATTTAACCACCTGCTTTCATGAGAGACCTCAGAGCTGCATGTTTTGAGCCCAGTACTGAGCCTGAAAAGCATTTCCAACCCCACTTACAAGTAAAACTAGCTAAAATGTGCCTGGCTTCTCTTCACTGAAAAGCTCATTCTGAGTACATTTTTAGCATACGTTTGCTCCTGCCGGGTCAGCTGAGCAGCGAATTTCTATTTAACCACCTGCTTTCATGAGAGACCTCAGGGCTGCATGTTTTGAGCCCAGTACTGAGCCTGAAAAGCGTTTCCAACCCCACTTACAAGTAAAACTAGCTAAAATGTGCCTGGCTTCTCTTCACTGAAAAGCTCATTCTGAGTACATTTTTAGCATACGTTTGCTCCTGCCGGGTCAGCTGAGCAGCGAATTTCTATTTAACCACCTGCTATCATGAGAGACCTCAGGGCTGCATGTTTTGAGTCCAGTACTGAGCCTGAAAAGCATTTCCAACCCCACTTACAAGTAAAACTAGCTAAAATGTGCCTGGCTTCTCTTCACTGAAAAGCTCATTTTGAGTACATTTTAAGCATACGTTTGCTCCTGCCGGGTCAGCTGAGCAGCGAATTTCTATTTAACCACCTGCTATCATGAGAGACCTCAGGGCTGCATGTTTTGAGCCCAGTACTGATCCTGAAAAGCGTTTCCAACCCCACTTACAAGTAAAACTAGCTAAAATGTGCCTGGCTGCTACTCACTGAAAAGCTCATTCTGAGTACATTTTTAGCATACGTTTGCTCCTGCCGGGTCAGCTGAGCAGTGAATTTCTATTTAACCACCTGCTTTCATGAGAGACCTCAGGGCTGCATGTTTTGAGCCCAGTATTGATCCTGAAAAGCGTTTTCAACCCCATTTACAAGTAAAACTAGCTAAAATGTGCCTGGCTTCTCTTCACTGAAAAGCTCATTCTGAGTACATTTTTAGCATACGTTTGCTCCTGCCGGGTCAGCTGAGCAGCGAATTTCTATTTAACCACCTGCTTTCATGAGAGACCTCAGGGCTGCATGTTTTGAGCCCAGTACTGAGCCTGAAAAGCGTTTCCACCCCCACTTACAAGTAAAACTAGCTAAAATGTGCCTGGCTTCTCTTCACTGAAAAGCTCATTCTGAGTACATTTTTTGCATACGTTTGCTCCTGCCGGGTCAGCTGAGCAGCGAATTTCTATTTAACCACCTGCTTTCATGAGAGACCTCAGGGCTGCATGTTTTGAGCCCAGTATTGATCCTGAAAAGCGTTTTCAACCCCATTTACAAGTAAAACTAGCTAAAATGTGCCTGGCTGCTTTTCACTGAAAAGCTCATTCTGAGTACATTTTTAGCATACGTTTGCTCCTGCCGGGTCAGCTGAGCAGCGAATTTCTATTTAACCACCTGCTTTCATGAGAGACCTCAGGGATGCATGTTTTGAGCCCAGCACTGAGCCTGAAAAGCGTTTCCAACCCCACTTACAAGTAAAACTAGCTAAAATGTGCCTCGCTTCTCTTCACTGAAAAGCTGATTCTGAGTACATTTTTAGCATACGTTTGCTCCTGCCGGGTCAGCTGAGCAGCGAATTTCTATTTAACCACCTGCTATCATGAGAGACCTCAGGGCTGCATGTTTTGAGCCCAGTACTGATCCTGAAAAGCGTTTCCAACCCCACTTACAAGTAAAACTAGCTAAAATGTGCCTGGCTGCTATTCACTGAAAAGCTCATTCTCTGTACATTTTTGGCATATGTTTCCTCCTACCGGGTCAGCTGAGCAGAGAATTTCTATTTAACCACCTGCTTTCATGAGAGACCTCAGAGCTGCATGTTTTGAGCCCAGTACTGAGCCTGAAAAGCATTTCCAACCCCACTTACAAGTAAAACTAGCTAAAATGTGCCTGGCTTCTCTTCACTGAAAAGCTCATTCTGAGTACATTTTTAGCATACGTTTGCTCCTGCCGGGTCAGCTGAGCAGCGAATTTCTATTTAACCACCTGCTTTCATGAGAGACCTCAGGGCTGCATGTTTTGAGCCCAGTACTGAGCCTGAAAAGCGTTTCCAACCCCACTTACAAGTAAAACTAGCTAAAATGTGCCTGGCTTCTCTTCACTGAAAAGCTCATTCTGAGTACATTTTTAGCATACGTTTGCTCCTGCCGGGTCAGCTGAGCAGCGAATTTCTATTTAACCACCTGCTATCATGAGAGACCTCAGGGCTGCATGTTTTGAGCCCAGTACTGATCCTGAAAAGCGTTTCCAACCCCACTTACAAGTAAAACTAGCTAAAATGTGCCTGGCTTCTCTTCACTGAAAAGCTCATTCTGAGTACATTTTTAGCATACGTTTGCTCCTGCCGGGTCAGCTGAGCAGCGAACTTCTATTTAACCACCTGCTTTCATGAGAGACCTCAGGGCTGCATGTTTTGAGCCCAGTATTGATCCTGAAAAGCGTTTTCAACCCCATTTACAAGTAAAACTAGCTAAAATGTGCCTGGCTGCTTTTCACTGAAAAGCTCATTCTGAGTACATTTTTAGCATACGTTTGCTCCTGCCGGGTCAGCTGAGCAGCGAATTTCTATTTAACCACCTGCTATCATGAGAGACCTCAGGGCTGCATGTTTTGAGCCCAGTACTGATCCTGAAAAGCGTTTCCAACCCCACTTACAAGTAAAACTAGCTAAAATGTGCCTGGCTGCTATTCACTGAAAAGCTCATTCTCTGTACATTTTTGGCATATGTTTCCTCCTACCGGGTCAGCTGAGCAGAGAATTTCTATTTAACCACCTGCTTTCATGAGAGACCTCAGAGCTGCATGTTTTGAGCCCAGTACTGAGCCTGAAAAGCATTTCCAACCCCACTTACAAGTAAAACTAGCTAAAATGTGCCTGGCTTCTCTTCACTGAAAAGCTCATTCTGAGTACATTTTTAGCATACGTTTGCTCCTGCCGGGTCAGCTGAGCAGCGAATTTCTATTTAACCACCTGCTTTCATGAGAGACCTCAGGGATGCATGTTTTGAGCCCAGCACTGAGCCTGAAAAGCGTTTCCAACCCCACTTACAAGTAAAACTAGCTAAAATGTGCCTCGCTTCTCTTCACTGAAAAGCTGATTCTGAGTACATTTTTAGCATACGTTTGCTCCTGCCGGGTCAGCTGAGCAGCGAATTTCTATTTAACCACCTGCTATCATGAGAGACCTCAGGGCTGCATGTTTTGAGCCCAGTACTGATCCTGAAAAGCGTTTCCAACCCCATTTACAAGTAAAACTAGCTAAAATGTGCCTGGCTGCTATTCACTGAAAAGCTCATTCTCTGTACATTTTTGGCATATGTTTCCTCCTACCGGGTCAGCTGAGGAGAGAATTTCTATTTAACCACCTGCTTTCATGAGAGACCTCAGAGCTGCATGTTTTGAGCCCAGTACTGAGCCTGAAAAGCATTTCCAACCCCACTTACAAGTAAAACTAGCTAAAATGTGCCTGGCTTCTCTTCACTGAAAAGCTCATTCTGAGTACATTTTTAGCATACGTTTGCTCCTGCCGGGTCAGCTGAGCAGCGAATTTCTATTTAACCACCTGCTTTCATGAGAGACCTCAGGGCTGCATGTTTTGAGCCCAGTACTGAGCCTGAAAAGCGTTTCCAACCCCACTTACAAGTAAAACTAGCTAAAATGTGCCTGGCTTCTCTTCACTGAAAAGCTCATTCTGAGTACATTTTTAGCATACGTTTGCTCCTGCCGGGTCAGCTGAGCAGCGAATTTCTATTTAACCACCTGCTATCATGAGAGACCTCAGGGCTGCATGTTTTGAGTCCAGTACTGAGCCTGAAAAGCATTTCCAACCCCACTTACAAGTAAAACTAGCTAAAATGTGCCTGGCTTCTCTTCACTGAAAAGCTCATTCTGAGTACATTTTAAGCATACGTTTGCTCCTGCCGGGTCAGCTGAGCAGCGAATTTCTATTTAACCACCTGCTATCATGAGAGACCTCAGGGCTGCATGTTTTGAGCCCAGTACTGATCCTGAAAAGCGTTTCCAACCCCACTTACAAGTAAAACTAGCTAAAATGTGCCTGGCTTCTCTTCACTGAAAAGCTCATTCTGAGTACATTTTTAGCATACGTTTGCTCCTGCCGGGTCAGCTGAGCAGCGAATTTCTATTTAACCACCTGCTTTCATGAGAGACCTCAGGGCTGTATGTTTTGAGCCCAGTATTGATCCTGAAAAGCGTTTTCAACCCCATTTACAAGTAAAACTAGCTAAAATGTGCCTGGCTGCTTTTCACTAAAAAGCTCATTCTGAGTACATTTTTAGCATACGTTTGCTCCTGCCGGGTCAGCTGAGCAGCGAATTTCTATTTAACCACCTGCTTTCATGAGAGACCTCAGGGATGCATGTTTTGAGCCCAGCACTGAGCCTGAAAAGCGTTTCCAACCCCACTTACAAGTAAAACTAGCTAAAATGTGCCTCGCTTCTCTTCACTGAAAAGCTGATTCTGAGTACATTTTTAGCATACGTTTGCTCTGCCGGGTCAGCTGAGCAGCGAATTTCTATTTAACCACCTGCTATCATGAGAGACCTCAGGGCTGCATGTTTTGAGCCCAGTACTGATCCTGAAAAGCGTTTCCAACCCCACTTACAAGTAAAACTAGCTAAAATGTGCCTGGCTGCTATTCACTGAAAAGCTCATTCTCTGTACATTTTTGGCATATGTTTCCTCCTACCGGGTCAGCTGAGCAGAGAATTTCTATTTAACCACCTGCTTTCATGAGAGACCTCAGAGCTGCATGTTTTGAGCCCAGTACTGAGCCTGAAAAGCATTTCCAACCCCACTTACAAGTAAAACTAGCTAAAATGTGCCTGGCTTCTCTTCACTGAAAAGCTCATTCTGAGTACATTTTTAGCATACGTTTGCTCCTGCCGGGTCAGCTGAGCAGCGAATTTCTATTTAACCACCTGCTATCATGAGAGACCTCAGGGCTGCATGTTTTGAGTCCAGTACTGAGCCTGAAAAGCGTTTCCAACCCCACTTACAAGTAAAACTAGCTAAAATGTGCCTGGCTTCTCTTCACTGAAAAGCTCATTCTGAGTACATTTTTAGCATACGTTTGCTCCTGCCGGGTCAGCTGAGCAGCGAATTTCTATTTAACCACCTGCTTTCATGAGAGACCTCAGGGCTGCATGTTTTGAGTCCAGTACTGAGCCTGAAAAGCATTTCCAACCCCACTTACAAGTAAAACTAGCTAAAATGTGCCTGGCTTCTCTTCACTGAAAAGCTCATTCTGAGTACATTTTAAGCATACGTTTGCTCCTGCCGGGTCAGCTGAGCAGCGAATTTCTATTTAACCACCTGCTATCATGAGAGACCTCAGGGCTGCATGTTTTGAGCCCAGTACTGATCCTGAAAAGCGTTTCCAAACCCCACTTACAAGTAAAACTAGCTAAAATGTGCCTGGCTTCTCTTCACTGAAAAGCTCATTCTGAGTACATTTTTAGCATACGTTTGCTCCTGCCGGGTCAGCTGAGCAGCGAATTTCTATTTAACCACCTGCTTTCATGAGAGACCTCAGGGCTGCATGTTTTGAGCCCAGTATTGATCCTGAAAAGCGTTTTCAACCCCATTTACAAGTAAAACTAGCTAAAATGTGCCTGGCTGCTTTTCACTAAAAAGCTCATTCTGAGTACATTTTTAGCATACGTTTGCTCCTGCCGGGTCAGCTGAGCAGCGAATTTCTATTTAACCACCTGCTTTCATGAGAGACCTCAGGGATGCATGTTTTGAGCCCAGCACTGAGCCTGAAAAGCGTTTCCAACCCCACTTACAAGTAAAACTAGCTAAAATGTGCCTCGCTTCTCTTCACTGAAAAGCTGATTCTGAGTACATTTTTAGCATACGTTTGCTCTGCCGGGTCAGCTGAGCAGCGAATTTCTATTTAACCACCTGCTATCATGAGAGACCTCAGGGCTGCATGTTTTGAGCCCAGTACTGATCCTGAAAAGCGTTTCCAACCCCACTTACAAGTAAAACTAGCTAAAATGTGCTGGCTGCTATTCACTGAAAAGCTCATTCTCTGTACATTTTTGGCATATGTTTCCTCCTACCGGGTCAGCTGAGCAGAGAATTTCTATTTAACCACCTGCTTTCATGAGAGACCTCAGAGCTGCATGTTTTGAGCCCAGTACTGAGCCTGAAAAGCATTTCCAACCCCACTTACAAGTAAAACTAGCTAAAATGTGCCTGGCTTCTCTTCACTGAAAAGCTCATTCTGAGTACATTTTTAGCATACGTTTGCTCCTGCCGGGTCAGCTGAGCAGCGAATTTCTATTTAACCACCTGCTTTCATGAGAGACCTCAGGGCTGCATTTTTTGAGCCCAGTACTGAGCCTGAAAAGCGTTTCCAACCCCACTTACAAGTAAAACTAGCTAAAATGTGCCTGGCTTCTCTTCACTGAAAAGCTCATTCTGAGTACATTTTTAGCATACGTTTGCTCCTGCCGGGTCAGCTGAGCAGCGAATTTCTATTTAACCACCTGCTATCATGAGAGACCTCAGGGCTGCATGTTTTGAGTCCAGTACTGAGCCTGAAAAGCATTTCCAACCCCACTTACAAGTAAAACTAACTAAAATGTGCCTGGCTTCTCTTCACTGAAAAGCTCATTCTGAGTACATTTTAAGCATACGTTTGCTCTTGCCGGGTCAGCTGAGCAGCGAATTTCTATTTAACCACCTGCTATCATGAGAGACCTCAGGGCTGCATGTTTTGAGCCCAGTACTGATCCTGAAAAGCGTTTCCAACCCCACTTACAAGTAAAACTAGCTAAAATGTGCCTGGCTTCTCTTCACTGAAAAGCTCATTCTGAGTACATTTTAAGCATACGTTTGCTCCTGCCGGGTCAGCTGAGCAGCGAATTTCTATTTAACCACCTGCTATCATGAGAGACCCCAGGGCTGCATGTTTTGAGCCCAGTACTGATCCTGAAAAGCGTTTCCAACCCCACTTACAAGTAAAACTAGCTAAAATGTGCCTGGCTGCTATTCACTGAAAAGCTCATTCTGTGTAAAATTTTTGGCATACCTTTGCTCCTACCGGGTCAGCTGAGCAGTGAATTTCTTAACCACCTGCTTTCATGAGAGACCTCAGGGCTGCATGTTTTGAGCCCAGTATTGATCCTGAAAAGCGTTTTCAACCCCATTTACAAGTAAAACTAGCTAAAATGTGCCTGGCTGCTATTCACTGAAAAGCTCATTCTGTGTACATTTTTGGCATACGTTTGCTACTACCGGGTCAGCTGAGCAGCGAATTTCTATTTAACCACCTGCTTTCATGAGAGACCTCAGGGCTGCATGTTTTGAGCCCAGTACTGAGCCTGAAAAGCATTTCCAACCCCACTTACAAGTAAAACTAGCTAAAATGTGCCTGGCTTCTCTTCACTGAAAAGCTCATTCTGAGTACATTTTTAGCATACGTTTGCTCCTGCCGGGTCAGCTGAGCAGCGAATTTCTATTTAATCACCTGCTATCATGAGAGACCTCAGGGCTGCATGTTTTGAGCCCAGTACTGAGCCTGAAAAGCATTTCCAACCCCACTTACAAGTAAAACTAGCTAAAATGTGCCTGGCTTCTCTTCACTGAAAAGCTCATTCTGAGTACATTTTAAGCATACGTTTGCTCCTACCGGGTCAGCTGAGCAGCGAATTTCTATTTAACCACCTGCTATCACGAGAGACCTCAGGGCTGCATGTTTTGAGCCCAGTACTGATCCTGAAAAGCGTTTCCAACCCCACTTACAAGTAAAACTAGCTAAAATGTGCCTCGCTTCTCTTCACTGAAAAGCTGATTCTGAGTACATTTTTAGCATACGTTTGCTCCTGCCGGGTCAGCTGAGCAGCGAATTTCTATTTAACCACCTGCTTTCATGAGAGACCTCAGAGCTGCATGTTTTGAGCCCAGTACTGAGCCTGAAAAGCATTTCCAACCCCACTTACAAGTAAAACTAGCTAAAATGTGCCTGGCTTCTCTTCACTGAAAAGCTCATTCTGAGTACATTTTTAGCATACGTTTGCTCCTGCCGGGTCAGCTGAGCAGCGAATTTCTATTTAACCACCTGCTATCATGAGAGACCTCAGGGCTGCATGTTTTGAGTCCAGTACTGAGCCTGAAAAGCATTTCCAACCCCACTTACAAGTAAAACTAGCTAAAATGTGCCTGGCTTCTCTTCACTGAAAAGCTCATTCTGAGTACATTTTAAGCATACGTTTGCTCCTGCCGGGTCAGCTGAGCAGCGAATTTCTATTTAACCACCTGCTATCATGAGAGACCTCAGGGCTGCATGTTTTGAGCCCAGTACTGATCCTGAAAAGCGTTTCCAACCCCACTTACAAGTAAAACTAGCTAAAATGTGCCTGGCTGCTATTCACTGAAAGGCTCATTCTGTGTAAAATTTTTGGCATACCTTTGCTCCTACCGGGTCAGCTGAGCAGTGAATTTCTATTTAACCACCTGCTTTCATGAGAGACCTCAGGGCTGCATGTTTTGAGCCCAGTACTGAGCCTGAAAAGCATTTCCAACCCCACTTACAAGTAAAACTAGCTAAAATGTGCCTGGCTTCTCTTCACTGAAAAGCTCATTCTGAGTACATTTTTAGCATACGTTTGCTCCTGCCGGGTCAGCTGAGCAGCGAATTTCTATTTAACCACCTGCTTTCATGAGAGACCTCAGGGCTGCATGTTTTGAGCCCAGTATTGATCCTGAAAAGCGTTTTCAACCCCATTTACAAGTAAAACTAGCTAAAATGTGCCTGGCTTCTCTTCACTGAAAAGCTCATTCTGAGTACATTTTTAGCATACGTTTGCTCCTGCCGGGTCAGCTGAGCAGCGAATTTCTATTTAACCACCTGCTTTCATGAGAGACCTCAGGGCTGCATGTTTTGAGCCCAGTAGTGAGCCTGAAAAGCGTTTCCACCCCCACTTACAAGTAAAACTAGCTAAAATGTGCCTGGCTTCTCTTCACTGAAAAGCTCATTCTGAGTACATTTTTAGCATACGTTTGCTCCTGCCGGGTCAGCTGAGCAGCGAATTTCTATTTAACCACCTGCTATCATGAGAGACCTCAGGGCTGCATGTTTTGAGTCCAGTACTGAGCCTGAAAAGCATTTCCAACCCCACTTACAAGTAAAACTAGCTAAAATGTGCCTGGCTTCTCTTCACTGAAAAGCTCATTCTGAGTACATTTTAAGCATACGTTTGCTCCTGCCGGGTCAGCTGAGCAGCGAATTTCTATTTAACCACCTGCTATCATGAGAGACCTCAGGGCTGCATGTTTTGAGCCCAGTACTGTGGCATAACATCTGGACCAACCCTGCCACAAATCTCAACAGAGCGGTAGCAGAGGACTGCCTGCAGTGCTGCGGGGTAAAAAACATCATGTGGCTTAATTATGTTAAGAGTCTGTGCTCTGAGATCGGCTGTCCAGAATATTTCTCTAACCCAGCCACCATGGACTCTATCTCCAGATCCGCGCTAAAGAAAATACTGACTGAACATTTTGAATCAAACAGATGGAAAACCCAAAGGGTCAAGATGTCAGTCAGAAATCACGATGAAGTGACACTTCATAGAAACATCCAGTTGTACCTTACTGTTGACCAACCCTTTTTTTATCGTAGAATATTAACATCTTTCCGATTTGAAACATTTTTCAGACTTATTACTCTTCCAAGGTGTAACGACTGGTCCAAAGCTAAACTAATTTGCCCCTGTGATAAGCTGTCAGTCCAATCCAATATTCACTGCACTTTATATTGCACTTTATACGCACTTCCAAGGCGACAAATATTACGGCCCCTTTTGTTAAAGTGGGGCATAAGAAAATCGAGAGAAGCATATAATAAATTGCGATCCCTGGAAGATTACTATACAATTAATACTGTAATGATGTATTTAAGAGCAATATTGAAATACAGACGGGACATTACGCTAGAATAAGCAACGTTATATTGATGACACAACGGTTCTGCTCGAGGTTATGCTCTATTTATTACTGAATACATAATTCCCACATGTCGTTCCAATTTTAGCATATACATGGATTTTTTATACTGTTTTTGTAACAAGAATTAGTTTTTCTGCTTTCCTGATTGTATGTATGCTTTTATGAATTGTTTTTAACATTTCGAATAAAGCTTTTGAACTGAACTGAGCCCAGTACTGATCCTGAAAAGCGTTTCCAACCCCACTTACAAGTAAAACTAGCTAAAATGTGCCTGGCTTCTCTTCACTGAAAAGCTCATTCTGAGTACATTTTTAGCATACGTTTGCTCCTGCCGGGTCAGCTGAGCAGCGAATTTCTATTTAACCACCTGCTTTCATGAGAGACCTCAGGGATGCATGTTTTGAGCCCAGCACTGAGCCTGAAAAGCGTTTCCAACCCCACTTACAAGTAAAACTAGCTAAAATGTGCCTCGCTTCCATTCACTGAAAAGCTGATTCTGAGTACATTTTTAGCATACGTTTGCTCCTGCCGGGTCAGCTGAGCAGCGAATTTCTATTTAACCACCTGCTATCATGAGAGACCTCAGGGCTGCATGTTTTGAGCCCAGTACTGATCCTGAAAAGCGTTTCCAACCCCACTTACAAGTAAAACTAGCTAAAATGTGCCTGGCTTCTCTTCACTGAAAAGCTCATTCTGAGTACATTTTTAGCATACGTTTGCTCCTGCCGGGTCAGCTGAGCAGCGAATTTCTATTTAACCACCTGCTTTCATGAGAGACCTCAGGGCTGCATGTTTTGAGCCCAGTACTGAGCCTGAAAAGCGTTTCCAACCCCACTTACAAGTAAAACTAGCTAAAATGTGCCTGGCTTCTCTTCACTGAAAAGCTCATTCTGAGTACATTTTTAGCATACGTTTGCTCCTGCCGGGTCAGCTGAGCAGCGAATTTCTATTTAACCACCTGCTATCATGAGAGACCTCAGGGCTGCATGTTTTGAGTCCAGTACTGAGCCTGAAAAGCATTTCCAACCCCACTTACAAGTAAAACTAACTAAAATGTGACTGGCTTCTCTTCACTGAAAAGCTCATTCTGAGTACATTTTAAGCATACGTTTGCTCCTGCCGGGTCAGCTGAGCAGCGAATTTCTATTTAACCACCTGCTATCATGAGAGACCTCAGGGCTGCATGTTTTGAGCCCAGTACTGATCCTGAAAAGCGTTTCCAACCCCACTTACAAGTAAAACTAGCTGAAATGTGCCTGGCTTCTCTTCACTGAAAAGCTCATTCTGAGTACATTTTAAGCATACGTTTGCTCCTGCCGGGTCAGCTGAGCAGCGAATTTCTATTTAACCACCTGCTATCATGAGAGACCTCAGGGCTGCATGTTTTGAGCCCAGTACTGATCCTGAAAAGCGTTTCCAACCCCACTTACAAGTAAAACTAGCTAAAATGTGCCTGGCTGCTATTCACTGAAAAGCTCATTCTGTGTAAAATTTTTGGCATACCTTTGCTCCTACCGGGTCAGCTGAGCAGTGAATTTCTATTTAACCACCTGCTTTCATGAGAGACCTCAGGGCTGCATGTTTTGAGCCCAGTACTTAGCCTGAAAAGCATTTCCAACCCCACTTACAAGTAAAACTAGCTAAAATGTGCCTGGCTTCTCTTCACTGAAAAGCTCATTCTGAGTACATTTTTAGCATACGTTTGCTCCTGCCGGGTCAGCTGAGCAGCGAATTTCTATTTAACCACCTGCTTTCATGAGAGACCTCAGGGATGCATGTTTTGAGCCCAGCACTGAGCCTGAAAAGCGTTTCCAACCCCACTTACAAGTAAAACTAGCTAAAATGTGCCTCGCTTCCATTCACTGAAAAGCTGATTCTGAGTACATTTTTAGCATACGTTTGCTCCTGCCGGGTCAGCTGAGCAGCGAATTTCTATTTAACCACCTGCTATCATGAGAGACCTCAGGGCTGCATGTTTTGAGCCCAGTACTGATCCTGAAAAGCGTTTCCAACCCCACTTACAAGTAAAACTAGCTAAAATGTGCCTGGCTTCTCTTCACTGAAAAGCTCATTCTGAGTACATTTTTAGCATACGTTTGCTCCTGCCGGGTCAGCTGAGCAGCGAATTTCTATTTAACCACCTGCTTTCATGAGAGACCTCAGGGCTGCATGTTTTGAGCCCAGTACTGAGCCTGAAAAGCGTTTCCAACCCCACTTACAAGTAAAACTAGCTAAAATGTGCCTGGCTTCTCTTCACTGAAAAGCTCATTCTGAGTACATTTTTAGCATACGTTTGCTCCTGCCGGGTCAGCTGAGCAGCGAATTTCTATTTAACCACCTGCTATCATGAGAGACCTCAGGGCTGCATGTTTTGAGTCCAGTACTGAGCCTGAAAAGCATTTCCAACCCCACTTACAAGTAAAACTAACTAAAATGTGCCTGGCTTCTCTTCACTGAAAAGCTCATTCTGAGTACATTTTAAGCATACGTTTGCTCCTGCCGGGTCAGCTGAGCAGCGAATTTCTATTTAACCACCTGCTATCATGAGAGACCTCAGGGCTGCATGTTTTGAGCCCAGTACTGATCCTGAAAAGCGTTTCCAACCCCACTTACAAGTAAAACTAGCTGAAATGTGCCTGGCTTCTCTTCACTGAAAAGCTCATTCTGAGTACATTTTAAGCATACGTTTGCTCCTGCCGGGTCAGCTGAGCAGCGAATTTCTATTTAACCACCTGCTATCATGAGAGACCTCAGGGCTGCATGTTTTGAGCCCAGTACTGATCCTGAAAAGCGTTTCCAACCCCACTTACAAGTAAAACTAGCTAAAATGTGCCTGGCTGCTATTCACTGAAAAGCTCATTCTGTGTAAAATTTTTGGCATACCTTTGCTCCTACCGGGTCAGCTGAGCAGTGAATTTCTATTTAACCACCTGCTTTCATGAGAGACCTCAGGGCTGCATGTTTTGAGCCCAGTACTTAGCCTGAAAAGCATTTCAGACCCCACTTACAAGTAAAACTAGCTAAAATGTGCCTGGCTTCTCTTCACTGAAAAGCTCATTCTGAGTACATTTTTAGCATACGTTTGCTCCTGCCGGGTCAGCTGAGCAGCGAATTTCTATTTAACCACCTGCTTTCATGAGAGACCTCAGGGATGCATGTTTTGAGCCCAGCACTGAGCCTGAAAAGCGTTTCCAACCCCACTTACAAGTAAAACTAGCTAAAATGTGCCTGGCTTCTCTTCACTGAAAAGCTCATTCTGAGTACATTTTTAGCATACGTTTGCTCCTGCCGGGTCAGCTGAGCAGCGAATTTCTATTTAACCACCTGCTTTCATGAGAGACCTCAGGGCTGCATGTTTTGAGCCCAGTATTGATCCTGAAAAGCGTTTTCAACCCCATTTACAAGTAAAACTAGCTAAAATGTGCCTGGCTGCTATTCACTGAAAAGCTCATTCTGTGTACATTTTTGGCATACGTTTGCTACTACCGGGTCAGCTGAGCAGCGAATTTCTATTTACACCTGCTTTCATGAGAGATCTCAGGGCTGCATGTTTTGAGCCCAGTACTGAGCCTGAAAAGCATTTCCAACCCCACTTACAAGTAAAACTAGCTAAAATGTGCCTGGCTTCTCTTCACTGAAAAGCTCATTCTGAGTACATTTTTAGCATACGTTTGCTCCTGCCGGGTCAGCTGAGCAGCGAATTTCTATTTAATCACTTGCTATCATGAGAGACCTCAGGGCTGCATGTTTTGAGCCCAGTACTGAGCCTGAAAAGCATTTCCAACCCCACTTACAAGTAAAACTAGCTAAAATGTGCCTGGCTTCTCTTCACTGAAAAGCTCATTCTGAGTACATTTTAAGCATACGTTTGCTCCTGCCGGGTCAGCTGAGCAGCAAATTTCTATTTAACCACCTGCTTTCATGAGAGACCTCAGGGCTGCATGTTTTGAGCCCAGTATTGATCCTGAAAAGCGTTTTCAACCCCATTTACAAGTAAAACTAGCTAAAATGTGCCTGGCTGCTTTTCACTGAAAAGCTCATTCTGAGTACATTTTTAGCATACGTTTGCTCCTGCCGGGTCAGCTGAGCAGCGAATTTCTATTTAACCACCTGCTTTCATGAGAGACCTCAGGGATGCATGTTTTGAGCCCAGCACTGAGCCTGAAAAGCTTTTCCAACCCCACTTACAAGTAAAACTAGCTAAAATGTGCATTGCTTCTCTTCACTGAAAAGCTGATTCTGAGTAAATTTTTAGCATATGTTTGCTCCTGCCGGGTCAGCTGAGCAGCGAATTTCTATTTAACTACCTGCTATCATGAGAGACCTCAGGGCTGCATGTTTTGAGCCCAGTACTGATCCTGAAAAGCGTTTCCAACCCCACTTACAAGTAAAACTAGCAAAAATGTGCCTGGCTGCTATTCACTGAAAAGCTCATTCTCTGTACATTTTTGGCATATGTTTCCTCCTACCGGGTCAGCTGAGCAGAGAGAGAATTTCTATTTAACCACCTGCTTTCATGAGAGACCTCAGAGCTGCATGTTTTGAGCCCAGTACTGAGCCTGAAAAGCATTTCCAACCCCACTTACAAGTAAAACTAGCTAAAATGTGCCTGGCTTCTCTTCACTGAAAAGCTCATTCTGAGTACATTTTTAGCATACGTTTGCTCCTGCCGGGTCAGCTGAGCAGCGAATTTCTATTTAACCACCTGCTTTCATGAGAGACCTCAGGGCTGCATGTTTTGAGCCCAGTACTGAGCCTGAAAAGCGTTTCCAACCCCACTTACAAGTAAAACTAGCTAAAATGTGCCTGGCTTCTCTTCACTCAAAAGCTCATTCTGAGTACATTTTTAGCATACGTTTGCTCCTGCCGGGTCAGCTGAGCAGCAAATTTCTATTTAACCACCTGCTATCATGAGAGACCTCAGGGCTGCATGTTTTGAGTCCAGTACTGAGCCTGAAAAGCATTTCCAACCCCACTTACAAGTAAAACTAGCTAAAATGTGCCTGGCTTCTCTTCACTGAAAAGCTCATTCTGAGTACATTTTAAGCATACGTTTGCTCCTGCCGGGTCAGCTGAGCAGCGAATTTCTATTTAACCACCTGCTATCATGAGAGACCTCAGGGCTGCATGTTTTGAGCCCAGTACTGATCCCGAAAAGCGTTTCCAACCCCACTTACAAGTAAAACTAGCTAAAATGTGCCTGGCTGCTATTCACTGAAAAGCTCATTCTGAGTACATTTTTAGCATATGTTTGCTCCTGCCGGGTCAGCTGAGCAGTGAATTTCTATTTAACCACCTGCTTTCATGAGAGACCTCAGGGCTGCATGTTTTGAGCCCAGTATTGATCCTGAAAAGCGTTTTCAACCCCATTTACAAGTAAAACTAGCTAAAATGTGCCTGGCTTCTCTTCACTGAAAAGCTCATTCTGAGTACATTTTTAGCATACGTTTGCTCCTGCCGGGTCAGCTGAGCAGCGAATTTCTATTTAACCACCTGCTTTCATGAGAGACCTCAGGGCTGCATGTTTTGAGCCCAGTACTGAGCCTGAAAAGCGTTTCCACCCCCACTTACAAGTAAAACTAGCTAAAATGTGCCTGGCTTCTCTTCACTGAAAAGCTCATTCTGAGTACATTTTTAGCATACGTTTGCTCCTGCCGGGTCAGCTGAGCAGCGAATTTCTATTTAACCACCTGCTATCATGAGAGACCTCAGGGCTGCATGTTTTGAGTCCAGTACTGAGCCTGAAAAGCATTTCCAACCCCACTTACAAGTAAAACTAGCTAAAATGTGCCTGGCTTCTCTTCACTGAAAAGCTCATTCTGAGTACATTTTAAGCATACGTTTGCTCCTGCCGGGTCAGCTGAGCAGTGAATTTCTATTTAACCACCTGCTATCATGAGAGACCTCAGGGCTGCATGTTTTGAGCCCAGTACTGATCCTGAAAAGCGTTTCCAACCCCACTTACAAGTAAAACTAGCTAAAATGTGCCTGGCTGCTATTCACTGAAAAGCTCATTCTGAGTACATTTTTAGCATACGTTTGCTCCTGCCGGGTCAGCTGAGCAGTGAATTTCTATTTAACCACCTGCTTTCATGAGAGACCTCAGGGCTGCATGTTTTGAGCCCAGTATTGATCCTGAAAAGCGTTTTCAACCCCATTTACAAGTAAAACTAGCTAAAATGTGCCTGGCTTCTCTTCACTGAAAAGCTCATACTGAGTACATTTTTAGCATACGTTTGCTCCTGCCGGGTCAGCTGAGCAGCGAATTTCTATTTAACCACCTGCTTTCATGAGAGACCTCAGGGCTGCATGTTTTGAGCCCAGTACTGAGCCTGAAACGCGTTTCCACCCCCACTTACAAGTAAAACTAGCTAAAATGTGCCTGGCTTCTCTTCACTGAAAAGCTCATTCTGAGTACATTTTTAGCATACGTTTGCTCCTGCCGGGTCAGCTGAGCAGCGAATTTCTATTTAACCACCTGCTATCATGAGAGACCTCAGGGCTGCATGTTTTGAGTCCAGTACTGAGCCTGAAAAGCATTTCCAACCCCACTTACAAGTAAAACTAGCTAAAATGTGCCTGGCTTCTCTTCACTGAAAAGCTCATTCTGAGTACATTTTAAGCATACGTTTGCTCCTGCCGGGTCAGCTGAGCAGCGAATTTCTATTTAACCACCTGCTATCATGAGAGACCTCAGGGCTGCATGTTTTGAGCCCAGTACTGATCCTGAAAAGCGTTTCCAACCCCACTTACAAGTAAAACTAGCTAAAATGTGCCTGGCTTCTCTTCACTGAAAAGCTCATTCTGAGTAAATTTTTAGCATACGTTTGCTCCTGCCGGGTCAGCTGAGCAGCGAATTTCTATTTAACCACCTGCTTTCATGAGAGACCTCAGGGATGCATGTTTTGAGCCCAGCACTGAGCCTGAAAAGCGTTTCCAACCCCACTTACAAGTAAAACTAGCTAAAATGTGCCTCGCTTCCATCCACTGAAAAGCTGATTCTGAGTACATTTTTAGCATACGTTTGCTCCTGCCGGGTCAGCTGAGCAGCGAATTTCTATTTAACCACCTGCTATCATGAGAGACCTCAGGGCTGCATGTTTTGAGCCCAGTACTGATCCTGAAAAGCGTTTCCAACCCCACTTACAAGTAAAACTAGCTAAAATGTGCCTGGCTGCTATTCACTGAAAAGCTCATTCTGAGTACATTTTTAGCATACGTTTGCTCCTGCCGGGTCAGCTGAGCAGCGAATTTCTATTTAACCACCTGCTTTCATGAGAGACCTCAGGGCTGCATGTTTTGAGCCCAGCACTGAGCCTGAAAAGCTTTTCCAACCCCACTTACAAGTAAAACTAGCTAAAATGTGCCTCGCTTCTCTTCACTGAAAAGCTGATTCTGAGTACATTTTTTGCATCTGTTTGTTCCTGCCGGGTCAGCTGAGCAGCGAATTTCTATTTAACCACCTGCTATCATGAGAGACCTCAGGGCTGCATGTTTTGAGCCCAGTACTGATCCTGAAAAGCGTTTCCAACCCCACTTACAAGTAAAACTAGCTAAAATGTGCCTGGCTGCTATTCACTGAAAAGCTCATTCTCTGTACATTTTTGGCATATGTTTCCTCCTACCGGGTCAGCTGAGCAGAGAGAGAATTTCTATTTAACCACCTGCTTTCATGAGAGACCTCAGAGCTGCATGTTTTGAGCCCAGTACTGAGCCTGAAAAGCATTTCCAACCCCACTTACAAGTAAAACTAGCTAAAATGTGCCTGGCTTCTCTTCACTGAAAAACTCATTCTGAGTACATTTTAAGCATACGTTTGCTCCTGCCGGGTCAGCTGAGCAGCGAATTTCTATTTAACCACCTGCTTTCATGAGAGACCTCAGGGCTGCATGTTTTGAGCCCAGTATTGATCCTGAAAAGCGTTTTCAACCCCATTTACAAGTAAAACTAGCTAAAATGTGCCTGGCTTCTCTTCACTGAAAAGCTCATTCTGAGTACATTTTTAGCATACGTTTGCTCCTGCCGGGTCAGCTGAGCAGCGAATTTCTATTTAACCACCTGCTTTCATGAGAGACCTCAGTGCTGCATGTTTTGAGCCCAGTAGTGAGCCTGAAAAGCGTTTCCACCCCCACTTACAAGTAAAACTAGCTAAAATGTGCCTGGCTTCTCTTCACTGAAAAGCTCATTCTGAGTACATTTTTAGCATACGTTTGCTCCTGCCGGGTCAGCTGAGCAGCGAATTTCTATTTAACCACCTTCTATCATGAGAGACCTCAGGGCTGCATGTTTTGAGTCCAGTACTGAGCCTGAAAAGCGTTTCCAACCCCACTTACAAGTAAAACTAGCTAAAATGTGCCTGGCTTCTCTTCACTGAAAAGCTCATTCTGAGTACATTTTTAGCATACATTTGCTCCTGCCGGGTCAGCTGAGCAGCGAATTTCTATTTAACCACCTGCTATCATGAGAGACCTCAGGGCTGCATGTTTTGAGCCCAGTATTGATCCTGAAAAGCGTTTTCAACCCCATTTACAAGTAAAACTAGCTAAAATGTGCCTGGCTGCTTTTCACTGAAAAGCTCATTCTGAGTACATTTTTAGCATACGTTTGCTCCTGCCGGGTCAGCTGAGCAGCGAATTTCTATTTAACCACCTGCTTTCATGAGAGACCTCAGGGATGCATGTTTTGAGCCCAGCACTGAGCCTGAAAAGCTTTTCCAACCCCACTTACAAGTAAAACTAGCTAAAATGTGCATTGCTTCTCTTCACTGAAAAGCTGATTCTGAGTACATTTTTAGCATATGTTTGCTCCTGCCGGGTCAGCTGAGCAGCAAATTTCTATTTAACTACCTGCTATCATGAGAGACCTCAGGGCTGCATGTTTTGAGCCCAGTACTGATCCTGAAGAGCGTTTCCAACCCCACTTACAAGTAAAACTAGCAAAAATGTGCCTGGCTGCTATTCACTGAAAAGCTCATTCTCTGTACATTTTTGGCATATGTTTCCTCCTACCGGGTCAGCTGAGCAGAGAGAGAATTTCTATTTAACCACCTGCTTTCATGAGAGACCTCAGAGCTGCATGTTTTGAGCCCAGTACTGAGCCTGAAAAGCATTTCCAACCCCATTTACAAGTAAAACTAGCTAAAATGTGCCTGGCTTCTCTTCACTGAAAAGCTCATTCTGAGTACATTTTTAGCATACGTTTGCTCCTGCCGGGTCAGCTGAGCAGCGAATTTCTATTTAACCACCTGCTTTCATGAGAGACCTCAGGGCTGCATGTTTTGAGCCCAGTACTGAGCCTGAAAAGCGTTTCCACCCCCACTTACAAGTAAAACTAGCTAAAATGTGCCTGGCTTCTCTTCACTGAAAAGCTCATTCTGAGTACATTTTTAGCATACGTTTGCTCCTGCCGGGTCAGCTGAGCAGTGAATTTCTATTTAACCACCTGCTTTCATGAGAGACCTCAGGGCTGCATGTTTTGAGCCCAGTATTGATCCTGAAAAGCGTTTTCAACCCCATTTACAAGTAAAACTAGCTAAAATGTGCCTGGCTTCTCTTCACTGAAAAGCTCATTCTGAGTACATTTTTAGCATACGTTTGCTCCTGCCGGGTCAGCTGAGCAGCGAATTTCTATTTAACCACCTGCTTTCATGAGAGACCTCAGGGCTGCATGTTTTGAGCCCAGTACTGAGCCTGAAACGCGTTTCCACCCCCACTTACAAGTAAAACTAGCTAAAATGTGCCTGGCTTCTCTTCACTGAAAAGCTCATTCTGAGTACATTTTTAGCATACGTTTGCTCCTGCCGGGTCAGCTGAGCAGCGAATTTCTATTTAACCACCTGCTATCATGAGAGACCTCAGGGCTGCATGTTTTGAGTCCAGTACTGAGCCTGAAAAGCATTTCCAACCCCACTTACAAGTAAAACTAGCTAAAATGTGCCTGGCTTCTCTTCACTGAAAAGCTCATTCTGAGTACATTTTAAGCATACGTTTGCTCCTGCCGGGTCAGCTGAGCAGCGAATTTCTATTTAACCACCTGCTATCATGAGAGACCTCAGGGCTGCATGTTTTGAGCCCAGTACTGATCCTGAAAAGCGTTTCCAACCCCACTTACAAGTAAAACTAGCTAAAATGTGCCTGGCTTCTCTTCACTGAAAAGCTCATTCTGAGTAAATTTTTAGCATACGTTTGCTCCTGCCGGGTCAGCTGAGCAGCGAATTTCTATTTAACCACCTGCTTTCATGAGAGACCTCAGGGATGCATGTTTTGAGCCCAGCACTGAGCCTGAAAAGCGTTTCCAACCCCACTTACAAGTAAAACTAGCTAAAATGTGCCTCGCTTCCATCCACTGAAAAGCTGATTCTGAGTACATTTTTAGCATACGTTTGCTCCTGCCGGGTTAGCTGAGCAGCGAATTTCTATTTAACCACCTGCTATCATGAGAGACCTCAGGGCTGCATGTTTTGAGCCCAGTACTGATCCTGAAAAGCGTTTCCAACCCCACTTACAAGTAAAACTAGCTAAAATGTGCCTGGCTGCTATTCACTGAAAAGCTCATTCTGAGTACATTTTTAGCATACGTTTGCTCCTGCCGGGTCAGCTGAGCAGCGAATTTCTATTTAACCACCTGCTTTCATGAGAGACCTCAGGGCTGCATGTTTTGAGCCCAGCACTGAGCCTGAAAAGCTTTTCCAACCCCACTTACAAGTAAAACTAGCTAAAATGTGCCTCGCTTCTCTTCACTGAAAAGCTGATTCTGAGTACATTTTTAGCATACGTTTGCTCCTGCCGGGTCAGCTGAGCAGCGAATTTCTATTTAACCACCTGCTATCATGAGAGACCTCAGGGCTGCATGTTTTGAGCCCAGTACTGATCCTGAAAAGCGTTTCCAACCCCACTTACAAGTAAAACTAGCTAAAATGTGCCTGGCTGCTATTCACTGAAAAGCTAATTCTCTGTACATTTTTGGCATATGTTTCCTCCTACCGGGTCAGCTGAGCAGAGAGAGAATTTCTATTTAACCACCTGCTTTCATGAGAGACCTCAGAGCTGCATGTTTTGAGCCCAGTACTGAGCCTGAAAAGCATTTCCAACCCCACTTACAAGTAAAACTAGCTAAAATGTGCCTGGCTTCTCTTCACTGAAAAGCTCATTCTGAGTACATTTTAAGCATACGTTTGCTCCTGCCGGGTCAGCTGAGCAGCGAATTTCTATTTAACCACCTGCTTTCATGAGAGACCTCAGGGCTGCATGTTTTGAGCCCAGTATTGATCCTGAAAAGCGTTTTCAACCCCATTTACAAGTAAAACTAGCTAAAATGTGCCTGGCTTCTCTTCACTGAAAAGCTCATTCTGAGTACATTTTTAGCATACGTTTGCTCCTGCCGGGTCAGCTGAGCAGCGAATTTCTATTTAACCACCTGCTTTCATGAGAGACCTCAGGGCTGCATGTTTTGAGCCCATTCCAACCCCACTTACAAGTAAATCTAGCTAAAATGTGCCTGGCTTCTCTTCACTGAAAAGCTAATTCTTTTTACATTTTAAGCATACGTTTGCTCCTACCGGGTCAGCTGAGCAGCGATTTCTATTTAACCACCTGCTTTCATGATAGACCTCAGGGCTGCATGTTTTGAGCCCAGTACTTAGCCTGAAAAGCATTTCCAACCCCACTTACAAGTAAAACTAGCTGAAATATGCCTGGCTTCTCTTCACTGAAAAGCTCATTCTGAGTACATTTTTAGCATACGTTTGCTCCTGCCGGGTCAGTTGAGCTGCGAATTTCTATTTAACCACCTGCTTTCATGAGAGACCTCAGGGATGCATGTTTTGAGCCCAGCACTGAGCCTGAAAAGCGTTTCCAACCCCACTTACAAGTAAAACTAGCTAAAATGTGCCTGGCTTCTCTTCACTGAAAAGCTCATTCTGAGTACATTTAGCATACGTTTGCTCCTGCCGGGTCAGCTGAGCAGCGAATTTCTATTTAACCACCTGCTTTCATGAGAGACCTCAGGGCTGCATGTTTTGAGCCCAGTACTGATCCTGAAAAGCGTTTCCAACCCCTCTTACAAGTAAAACTAGCTAAAATGTGCCTGGCTGCTATTCACTGAAAAGCTCATTCTGTGTACATTTTTGGCATACGTTTGCTCCTACCGGGTCAGCTGAGCAGCGAATTTCTATTTAACCACCTGCTTTCATGAGAGACCTCAGGGCTGCATGTTTTGAGCCCAGTACTGAGCCTGAAAAGCATTTCCAACCCCACTTACAAGTAAAACTAGCTAAAATGTGCCTGGCTTCTCTTCACTGAAAAGCTCATTCTGAGTACATTTTTAGCATACGTTTGCTCCTGCCGGGTCAGCTGAGCAGCGAATTTCTATTTAACCACCTGCTTTCATGAGAGACCTCAGGGCTGCATGTTTTGAGCCCAGTACTGATCCTGAAAAGCGTTTCCAACCCCATTTACAAGTAAAACTAGCTAAAATGTGCCTGGCTGCTATTCACTGAAAAGCTCATTCTGTGTACATTTTTGGCATACGTTTGCTCCTGCCGGGTCAGCTGAGCAGCGAATTTCTATTTAACCACCTGCTATCATGAGAGATCACAGGGCTGCATGTTTTGAGCCCAGTACTGATCCTGAAAAGCGTTTCCAACCCCATTTACAAGTAAAACTAGCTAAAATGTGCCTGGCTGCTATTCACTGAAAAGCTCATTCTGTGTACATTTTTGGCATACGTTTACTCCTGCCGGGTCAGCTGAGCAGCGAATTTCTATTTAACCACCTGCTATCATGAGAGACCTCAGGGCTGCATGTTTTGAGCCCTGTACTGAGCCTAAAAAGCATTTCCAACCCCACTTACAAGTAAAACTAGCTAAAATGTGCCTTGCTTCTCTTCACTGAAAAGCTCATTCTGTGTACTTTTTTTGCATACCTTTGCTCCTACCGGGTCAGCTGAGCATCGAATTTCTATTTAACCACCTGCTATCATGAGAGACCTCAGGGCTGCATGTTTTGAGCCCAGTACTGAGCCTGAAAAGTATTTCCAACCCTACTTACAAGTAAAACTAGCTAAAATGTGCCTGGCTTCTCTTCACTGAAAAGCTCATTCTGAGTACATTTTAAGCATACGTTTGCTCCTGCCGGGTCAGCTGAGCAGCGAATTTCCATTTAACCACCTGCTATCATGAGAGACCTCAGGGCTGCATGTTTTGAGCCCAGCACTGATCCTGAAAAGCGTTTCCAACCCCACTTACAAGTAAAACTAGCTAAAATGTGCCTGGCTTCTCTTCACTGAAAAGCTCATTCTGAGTACATTTTTAGCATACGTTTGCTCCTGCCGGGTCAGCTGAGCAGCGAATTTCTATTTAACCACCTGCTATCATGAGAGACCTCAGGGCTGCATGTTTTGAGCCCAGTACTGATCCTGAACAGCGTTTCCAACCCCATTTACAAGTAAAACTACCTAAAATGTGCCTGGCTGCTATTCACTGAAAAGCTCATTCTGTGTACATTTTTAGCATACGTTTGCTCCTACCTGGTCAGCTGAGCAGCGAATTTCTATTTAACCACCTGCTTTCATGAGAGACCTCAGGGCTGCATGTTTTGAGCCCAGTACTGAGCCTGAAAAGCATTTCCAACCCCACTTACAAGTAAAACTAGCTAAAATGTGCCTGGCTTCTCTTCACTGAAAAGCTCATTCTGAGTACATTTTTAGCATACGTTTGCTCCTGCCGGGTCAGCTGAGCAGCGAATTTCTATTTAATCACCTGCTATCATGAGAGACCTCAGGGCTGCATGTTTTGAGCCCAGTACTGAGCCTGAAAAGCATTTCCAACCCCACTTACAAGTAAAACTAGCTAAAATGTGCCTGGCTTCTCTTCACTGAAAAGCTCATTCTGAGTACATTTTAAGCATACGTTTGCTCCTGCCGGGTCAGCTGAGCAGCGAATTTCCATTTAACCACCTGCTATCATGAGAGACCTCAGGGCTGCATGTTTTGAGCCCAGCACTGATCCTGAAAAGCGTTTCCAACCCCACTTACAAGTAAAACTAGCTAAAATGTGCCTGGCTTCTCTTCACTGAAAAGCTCATTCTGAGTACATTTTTAGCATACGTTTGCTCCTGCCGGGTCAGCTGAGCAGCGAATTTCTATTTAACCACCTGCTATCATGAGAGACCTCAGGGCTGCATGTTTTGAGCCCAGTACTGATCCTGAACAGCGTTTCCAACCCCATTTACAAGTAAAACTACCTAAAATGTGCCTGGCTGCTATTCACTGAAAAGCTCATTCTGTGTACATTTTTAGCATACGTTTGCTCCTACCTGGTCAGCTGAGCAGCGAATTTCTATTTAACCACCTGCTTTCATGAGAGACCTCAGGGCTGCATGTTTTGAGCCCAGTACTGAGCCTGAAAAGCATTTCCAACCCCACTTACAAGTAAAACTAGCTAAAATGTGCCTGGCTTCTCTTCACTGAAAAGCTCATTCTGAGTACATTTTTAGCATACGTTTGCTCCTGCCGGGTCAGCTGAGCAGCGAATTTCTATTTAACCACCTGCTATCATGAGAGACCTCAGGGCTGCATGTTTTGAGCCCAGTACTGATCCTGAAAAGCGTTTCCAACCCCACTTACAAGTAAAACTAGCTAAAATGTGCCTGGCTGCTATTCACTGAAAAGCTCATTCTCTGTACATTTTTGGCATATGTTTCCTCCTACCGGGTCAGCTGAGCGGAGAATTTCTATTTAACCACCTGCTTTCATGAGAGACCTCAGAGCTGCATGTTTTGAGCCCAGTACTGAGCCTGAAAAGCATTTCCAACCCCACTTACAAGTAAAACTAGCTAAAATGTGCCTGGCTTCTCTTCACTGAAAAGCTCATTCTGAGTACATTTTTAGCATACGTTTGCTCCTGCCGGGTCAGCTGAGCCGCGAATTTCTATTTAACCACCTGCTTTCATGAGAGACCTCAGGGCTGCATGTTTTGAGCCCAGTACTGAGCCTGAAAAGTGTTTCCAACCCAACTTACAAGTAAAACTAGCTAAAATGTGCCTGGCTTCTCTTCACTGAAAGCTCATTCTGAGTACATTTTTAGCATACGTTTGCTCCTGCCGGGTCAGCTGAGCAGCGAATTTCTATTTAACCACCTGCTATCATGAGAGACCTCAGGGCTGCATGTTTTGAGCCCAGTACTGATCCTGAAAAGCGTTTCCAACCCCACTTACAAGTAAAACTAGCTAAAATGTGCCTGGCTGCTATTCACTGAAAAGCTCATTCTCTGTACATTTTTGGCATATGTTTCCTCCTACCGGGTCAGCTGAGCAGAGAATTTCTATTTAACCACCTGCTTTCATGAGAGACCTCAGAGCTGCATGTTTTGAGCCCAGTACTGAGCCTGAAAAGCATTTCCAACCCCACTTACAAGTAAAACTAGCTAAAATGTGCCTGGCTTCTCTTCACTGAAAAGCTCATTCTGAGTACATTTATAGCATACGTTTGCTCCTGCCGGGTCAGCTGAGCAGCGAATTTCTATTTAACCACCTGCTTTCATGAGAGACCTCAGGGCTGCATGTTTTGAGCCCAGCACTGATCCTGAAAAGCGTTTCCAACCCCACTTACAAGTAAAACTAGCTAAAATGTGCCTGGCTTCTCTTCACTGAAAAGCTCATTCTGAGTACATTTTTAGCATACGTTTGCTCCTGCCGGGTCAGCTGAGCAGCGAATTTCTATTTAACCACCTGCTATCATGAGAGACCTCAGGGCTGCATGTTTTGAGCCCAGTACTGATCCTGAACAGCGTTTCCAACCCCATTTACAAGTAAAACTACCTAAAATGTGCCTGGCTGCTATTCACTGAAAAGCTCATTCTGTGTACATTTTTAGCATACGTTTGCTCCTACCTGGTCAGCTGAGCAGCGAATTTCTATTTAACCACCTGCTTTCATGAGAGACCTCAGGGCTGCATGTTTTGAGCCCAGTACTGAGCCTGAAAAGCATTTCCAACCCCACTTACAAGTAAAACTAGCTAAAATGTGCCTGGCTTCTCTTCACTGAAAAGCTCATTCTGAGTACATTTTTAGCATACGTTTGCTCCTGCCGGGTCAGCTGAGCAGCGAATTTCTATTTAACCACCTGCTATCATGAGAGACCTCAGGGCTGCATGTTTTGAGCCCAGTACTGATCCTGAAAAGCGTTTCCAACCCCACTTACAAGTAAAACTAGCTAAAATGTGCCTGGCTGCTATTCACTGAAAAGCTCATTCTGTGTACATTTTTGGCATATGTTTCCTCCTACCGGGTCAGCTGAGCAGAGAATTTCTATTTAACCACCTGCTTTCATGAGAGACCTCAGAGCTGCATGTTTTGAGCCCAGTACTGAGCCTGAAAAGCATTTCCAACCCCACTTACAAGTAAAACTAGCTAAAATGTGCCTGGCTTCTCTTCACTGAAAAGCTCATTCTGAGTACATTTTTAGCATACGTTTGCTCCTGCCGGGTCAGCTGAGCCGCGAATTTCTATTTAACCACCTGCTTTCATGAGAGACCTCAGGGCTGCATGTTTTGAGCCCAGTACTGAGCCTGAAAAGTGTTTCCAACCCAACCTACAAGTAAAACTAGCTAAAATGTGCCTGGCTTCTCTTCACTGAAAGCTCATTCTGAGTACATTTTTAGCATACGTTTGCTCCTGCCGGGTCAGCTGAGCAGCGAATTTCTATTTAACCACCTGCTATCATGAGAGACCTCAGGGCTGCATGTTTTGAGCCCAGTACCGAGCCTGAAAAGCATTTCCAACCCCACTTACAAGTAAATCTAGCTAAAATGTGCCTGGCTTCTCTTCACTGAAAAGCTAATTCTTTTTACATTTTAAGCATACGTTTGCTCCTACCGGGTCAGCTGAGCAGCGATTTCTATTTAACCACCTGCTTTCATGATAGACCTCAGGGCTGCATGTTTTGAGCCCAGTACTTAGCCTGAAAAGCATTTCCAACCCCACTTACAAGTAAAACTAGCTGAAATATGCCTGGCTTCTCTTCACTGAAAAGCTCATTCTGAGTACATTTTTAGCATACGTTTGCTCCTGCCGGGTCAGTTGAGCAGCGAATTTCTATTTAACCACCTGCTTTCATGAGAGACCTCAGGGATGCATGTTTTGAGCCCAGCACTGAGCCTGAAAAGCGTTTCCAACCCCACTTACAAGTAAAACTAGCTAAAATGTGCCTGGCTTCTCTTCACTGAAAAGCTCATTCTGAGTACATTTAGCATACGTTTGCTCCTGCCGGGTCAGCTGGGCAGCGAATTTCTATTTAACCACCTGCTTTCATGAGAGACCTCAGGGCTGCATGTTTTGAGCCCAGTACTGATCCTGAAAAGCGTTTCCAACCCCTCTTCCAAGTAAAACTAGCTAAAATGTGCCTGGCTGCTATTCACTGAAAAGCTCATTCTGTGTACATTTTTGGCATACGTTTGCTCCTACCGGGTCAGCTGAGCAGCGAATTTCTATTTAACCACCTGCTTTCATGAGAGACCTCAGGGCTGCATGTTTTGAGCCCAGTACTGAGCCTGAAAAGCATTTCCAACCCCACTTACAAGTAAAACTAGCTAAAATGTGCCTGGCTTCTCTTCACTGAAAAGCTCATTCTGAGTACATTTTTAGCATACGTTTGCTCCTGCCGGGTCAGCTGAGCAGCGAATTTCTATTTAACCACCTGCTTTCATGAGAGACCTCAGGGCTGCATGTTTTGAGCCCAGTACTGATCCTGAAAAGCGTTTCCAACCCCACTTACAAGTAAAACTAGCTAAAATGTGCCTGGCTGCTTTTCACTGAAAAGCTCATTCTGTGTACATTTTTGGCATACGTTTGCTCCTGCCGGGTCAGCTGAGCAGCGAATTTCTATTTAACCACCTGCTATCATGAGAGACCACAGGGCTGCATGTTTTGAGCCCAGTACTGATCCTGAAAAGCGTTTCCAACCCCATTTACAAGTAAAACTAGCTAAAATGTGCCTGGCTGCTATTCACTGAAAAGCTCATTCTGTGTACATTTTTGGCATACGTTTGCTCCTGCCGGGTCAGCTGAGCAGCGAATTTCTATTTAACCACCTGCTATCATGAGAGACCACAGGGCTGCATGTTTTGAGCCCAGTACTGATCCTGAAAAGCGTTTCCAACCCCATTTACAAGTAAAACTAGCTAAAATGTGCCTGGCTGCTATTCACTGAAAAGCTCATTCTGTGTACATTTTTGGCATACGTTTGCTCCTGCCGGGTCAGCTGAGCAGCGAATTTCTATTTAACCACCTGCTATCATGAGAGACCTCAGGGCTGCATGTTTTGAGCCCTGTACTGAGCCTAAAAAGCATTTCCAACCCCACTTACAAGTAAAACTAGCTAAAATGTGCCTTGCTTCTCTTCACTGAAAAGCTCATTCTGTGTACTTTTTTTGCATACCTTTGCTCCTACCGGGTCAGCTGAGCATCGAATTTCTATTTAACCACCTGCTATCATGAGAGACCTCAGGGCTGCATGTTTTGAGCCCAGTACTGAGCCTGAAAAGTATTTCCAACCCTACTTACAAGTAAAACTATCTAAAATGTGCCTGGCTTCTCTTCACTGAAAAGCTCATTCTGAGTACATTTTTAGCATACGTTTGCTCCTGCCGGGTCAGCTGAGCAGCGAATTTCTATTTAATCACCTGCTATCATGAGAGACCTCAGGGCTGCATGTTTGAGCCCAGTACTGAGCCTGAAAAGCATTTCCAACCCCACTTACAAGTAAAACTAGCTAAAATGTGCCTGGCTTCTCTTCACTGAAAAGCTCATTCTGAGTACATTTTAAGCATACGTTTGCTCCTGCCGGGTCAGCTGAGCAGCGAATTTCCATTTAACCACCTGCTATCATGAGAGACCTCAGGGCTGCATGTTTTGAGCCCAGCACTGATCCTGAAAAGCGTTTCCAACCCCACTTACAAGTAAAACTAGCTAAAATGTGCCTGGCTTCTCTTCACTGAAAAGCTCATTCTGAGTACATTTTTAGCATACGTTTGCTCCTGCCGGGTCAGCTGAGCAGCGAATTTCTATTTAACCACCTGCTATCATGAGAGACCTCAGGGCTGCATGTTTTGAGCCCAGTACTGATCCTGAACAGCGTTTCCAACCCCATTTACAAGTAAAACTACCTAAAATGTGCCTGGCTGCTATTCACTGAAAAGCTCATTCTGTGTACATTTTTAGCATACGTTTGCTCCTACCTGGTCAGCTGAGCAGCGAATTTCTATTTAACCACCTGCTTTCATGAGAGACCTCAGGGCTGCATGTTTTGAGCCCAGTACTGAGCCTGAAAAGCATTTCCAACCCCACTTACAAGTAAAACTAGCTAAAATGTGCCTGGCTTCTCTTCACTGAAAAGCTCATTCTGAGTACATTTTTAGCATACGTTTGCTCCTGCCGGGTCAGCTGAGCAGCAAATTTCTATTTAACCACCTGCTATCATGAGAGACCTCAGGGCTGCATGTTTTGAGCCCAGTACTGATCCTGAAAAGCGTTTCCAACCCCACTTACAAGTAAAACTAGCTAAAATGTGCCTGGCTGCTATTCACTGAAAAGCTCATTCTGTGTACATTTTTGGCATATGTTTCCTCCTACCGGGTCAGCTGAGCAGAGAATTTCTATTTAACCACCTGCTTTCACGAGAGACCTCAGAGCTGCATGTTTTGAGCCCAGTACTGAGCCTGAAAAGCATTTCCAACCCCACTTACAAGTAAAACTAGCTAAAATGTGCCTTGCTTCTCTTCACTGAAAAGCTCATTCTGAGTACATTTTTAGCATACGTTTGCTCCTGCCGGGTCAGCTGAGCCGCGAATTTCTATTTAACCACCTGCTTTCATGAGAGACCTCAGGGCTGCATGTTTTGAGCCCAGTACTGAGCCTGAAAAGTGTTTCCAACCCAACTTACAAGTAAAACTAGCTAAAATGTGCCTGGCTTCTCTTCACTGAAAGCTCATTCTGAGTACATTTTTAGCATACGTTTGCTCCTGCCGGGTCAGCTGAGCAGCGAATTTCTATTTAACCACCTGCTATCATGAGAGACCTCAGGGCTGCATGTTTTGAGCCCAGTACCGAGCCTGAAAAGCATTTCCAACCCCACTTACAAGTAAATCTAGCTTAAAATGTGCCTGGCTTCTCTTCACTGAAAAGCTAATTCTTTTTACATTTTAAGCATACGTTTGCTCCTGCCGGGTCAGCTGAGCAGCGAATTTCTATTTAACCACCTGCTATCATGAGAGACCTCAGGGCTGCATGTTTTGAGCCCAGTACTGATCCTGAAAAGCGTTTCCAACCCCACTTACAAGTAAAACTAGCTAAAATGTGCCTGGCTGCTATTCACTGAAAAGCTCATTCTGTGTACATTTTTGGCATACCTTTGCTCCTACCGGGTCAGCTGAGCAGCGATTTCTATTTAACCACCTGCTTTCATGAGAAACCTCAGGGCTGCATGTTTTGAGCCCAGTACTTAGCCTGAAAAGCATTTCCAACCCCACTTACAAGTAAAACTAGCTAAAATGTGCCTGGCTTCTCTTCACTGAAAAGCTCATTCTGAGTACATTTTTAGCATACGTTTGCTCCTGCCGGGTCAGTTGAGCAGCGAATTTCTATTTAACCACCTGCTTTCATGAGAGACCTCAGGGATGCATGTTTTGAGCCCAGCACTGAGCCTGAAAAGCGTTTCCAACCCCTCTTACAAGTAAAACTAGCTAAAATGTGCCTGGCTGCTATTCACTGAAAAGCTCATTCTGTGTACATTTTTGGCATACGTTTGCTCCTACCGGGTCAGCTGAGCAGCGAATTTCTATTTAACCACCTGCTTTCATGAGAGATCTCAGGGCTGCATGTTTTGAGCCCAGTACTGAGCCTGAAAAGCGTTTCCAACCCCACTTACAAGTAAAACTAGCTAAAATGTGCCTGGCTTCTCTTCACTGAAAAGCTCATTCTGAGTACATTTTTAGCATACGTTTGCTCCTGCCGGGTCAGCTGAGCAGCGAATTTCTATTTAACCACCTGCTTTCATGAGAGACCTCAGGGCTGCATGTTTTGAGCCCAGTACTGATCCTGAAAAGCGTTTCCAACCCCACTTACAAGTAAAACTAGCTAAAATGTGCCTGGCTGCTTTTCACTGAAAAGCTCATTCTGTGTACATTTTTGGCATACGTTTGCTCCTGCCGGGTCAGCTGAGCAGCGAATTTCTATTTAACCACCTGCTATCATGAGAGACCACAGGGCTGCATGTTTTGAGCCCAGCACTGATCCTGAAAAGCGTTTCCAACCCCACTTACAAGTAAAACTAGCTAAAATGTGCCTGGCTTCTCTTCACTGAAAAGCTCATTCTGAGTACATTTTTAGCATACGTTTGCTCCTGCCGGGTCAGCTGAGCAGCGAATTTCTATTTAACCACCTGCTATCATGAGAGACCTCAGGGCTGCATGTTTTGAGCCCAGTACTGATCCTGAACAGCGTTTCCAACCCCATTTACAAGTAAAACTACCTAAAATGTGCCTGGCTGCTATTCACTGAAAAGCTCATTCTGTGTACATTTTTAGCATACGTTTGCTCCTACCTGGTCAGCTGAGCAGCGAATTTCTATTTAACCACCTGCTTTCATGAGAGACCTCAGGGCTGCATGTTTTGAGCCCAGTACTGAGCCTGAAAAGCATTTCCAACCCCACTTACAAGTAAAACTAGCTAAAATGTGCCTGGCTTCTCTTCACTGAAAAGCTCATTCTGAGTACATTTTTAGCATACGTTTGCTCCTGCCGGGTCAGCTGAGCAGCGAATTTCTATTTAACCACCTGCTATCATGAGAGACCTCAGGGCTGCATGTTTTGAGCCCAGTACTGATCCTGAAAAGCGTTTCCAACCCCACTTACAAGTAAAACTAGCTAAAATGTGCCTGGCTGCTATTCACTGAAAAGCTCATTCTCTGTACATTTTTGGCATATGTTTCCTCCTACCGGGTCAGCTGAGCGGAGAATTTCTATTTAACCACCTGCTTTCATGAGAGACCTCAGAGCTGCATGTTTTGAGCCCAGTACTGAGCCTGAAAAGCATTTCCAACCCCACTTACAAGTAAAACTAGCTAAAATGTGCCTGGCTTCTCTTCACTGAAAAGCTCATTCTGAGTACATTTTTAGCATACGTTTGCTCCTGCCGGGTCAGCTGAGCCGCGAATTTCTATTTAACCACCTGCTTTCATGAGAGACCTCAGGGCTGCATGTTTTGAGCCCAGTACTGAGCCTGAAAAGTGTTTCCAACCCAACTTACAAGTAAAACTAGCTAAAATGTGCCTGGCTGCTATTCACTGAAAAGCTCATTCTCTGTACATTTTTGGCATATGTTTCCTCCTACCGGGTCAGCTGAGCAGAGAATTTCTATTTAACCACCTGCTTTCATGAGAGACCTCAGAGCTGCATGTTTTGAGCCCAGTACTGAGCCTGAAAAGCATTTCCAACCCCACTTACAAGTAAAACTAGCTAAAATGTGCCTGGCTTCTCTTCACTGAAAAGCTCATTCTGAGTACATTTATAGCATACGTTTGCTCCTGCCGGGTCAGCTGAGCAGCGAATTTCTATTTAACCACCTGCTTTCATGAGAGACCTCAGGGCTGCATGTTTTGAGCCCAGCACTGATCCTGAAAAGCGTTTCCAACCCCACTTACAAGTAAAACTAGCTAAAATGTGCCTGGCTTCTCTTCACTGAAAAGCTCATTCTGAGTACATTTTTAGCATACGTTTGCTCCTGCCGGGTCAGCTGAGCAGCGAATTTCTATTTAACCACCTGCTATCATGAGAGACCTCAGGGCTGCATGTTTTGAGCCCAGTACTGATCCTGAAAAGCGTTTCCAACCCCACTTACAAGTAAAACTAGCTAAAATGTGCCTGGCTGCTATTCACTGAAAAGCTCATTCTGTGTACATTTTTGGCATATGTTTCCTCCTACCGGGTCAGCTGAGCAGAGAATTTCTATTTAACCACCTGCTTTCATGAGAGACCTCAGAGCTGCATGTTTTGAGCCCAGTACTGAGCCTGAAAAGCATTTCCAACCCCACTTACAAGTAAAACTAGCTAAAATGTGCCTGGCTTCTCTTCACTGAAAAGCTCATTCTGAGTACATTTTTAGCATACGTTTGCTCCTGCCGGGTCAGCTGAGCCGCGAATTTCTATTTAACCACCTGCTTTCATGAGAGACCTCAGGGCTGCATGTTTTGAGCCCAGTACTGAGCCTGAAAAGTGTTTCCAACCCAACCTACAAGTAAAACTAGCTAAAATGTGCCTGGCTTCTCTTCACTGAAAGCTCATTCTGAGTACATTTTTAGCATACGTTTGCTCCTGCCGGGTCAGCTGAGCAGCGAATTTCTATTTAACCACCTGCTATCATGAGAGACCTCAGGGCTGCATGTTTTGAGCCCAGTACCGAGCCTGAAAAGCATTTCCAACCCCACTTACAAGTAAATCTAGCTAAAATGTGCCTGGCTTCTCTTCACTGAAAAGCTAATTCTTTTTACATTTTAAGCATACGTTTGCTCCTACCTGGTCAGCTGAGCAGCGATTTCTATTTAACCACCTGCTTTCATGAGAGACCTCAGGGCTGCATGTTTTGAGCCCAGTACTTAGCCTGAAAAGCATTTCCAACCCCACTTACAAGTAAAACTAGCTGAAATATGCCTGGCTTCTCTTCACTGAAAAGCTCATTCTGAGTACATTTTTAGCATACGTTTGCTCCTGCCGGGTCAGTTGAGCAGCGAATTTCTATTTAACCACCTGCTTTCATGAGAGACCTCAGGGATGCATGTTTTGAGCCCAGCACTGAGCCTGAAAAGCGTTTCCAACCCCACTTACAAGTAAAACTAGCTAAAATGTGCCTGGCTTCTCTTCACTGAAAAGCTCATTCTGAGTACATTTAGCATACGTTTGCTCCTGCCGGGTCAGCTGAGCAGCGAATTTCTATTTAACCACCTGCTTTCATGAGAGACCTCAGGGCCGCATGTTTTGAGCCCAGTACTGATCCTGAAAAGCGTTTCCAACCCCTCTTACAAGTAAAACTAGCTAAAATGTGCCTGGCTGCTATTCACTGAAAAGCTCATTCTGTGTACATTTTTGGCATACGTTTGCTTCTACCGGGTCAGCTGAGCAGCGAATTTCTATTTAACCACCTGCTTTCATGAGAGACCTCAGGGCTGCATGTTTTGAGCCCAGTACTGAGCCTGAAAAGCATTTCCAACCCCACTTACAAGTAAAACTAGCTAAAATGTGCCTGGCTTCTCTTCACTGAAAAGCTCATTCTGAGTACATTTTTAGCATACGTTTGCTCCTGCCGGGTCAGCTGAGCAGCGAATTTCTATTTAACCACCTGCTTTCATGAGAGACCTCAGGGCTGCATGTTTTGAGCCCAGTACTGATCCTGAAAAGCGTTTCCAACCCCACTTACAAGTAAAACTAGCTAAAATGTGCCTGGCTGCTTTTCACTGAAAAGCTCATTCTGTGTACATTTTTGGCATACGTTTGCTCCTGCCGGGTCAGCTGAGCAGCGAATTTCTATTTAACCACCTGCTATCATGAGAGACCACAGGGCTGCATGTTTTGAGCCCAGTACTGATCCTGAAAAGCGTTTCCAACCCCATTTACAAGTAAAACTAGCTAAAATGTGCCTGGCTGCTATTCACTGAAAAGCTCATTCTGTGTACATTTTTGGCATACGTTTGCTCCTGCCGGGTCAGCTGAGCAGCGAATTTCTATTTAACCACCTGCTATCATGAGAGACCACAGGGCTGCATGTTTTGAGCCCAGTACTGATCCTGAAAAGCGTTTCCAACCCCATTTACAAGTAAAACTAGCTAAAATGTGCCTGGCTGCTATTCACTGAAAAGCTCATTCTGTGTACATTTTTGGCATACGTTTGCTCCTGCCGGGTCAGCTGAGCAGCGAATTTCTATTTAACCACCTGCTATCATGAGAGACCTCAGGGCTGCATGTTTTGAGCCCTGTACTGAGCCTAAAAAGCATTTCCAACCCCACTTACAAGTAAAACTAGCTAAAATGTGCCTGGCTTCTCTTCACTGAAAAGCTCATTCTGTGTACTTTTTTTGCATACCTTTGCTCCTACCGGGTCAGCTGAGCATCGAATTTCTATTTAACCACCTGCTATCATGAGAGACCTCAGGGCTGCATGTTTTGAGCCCAGTACTGAGCCTGAAAAGCATTTCCAACCCTACTTACAAGTAAAACTAGCTAAAATGTGCCTGGCTTCTCTTCACTGAAAAGCTCATTCTGAGTACATTTTTAGCATACGTTTGCTCCTGCCGGGTCAGCTGAGCAGCGAATTTCTATTTAATCACCTGCTATCATGAGAGACCTCAGGGCTGCATGTTTTGAGCCCAGTACTGAGCCTGAAAAGCATTTCCAACCCCACTTACAAGTAAAACTAGCTAAAATGTGCCTGGCTTCTCTTCACTGAAAAGCTCATTCTGAGTACATTTTAAGCATACGTTTGCTCCTGCCGGGTCAGCTGAGCAGCGAATTTCCATTTAACCACCTGCTATCATGAGAGACCTCAGGGCTGCATGTTTTGAGCCCAGCACTGATCCTGAAAAGCGTTTCCAACCCCACTTACAAGTAAAACTAGCTAAAATGTGCCTGGCTTCTCTTCACTGAAAAGCTCATTCTGAGTACATTTTTAGCATACGTTTGCTCCTGCCGGGTCAGCTGAGGAGCGAATTTCTATTTAACCACCTGCTATCATGAGAGACCTCAGGGCTGCATGTTTTGAGCCCAGTACTGATCCTGAACAGCGTTTCCAACCCCATTTACAAGTAAAACTACCTAAAATGTGCCTGGCTGCTATTCACTGAAAAGCTCATTCTGTGTACATTTTTAGCATACGTTTGCTCCTACCTGGTCAGCTGAGCAGCGAATTTCTATTTAACCACCTGCTTTCATGAGAGACCTCAGGGCTGCATGTTTTGAGCCCAGTACTGAGCCTGAAAAGCATTTCCAACCCCACTTACAAGTAAAACTAGCTAAAATGTGCCTGGCTTCTCTTCACTGAAAAGCTCATTCTGAGTACATTTTTAGCATACGTTTGCTCCTGCCGGGTCAGCTGAGCAGCGAATTTCTATTTAACCACCTGCTATCATGAGAGACCTCAGGGCTGCATGTTTTGAGCCCAGTACTGATCCTGAAAAGCGTTTCCAACCCCACTTACAAGTAAAACTAGCTAAAATGTGCCTGGCTGCTATTCACTGAAAAGCTCATTCTGTGTACATTTTTGGCATACCTTTGCTCCTACCGGGTCAGCTGAGCAGCGATTTCTATTTAACCACCTGCTTTCATGAGAAACCTCAGGGCTGCATGTTTTGAGCCCAGTACTTAGCCTGAAAAGCATTTCCAACCCCACTTACAAGTAAAACTAGCTAAAATGTGCCTGGCTTCTCTTCACTGAAAAGCTCATTCTGAGTACATTTTTAGCATACGTTTGCTCCTGCCGGGTCAGTTGAGCAGCGAATTTCTATTTAACCACCTGCTTTCATGAGAGACCTCAGGGATGCATGTTTTGAGCCCAGCACTGAGCCTGAAAAGCGTTTCCAACCCCACTTACAAGTAAAACTAGCTAAAATGTGCCTGGCTTCTCTTCACTGAAAAGCTCATTCTGAGTACATTTAGCATACGTTTGCTCCTGCCGGGTCAGCTGAGCAGCGAATTTCTATTTAACCACCTGCTTTCATGAGAGACCTCAGGGCTGCATGTTTTGAGCCCAGTACTGATCCTGAAAAGCGTTTCCAACCCCTCTTACAAGTAAAACTAGCTAAAATGTGCCTGGCTGCTATTCACTGAAAAGCTCATTCTGTGTACATTTTTGGCATACGTTTGCTCCTACCGGGTCAGCTGAGCAGCGAATTTCTATTTAACCACCTGCTTTCATGAGAGATCTCAGGGCTGCATGTTTTGAGCCCAGTACTGAGCCTGAAAAGCGTTTCCAACCCCACTTACAAGTAAAACTAGCTAAAATGTGCCTGGCTTCTCTTCACTGAAAAGCTCATTCTGAGTACATTTTTAGCATACGTTTGCTCCTGCCGGGTCAGCTGAGCAGCGAATTTCTATTTAACCACCTGCTTTCATGAGAGACCTCAGGGCTGCATGTTTTGAGCCCAGTACTGATCCTGAAAAGCGTTTCCAACCCCACTTACAAGTAAAACTAGCTAAAATGTGCCTGGCTGCTTTTCACTGAAAAGCTCATTCTGTGTACATTTTTGGCATACGTTTGCTCCTGCCGGGTCAGCTGAGCAGCGAATTTCTATTTAACCACCTGCTATCATGAGAGACCACAGGGCTGCATGTTTTGAGCCCAGCACTGATCCTGAAAAGCGTTTCCAACCCCACTTACAAGTAAAACTAGCTAAAATGTGCCTGGCTTCTCTTCACTGAAAAGCTCATTCTGAGTACATTTTTAGCATACGTTTGCTCCTGCCGGGTCAGCTGAGCAGCGAATTTCTATTTAACCACCTGCTATCATGAGAGACCTCAGGGCTGCATGTTTTGAGCCCAGTACTGATCCTGAACAGCGTTTCCAACCCCATTTACAAGTAAAACTACCTAAAATGTGCCTGGCTGCTATTCACTGAAAAGCTCATTCTGTGTACATTTTTAGCATACGTTTGCTCCTACCTGGTCAGCTGAGCAGCGAATTTCTATTTAACCACCTGCTTTCATGAGAGACCTCAGGGCTGCATGTTTTGAGCCCAGTACTGAGCCTGAAAAGCATTTCCAACCCCACTTACAAGTAAAACTAGCTAAAATGTGCCTGGCTTCTCTTCACTGAAAAGCTCATTCTGAGTACATTTTTAGCATACGTTTGCTCCTGCCGGGTCAGCTGAGCAGCGAATTTCTATTTAACCACCTGCTATCATGAGAGACCTCAGGGCTGCATGTTTTGAGCCCAACACTGATCCTGAAAAGCGTTTCCAACCCCACTTACAAGTAAAACTAGCTAAAATGTGCCTGGCTTCTCTTCACTGAAAAGCTCATTCTGAGTACATTTTTAGCATACGTTTGCTCCTGCCGGGTCAGCTGAGCAGCGAATTTCTATTTAACCACCTGCTATCATGAGAGACCTCAGGGCTGCATGTTTTGAGCCCAGTACTGATCCTGAACAGCGTTTCCAACCCCATTTACAAGTAAAACTACCTAAAATGTGCCTGGCTGCTATTCACTGAAAAGCTCATTCTCTGTACATTTTTGGCATATGTTTCCTCCTACCGGGTCAGCTGAGCGGAGAATTTCTATTTAACCACCTGCTTTCATGAGAGACCTCAGAGCTGCATGTTTTGAGCCCAGTACTGAGCCTGAAAAGCATTTCCAACCCCACTTACAAGTAAAACTAGCTAAAATGTGCCTGGCTTCTCTTCACTGAAAAGCTCATTCTGAGTACATTTTTAGCATACGTTTGCTCCTGCCGGGTCAGCTGAGCCGCGAATTTCTATTTAACCACCTGCTTTCATGAGAGACCTCAGGGCTGCATGTTTTGAGCCCAGTACTGAGCCTGAAAAGTGTTTCCAACCCAACTTACAAGTAAAACTAGCTAAAATGTGCCTGGCTTCTCTTCACTGAAAGCTCATTCTGAGTACATTTTTAGCATACGTTTGCTCCTGCCGGGTCAGCTGAGCAGCGAATTTCTATTTAACCACCTGCTATCATGAGAGACCTCAGGGCTGCATGTTTTGAGCCCAGTACTGATCCTGAAAAGCGTTTCCAACCCCACTTACAAGTAAAACTAGCTAAAATGTGCCTGGCTGCTATTCACTGAAAAGCTCATTCTCTGTACATTTTTGGCATATGTTTCCTCCTACCGGGTCAGCTGAGCAGAGAATTTCTATTTAACCACCTGCTTTCATGAGAGACCTCAGAGCTGCATGTTTTGAGCCCAGTACTGAGCCTGAAAAGCATTTCCAACCCCACTTACAAGTAAAACTAGCTAAAATGTGCCTGGCTTCTCTTCACTGAAAAGCTCATTCTGAGTACATTTATAGCATACGTTTGCTCCTGCCGGGTCAGCTGAGCAGCGAATTTCTATTTAACCACCTGCTTTCATGAGAGACCTCAGGGCTGCATGTTTTGAGCCCAGCACTGATCCTGAAAAGCGTTTCCAACCCCACTTACAAGTAAAACTAGCTAAAATGTGCCTGGCTTCTCTTCACTGAAAAGCTCATTCTGAGTACATTTTTAGCATACGTTTGCTCCTGCCGGGTCAGCTGAGCAGCGAATTTCTATTTAACCACCTGCTATCATGAGAGACCTCAGGGCTGCATGTTTTGAGCCCAGTACTGATCCTGAACAGCGTTTCCAACCCCACTTACAAGTAAAACTACCTAAAATGTGCCTGGCTGCTATTCACTGAAAAGCTCATTCTGTGTACATTTTTGGCATATGTTTCCTCCTACCGGGTCAGCTGAGCAGAGAATTTCTATTTAACCACCTGCTTTCATGAGAGACCTCAGAGCTGCATGTTTTGAGCCCAGTACTGAGCCTGAAAAGCATTTCCAACCCCACTTACAAGTAAAACTAGCTAAAATGTGCCTGGCTTCTCTTCACTGAAAAGCTCATTCTGAGTACATTTTTAGCATACGTTTGCTCCTGCCGGGTCAGCTGAGCCGCGAATTTCTATTTAACCACCTGCTTTCATGAGAGACCTCAGGGCTGCATGTTTTGAGCCCAGTACTGAGCCTGAAAAGTGTTTCCAACCCAACTTACAAGTAAAACTAGCTAAAATGTGCCTGGCTTCTCTTCACTGAAAGCTCATTCTGAGTACATTTTTAGCATACGTTTGCTCCTGCCGGGTCAGCTGAGCAGCGAATTTCTATTTAACCACCTGCTATCATGAGAGACCTCAGGGCTGCATGTTTTGAGCCCAGTACCGAGCCTGAAAAGCATTTCCAACCCCACTTACAAGTAAATCTAGCTAAAATGTGCCTGGCTTCTCTTCACTGAAAAGCTAATTCTTTTTACATTTTAAGCATACGTTTGCTCCTACCGGGTCAGCTGAGCAGCGATTTCTATTTAACCACCTGCTTTCATGAGAGACCTCAGGGCTGCATGTTTTGAGCCCAGTACTTAGCCTGAAAAGCATTTCCAACCCCACTTACAAGTAAAACTAGCTGAAATATGCCTGGCTTCTCTTCACTGAAAAGCTCATTCTGAGTACATTTTTAGCATACGTTTGCTCCTGCCGGGTCAGTTGAGCAGCGAATTTCTATTTAACCACCTGCTTTCATGAGAGACCTCAGGGATGCATATTTTGAGCCCAGCACTGAGCCTGAAAAGCGTTTCCAACCCCACTTACAAGTAAAACTAGCTAAAATGTGCCTGGCTTCTCTTCACTGAAAAGCTCATTCTGAGTACATTTAGCATACGTTTGCTCCTGCCGGGTCAGCTGAGCAGCGAATTTCTATTTAACCACCTGCTTTCATGAGAGACCTCAGGGCTGCATGTTTTGAGCCCAGTACTGATCCTGAAAAGCGTTTCCAACCCCTCTTACAAGTAAAACTAGCTAAAATGTGCCTGGCTGCTATTCACTGAAAAGCTCATTCTGTGTACATTTTTGGCATACGTTTGCTCCTACCGGGTCAGCTGGGCAGCGAATTTCTATTTAACCACCTGCTTTCATGAGAGACCTCAGGGCTGCATGTTTTGAGCCCAGTACTGAGCCTGAAAAGCATTTCCAACCCCACTTACAAGTAAAACTAGCTAAAATGTGCCTGGCTTCTCTTCACTGAAAAGCTCATTCTGAGTACATTTTTAGCATACGTTTGCTCCTGCCGGGTCAGCTGAGCAGCGAATTTCTATTTAACCACCTGCTTTCATGAGAGACCTCAGGGCTGCATGTTTTGAGCCCAGTACTGATCCTGAAAAGCGTTTCCAACCCCACTTACAAGTAAAACTAGCTAAAATGTGCCTGGCTGCTTTTCACTGAAAAGCTCATTCTGTGTACATTTTTGGCATACGTTTGCTCCTGCCGGGTCAGCTGAGCAGCGAATTTCTATTTAACCACCTGCTATCATGAGAGACCACAGGGCTGCATGTTTTGAGCCCAGTACTGATCCTGAAAAGCGTTTCCAACCCCATTTACAAGTAAAACTAGCTAAAATGTGCCTGGCTGCTATTCACTGAAAAGCTCATTCTGTGTACATTTTTGGCATACGTTTGCTCCTGCCGGGTCAGCTGAGCAGCGAATTTCTATTTAACCACCTGCTATCATGAGAGACCACAGGGCTGCATGTTTTGAGCCCAGTACTGATCCTGAAAAGCGTTTCCAACCCCATTTACAAGTAAAACTAGCTAAAATGTGCCTGGCTGCTCTTCACTGAAAAGCTCATTCTGTGTACATTTTTGGCATACGTTTGCTCCTGCCGGGTCAGCTGAGCAGCGAATTTCTATTTAACCACCTGCTATCATGAGAGACCTCAGGGCTGCATGTTTTGAGCCCTGTACTGAGCCTGAAAAGCATTTCCAACCCCACTTACAAGTAAAACTAGCTAAAATGTGCCTGGCTTCTCTTCACTGAAAAGCTCATTCTGTGTACTTTTTTTGCATACCTTTGCTCCTGCCGGGTCAGCTGAGCATCGAATTTCTATTTAACCACCTGCTATCATGAGAGACCTCAGGGCTGCATGTTTTGAGCCCAGTACTGAGCCTGAAAAGCATTTCCAACCCTACTTACAAGTAAAACTAGCTAAAATGTGCCTGGCTTCTCTTCACTGAAAAGCTCATTCTGAGTACATTTTTAGCATACGTTTGCTCCTGCCGGGTCAGCTGAGCAGCGAATTTCTATTTAATCACCTGCTATCATGAGAGACCTCAGGGCTGCATGTTTTGAGCCCAGTACTGAGCCTGAAAAGCATTTCCAACCCCACTTACAAGTAAAACTAGCTAAAATGTGCCTGGCTTCTCTTCACTGAAAAGCTCATTCTGAGTACATTTTAAGCATACGTTTGCTCCTGCCGGGTCAGCTGAGCAGCGAATTTCCATTTAACCACCTGCTATCATGAGAGACCTCAGGGCTGCATGTTTTGAGCCCAGCACTGATCCTGAAAAGCGTTTCCAACCCCACTTACAAGTAAAACTAGCTAAAATGTGCCTGGCTTCTCTTCACTGAAAAGCTCATTCTGAGTACATTTTTAGCATACGTTTGCTCCTGCCGGGTCAGCTGAGCAGCGAATTTCTATTTAACCACCTGCTATCATGAGAGACCTCAGGGCTGCATGTTTTGAGCCCAGTACTGATCCTGAACAGCGTTTCCAACCCCATTTACAAGTAAAACTACCTAAAATGTGCCTGGCTGCTATTCACTGAAAAGCTCATTCTGTGTACATTTTTAGCATACGTTTGCTCCTACCTGGTCAGCTGAGCAGCGAATTTCTATTTAACCACCTGCTTTCATGAGAGACCTCAGGGCTGCATGTTTTGAGCCCAGTACTGAGCCTGAAAAGCATTTCCAACCCCACTTACAAGTAAAACTAGCTAAAATGTGCCTGGCTTCTCTTCACTGAAAAGCTCATTCTGAGTACATTTTTAGCATACGTTTGCTCCTGCCGGGTCAGTTGAGCAGCGAATTTCTATTTAACCACCTGCTTTCATGAGAGACCTCAGGGATGCATGTTTTGAGCCCAGCACTGAGCCTGAAAAGCGTTTCCAACCCCACTTACAAGTAAAACTAGCTAAAATGTGCCTGGCTTCTCTTCACTGAAAAGCTCATTCTGAGTACATTTAGCATACGTTTGCTCCTGCCGGGTCAGCTGAGCAGCGAATTTCTATTTAACCACCTGCTTTCATGAGAGACCTCAGGGCTGCATGTTTTGAGCCCAGTACTGATCCTGAAAAGCGTTTCCAACCCCTCTTACAAGTAAAACTAGCTAAAATGTGCCTGGCTGCTATTCACTGAAAAGCTCATTCTGTGTACATTTTTGGCATACGTTTGCTCCTACCGGGTCAGCTGAGCAGCGAATTTCTATTTAACCACCTGCTTTCATGAGAGATCTCAGGGCTGCATGTTTTGAGCCCAGTACTGAGCCTGAAAAGCGTTTCCAACCCCACTTACAAGTAAAACTAGCTAAAATGTGCCTGGCTTCTCTTCACTGAAAAGCTCATTCTGAGTACATTTTTAGCATACGTTTGCTCCTGCCGGGTCAGCTGAGCAGCGAATTTCTATTTAACCACCTGCTTTCATGAGAGACCTCAGGGCTGCATGTTTTGAGCCCAGTACTGATCCTGAAAAGCGTTTCCAACCCCACTTACAAGTAAAACTAGCTAAAATGTGCCTGGCTGCTTTTCACTGAAAAGCTCATTCTGTGTACATTTTTGGCATACGTTTGCTCCTGCCGGGTCAGCTGAGCAGCGAATTTCTATTTAACCACCTGCTATCATGAGAGACCACAGGGCTGCATGTTTTGAGCCCAGCACTGATCCTGAAAAGCGTTTCCAACCCCACTTACAAGTAAAACTAGCTAAAATGTGCCTGGCTTCTCTTCACTGAAAAGCTCATTCTGAGTACATTTTTAGCATACGTTTGCTCCTGCCGGGTCAGCTGAGCAGCGAATTTCTATTTAACCACCTGCTATCATGAGAGACCTCAGGGCTGCATGTTTTGAGCCCAGTACTGATCCTGAACAGCGTTTCCAACCCCATTTACAAGTAAAACTACCTAAAATGTGCCTGGCTGCTATTCACTGAAAAGCTCATTCTGTGTAAATTTTTAGCATACGTTTGCTCCTACCTGGTCAGCTGAGCAGCGAATTTTTATTTAACCACCTGCTTTCATGAGAGACCTCAGGGCTGCATGTTTTGAGCCCAGTACTGAGCCTGAAAAGCATTTCCAACCCCACTTACAAGTAAAACTAGCTAAAATGTGCCTGGCTTCTCTTCACTGAAAAGCTCATTCTGAGTACATTTTTAGCATACGTTTGCTCCTGCCGGGTCAGCTGAGCAGCGAATTTCTATTTAACCACCTGCTATCATGAGAGACCTCAGGGCTGCATGTTTTGAGCCCAGTACTGATCCTGAAAAGCGTTTCCAACCCCACTTACAAGTAAAACTAGCTAAAATGTGCCTGGCTGCTATTCACTGAAAAGCTCATTCTCTGTACATTTTTGGCATATGTTTCCTCCTACCGGGTCAGCTGAGCGGAGAATTTCTATTTAACCACCTGCTTTCATGAGAGACCTCAGAGCTGCATGTTTTGAGCCCAGTACTGAGCCTGAAAAGCATTTCCAACCCCACTTACAAGTAAAACTAGCTAAAATGTGCCTGGCTTCTCTTCACTGAAAAGCTCATTCTGAGTACATTTTTAGCATACGTTTGCTCCTGCCGGGTCAGCTGAGCCGCGAATTTCTATTTAACCACCTGCTTTCATGAGAGACCTCAGGGCTGCATGTTTTGAGCCCAGTACTGAGCCTGAAAAGTGTTTCCAACCCAACTTACAAGTAAAACTAGCTAAAATGTGCCTGGCTTCTCTTCACTGAAAGCTCATTCTGAGTAAATTTTTAGCATACGTTTGCTCCTGCCGGGTCAGCTGAGCAGCGAATTTCTATTTAACCACCTGCTATCATGAGAGACCTCAGGGCTGCATGTTTTGAGCCCAGTACTGATCCTGAAAAGCGTTTCCAACCCCACTTACAAGTAAAACTAGCTAAAATGTGCCTGGCTGCTATTCACTGAAAAGCTCATTCTCTGTACATTTTTGGCATATGTTTCCTCCTACCGGGTCAGCTGAGCAGAGAATTTCTATTTAACCACCTGCTTTCATGAGAGACCTCAGAGCTGCATGTTTTGAGCCCAGTACTGAGCCTGAAAAGCATTTCGAACCCCACTTACAAGTAAAACTAGCTAAAATGTGCCTGGCTTCTCTTCACTGAAAAGCTCATTCTGAGTACATTTATAGCATACGTTTGCTCCTGCCGGGTCAGCTGAGCAGCGAATTTCTATTTAACCACCTGCTTTCATGAGAGACCTCAGGGCTGCATGTTTTGAGCCCAGTACTGAGCCTGAAAAGCGTTTCCAACCCCACTTAAAAGTAAAACTAGCTAAAATGTGCCTGGCTTCTCTTCACTGAAAAGCTCATTCTGAGTACATTTTTAGCATACGTTTGCTCCTGCCGGGTCAGCTGAGCAGCGAATTTCTATTTAACCACCTGCTATCATGAGAGACCTCAGGGCTGCATGTTTTGAGTCCAGTACTGAGCCTGAAAAGCATTTACAACCCCACTTACAAGTAAAACTAACTAAAATGTGCCTGGCTTCTCTTCACTGAAAAGCTCATTCTGAGTACATTTTAAGCATACGTTTGCTCCTGCCGGGTCAGCTGAGCAGCGAATTTCTATTTAACCACCTGCTATCATGAGAGACCTCAGGGCTGCATGTTTTGAGCCCAGTACTGATCCTGAAAAGCGTTTCCAACCCCACTTACAAGTAAAAACTAGCTAAAATGTGCCTGGCTTCTCTTCACTGAAAAGCTCATTCTGAGTACATTTTTAGCATACGTTTGCTCCTGCCGGGTCAGCTGAGCAGCGAATTTCTATTTAACCACCTGCTTTCATGAGAGACCTCAGGGCTGCATGTTTTGAGCCCAGTATTGATCCTGAAAAGCGTTTTCAACCCCATTTACAAGTAAAACTAGCTAAAATGTGCCTGGCTGCTTTTCACTGAAAAGCTCATTCTGAGTACATTTTTAGCATACGTTTGCTCCTGCCGGGTCAGCTGAGCAGCGAATTTCTATTTAACCACCTGCTTTCATGAGAGACCTCAGGGATGCATGTTTTGAGCCCAGCACTGAGCCTGAAAAGCGTTTCCAACCCCACTTACAAGTAAAACTAGCTAAAATGTGCCTCGCTTCTCTTCACTGAAAAGCTGATTCTGAGTACATTTTTAGCATACGTTTGCTCCTGCCGGGTCAGCTGAGCAGCGAATTTTTATTTAACCACCTGCTATCATGAGAGACCTCAGGGCTGCATGTTTTGAGCCCAGTACTGATCCTGAAAAGCGTTTCCAACCCCACTTACAAGTAAAACTAGATAAAATGTGCCTGGCTGCTATTCACTGAAAAGCTCATTCTCTGTACATTTTTGGCATATGTTTCCTCCTACCGGGTCAGCTGAGCAGAGAATTTCTATTTAACCACCTGCTTTCATGAGAGACCTCAGAGCTGCATGTTTTGAGCCCAGTACTGAGCCTGAAAAGCATTTCCAACCCCACTTACAAGTAAAACTAGCTAAAATGTGCCTGGCTTCTCTTCACTGAAAAGCTCATTCTGAGTACATTTTTAGCATACGTTTGCTCCTGCCGGGTCAGCTGAGCAGCGAATTTCTATTTAACCACCTGCTTTCATGAGAGACCTCAGGGCTGCATGTTTTGGGCCCAGTACTGAGCCTGAAAAGCGTTTCCAACCCCACTTACAAGTATAACTAGCTAAAATGTGCCTGGCTTCTCTTCACTGAAAAGCTCATTCTGAGTACATTTTTAGCATACGTTTGCTCCTGCCGGGTCAGCTGAGCAGCGAATTTCTATTTAACCACCTGCTATCATGAGAGACCTCAGGGCTGCATGTTTTGAGTCCAGTACTGAGCCTGAAAAGCATTTCCAACCCCACTTACAAGTAAAACTAACTAAAATGTGCCTGGCTTCTCTTCACTGAAAAGCTCATTCTGAGTACATTTTAAGCATACGTTTGCTCCTGCCGGGTCAGCTGAGCAGCGAATTTCTATTTAACCACCTGCTATCATGAGAGACCTCAGGGCTGCATGTTTTGAGCCCAGTACTGATCCTGAAAAGCGTTTCCAACCCCACTTACAAGTAAAACTAGATAAAATGTGCCTGGCTGCTATTCACTGAAAAGCTCATTCTCTGTACATTTTTGGCATATGTTTCCTCCTACCGGGTCAGCTGAGCAGAGAATTTCTATTTAACCACCTGCTTTCATGAGAGACCTCAGAGCTGCATGTTTTGAGCCCAGTACTGAGCCTGAAAAGCATTTCCAACCCCACTTACAAGTAAAACTAGCTAAAATGTGCCTGGCTTCTCTTCACTGAAAAGCTCATTCTGAGTACATTTTTAGCATACGTTTGCTCCTGCCGGGTCAGCTGAGCAGCGAATTTCTATTTAACCACCTGCTTTCATGAGAGACCTCAGGGCTGCATGTTTTGGGCCCAGTACTGAGCCTGAAAAGCGTTTCCAACCCCACTTACAAGTAAAACTAGCTAAAATGTGCCTGGCTTCTCTTCACTGAAAAGCTCATTCTGAGTACATTTTTAGCATACGTTTGCTCCTGCCGGGTCAGCTGAGCAGCGAATTTCTATTTAACCACCTGCTATCATGAGAGACCTCAGGGCTGCATGTTTTGAGTCCAGTACTGAGCCTGAAAAGCATTTCCAACCCCACTTACAAGTAAAACTAACTAAAATGTGCCTGGCTTCTCTTCACTGAAAAGCTCATTCTGAGTACATTTTAAGCATACGTTTGCTCCTGCCGGGTCAGCTGAGCAGCGAATTTCTATTTAACCACCTGCTATCATGAGAGACCTCAGGGCTGCATGTTTTGAGCCCAGTACTGATCCTGAAAAGCGTTTCCAACCCCACTTACAAGTAAAACTAGCTAAAATGTGCCTGGCTTCTCTTCACTGAAAAGCTCATTCTGAGTACATTTTAAGCATACGTTTGCTCCTGCCGGGTCAGCTGAGCAGCGAATTTCTATTTAACCACCTGCTATCATGAGAGACCTCAGGGCTGCATGTTTTGAGCCCAGTACTGATCCTGAAAAGCGTTTCCAACCCCACTTACAAGTAAAACTAGCTAAAATGTGCCTGGCTGCTATTCACTGAAAAGCTCATTCTGTGTAAAATTTTTGGCATACCTTTGCTCCTACCGGGTCAGCTGAGCAGTGAATTTCTATTTAACCACCTGCTTTCATGAGAGACCTCAGGGCTGCATGTTTTGAGCCCAGTACTTAGCCTGAAAAGCATTTCCAACCCCACTTGCAAGTAAAACTAGCTAAAATGTGCCTGGCTTCTCTTCACTGAAAAGCTCATTCTCAATCAATCAATCAATCAGTGACACTTATAAAGCGCGCTACATACCCGTAGGGTCTCAAGGCGCTGGGGAGGGGGGGTGCCGCTACTGCTCGAACAGCCAGGTCTTCAGCTTCTTCCTGAAGGAGAGGTGGTCTTGGGTCAGGCGCAGGTCGGACGGGAGGGAGTTCCAGGTCTTGGCGGCCAGGTAGGAGAAGGACCTTCCTCCTGTAGTCGCTCTTCGGATGCGGGGGACGGCGGCGAGGGCGTGGTTGGCTGATCGAAGGTGGCGTTTGGGAGCGTAGAAGTTGACTCGGCTGTTGAGGTAGCTCGGGCCTTGGTCGTGTAGGGCTTTGTGTGCGTGGGTGAGGAGGCGGAAGGTGATTCTCTTGTTAATGGGGAGCCAGTGAAGGTCTCTCAGATGTCCGGAGATGTGGCTGGATCGTGGGATGTCGAGGATGAGTCTGGCTGAGGCGTTTTGGATCCGCTGGAGTCTCTTCTGGAGCTTGGCGGTGGTCCCGGCGTAGAGGGCGTTGCCGTAGTCCAGTCGGCTGGTGACGAGGGCCTGGGTGACGGTCTTCCTGGTCTCTGTGGGGATCCACCAGAAGATCTTCCGTAGCATGCGTAGGATGTTGAAGCACGCCGAGGAGACGCTGTTGACTTGCCTGGTCATGGAGAGGGAGGAGTCCAGGATGAAGCCCAGGTTTCGTGCATGGTCTGTCGGTTTGGGTGCGGTGCCCAGGGCGGGAGGCCACCAGGAGTCGTCCCAGGCGGAGGGTGAAGAGCCCAGGATGAGGACCTCCGTCTTGTCCGAGTTCAGTTTCAGGCGGCTGGTCGTCATCCACTCGGCTACCTCTTTCATCCCTTCGTGCAGGTTGGCTCTGGCGGCGGCGGGGTTGTTGGTCAGGGAGAGGATCAGCTGGGTGTCGTCGGCGTAGGAGATGATGCTGAGGTGGTGTTTGCGTACGATGGCCGCGAGGGGGCTCATGTAGACGTTGAAGAGGGTGGGGCTCAGTGATGATCCTTGGGGGACGCCGCAGATGACTTCGGAGGCCTCTGACTTGTACGGTGGTAGGCGGACTCGCTGTGTTCTTCCGTCGAGGAAGGAGATGATCCATTCCAGCGCCTTGTCCTGGATTCCGATGTTGCTGAGGCGCCGTATTAGGGTGCGGTGGCAGACCGTGTCGAATGCCGCGGAGAGGTCTAGGAGGATGAGGGCCGCTGTTTCTCCATTGTCCATCAGGGCTCGGATGTCATCGGTGGCGGCGATGAGGGCGGTCTCGGTGCTGTGTTTGGCTCGGAAGCCGGACTGTGAGGGGTCGAGGGATCCGTTCGTCTCGAGGAAGGCGGCCATCTGCTTGTTGACGGTCTTCTCGATGACTTTGGCTGGAAACGGGAGAAGCGAGATGGGGCGGTAGTTCTTGAGGTCGGTGGGGTCCGCTGTTGGTTTCTTGAGTAGAGCGCTGAGTTCGGCGTGTTTCCAGCTTTCGGGGAAGATGGCGGTGTCGAAGGATGTGTTGATGATGTCTCGCAGGTGGGGTGCGATGACAGCGTCGGCCTTGTTGAAGACGTGGTGAGGGCAGGGGTCGGTTGGTGATCCGGAGTGGATGGAGTTCATCGTGCGGATGGTGTCTTCTGTGCTGATCGGGGTCCAGGCGTGGAGGGTGGTGGTGCTGGGGGGTGGCTGGTCGGTCGTGGTGTGCGTTGGTTGGTTGTTGAAACTGCTGTGTATGTCCGTGATCTTGTTGTGGAAGTATGAGGCGAGGGAGTTGCAGAGGTCTTGCGATGGGGTGATGTCGTTGTTTCCTGCGCTGGGGTTGGAAAGCTCTTTCACGATGTTGAAGAGTTCCTTGCTGTTGTGTGCGTTGTTGTCCAACCGGTCCTTGAATGCTGTTCTCTTGGCGGCGCGGATCAGCTGGTGGTGTTTCCGGGTGGCCAGTTTGTAGGAGGTCCTGTTGTCCGGTGTCGGGTCCCTTTTCCAGACTTTCTCGAGGGCTCGGCAGTTCTTCTTGGAGCTCTTGAGTTCGTCGGTGAACCATGGGGCCTTCTTGCTGCCGGGTCTGCTGGGCGGGGTCCTCAGCGGGGCGAGTTCGTCCGCGCAGTTGCTGATCCACTTCGTGATGTTATCGGCGGCCTGGCTGGGGTTCGCTGAGCTGGCAGGAGGGTGTTGGCTCAGGGAGGTGGCGAGCTGGTCTGCTGTGATCTTGTTCCAGCTTCTGCGGGCGGTGTGTTGCTGGTGTTGGTGGGTCGTCGTTCTCTTGAAGGTGAAGTGGACGCAGCTGTGGTCCGTCCATTGAAGCTCTGTGGCGTGGCTGAAGTTGATGTCTGTGCTGGATGAGAAGACGGCGTCGAGTGTGTGTCCGGCGAGGTGGGTGGGGGTGGACACCAGTTGCTTGAGTCCCAGGTTGGCGAGGTTGTCGAGCAGGGTGCTGGTGTTGTGGTCGTTGTTGTTCTGAGTACATTTTTAGCATACGTTTGCTCCTGCCGGGTCAGCTGAGCAGCGAATTTCTATTTAACCACCTGCTTTCATGAGAGACCTCAGGGATGCATGTTTTGAGCCCAGCACTGAGCCTGAAAAGCGTTTCCAACCCCACTTACAAGTAAAACTAGCTAAAATGTGCCTGGCTTCTCTTCACTGAAAAGCTCATTCTGAGTACATTTTTAGCATACGTTTGCTCCTGCCGGGTCAGCTGAGCAGCAAATTTCTATTTAACCACCTGCTTTCATGAGAGACCTCAGGGCTGCATGTTTTGAGCCCAGTATTGATCCTGAAAAGCGTTTTCAACCCCATTTACAAGTAAAACTAGCTAAAATGTGCCTGGCTGCTATTCACTGAAAAGCTCATTCTGTGTACATTTTTGGCATACGTTTGCTACTACCGGGTCAGCTGAGCAGCGAATTTCTATTTAACCACCTGCTTTCATGAGAGACCTCAGGGCTGCATGTTTTGAGCCCAGTACTGAGCCTGAAAAGCATTTCCAACCCCACTTACAAGTAAAACTAGCTAAAATGTGCCTGGCTTCTCTTCACTGAAAAGCTCATTCTGAGTACATTTTTAGCATACGTTTGCTCCTGCCGGGTCAGCTGAGCAGCGAATTTCTATTTAACCACCTGCTATCATGAGAGACCTCAGGGCTGCATGTTTTGAGCCCAGTACTGATCCTGAAAAGCGTTTCCAACCCCACTTACAAGTAAAACTAGCTAAAATGTGCCTGGCTGCTATTCACTGAAAAGCTCATTCTCTGTACATTTTTGGCATATGTTTCCTCCTACCGGGTCAGCTGAGCGGAGAATTTCTATTTAACCACCTGCTTTCATGAGAGACCTCAGAGCTGCATGTTTTGAGCCCAGTACTGAGCCTGAAAAGCATTTCCAACCCCACTTACAAATAAAACTAGCTAAAATGTGCCTGGCTTCTCTTCACTGAAAAGCTCATTCTGAGTACATTTTTAGCATACGTTTGCTCCTGCCGGGTCAGCTGAGCCGCGAATTTCTATTTAACCACCTGCTTTCATGAGAGACCTCAGGGCTGCATGTTTTGAGCCCAGTATTGATCCTGAAAAGCGTTTTCAACCCCATTTACAAGTAAAACTAGCTAAAATGTGCCTGGCTGCTTTTCACTGAAAAGCTCATTCTGAGTACATTTTTAGCATACGTTTGCTCCTGCCGGGTCAGCTGAGCAGCGAATTTCTATTTAACCACCTGCTTTCATGAGAGACCTCAGGGATGCATGTTTTGAGCCCAGCACTGAGCCTGAAAAGCGTTTCCAACCCCACTTACAAGTAAAACTAGCTAAAATGTGCCTCGCTTCTCTTCACTGAAAAGCTGATTCTGAGTACATTTTTAGCATACGTTTGCTCCTGCCGGGTCAGCTGAGCAGCGAATTTTTATTTAACCACCTGCTATCATGAGAGACCTCAGGGCTGCATGTTTTGAGCCCAGTACTGATCCTGAAAAGCGTTTCCAACCCCACTTACAAGTAAAACTAGCTAAAATGTGCCTGGCTGCTATTCACTGAAAAGCTCATTCTCTGTACATTTTTGGCATATGTTTCCTCCTACCGGGTCAGCTGAGCAGAGAATTTCTATTTAACCACCTGCTTTCATGAGAGACCTCAGAGCTGCATGTTTTGAGCCCAGTACTGAGCCTGAAAAGCATTTCCAACCCCACTTACAAGTAAAACTAGCTAAAATGTGCCTGGCTTCTCTTCACTGAAAAGCTCATTCTGAGTACATTTTTAGCATACGTTTGCTCCTGCCGCGTCAGCTGAGCAGCGAATTTCTATTTAACCACCTGCTTTCATGAGAGACCTCAGGGCTGCATGTTTTGAGCCCAGTACTGAGCCTGAAAAGCGTTTCCAACCCCACTTACAAGTAAAACTAGCTAAAATGTGCCTGGCTTCTCTTCACTGAAAAGCTCATTCTGAGTACATTTTTAGCATACGTTTGCTCCTGCCGGGTCAGCTGAGCAGCGAATTTCTATTTAACCACCTGCTATCATGAGAGACCTCAGGGCTGCATGTTTTGAGTCCAGTACTGAGCCTGAAAAGCATTTCCAACCCCACTTACAAGTAAAACTAACTAAAATGTGCCTGGCTTCTCTTCACTGAAAAGCTCATTCTGAGTACATTTTAAGCATACGTTTGCTCCTGCCGGGTCAGCTGAGCAGCGAATTTCTATTTAACCACCTGCTATCATGAGAGACCTCAGGGCTGCATGTTTTGAGCCCAGTACTGATCCTGAAAAGCGTTTCCAACCCCACTTACAAGTAAAACTAGCTAAAATGTGCCTGGCTGCTATTCACTGAAAAGCTCATTCTGTGAACATTTTTGGCATACCTTTGCTCCTACCGGGTCAGCTGAGCAGTGAATTTCTATTTAACCACCTGCTTTCATGAGAGACCTCAGGGCTGCATGTTTTGAGCCCAGTACTTAGCCTGAAAAGCATTTCCAACCCCACTTACAAGTAAAACTAGCTAAAATGTACCTGGCTTCTTTTCACTGAAAAGCTCATTCTGAGTACATTTTTAGCATACGTTTGCTCCTGCCGGGTCAGCTGAGCAGCGAATTTCTATTTAACCACCTGCTTTCATGAGAGACCTCAGGGATGCATGTTTTGAGCCCAGCACTGAGCCTGAAAAGCGTTTCCAACCCCACTTACAAGTAAAACTAGCTAAAATGTGCCTGGCTTCTCTTCACTGAAAAGCTCATTCTGAGTACATTTTTAGCATACGTTTGCTCCTGCCGGGTCAGCTGAGCAGCGAATTTCTATTTAACCACCTGCTATCATGAGAGACCACAGGGCTGCATGTTTTGAGCCCAGTACTGATCCTGAAAAGCGTTTCCAACCCCATTTACAAGTAAAACTAGCTAAAATGTGCCTGGCTGCTATTCACTGAAAAGCTCATTCTGTGTACATTTTTGGCATACGTTTGCTCCTGCCGGGTCAGCTGAGCAGCGAATTTCTATTTAACCACCTGCTGCTATCATGAGAGACCTCAGGGCTGCATGTTTTGAGCCCTGTACTGAGCCTAAAAAGCATTTCCAACCCCACTTACAAGTAAAACTAGCTCAAATGTGCCTGGCTTCTCTTCACTGAAAAGCTCATTCTGTGTACTTTTTTTGCATACCTTTGCTCCTACCGGGTCAGCTGAGCATCGAATTTCTATTTAACCACCTGCTATCATGAGAGACCTCAGGGCTGCATGTTTTGAGCCCAGCACTGATCCTGAAAAGCGTTTCCAACCCCACTTACAAGTAAAACTACCTAAAATGTGCCTGGCTGCTATTCACTGAAAAGCTCATTCTGTGTACATTTTTAGCATACGTTTGCTCCTACCTGGTCAGCTGAGCAGCGAATTTCTATTTAACCACCTGCTTTCATGAGAGACCTCAGGGCTGCATGTTTTGAGCCCAGTACTGAGCCTGAAAAGCATTTCCAACCCCACTTACAAGTAAAACTAGCTAAAATGTGCCTGGCTTCTCTTCACTGAAAAGCTCATTCTGAGTACATTTTTAGCATACGTTTGCTCCTGCCGGGTCAGCTGAGCAGCGAATTTCTATTTAACCACCTGCTATCATGAGAGACCTCAGGGCTGCATGTTTTGAGCCCAGTACTGATCCTGAAAAGCGTTTCCAACCCCACTTACAAGTAAAACTAGCTAAAATGTGCCTGGCTGCTATTCACTGAAAAGCTCATTCTGTGTAAAATTTTTGGCATACCTTTGCTCCTACCGGGTCAGCTGAGCAGTGAATTTCTATTTAACCACCTGCTTTCATGAGAGACCTCAGGGCTGCATGTTTTGAGCCCAGTACTGATCCTGAAAAGCATTTCCAACCCCACTTACAAGTAAAACTAGCTAAAATGTGCCTGGCTGCTATTCACTGAAAAGCTCATTCTCTGTACATTTTTGGCATATGTTTCCTCCTACCGGGTCAGCTGAGCAGAGAATTTCTATTTAACCACCTGCTTTCATGAGAGACCTCAGAGCTGCATGTTTTGAGCCCAGTACTGAGCCTGAAAAGCATTTCCAACCCCACTTACAAGTAAAACTAGCTAAAATGTGCCTGGCTTCTCTTCACTGAAAAGCTCATTCTGAGTACATTTTTAGCATACGTTTGCTCCTGCCGGGTCAGCTGAGCAGCGAATTTCTATTTAACCACCTGCTTTCATGAGAGACCTCAGGGCTGCATGTTTTGAGCCCAGTACTGAGCCTGAAAAGCGTTTCCAACCCCACTTACAAGTAAAACTAGCTAAAATGTGCCTGGCTTCTCTTCACTGAAAAGCTCATTCTGAGTACATTTTTAGCATACGTTTGCTCCTGCCGGGTCAGCTGAGCAGCGAATTTCTATTTAACCACCTGCTATCATGAGAGACCTCAGGGCTGCATGTTTTGAGTCCAGTACTGAGCCTGAAAAGCATTTCCAACCCCACTTACAAGTAAAACTAACTAAAATGTGCCTGGCTTCTCTTCACTGAAAAGCTCATTCTGAGTACATTTTAAGCATACGTTTGCTCCTGCCGGGTCAGCTGAGCAGCGAATTTCTATTTAACCACCTGCTATCATGAGAGACCTCAGGGCTGCATGTTTTGAGCCCAGTACTGATCCTGAAAAGCGTTTCCAACCCCACTTACAAGTAAAACTAGCTAAAATGTGCCTGGCTGCTATTCACTGAAAAGCTCATTCTGTGTAAAATTTTTGGCATACCTTTGCTCCTACCGGGTCAGCTGAGCAGTGAATTTCTATTTAACCACCTGCTTTCATGAGAGACCTCAGGGCTGCATGTTTTGAGCCCAGTACTTAGCCTGAAAAGCATTTCCAACCCCACTTACAAGTAAAACTAGCTAAAATGTGCCTGGCTTCTCTTCACTGAAAAGCTCATTCTGAGTACATTTTTAGCATACGTTTGCTCCTGCCGGGTCAGCTGAGCAGCGAATTTCTATTTAACCACCTGCTTTCATGAGAGACCTCAGGGATGCATGTTTTGAGCCCAGCACTGAGCCTGAAAAGCGTTTCCAACCCCACTTACAAGTAAAACTAGCTAAAATGTGCCTGGCTTCTCTTCACTGAAAAGCTCATTCTGTGTACATTTTTGGCATACGTTTGCTACTACCGGGTCAGCTGAGCAGCGAATTTCTATTTAACCACCTGCTTTCATGAGAGACCTCAGGGCTGCATGTTTTGAGCCCAGTACTGAGCCTGAAAAGCATTTCCAACCCCACTTACAAGTAAAACTAGCTAAAATGTGCCTGGCTTCTCTTCACTGAAAAGCTCATTCTGAGTACATTTTAAGCATACGTTTGCTCCTACCGGGTCAGCTGAGCAGCGAATTTCTATTTAACCACCTGCTATCATGAGAGACCTCAGGGCTGCATGTTTTGAGCCCAGTACTGATCCTGAAAAGCGTTTCCAACCCCACTTACAAGTAAAACTAGCTAAAATGTGCCTGGCTGCTATTCACTGAAAAGCTCATTCTGTGTACATTTTTAGCATACGTTTGCTCCTACCTGGTCAGCTGAGCAGCGAATTTCTATTTAACCACCTGCTTTCATGAGAGACCTCAGGGCTGCATGTTTTGAGCCCAGTACTGAGCCTGAAAAGCATTTCCAACCCCACTTACAAGTAAAACTAGCTAAAATGTGCCTGGCTTCTCTTCACTGAAAAGCTCATTCTGAGTACATTTTTAGCATACGTTTGCTCCTGCCGGGTCAGCTGAGCAGCGAATTTCTATTTAACCACCTGCTATCATGAGAGACCTCAGGGCTGCATGTTTTGAGCCCAGTACTGATCCTGAAAAGCGTTTCCAACCCCACTTACAAGTAAAACTAGCTAAAATGTGCCTGGCTGCTATTCACTGAAAAGCTCATTCTCTGTACATTTTTGGCATATGTTTCCTCCTACCGGGTCAGCTGAGCGGAGAATTTCTATTTAACCACCTGCTTTCATGAGAGACCTCAGAGCTGCATGTTTTGAGCCCAGTACTGAGCCTGAAAAGCATTTCCAACCCCACTTACAAATAAAACTAGCTAAAATGTGCCTGGCTTCTCTTCACTGAAAAGCTCATTCTGAGTACATTTTTAGCATACGTTTGCTCCTGCCGGGTCAGCTGAGCCGCAAATTTCTATTTAACCACCTGCTTTCACGAGAGACCTCAGGGCTGCATGTTTTGAGCCCAGTACTGAGCCTGAAAAGTGTTTCCAACCCAACTTACAAGTAAAACTAGCTAAAATGTGCCTGGCTTCTCTTCACTGAAAGCTCATTCTGAGTACATTTTTAGCATACGTTTGCTCCTGCCGGGTCAGCTGAGCAGCGAATTTCTATTTAACCACCTGCTATCATGAGAGACCTCAGGGCTGCATGTTTTGAGTCCAGTACTGAGCCTGAAAAGCATTTCCAACCCCACTTACAAGTAAAACTAACTAAAATGTGCCTGGCTTCTCTTCACTGAAAAGCTCATTCTGAGTACATTTTAAGCATACGTTTGCTCCTGCCGGGTCAGCTGAGCAGCGAATTTCTATTTAACCACCTGCTATCATGAGAGACCTCAGGGCTGCATGTTTTGAGCCCAGTACTGATCCTGAAAAGCGTTTCCAACCCCACTTACAAGTAAAACTAGCTAAAATGTGCCTGGCTTCTCTTCACTGAAAAGCTCATTCTGAGTACATTTTAAGCATACGTTTGCTCCTGCCGGGTCAGCTGAGCAGCGAATTTCTATTTAACCACCTGCTATCATGAGAGACCTCAGGGCTGCATGTTTTGAGCCCAGTACTGATCCTGAAAAGCGTTTCCAACCCCACTTACAAGTAAAACTAGCTAAAATGTGCCTGGCTGCTATTCACTGAAAAGCTCATTCTGTGTAAAATTTTTGGCATACCTTTGCTCCTACCGGGTCAGCTGAGCAGTGAATTTCTATTTAACCTCCTGCTTTCATGAGAGACCTCAGGGCTGCATGTTTTGAGCCCAGTACTGATCCTGAAAAGCATTTCCAACCCCACTTACAAGTAAAACTAGCTAAAATGTGCCTGGCTGCTATTCACTGAAAAGCTCATTCTCTGTACATTTTTGGCATATGTTTCCTCCTGCCGGGTCAGCTGAGCAGCGAATTTCTATTTAACCACCTGCTTTCATGAGAGACCTCAGGGCTGCATGTTTTGAGCCCAGTACTGATCCTGAAAAGCGTTTCCAACCCCTCTTACAAGTAAAACTAGCTAAAATGTGCCTGGCTGCTATTCACTGAAAAGCTCATTCTGTGTACATTTTTGGCATACGTTTGCTCCTACCGGGTCAGCTGAGCAGCGAATTTCTATTTAACCACCTGCTTTCATGAGAGATCTCAGGGCTGCATGTTTTGAGCCCAGTACTGAGCCTGAAAAGCGTTTCCAACCCCACTTACAAGTAAAACTAGCTAAAATGTGCCTGGCTTCTCTTCACTGAAAAGCTCATTCTGAGTACATTTTTAGCATACGTTTGCTCCTGCCGGGTCAGCTGAGCAGCGAATTTCTATTTAACCACCTGCTTTCATGAGAGACCTCAGGGCTGCATGTTTTGAGCCCAGTACTGATCCTGAAAAGCGTTTCCAACCCCACTTACAAGTAAAACTAGCTAAAATGTGCCTGGCTGCTTTTCACTGAAAAGCTCATTCTGTGTACATTTTTGGCATACGTTTGCTCCTGCCGGGTCAGCTGAGCAGCGAATTTCTATTTAACCACCTGCTATCATGAGAGACCACAGGGCTGCATGTTTTGAGCCCAGCACTGATCCTGAAAAGCGTTTCCAACCCCACTTACAAGTAAAACTAGCTAAAATGTGCCTGGCTTCTCTTCACTGAAAAGCTCATTCTGAGTACATTTTTAGCATACGTTTGCTCCTGCCGGGTCAGCTGAGCAGCGAATTTCTATTTAACCACCTGCTATCATGAGAGACCTCAGGGCTGCATGTTTTGAGCCCAGTACTGATCCTGAACAGCGTTTCCAACCCCATTTACAAGTAAAACTACCTAAAATGTGCCTGGCTGCTATTCACTGAAAAGCTCATTCTGTGTAAATTTTTAGCATACGTTTGCTCCTACCTGGTCAGCTGAGCAGCGAATTTTTATTTAACCACCTGCTTTCATGAGAGACCTCAGGGCTGCATGTTTTGAGCCCAGTACTGAGCCTGAAAAGCATTTCCAACCCCACTTACAAGTAAAACTAGCTAAAATGTGCCTGGCTTCTCTTCACTGAAAAGCTCATTCTGAGTACATTTTTAGCATACGTTTGCTCCTGCCGGGTCAGCTGAGCAGCGAATTTCTATTTAACCACCTGCTATCATGAGAGACCTCAGGGCTGCATGTTTTGAGCCCAGTACTGATCCTGAAAAGCGTTTCCAACCCCACTTACAAGTAAAACTAGCTAAAATGTGCCTGGCTGCTATTCACTGAAAAGCTCATTCTCTGTACATTTTTGGCATATGTTTCCTCCTACCGGGTCAGCTGAGCGGAGAATTTCTATTTAACCACCTGCTTTCATGAGAGACCTCAGAGCTGCATGTTTTGAGCCCAGTACTGAGCCTGAAAAGCATTTCCAACCCCACTTACAAGTAAAACTAGCTAAAATGTGCCTGGCTTCTCTTCACTGAAAAGCTCATTCTGAGTACATTTTTAGCATACGTTTGCTCCTGCCGGGTCAGCTGAGCCGCGAATTTCTATTTAACCACCTGCTTTCATGAGAGACCTCAGGGCTGCATGTTTTGAGCCCAGTACTGAGCCTGAAAAGTGTTTCCAACCCAACTTACAAGTAAAACTAGCTAAAATGTGCCTGGCTTCTCTTCACTGAAAGCTCATTCTGAGTAAATTTTTAGCATACGTTTGCTCCTGCCGGGTCAGCTGAGCAGCGAATTTCTATTTAACCACCTGCTATCATGAGAGACCTCAGGGCTGCATGTTTTGAGCCCAGTACTGATCCTGAAAAGCGTTTCCAACCCCACTTACAAGTAAAACTAGCTAAAATGTGCCTGGCTGCTATTCACTGAAAAGCTCATTCTCTGTACATTTTTGGCATATGTTTCCTCCTACCGGGTCAGCTGAGCAGAGAATTTCTATTTAACCACCTGCTTTCATGAGAGACCTCAGAGCTGCATGTTTTGAGCCCAGTACTGAGCCTGAAAAGCATTTCCAACCCCACTTACAAGTAAAACTAGCTAAAATGTGCCTGGCTTCTCTTCACTGAAAAGCTCATTCTGAGTACATTTATAGCATACGTTTGCTCCTGCCGGGTCAGCTGAGCAGCGAATTTCTATTTAACCACCTGCTTTCATGAGAGACCTCAGGGCTGCATGTTTTGAGCCCAGTACTGAGCCTGAAAAGCGTTTCCAACCCCACTTAAAAGTAAAACTAGCTAAAATGTGCCTGGCTTCTCTTCACTGAAAAGCTCATTCTGAGTACATTTTTAGCATACGTTTGCTCCTGCCGGGTCAGCTGAGCAGCGAATTTCTATTTAACCACCTGCTATCATGAGAGACCTCAGGGCTGCATGTTTTGAGTCCAGTACTGAGCCTGAAAAGCATTTCCAACCCCACTTACAAGTAAAACTAACTAAAATGTGCCTGGCTTCTCTTCACTGAAAAGCTCATTCTGAGTACATTTTAAGCATACGTTTGCTCCTGCCGGGTCAGCTGAGCAGCGAATTTCTATTTAACCACCTGCTATCATGAGAGACCTCAGGGCTGCATGTTTTGAGCCCAGTACTGATCCTGAAAAGCGTTTCCAACCCCACTTACAAGTAAAAACTAGCTAAAATGTGCCTGGCTTCTCTTCACTGAAAAGCTCATTCTGAGTACATTTTTAGCATACGTTTGCTCCTGCCGGGTCAGCTGAGCAGCGAATTTCTATTTAACCACCTGCTTTCATGAGAGACCTCAGGGCTGCATGTTTTGAGCCCAGTATTGATCCTGAAAAGCGTTTTCAACCCCATTTACAAGTAAAACTAGCTAAAATGTGCCTGGCTGCTTTTCACTGAAAAGCTCATTCTGAGTACATTTTTAGCATACGTTTGCTCCTGCCGGGTCAGCTGAGCAGCGAATTTCTATTTAACCACCTGCTTTCATGAGAGACCTCAGGGATGCATGTTTTGAGCCCAGCACTGAGCCTGAAAAGCGTTTCCAACCCCACTTACAAGTAAAACTAGCTAAAATGTGCCTCGCTTCTCTTCACTGAAAAGCTGATTCTGAGTACATTTTTAGCATACGTTTGCTCCTGCCGGGTCAGCTGAGCAGCGAATTTTTATTTAACCACCTGCTATCATGAGAGACCTCAGGGCTGCATGTTTTGAGCCCAGTACTGATCCTGAAAAGCGTTTCCAACCCCACTTACAAGTAAAACTAGATAAAATGTGCCTGGCTGCTATTCACTGAAAAGCTCATTCTCTGTACATTTTTGGCATATGTTTCCTCCTACCGGGTCAGCTGAGCAGAGAATTTCTATTTAACCACCTGCTTTCATGAGAGACCTCAGAGCTGCATGTTTTGAGCCCAGTACTGAGCCTGAAAAGCATTTCCAACCCCACTTACAAGTAAAACTAGCTAAAATGTGCCTGGCTTCTCTTCACTGAAAAGCTCATTCTGAGTACATTTTTAGCATACGTTTGCTCCTGCCGGGTCAGCTGAGCAGCGAATTTCTATTTAACCACCTGCTTTCATGAGAGACCTCAGGGCTGCATGTTTTGGGCCCAGTACTGAGCCTGAAAAGCGTTTCCAACCCCACTTACAAGTATAACTAGCTAAAATGTGCCTGGCTTCTCTTCACTGAAAAGCTCATTCTGAGTACATTTTTAGCATACGTTTGCTCCTGCCGGGTCAGCTGAGCAGCGAATTTCTATTTAACCACCTGCTATCATGAGAGACCTCAGGGCTGCATGTTTTGAGTCCAGTACTGAGCCTGAAAAGCATTTCCAACCCCACTTACAAGTAAAACTAACTAAAATGTGCCTGGCTTCTCTTCACTGAAAAGCTCATTCTGAGTACATTTTAAGCATACGTTTGCTCCTGCCGGGTCAGCTGAGCAGCGAATTTCTATTTAACCACCTGCTATCATGAGAGACCTCAGGGCTGCATGTTTTGAGCCCAGTACTGATCCTGAAAAGCGTTTCCAACCCCACTTACAAGTAAAACTAGATAAAATGTGCCTGGCTGCTATTCACTGAAAAGCTCATTCTCTGTACATTTTTGGCATATGTTTCCTCCTACCGGGTCAGCTGAGCAGAGAATTTCTATTTAACCACCTGCTTTCATGAGAGACCTCAGAGCTGCATGTTTTGAGCCCAGTACTGAGCCTGAAAAGCATTTCCAACCCCACTTACAAGTAAAACTAGCTAAAATGTGCCTGGCTTCTCTTCACTGAAAAGCTCATTCTGAGTACATTTTTAGCATACGTTTGCTCCTGCCGGGTCAGCTGAGCAGCGAATTTCTATTTAACCACCTGCTTTCATGAGAGACCTCAGGGCTGCATGTTTTGGGCCCAGTACTGAGCCTGAAAAGCGTTTCCAACCCCACTTACAAGTAAAACTAGCTAAAATGTGCCTGGCTTCTCTTCACTGAAAAGCTCATTCTGAGTACATTTTTAGCATACGTTTGCTCCTGCCGGGTCAGCTGAGCAGCGAATTTCTATTTAACCACCTGCTATCATGAGAGACCTCAGGGCTGCATGTTTTGAGTCCAGTACTGAGCCTGAAAAGCATTTCCAACCCCACTTACAAGTAAAACTAACTAAAATGTGCCTGGCTTCTCTTCACTGAAAAGCTCATTCTGAGTACATTTTAAGCATACGTTTGCTCCTGCCGGGTCAGCTGAGCAGCGAATTTCTATTTAACCACCTGCTATCATGAGAGACCTCAGGGCTGCATGTTTTGAGCCCAGTACTGATCCTGAAAAGCGTTTCCAACCCCACTTACAAGTAAAACTAGCTAAAATGTGCCTGGCTTCTCTTCACTGAAAAGCTCATTCTGAGTACATTTTAAGCATACGTTTGCTCCTGCTGGGTCAGCTGAGCAGCGAATTTCTATTTAACCACCTGCTATCATGAGAGACCTCAGGGCTGCATGTTTTGAGCCCAGTACTGATCCTGAAAAGCGTTTCCAACCCCACTTACAAGTAAAACTAGCTAAAATGTGCCTGGCTGCTATTCACTGAAAAGCTCATTCTGTGTAAAATTTTTGGCATACCTTTGCTCCTACCGGGTCAGCTGAGCAGTGAATTTCTATTTAACCACCTGCTTTCATGAGAGACCTCAGGGCTGCATGTTTTGAGCCCAGTACTTAGCCTGAAAAGCATTTCCAACCCCACTTGCAAGTAAAACTAGCTAAAATGTGCCTGGCTTCTCTTCACTGAAAAGCTCATTCTGAGTACATTTTTAGCATACGTTTGCTCCTGCCGGGTCAGCTGAGCAGCGAATTTCTATTTAACCACCTGCTTTCATGAGAGACCTCAGGGATGCATGTTTTGAGCCCAGCACTGAGCCTGAAAAGCGTTTCCAACCCCACTTACAAGTAAAACTAGCTAAAATGTGCCTGGCTTCTCTTCACTGAAAAGCTCATTCTGAGTACATTTTTAGCATACGTTTGCTCCTGCCGGGTCAGCTGAGCAGCAAATTTCTATTTAACCACCTGCTTTCATGAGAGACCTCAGGGCTGCATGTTTTGAGCCCAGTATTGATCCTGAAAAGCGTTTTCAACCCCATTTACAAGTAAAACTAGCTAAAATGTGCCTGGCTGCTATTCACTGAAAAGCTCATTCTGTGTACATTTTTGGCATACGTTTGCTACTACCGGGTCAGCTGAGCAGCGAATTTCTATTTAACCACCTGCTTTCATGAGAGACCTCAGGGCTGCATGTTTTGAGCCCAGTACTGAGCCTGAAAAGCATTTCCAACCCCACTTACAAGTAAAACTAGCTAAAATGTGCCTGGCTTCTCTTCACTGAAAAGCTCATTCTGAGTACATTTTTAGCATACGTTTGCTCCTGCCGGGTCAGCTGAGCAGCGAATTTCTATTTAACCACCTGCTATCATGAGAGACCTCAGGGCTGCATGTTTTGAGCCCAGTACTGATCCTGAAAAGCGTTTCCAACCCCACTTACAAGTAAAACTAGCTAAAATGTGCCTGGCTGCTATTCACTGAAAAGCTCATTCTCTGTACATTTTTGGCATATGTTTCCTCCTACCGGGTCAGCTGAGCGGAGAATTTCTATTTAACCACCTGCTTTCATGAGAGACCTCAGAGCTGCATGTTTTGAGCCCAGTACTGAGCCTGAAAAGCATTTCCAACCCCACTTACAAATAAAACTAGCTAAAATGTGCCTGGCTTCTCTTCACTGAAAAGCTCATTCTGAGTACATTTTTAGCATACGTTTGCTCCTGCCGGGTCAGCTGAGCCGCGAATTTCTATTTAACCACCTGCTTTCATGAGAGACCTCAGGGCTGCATGTTTTGAGCCCAGTATTGATCCTGAAAAGCGTTTTCAACCCCATTTACAAGTAAAACTAGCTAAAATGTGCCTGGCTGCTTTTCACTGAAAAGCTCATTCTGAGTACATTTTTAGCATACGTTTGCTCCTGCCGGGTCAGCTGAGCAGCGAATTTCTATTTAACCACCTGCTTTCATGAGAGACCTCAGGGATGCATGTTTTGAGCCCAGCACTGAGCCTGAAAAGCGTTTCCAACCCCACTTACAAGTAAAACTAGCTAAAATGTGCCTCGCTTCTCTTCACTGAAAAGCTGATTCTGAGTACATTTTTAGCATACGTTTGCTCCTGCCGGGTCAGCTGAGCAGCGAATTTTTATTTAACCACCTGCTATCATGAGAGACCTCAGGGCTGCATGTTTTGAGCCCAGTACTGATCCTGAAAAGCGTTTCCAACCCCACTTACAAGTAAAACTAGCTAAAATGTGCCTGGCTGCTATTCACTGAAAAGCTCATTCTCTGTACATTTTTGGCATATGTTTCCTCCTACCGGGTCAGCTGAGCAGAGAATTTCTATTTAACCACCTGCTTTCATGAGAGACCTCAGAGCTGCATGTTTTGAGCCCAGTACTGAGCCTGAAAAGCATTTCCAACCCCACTTACAAGTAAAACTAGCTAAAATGTGCCTGGCTTCTCTTCACTGAAAAGCTCATTCTGAGTACATTTTTAGCATACGTTTGCTCCTGCCGCGTCAGCTGAGCAGCGAATTTCTATTTAACCACCTGCTTTCATGAGAGACCTCAGGGCTGCATGTTTTGAGCCCAGTACTGAGCCTGAAAAGCGTTTCCAACCCCACTTACAAGTAAAACTAGCTAAAATGTGCCTGGCTTCTCTTCACTGAAAAGCTCATTCTGAGTACATTTTTAGCATACGTTTGCTCCTGCCGGGTCAGCTGAGCAGCGAATTTCTATTTAACCACCTGCTATCATGAGAGACCTCAGGGCTGCATGTTTTGAGTCCAGTACTGAGCCTGAAAAGCATTTCCAACCCCACTTACAAGTAAAACTAACTAAAATGTGCCTGGCTTCTCTTCACTGAAAAGCTCATTCTGAGTACATTTTAAGCATACGTTTGCTCCTGCCGGGTCAGCTGAGCAGCGAATTTCTATTTAACCACCTGCTATCATGAGAGACCTCAGGGCTGCATGTTTTGAGCCCAGTACTGATCCTGAAAAGCGTTTCCAACCCCACTTACAAGTAAAACTAGCTCAAATGTGCCTGGCTGCTATTCACTGAAAAGCTCATTCTGTGAACATTTTTGGCATACCTTTGCTCCTACCGGGTCAGCTGAGCAGTGAATTTCTATTTAACCACCTGCTTTCATGAGAGACCTCAGGGCTGCATGTTTTGAGCACAGTACTTAGCCTGAAAAGCATTTCCAACCCCACTTACAAGTAAAACTAGCTAAAATGTACCTGGCTTCTTTTCACTGAAAAGCTCATTCTGAGTACATTTTTAGCATACGTTTGCTCCTGCCGGGTCAGCTGAGCAGCGAATTTCTATTTAACCACCTGCTTTCATGAGAGACCTCAGGGATGCATGTTTTGAGCCCAGCACTGAGCCTGAAAAGCGTTTCCAACCCCACTTACAAGTAAAACTAGCTAAAATGTGCCTGGCTTCTCTTCACTGAAAAGCTCATTCTGAGTACATTTTTAGCATACGTTTGCTCCTGCCGGGTCAGCTGAGCAGCGAATTTCTATTTAACCACCTGCTATCATGAGAGACCACAGGGCTGCATGTTTTGAGCCCAGTACTGATCCTGAAAAGCGTTTCCAACCCCATTTACAAGTAAAACTAGCTAAAATGTGCCTGGCTGCTATTCACTGAAAAGCTCATTCTGTGTACATTTTTGGCATACGTTTGCTCCTGCCGGGTCAGCTGAGCAGCGAATTTCTATTTAACCACCTGCTGCTATCATGAGAGACCTCAGGGCTGCATGTTTTGAGCCCTGTACTGAGCCTAAAAAGCATTTCCAACCCCACTTACAAGTAAAACTAGCTCAAATGTGCCTGGCTTCTCTTCACTGAAAAGCTCATTCTGTGTACTTTTTTTGCATACCTTTGCTCCTACCGGGTCAGCTGAGCATCGAATTTCTATTTAACCACCTGCTATCATGAGAGACCTCAGGGCTGCATGTTTTGAGCCCAGCACTGATCCTGAAAAGCGTTTCCAACCCCACTTACAAGTAAAACTACCTAAAATGTGCCTGGCTGCTATTCACTGAAAAGCTCATTCTGTGTACATTTTTAGCATACGTTTGCTCCTACCTGGTCAGCTGAGCAGCGAATTTCTATTTAACCACCTGCTTTCATGAGAGACCTCAGGGCTGCATGTTTTGAGCCCAGTACTGAGCCTGAAAAGCATTTCCAACCCCACTTACAAGTAAAACTAGCTAAAATGTGCCTGGCTTCTCTTCACTGAAAAGCTCATTCTGAGTACATTTTTAGCATACGTTTGCTCCTGCCGGGTCAGCTGAGCAGCGAATTTCTATTTAACCACCTGCTATCATGAGAGACCTCAGGGCTGCATGTTTTGAGCCCAGTACTGATCCTGAAAAGCGTTTCCAACCCCACTTACAAGTAAAACTAGCTAAAATGTGCCTGGCTGCTATTCACTGAAAAGCTCATTCTCTGTACATTTTTGGCATATGTTTCCTCCTACCGGGTCAGCTGAGCGGAGAATTTCTATTTAACCACCTGCTTTCATGAGAGACCTCAGAGCTGCATGTTTTGAGCCCAGTACTGAGCCTGAAAAGCATTTCCAACCCCACTTACAAATAAAACTAGCTAAAATGTGCCTGGCTTCTCTTCACTGAAAAGCTCATTCTGAGTACATTTTTAGCATACGTTTGCTCCTGCCGGGTCAGCTGAGCCGCGAATTTCTATTTAACCACCTGCTTTCATGAGAGACCTCAGGGCTGCATGTTTTGAGCCCAGTACTGAGCCTGAAAAGTGTTTCCAACCCAACTTACAAGTAAAACTAGCTAAAATGTGCCTGGCTTCTCTTCACTGAAAGCTCATTCTGAGTACATTTTTAGCATACGTTTGCTCCTGCCGGGTCAGCTGAGCAGCGAATTTCTATTTAACCACCTGCTATCATGAGAGACCTCAGGGCTGCATGTTTTGAGTCCAGTACTGAGCCTGAAAAGCATTTCCAACCCCACTTACAAGTAAAACTAACTAAAATGTGCCTGGCTTCTCTTCACTGAAAAGCTCATTCTGAGTACATTTTAAGCATACGTTTGCTCCTGCCGGGTCAGCTGAGCAGCGAATTTCTATTTAACCACCTGCTATCAGGAGAGACCTCAGGGCTGCATGTTTTGAGCCCCGTACTGATCCTGAAAAGCGTTTCCAACCCCACTACAAGTAAAACTAGCTAAAATGTGCCTGGCTTCTCTTCACTGAAAAGCTCATTCTGAGTACATTTTAAGCATACGTTTGCTCCTGCCGGGTCAGCTGAGCAGCGAATTTCTATTTAACCACCTGCTATCATGAGAGACCTCAGGGCTGCATGTTTTGAGCCCAGTACTGATCCTGAAAAGCGTTTCCAACCCCACTTACAAGTAAAACTAGCTAAAATGTGCCTGGCTGCTATTCACTGAAAAGCTCATTCTGTGTAAAATTTTTGGCATACCTTTGCTCCTACCGGGTCAGCTGAGCAGTGAATTTCTATTTAACCACCTGCTTTCATGAGAGACCTCAGGGCTGCATGTTTTGAGCCCAGTACTGATCCTGAAAAGCATTTCCAACCCCACTTACAAGTAAAACTAGCTAAAATGTGCCTGGCTGCTATTCACTGAAAAGCTCATTCTCTGTACATTTTTGGCATATGTTTCCTCCTACCGGGTCAGCTGAGCAGAGAATTTCTATTTAACCACCTGCTTTCATGAGAGACCTCAGAGCTGCATGTTTTGAGCCCAGTACTGAGCCTGAAAAGCATTTCCAACCCCACTTACAAGTAAAACTAGCTAAAATGTGCCTGGCTTCTCTTCACTGAAAAGCTCATTCTGAGTACATTTTTAGCATACGTTTGCTCCTGCCGGGTCAGCTGAGCAGCGAATTTCTATTTAACCACCTGCTTTCATGAGAGACCTCAGGGCTGCATGTTTTGAGCCCAGTACTGAGCCTGAAAAGCGTTTCCAACCCCACTTACAAGTAAAACTAGCTAAAATGTGCCTGGCTTCTCTTCACTGAAAAGCTCATTCTGAGTACATTTTTAGCATACGTTTGCTCCTGCCGGGTCAGCTGAGCAGCGAATTTCTATTTAACCACCTGCTATCATGAGAGACCTCAGGGCTGCATGTTTTGAGTCCAGTACTGAGCCTGAAAAGCATTTCCAACCCCACTTACAAGTAAAACTAACTAAAATGTGCCTGGCTTCTCTTCACTGAAAAGCTCATTCTGAGTACATTTTAAGCATACGTTTGCTCCTGCCGGGTCAGCTGAGCAGCGAATTTCTATTTAACCACCTGCTATCATGAGAGACCTCAGGGCTGCATGTTTTGAGCCCAGTACTGATCCTGAAAAGCGTTTCCAACCCCACTTACAAGTAAAACTAGCTAAAATGTGCCTGGCTGCTATTCACTGAAAAGCTCATTCTGTGTAAAATTTTTGGCATACCTTTGCTCCTACCGGGTCAGCTGAGCAGTGAATTTCTATTTAACCACCTGCTTTCATGAGAGACCTCAGGGCTGCATGTTTTGAGCCCAGTACTTAGCCTGAAAAGCATTTCCAACCCCACTTACAAGTAAAACTAGCTAAAATGTGCCTGGCTTCTCTTCACTGAAAAGCTCATTCTGAGTACATTTTTAGCATACGTTTGCTCCTGCCGGGTCAGCTGAGCAGCGAATTTCTATTTAACCACCTGCTTTCATGAGAGACCTCAGGGATGCATGTTTTGAGCCCAGCACTGAGCCTGAAAAGCGTTTCCAACCCCACTTACAAGTAAAACTAGCTAAAATGTGCCTGGCTTCTCTTCACTGAAAAGCTCATTCTGTGTACATTTTTGGCATACGTTTGCTACTACCGGGTCAGCTGAGCAGCGAATTTCTATTTAACCACCTGCTTTCATGAGAGACCTCAGGGCTGCATGTTTTGAGCCCAGTACTGAGCCTGAAAAGCATTTCCAACCCCACTTACAAGTAAAACTAGCTAAAATGTGCCTGGCTTCTCTTCACTGAAAAGCTCATTCTGAGTACATTTTAAGCATACGTTTGCTCCTACCGGGTCAGCTGAGCAGCGAATTTCTATTTAACCACCTGCTATCATGAGAGACCTCAGGGCTGCATGTTTTGAGCCCAGTACTGATCCTGAAAAGCGTTTCCAACCCCACTTACAAGTAAAACTAGCTAAAATGTGCCTGGCTGCTATTCACTGAAAAGCTCATTCTGTGTACATTTTTAGCATACGTTTGCTCCTACCTGGTCAGCTGAGCAGCGAATTTCTATTTAACCACCTGCTTTCATGAGAGACCTCAGGGCTGCATGTTTTGAGCCCAGTACTGAGCCTGAAAAGCATTTCCAACCCCACTTACAAGTAAAACTAGCTAAAATGTGCCTGGCTTCTCTTCACTGAAAAGCTCATTCTGAGTACATTTTTAGCATACGTTTGCTCCTGCCGGGTCAGCTGAGCAGCGAATTTCTATTTAACCACCTGCTATCATGAGAGACCTCAGGGCTGCATGTTTTGAGCCCAGTACTGATCCTGAAAAGCGTTTCCAACCCCACTTAGAAGTAAAACTAGCTAAAATGTGCCTGGCTGCTATTCACTGAAAAGCTCATTCTCTGTACATTTTTGGCATATGTTTCCTCCTACCGGGTCAGCTGAGCGGAGAATTTCTATTTAACCACCTGCTTTCATGAGAGACCTCAGAGCTGCATGTTTTGAGCCCAGTACTGAGCCTGAAAAGCATTTCCAACCCCACTTACAAATAAAACTAGCTAAAATGTGCCTGGCTTCTCTTCACTGAAAAGCTCATTCTGAGTACATTTTTAGCATACGTTTGCTCCTGCCGGGTCAGCTGAGCCGCAAATTTCTATTTAACCACCTGCTTTCACGAGAGACCTCAGGGCTGCATGTTTTGAGCCCAGTACTGAGCCTGAAAAGTGTTTCCAACCCAACTTACAAGTAAAACTAGCTAAAATGTGCCTGGCTTCTCTTCACTGAAAGCTCATTCTGAGTACATTTTTAGCATACGTTTGCTCCTGCCGGGTCAGCTGAGCAGCGAATTTCTATTTAACCACCTGCTATCATGAGAGACCTCAGGGCTGCATGTTTTGAGTCCAGTACTGAGCCTGAAAAGCATTTCCAACCCCACTTACAAGTAAAACTAACTAAAATGTGCCTGGCTTCTCTTCACTGAAAAGCTCATTCTGAGTACATTTTAAGCATACGTTTGCTCCTGCCGGGTCAGCTGAGCAGCGAATTTCTATTTAACCACCTGCTATCATGAGAGACCTCAGGGCTGCATGTTTTGAGCCCAGTACTGATCCTGAAAAGCGTTTCCAACCCCACTTACAAGTAAAACTAGCTAAAATGTGCCTGGCTTCTCTTCACTGAAAAGCTCATTCTGAGTACATTTTAAGCATACGTTTGCTCCTGCCGGGTCAGCTGAGCAGCGAATTTCTATTTAACCACCTGCTATCATGAGAGACCTCAGGGCTGCATGTTTTGAGCCCAGTACTGATCCTGAAAAGCGTTTCCAACCCCACTTACAAGTAAAACTAGCTAAAATGTGCCTGGCTGCTATTCACTGAAAAGCTCATTCTGTGTAAAATTTTTGGCATACCTTTGCTCCTACCGGGTCAGCTGAGCAGTGAATTTCTATTTAACCTCCTGCTTTCATGAGAGACCTCAGGGCTGCATGTTTTGAGCCCAGTACTGATCCTGAAAAGCATTTCCAACCCCACTTACAAGTAAAACTAGCTAAAATGTGCCTGGCTGCTATTCACTGAAAAGCTCATTCTCTGTACATTTTTGGCATATGTTTCCTCCTACCGGGTCAGCTGAGCAGAGAATTTCTATTTAACCACCTGCTTTCATGAGAGACCTCAGAGCTGCATGTTTTGAGCCCAGTACTGAGCCTGAAAAGCATTTCCAACCCCACTTACAAGTAAAACTAGCTAAAATGTGCCTGGCTTCTCTTCACTGAAAAGCTCATTCTGAGTACATTTTTAGCATACGTTTGCTCCTGCCGGGTCAGCTGAGCAGCGAATTTCTATTTAACCACCTGCTTTCATGAGAGACCTCAGGGCTGCATGTTTTGAGCCCAGTACTGAGCCTGAAAAGCGTTTCCAACCCCACTTACAAGTAAAACTAGCTAAAATGTGCCTGGCTTCTCTTCACTGAAAAGCTCATTCTGAGTACATTTTTAGCATACGTTTGCTCCTGCCGGGTCAGCTGAGCAGCGAATTTCTATTTAACCACCTGCTATCATGAGAGACCTCAGGGCTGCATGTTTTGAGTCCAGTACTGAGCCTGAAAAGCATTTCCAACCCCACTTACAAGTAAAACTAACTAAAATGTGCCTGGCTTCTCTTCACTGAAAAGCTCATTCTGAGTACATTTTAAGCATACGTTTGCTCCTGCCGGGTCAGCTGAGCAGCGAATTTCTATTTAACCACCTGCTATCATGAGAGACCTCAGGGCTGCATGTTTTGAGCCCAGTACTGATCCTGAAAAGCGTTTCCAACCCCACTTACAAGTAAAACTAGCTAAAATGTGCCTGGCTGCTATTCACTGAAAAGCTCATTCTGTGTAAAATTTTTGGCATACCTTTGCTCCTACCGGGTCAGCTGAGCAGTGAATTTCTATTTAACCACCTGCTTTCATGAGAGACCTCAGGGCTGCATGTTTTGAGCCCAGTACTTAGCCTGAAAAGCATTTCCAACCCCACTTACAAGTAAAACTAGCTAAAATGTGCCTGGCTTCTCTTCACTGAAAAGCTCATTCTGAGTACATTTTTAGCATACGTTTGCTCCTGCCGGGTCAGCTGAGCAGCGAATTTCTATTTAACCACCTGCTTTCATGAGAGACCTCAGGGATGCATGTTTTGAGCCCAGCACTGAGCCTGAAAAGCGTTTCCAACCCCACTTACAAGTAAAACTAGCTAAAATGTGCCTGGCTTCTCTTCACTGAAAAGCTCATTCTGAGAACATTTTTAGCATACGTTTGCTCCTGCCGGGTCAGCTGAGCAGCGAATTTCTATTTAATCACCTGCTATCATGAGAGACCTCAGGGCTGCATGTTTTGAGCCCAGTACTGAGCCTGAAAAGCATTTCCAACCCCACTTACAAGTAAAACTAGCTAAAATGTGCCTGGCTTCTCTTCACTGAAAAGCTCATTCTGAGTACATTTTAAGCATACGTTTGCTCCTACCGGGTCAGCTGAGCAGCGAATTTCTATTTAACCACCTGCTATCACGAGAGACCTCAGGGCTGCATGTTTTGAGCCCAGTACTGATCCTGAAAAGCGTTTCCAACCCCACTTACAAGTAAAACTAGCTAAAATGTGCCTGGCTGCTATTCACTGAAAAGCTCATTCTGAGTACATTTTTAGCATACGTTTGCTCCTGCCGGGTCAGCTGAGCAGCGAATTTCTATTTAACCACCTGCTTTCATGAGAGACCTCAGGGCTGCATGTTTTGAGCCCAGTATTGATCCTGAAAAGCGTTTTCAACCCCATTTACAAGTAAAACTAGCTAAAATGTGCCTGGCTGCTTTTCACTGAAAAGCTCATTCTGGGTACATTTTTAGCATACGTTTGCTCCTGCCGGGTCAGCTGAGCAGCGAATTTCTATTTAACCACCTGCTTTCATGAGAGACCTCAGGGATGCATGTTTTGAGCCCAGCACTGAGCCTGAAAAGCGTTTCCAACCCCACTTACAAGTAAAACTAGCTAAAATGTGCCTCGCTTCTCTTCACTGAAAAGCTGATTCTGAGTACATTTTTAGCATACGTTTGCTCCTGCCGGGTCAGCTGAGCAGCGAATTTCTATTTAACCACCTGCTATCATGAGAGACCTCAGGGCTGCATGTTTTGAGCCCAGTACTGATCCTGAAAAGCGTTTCCAACCCCACTTACAAGTAAAACTAGCTAAAATGTGCCTGGCTGCTATTCACTGAAAAGCTCATTCTGTGTAAAATTTTTGGCATACCTTTGCTCCTACCGGGTCAGCTGAGCAGTGAATTTCTATTTAACCACCTGCTTTCATGAGAGACCTCAGGGCTGCATGTTTTGAGCCCAGTACTTAGCCTGAAAAGCATTTCCAACCCCACTTACAAGTAAAACTAGCTAAAATGTGCCTGGCTTCTCTTCACTGAAAAGCTCATTCTGAGTACATTTTTAGCATACGTTTGCTCCTGCCGGGTCAGCTGAGCAGCGAATTTCTATTTAACCACCTGCTTTCATGAGAGACCTCAGGGATGCATGTTTTGAGCCCAGCACTGAGCCTGAAAAGCGTTTCCAACCCCACTTACAAGTAAAACTAGCTAAAATGTGCCTGGCTTCTCTTCACTGAAAAGCTCATTCTGTGTACATTTTTGGCATACGTTTGCTACTACCGGGTCAGCTGAGCAGCGAATTTCTATTTAACCACCTGCTTCATGAGAGACCTCAGGGCTGCATGTTTTGAGCCCAGTACTGAGCCTGAAAAGCATTTCCAACCCCACTTACAAGTAAAACTAGCTAAAATGTGCCTGGCTTCTCTTCACTGAAAAGCTCATTCTGAGTACATTTTAAGCATACGTTTGCTCCTGCCGGGTCAGCTGAGCAGCGAATTTCTATTTAACCACCTGCTATCATGAGAGACCTCAGGGCTGCATGTTTTGAGCCCAGTACTGATCCTGAAAAGCGTTTCCAACCCCACTTACAAGTAAAACTAGCTAAAATGTGCCTGGCTGCTATTCACTGAAAAGCTCATTCTGTGTAAAATTTTTGGCATACCTTTGCTCCTACCGGGTCAGCTGAGCAGTGAATTTCTATTTAACCTCCTGCTTCCATGAGAGACCTCAGGGCTGCATGTTTTGAGCCCAGTACTGATCCTGAAAAGCATTTCCAACCCCACTTACAAGTAAAACTAGCTAAAATGTGCCCGGCTGCTATTCACTGAAAAGCTCATTCTCTGTACATTTTTGGCATATGTTTCCTCCTACCGGGTCAGCTGAGCAGAGAATTTCTATTTAACCACCTGCTTTCATGAGAGACCTCAGAGCTGCATGTTTTGAGCCCAGTACTGAGCCTGAAAAGCATTTCCAACCCCACTTACAAGTAAAACTAGCTAAAATGTGCCTGGCTTCTCTTCACTGAAAAGCTCATTCTGAGTACATTTTTAGCATACGTTTGCTCCTGCCGGGTCAGCTGAGCAGCGAATTTCTATTTAACCACCTGCTTTCATGAGAGACCTCAGGGCTGCATGTTTTGAGCCCAGTACTGAGCCTGAAAAGCGTTTCCAACCCCACTTACAAGTAAAACTAGCTAAAATGTGCCTGGCTTCTCTTCACTGAAAAGCTCATTCTGAGTACATTTTTAGCATACGTTTGCTCCTGCCGGGTCAGCTGAGCAGCGAATTTCTATTTAACCACCTGCTATCATGAGAGACCTCAGGGCTGCATGTTTTGAGTCCAGTACTGAGCCTGAAAAGCATTTCCAACCCCACTTACAAGTAAAACTAACTAAAATGTGCCTGGCTTCTCTTCACTGAAAAGCTCATTCTGAGTACATTTTAAGCATACGTTTGCTCCTGCCGGGTCAGCTGAGCAGCGAATTTCTATTTAACCACCTGCTATCATGAGAGACCTCAGGGCTGCATGTTTTGAGCCCAGTACTGATCCTGAAAAGCGTTTCCAACCCCACTTACAAGTAAAACTAGCTAAAATGTGCCTGGCTGCTATTCACTGAAAAGCTCATTCTGTGTAAAATTTTTGGCATACCTTTGCTCCTACCGGGTCAGCTGAGCAGTGAATTTCTATTTAACCACCTGCTTTCATGAGAGACCTCAGGGCTGCATGTTTTGAGCCCAGTACTTAGCCTGAAAAGCATTTCCAACCCCACTTACAAGTAAAACTAGCTAAAATGTGCCTGGCTTCTCTTCACTGAAAAGCTCATTCTGAGTACATTTTTAGCATACGTTTGCTCCTGCCGGGTCAGCTGAGCAGCGAATTTCTATTTAACCACCTGCTTTCATGAGAGACCTCAGGGATGCATGTTTTGAGCCCAGCACTGAGCCTGAAAAGCGTTTCCAACCCCACTTACAAGTAAAACTAGCTAAAATGTGCCTGGCTTCTCTTCACTGAAAAGCTCATTCTGAGAACATTTTTAGCATACGTTTGCTCCTGCCGGGTCAGCTGAGCAGCGAATTTCTATTTAATCACCTGCTATCATGAGAGACCTCAGGGCTGCATGTTTTGAGCCCAGTACTGAGCCTGAAAAGCATTTCCAACCCCACTTACAAGTAAAACTAGCTAAAATGTGCCTGGCTTCTCTTCACTGAAAAGCTCATTCTGAGTACATTTTAAGCATACGTTTGCTCCTACCGGGTCAGCTGAGCAGCGAATTTCTATTTAACCACCTGCTATCACGAGAGACCTCAGGGCTGCATGTTTTGAGCCCAGTACTGATCCTGAAAAGCGTTTCCAACCCCACTTACAAGTAAAACTAGCTAAAATGTGCCTGGCTGCTATTCACTGAAAAGCTCATTCTGAGTACATTTTTAGCATACGTTTGCTCCTGCCGGGTCAGCTGAGCAGCGAATTTCTATTTAACCACCTGCTTTCATGAGAGACCTCAGGGCTGCATGTTTTGAGCCCAGTATTGATCCTGAAAAGCGTTTTCAACCCCATTTACAAGTAAAACTAGCTAAAATGTGCCTGGCTGCTTTTCACTGAAAAGCTCATTCTGAGTACATTTTTAGCATACGTTTGCTCCTGCCGGGTCAGCTGAGCAGCGAATTTCTATTTAACCACCTGCTTTCATGAGAGACCTCAGGGATGCATGTTTTGAGCCCAGCACTGAGCCTGAAAAGCGTTTCCAACCCCACTTACAAGTAAAACTAGCTAAAATGTGCCTCGCTTCTCTTCACTGAAAAGCTGATTCTGAGTACATTTTTAGCATACGTTTGCTCCTGCCGGGTCAGCTGAGCAGCGAATTTCTATTTAACCACCTGCTATCATGAGAGACCTCAGGGCTGCATGTTTTGAGCCCAGTACTGATCCTGAAAAGCGTTTCCAACCCCACTTACAAGTAAAACTAGCTAAAATGTGCCTGGCTGCTATTCACTGAAAAGCTCATTCTGTGTAAAATTTTTGGCATACCTTTGCTCCTACCGGGTCAGCTGAGCAGTGAATTTCTATTTAACCACCTGCTTTCATGAGAGACCTCAGGGCTGCATGTTTTGAGCCCAGTACTTAGCCTGAAAAGCATTTCCAACCCCACTTACAAGTAAAACTAGCTAAAATGTGCCTGGCTTCTCTTCACTGAAAAGCTCATTCTGAGTACATTTTTAGCATACGTTTGCTCCTGCCGGGTCAGCTGAGCAGCGAATTTCTATTTAACCACCTGCTTTCATGAGAGACCTCAGGGATGCATGTTTTGAGCCCAGCACTGAGCCTGAAAAGCGTTTCCAACCCCACTTACAAGTAAAACTAGCTAAAATGTGCCTGGCTTCTCTTCACTGAAAAGCTCATTCTGTGTACATTTTTGGCATACGTTTGCTACTACCGGGTCAGCTGAGCAGCGAATTTCTATTTAACCACCTGCTTCATGAGAGACCTCAGGGCTGCATGTTTTGAGCCCAGTACTGAGCCTGAAAAGCATTTCCAACCCCACTTACAAGTAAAACTAGCTAAAATGTGCCTGGCTTCTCTTCACTGAAAAGCTCATTCTGAGTACATTTTTAGCATACGTTTGCTCCTGCCGGGTCAGCTGAGCAGCGAATTTCTATTTAATCACCTGCTATCATGAGAGACCTCAGGGCTGCATGTTTTGAGCCCAGTACTGAGCCTGAAAAGCATTTCCAACCCCACTTACAAGTAAAACTAGCTAAAATGTGCCTGGCTTCTCTTCACTGAAAAGCTCATTCTGAGTACATTTTAAGCATACGTTTGCTCCTACCGGGTCAGCTGAGCAGCGAATTTCTATTTAACCACCTGCTATCACGAGAGACCTCAGGGCTGCATGTTTTGAGCCCAGTACTGATCCTGAAAAGCGTTTCCAACCCCACTTACAAGTAAAACTAGCTAAAATGTGCCTGGCTGCTATTCACTGAAAAGCTCATTCTGAGTACATTTTTAGCATACGTTTGCTCCTGCCGGGTCAGCTGAGCAGCGAATTTCTATTTAACCACCTGCTTTCATGAGAGACCTCAGGGCTGCATGTTTTGAGCCCAGTATTGATCCTGAAAAGCGTTTTCAACCCCATTTACAAGTAAAACTAGCTAAAATGTGCCTGGCTGCTTTTCACTGAAAAGCTCATTCTGAGTACATTTTTAGCATACGTTTGCTCCTGCCGGGTCAGCTGAGCAGCGAATTTCTATTTAACCACCTGCTTTCATGAGAGACCTCAGGGATGCATGTTTTGAGCCCAGCACTGAGCCTGAAAAGCGTTTCCAACCCCACTTACAAGTAAAACTAGCTAAAATGTGCCTCGCTTCTCTTCACTGAAAAGCTGATTCTGAGTACATTTTTAGCATACGTTTGCTCCTGCCGGGTCAGCTGAGCAGCGAATTTCTATTTAACCACCTGCTATCATGAGAGACCTCAGGGCTGCATGTTTTGAGCCCAGTACTGATCCTGAAAAGCGTTTCCAACCCCACTTACAAGTAAAACTAGCTAAAATGTGCCTGGCTGCTATTCACTGAAAAGCTCATTCTCTGTACATTTTTGGCATATGTTTCCTCCTACCGGGTCAGCTGAGCAGAGAATTTCTATTTAACCACCTGCTTTCATGAGAGACCTCAGAGCTGCATGTTTTGAGCCCAGTACTGAGCCTGAAAAGCATTTCCAACCCCACTTACAAGTAAAACTAGCTAAAATGTGCCTGGCTTCTCTTCACTGAAAAGCTCATTCTGAGTACATTTTTAGCATACGTTTGCTCCTGCCGGGTCAGCTGAGCAGCGAATTTCTATTTAACCACCTGCTTTCATGAGAGACCTCAGGGCTGCATGTTTTGAGCCCAGTACTGAGCCTGAAAAGCGTTTCCAACCCCACTTACAAGTAAAACTAGCTAAAATGTGCCTGGCTTCTCTTCACTGAAAAGCTCATTCTGAGTACATTTTTAGCATACGTTTGCTCCTGCCGGGTCAGCTGAGCAGCGAATTTCTATTTAACCACCTGCTATCATGAGAGACCTCAGGGCTGCATGTTTTGAGTCCAGTACTGAGCCTGAAAAGCATTTCCAACCCCACTTACAAGTAAAACTAGCTAAAATGTGCCTGGCTTCTCTTCACTGAAAAGCTCATTCTGAGTACATTTTAAGCATACGTTTGCTCCTGCCGGGTCAGCTGAGCAGCGAATTTCTATTTAACCACCTGCTATCATGAGAGACCTCAGGGCTGCATGTTTTGAGCCCAGTACTGATCCTGAAAAGCGTTTCCAACCCCACTTACAAGTAAAACTAGCTAAAATGTGCCTGGCTTCTCTTCACTGAAAAGCTCATTCTGAGTACATTTTTAGCATACGTTTGCTCCTGCCGGGTCAGCTGAGCAGCGAATTTCTATTTAACCACCTGCTTTCATGAGAGACCTCAGGGCTGCATGTTTTGAGCCCAGTACTGATCCTGAAAAGCGTTTCCAACCCCACTTACAAGTAAAACTAGCTAAAATGTGCCTGGCTGCTATTCACTGAAAAGCTCATTCTCTGTACATTTTTGGCATATGTTTCCTCCTACCGGGTCAGCTGAGCAGAGAATTTCTATTTAACCACCTGCTTTCATGAGAGACCTTAAGCTGCATGTTTTGAGCCCAGTACTGAGCCTGAAAAGCATTTCCAACCCCACTTACAAGTAAAACTAGCTAAAATGTGCCTGGCTTCTCTTCACTGAAAAGCTCATTCTGAGTACATTTTTAGCATACGTTTGCTCCTGCCGGGTCAGCTGAGCAGCGAATTTCTATTTAACCACCTGCTTTCATGAGAGACCTCAGGGCTGCATGTTTTGAGCCCAGTACTGAGCCTGAAAAGCGTTTCCAACCCCACTTACAAGTAAAACTAGCTAAAATGTGCCTGGCTTCTCTTCACTGAAAAGCTCATTCTGAGTACATTTTTAGCATACGTTTGCTCCTGCCGGGTCAGCTGAGCAGCGAATTTCTATTTAACCACCTGCTATCATGAGAGACCTCAGGGCTGCATGTTTTGAGTCCAGTACTGAGCCTGAAAAGCATTTCCAACCCCACTTACAAGTAAAACTAACTAAAATGTGCCTGGCTTCTCTTCACTGAAAAGCTCATTCTGAGTACATTTTAAGCATACGTTTGCTCCTGCCGGGTCAGCTGAGCAGCGAATTTCTATTTAACCACCTGCTATCATGAGAGACCTCAGGGCTGCATGTTTTGAGCCCAGTACTGATCCTGAAAAGTGTTTCCAACCCCACTTACAAGTAAAACTAGCTAAAATGTGCCTGGCTTCTCTTCACTGAAAAGCTCATTCTGAGTACATTTTAAGCATACGTTTGCTCCTGCCGGGTCAGCTGAGCAGCGAATTTCTATTTAACCACCTGCTATCATGAGAGACCTCAGGGCTGCATGTTTTGAGCCCAGTACTGATCCTGAAAAGCGTTTCCAACCCCACTTACAAGTAAAACTAGCTAAAATGTGCCTGGCTGCTATTCACTGAAAAGCTCATTCTGTGTAAAATTTTTGGCATACCTTTGCTCCTACCGGGTCAGCTGAGCAGTGAATTTCTATTTAACCACCTGCTTTCATGAGAGACCTCAGGGCTGCATGTTTTGAGCCCAGTACTTAGCCTGAAAAGCATTTCCAACCCCACTTACAAGTAAAACTAGCTAAAATGTGCCTGGCTTCTCTTCACTGAAAAGCTCATTCTGAGTACATTTTTAGCATATGTTTGCTCCTGCCGGGTCAGCTGAGCAGCGAATTTCTATTTAACCACCTGCTTTCATGAGAGACCTCAGGGATGCATGTTTTGAGCCCAGCACTGAGCCTGAAAAGCGTTTCCAACCCCACTTACAAGTAAAACTAGCTAAAATGTGCCTGGCTTCTCTTCACTGAAAAGCTCATTCTGAGTACATTTTTAGCATACGTTTGCTCCTGCCGGGTCAGCTGAGCAGCGAATTTCTATTTAACCACCTGCTTTCATGAGAGACCTCAGGGCTGCATGTTTTGAGTCCAGTACTGAGCCTGAAAAGCATTTCCAACCCCACTTACAAGTAAAACTAACTAAAATGTGCCTGGCTTCTCTTCACTGAAAAGCTCATTCTGAGTACATTTTAAGCATACGTTTGCTCCTGCCGGGTCAGCTGAGCAGCGAATTTCTATTTAACCACCTGCTATCATGAGAGACCTCAGGGCTGCATGTTTTGAGCCCAGTACTGATCCTGAAAAGTGTTTCCAACCCCACTTACAAGTAAAACTAGCTAAAATGTGCCTGGCTTCTCTTCACTGAAAAGCTCATTCTGAGTACATTTTAAGCATACGTTTGCTCCTGCCGGGTCAGCTGAGCAGCGAATTTCTATTTAACCACCTGCTATCATGAGAGACCTCAGGGCTGCATGTTTTGAGCCCAGTACTGATCCTGAAAAGCGTTTCCAACCCCACTTACAAGTAAAACTAGCTAAAATGTGCCTGGCTGCTATTCACTGAAAAGCTCATTCTGTGTAAAATTTTTGGCATACCTTTGCTCCTACCGGGTCAGCTGAGCAGTGAATTTCTATTTAACCACCTGCTTTCATGAGAGACCTCAGGGCTGCATGTTTTGAGCCCAGTACTTAGCCTGAAAAGCTTTTCCAACCCCACTTACAAGTAAAACTAGCTAAAATGTGCCTGGCTTCTCTTCACTGAAAAGCTCATTCTGAGTACATTTTTAGCATATGTTTGCTCCTGCCGGGTCAGCTGAGCAGCGAATTTCTATTTAACCACCTGCTTTCATGAGAGACCTCAGGGATGCATGTTTTGAGCCCAGCACTGAGCCTGAAAAGCGTTTCCAACCCCACTTACAAGTAAAACTAGCTAAAATGTGCCTGGCTTCTCTTCACTGAAAAGCTCATTCTGAGTACATTTTTAGCATACGTTTGCTCCTGCCGGGTCAGCTGAGCAGCGAATTTCTATTTAACCACCTGCTTTCATGAGAGACCTCAGGGCTGCATGTTTTGAGCCCAGTATTGATCCTGAAAAGCGTTTTCAACCCCATTTACAAGTAAAACTAGCTAAAATGTGCCTGGCTGCTATTCACGCTCATTCTGTGTACATTTTTGGCATACGTTTGCTACTACCGGGTCAGCTGAGCAGCGAATTTCTATTTAACCACCTGCTTTCATGAGAGACCTCAGGGCTGCATGTTTTGAGCCCAGTACTGAGCCTGAAAAGCATTTCCAACCCCACTTACAAGTAAAACTAGCTAAAATGTGCCTGGCTTCTCTTCACTGAAAAGCTCATTCTGAGTACATTTTAAGCATACGTTTGCTCCTACCGGGTCAGCTGAGCAGCGAATTTCTATTTAACCACCTGCTATCACGAGAGACCGCAGGGCTGCATGTTTTGAGCCCAGTACTGATCCTGAAAAGCGTTTCCAACCCCACTTACAAGTAAAACTAGCTAAAAAGTGCCTGGCTGCTATTCACTGAAAAGCTCATTCTGAGTACATTTTTAGCATACGTTTGCTCCTGCCGGGTCAGCTGAGCAGCGAATTTCTATTTAACCACCTGCTTTCATGAGAGACCTCAGGGCTGCATGTTTTGAGCCCAGTATTGATCCTGAAAAGCGTTTTCAACCCCATTTACAAGTAAAACTAGCTAAAATGTGCCTGGCTGCTTTTCACTGAAAAGCTCATTCTGAGTACATTTTTAGCATACGTTTGCTCCTGCCGGGTCAGCTGAGCAGCGAATTTCTATTTAACCACCTGCTTTCATAAGAGACCTCAGGGATGCATGTTTTGAGCCCAGCACTGAGCCTGAAAAGCTTTTCCAACCCCACTTACAAGTAAAACTAGCTAAAATGTGCCTCGCTTCTCTTCACTGAAAAGCTGATTCTGAGTACATTTTTAGCATACGTTTGCTCCTGCCGGGTCAGCTGAGCAGCGAATTTCTATTTAACCACCTGCTATCATGAGAGACCTCAGGGCTGCATGTTTTGAGCCGAGTACTGATCCTGAAAAGCGTTTCCAACCCCACTTACAAGTAAAACTAGCAAAAATGTGCCTGGCTGCTATTCACTGAAAAGCTCATTCTCTGTACATTTTTGGCATATGTTTCCTCCTACCGGGTCAGCTGAGCAGAGAGAGAATTTCTATTTAACCACCTGCTTTCATGAGAGACCTCAGAGCTGCATGTTTTGAGCCCAGTACTGAGCCTGAAAAGCATTTCCAACCCCACTTACAAGTAAAACTAGCTAAAATGTGCCTGGCTTCTCTTCACTGAAAAGCTCATTCTGAGTACATTTTTAGCATACGTTTGCTCCTGCCGGGTCAGCTGAGCAGCGAATTTCTATTTAACCACCTGCTTTCATGAGAGACCTCAGGGCTGCATGTTTTGAGCCCAGTACTGAGCCTGAAAAGCGTTTCCAACCCCACTTACAAGTAAAACTAGCTAAAATGTGCCTGGCTTCTCTTCACTGAAAAGCTCATTCTGAGTACATTTTTAGCATACGTTTGCTCCTGCCGGGTCAGCTGAGCAGCGAATTTCTATTTAACCACCTGCTATCATGAGAGACCTCAGGGCTGCATGTTTTGAGTCCAGTACTGAGCCTGAAAAGCATTTCCAACCCCACTTACAAGTAAAACTAGCTAAAATGTGCCTGGCTTCTCTTCACTGAAAAGCTCATTCTGAGTACATTTTAAGCATACGTTTGCTCCTGCCGGGTCAGCTGAGCAGCGAATTTCTATTTAACCACCTGCTATCATGAGAGACCTCAGGGCTGCATGTTTTGAGCCCAGTACTGATCCTGAAAAGCGTTTCCAACCACACTTACAAGTAAAACTAGCTAAAATGTGCCTGGCTGCTATTCACTGAAAAGCTCATTCTGAGTACATTTTTAGCATACGTTTGCTCCTGCCGGGTCAGCTGAGCAGTGAATTTCTATTTAACCACCTGCTTTCATGAGAGACCTCAGGGCTGCATGTTTTGAGCCCAGTATTGATCCTGAAAAGCGTTTTCAACCCCATTTACAAGTAAAACTAGCTAAAATGTGCCTGGCTTCTCTTCACTGAAAAGCTCATTCTGAGTACATTTTTAGCATATGTTTGCTCCTGCCGGGTCAGCTGAGCAGCGAATTTCTATTTAACCACCTGCTTTCATGAGAGACCTCAGGGCTGCATGTTTTGAGCCCAGTACTGAGCCTGAAAAGCGTTTCCACCCCCACTTACAAGTAAAACTAGCTAAAATGTGCCTGGCTTCTCTTCACTGAAAAGCTCATTCTGAGTACATTTTTAGCATACGTTTGCTCCTGCCGGGTCAGCTGAGCAGCGAATTTCTATTTAACCACCTGCTATCATGAGAGACCTCAGGGCTGCATGTTTTGAGTCCAGTACTGAGCCTGAAAAGCATTTCCAACCCCACTTACAAGTAAAACTAGCTAAAATGTGCCTGGCTTCTCTTCACTGAAAAGCTCATTCTGAGTACATTTTAAGCATACGTTTGCTCCTGCCGGGTCAGCTGAGCAGCGAATTTCTATTTAACCACCTGCTATCATGAGAGACCTCAGGGCTGCATGTTTTGAGCCCAGTACTGATCCTGAAAAGCGTTTCCAACCCCACTTACAAGTAAAACTAGCTAAAATGTGCCTGGCTTCTCTTCACTGAAAAGCTCATTCTGAGTACATTTTTAGCATACGTTTGCTCCTGCCGGGTCAGCTGAGCAGCGAATTTCTATTTAACCACCTGCTTTCATGAGAGACCTCAGGGATGCATGTTTTGAGCCCAGCACTGAGCCTGAAAAGCGTTTCCAACCCCACTTACAAGTAAAACTAGCTAAAATGTGCCTCGCTTCCATTCACTGAAAAGCTGATTCTGAGTACATTTTTAGCATACGTTTGCTCCTGCCGGGTCAGCTGAGCAGCGAATTTCTATTTAACCACCTGCTATCATGAGAGACCTCAGGGCTGCATGTTTTGAGCCCAGTACTGATCCTGAAAAGCGTTTCCAACCCCACTTACAAGTAAAACTAGCTAAAATGTGCCTGGCTGCTATTCACTGAAAAGCTCATTCTCTGTACATTTTTGGCATATGTTTCCTCCTACCGGGTCAGCTGAGCAGAGAATTTCTATTTAACCACCTGCTTTCATGAGAGACCTCAGAGCTGCATGTTTTGAGCCCAGTACTGAGCCTGAAAAGCATTTCCAACCCCACTTACAAGTAAAACTAGCTAAAATGTGCCTGGCTTCTCTTCACTGAAAAGCTCATTCTCAGTACATTTTTAGCATACGTTTGCTCCTGCCGGGTCAGCTGAGCAGCGAATTTCTATTTAACCACCTGCTTTCATGAGAGACCTCAGGGCTGCATGTTTTGAGCCCAGTACTGAGCCTGAAAAGCGTTTCCAACCCCACTTACAAGTAAAACTAGCTAAAATGTGCCTGGCTTCTCTTCACTGAAAAGCTCATTCTGAGTACATTTTTAGCATACGTTTGCTCCTGCCGGGTCAGCTGAGCAGCGAATTTCTATTTAACCACCTGCTATCATGAGAGACCTCAGGGCTGCATGTTTTGAGTCCAGTACTGAGCCTGAAAAGCATTTCCAACCCCACTTACAAGTAAAACTAACTAAAATGTGCCTGGCTTCTCTTCACTGAAAAGCTCATTCTGAGTACATTTTAAGCATACGTTTGCTCCTGCCGGGTCAGCTGAGCAGCAAATTTCTATTTAACCACCTGCTATCATGAGAGACCTCAGTGCTGCATGTTTTGAGCCCAGTACTGATCCTGAAAAGCGTTTCCAACCCCACTTACAAGTAAAACTAGCTAAAATGTGCCTGGCTGCTATTCACTGAAAAGCTCATTCTGTGTAAAATTTTTGGCATACCTTTGCTCCTACCGGGTCAGCTGAGCAGTGAATTTCTATTTAACCACCTGCTTTCATGAGAGACCTCAGGGCTGCATGTTTTGAGCCCAGTACTTAGCCTGAAAAGCATTTCCAACCCCACTTACAAGTAAAACTAGCTAAAATGTGCCTGGCTTCTCTTCACTGAAAAGCTCATTCTGAGTACATTTTTAGCATACGTTTGCTCCTGCCGGGTCAGCTGAGCAGCGAATTTCTATTTAACCACCTGCTTTCATGAGAGACCTCAGGGATGCATGTTTTGAGCCCAGCACTGAGCCTGAAAAGCGTTTCCAACCCCACTTACAAGTAAAACTAGCTAAAATGTGCCTGGCTTCTCTTCACTGAAAAGCTCATTCTGAGTACATTTTTAGCATACGTTTGCTCCTGCCGGGTCAGCTGAGCAGCGAATTTCTATTTAACCACCTGCTTTCATGAGAGACCTCAGGGCTGCATGTTTTGAGCCCAGTATTGATCCTGAAAAGCGTTTTCAACCCCATTTACAAGTAAAACTAGCTAAAATGTGCCTGGCTGCTATTCACTGAAAAGCTCATTCTGTGTACATTTTTGACATACGTTTGCTACTACCGGGTCAGCTGAGCAGCGAATTTCTATTTAACCACCTGCTTTCATGAGAGACCTCAGGGCTGCATGTTTTGAGCCCAGTACTGAGCCTGAAAAGCATTTCCAACCCCACTTACAAGTAAAACTGGCTAAAATGTGCCTGGCTTCTCTTCACTGAAAAGCTCATTCTGAGTACATTTTAAGCATACGTTTGCTCCTGCCGGGTCAGCTGAGCAGCGAATTTCTATTTAACCACCTGCTTTCATGAGAGACCTCAGGGCTGCATGTTTTGAGCCCAGTATTGATCCTGAAAAGCGTTTTCAACCCCATTTACAAGTAAAACTAGCTAAAATGTGCCTGGCTGCTTTTCACTGAAAAGCTCATTCTGAGTACATTTTTAGCATACGTTTGCTCCTGCCGGGTCAGCTGAGCAGCGAATTTCTATTTAACCACCTGCTTTCATGAGAGACCTCAGGGATGCATGTTTTGAGCCCAGCACTGAGCCTGAAAAGCTTTTCCAACCCCACTTACAAGTAAAACTAGCTAAAATGTGCCTTGCTTCTCTTCACTGAAAAGCTGATTCTGAGTACATTTTTAGCATACGTTTGCTCCTGCCGGGTCAGCTGAGCAGCGAATTTCTATTTAACCACCTGCTATCATGAGAGACCTCAGGGCTGCATGTTTTGAGCCCAGTACTGATCCTGAAAAGCGTTTCCAACCCCACTTACAAGTAAAACTAGCAAAAATGTGCCTGGCTGCTATTCACTGAAAAGCTCATTCTCTGTACATTTTTGGCATATGTTTCCTCCTACCGGGTCAGCTGAGCAGAGAGAGAATTTCTATTTAACCACCTGCTTTCATGAGAGACCTCAGAGCTGCATGTTTTGAGCCCAGTACTGAGCCTGAAAAGCATTTCCAACCCCACTTACAAGTAAAACTAGCTAAAATGTGCCTGGCTTCTCTTCACTGAAAAGCTCATTCTGAGTACATTTTTAGCATACGTTTGCTCCTGCCGGGTCAGCTGAGCAGCGAATTTCTATTTAACCACCTGCTTTCATGAGAGACCTCAGGGCTGCATGTTTTGAGCCCAGTACTGAGCCTGAAAAGCGTTTCCAACCCCACTTACAAGTAAAACTAGCTAAAATGTGCCTGGCTTCTCTTCACTGAAAAGCTCATTCTGAGTACATTTTTAGCATACGTTTGCTCCTGCCGGGTCAGCTGAGCAGCGAATTTCTATTTAACCACCTGCTATCATGAGAGACCTCAGGGCTGCATGTTTTGAGTCCAGTACTGAGCCTGAAAAGCATTTCCAACCCCACTTACAAGTAAAACTAGCTAAAATGTGCCTGGCTTCTCTTCACTGAAAAGCTCATTCTGAGTACATTTTAAGCATACGTTTGCTCCTGCCGGGTCAGCTGAGCAGCGAATTTCTATTTAACCACCTGCTATCATGAGAGACCTCAGGGCTGCATGTTTTGAGCCCAGTACTGATCCTGAAAAGCGTTTCCAACCCCACTTACAAGTAAAACTAGCTAAAATGTGCCTGGCTGCCATTCACTGAAAAGCTCATTCTGAGTACATTTTTAGCATACGTTTGCTCCTGCCGGGTCAGCTGAGCAGTGAATTTCTATTTAACCACCTGCTTTCATGAGAGACCTCAGGGCTGCATGTTTTGAGCCCAGTATTGATCCTGAAAAGCGTTTTCAACCCCATTTACAAGTAAAACTAGCTAAAATGTGCCTGGCTTCTCTTCACTGAAAAGCTCATTCTGAGTACATTTTTAGCATACGTTTGCTCCTGCCGGGTCAGCTGAGCAGCGAATTTCTATTTAACCACCTGCTTTCATGAGAGACCTCAGGGCTGCATGTTTTGAGCCCAGTATTGATCCTGAAAAGCGTTTTCAACCCCATTTACAAGTAAAACTAGCTAAAATGTGCCTGGCTGCTTTTCACTGAAAAGCTCATTCTGAGTACATTTTTAGCATACGTTTGCTCCTGCCGGGTCAGCTGAGCAGCTAATTTCTATTTAACCACCTGCTTTCATGAGAGACCTCAGGGATGCATGTTTTGAGCCCAGCACTGAGCCTGAAAAGCGTTTCCAACCCCACTTACAAGTAAAACTAGCTAAAATGTGCCTCGCTTCTCTTCACTGAAAAGCTCATTCTGAGTACATTTTAAGCATACGTTTGCTCCTGCCGGGTCAGCTGAGCAGCGAATTTCTATTTAACCACCTGCTATCATGAGAGACCTCAGGGCTGCATGTTTTGAGCCCAGTACTGATCCTGAAAAGCGTTTCCAACCCCACTTACAAGTAAAACTAGCTAAAATGTGCCTGGCTTCTCTTCACTGAAAAGCTCATTCTGAGTACATTTTTAGCATACGTTTGCTCCTGCCGGGTCAGCTGAGCAGCGAATTTCTATTTAACCACCTGCTTTCATGAGAGACCTCAGGGATGCATGTTTTGAGCCCAGCACTGAGCCTGAAAAGCGTTTCCAACCCCACTTACAAGTAAAACTAGCTAAAATGTGCCTCGCTTCCATTCACTGAAAAGCTGATTCTGAGTACATTTTTAGCATACGTTTGCTCCTGCCGGGTCAGCTGAGCAGCGAATTTCTATTTAACCACCTGCTATCATGAGAGACCTCAGGGCTGCATGTTTTGAGCCCAGTACTGATCCTGAAAAGCGTTTCCAACCCCACTTACAAGTAAAACTAGCTAAAATGTGCCTGGCTGCTATTCACTGAAAAGCTCATTCTCTGTACATTTTTGGCATATGTTTCCTCCTACCGGGTCAGCTGAGCAGAGAATTTCTATTTAACCACCTGCTTTCATGAGAGACCTCAGAGCTGCATGTTTTGAGCCCAGTACTGAGCCTGAAAAGCATTTCCAACCCCACTTACAAGTAAAACTAGCTAAAATGTGCCTGGCTTCTCTTCACTGAAAAGCTCATTCTCAGTACATTTTTAGCATACGTTTGCTCCTGCCGGGTCAGCTGAGCAGCGAATTTCTATTTAACCACCTGCTTTCATGAGAGACCTCAGGGCTGCATGTTTTGAGCCCAGTACTGAGCCTGAAAAGCGTTTCCAACCCCACTTACAAGTAAAACTAGCTAAAATGTGCCTGGCTTCTCTTCACTGAAAAGCTCATTCTGAGTACATTTTTAGCATACGTTTGCTCCTGCCGGGTCAGCTGAGCAGCGAATTTCTATTTAACCACCTGCTATCATGAGAGACCTCAGGGCTGCATGTTTTGAGTCAAGTACTGAGCCTGAAAAGCATTTCCAACCCCACTTACAAGTAAAACTAACTAAAATGTGCCTGGCTTCTCTTCACTGAAAAGCTCATTCTGAGTACATTTTAAGCATACGTTTGCTCCTGCCGGGTCAGCTGAGCAGCGAATTTCTATTTAACCACCTGCTATCATGAGAGACCTCAGTGCTGCATGTTTTGAGCCCAGTACTGATCCTGAAAAGCATTTCCAACCCCACTTACAAGTAAAACTAGCTAAAATGTGCCTGGCTGCTATTCACTGAAAAGCTCATTCTGTGTAAAATTTTTGGCATACCTTTGCTCCTACCGGGTCAGCTGAGCAGTGAATTTCTATTTAACCACCTGCTTTCATGAGAGACCTCAGGGCTGCATGTTTTGAGCCCAGTACTTAGCCTGAAAAGCATTTCCAACCCCACTTACAAGTAAAACTAGCTAAAATGTGCCTGGCTTCTCTTCACTGAAAAGCTCATTCTGAGTACATTTTTAGCATACGTTTGCTCCTGCCGGGTCAGCTGAGCAGCGAATTTCTATTTAACCACCTGCTTTCATGAGAGACCTCAGGGATGCATGTTTTGAGCCCAGCACTGAGCCTGAAAAGCGTTTCCAACCCCACTTACAAGTAAAACTAGCTAAAATGTGCCTGGCTTCTCTTCACTGAAAAGCTCATTCTGAGTACATTTTTAGCATACGTTTGCTCCTGCCGGGTCAGCTGAGCAGCGAATTTCTATTTAACCACCTGCTTTCATGAGAGACCTCAGGGCTGCATGTTTTGAGCCCAGTATTGATCCTGAAAAGCGTTTTCAACCCCATTTACAAGTAAAACTAGCTAAAATGTGCCTGGCTGCTATTCACTGAAAAGCTCATTCTGTGTACATTTTTGACATACGTTTGCTACTACCGGGTCAGCTGAGCAGCGAATTTCTATTTAACCACCTGCTTTCATGAGAGACCTCAGGGCTGCATGTTTTGAGCCCAGTACTGACCCTGAAAAGCATTTCCAACCCCACTTACAAGTAAAACTGGCTAAAATGTGCCTGGCTTCTCTTCACTGAAAAGCTCATTCTGAGTACATTTTAAGCATACGTTTGCTCCTGCCGGGTCAGCTGAGCAGCGAATTTCTATTTAACCACCTGCTTTCATGAGAGACCTCAGGGCTGCATGTTTTGAGCCCAGTATTGATCCTGAAAAGCGTTTTCAACCCCATTTACAAGTAAAACTAGCTAAAATGTGCCTGGCTGCTTTTCACTGAAAAGCTCATTCTGAGTACATTTTTAGCATACGTTTGCTCCTGCCGGGTCAGCTGAGCAGCGAATTTCTATTTAACCACCTGCTTTCATGAGAGACCTCAGGGATGCATGTTTTGAGCCCAGCACTGAGCCTGAAAAGCTTTTCCAACCCCACTTACAAGTAAAACTAGCTAAAATGTGCCTTGCTTCTCTTCACTGAAAAGCTGATTCTGAGTACATTTTTAGCATACGTTTGCTCCTGCCGGGTCAGCTGAGCAGCGAATTTCTATTTAACCACCTGCTATCATGAGAGACCTCAGGGCTGCATGTTTTGAGCCCAGTACTGATCCTGAAAAGCGTTTCCAACCCCACTTACAAGTAAAACTAGCAAAAATGTGCCTGGCTGCTATTCACTGAAAAGCTCATTCTCTGTACATTTTTGGCATATGTTTCCTCCTACCGGGTCAGCTGAGCAGAGAGAGAATTTCTATTTAACCACCTGCTTTCATGAGAGACCTCAGAGCTGCATGTTTTGAGCCCAGTACTGAGCCTGAAAAGCATTTCCAACCCCACTTACAAGTAAAACTAGCTAAAATGTGCCTGGCTTCTCTTCACTGAAAAGCTCATTCTGAGTACATTTTTAGCATACGTTTGCTCCTGCCGGGTCAGCTGAGCAGCGAATTTCTATTTAACCACCTGCTTTCATGAGAGACCTCAGGGCTGCATGTTTTGAGCCCAGTACTGAGCCTGAAAAGCGTTTCCAACCCCACTTACAAGTAAAACTAGCTAAAATGTGCCTGGCTTCTCTTCACTGAAAAGCTCATTCTGAGTACATTTTTAGCATACGTTTGCTCCTGCCGGGTCAGCTGAGCAGCGAATTTCTATTTAACCACCTGCTATCATGAGAGACCTCAGGGCTGCATGTTTTGAGTCCAGTACTGAGCCTGAAAAGCATTTCCAACCCCACTTACAAGTAAAACTAGCTAAAATGTGCCTGGCTTCTCTTCACTGAAAAGCTCATTCTGAGTACATTTTAAGCATACGTTTGCTCCTGCCGGGTCAGCTGAGCAGCGAATTTCTATTTAACCACCTGCTATCATGAGAGACCTCAGGGCTGCATGTTTTGAGCCCAGTACTGATCCTGAAAAGCGTTTCCAACCCCACTTACAAGTAAAACTAGCTAAAATGTGCCTGGCTGCCATTCACTGAAAAGCTCATTCTGAGTACATTTTTAGCATACGTTTGCTCCTGCCGGGTCAGCTGAGCAGTGAATTTCTATTTAACCACCTGCTTTCATGAGAGACCTCAGGGCTGCATGTTTTGAGCCCAGTATTGATCCTGAAAAGCGTTTTCAACCCCATTTACAAGTAAAACTAGCTAAAATGTGCCTGGCTTCTCTTCACTGAAAAGCTCATTCTGAGTACATTTTTAGCATACGTTTGCTCCTGCCGGGTCAGCTGAGCAGCGAATTTCTATTTAACCACCTGCTTTCATGAGAGACCTCAGGGCTGCATGTTTTGAGCCCAGTATTGATCCTGAAAAGCGTTTTCAACCCCATTTACAAGTAAAACTAGCTAAAATGTGCCTGGCTGCTTTTCACTGAAAAGCTCATTCTGAGTACATTTTTAGCATACGTTTGCTCCTGCCGGGTCAGCTGAGCAGCGAATTTCTATTTAACCACCTGCTTTCATGAGAGACCTCAGGGATGCATGTTTTGAGCCCAGCACTGAGCCTGAAAAGCGTTTCCAACCCCACTTACAAGTAAAACTAGCTAAAATGTGCCTCGCTTCTCTTCACTGAAAAGCTGATTCTGAGTACATTTTTAGCATACGTTTGCTCCTGCCGGGTCAGCTGAGCAGCGAATTTCTATTTAACCACCTGCTATCATGAGAGACCTCAGGGCTGCATGTTTTGAGCCCAGTACTGATCCTGAAAAGCGTTTCCAACCCCACTTACAAGTAAAACTAGCTAAAATGTGCCTGGCTGCTATTCACTGAAAAGCTCATTCTGTGTAAAATTTTTGGCATACCTTTGCTCCTACCGGGTCAGCTGAGCAGTGAATTTCTATTTAACCACCTGCTTTCATGAGAGACCTCAGGGCTGCATGTTTTGAGCCCAGTACTTAGCCTGAAAAGCATTTCCAACCCCACTTACAAGTAAAACTAGCTAAAATGTGCCTGGCTTCTCTTCACTGAAAAGCTCATTCTGAGTACATTTTTAGCATACGTTTGCTCCTGCCGGGTCAGCTGAGCAGCGAATTTCTATTTAACCACCTGCTTTCATGAGAGACCTCAGGGATGCATGTTTTGAGCCCAGCACTGAGCCTGAAAAGCGTTTCCAACCCCACTTACAAGTAAAACTAGCTAAAATGTGCCTGGCTTCTCTTCACTGAAAAGCTCATTCTGAGTACATTTTTAGCATACGTTTGCTCCTGCCGGGTCAGCTGAGCAGCGAATTTCTATTTAACCACCTGCTTTCATGAGAGACCTCAGGGCTGCATGTTTTGAGCCCAGTATTGATCCTGAAAAGCGTTTTCAACCCCATTTACAAGTAAAACTAGCTAAAATGTGCCTGGCTGCTATTCACTGAAAAGCTCATTCTGTGTACATTTTTGGCATACGTTTGCTACTACCGGGTCAGCTGAGCAGCGAATTTCTATTTAACCACCTGCTTTCATGAGAGACCTCAGGGCTGCATGTTTTGAGCCCAGTACTGAGCCTGAAAAGCATTTCCAACCCCACTTACAAGTAAAACTAGCTAAAATGTGCCTGGCTTCTCTTCACTGAAAAGCTCATTCTGAGTACATTTTTAGCATACGTTTGATCCTGCCGGGTCAGCTGAGCAGCGAATTTCTATTTAATCACCTGCTATCATGAGAGACCTCAGGGCTGCATGTTTTGAGCCCAGTACTGAGCCTGAAAAGCATTTCCAACCCCACTTACAAGTAAAACTAGCTAAAATGTGCCTGGCTTCTCTTCACTGAAAAGCTCATTCTGAGTACATTTTAAGCATACGTTTGCTCCTGCCGGGTCAGCTGAGCAGCGAATTTCTATTTAACCACCTGCTTTCATGAGAGACCTCAGGGCTGCATGTTTTGAGCCCAGTATTGATCCTGAAAAGCGTTTTCAACCCCATTTACAAGTAAAACTAGCTAAAATGTGCCTGGCTGCTTTTCACTGAAAAGCTCATTCTGAGTACATTTTTAGCATACGTTTGCTCCTGCCGGGTCAGCTGAGCAGCGAATTTCTATTTAACCACCTGCTTTCATGAGAGACCTCAGGGATGCATGTTTTGAGCCCAGCACTGAGCCTGAAAAGCTTTTCCAACCCCACTTACAAGTAAAACTAGCTAAAATGTGCCTTGCTTCTCTTCACTGAAAAGCTGATTCTGAGTACATTTTTAGCATACGTTTGCTCCTGCCGGGTCAGCTGAGCAGCGAATTTCTATTTAACCACCTGCTATCATGAGAGACCTCAGGGCTGCATGTTTTGAGCCCAGTACTGATCCTGAAAAGCGTTTCCAACCCCACTTACAAGTAAAACTAGCAAAAATGTGCCTGGCTGCTATTCACTGAAAAGCTCATTCTCTGTACATTTTTGGCATATGTTTCCTCCTACCGGGTCAGCTGAGCAGAGAGAGAATTTCTATTTAACCACCTGCTTTCATGAGAGACCTCAGAGCTGCATGTTTTGAGCCCAGTACTGAGCCTGAAAAGCATTTCCAACCCCACTTACAAGTAAAACTAGCTAAAATGTGCCTGGCTTCTCTTCACTGAAAAGCTCATTCTGAGTACATTTTTAGCATACGTTTGCTCCTGCCGGGTCAGCTGAGCAGCGAATTTCTATTTAACCACCTGCTATCATGAGAGACCTCAGGGCTGCATGTTTTGAGTCCAGTACTGAGCCTGAAAAGCATTTCCAACCCCACTTACAAGTAAAACTAGCTAAAATGTGCCTGGCTTCTCTTCACTGAAAAGCTCATTCTGAGTACATTTTAAGCATACGTTTGCTCCTGCCGGGTCAGCTGAGCAGCGAATTTCTATTTAACCACCTGCTATCATGAGAGACCTCAGGGCTGCATGTTTTGAGCCCAGTACTGATCCTGAAAAGCGTTTCCAACCCCACTTACAAGTAAAACTAGCTAAAATGTGCCTGGCTGCTATTCACTGAAAAGCTCATTCTGAGTACATTTTTAGCATACGTTTGCTCCTGCCGGGTCAGCTGAGCAGTGAATTTCTATTTAACCACCTGCTTTCATGAGAGACCTCAGGGCTGCATGTTTTGAGCCCAGTATTGATCCTGAAAATCGTTTTCAACCCCATTTACAAGTAAAACTAGCTAAAATGTGCCTGTCTTCTCTTCACTGAAAAGCTCATTCTGAGTACATTTTTAGCATACGTTTGCTCCTGCCGGGTCAGCTGAGCAGCGAATTTCTATTTAACCACCTGCTTTCATGAGAGACCTCAGGGCTGCATGTTTTGAGCCCAGTACTGAGCCTGAAAAGCGTTTCCACCCCCACTTACAAGTAAAACTAGCTAAAATGTGCCTGGCTTCTCTTCACTGAAAAGCTCATTCTGAGTACATTTTTAGCATACGTTTGCTCCTGCCGGGTCAGCTGAGCAGCGAATTTCTATTTAACCACCTGCTTTCATGAGAGACCTCAGGGCTGCATGTTTTGAGCCCAGTATTGATCCTGAAAAGCGTTTTCAACCCCATTTACAAGTAAAACTAGCTAAAATGTGCCTGGCTGCTTTTCACTGAAAAGCTCATTCTGAGTACATTTTTAGCATACGTTTGCTCCTGCCGGGTCAGCTGAGCAGCGAATTTCTATTTAACCACCTGCTTTCATGAGAGACCTCAGGGATGCATGTTTTGAGCCCAGCACTGAGCCTGAAAAGCGTTTCCAACCCCACTTACAAGTAAAACTAGCTAAAATGTGCCTCGCTTCTCTTCACTGAAAAGCTGATTCTGAGTACATTTTTAGCATACGTTTGCTCCTGCCGGGTCAGCTGAGCAGCGAATTTCTATTTAACCACCTGCTATCATGAGAGACCTCAGGGCTGCATGTTTTGAGCCCAGTACTGATCCTGAAAAGCGTTTCCAACCCCACTTACAAGTAAAACTAGCTAAAATGTGCCTGGCTGCTATTCACTGAAAAGCTCATTCTCTGTACATTTTTGGCATATGTTTCCTCCTACCGGGTCAGCTGAGCAGAGAATTTCTATTTAACCACCTGCTTTCATGAGAGACCTCAGAGCTGCATGTTTTGAGCCCAGTACTGAGCCTGAAAAGCATTTCCAACCCCACTTACAAGTAAAACTAGCTAAAATGTGCCTCGCTTCTCTTCACTGAAAAGCTCATTCTGAGTACATTTTTAGCATACGTTTGCTCCTGCCGGGTCAGCTGAGCAGCGAATTTCTATTTAACCACCTGCTATCATGAGAGACCTCAGGGCTGCATGTTTTGAGCCCAGTACTGATCCTGAAAAGCGTTTCCAACCCCACTTACAAGTAAAACTAGCTAAAATGTGCCTGGCTGCTATTCACTGAAAAGCTCATTCTCTGTACATTTTTGGCATATGTTTCCTCCTACCGGGTCAGCTGAGCAGAGAATTTCTATTTAACCACCTGCTTTCATGAGAGACCTCAGAGCTGCATGTTTTGAGCCCAGTACTGAGCCTGAAAAGCATTTCCAACCCCACTTACAAGTAAAACTAGCTAAAATGTGCCTGGCTTCTCTTCACTGAAAAGCTCATTCTGAGTACATTTTTAGCATACGTTTGCTCCTGCCGGGTCAGCTGAGCAGAGAATTTCTATTTAACCACCTGCTTTCATGAGAGACCTCAGGGATGCATGTTTTGAGCCCAGCACTGAGCCTGAAAAGCGTTTCCAACCCCACTTACAAGTAAAACTAGCTAAAATGTGCCTCGCTTCTCTTCACTGAAAAGCTGATTCTGAGTACATTTTTAGCATACGTTTGCTCCTGCCGGGTCAGCTGAGCAGCGAATTTCTATTTAACCACCTGCTATCATGAGAGACCTCAGGGCTGCATGTTTTGAGCCCAGTACTGATCCTGAAAAGCGTTTCCAACCCCACTTACAAGTAAAACTAGCTAAAATGTGCCTGGCTGCTATTCACTGAAAAGCTCATTCTCTGTACATTTTTGGCATATGTTTCCTCCTACCGGGTCAGCTGAGCAGAGAATTTCTATTTAACCACCTGCTTTCATGAGAGACCTCAGAGCTGCATGTTTTGAGCCCAGTACTGAGCCTGAAAAGCATTTCCAACCCCACTTACAAGTAAAACTAGCTAAAATGTGCCTGGCTTCTCTTCACTGAAAAGCTCATTCTGAGTACATTTTTAGCATACGTTTGCTCCTGCCGGGTCAGCTGAGCAGCGAATTTCTATTTAACCACCTGCTTTCATGAGAGACCTCAGGGCTGCATGTTTTGAGCCTAGTACTGAGCCTGAAAAGCGTTTCCAACCCCACTTACAAGTAAAACTAGCTAAAATGTGCCTGGCTTCTCTTCACTGAAAAGCTCATTCTGAGTACATTTTTAGCATACGTTTGCTCCTGCCGGGTCAGCTGAGCAGCGAATTTCTATTTAACCACCTGCTATCATGAGAGACCTCAGGGCTGCATGTTTTGAGTCCAGTACTGAGCCTGAAAAGCATTTCCAACCCCACTTACAAGTAAAACTAGCTAAAATGTGCCTGGCTTCTCTTCACTGAAAAGCTCATTCTGAGTACATTTTAAGCATACGTTTGCTCCTGCCGGGTCAGCTGAGCAGCGAATTTCTATTTAACCACCTGCTATCATGAGAGACCTCAGGGCTGCATGTTTTGAGCCCAGTACTGATCCTGAAAAGCGTTTCCAACCCCACTTACAAGTAAAACTAGCTAAAATGTGCCTGGCTTCTCTTCACTGAAAAGCTCATTCTGAGTACATTTTTAGCATACGTTTGCTCCTGCCGGGTCAGCTGAGCAGCGAATTTCTATTTAACCACCTGCTTTCATGAGAGACCTCAGGGCTGCATGTTTTGAGCCCAGTATTGATCCTGAAAAGCGTTTTCAACCCCATTTACAAGTAAAACTAGCTAAAATGTGCCTGGCTGCTTTTCACTAAAAAGCTCATTCTGAGTACATTTTTAGCATACGTTTGCTCCTGCCGGGTCAGCTGAGCAGCGAATTTCTATTTAACCACCTGCTTTCATGAGAGACCTCAGGGATGCATGTTTTGAGCCCAGCACTGAGCCTGAAAAGCGTTTCCAACCCCACTTACAAGTAAAACTAGCTAAAATGTGCCTCGCTTCTCTTCACTGAAAAGCTGATTCTGAGTACATTTTTAGCATACGTTTGCTCTGCCGGGTCAGCTGAGCAGCGAATTTCTATTTAACCACCTGCTATCATGAGAGACCTCAGGGCTGCATGTTTTGAGCCCAGTACTGATCCTGAAAAGCGTTTCCAACCCCACTTACAAGTAAAACTAGCTAAAATGTGCCTGGCTGCTATTCACTGAAAAGCTCATTCTCTGTACATTTTTGGCATATGTTTCCTCCTACCGGGTCAGCTGAGCAGAGAATTTCTATTTAACCACCTGCTTTCATGAGAGACCTCAGAGCTGCATGTTTTGAGCCCAGTACTGAGCCTGAAAAGCATTTCCAACCCCACTTACAAGTAAAACTAGCTAAAATGTGCCTGGCTTCTCTTCACTGAAAAGCTCATTCTGAGTACATTTTTAGCATACGTTTGCTCCTGCCGGGTCAGCTGAGCAGCGAATTTCTATTTAACCACCTGCTATCATGAGAGACCTCAGGGCTGCATGTTTTGAGTCCAGTACTGAGCCTGAAAAGCTTTTCCAACCCCACTTACAAGTAAAACTAGCTAAAATGTGCCTGGCTTCTCTTCACTGAAAAGCTCATTCTGAGTACATTTTTAGCATACGTTTGCTCCTGCCGGGTCAGCTGAGCAGCGAATTTCTATTTAACCACCTGCTATCATGAGAGACCTCAGGGCTGCATGTTTTGAGTCCAGTACTGAGCCTGAAAAGCATTTCCAACCCCACTTACAAGTAAAACTAGCTAAAATGTGCCTGGCTTCTCTTCACTGAAAAGCTCATTCTGAGTACATTTTAAGCATACGTTTGCTCCTGCCGGGTCAGCTGAGCAGCGAATTTCTATTTAACCACCTGCTATCATGAGAGACCTCAGGGCTGCATGTTTTGAGCCCAGTACTGATCCTGAAAAGCGTTTCCAACCCCACTTACAAGTAAAACTAGCTAAAATGTGCCTGGCTTCTCTTCACTGAAAAGCTCATTCTGAGTACATTTTTAGCATACGTTTGCTCCTGCCGGGTCAGCTGAGCAGCGAATTTCTATTTAACCACCTGCTTTCATGAGAGACCTCAGGGCTGCATGTTTTGAGCCCAGTATTGATCCTGAAAAGCGTTTTCAACCCCATTTACAAGTAAAACTAGCTAAAATGTGCCTGGCTGCTTTTCACTAAAAAGCTCATTCGGAGTACATTTTTAGCATACGTTTGCTCCTGCCGGGTCAGCTGAGCAGCGAATTTCTATTTAACCACCTGCTTTCATGAGAGACCTCAGGGATGCATGTTTTGAGCCCAGCACTGAGCCTGAAAAGCGTTTCCAACCCCACTTACAAGTAAAACTAGGTAAAATGTGCCTCGCTTCTCTTCACTGAAAAGCTGATTCTGAGTACATTTTTAGCATACGTTTGCTCTGCCGGGTCAGCTGAGCAGAGAATTTCTATTTAACCACCTGCTTTCATGAGAGACCTCAGAGCTGCATGTTTTGAGCCCAGTACTGAGCCTGAAAAGCATTTCCAACCCCACTTACAAGTAAAACTAGCTAAAATGTGCCTGGCTTCTCTTCACTGAAAAGCTCATTCTGAGTACATTTTTAGCATACGTTTGCTCCTGCCGGGTCAGCTGAGCAGCGAAGTTCTATTTAACCACCTGCTTTCATGAGAGACCTCAGAGCTGCATGTTTTGAGCCCAGTACTGAGCCTGAAAAGCATTTCCAACCCCACTTACAAGTAAAACTAGCTAAAATGTGCCTGGCTTCTCTTCACTGAAAAGCTCATTCTGAGTACATTTTTAGCATACGTTTGCTCCTGCCGGGTCAGCTGAGCAGCGAATTTCTATTTAACCACCTGCTTTCATGAGAGACCTCAGGGCTGCATGTTTTGAGCCCAGTACTGAGCCTGAAAAGCGTTTCCAACCCCACTTACAAGTAAAACTAGCTAAAATGTGCCTGGCTTCTCTTCACTGAAAAGCTCATTCTGAGTACATTTTTAGCATACGTTTGCTCCTGCCGGGTCAGCTGAGCAGCGAATTTCTATTTAACCACCTGCTATCATGAGAGACCTCAGGGCTGCATGTTTTGAGTCCAGTACTGAGCCTGAAAAGCATTTCCAACCCCACTTACAAGTAAAACTAACTAAATGTGCCTGGCTTCTCTTCACTGAAAAGCTCATTCTGAGTACATTTTAAGCATACGTTTGCTCCTGCCGGGTCAGCTGAGCAGCGAATTTCTATTTAACCACCTGCTATCATGAGAGACCTCAGGGCTGCATGTTTTGAGCCCAGTACTGATCCTGAAAAGCGTTTTCAACCCCACTTACAAGTAAAACTAGCTAAAATGTGCCTGGCTTCTCTTCACTGAAAAGCTCGTTCTGAGTACATTTTAAGCATACGTTTGCTCCTGCCGGGTCAGCTGAGCAGCGAATTTCTATTTACCCACCTGCTATCATGAGAGACCTCAGGGCTGCATGTTTTGAGCCCAGTACTGATCCTGAAAAGCGTTTCCAACCCCACTTACAAGTAAAACTAGCTAAAATGTGCCTGGCTGCTATTCACTGAAAAGCTCATTCTGTGTAAAATTTTTGGCATACCTTTGCTCCTAACGGGTCAGCTGAGCAGTGAATTTCTTAACCACCTGCTTTCATGAGAGACCTCAGGGCTGCATGTTTTGAGCCCAGTACTTAGCCTGAAAAGCATTTCCAACCCCACTTACAAGTAAAACTAGCTAAAATGTGCCTGGCTTCTCTTCACTGAAAAGCTCATTCTGAGTACATTTTTAGCATACGTTTGCTCCTGCCGGGTCAGCTGAGCAGCGAATTTCTATTTAACCACCTGCTTTCATGAGAGACCTCAGGGCTGCATGTTTTGAGCCCAGTATTGATCCTGAAAAGCGTTTTCAACCCCATTTACAAGTAAAACTAGCTAAAATGTGCCTGGCTGCTATTCACTGAAAAGCTCATTCTGTGTACATTTTTGGCATACGTTTGCTACTACCGGGTCAGCTGAGCAGCGAATTTCTATTTAACCACCTGCTTTCATGAGAGACCTCAGGGCTGCATGTTTTGAGCCCAGTACTGAGCCTGAAAAGCATTTCCAACCCCACTTACAAGTAAAACTAGCTAAAATGTGCCTGGCTTCTCTTCACTGAAAAGCTCATTCTGAGTACATTTTTAGCATACGTTTGCTCCTGCCGGGTCAGCTGAGCAGCGAATTTCTATTTAATCACCTGCTATCATGAGAGACCTCAGGGCTGCATGTTTTGAGCCCAGTACTGAGCCTGAAAAGCATTTCCAACCCCACTTACAAGTAAAACTAGCTAAAATGTGCCTGGCTTCTCTTCACTGAAAAGCTCATTCTGAGTACATTTTAAGCATACGTTTGCTCCTACCGGGTCAGCTGAGCAGCGAATTTCTATTTAACCACCTGCTATCACGAGAGACCTCAGGGCTGCATGTTTTGAGCCCAGTACTGATCCTGAAAAGCGTTTCCAACCCCACTTACAAGTAAAACTAGCTAAAATGTGCCTCGCTTCTCTTCACTGAAAAGCTGATTCTGAGTACATTTTTAGCATACGTTTGCTCCTGCCGGGTCAGCTGAGCAGCGAATTTCTATTTAACCACCTGCTATCATGAGAGACCTCAGGGCTGCATGTTTTGAGCCCAGTACTGATCCTGAAAAGCGTTTCCAACCCCACTTACAAGTAAAACTAGCTAAAATGTGCCTGGCTGCTATTCACTGAAAAGCTCATTCTCTGTACATTTTTGGCATATGTTTCCTCCTACCGGGTTAGCTGAGCAGAGAGAGAATTTCTATTTAACCACCTGCTTTCATGAGAGACCTCAGAGCTGCATGTTTTGAGCCCAGTACTGAGCCTGAAAAGCATTTCCAACCCCACTTACAAGTAAAACTAGCTAAAATGTGCCTGGCTTCTCTTCACTGAAAAGCTCATTCTGAGTACATTTTTAGCATACGTTTGCTCCTGCCGGGTCAGCTGAGCAGCGAATTTCTATTTAACCACCTGCTATCATGAGAGACCTCAGGGCTGCATGTTTTGAGTCCAGTACTGAGCCTGAAAAGCATTTCCAACCCCACTTACAAGTAAAACTAGCTAAAATGTGCCTGGCTTCTCTTCACTGAAAAGCTCATTCTGAGTACATTTTAAGCATACGTTTGCTCCTGCCGGGTCAGCTGAGCAGCGAATTTCTATTTAACCACCTGCTATCATGAGAGACCTCAGGGCTGCATGTTTTGAGCCCAGTACTGATCCTGAAAAGCGTTTCCAACCCCACTTACAAGTAAAACTAGCTAAAATGTGCCTGGCTGCTATTCACTGAAAAGCTCATTCTGAGTACATTTTTAGCATACGTTTGCTCCTGCCGGGTCAGCTGAGCAGTGAATTTCTATTTAACCACCTGCTTTCATGAGAGACCTCAGGGCTGCATGTTTTGAGCCCAGTATTGATCCTGAAAAGCGTTTTCAACCCCATTTTTAAGTAAAACTAGCTAAAATGTGCCTGGCTTCTCTTCACTGAAAAGCTCATTCTGAGTACATTTTTAGCATACGTTTGCTCCTGCCGGGTCAGCTGAGCAGCGAATTTCTATTTAACCACCTGCTTTCATGAGAGACCTCAGGGCTGCATGTTTTGAGCCCAGTACTGAGCCTGAAAAGCGTTTCCACCCCCACTTACAAGTAAAACTAGCTAAAATGTGCCTGGCTTCTCTTCACTGAAAAGCTCATTCTGAGTACATTTTTAGCATACGTTTGCTCCTGCCGGGTCAGCTGAGCAGCGAATTTCTATTTAACCACCTGCTTTCATGAGAGACCTCAGGGCTGCATGTTTTGAGCCCAGTATTGATCCTGAAAAGCGTTTTCAACCCCATTTACAAGTAAAACTAGCTAAAATGTGCCTGGCTGCTTTTCACTGAAAAGCTCATTCTGAGTACATTTTTAGCATACGTTTGCTCCTGCCGGGTCAGCTGAGCAGCGAATTTCTATTTAACCACCTGCTTTCATGAGAGACCTCAGGGATGCATGTTTTGAGCCCAGCACTGAGCCTGAAAAGCGTTTCCAACCCCACTTACAAGTAAAACTAGCTAAAATGTGCCTCGCTTCTCTTCACTGAAAAGCTGATTCTGAGTACATTTTTAGCATACGTTTGCTCCTGCCGGGTCAGCTGAGCAGCGAATTTCTATTTAACCACCTGCTATCATGAGAGACCTCAGGGCTGCATGTTTTGAGCCCAGTACTGATCCTGAAAAGCGTTTCCAACCCCACTTACAAGTAAAACTAGCTAAAATGTGCCTGGCTGCTATTCACTGAAAAGCTCATTCTCTGTACATTTTTGGCATATGTTTCCTCCTACCGGGTCAGCTGAGCAGAGAATTTCTATTTAACCACCTGCTTTCATGAAAGACCTCAGAGCTGCATGTTTTGAGCCCAGTACTGAGCCTGAAAAGCATTTCCAACCCCACTTACAAGTAAAACTAGCTAAAATGTGCCTCGCTTCTCTTCACTGAAAAGCTCATTCTGAGTACATTTTTAGCATACGTTTGCTCCTGCCGGGTCAGCTGAGCAGCGAATTTCTATTTAACCACCTGCTATCATGAGAGACCTCAGGGCTGCATGTTTTGAGCCCAGTACTGATCCTGAAAAGCGTTTCCAACCCCACTTACAAGTAAAACTAGCTAAAATGTGCCTGGCTGCTATTCACTGAAAAGCTCATTCTCTGTACATTTTTGGCATATGTTTCCTCCTACCGGGTCAGCTGAGCAGAGAATTTCTATTTAACCACCTGCTTTCATGAGAGACCTCAGAGCTGCATGTTTTGAGCCCAGTACTGAGCCTGAAAAGCATTTCCAACCCCACTTACAAGTAAAACTAGCTAAAATGTTCCTGGCTTCTCTTCACTGAAAAGCTCATTCTGAGTACATTTTTAGCATACGTTTGCTCCTGCCGGGTCAGCTGAGCAGAGAATTTCTATTTAACCACCTGCTTTCATGAGAGACCTCAGGGATGCATGTTTTGAGCCCAGCACTGAGCCTGAAAAGCGTTTCCAACCCCACTTACAAGTAAAACTAGCTAAAATGTGCCTGGCTTCTCTTCACTGAAAAGCTGATTCTGAGTACATTTTTAGCATACGTTTGCTCCTGCCGGGTCAGCTGAGCAGCGAATTTCTATTTAACCACCTGCTATCATGAGAGACCTCAGGGCTGCATGTTTTGAGCCCAGTACTGATCCTGAAAAGCGTTTCCAACCCCACTTACAAGTAAAACTAGCTAAAATGTGCCTGGCTGCTATTCACTGAAAAGCTCATTCTCTGTACATTTTTGGCATATGTTTCCTCCTACCGGGTCAGCTGAGCAGAGAATTTCTATTTAACCACCTGCTTTCATGAGAGACCTCAGAGCTGCATGTTTTGAGCCCAGTACTGAGCCTGAAAAGCATTTCCAACCCCACTTACAAGTAAAACTAGCTAAAATGTGCCTGGCTTCTCTTCACTGAAAAGCTCATTCTCAGTACATTTTTAGCATACGTTTGCTCCTGCCGGGTCAGCTGAGCAGCGAATTTCTATTTAACCACCTGCTTTCATGAGAGACCTCAGGGCTGCATGTTTTGAGCCTAGTACTGAGCCTGAAAAGCGTTTCCAACCCCACTTACAAGTAAAACTAGCTAAAATGTGCCTGGCTTCTCTTCACTGAAAAGCTCATTCTGAGTACATTTTTAGCATACGTTTGCTCCTGCCGGGTCAGCTGAGCAGCGAATTTCTATTTAACCACCTGCTATCATGAGAGACCTCAGGGCTGCATGTTTTGAGTCCAGTACTGAGCCTGAAAAGCATTTCCAACCCCACTTACAAGTAAAACTAGCTAAAATGTGCCTGGCTTCTCTTCACTGAAAAGCTCATTCTGAGTACATTTTAAGCATACGTTTGCTCCTGCCGGGTCAGCTGAGCAGCGAATTTCTATTTAACCACCTGCTATCATGAGAGACCTCAGGGCTGCATGTTTTGAGCCCAGTACTGATCCTGAAAAGCGTTTCCAACCCCACTTACAAGTAAAACTAGCTAAAATGTGCCTGGCTTCTCTTCACTGAAAAGCTCATTCTGAGTACATTTTTAGCATACGTTTGCTCCTGCCGGGTCAGCTGAGCAGCGAATTTCTATTTAACCACCTGCTTTCATGAGAGACCTCAGGGCTGCATGTTTTGAGCCCAGTATTGATCCTGAAAAGCGTTTTCAACCCCATTTACAAGTAAAACTAGCTAAAATGTGCCTGGCTGCTTTTCACTAAAAAGCTCATTCTGAGTACATTTTTAGCATACGTTTGCTCCTGCCGGGTCAGCTGAGCAGCGAATTTCTATTTAACCACCTGCTTTCATGAGAGACCTCAGGGATGCATGTTTTGAGCCCAGCACTGAGCCTGAAAAGCGTTTCCAACCCCACTTACAAGTAAAACTAGCTAAAATGTGCCTCGCTTCTCTTCACTGAAAAGCTGATTCTGAGTACATTTTTAGCATACGTTTGCTCTGCCGGGTCAGCTGAGCAGCGAATTTCTATTTAACCACCTGCTATCATGAGAGACCTCAGGGCTGCATGTTTTGAGCCCAGTACTGATCCTGAAAAGCGTTTCCAACCCCACTTACAAGTAAAACTAGCTAAAATGTGCCTGGCTGCTATTTACTGAAAAGCTCATTCTCTGTACATTTTTGGCATATGTTTCCTCCTACCGGGTCAGCTGAGCAGAGAATTTCTATTTAACCACCTGCTTTCATGAGAGACCTCAGAGCTGCATGTTTTGAGCCCAGTACTGAGCCTGAAAAGCATTTCCAACCCCACTTACAAGTAAAACTAGCTAAAATGTGCCTGGCTTCTCTTCACTGAAAAGCTCATTCTGAGTACATTTTTAGCATACGTTTGCTCCTGCCGGGTCAGCTGAGCAGCGAATTTCTATTTAACCACCTGCTATCATGAGAGACCTCAGGGCTGCATGTTTTGAGTCCAGTACTGAGCCTGAAAAGCTTTTCCAACCCCACTTACAAGTAAAACTAGCTAAAATGTGCCTGGCTTCTCTTCACTGAAAAGCTCATTCTGAGTACATTTTTAGCATACGTTTGCTCCTGCCGGGTCAGCTGAGCAGCGAATTTCTATTTAACCACCTGCTATCATGAGAGACCTCAGGGCTGCATGTTTTGAGTCCAGTACTGAGCCTGAAAAGCATTTCCAACCCCACTTACAAGTAAAACTAGCTAAAATGTGCCTGGCTTCTCTTCACTGAAAAGCTCATTCTGAGTACATTTTAAGCATACGTTTGCTCCTGCCGGGTCAGCTGAGCAGCGAATTTCTATTTAACCACCTGCTATCATGAGAGACCTCAGGGCTGCATGTTTTGAGCCCAGTACTGATCCTGAAAAGCGTTTCCAACCCCACTTACAAGTAAAACTAGCTAAAATGTGCCTGGCTTCTCTTCACTGAAAAGCTCATTCTGAGTACATTTTTAGCATACGTTTGCTCCTGCCGGGTCAGCTGAGCAGCGAATTTCTATTTAACCACCTGCTTTCATGAGAGACCTCAGGGCTGCATGTTTTGAGCCCAGTATTGATCCTGAAAAGCGTTTTCAACCCCATTTACAAGTAAAACTAGCTAAAATGTGCCTGGCTGCTTTTCACTAAAAAGCTCATTCGGAGTACATTTTTAGCATACGTTTGCTCCTGCCGGGTCAGCTGAGCAGCGAATTTCTATTTAACCACCTGCTTTCATGAGAGACCTCAGGGATGCATGTTTTGAGCCCAGCACTGAGCCTGAAAAGCGTTTCCAACCCCACTTACAAGTAAAACTAGCTAAAATGTGCCTCGCTTCTCTTCACTGAAAAGCTGATTCTGAGTACATTTTTAGCATACGTTTGCTCTGCCGGGTCAGCTGAGCAGAGAATTTCTATTTAACCACCTGCTTTCATGAGAGACCTCAGAGCTGCATGTTTTGAGCCCAGTACTGAGCCTGAAAAGCATTTCCAACCCCACTTACAAGTAAAACTAGCTAAAATGTGCCTGGCTTCTCTTCACTGAAAAGCTCATTCTGAGTACATTTTTAGCATACGTTTGCTCCTGCCGGGTCAGCTGAGCAGCGAAGTTCTATTTAACCACCTGCTTTCATGAGAGACCTCAGAGCTGCATGTTTTGAGCCCAGTACTGAGCCTGAAAAGCATTTCCAACCCCACTTACAAGTAAAACTAGCTAAAATGTGCCTGGCTTCTCTTCACTGAAAAGCTCATTCTGAGTACATTTTTAGCATACGTTTGCTCCTGCCGGGTCAGCTGAGCAGCGAATTTCTATTTAACCACCTGCTTTCATGAGAGACCTCAGGGCTGCATGTTTTGAGCCCAGTACTGAGCCTGAAAAGCGTTTCCAACCCCACTTACAAGTAAAACTAGCTAAAATGTGCCTGGCTTCTCTTCACTGAAAAGCTCATTCTGAGTACATTTTTAGCATACGTTTGCTCCTGCCGGGTCAGCTGAGCAGCGAATTTCTATTTAACCACCTGCTATCATGAGAGACCTCAGGGCTGCATGTTTTGAGTCCAGTACTGAGCCTGAAAAGCATTTCCAACCCCACTTACAAGTAAAACTAACTAAATGTGCCTGGCTTCTCTTCACTGAAAAGCTCATTCTGAGTACATTTTAAGCATACGTTTGCTCCTGCCGGGTCAGCTGAGCAGCGAATTTCTATTTAACCACCTGCTATCATGAGAGACCTCAGGGCTGCATGTTTTGAGCCCAGTACTGATCCTGAAAAGCGTTTCCAACCCCACTTACAAGTAAAACTAGCTAAAATGTGCCTGGCTTCTCTTCACTGAAAAGCTCGTTCTGAGTACATTTTAAGCATACGTTTGCTCCTGCCGGGTCAGCTGAGCAGCGAATTTCTATTTACCCACCTGCTATCATGAGAGACCTCAGGGCTGCATGTTTTGAGCCCAGTACTGATCCTGAAAAGCGTTTCCAACCCCACTTACAAGTAAAACTAGCTAAAATGTGCCTGGCTGCTATTCACTGAAAAGCTCATTCTGTGTAAAATTTTTGGCATACCTTTGCTCCTAACGGGTCAGCTGAGCAGTGAATTTCTTAACCACCTGCTTTCATGAGAGACCTCAGGGCTGCATGTTTTGAGCCCAGTACTTAGCCTGAAAAGCATTTCCAACCCCACTTACAAGTAAAACTAGCTAAAATGTGCCTGGCTTCTCTTCACTGAAAAGCTCATTCTGAGTACATTTTTAGCATACGTTTGCTCCTGCCGGGTCAGCTGAGCAGCGAATTTCTATTTAACCACCTGCTTTCATGAGAGACCTCAGGGCTGCATGTTTTGAGCCCAGTATTGATCCTGAAAAGCGTTTTCAACCCCATTTACAAGTAAAACTAGCTAAAATGTGCCTGGCTGCTATTCACTGAAAAGCTCATTCTGTGTACATTTTTGGCATACGTTTGCTACTACCGGGTCAGCTGAGCAGCGAATTTCTATTTAACCACCTGCTTTCATGAGAGACCTCAGGGCTGCATGTTTTGAGCCCAGTACTGAGCCTGAAAAGCATTTCCAACCCCACTTACAAGTAAAACTAGCTAAAATGTGCCTGGCTTCTCTTCACTGAAAAGCTCATTCTGAGTACATTTTTAGCATACGTTTGCTCCTGCCGGGTCAGCTGAGCAGCGAATTTCTATTTAACCACCTGCTATCATGAGAGACCTCAGGGCTGCATGTTTTGAGCCCAGTACTGAGCCTGAAAAGCGTTTCCAACCCCACTTACAAGTAAAACTAGCTAAAATGTGCCTGGCTGCTATTTACTGAAAAGCTCATTCTCTGTACATTTTTGGCATATGTTTCCTCCTACCGGGTCAGCTGAGCAGAGAATTTCTATTTAACCACCTGCTTTCATGAGAGACCTCAGAGCTGCATGTTTTGAGCCCAGTACTGAGCCTGAAAAGCATTTCCAACCCCACTTACAAGTAAAACTAGCTAAAATGTGCCTGGCTTCTCTTCACTGAAAAGCTCATTCTGAGTACATTTTTAGCATACGTTTGCTCCTGCCGGGTCAGCTGAGCAGCGAATTTCTATTTAACCACCTGCTATCATGAGAGACCTCAGGGCTGCATGTTTTGAGTCCAGTACTGAGCCTGAAAAGCTTTTCCAACCCCACTTACAAGTAAAACTAGCTAAAATGTGCCTGGCTTCTCTTCACTGAAAAGCTCATTCTGAGTACATTTTTAGCATACGTTTGCTCCTGCCGGGTCAGCTGAGCAGCGAATTTCTATTTAACCACCTGCTATCATGAGAGACCTCAGGGCTGCATGTTTTGAGTCCAGTACTGAGCCTGAAAAGCATTTCCAACCCCACTTACAAGTAAAACTAGCTAAAATGTGCCTGGCTTCTCTTCACTGAAAAGCTCATTCTGAGTACATTTTAAGCATACGTTTGCTCCTGCCGGGTCAGCTGAGCAGCGAATTTCTATTTAACCACCTGCTATCATGAGAGACCTCAGGGCTGCATGTTTTGAGCCCAGTACTGATCCTGAAAAGCGTTTCCAACCCCACTTACAAGTAAAACTAGCTAAAATGTGCCTGGCTTCTCTTCACTGAAAAGCTCATTCTGAGTACATTTTTAGCATACGTTTGCTCCTGCCGGGTCAGCTGAGCAGCGAATTTCTATTTAACCACCTGCTTTCATGAGAGACCTCAGGGCTGCATGTTTTGAGCCCAGTATTGATCCTGAAAAGCGTTTTCAACCCCATTTACAAGTAAAACTAGCTAAAATGTGCCTGGCTGCTTTTCACTAAAAAGCTCATTCGGAGTACATTTTTAGCATACGTTTGCTCCTGCCGGGTCAGCTGAGCAGCGAATTTCTATTTAACCACCTGCTTTCATGAGAGACCTCAGGGATGCATGTTTTGAGCCCAGCACTGAGCCTGAAAAGCGTTTCCAACCCCACTTACAAGTAAAACTAGCTAAAATGTGCCTCGCTTCTCTTCACTGAAAAGCTGATTCTGAGTACATTTTTAGCATACGTTTGCTCTGCCGGGTCAGCTGAGCAGAGAATTTCTATTTAACCACCTGCTTTCATGAGAGACCTCAGAGCTGCATGTTTTGAGCCCAGTACTGAGCCTGAAAAGCATTTCCAACCCCACTTACAAGTAAAACTAGCTAAAATGTGCCTGGCTTCTCTTCACTGAAAAGCTCATTCTGAGTACATTTTTAGCATACGTTTGCTCCTGCCGGGTCAGCTGAGCAGCGAAGTTCTATTTAACCACCTGCTTTCATGAGAGACCTCAGAGCTGCATGTTTTGAGCCCAGTACTGAGCCTGAAAAGCATTTCCAACCCCACTTACAAGTAAAACTAGCTAAAATGTGCCTGGCTTCTCTTCACTGAAAAGCTCATTCTGAGTACATTTTTAGCATACGTTTGCTCCTGCCGGGTCAGCTGAGCAGCGAATTTCTATTTAACCACCTGCTTTCATGAGAGACCTCAGGGCTGCATGTTTTGAGCCCAGTACTGAGCCTGAAAAGCGTTTCCAACCCCACTTACAAGTAAAACTAGCTAAAATGTGCCTGGCTTCTCTTCACTGAAAAGCTCATTCTGAGTACATTTTTAGCATACGTTTGCTCCTGCCGGGTCAGCTGAGCAGCGAATTTCTATTTAACCACCTGCTATCATGAGAGACCTCAGGGCTGCATGTTTTGAGTCCAGTACTGAGCCTGAAAAGCATTTCCAACCCCACTTACAAGTAAAACTAACTAAATGTGCCTGGCTTCTCTTCACTGAAAAGCTCATTCTGAGTACATTTTAAGCATACGTTTGCTCCTGCCGGGTCAGCTGAGCAGCGAATTTCTATTTAACCACCTGCTATCATGAGAGACCTCAGGGCTGCATGTTTTGAGCCCAGTACTGATCCTGAAAAGCGTTTCCAACCCCACTTACAAGTAAAACTAGCTAAAATGTGCCTGGCTTCTCTTCACTGAAAAGCTCGTTCTGAGTACATTTTAAGCATACGTTTGCTCCTGCCGGGTCAGCTGAGCAGCGAATTTCTATTTACCCACCTGCTATCATGAGAGACCTCAGGGCTGCATGTTTTGAGCCCAGTACTGATCCTGAAAAGCGTTTCCAACCCCACTTACAAGTAAAACTAGCTAAAATGTGCCTGGCTGCTATTCACTGAAAAGCTCATTCTGTGTAAAATTTTTGGCATACCTTTGCTCCTAACGGGTCAGCTGAGCAGTGAATTTCTTAACCACCTGCTTTCATGAGAGACCTCAGGGCTGCATGTTTTGAGCCCAGTACTTAGCCTGAAAAGCATTTCCAACCCCACTTACAAGTAAAACTAGCTAAAATGTGCCTGGCTTCTCTTCACTGAAAAGCTCATTCTGAGTACATTTTTAGCATACGTTTGCTCCTGCCGGGTCAGCTGAGCAGCGAATTTCTATTTAACCACCTGCTTTCATGAGAGACCTCAGGGCTGCATGTTTTGAGCCCAGTATTGATCCTGAAAAGCGTTTTCAACCCCATTTACAAGTAAAACTAGCTAAAATGTGCCTGGCTGCTATTCACTGAAAAGCTCATTCTGTGTACATTTTTGGCATACGTTTGCTACTACCGGGTCAGCTGAGCAGCGAATTTCTATTTAACCACCTGCTTTCATGAGAGACCTCAGGGCTGCATGTTTTGAGCCCAGTACTGAGCCTGAAAAGCATTTCCAACCCCACTTACAAGTAAAACTAGCTAAAATGTGCCTGGCTTCTCTTCACTGAAAAGCTCATTCTGAGTACATTTTTAGCATACGTTTGCTCCTGCCGGGTCAGCTGAGCAGCGAATTTCTATTTAATCACCTGCTATCATGAGAGACCTCAGGGCTGCATGTTTTGAGCCCAGTACTGAGCCTGAAAAGCATTTCCAACCCCACTTACAAGTAAAACTAGCTAAAATGTGCCTGGCTTCTCTTCACTGAAAAGCTCATTCTGAGTACATTTTAAGCATACGTTTGCTCCTACCGGGTCAGCTGAGCAGCGAATTTCTATTTAACCACCTGCTATCACGAGAGACCTCAGGGCTGCATGTTTTGAGCCCAGTACTGATCCTGAAAAGCGTTTCCAACCCCACTTACAAGTAAAACTAGCTAAAATGTGCCTCGCTTCTCTTCACTGAAAAGCTGATTCTGAGTACATTTTTAGCATACGTTTGCTCCTGCCGGGTCAGCTGAGCAGCGAATTTCTATTTAACCACCTGCTATCATGAGAGACCTCAGGGCTGCATGTTTTGAGCCCAGTACTGATCCTGAAAAGCGTTTCCAACCCCACTTACAAGTAAAACTAGCTAAAATGTGCCTGGCTGCTATTCACTGAAAAGCTCATTCTCTGTACATTTTTGGCATATGTTTCCTCCTACCGGGTTAGCTGAGCAGAGAGAGAATTTCTATTTAACCACCTGCTTTCATGAGAGACCTCAGAGCTGCATGTTTTGAGCCCAGTACTGAGCCTGAAAAGCATTTCCAACCCCACTTACAAGTAAAACTAGCTAAAATGTGCCTGGCTTCTCTTCACTGAAAAGCTCATTCTGAGTACATTTTTAGCATACGTTTGCTCCTGCCGGGTCAGCTGAGCAGCGAATTTCTATTTAACCACCTGCTATCATGAGAGACCTCAGGGCTGCATGTTTTGAGTCCAGTACTGAGCCTGAAAAGCATTTCCAACCCCACTTACAAGTAAAACTAGCTAAAATGTGCCTGGCTTCTCTTCACTGAAAAGCTCATTCTGAGTACATTTTAAGCATACGTTTGCTCCTGCCGGGTCAGCTGAGCAGCGAATTTCTAATTAACCACCTGCTATCATGAGAGACCTCAGGGCTGCATGTTTTGAGCCCAGTACTGATCCTGAAAAGCGTTTCCAACCCCACTTACAAGTAAAACTAGCTAAAATGTGCCTGGCTGCTATTCACTGAAAGGCTCATTCTGTGTAAAATTTTTGGCATACCTTTGCTCCTACCGGGTCAGCTGAGCAGTGAATTTCTATTTAACCACCTGCTTTCATGAGAGACCTCAGGGCTGCATGTTTTGAGCCCAGTACTGAGCCTGAAAAGCATTTCCAACCCCACTTACAAGTAAAACTAGCTAAAATGTGCCTGGCTTCTCTTCACTGAAAAGCTCATTCTGAGTACATTTTTAGCATACGTTTGCTCCTGCCGGGTCAGCTGAGCAGCGAATTTCTATTTAACCACCTGCTTTCATGAGAGACCTCAGGGCTGCATGTTTTGAGCCCAGTATTGATCCTGAAAAGCGTTTTCAACCCCATTTACAAGTAAAACTAGCTAAAATGTGCCTGGCTTCTCTTCACTGAAAAGCTCATTCTGAGTACATTTTTAGCATACGTTTGCTCCTGCCGGGTCAGCTGAGCAGCGAATTTCTATTTAACCACCTGCTTTCATGAGAGACCTCAGGGCTGCATGTTTTGAGCCCAGTAGTGAGCCTGAAAAGCGTTTCCACCCCCACTTACAAGTAAAACTAGCTAAAATGTGCCTGGCTTCTCTTCACTGAAAAGCTCATTCTGAGTACATTTTTAGCATACGTTTGCTCCTGCCGGGTCAGCTGAGCAGCGAATTTCTATTTAACCACCTGCTATCATGAGAGACCTCAGGGCTGCATGTTTTGAGTCCAGTACTGAGCCTGAAAAGCATTTCCAACCCCACTTACAAGTAAAACTAGCTAAAATGTGCCTGGCTTCTCTTCACTGAAAAGCTCATTCTGAGTACATTTTAAGCATACGTTTGCTCCTGCCGGGTCAGCTGAGCAGCGAATTTCTATTTAACCACCTGCTATCATGAGAGACCTCAGGGCTGCATGTTTTGAGCCCAGTACTGATCCTGAAAAGCGTTTCCAACCCCACTTACAAGTAAAACTAGCTAAAATGTGCCTGGCTTCTCTTCACTGAAAAGCTCATTCTGAGTACATTTTTAGCATACGTTTGCTCCTGCCGGGTCAGCTGAGCAGCGAATTTCTATTTAACCACCTGCTTTCATGAGAGACCTCAGGGATGCATGTTTTGAGCCCAGCACTGAGCCTGAAAAGCGTTTCCAACCCCACTTACAAGTAAAACTAGCTAAAATGTGCCTCGCTTCCATTCACTGAAAAGCTGATTCTGAGTACATTTTTAGCATACGTTTGCTCCTGCCGGGTCAGCTGAGCAGCGAATTTCTATTTAACCACCTGCTATCATGAGAGACCTCAGGGCTGCATGTTTTGAGCCCAGTACTGATCCTGAAAAGCGTTTCCAACCCCACTTACAAGTAAAACTAGCTAAAATGTGCCTGGCTGCTATTCACTGAAAAGCTCATTCTCTGTACATTTTTGGCATATGTTTCCTCCTACCGGGTTAGCTGAGCAGAGAGAGAATTTCTATTTAACCACCTGCTTTCATGAGAGACCTCAGAGCTGCATGTTTTGAGCCCAGTACTGAGCCTGAAAAGCATTTCCAACCCCACTTACAAGTAAAACTAGCTAAAATGTGCCTGGCTTCTCTTCACTGAAAAGCTCATTCTGAGTACATTTTTAGCATACGTTTGCTCCTGCCGGGTCAGCTGAGCAGCGAATTTCTATTTAACCACCTGCTATCATGAGAGACCTCAGGGCTGCATGTTTTGAGTCCAGTACTGAGCCTGAAAAGCATTTCCAACCCCACTTACAAGTAAAACTAGCTAAAATGTGCCTGGCTTCTCTTCACTGAAAAGCTCATTCTGAGTACATTTTAAGCATACGTTTGCTCCTGCCGGGTCAGCTGAGCAGCGAATTTCTATTTAACCACCTGCTATCATGAGAGACCTCAGGGCTGCATGTTTTGAGCCCAGTACTGATCCTGAAAAGCGTTTCCAACCCCACTTACAAGTAAAACTAGCTAAAATGTGCCTGGCTGCTATTCACTGAAAGGCTCATTCTGTGTAAAATTTTTGGCATACCTTTGCTCCTACCGGGTCAGCTGAGCAGTGAATTTCTATTTAACCACCTGCTTTCATGAGAGACCTCAGCGCTGCATGTTTTGAGCCCAGTACTGAGCCTGAAAAGCATTTCCAACCCCACTTACAAGTAAAACTAGCTAAAATGTGCCTGGCTTCTCTTCACTGAAAAGCTCATTCTGAGTACATTTTTAGCATACGTTTGCTCCTGCCGGGTCAGCTGAGCAGCGAATTTCTATTTAACCACCTGCTTTCATGAGAGACCTCAGGGCTGCATGTTTTGAGCCCAGTATTGATCCTGAAAAGCGTTTTCAACCCCATTTACAAGTAAAACTAGCTAAAATGTGCCTGGCTTCTCTTCACTGAAAAGCTCATTCTGAGTACATTTTTAGCATACGTTTGCTCCTGCCGGGTCAGCTGAGCAGCGAATTTCTATTTAACCACCTGCTTTCATGAGAGACCTCAGGGCTGCATGTTTTGAGCCCAGTAGTGAGCCTGAAAAGCGTTTCCACCCCCACTTACAAGTAAAACTAGCTAAAATGTGCCTGGCTTATCTTCACTGAAAAGCTCATTCTGAGTACATTTTTAGCATACGTTTGCTCCTGCCGGGTCAGCTGAGCAGCGAATTTCTATTTAACCACCTGCTATCATGAGAGACCTCAGGGCTGCATGTTTTGAGTCCAGTACTGAGCCTGAAAAGCATTTCCAACCCCACTTACAAGTAAAACTAGCTAAAATGTGCCTGGCTTCTCTTCACTGAAAAGCTCATTCTGAGTACATTTTAAGCATACGTTTGCTCCTGCCGGGTCAGCTGAGCAGCGAATTTCTATTTAACCACCTGCTATCATGAGAGACCTCAGGGCTGCATGTTTTGAGCCCAGTACTGATCCTGAAAAGCGTTTCCAACCCCACTTACAAGTAAAACTAGCTAAAATGTGCCTGGCTTCTCTTCACTGAAAAGCTCATTCTGAGTACATTTTTAGCATACGTTTGCTCCTGCCGGGTCAGCTGAGCAGCGAATTTCTATTTAACCACCTGCTTTCATGAGAGACCTCAGGGATGCATGTTTTGAGCCCAGCACTGAGCCTGAAAAGCGTTTCCAACCCCACTTACAAGTAAAACTAGCTAAAATGTGCCTCGCTTCCATTCACTGAAAAGCTGATTCTGAGTACATTTTTAGCATACGTTTGCTCCTGCCGGGTCAGCTGAGCAGCGAATTTCTATTTAACCACCTGCTATCATGAGAGACCTCAGGGCTGCATGTTTTGAGCCCAGTACTGATCCTGAAAAGCGTTTCCAACCCCACTTACAAGTAAAACTAGCTAAAATGTGCCTGGCTTCTCTTCACTGAAAAGCTCATTCTGAGTACATTTTTAGCATACGTTTGCTCCTGCCGGGTCAGCTGAGCAGCGAATTTCTATTTAACCACCTGCTTTCATGAGAGACCTCAGGGCTGCATGTTTTGAGCCCAGTACTGAGCCTGAAAAGCGTTTCCAACCCCACTTACAAGTAAAACTAGCTAAAATGTGCCTGGCTTCTCTTCACTGAAAAGCTCATTCTGAGTACATTTTTAGCATACGTTTGCTCCTGCCGGGTCAGCTGAGCAGCGAATTTCTATTTAACCACCTGCTATCATGAGAGACCTCAGGGCTGCATGTTTTGAGTCCAGTACTGAGCCTGAAAAGCATTTCCAACCCCACTTACAAGTAAAACTAACTAAAATGTGCCTGGCTTCTCTTCACTGAAAAGCTCATTCTGAGTACATTTTAAGCATACGTTTGCTCCTGCCGGGTCAGCTGAGCAGCGAATTTCTATTTAACCACCTGCTATCATGAGAGACCTCAGGGCTGCATGTTTTGAGCCCAGTACTGATCCTGAAAAGCGTTTCCAACCCCACTTACAAGTAAAACTAGCTGAAATGTGCCTGGCTTCTCTTCACTGAAAAGCTCATTCTGAGTACATTTTAAGCATACGTTTGCTCCTGCCGGGTCAGCTGAGCAGCGAATTTCTATTTAACCACCTGCTATCATGAGAGACCTCAGGGCTGCATGTTTTGAGCCCAGTACTGATCCTGAAATGCGTTTCCAACCCCACTTACAAGTAAAACTAGCTAAAATGTGCCTGGCTTCTCTTCACTGAAAAGCTCGTTCTGAGTACATTTTAAGCATACGTTTGCTCCTGCCGGGTCAGCTGAGCAGCGAATTTCTATTTAACCACCTGCTATCATGAGAGACCTCAGGGCTGCATGTTTTGAGCCCAGTACTGATCCTGAAAAGCGTTTCCAACCCCACTTACAAGTAAAACTAGCTAAAATGTGCCTGGCTGCTATTCACTGAAAAGCTCATTCTGTGTAAAATTTTTGGCATACCTTTGCTCCTACCGGGTCAGCTGAGCAGTGAATTTCTTAACCACCTGCTTTCATGAGAGACCTCAGGGCTGCATGTTTTGAGCCCAGTACTTAGCCTGAAAAGCATTTCCAACCCCACTTACAAGTAAAACTAGCTAAAATGTGCCTGGCTTCTCTTCACTGAAAAGCTCATTCTGAGTACATTTTTAGCATACGTTTGCTCCTGCCGGGTCAGCTGAGCAGCGAATTTCTATTTAACCACCTGCTTTCATGAGAGACCTCAGGGCTGCATGTTTTGAGCCCAGTATTGATCCTGAAAAGCATTTTCAACCCCATTTACAAGTAAAACTAGCTAAAATGTGCCTGGCTGCTATTCACTGAAAAGCTCATTCTGTGTACATTTTTGGCATACGTTTGCTACTACCGGGTCAGCTGAGCAGCGAATTTCTATTTAACCACCTGCTTTCATGAGAGACCTCAGGGCTGCATGTTTTGAGCCCAGTACTGAGCCTGAAAACCATTTCCAACCCCACTTACAAGTAAAACTAGCTAAAATGTGCCTGGCTTCTCTTCACTGAAAAGCTCATTCTGAGTACATTTTTAGCATACGTTTGCTCCTGCCGGGTCAGCTGAGCAGCGAATTTCTATTTAACCACCTGCTTTCATGAGAGACCTCAGGGCTGCATGTTTTGAGCCCAGTATTGATCCTGAAAAGCGTTTTCAACCCCATTTACAAGTAAAACTAGCTAAAATGTGCCTGGCTGCTATTCACTGAAAAGCTCATTCTGTGTACATTTTTGGCATACGTTTGCTACTACCGGGTCAGCTGAGCAGCAAATTTCTATTTAACCACCTGCTTTCATGAGAGACCTCAGGGCTGCATGTTTTGAGCCCAGTACTGAGCCTGAAAAGCATTTCCAACCCCACTTACAAGTAAAACTAGCTAAAATGTGCCTGGCTTCTCTTCACTGAAAAGCTCATTCTGAGTACAATGTTTAGCATACGTTTGCTCCTGCCGGGTCAGCTGAGCAGCGAATTTCTATTTAATCACCTGCTATCATGAGAGACCTCAGGGCTGCATGTTTTGAGCCCAGTACTGAGCCTGAAAAGCATTTCCAACCCCACTTACAAGTAAAACTAGCTAAAATGTGCCTGGCTTCTCTTCACTGAAAAGCTCATTCTGAGTACATTTTAAGCATACGTTTGCTCCTACCGGGTCAGCTGAGCAGCGAATTTCTATTTAACCACCTGCTATCACGAGAGACCTCAGGGCTGCATGTTTTGAGCCCAGTACTGATCCTGAAAAGCGTTTCCAACCCCACTTACAAGTAAAACTAGCTAAAATGTGCCTCGCTTCTCTTCACTGAAAAGCTGATTCTGAGTACATTTTTAGCATACGTTTGCTCCTGCCGGGTCAGCTGAGCAGCGAATTTCTATTTAACCACCTGCTATCATGAGAGACCTCAGGGCTGCATGTTTTGAGCCCAGTACTGATCCTGAAAAGCGTTTCCAACCCCACTTACAAGTAAAACTAGCTAAAATGTGCCTGGCTGCTATTCACTGAAAAGCTCATTCTCTGTACATTTTTGGCATATGTTTCCTCCTACCGGGTTAGCTGAGCAGAGAGAGAATTTCTATTTAACCACCTGCTTTCATGAGAGACCTCAGAGCTGCATGTTTTGAGCCCAGTACTGAGCCTGACAAGCATTTCCAACCCCACTTACAAGTAAAACTAGCTAAAATGTGCCTGGCTTCTCTTCACTGAAAAGCTCATTCTGAGTACATTTTTAGCATACGTTTGCTCCTGCCGGGTCAGCTGAGCAGCGAATTTCTATTTAACCACCTGCTATCATGAGAGACCTCAGGGCTGCATGTTTTGAGTCCAGTACTGAGCCTGAAAAGCATTTCCAACCCCACTTACAAGTAAAACTAGCTAAAATGTGCCTGGCTTCTCTTCACTGAAAAGCTCATTCTGAGTACATTTTAAGCATACGTTTGCTCCTGCCGGGTCAGCTGAGCAGCGAATTTCTATTTAACCACCTGCTATCATGAGAGACCTCAGGGCTGCATGTTTTGAGCCCAGTACTGATCCTGAAAAGCGTTTCCAACCCCACTTACAAGTAAAACTAGCTAAAATGTGCCTGGCTGCTATTCACTGAAAGGCTCATTCTGTGTAAAATTTTTGGCATACCTTTGCTCCTACCGGGTCAGCTGAGCAGTGAATTTCTATTTAACCACCTGCTTTCATGAGAGACCTCAGGGCTGCATGTTTTGAGCCCAGTACTGAGCCTGAAAAGCATTTCCAACCCCACTTACAAGTAAAACTAGCTAAAATGTGCCTGGCTTCTCTTCACTGAAAAGCTCATTCTGAGTACATTTTTAGCATACGTTTGCTCCTGCCGGGTCAGCTGAGCAGCGAATTTCTATTTAACCACCTGCTTTCATGAGAGACCTCAGGGCTGCATGTTTTGAGCCCAGTAGTGAGCCTGAAAAGCGTTTCCACCCCCACTTACAAGTAAAACTAGCTAAAATGTGCCTGGCTTCTCTTCACTGAAAAGCTCATTCTGAGTACATTTTTAGCATACGTTTGCTCCTGCCGGGTCAGCTGAGCAGCGAATTTCTATTTAACCACCTGCTATCATGAGAGACCTCAGGGCTGCATGTTTTGAGTCCAGTACTGAGCCTGAAAAGCATTTCCAACCCCACTTACAAGTAAAACTAGCTAAAATGTGCCTGGCTTCTCTTCACTGAAAAGCTCATTCTGAGTACATTTTAAGCATACGTTTGCTCCTGCCGGGTCAGCTGAGCAGCGAATTTCTATTTAACCACCTGCTATCATGAGAGACCTCAGGGCTGCATGTTTTGAGCCCAGTACTGATCCTGAAAAGCGTTTAAACCCCACTTACAAGTAAAACTAGCTAAAATGTGCCTGGCTTCTCTTCACTGAAAAGCTCATTCTGAGTACATTTTTAGCATACGTTTGCTCCTGCCGGGTCAGCTGAGCAGCGAATTTCTATTTAACCACCTGCTTTCATGAGAGACCTCAGGGATGCATGTTTTGAGCCCAGCACTGAGCCTGAAAAGCGTTTCCAACCCCACTTACAAGTAAAACTAGCTAAAATGTGCCTCGCTTCCATTCACTGAAAAGCTGATTCTGAGTACATTTTTAGCATACGTTTGCTCCTGCCGGGTCAGCTGAGCAGCGAATTTCTATTTAACCACCTGCTATCATGAGAGACCTCAGGGCTGCATGTTTTGAGCCCAGTACTGATCCTGAAAAGCGTTTCCAACCCCACTTACAAGTAAAACTAGCTAAAATGTGCCTGGCTTCTCTTCACTGAAAAGCTCATTCTGAGTACATTTTTAGCATACGTTTGCTCCTGCCGGGTCAGCTGAGCAGCGAATTTCTATTTAACCACCTGCTTTCATGAGAGACCTCAGGGCTGCATGTTTTGAGCCCAGTACTGAGCCTGAAAAGCGTTTCCAACCCCACTTACAAGTAAAACTAGCTAAAATGTGCCTGGCTTCTCTTCACTGAAAAGCTCATTCTGAGTACATTTTTAGCATACGTTTGCTCCTGCCGGGTCAGCTGAGCAGCGAATTTCTATTTAACCACCTGCTATCATGAGAGACCTCAGGGCTGCATGTTTTGAGTCCAGTACTGAGCCTGAAAAGCATTTCCAACCCCACTTACAAGTAAAACTAACTAAAATGTGCCTGGCTTCTCTTCACTGAAAAGCTCATTCTGAGTACATTTTAAGCATACGTTTGCTCCTGCCGGGTCAGCTGAGCAGCGAATTTCTATTTAACCACCTGCTATCATGAGAGACCTCAGGGCTGCATGTTTTGAGCCCAGTACTGATCCTGAAAAGCGTTTCCAACCCCACTTACAAGTAAAACTAGCTGAAATGTGCCTGGCTTCTCTTCACTGAAAAGCTCATTCTGAGTACATTTTAAGCATACAATTGCTCCTGCCGGGTCAGCTGAGCAGCGAATTTCTATTTAACCACCTGCTATCATGAGAGACCTCAGGGCTGCATGTTTTGAGCCCAGTACTGATCCTGAAAAGCGTTTCCAACCCCACTTACAAGTAAAACTAGCTAAAATGTGCCTGGCTGCTATTCACTGAAAAGCTCATTCTGTGTAAAATTTTTGGCATACCTTTGCTCCTACCGGGTCAGCTGAGCAGTGAATTTCTATTTAACCACCTGCTTTCATGAGAGACCTCAGGGCTGCATGTTTTGAGCCCAGTACTTAGCCTGAAAAGCATTTCCAACCCCACTTACAAGTAAAACTAGCTAAAATGTGCCTGGCTTCTCTTCACTGAAAAGCTCATTCTGAGTACATTTTTAGCATACGTTTGCTCCTGCCGGGTCAGCTGAGCAGCGAATTTCTATTTAACCACCTGCTTTCATGAGAGACCTCAGGGATGCATGTTTTGAGCCCAGCACTGAGCCTGAAAAGCGTTTCCAACCCCACTTACAAGTAAAACTAGCTAAAATGTGCCTGGCTTCTCTTCACTGAAAAGCTCATTCTGAGTACATTTTTAGCATATGTTTGCTCCTGCCGGGTCAGCTGAGCAGCGAATTTCTATTTAACCACCTGCTTTCATGAGAGACCTCAGGGCTGCATGTTTTGAGCCCAGTATTGATCCTGAAAAGCGTTTTCAACCCCATTTACAAGTAAAACTAGCTAAAATGTGCCTGGCTGCTATTCACTGAAAAGCTCATTCTGTGTACATTTTTGGCATACGTTTGCTACTACCGGGTCAGCTGAGCAGCGATTTCTATTTACACCTGCTTTCATGAGAGACCTCAGGGCTGCATGTTTTGAGCCCAGTACTGAGCCTGAAAAGCATTTCCAACCCCACTTACAAGTAAAACTAGCTAAAATGTGCCTGGCTTCTCTTCACTGAAAAGCTCATTCTGAGTACATTTTTAGCATACGTTTGCTCCTGCCGGGTCAGCTGAGCAGCGAATTTCTATTTAATCACCTGCTATCATGAGAGACCTCAGGGCTGCATGTTTTGAGCCCAGTACTGAGCCTGAAAAGCATTTCCAACCCCACTTACAAGTAAAACTAGCTAAAATGTGCCTGGCTTCTCTTCACTGAAAAGCTCATTCTGAGTACATTTTAAGCATACGTTTGCTCCTGCCGGGTCAGCTGAGCAGCGAATTTCTATTTAACCACCTGCTTTCATGAGAGACCTCAGGGCTGCATGTTTTGAGCCCAGTATTGATCCTGAAAAGCGTTTTCAACCCCATTTACAAGTAAAACTAGCTAAAATGTGCCTGGCTGCTTTTCACTGAAAAGCTCATTCTGAGTACATTTTTAGCATACGTTTGCTCCTGCCGGGTCAGCTGAGCAGCGAATTTCTATTTAACCACCTGCTTTCATGAGAGACCTCAGGGATGCATGTTTTGAGCCCAGCACTGAGCCTGAAAAGCTTTTCCAACCCCACTTACAAGTAAAACTAGCTAAAATGTGCATTGCTTCTCTTCACTGAAAAGCTGATTCTGAGTACATTTTTAGCATACGTTTGCTCCTGCCGGGTCAGCTGAGCAGCGAATTTCTATTTAACTACCTGCTATCATGAGAGACCTCAGGGCTGCATGTTTTGAGCCCAGTACTGATCCTGAAAAGCGTTTCCAACCCCACTTACAAGTAAAACTAGCAAAAATGTGCCTGGCTGCTATTCACTGAAAAGCTCATTCTCTGTACATTTTTGGCATATGTTTCCTCCTACCGGGTCAGCTGAGCAGAGAGAGAATTTCTATTTAACCACCTGCTTTCATGAGAGACCTCAGAGCTGCATGTTTTGAGCCCAGTACTGAGCCTGAAAAGCATTTCCAACCCCACTTACAAGTAAAACTAGCTAAAATGTGCCTGGCTTCTCTTCACTGAAAAGCTCATTCTGAGTACATTTTTAGCATACGTTTGCTCCTGCCGGGTCAGCTGAGCAGCGAATTTCTATTTAACCACCTGCTATCATGAGAGATCTCAGGGCTGCATGTTTTGAGTCCAGTACTGAGCCTGAAAAGCATTTCCAACCCCACTTACAAGTAAAACTAGCTAAAATGTGCCTGGCTGCTATTCACTGAAAAGCTCATTCTGAGTACATTTTTAGCATATGTTTGCTCCTGCCGGGTCAGCTGAGCAGTGAATTTCTATTTAACCACCTGCTTTCATGAGAGACCTCAGGGCTGCATGTTTTGAGCCCAGTATTGATCCTGAAAAGCGTTTTCAACCCCATTTACAAGTAAAACTAGCTAAAATGTGCCTGGCTTCTCTTCACTGAAAAGCTCATTCTGAGTACATTTTTAGCATACGTTTGCTCCTGCCGGGTCAGCTGAGCAGCGAATTTCTATTTAACCACCTGCTTTCATGAGAGACCTCAGGGCTGCATGTTTTGAGCCCAGTACTGAGCCTGAAAAGCGTTTCCACCCCCACTTACAAGTAAAACTAGCTAAAATGTGCCTGGCTTCTCTTCACTGAAAAGCTCATTCTGAGTACATTTTTAGCATACGTTTGCTCCTGCCGGGTCAGCTGAGCAGCGAATTTCTATTTAACCACCTGCTATCATGAGAGACCTCAGGGCTGCATGTTTTGAGTCCAGTACTGAGCCTGAAAAGCATTTCCAACCCCACTTACAAGTAAAACTAGCTAAAATGTGCCTGGCTTCTCTTCACTGAAAAGCTCATTCTGAGTACATTTTAAGCATACGTTTGCTCCTGCCGGGTCAGCTGAGCAGTGAATTTCTATTTAACCACCTGCTATCATGAGAGACCTCAGGGCTGCATGTTTTGAGCCCAGTACTGATCCTGAAAAGCGTTTCCAACCCCACTTACAAGTAAAACTAGCTAAAATGTGCCTGGCTGCTATTCACTGAAAAGCTCATTCTGAGTACATTTTTAGCATACGTTTGCTCCTGCCGGGTCAGCTGAGCAGTGAATTTCTATTTAACCACCTGCTTTCATGAGAGACCTCAGGGCTGCATGTTTTGAGCCCAGTATTGATCCTGAAAAGCGTTTTCAACCCCATTTACAAGTAAAACTAGCTAAAATGTGCCTGGCTTCTCTTCACTGAAAAGCTCATTCTGAGTACATTTTTAGCATACGTTTGCTCCTGCCGGGTCAGCTGAGCAGCGAATTTCTATTTAACCACCTGCTTTCATGAGAGACCTCAGGGCTGCATGTTTTGAGCCCAGTACTGAGCCTGAAACGCGTTTCCACCCCCACTTACAAGTAAAACTAGCTAAAATGTGCCTGGCTTCTCTTCACTGAAAAGCTCATTCTGAGTACATTTTTAGCATACGTTTGCTCCTGCCGGGTCAGCTGAGCAGCGAATTTCTATTTAACCACCTGCTATCATGAGAGACCTCAGGGCTGCATGTTTTGAGTCCAGTACTGAGCCTGAAAAGCATTTCCAACCCCACTTACAAGTAAAACTAGCTAAAATGTGCCTGGCTTCTCTTCACTGAAAAGCTCATTCTGAGTACATTTTAAGCATACGTTTGCTCCTGCCGGGTCAGCTGAGCAGCGAATTTCTATTTAACCACCTGCTATCATGAGAGACCTCAGGGCTGCATGTTTTGAGCCCAGTACTGATCCTGAAAAGCGTTTCCAACCCCACTTACAAGTAAAACTAGCTAAAATGTGCCTGGCTTCTCTTCACTGAAAAGCTCATTCTGAGTAAATTTTTAGCATACGTTTGCTCCTGCCGGGTCAGCTGAGCAGCGAATTTCTATTTAACCACCTGCTTTCATGAGAGACCTCAGGGATGCATGTTTTGAGCCCAGCACTGAGCCTGAAAAGCGTTTCCAACCCCACTTACAAGTAAAACTAGCTAAAATGTGCCTCGCTTCCATCCACTGAAAAGCTGATTCTGAGTACATTTTTAGCATACGTTTGCTCCTGCCGGGTCAGCTGAGCATCGAATTTCTATTTAACCACCTGCTATCATGAGAGACCTCAGGGCTGCATGTTTTGAGCCCAGTACTGATCCTGAAAAGCGTTTCCAACCCCACTTACAAGTAAAACTAGCTAAAATGTGCCTGGCTGCTATTCACTGAAAAGCTCATTCTGAGTACATTTTTAGCATACGTTTGCTCCTGCCGGGTCAGCTGAGCAGCGAATTTCTATTTAACCACCTGCTTTCATGAGAGACCTCAGGGCTGCATGTTTTGAGCCCAGCACTGAGCCTGAAAAGCTTTTCCAACCCCACTTACAAGTAAAACTAGCTAAAATGTGCCTCGCTTCTCTTCACTGAAAAGCTGATTCTGAGTACATTTTTAGCATACGTTTGCTCCTGCCGGGTCAGCTGAGCAGCGAATTTTTATTTAACCACCTGCTATCATGAGAGACCTCAGGGCTGCATGTTTTGAGCCCAGTACTGATCCTGAAAAGCGTTTCCAACCCCACTTACAAGTAAAACTAGCTAAAATGTGCCTGGCTGCTATTCACTGAAAAGCTCATTCTCTGTACATTTTTGGCATATGTTTCCTCCTACCGGGTCAGCTGAGCAGAGAGAGAATTTCTATTTAACCACCTGCTTTCATGAGAGACCTCAGAGCTGCATGTTTTGAGCCCAGTACTGAGCCTGAAAAGCATTTCCAACCCCACTTACAAGTAAAACTAGCTAAAATGTGCCTGGCTTCTCTTCACTGAAAAGCTCATTCTGAGTACATTTTAAGCATACGTTTGCTCCTGCCGGGTCAGCTGAGCAGCGAATTTCTATTTAACCACCTGCTTTCATGAGAGACCTCAGGGCTGCATGTTTTGAGCCCAGTATTGATCCTGAAAAGCGTTTTCAACCCCATTTACAAGTAAAACTAGCTAAAATGTGCCTGGCTTCTCTTCACTGAAAAGCTCATTCTGAGTACATTTTTAGCATACGTTTGCTCCTGCCGGGTCAGCTGAGCAGCGAATTTCTATTTAACCACCTGCTTTCATGAGAGACCTCAGGGCTGCATGTTTTGAGCCCAGTAGTGAGCCTGAAAAGCGTTTCCACCCCCACTTACAAGTAAAACTAGCTAAAATGTGCCTGGCTTCTCTTCACTGAAAAGCTCATTCTGAGTACATTTTTAGCATACGTTTGCTCCTGCCGGGTCAGCTGAGCAGCGAATTTCTATTTAACCACCTGCTATCATGAGAGACCTCAGGGCTGCATGTTTTGAGTCCAGTACTGAGCCTGAAAAGCATTTCCAACCCCACTTACAAGTAAAACTAGCTAAAATGTGCCTGGCTTCTCTTCACTGAAAAGCTCATTCTGAGTACATTTTAAGCATACGTTTGCTCCTGCCGGGTCAGCTGAGCAGCGAATTTCTATTTAACCACCTGCTATCATGAGAGACCTCAGGGCTGCATGTTTTGAGCCCAGTACTGATCCTGAAAAGCGTTTCCAACCCCACTTACAAGTAAAACTAGCTAAAATGTGCCTGGCTTCTCTTCACTGAAAAGCTCATTCTGAGTACATTTTTAGCATACGTTTGCTCCTGCCGGGTCAGCTGAGCAGCGAATTTCTATTTAACCACCTGCTTTCATGAGAGACCTCAGGGATGCATGTTTTGAGCCCAGCACTGAGCCTGAAAAGCGTTTCCAACCCCACTTACAAGTAAAACTAGCTAAAATGTGCCTCGCTTCCATTCACTGAAAAGCTGATTCTGAGTACATTTTTAGCATACGTTTGCTCCTGCCGGGTCAGCTGAGCAGCGAATTTCTATTTAACCACCTGCTATCATGAGAGACCTCAGGGCTGCATGTTTTGAGCCCAGTACTGATCCTGAAAAGCGTTTCCAACCCCACTTACAAGTAAAACTAGCTAAAATGTGCCTGGCTGCTATTCACTGAAAAGCTCATTCTCTGTACATTTTTGGCATATGTTTCCTCCTACCGGGTCAGCTGAGCAGAGAATTTCTATTTAACCACCTGCTTTCATGAGAGACCTCAGAGCTGCATGTTTTGAGCCCAGTACTGAGCCTGAAAAGCATTTCCAACCCCACTTACAAGTAAAACTAGCTAAAATGTGCCTGGCTTCTCTTCACTGAAAAGCTCATTCTGAGTACATTTTTAGCATACGTTTGCTCCTGCCGGGTCAGCTGAGCAGCAAATTTCTATTTAACCACCTGCTTTCATGAGAGACCTCAGGGCTGCATGTTTTGAGCCCAGTACTGAGCCTGAAAAGCGTTTCCAACCCCACTTACAAGTAAAACTAGCTAAAATGTGCCTGGCTTCTCTTCACTGAAAAGCTCATTCTGAGTACATTTTTAGCATACGTTTGCTCCTGCCGGGTCAGCTGAGCAGCGAATTTCTATTTAACCACCTGCTATCATGAGAGACCTCAGGGCTGTATGTTTTGAGTCCAGTACTGAGCCTGAAAAGCATTTCCAACCCCACTTACAAGTAAAACTAACTAAAATGTGCCTGGCTTCTCTTCACTGAAAAGCTCATTCTGAGTACATTTTAAGCATACGTTTGCTCCTGCCGGGTCAGCTGAGCAGCGAATTTCTATTTAACCACCTGCTTTCATGAGAGACCTCAGGGCTGCATGTTTTGAGCCCAGTATTGATCCTGAAAAGCGTTTTCAACCCCATTTACAAGTAAAACTAGCTAAAATGTGCCTGGCTGCTTTTCACTGAAAAGCTCATTCTGAGTACATTTTTAGCATACGTTTGCTCCTGCCGGGTCAGCTGAGCAGCGAATTTCTATTTAACCACCTGCTTTCATGAGAGACCTCAGGGATGCATGTTTTGAGCCCAGCACTGAGCCTGAAAAGCTTTTCCAACCCCACTTACAAGTAAAACTAGCTAAAATGTGCATTGCTTCTCTTCACTGAAAAGCTGATTCTGAGTACATTTTTAGCATACGTTTGCTCCTGCCGGGTCAGCTGAGCAGCGAATTTCTATTTAACTACCTGCTATCATGAGAGACCTCAGGGCTGCATGTTTTGAGCCCAGTACTGATCCTGAAAAGCGTTTCCAACCCCACTTACAAGTAAAACTAGCAAAAATGTGCCTGGCTGCTATTCACTGAAAAGCTCATTCTCTGTACATTTTTGGCATATGTTTCCTCCTACCGGGTCAGCTGAGCAGAGAGAGAATTTCTATTTAACCACCTGCTTTCATGAGAGACCTCAGAGCTGCATGTTTTGAGCCCAGTACTGAGCCTGAAAAGCATTTCCAACCCCACTTACAAGTAAAACTAGCTAAAATGTGCCTGGCTTCTCTTCACTGAAAAGCTCATTCTGAGTACATTTTTAGCATACGTTTGCTCCTGCCGGGTCAGCTGAGCAGCGAATTTCTATTTAACCACCTGCTTTCATGAGAGACCTCAGGGCTGCATGTTTTGAGCCCAGTACTGAGCCTGAAAAGCGTTTCCAACCCCACTTACAAGTAAAACTAGCTAAAATGTGCCTGGCTTCTCTTCACTGAAAAGCTCATTCTGAGTACATTTTTAGCATACGTTTGCTCCTGCCGGGTCAGCTGAGCAGCGAATTTCTATTTAACCACCTGCTATCATGAGAGACCTCAGGGCTGCATGTTTTGAGTCCAGTACTGAGCCTGAAAAGCATTTCCAACCCCACTTACAAGTAAAACTAGCTAAAATGTGCCTGGCTTCTCTTCACTGAAAAGCTCATTCTGAGTACATTTTAAGCATACGTTTGCTCCTGCCGGGTCAGCTGAGCAGCGAATTTCTATTTAACCACCTGCTATCATGAGAGACCTCAGGGCTGCATGTTTTGAGCCCAGTACTGATCCCGAAAAGCGTTTCCAACCCCACTTACAAGTAAAACTAGCTAAAATGTGCCTGGCTGCTATTCACTGAAAAGCTCATTCTGAGTACATTTTTAGCATATGTTTGCTCCTGCCGGGTCAGCTGAGCAGTGAATTTCTATTTAACCACCTGCTTTCATGAGAGACCTCAGGGCTGCATGTTTTGAGCCCAGTATTGATCCTGAAAAGCGTTTTCAACCCCATTTACAAGTAAAACTAGCTAAAATGTGCCTGGCTTCTCTTCACTGAAAAGCTCATTCTGAGTACATTTTTAGCATACGTTTGCTCCTGCCGGGTCAGCTGAGCAGCGAATTTCTATTTAACCACCTGCTTTCATGAGAGACCTCAGGGCTGCATGTTTTGAGCCCAGTACTGAGCCTGAAAAGCGTTTCCACCCCTACTTACAAGTAAAACTAGCTAAAATGTGCCTGGCTTCTCTTCACTGAAAAGCTCATTCTGAGTACATTTTTAGCATACGTTTGCTCCTGCCGGGTCAGCTGAGCAGCGAATTTCTATTTAACCACCTGCTATCATGAGAGACCTCAGGGCTGCATGTTTTGAGTCCAGTACTGAGCCTGAAAAGCATTTCCAACCCCACTTACAAGTAAAACTAGCTAAAATGTGCCTGGCTTCTCTTCACTGAAAAGCTCATTCTGAGTACATTTTAAGCATACGTTTGCTCCTGCCGGGTCAGCTGAGCAGTGAATTTCTATTTAACCACCTGCTATCATGAGAGACCTCAGGGCTGCATGTTTTGAGCCCAGTACTGATCCTGAAAAGCGTTTCCAACCCCACTTACAAGTAAAACTAGCTAAAATGTGCCTGGCTTCTCTTCACTGAAAAGCTCATTCTGAGTACATTTTTAGCATACGTTTGCTCCTGCCGGGTCAGCTGAGCAGCGAATTTCTATTTAACCACCTGCTATCATGAGAGACCTCAGGGCTGCATGTTTTGAGTCCAGTACTGAGCCTGAAAAGCATTTCCAACCCCACTTACAAGTAAAACTAGCTAAAATGTGCCTGGCTTCTCTTCACTGAAAAGCTCATTCTGAGTACATTTTAAGCATACGTTTGCTCCTGCCGGGTCAGCTGAGCAGCGAATTTCTATTTAACCACCTGCTATCATGAGAGACCTCAGGGCTGCATGTTTTGAGCCCAGTACTGATCCTGAAAAGCGTTTCCAACCCCACTTACAAGTAAAACTAGCTAAAATGTGCCTGGCTTCTCTTCACTGAAAAGCTCATTCTGAGTAAATTTTTAGCATACGTTTGCTCCTGCCGGGTCAGCTGAGCAGCGAATTTCTATTTAACCACCTGCTTTCATGAGAGACCTCAGGGATGCATGTTTTGAGCCCAGCACTGAGCCTGAAAAGCGTTTCCAACCCCACTTACAAGTAAAACTAGCTAAAATGTGCCTCGCTTCCATCCACTGAAAAGCTGATTCTGAGTACATTTTTAGCATACGTTTGCTCCTGCCGGGTCAGCTGAGCAGCGAATTTCTATTTAACCACCTGCTATCATGAGAGACCTCAGGGCTGCATGTTTTGAGCCCAGTACTGATCCTGAAAAGCGTTTCCAACCCCACTTACAAGTAAAACTAGCTAAAATGTGCCTGGCTGCTATTCACTGAAAAGCTCATTCTGAGTACATTTTTAGCATACGTTTGCTCCTGCCGGGTCAGCTGAGCAGCGAATTTCTATTTAACCACCTGCTTTCATGAGAGACCTCAGGGCTGCATGTTTTGAGCCCAGCACTGAGCCTGAAAAGCTTTTCCAACCCCACTTACAAGTAAAACTAGCTAAAATGTGCCTCGCTTCTCTTCACTGAAAAGCTGATTCTGAGTACATTTTTAGCATACGTTTGCTCCTGCCGGGTCAGCTGAGAAGCGAATTTCTATTTAACCACCTGCTATCATGAGAGACCTCAGGGCTGCATGTTTTGAGCCCAGTACTGATCCTGAAAAGCGTTTCCAACCCCACTTACAAGTAAAACTAGCTAAAATGTGCCTGGCTGCTATTCACTGAAAAGCTCATTCTCTGTACATTTTTGGCATATGTTTCCTCCTACCGGGTCAGCTGAGCAGAGAGAGAATTTCTATTTAACCACCTGCTTTCATGAGAGACCTCAGAGCTGCATGTTTTGAGCCCAGTACTGAGCCTGAAAAGCATTTCCAACCCCACTTACAAGTAAAACTAGCTAAAATGTGCCTGGCTTCTCTTCACTGAAAAGCTCATTCTGAGTACATTTTAAGCATACGTTTGCTCCTGCCGGGTCAGCTGAGCAGCGAATTTCTATTTAACCACCTGCTTTCATGAGAGACCTCAGGGCTGCATGTTTTGAGCCCAGTATTGATCCTGAAAAGCGTTTTCAACCCCATTTACAAGTAAAACTAGCTAAAATGTGCCTGGCTTCTCTTCACTGAAAAGCTCATTCTGAGTACATTTTTAGCATACGTTTGCTCCTGCCTGGTCAGCTGAGCAGCGAATTTCTATTTAACCACCTGCTTTCATGAGAGACCTCAGGGCTGCATGTTTTGAGCCCAGTAGTGAGCCTGAAAAGCGTTTCCACCCCCACTTACAAGTAAAACTAGCTAAAATGTGCCTGGCTTCTCTTCACTGAAAAGCTCATTCTGAGTACATTTTTAGCATACGTTTGCTCCTGCCGGGTCAGCTGAGCAGCGAATTTCTATTTAACCACCTGCTATCATGAGAGACCTCAGGGCTGCATGTTTTGAGTCCAGTACTGAGCCTGAAAAGCATTTCCAACCCCACTTACAAGTAAAACTAGCTAAAATGTGCCTGGCTTCTCTTCACTGAAAAGCTCATTCTGAGTACATTTTAAGCATACGTTTGCTCCTGCCGGGTCAGCTGAGCAGCGAATTTCTATTTAACCACCTGCTATCATGAGAGACCTCAGGGCTGCATGTTTTGAGCCCCGTACTGATCCTGAAAAGCGTTTCCAACCCCACTTACAAGTAAAACTAGCTAAAATGTGCCTGGCTTCTCTTCACTGAAAAGCTCATTCTGAGTACATTTTTAGCATACGTTTGCTCCTGCCGGGTCAGCTGAGCAGCGAATTTCTATTTAACCACCTGCTTTCATGAGAGACCTCAGGGATGCATGTTTTGAGCCCAGCACTGAGCCTGAAAAGCGTTCCCAACCCCACTTACAAGTAAAACTAGCTAAAATGTGCCTCGCTTCCATTCACTGAAAAGCTGATTCTGAGTACATTTTTAGCATACGTTTGCTCCTGCCGGGTCAGCTGAGCAGCGAATTTCTATTTAACTACCTGCTATCATGAGAGACCTCAGGGCTGCATGTTTTGAGCCCAGTACTGATCCTGAAAAGCGTTTCCAACCCCACTTACAAGTAAAACTAGCTAAAATGTGCCTGGCTGCTATTCACTGAAAAGCTCATTCTCTGTACATTTTTGGCATATGTTTCCTCCTACCGGGTCAGCTGAGCAGAGAATTTCTATTTAACCACCTGCTTTCATGAGAGACCTCAGAGCTGCATGTTTTGAGCCCAGTACTGAGCCTGAAAAGCATTTCCAACCCCACTTACAAGTAAAACTAGCTAAAATGTGCCTGGCTTCTCTTCACTGAAAAGCTCATTCTGAGTACATTTTTAGCATACGTTTGCTCCTGCCGGGTCAGCTGAGCAGCGAATTTCTATTTAACCACCTGCTTTCATGAGAGACCTCAGGGCTGCATGTTTTGAGCCCAGTACTGAGCCTGAAAAGCGTTTCCAACCCCACTTACAAGTAAAACTAGCTCAAATGTGCCTGGCTTCTCTTCACTGAAAAGCTCATTCTGAGTACATTTTTAGCATACGTTTGCTCCTGCCGGGTCAGCTGAGCAGCGAATTTCTATTTAACCACCTGCTATCATGAGAGACCTCAGGGCTGCATGTTTTGAGTCCAGTACTGAGCCTGAAAAGCATTTCCAACCCCACTTACAAGTAAAACTAACTAAAATGTGCCTGGCTTCTCTTCACTGAAAAGCTCATTCTGAGTACATTTTAAGCATACGTTTGCTCCTGCCGGGTCAGCTGAGCAGCGAATTTCTATTTAACCACCTGCTATCATGAGAGACCTCAGGGCTGCATGTTTTGAGCCCAGTACTGATCCTGAAAAGCGTTTCCAACCCCACTTACAAGTAAAACTAGCTAAAATGTGCCTGGCTGCTATTCACTGAAAAGCTCATTCTGTGTAAAATTTTTGGCATACCTTTGCTCCTACCGGGTCAGCTGAGCAGTGAATTTCTATTTAACCACCTGCTTTCATGAGAGACCTCAGGGCTGCATGTTTTGAGCCCAGTACTTAGCCTGAAAAGCATTTCCAACCCCACTTACAAGTAAAACTAGCTAAAATGTGCCTGGCTTCTCTTCACTGAAAAGCTCATTCTGAGTACATTTTTAGCATACGTTTGCTCCTGCCGGGTCAGCTGAGCAGCGAATTTCTATTTAACCACCTGCTTTCATGAGAGACCTCAGGGATGCATGTTTTGAGCCCAGCACTGAGCCTGAAAAGCGTTTCCAACCCCACTTACAAGTAAAACTAGCTAAAATGTGCCTGGCTTCTCTTCACTGAAAAGCTCATTCTGAGTACATTTTTAGCATACGTTTGCTCCTGCCGGGTCAGCTGAGCAGCGAATTTCTATTTAACCACCTGCTTTCATGAGAGACCTCAGGGCTGCATGTTTTGAGCCCAGTATTGATCCTGAAAAGCGTTTTCAACCCCATTTACAAGTAAAACTAGCTAAAATGTGCCTGGCTGCTATTCACTGAAAAGCTCATTCTGTGTACATTTTTGGCATACGTTTGCTACTACCGGGTCAGCTGAGCAGCAAATTTCTATTTACACCTGCTTTCATGAGAGACCTCAGGCTGCATGTTTTGAGCCCAGTACTGAGCCTGAAAAGCATTTCCAACCCCACTTACAAGTAAAACTAGCTAAAATGTGCCTGGCTTCTCTTCACTGAAAAGCTCATTCTGAGTACATTTTTAGCATACGTTTGCTCCTGCCGGGTCAGCTGAGCAGCGAATTTCTATTTAATCACCTGCTATCATGAGAGACCTCAGGGCTGCATGTTTTGAGCCCAGTACTGAGCCTGAAAAGCATTTCCAACCCCACTTACAAGTAAAACTAGCTAAAATGTGCCTGGCTTCTCTTCACTGAAAAGCTCATTCTGAGTACATTTTTAGCATACGTTTGCTCCTGCCGGGTCAGCTGAGCAGCGAATTTCTATTTAACCACCTGCTTTCATGAGAGACCTCAGGGCTGCATGTTTTGAGCCCAGTATTGATCCTGAAAAGCGTTTTCAACCCCATTTACAAGTAAAACTAGCTAAAATGTGCCTGGCTGCTTTTCACTGAAAAGCTCATTCTGAGTACATTTTTAGCATACGTTTGCTCCTGCCGGGTCAGCTGAGCAGCGAATTTCTATTTAACCACCTGCTTTCATGAGAGACCTCAGGGATGCATGTTTTGAGCCCAGCACTGAGCCTGAAAAGCTTTTCCAACCCCACTTATAAGTAAAACTAGCTAAAATGTGCATTGCTTCTCTTCACTGAAAAGCTCATTCTGAGTACATTTTTAGCATACGTTTGCTCCTGCCGGGTCAGCTGAGCAGCGAATTTCTATTTAACCACCTGCTTTCATGAGAGACCTCAGGGCTGCATGTTTTGAGCCCAGTACTGAGCCTGAAAAGCGTTTCCAACCCCACTTACAAGTAAAACTAGCTAAAATGTGCCTGGCTTCTCTTCACTGAAAAGCTCATTCTGAGTACATTTTAAGCATACGTTTGCTCCTGCCGGGTCAGCTGAGCAGCGAATTTCTATTTAACCACCTGCTATCATGAGAGACCTCAGGGCTGCATGTTTTGAGCCCAGTACTGATCCCGAAAAGCGTTTCCAACCCCACTTACAAGTAAAACTAGCTAAAATGTGCCTGGCTGCTATTCACTGAAAAGCTCATTCTGAGTACATTTTTAGCATACGTTTGCTCCTGCCGGGTCAGCTGAGCAGTGAATTTCTATTTAACCACCTGCTTTCATGAGAGACCTCAGGGCTGCATGTTTTGAGCCCAGTACTGAGCCTGAAAAGCGTTTCCACCGCCACTTACAAGTAAAACTAGCTAAAATGTGCCTGGCTTCTCTTCACTGAAAAGCTCATTCTGAGTACATTTTTAGCATACGTTTGCTCCTGCCGGGTCAGCTGAGCAGCGAATTTCTATTTAACCACCTGCTATCATGAGAGACCTCAGGGCTGCATGTTTTGAGTCCAGTACTGAGCCTGAAAAGCATTTCCAACCCCACTTACAAGTAAAACTAGCTAAAATGTGCCTGGCTTCTCTTCACTGAAAAGCTCATTCTGAGTACATTTTAAGCATACGTTTGCTCCTGCCGGGTCAGCTGAGCAGCAAATTTCTATTTAACCACCTGCTATCATGAGAGACCTCAGGGCTGCATGTTTTGAGCCCAGTACTGATCCTGAAAAGCGTTTCCAACCCCACTTACAAGTAAAACTAGCTAAAATGTGCCTGGCTGCTATTCACTGAAAAGCTCATTCTGAGTACATTTTTAGCATACGTTTGCTCCTGCCGGGTCAGCTGAGCAGTGAATTTCTATTTAACCACCTGCTTTCATGAGAGACCTCAGGGCTGCATGTTTTGAGCCCAGTATTGATCCTGAAAAGCGTTTTCAACCCCATTTACAAGTAAAACTAGCTAAAATGTGCCTGGCTTCTCTTCACTGAAAAGCTCATTCTGAGTACATTTTTAGCATACGTTTGCTCCTGCCGGGTCAGCTGAGCAGCGAATTTCTATTTAACCACCTGCTTTCATGAGAGACCTCAGGGCTGCATGTTTTGAGCCCAGTACTGAGCCTGAAAAGCGTTTCCACCCCCACTTACAAGTAAAACTAGCTAAAATGTGCCTGGCTTCTCTTCACTGAAAAGCTCATTCTGAGTACATTTTTAGCATACGTTTGCTCCTGCCGGGTCAGCTGAGCAGCGAATTTCTATTTAACCACCTGCTATCATGAGAGACCTCAGGGCTGCATGTTTTGAGTCCAGTACTGAGCCTGAAAAGCATTTCCAACCCCACTTACAAGTAAAACTAGCTAAAATGTGCCTGGCTTCTCTTCACTGAAAAGCTCATTCTGAGTACATTTTTAGCATACGTTTGCTCCTGCCGGGTCAGCTGAGCAGCGAATTTCTATTTAACCACCTGCTTTCATGAGAGACCTCAGGGATGCATGTTTTGAGCCCAGCACTGAGCCTGAAAAGCGTTTCCAACCCCACTTACAAGTAAAACTAGCTAAAATGTGCCTCGCTTCCATCCACTGAAAAGCTGATTCTGAGTACATTTTTAGCATACGTTTGCTCCTGCCGGGTCAGCTGAGCAGCGAATTTCTATTTAACCACCTGCTATCATGAGAGACCTCAGGGCTGCATGTTTTGAGCCCAGTACTGATCCTGAAAAGCGTTTCCAACCCCACTTACAAGTAAAACTAGCTAAAATGTGCCTGGCTGCTATTCACTGAAAAGCTCATTCTCTGTACATTTTTGGCATATGTTTCCTCCTACCGGGTCAGCTGAGCAGAGAATTTCTATTTAACCACCTGCTTTCATGAGAGACCTCAGAGCTGCATGTTTTGAGCCCAGTACTGAGCCTGAAAAGCATTTCCAACCCCACTTACAAGTAAAACTAGCTAAAATGTGCCTGGCTTCTCTTCACTGAAAAGCTCATTCTGAGTACATTTTTAGCATACGTTTGCTCCTGCCGGGTCAGCTGAGCAGCGAATTTCTATTTAACCACCTGCTTTCATGAGAGACCTCAGGGCTGCATGTTTTGAGCCCAGTACTGAGCCTGAAAAGCGTTTCCAACCCCACTTACAAGTAAAACTAGCTAAAATGTGCCTGGCTTCTCTTCACTGAAAAGCTCATTCTGAGTACATTTTAAGCATACGTTTGCTCCTGCCGGGTCAGCTGAGCAGCGAATTTCTATTTAACCACCTGCTATCATGAGAGACCTCAGGGCTGCATGTTTTGAGCCCAGTACTGATCCCGAAAAGCGTTTCCAACCCCACTTACAAGTAAAACTAGCTAAAATGTGCCTGGCTGCTATTCACTGAAAAGCTCATTCTGAGTACATTTTTAGCATACGTTTGCTCCTGCCGGGTCAGCTGAGCAGTGAATTTCTATTTAACCACCTGCTTTCATGAGAGACCTCAGGGCTGCATGTTTTGAGCCCAGTACTGAGCCTGAAAAGCGTTTCCACCCCCACTTACAAGTAAAACTAGCTAAAATGTGCCTGGCTTCTCTTCACTGAAAAGCTCATTCTGAGTACATTTTTAGCATACGTTTGCTCCTGCCGGGTCAGCTGAGCAGCGAATTTCTATTTAACCACCTGCTATCATGAGAGACCTCAGGGCTGCATGTTTTGAGTCCAGTACTGAGCCTGAAAAGCATTTCCAACCCCACTTACAAGTAAAACTAGCTAAAATGTGCCTGGCTTCTCTTCACTGAAAAGCTCATTCTGAGTACATTTTAAGCATACGTTTGCTCCTGCCGGGTCAGCTGAGCAGCAAATTTCTATTTAACCACCTGCTATCATGAGAGACCTCAGGGCTGCATGTTTTGAGCCCAGTACTGATCCTGAAAAGCGTTTCCAACCCCACTTACAAGTAAAACTAGCTAAAATGTGCCTGGCTGCTATTCACTGAAAAGCTCATTCTGAGTACATTTTTAGCATACGTTTGCTCCTGCCGGGTCAGCTGAGCAGTGAATTTCTATTTAACCACCTGCTTTCATGAGAGACCTCAGGGCTGCATGTTTTGAGCCCAGTATTGATCCTGAAAAGCGTTTTCAACCCCATTTACAAGTAAAACTAGCTAAAATGTGCCTGGCTTCTCTTCACTGAAAAGCTCATTCTGAGTACATTTTTAGCATACGTTTGCTCCTGCCGGGTCAGCTGAGCAGCGAATTTCTATTTAACCACCTGCTTTCATGAGAGACCTCAGGGCTGCATGTTTTGAGCCCAGTACTGAGCCTGAAAAGCGTTTCCACCCCCACTTACAAGTAAAACTAGCTAAAATGTGCCTGGCTTCTCTTCACTGAAAAGCTCATTCTGAGTACATTTTTAGCATACGTTTGCTCCTGCCGGGTCAGCTGAGCAGCGAATTTCTATTTAACCACCTGCTATCATGAGAGACCTCAGGGCTGCATGTTTTGAGTCCAGTACTGAGCCTGAAAAGCATTTCCAACCCCACTTACAAGTAAAACTAGCTAAAATGTGCCTGGCTTCTCTTCACTGAAAAGCTCATTCTGAGTACATTTTTAGCATACGTTTGCTCCTGCCGGGTCAGCTGAGCAGCGAATTTCTATTTAACCACCTGCTTTCATGAGAGACCTCAGGGATGCATGTTTTGAGCCCAGCACTGAGCCTGAAAAGCGTTTCCAACCCCACTTACAAGTAAAACTAGCTAAAATGTGCCTCGCTTCCATCCACTGAAAAGCTGATTCTGAGTACATTTTTAGCATACGTTTGCTCCTGCCGGGTCAGCTGAGCAGCGAATTTCTATTTAACCACCTGCTATCATGAGAGACCTCAGGGCTGCATGTTTTGAGCCCAGTACTGATCCTGAAAAGCGTTTCCAACCCCACTTACAAGTAAAACTAGCTAAAATGTGCCTGGCTGCTATTCACTGAAAAGCTCATTCTCTGTACATTTTTGGCATATGTTTCCTCCTACCGGGTCAGCTGAGCAGAGAATTTCTATTTAACCACCTGCTTTCATGAGAGACCTCAGAGCTGCATGTTTTGAGCCCAGTACTGAGCCTGAAAAGCATTTCCAACCCCACTTACAAGTAAAACTAGCTAAAATGTGCCTGGCTTCTCTTCACTGAAAAGCTCATTCTGAGTACATTTTTAGCATACGTTTGCTCCTGCCGGGTCAGCTGAGCAGCGAATTTCTATTTAACCACCTGCTTTCATGAGAGACCTCAGGGCTGCATGTTTTGAGCCCAGTACTGAGCCTGAAAAGCGTTTCCAACCCCACTTACAAGTAAAACTAGCTAAAATGTGCCTGGCTGCTATTCACTGAAAAGCTCATTCTGAGTACATTTTTAGCATACGTTTGCTCCTGCCAGGTCAGCTGAGCAGTGAATTTCTATTTAACCACCTGCTTTCATGAGAGACCTCAGGGCTGCATGTTTTGAGCCCAGTATTGATCCTGAAAAGCGTTTTCAACCCCATTTACAAGTAAAACTAGCTAAAATGTGCCTGGCTTCTCTTCACTGAAAAGCTCATTCTGAGTACATTTTTAGCATACGTTTGCTCCTGCCGGGTCAGCTGAGCAGCGAATTTCTATTTAACCACCTGCTTTCATGAGAGACCTCAGGGCTGCATGTTTTGAGCCCAGTACTGATCCTGAAAAGCGTTTCCAACCCCACTTACAAGTAAAACTAGCTAAAATGTGCCTGGCTTCTCTTCACTGAAAAGCTCATTCTGAGTACATTTTTAGCATACGTTTGCTCCTGCTGGGTCAGCTGAGCAGCGAATTTCTATTTAACCACCTGCTTTCATGAGAGACCTCAGGGATGCATGATTTGAGCCCAGCACTGAGCCTGAAAAGCGTTTCCAACCCCACTTACAAGTAAAACTAGCTAAAATGTGCCTCGCTTCCATCCACTGAAAAGCTGATTCTGAGTACATTTTTAGCATACGTTTGCTCCTGCCGGGTCAGCTGAGCAGCGAATTTCTATTTAACCACCTGCTATCATGAGAGACCTCAGGGCTGCATGTTTTGAGTCCAGTACTGAGCCTGAAAAGCATTTCCAACCCCACTTACAAGTAAAACTAGCTAAAATGTGCCTGGCTTCTCTTCACTGAAAAGCTCATTCTGAGTACATTTTAAGCATACGTTTGCTCCAGCCGGGTCAGCTGAGCAGCGAATTTCTATTTAACCACCTGCTATCATGAGAGACCTCAGGGCTGCATGTTTTGGGCCCAGTACTGATCCTGAAAAGCGTTTCCAACCCCACTTACAAGTAAAACTAGCTAAAATGTGCCTGGCTTCTCTTCACTGAAAAGCTCATTCTGAGTACATTTTTAGCATACGTTTGCTCCTGCCGGGTCAGCTGAGCAGCGAATTTCTATTTAACCACCTGCTTTCATGAGAGACCTCAGGGATGCATGTTTTGAGCCCAGCACTGAGCCTGAAAAGCGTTTCCAACCCCACTTACAAGTAAAACTAGCTAAAATGTGCCTCGCTTCCATCCACTGAAAAGCTGATTCTGAGTACATTTTTAGCATACGTTTGCTCCTGCCGGGTCAGCTGAGCAGCGAATTTCTATTTAACCACCTGCTATCATGAGAGACCTCAGGGCTGCATGTTTTGAGTCCAGTACTGAGCCTGAAAAGCATTTCCAACCCCACTTACAAGTAAAACTAACTAAAATGTGCCTGGCTTCTCTTCACTGAAAAGCTCATTCTGAGTACATTTTTAGCATACGTTTGCTCCTGCCGGGTCAGCTGAGCAGCGAATTTCTATTTAACCACCTGCTTTCATGAGGGACCTCAGGGCTGCATGTTTTGAGCCCAGTACTGAGCCTGAAAAGCGTTTCCAACCCCACTTACAAGTAAAACTAGCTAAAATGTGCCTGGCTTCTCTTCACTGAAAAGCTCATTCTGAGTACATTTTTAGCATACGTTTGCTCCTGCCGGGTCAGCTGAGCAGCGAATTTCTATTTAACCACCTGCTATCATGAGAGACCTCAGGGCTGCATGTTTTGAGTCCAGTACTGAGCCTGAAAAGCATTTCCAACCCCACTTACAAGTAAAACTAGCTAAAATGTGCCTGGCTTCTCTTCACTGAAAAGCTCATTCTGAGTACATTTTAAGCATACGTTTGCTCCTGCCGGGTCAGCTGAGCAGCAAATTTCTATTTAACCACCTGCTATCATGAGAGACCTCAGGGCTGCATGTTTTGAGCCCAGTACTGATCCTGAAAAGCGTTTCCAACCCCACTTACAAGTAAAACTAGCTAAAATGTGCCTGGCTGCTATTCACTGAAAAGCTCATTCTGAGTACATTTTTAGCATACGTTTGCTCCTGCCGGGTCAGCTGAGCAGTGAATTTCTATTTAACCACCTGCTTTCATGAGAGACCTCAGGGCTGCATGTTTTGAGCCCAGTATTGATCCTGAAAAGCGTTTTCAACCCCATTTACAAGTAAAACTAGCTAAAATGTGCCTGGCTTCTCTTCACTGAAAAGCTCATTCTGAGTACATTTTTAGCATACGTTTGCTCCTGCCGGGTCAGCTGAGCAGCGAATTTCTATTTAACCACCTGCTTTCATGAGAGACCTCAGGGCTGCATGTTTTGAGCCCAGTACTGAGCCTGAAAAGCGTTTCCACCCCCACTTACAAGTAAAACTAGCTAAAATGTGCCTGGCTTCTCTTCACTGAAAAGCTCATTCTGAGTACATTTTTAGCATACGTTTGCTCCTGCCGGGTCAGCTGAGCAGCGAATTTCTATTTAACCACCTGCTATCATGAGAGACCTCAGGGCTGCATGTTTTGAGTCCAGTACTGAGCCTGAAAAGCATTTCCAACCCCACTTACAAGTAAAACTAGCTAAAATGTGCCTGGCTTCTCTTCACTGAAAAGCTCATTCTGAGTACATTTTTAGCATACGTTTGCTCCTGCCGGGTCAGCTGAGCAGCGAATTTCTATTTAACCACCTGCTTTCATGAGAGACCTCAGGGATGCATGTTTTGAGCCCAGCACTGAGCCTGAAAAGCGTTTCCAACCCCACTTACAAGTAAAACTAGCTAAAATGTGCCTCGCTTCCATCCACTGAAAAGCTGATTCTGAGTACATTTTTAGCATACGTTTGCTCCTGCCGGGTCAGCTGAGCAGCGAATTTCTATTTAACCACCTGCTATCATGAGAGACCTCAGGGCTGCATGTTTTGAGCCCAGTACTGATCCTGAAAAGCGTTTCCAACCCCACTTACAAGTAAAACTAGCTAAAATGTGCCTGGCTGCTATTCACTGAAAAGCTCATTCTCTGTACATTTTTGGCATATGTTTCCTCCTACCGGGTCAGCTGAGCAGAGAATTTCTATTTAACCACCTGCTTTCATGAGAGACCTCAGAGCTGCATGTTTTGAGCCCAGTACTGAGCCTGAAAAGCATTTCCAACCCCACTTACAAGTAAAACTAGCTAAAATGTGCCTGGCTTCTCTTCACTGAAAAGCTCATTCTGAGTACATTTTTAGCATACGTTTGCTCCTGCCGGGTCAGCTGAGCAGCGAATTTCTATTTAACCACCTGCTTTCATGAGAGACCTCAGGGCTGCATGTTTTGAGCCCAGTACTGAGCCTGAAAAGCGTTTCCAACCCCACTTACAAGTAAAACTAGCTAAAATGTGCCTGGCTGCTATTCACTGAAAAGCTCATTCTGAGTACATTTTTAGCATACGTTTGCTCCTGCCAGGTCAGCTGAGCAGTGAATTTCTATTAACCACCTGCTTTCATGAGAGACCTCAGGGCTGCATGTTTTGAGCCCAGTATTGATCCTGAAAAGCGTTTTCAACCCCATTTACAAGTAAAACTAGCTAAAATGTGCCTGGCTTCTCTTCACTGAAAAGCTCATTCTGAGTACATTTTTAGCATACGTTTGCTCCTGCCGGGTCAGCTGAGCAGCGAATTTCTATTTAACCACCTGCTTTCATGAGAGACCTCAGGGCTGCATGTTTTGAGCCCAGTACTGATCCTGAAAAGCGTTTCCAACCCCACTTACAAGTAAAACTAGCTAAAATGTGCCTGGCTTCTCTTCACTGAAAAGCTCATTCTGAGTACATTTTTAGCATACGTTTGCTCCTGCTGGGTCAGCTGAGCAGCGAATTTCTATTTAACCACCTGCTTTCATGAGAGACCTCAGGGATGCATGTTTTGAGCCCAGCACTGAGCCTGAAAAGCGTTTCCAACCCCACTTACAAGTAAAACTAGCTAAAATGTGCCTCGCTTCCATCCACTGAAAAGCTGATTCTGAGTACATTTTTAGCATACGTTTGCTCCTGCCGGGTCAGCTGAGCAGCGAATTTCTATTTAACCACCTGCTATCATGAGAGACCTCAGGGCTGCATGTTTTGAGTCCAGTACTGAGCCTGAAAAGCATTTCCAACCCCACTTACAAGTAAAACTAGCTAAAATGTGCCTGGCTTCTCTTCACTGAAAAGCTCATTCTGAGTACATTTTAAGCATACGTTTGCTCCAGCCGGGTCAGCTGAGCAGCGAATTTCTATTTAACCACCTGCTATCATGAGAGACCTCAGGGCTGCATGTTTTGGGCCCAGTACTGATCCTGAAAAGCGTTTCCAACCCCACTTACAAGTAAAACTAGCTAAAATGTGCCTGGCTTCTCTTCACTGAAAAGCTCATTCTGAGTACATTTTTAGCATACGTTTGCTCCTGCCGGGTCAGCTGAGCAGCGAATTTCTATTTAACCACCTGCTTTCATGAGAGACCTCAGGGATGCATGTTTTGAGCCCAGCACTGAGCCTGAAAAGCGTTTCCAACCCCACTTACAAGTAAAACTAGCTAAAATGTGCCTCGCTTCCATCCACTGAAAAGCTGATTCTGAGTACATTTTTAGCATACGTTTGCTCCTGCCGGGTCAGCTGAGCAGCGAATTTCTATTTAACCACCTGCTATCATGAGAGACCTCAGGGCTGCATGTTTTGAGTCCAGTACTGAGCCTGAAAAGCATTTCCAACCCCACTTACAAGTAAAACTAACTAAAATGTGCCTGGCTTCTCTTCACTGAAAAGCTCATTCTGAGTACATTTTTAGCATACGTTTGCTCCTGCCGGGTCAGCTGAGCAGCGAATTTCTATTTAACCACCTGCTTTCATGAGGGACCTCAGGGCTGCATGTTTTGAGCCCAGTACTGAGCCTGAAAAGCGTTTCCAACCCCACTTACAAGTAAAACTAGCTAAAATGTGCCTGGCTTCTCTTCACTGAAAAGCTCATTCTGAGTACATTTTTAGCATACGTTTGCTCCTGCCGGGTCAGCTGAGCAGCGAATTTCTATTTAACCACCTGCTATCATGAGAGACCTCAGGGCTGCATGTTTTGAGTCCAGTACTGAGCCTGAAAATCATTTCCAACCCCACTTACAAGTAAAACTAGCTAAAATGTGCCTGGCTTCTCTTCACTGAAAAGCTCATTCTGAGTACATTTTAAGCAAACGTTTGCTCCTGCCGGGTCAGCTGAGCAGCGAATTTCTATTTAACCACCTGCTATCATGAGAGACCTCAGGGCTGCATGTTTTGAGCCCAGTACTGATCCTGAAAAGCGTTTCCAACCCCACTTACAAGTAAAACTAGCTAAAATGTGCCTGGCTGCTATTCACTGAAAAGCTCATTCTGAGTACATTTTTAGCATACGTTTGCTCCTGCCGGGTCAGCTGAGGAGTGAATTTCTATTTAACCACCTGCTTTCATGAGAGACCTCAGAGCTGCATGTTTTGAGCCCAGTACTGAGCCTGAAAAGCATTTCCAACCCCACACAAGTAAAACTAGCTAAAATGTGCCTGGCTTCTCTTCACTGAAAAGCTCATTCTGAGTACATTTTTAGCATACGTTTGCTCCTGCCGGGTCAGCTGAGCAGCGAATTTCTATTTAACCACCTGCTTTCATGAGAGACCTCAGGGCTGCATGTTTTGAGCCCAGTACTGAGCCTGAAAAGCGTTTCCAACCCCACTTACAAGTAAAACTAGCTAAAATGTGCCTGGCTTCTCTTCACTGAAAAGCTCATTCTGAGTACATCTTTAGCATACGTTTGCTCCTGCCGGGTCAGCTGAGCAGCGAATTTCTATTTAACCACCTGCTATCATGAGAGACCTCAGGGCTGCATGTTTTGAGTCCAGTACTGAGCCTGAAAAGCATTTCCAACCCCACTTACAAGTAAAACTAGCTAAAATGTGCCTGGCTTCTCTTCACTGAAAAGCTCATTCTGAGTACATTTTAAGCATACGTTTGCTCCTGCCGGGTCTGCTGAGCAGCGAATTTCTATATAACCACCTGCTATCATGAGAGACCTCAGGGCTGCATGTTTTGAGCCCAGTACTGAGCCTGAAAAGCGTTTCCAACCCCACTTACAAGTAAAACTAGCTAAAATGTGCCTGGCTGCTATTCACTGAAAAGCTCATTCTGTGTACATTTTTGGCATACGTTTGCTCCTACCGGGTCAGCTGAGCAGCGAATTTCTATTTAACCACCTGCTATCACGAGAGACCTCAGGGCTGCATATTTTGAGCCCAGTACTGATCCTGAAAAGCGTTTCCAACCCCATTTACAAGTAAAACTACCTAAAATGTGCCTGGCTGCTATTCACTGAAAAGCTCATTCTGTGTACATTTTTGGCATACGTTTGCTCCTGCCAAGTCAGCTGAGCAGCGAATTTCTATTTAACCACCTGCTATCACGAGAGACCTCAGGGCTGCATGTTTTGAGCCCAGTACTGATCCTGAAAAGCTTTTCCAACCCCACTTACAAGTAAAACTACCTAAAATGTGCCTGGCTGCTATTCACTGAAAAGCTCATTCTGTGTACATTTTTAGCATACGTTTGCTCCTACCTGGTCAGCTGAGCAGCGAATTTCTATTTAACCACCTGCTTTCATGAGAGACCTCAGGGCTGCATGTTTTGAGCCCAGTACTGAGCCTGAAAAGCATTTCCAACCCCACTTACAAGTAAAACTAGCTAAAATGTGCCTGGCTTCTCTTCACTGAAAAGCTCATTCTTGATACATTTTTAGCATACGTTTGCTCCTGCCGGGTCAGCTGAGCAGCGAATTTCTATTTAACCACCTGCTATCATGAGAGACCTCAGGGCTGCATGTTTTGAGCCCAGTACTGATCCTGAAAAGCGTTTCCAACCCCACTTACAAGTAAAACTAGCTAAAATGTGCCTGGCTGCTATTCACTGAAAAGCTCATTCTCTGTACATTTTTGGCATATGTTTCCTCCTACCGGGTCAGCTGAGCAGAGAATTTCTATTTAACCACCTGCTTTCATGAGAGACCTCAGAGCTGCATGTTTTGAGCCCAGTACTGATCCTGAAAAGCGTTTCCAACCCCACTTACAAGTAAAACTAGCTAAAATGTGCTTGGCTGCTATTCACTGAAAAGCTCATTCTGAGTACATTTTTAGCATACGTTTGCTCCTGCCGGGTCAGCTGAGCAGTGAATTTCTATTTAACCACCTGCTTTCATGAGAGACCTCAGGGCCCAGTTTTGAGCCCAGTATTGATCCTGAAAAGCGTTTTCAACCCCATTTACAAGTAAAACTAGCTAAAATGTGCCTGGCTTCTCTTCACTGAAAAGCTCATTCTGAGTACATTTTTAGCATACGTTTGCTCTTGCCGGGCCAGCTGAGCAGCGAATTTCTATTTAACCACCTGCTTTCATGAGAGACCTCAGGGATGCATGTTTTGAGCCCAGCACTGAGCCTGAAAAGCGTTTCCAACCCCACTTACAAGTAAAACTAGCTAAAATGTGCCTGGCTTCTCTTCACTGAAAAGCTCATTCTGAGTATATTTTTAGCATACGTTTGCTCCTGCCGGGTCAGCTGAGCAGCGAATTTCTATTTAACCACCTGCTTTCATGAGAGACCTCAGGGCTGCATGTTTTGAGCCCAGTATTGATCCTGAAAAGCGTTTTCAACCCCATTTACAAGTAAAACTAGCTAAAATGTGCCTGGCTGCTTTTCACTGAAAAGCTCATTCTGAGTACATTTTTAGCATACGTTTGCTCCTGCCGGGTCAGCTGAGCAGCGAATTTCTATTTAACCACCTGCTTTCATGAGAGACCTCAGGGATGCATGTTTTGAGCCCAGCACTGAGCCTGAAAAGCGTTTCCAACCCCACTTACAAGTAAAACTAGCTAAAATGTGCCTGGCTTCTCTTCACTGAAAAGCTCATTCTGAGTACATTTTAAGCATACGTTTGCTCCTGCCGGGTCAGCTGAGCAGCGAATTTCTATTTAACCACCTGCTTTCATGAGAGACCTCAGGGCTGCATGTTTTGAGCCCAGTATTGATCCTGAAAAGCGTTTTCAACCCCATTTACAAGTAAAACTAGCTAAAATGTGCCTGGCTGCTTTTCACTGAAAAGCTCATTCTGAGTACATTTTTAGCATACGTTTGCTCCTGCCGGGTCAGCTGAGCAGCGAATTTCTATTTAACCACCTGCTTTCATGAGAGACCTCAGGGATGCATGTTTTGAGCCCAGCACTGAGCCTGAAAAGCTTTTCCAACCCCACTTACAAGTAAAACTAGCTAAAATGTGCCTTGCTTCTCTTCACTGAAAAGCTGATTCTGAGTACATTTTTAGCATACGTTTGCTCCTGCCGGGTCAGCTGAGCAGCGAATTTCTATTTAACCACCTGCTTTCATGAGAGACCTCAGGGCTGCATGTTTTGAGCCCAGTATTGATCCTGAAAAGCGTTTTCAACCCCATTTACAAGTAAAACTAGCTAAAATGTGCCTGGCTGCTTTTCACTGAAAAGCTCATTCTGAGTACATTTTTAGCATACGTTTGCTCCTGCCGGGTCAGCTGAGCAGCGAATTTCTATTTAACCACCTGCTTTCATGAGAGACCTCAGGGATGCATGTTTTGAGCCCAGCACTGAGCCTGAAAAGCGTTTCCAACCCCACTTACAAGTAAAACTAGCTAAAATGTGCCTCGCTTCTCTTCACTGAAAAGCTCATTCTGAGTACATTTTTAGCATACGTTTGCTCCTGCCGGGTCAGCTGAGCAGCGAATTTCTATTTAACCACCTGCTATCATGAGAGACCTCAGGGCTGCATGTTTTGAGCCCAGTACTGATCCTGAAAAGCGTTTCCAACCCCACTTACAAGTAAAACTAGCTAAAATGTGCCTGGCTGCTATTCACTGAAAAGCTCATTCTCTGTACATTTTTGGCATATGTTTCCTCCTACCGGGTCAGCTGAGCAGAGAATTTCTATTTAACCACCTGCTTTCATGAGAGACCTCAGAGCTGCATGTTTTGAGCCCAGTACTGAGCCTGAAAAGCATTTCCAACCCCACTTACAAGTAAAACTAGCTAAAATGTGCCTGGCTTCTCTTCACTGAAAAGCTCATTCTGAGTACATTTTTAGCATACGTTTGCTCCTGCCGGGTCAGCTGAGCAGCGAATTTATATTTAACCACCTGCTTTCATGAGAGACCTCAGGGATGCATGTTTTGAGCCCAGCACTGAGCCTGAAAAGCGTTTCCAACCCCACTTACAAGTAAAACTAGCTAAAATGTGCCTGGCTTCTCTTCACTGAAAAGCTCATTCTGAGTACATTTTTAGCATACGTTTGCTCCTGCCGGGTCAGCTGAGCAGCGAATTTATATTTAACCACCTGCTATCATGAGAGACCTCAGGGCTGCATGTTTTGAGCCCAGCACTGATCCTGAAAAGCGTTTCCAACCCCACTTACAAGTAAAACTAGCTAAAATGTGCCTGGCTGCTATTCACTGAAAAGCTCATTCTCTGTACATTTTTGGCATATGTTTCCTCCTACCGGGTCAGCTGAGCAGAGAATTTCTATTTAACCACCTGCTTTCATGAGAGACCTCAGAGCTGCATGTTTTGAGCCCAGCACTGAGTCTGAAAAGCGTTTCCAACCCCACTTACAAGTAAAACTAGCTAAAATGTGCCTGGCTTCTCTTCACTGAAAAGCTCATTCTGAGTACATTTTTAGCATACGTTTGCTCCTGCCGGGTCAGCTGAGCAGCGAATTTCTATTTAACCACCTGCTTTCATGAGAGACCTCAGGGCTGCATGTTTTGAGCCCAGTATTGATCCTGAAAAGCGTTTTCAACCCCATTTACAAGTAAAACTAGCTAAAATGTGCCTGGCTGCTATTCACTGAAAAGCTCATTCTGTGTACATTTTTGGCATGCGTTTGCTACTACCGGGTCAGCTGAGCAGCGAATTTCTATTTACACCTGCTTTCATGAGAGACCTCAGGGCTGCATGTTTTGAGCCCAGTACTGAGCCTGAAAAGCATTTCCAACCCCACTTACAAGTAAAACTAGCTAAAATGTGCCTGGCTTCTCTTCACTGAAAAGCTCATTCTGAGTACATTTTTAGCATACGTTTGCTCCTGCCGGGTCAGCTGAGCAGCGAATTTCTATTTAATCACCTGCTATCATGAGAGACCTCAGGGCTGCATGTTTTGAGCCCAGTACTGAGCCTGAAAAGCATTTCCAACCCCACTTACAAGTAAAACTAGCTAAAATGTGCCTGGCTTCTCTTCACTGAAAAGCTCATTCTGAGTACATTTTAAGCATACGTTTGCTCCTGCCGGGTCAGCTGAGCAGCGAATTTCTATTTAACCACCTGCTTTCATGAGAGACCTCAGGGCTGCATGTTTTGAGCCCAGTATTGATCCTGAAAAGCGTTTTCAACCCCATTTACAAGTAAAACTAGCTAAAATGTGCCTGGCTGCTTTTCACTGAAAAGCTCATTCTGAGTACATTTTTAGCATACGTTTGCTCCTGCCGGGTCAGCTGAGCAGCGAATTTCTATTTAACCACCTGCTTTCATGAGAGACCTCAGGGATGCATGTTTTGAGCCCAGCACTGAGCCTGAAAAGCTTTTCCAACCCCACTTACAAGTAAAACTAGCTAAAATGTGCATTGCTTCTCTTCACTGAAAAGCTGATTCTGAGTACATTTTTAGCATACGTTTGCTCCTGCCGGGTCAGCTGAGCAGCGAATTTCTATTTAACCACCTGCTATCATGAGAGACCTCAGGGCTGCATGTTTTGAGCCCAGTACTGATCCTGAAAAGCGTTTCCAACCCCACTTACAAGTAAAACTAGCAAAAATGTGCCTGGCTGCTATTCACTGAAAAGCTCATTCTCTGTACATTTTTGGCATATGTTTCCTCCTACCGGGTCAGCTGAGCAGAGAGAGAATTTCTATTTAACCACCTGCTTTCATGAGAGACCTCAGAGCTGCATGTTTTGAGCCCAGTACTGAGCCTGAAAAGCATTTTCAACCCCACTTACAAGTAAAACTAGCTAAAATGTGCCTGGCTGCTATTCACTGAAAAGCTCATTCTGAGTACATTTTTAGCATACGTTTGCTCCTGCCGGGTCAGCTGAGCAGCGAATTTCTATTTAACCACCTGCTTTCATGAGAGACCTCAGGGATGCATGTTTTGAGCCCAGCACTGAGCCTGAAAAGCGTTTCCAACCCCACTTACAAGTAAAACTAGCTAAAATGTGCCTGGCTTCTCTTCACTGAAAAGCTCATTCTGAGTACATTTTAAGCATACGTTTGCTCCTGCCGGGTCAGCTGAGCAGCGAATTTCTATTTAACCACCTGCTTTCATGAGAGACCTCAGGGCTGCATGTTTTGAGCCCAGTATTGATCCTGAAAAGCGTTTTCAACCCCATTTACAAGTAAACTAGCTAAAATGTGCCTGGCTGCTTTTCACTGAAAAGCTCATTCTGAGTACATTTTTAGCATACGTTTGCTCCTGCCGGGTCAGCTGAGCAGCGAATTTCTATTTAACCACCTGCTTTCATGAGAGACCTCAGGGATGCATGTTTTGAGCCAGCACTGAGCCTGAAAAGCTTTTCCAACCCCACTTACAAGTAAAACTAGCTAAAATGTGCCTTGCTTCTCTTCACTGAAAAGCTGATTCTGAGTACATTTTTAGCATACGTTTGCTCCTGCCGGGTCAGCTGAGCAGCGAATTTCTATTTAACCACCTGCTTTCATGAGAGACCTCAGGGCTGCATGTTTTGAGCCCAGTATTGATCCTGAAAAGCGTTTTCAACCCCATTTACAAGTAAAACTAGCTAAAATGTGCCTGGCTGCTTTTCACTGAAAAGCTCATTCTGAGTACATTTTTAGCATACGTTTGCTCCTGCCGGGTCAGCTGAGCAGCGAATTTCTATTTAACCACCTGCTTTCATGAGAGACCTCAGGGATGCATGTTTTGAGCCCAGCACTGAGCCTGAAAAGCGTTTCCAACCCCACTTACAAGTAAAACTAGCTAAAATGTGCCTCGCTTCTCTTCACTGAAAAGCTCATTCTGAGTACATTTTTAGCATACGTTTGCTCCTGCCGGGTCAGCTGAGCAGCGAATTTCTATTTAACCACCTGCTATCATGAGAGACCTCAGGGCTGCATGTTTTGAGCCCAGTACTGATCCTGAAAAGCGTTTCCAACCCCACTTACAAGTAAAACTAGCTAAAATGTGCCTGGCTGCTATTCACTGAAAAGCTCATTCTCTGTACATTTTTGGCATATGTTTCCTCCTACCGGGTCAGCTGAGCAGAGAATTTCTATTTAACCACCTGCTTTCATGAGAGACCTCAGAGCTGCATGTTTTGAGCCCAGTACTGAGCCTGAAAAGCATTTCCAACCCCACTTACAAGTAAAACTAGCTAAAATGTGCCTGGCTTCTCTTCACTGAAAAGCTCATTCTGAGTACATTTTTAGCATACGTTTGCTCCTGCCGGGTCAGCTGAGCAGCGAATTTATATTTAACCACCTGCTTTCATGAGAGACCTCAGGGATGCATGTTTTGAGCCCAGCACTGAGCCTGAAAAGCGTTTCCAACCCCACTTACAAGTAAAACTAGCTGAAATGTGCCTGGCTTCTCTTCACTGAAAAGCTCATTCTGTGTAAAATTTTTGGCATACCTTTGCTCCTACCGGGTCAGCTGAGCAGTGAATTTCTATTTAACCACCTGCTTTCATGAGAGACCTCAGGGCTGCATGTTTTGAGCCCAGTACTTAGCCTGAAAAGCATTTCCAACCCCACTTACAAGTAAAACTAGCTAAAATGTGCCTGGCTTCTCTTCACTGAAAAGCTCATTCTGAGTACATTTTTAGCATACGTTTGCTCCTGCCGGGTCAGCTGAGCAGCGAATTTCTATTTAACCACCTGCTTTCATGAGAGACCTCAGGGATGCATGTTTTGAGCCCAGCACTGAGCCTGAAAAGCGTTTCCAACCCCACTTACAAGTAAAACTAGCTAAAATGTGCCTGGCTTCTCTTCACTGAAAAGCTCATTCTGAGTACATTTTTAGCATACGTTTGCTCCTGCCGGGTCAGCTGAGCAGCGAATTTCTATTTAACCACCTGCTTTCATGAGAGACCTCAGGGCTGCATGTTTTGAGCCCAGTATTGATCCTGAAAAGCGTTTTCAACCCCATTTACAAGTAAAACTAGCTAAAATGTGCCTGGCTTCTCTTCACTGAAAAGCTCATTCTGAGTACATTTTAAGCATACGTTTGCTCCTGCCGGGTCAGCTGAGCAGCGAATTTCTATTTAACCACCTGCTTTCATGAGAGACCTCAGGGCTGCATGTTTTGAGCCCAGTATTGATCCTGAAAAGCGTTTTCAACCCCATTTACAAGTAAAACTAGCTAAAATGTGCCTGGCTGCTTTTCACTGAAAAGCTCATTCTGAGTACATTTTTAGCATACGTTTGCTCCTGCCGGGTCAGCTGAGCAGCGAATTTCTATTTAACCACCTGCTTTCATGAGAGACCTCAGGGATGCATGTTTTGAGCCCAGCACTGAGCCTGAAAAGCTTTTCCAACCCCACTTACAAGTAAAACTAGCTAAAATGTGCATTGCTTCTCTTCACTGAAAAGCTGATTCTGAGTACATTTTTAGCATACGTTTGCTCCTGCCGGGTCAGCTGAGCAGCGAATTTCTATTTAACCACCTGCTATCATGAGAGACCTCAGGGCTGCATGTTTTGAGCCCAGTACTGATCCTGAAAAGCGTTTCCAACCCCACTTACAAGTAAAACTAGCAAAAATGTGCCTGGCTGCTATTCACTGAAAAGCTCATTCTCTGTACATTTTTGGCATATGTTTCCTCCTACCGGGTCAGCTGAGCAGAGAGAGAATTTCTATTTAACCACCTGCTTTCATGAGAGACCTCAGAGCTGCATGTTTTGAGCCCAGTACTGAGCCTGAAAAGCATTTCCAACCCCACTTACAAGTAAAACTAGCTAAAATGTGCCTGGCTTCTCTTCACTGAAAAGCTCATTCTGAGTACATTTTTAGCATACGTTTGCTCCTGCCGGGTCAGCTGAGCAGCGAATTTCTATTTAACCACCTGCTTTCATGAGAGACCTCAGGGCTGCATGTTTTGAGCCCAGTACTGAGCCTGAAAAGCGTTTCCAACCCCACTTACAAGTAAAACTAGCTAAAATGTGCCTGGCTTCTCTTCACTGAAAAGCTCATTCTGAGTACATTTTTAGCATACGTTTGCTCCTGCCGGGTCAGCTGAGCAGCGAATTTCTATTTAACCACCTGCTATCATGAGAGACCTCAGGGCTGCATGTTTTGAGTCCAGTACTGAGCCTGAAAAGCATTTCCAACCCCACTTACAAGTAAAACTAGCTAAAATGTGCCTGGCTTCTCTTCACTGAAAAGCTCATTCTGAGTACATTTTAAGCATACGTTTGCTCCTGCCGGGTCAGCTGAGCAGCGAATTTCTATTTAACCACCTGCTATCATGAGAGACCTCAGGGCTGCATGTTTTGAGCCCAGTACTGATCCTGAAAAGCGTTTCCAACCCCACTTACAAGTAAAACTAGCTAAAATGTGCCTGGCTGCTATTCACTGAAAAGCTCATTCTGAGTACATTTTTAGCATACGTTTGGTCCTGCCGGGTCAGCTGAGCAGTGAATTTCTATTTAACCACCTGCTTTCATGAGAGACCTCAGAGCTGCATGTTTTGAGCCCAGTACTGAGCCTGAAAAGCATTTCCAACCCCACACAAGTAAAACTAGCTAAAATGTGCCTGGCTTCTCTTCACTGAAAAGCTCATTCTGAGTACATTTTTAGCATACGTTTGCTCCTGCCGGGTCAGCTGAGCAGCGAATTTCTATTTAACCACCTGCTTTCATGAGAGACCTCAGGGCTGCATGTTTTGAGCCCAGTACTGAGCCTGAAAAGCGTTTCCAACCCCACTTACAAGTAAAACTAGCTAAAATGTGCCTGGCTTCTCTTCACTGAAAAGCTCATTCTGAGTACATTTTTAGCATACGTTTGCTCCTGCCGGGTCAGCTGAGCAGCGAATTTCTATTTAACCACCTGCTATCATGAGAGACCTCAGGGCTGCATGTTTTGAGTCCAGTACTGAGCCTGAAAAGCATTTCCAACCCCACTTACAAGTAAAACTAGCTAAAATGTGCCTGGCTTCTCTTCACTGAAAAGCTCATTCTGAGTACATTTTAAGCATACGTTTGCTCCTGCCGGGTCTGCTGAGCAGCGAATTTCTATTTAACCACTTGCTATCATGAGAGACCTCAGGGCTGCATGTTTTGAGCCCAGTACTGAGCCTGAAAAGCGTTTCCAACCCCACTTACAAGTAAAACTAGCTAAAATGTGCCTGGCTGCTATTCACTGAAAAGCTCATTCTGTGTACATTTTTTGCATACGTTTGCTCCTACCGGGTCAGCTGAGCAGCGAATTTCTATTTAACCACCTGCTATCACGAGAGACCTCAGGGCTGCATATTTTGAGCCCAGTACTGATCCTGAAAAGCGTTTCCAACCCCATTTACAAGTAAAACTACCTAAAATGTGCCTGGCTGCTATTCACTGAAAAGCTCATTCTGTGTACATTTTTGGCATACGTTTGCTCCTGCCAAGTCAGCTGAGCAGCGAATTTCTATTTAACCACCTGCTATCACGAGAGACCTCAGGGCTGCATGTTTTGAGCCCAGTACTGATCCTGAAAAGCTTTTCCAACCCCACTTACAAGTAAAACTACCTAAAATGTGCCTGGCTGCTATTCACTGAAAAGCTCATTCTGTGTACATTTTTAGCATACGTTTGCTCCTACCTGGTCAGCTGAGCAGCGAATTTCTATTTAACCACCTGCTTTCATGAGAGACCTCAGGGCTGCATGTTTTGAGCCCAGTACTGAGCCTGAAAAGCATTTCCAACCCCACTTACAAGTAAAACTAGCTAAAATGTGCCTGGCTTCTCTTCACTGAAAAGCTCATTCTTGATACATTTTTAGCATACGTTTGCTCCTGCCGGGTCAGCTGAGCAGCGAATTTCTATTTAACCACCTGCTATCATGAGAGACCTCAGGGCTGCATGTTTTGAGCCCAGTACTGATCCTGAAAAGCGTTTCCAACCCCACTTACAAGTAAAACTAGCTAAAATGTGCCTGGCTGCTATTCACTGAAAAGCTCATTCTCTGTACATTTTTGGCATATGTTTCCTCCTACCGGGTCAGCTGAGCAGAGAATTTCTATTTAACCACCTGCTTTCATGAGAGACCTCAGAGCTGCATGTTTTGAGCCCAGTACTGATCCTGAAAAGCGTTTCCAACCCCACTTACAAGTAAAACTAGCTAAAATGTGCCTGGCTGCTATTCACTGAAAAGCTCATTCTGAGTACATTTTTAGCATACGTTTGCTCCTGCCGGGTCAGCTGAGCAGTGAATTTCTATTTAACCACCTGCTTTCATGAGAGACCTCAGGGCTGCATGTTTTGAGCCCAGTATTGATCCTGAAAAGCGTTTTCAACCCCATTTACAAGTAAAACTAGCTAAAATGTGCCTGGCTTCTCTTCACTGAAAAGCTCATTCTGAGTACATTTTTAGCATACGTTTGCTCTTGCCGGGTCAGCTGAGCAGCGAATTTCTATTTAACCACCTGCTTTCATGAGAGACCTCAGGGATGCATGTTTTGAGCCCAGCACTGAGCCTGAAAAGCGTTTCCAACCCCACTTACAAGTAAAACTAGCTAAAATGTGCCTGGCTTCTCTTCACTGAAAAGCTCATTCTGAGTATATTTTTAGCATACGTTTGCTCCTGCCGGGTCAGCTGAGCAGCGAATTTCTATTTAACCACCTGCTTTCATGAGAGACCTCAGGGCTGCATGTTTTGAGCCCAGTATTGATCCTGAAAAGCGTTTTCAACCCCATTTACAAGTAAAACTAGCTAAAATGTGCCTGGCTGCTTTTCACTGAAAAGCTCATTCTGAGTACATTTTTAGCATACGTTTGCTCCTGCCGGGTCAGCTGAGCAGCGAATTTCTATTTAACCACCTGCTTTCATGAGAGACCTCAGGGATGCATGTTTTGAGCCCAGCACTGAGCCTGAAAAGCGTTTCCAACCCCACTTACAAGTAAAACTAGCTAAAATGTGCCTCGCTTCTCTTCACTGAAAAGCTCATTCTGAGTACATTTTTAGCATACGTTTGCTCCTGCCGGGTCAGCTGAGCAGCGAATTTCTATTTAACCACCTGCTATCATGAGAGACCTCAGGGCTGCATGTTTTGAGCCCAGTACTGATCCTGAAAAGCGTTTCCAACCCCACTTACAAGTAAACCTAGCTAAAATGTGCCTGGCTGCTATTCACTGAAAAGCTCATTCTCTGTACATTTTTGGCATATGTTTCCTCCTACCGGGTCAGCTTTCCTCCTACCGGGTCAGCTGAGCAGAGAATTTCTATTTAACCACCTGCTTTCATGAGAGACCTCAGAGCTGCATGTTTTGAGCCCAGTACTGAGCCTGAAAAGCATTTCCAACCCCACTTACAAGTAAAACTAGCTAAAATGTGCCTGGCTTCTCTTCACTGAAAAGCTCATTCTGAGTACATTTTTAGAATACGTTTGCTCCTGCCGGGTCAGCTGAGCAGCGAATTTATATTTAACCACCTGCTTTCATGAGAGACCTCAGGGATGCATGTTTTGAGCCCAGCACTGAGCCTGAAAAGCGTTTCCAACCCCACTTACAAGTAAAACTAGCTAAAATGTGCCTGGCTTCTCTTCACTGAAATGCTCATTCTGAGTACATTTTTAGCATACGTTTGCTCCTGCCGGGTCAGCTGAGCAGCGAATTTCTATTTAACCACCTGCTATCATGAGAGACCTCAGGGCTGCATGTTTTGAGCCCAGTATTGATCCTGAAAAGCGTTTTCAACCCCATTTACAAGTAAAACTAGCTAAAATGTGCCTGGCTGCTTTTCACTGAAAAGCTCATTCTGAGTACATTTTTAGCATACGTTTGCTCCTGCCGGGTCAGCTGAGCAGCGAATTTCTATTTAACCACCTGCTTTCATGAGAGACCTCAGGGATGCATGTTTTGAGCCCAGCACTGAGCCTGAAAAGCGTTTCCAACCCCACTTACAAGTAAAACTAGCTAAAATGTGCCTCGCTTCTCTTCACTGAAAAGCTGATTCTGAGTACATTTTTAGCATACGTTTGATCCTGCCGGGTCAGCTGAGCAGCGAATTTCTATTTAACCACCTGCTATCATGAGAGACCTCAGGGCTGCATGTTTTGAGCCCAGTACTGATCCTGAAAAGCGTTTCCAACCCCACTTACAAGTAAAACTAGCTAAAATGTGCCTGGCTGCTATTCACTGAAAAGCTCATTCTCTGTACATTTTTGGTATATGGTTCCTCCTACCGGGTCAGCTGAGCAGAGAATTTCTATTTAACCACCTGCTTTCATGAGAGACCTCAGAGCTGCATGTTTTGAGCCCAGTACTGAGCCTGAAAAGCATTTCCAACCCCACTTACAAGTAAAACTAGCTAAAATGTGCCTGGCTTCTCTTCACTGAAAAGCTCATTCTGAGTACATTTTTAGCATACGTTTGCTCCTGCCGGGTCAGCTGAGCAGCGAATTTCTATTTAACCACCTGCTTTCATGAGAGACCTCAGGGCTGCATGTTTTGAGCCCAGTACTGAGCCTGAAAAGCGTTTCCAACCCCACTTACAAGTAAAACTAGCTAAAATGTGCCTGGCTTCTCTTCACTGAAAAGCTCATTCTGAGTACATTTTTAGCATACGTTTGCTCCTGCCGGGTCAGCTGAGCAGCGAATTTCTATTTAACCACCTGCTATCATGAGAGACCTCAGGGCTGCATGTTTTGAGTCCAGTACTGAGCCTGAAAAGCATTTCCAACCCCACTTACAAGCAAAACTAACTAAAATGTGCCTGGCTTCTCTTCACTGAAAAGCTCATTCTGAGTACATTTTAAGCATACGTTTGCTCCTGCCGGGTCAGCTGAGCAGCGAATTTCTATTTAACCACCTGCTATCATGAGAGACCTCAGGGCTGCATGTTTTGAGCCCAGTACTGATCCTGAAAAGCGTTTCCAACCCCACTTACAAGTAAAACTAGCTAAAATGTGCCTGGCTTCTCTTCACTGAAAAGCTCATTCTGAGTACATTTTAAGCATACGTTTGCTCCTGCCGGGTCAGCTGAGCAGCGAATTTCTATTTAACCACCTGCTATCATGAGAGACCTCAGGGCTGCATGTTTTGAGCCCAGTACTGATCCTGAAAAGCGTTTCCAACCCCACTTACAAGTAAAACTAGCTAAAATGTGCCTGGCTGCTATTCACTGAAAAGCTCATTCTGTGTAAAATTTTTGGCATACCTTTGCTCCTACCGGGTCAGCTGAGCAGTGAATTTCTATTTAACCACCTGCTTTCATGAGAGACCTCCGGGCTGCATGTTTTGAGCCCAGTACTGAGCCTGAAAAGCGTTTCCAACCCCACTTACAAGTAAAACTAGCTAAAATGTGCCTGGCTTCTCTTCACTGAAAAGCTCATTCTGAGTACATTTTTAGCATACGTTTGCTCCTGCCGGGTCAGCTGAGCAGCGAATTTCTATTTAACCACCTGCTATCATGAGAGACCTCAGGGCTGCATGTTTTGAGTCCAGTACTGAGCCTGAAAAGCATTTCCAACCCCACTTACAAGTAAAACTAGCTAAAATGTGCCTGGCTTCTCTTCACTGAAAAGCTCATTCTGAGTACATTTTAAGCATACGTTTGCTCCTGCCGGGTCAGCTGAGCAGCGAATTTCTATTTAACCACCTGCTATCATGAGAGACCTCAGGGCTGCATGTTTTGAGCCCAGTACTGATCCTGAAAAGCGTTTCCAACCCCACTTACAAGTAAAACTAGCTAAAATGTGCCTGGCTGCTATTCACTGAAAAGCTCATTCTGAGTACATTTTTAGCATACGTTTGCTCCTGCCGGGTCAGCTGAGCAGTGAATTTCTATTTAACCACCTGCTTTCATGAGAGACCTCAGGGCTGCATGTTTTGAGCCCAGTATTGATCCTGAAAAGCGTTTTCAACCCCATTTACAAGTAAAACTAGCTAAAATGTGCCTGGCTTCTCTTCACTGAAAAGCTCATTCTGAGTACATTTTTAGCATACGTTTGCTCTTGCCGGGTCAGCTGAGCAGCGAATTTCTATTTAACCACCTGCTTTCATGAGAGACCTCAGGGATGCATGTTTTGAGCCCAGCACTGAGCCTGAAAAGCGTTTCCAACCCCACTTACAAGTAAAACTAGCTAAAATGTGCCTGGCTTCTCTTCACTGAAAAGCTCATTCTGAGTATATTTTTAGCATACGTTTGCTCCTGCCGGGTCAGCTGAGCAGCGAATTTCTATTTAACCACCTGCTTTCATGAGAGACCTCAGGGCTGCATGTTTTGAGCCCAGTATTGATCCTGAAAAGCGTTTTCAACCCCATTTACAAGTAAAACTAGCTAAAATGTGCCTGGCTGCTTTTCACTGAAAAGCTCATTCTGAGTACATTTTTAGCATACGTTTGCTCCTGCCGGGTCAGCTGAGCAGCGAATTTCTATTTAACCACCTGCTTTCATGAGAGACCTCAGGGATGCATGTTTTGAGCCCAGCACTGAGCCTGAAAAGCGTTTCCAACCCCACTTACAAGTAAAACTAGCTAAAATGTGCCTCGCTTCTCTTCACTGAAAAGCTCATTCTGAGTACATTTTTAGCATACGTTTGCTCCTGCCGGGTCAGCTGAGCAGCGAATTTCTATTTAACCACCTGCTATCATGAGAGACCTCAGGGCTGCATGTTTTGAGCCCAGTACTGATCCTGAAAAGCGTTTCCAACCCCACTTACAAGTAAAACTAGCTAAAATGTGCCTGGCTGCTATTCACTGAAAAGCTCATTCTCTGTACATTTTTGGCATATGTTTCCTCCTACCGGGTCAGCTGAGCAGAGAATTTCTATTTAACCACCTGCTTTCATGAGAGACCTCAGAGCTGCATGTTTTGAGCCCAGTACTGAGCCTGAAAAGCATTTCCAACCCCACTTACAAGTAAAACTAGCTAAAATGTGCCTGGCTTCTCTTCACTGAAAAGCTCATTCTGAGTACATTTTTAGCATACGTTTGCTCCTGCCGGGTCAGCTGAGCAGCGAATTTATATTTAACCACCTGCTTTCATGAGAGACCTCAGGGATGCATGTTTTGAGCCCAGCACTGAGCCTGAAAAGCGTTTCCAACCCCACTTACAAGTAAAACTAGCTAAAATGTGCCTGGCTTCTCTTCACTGAAATGCTCATTCTGAGTACATTTTTAGCATACGTTTGCTCCTGCCGGGTCAGCTGAGCAGCGAATTTTAACCACCTGCTTTCATGAGAGACCTCAGGGCTGCATGTTTTGAGCCCAGTATTGATCCTGAAAAGCGTTTTCAACCCCATTTACAAGTAAAACTAGCTAAAATGTGCCTGGCTGCTTTTCACTGAAAAGCTCATTCTGAGTACATTTTTAGCATACGTTTGCTCCTGCCGGGTCAGCTGAGCAGCGAATTTCTATTTAACCACCTGCTTTCATAAGAGACCTCAGGGATGCATGTTTTGAGCCCAGCACTGAGCCTGAAAAGCGTTTCCAACCCCACTTACAAGTAAAACTAGCTAAAATGTGCCTCGCTTCTCTTCACTGAAAAGCTGATTCTGAGTACATTTTTACATACGTTTGCTCCTGCCGGGTCAGCTGAGCAGCGAATTTCTATTTAACCACCTGCTATCATGAGAGACCTCAGGGCTGCATGTTTTGAGCGCAGTACTGATCCTGAAAAGCGTTTCCAACCCCACTTACAAGTAAAACTAGCTAAAATGTGCCTGGCTGCTATTCACTGAAAAGCTCATTCTCTGTACATTTTTGGCATATGTTTCCTCCTACCGGGTCAGCTGAGCAGAGAATTTCTATTTAACCACCTGCTTTCATGAGAGACCTCAGAGCTGCATGTTTTGAGCCCAGTACTGAGCCTGAAAAGCATTTCCAACCCCACACAAGTAAAACTAGCTAAAATGTGCCTGGCTTCTCTTCACTGAAAAGCTCATTCTGAGTACATTTTTAGCATACGTTTGCTCCTGCCGGGTCAGCTGAGCAGCGAATTTCTATTTAACCACCTGCTTTCATGAGAGACCTCAGGGCTGCATGTTTTGAGCCCAGTACTGAGCCTGAAAAGCGTTTCCAACCCCACTTACAAGTAAAACTAGCTAAAATGTGCCTGGCTTCTCTTCACTGAAAAGCTCATTCTGAGTACATTTTTAGCATACGTTTGCTCCTGCCGGGTCAGCTGAGCAGCGAATTTCTATTTAACCACCTGCTATCATGAGAGACCTCAGGGCTGCATGTTTTGAGTCCAGTACTGAGCCTGAAAAGCATTTCCAACCCCACTTACAAGTAAAACTAGCTAAAATGTGCCTGGCTTCTCTTCACTGAAAAGCTCATTCTGAGTACATTTTAAGCATACGTTTGCTCCTGCCGGGTCTGCTGAGCAGCGAATTTCTATTTAACCACCTGCTATCATGAGAGACCTCAGGGCTGCATGTTTTGAGCCCAGTACTGAGCCTGAAAAGCGTTTCCAACCCCACTTACAAGTAAAACTAGCTAAAATGTGCCTGGCTGCTATTCACTGAAAAGCTCATTCTGTGTACATTTTTGGCATACGTTTGCTCCTACCGGGTCAGCTGAGCAGCGAATTTCTATTTAACCACCTGCTTTCACGAGAGACCTCAGGGCTGCATATTTTGAGCCCAGTACTGATCCTGAAAAGCGTTTCCAACCCCATTTACAAGTAAAACTACCTAAAATGTGCCTGGCTGCTATTCACTGAAAAGCTCATTCTGTGTACATTTTTGGCATACGTTTGCTCCTGCCAAGTCAGCTGAGCAGCGAATTTCTATTTAACCACCTGCTATCACGAGAGACCTCAGGGCTGCATGTTTTGAGCCCTGTACTGATCCTGAAAAGCTTTTCCAACCCCACTTACAAGTAAAACTACCTAAAATGTGCCTGGCTGCTATTCACTGAAAAGCTCATTCTGTGTACATTTTTAGCATATGTTTGCTCCTACCTGGTCAGCTGAGCAGCGAATTTCTATTTAACCACCTGCTTTCATGAGAGACCTCAGGGCTGCATGTTTTGAGCCCAGTACTGAGCCTGAAAAGCATTTCCAACCCCACTTACAAGTAAAACTAGCTAAAATGTGCCTGGCTTCTCTTCACTGAAAAGCTCATTCTTGATACATTTTTAGCATACGTTTGCTCCTGCCGGGTCAGCTGAGCAGCGAATTTCTATTTAACCACCTGCTATCATGAGAGACCTCAGGGCTGCATGTTTTGAGCCCAGTACTGATCCTGAAAAGCGTTTCCAACCCCACTTACAAGTAAAACTAGCTAAAATGTGCCTGGCTGCTATTCACTGAAAAGCTCATTCTCTGTACATTTTTAGCATACGTTTGCTCCTGCCGGGTCAGCTGAGCAGCGAATTTCTATTTAACCACCTGCTATCATGAGAGACCTCAGGGCTGCATGTTTTGAGTCCAGTACTGAGCCTGAAAAGCATTTCCAACCCCACTTACAAGTAAAACTAGCTAAAATGTGCCTGGCTTCTCTTCACTGAAAAGCTCATTCTGAGTACATTTTAAGCATACGTTTGCTCCTGCCGGGTCAGCTGAGCAGCGAATTTCTATTTAACCACCTGCTATCATGAGAGACCTCAGGGCTGCATGTTTTGAGCCCAGTACTGATCCTGAAAAGCGTTTCCAACCCCACTTACAAGTAAAACTAGCTAAAATGTGCCTGGCTGCTATTCACTGAAAAGCTCATTCTGAGTACATTTTTAGCATACGTTTGCTCCTGCCGGGTCAGCTGAGCAGTGAATTTCTATTTAACCACCTGCTTTCATGAGAGACCTCAGGGCTGCATGTTTTGAGCCCAGTATTGATCCTGAAAAGCGTTTTCAACCCCATTTACAAGTAAAACTAGCTAAAATGTGCCTGGCTTCTCTTCACTGAAAAGCTCATTCTGAGTACATTTTTAGCATACGTTTGCTCTTGCCGGGTCAGCTGAGCAGCGAATTTCTATTTAACCACCTGCTTTCATGAGAGACCTCAGGGATGCATGTTTTGAGCCCAGCACTGAGCCTGAAAAGCGTTTCCAACCCCACTTACAAGTAAAACTAGCTAAAATGTGCCTGGCTTCTCTTCACTGAAAAGCTCATTCTGAGTATATTTTTAGCATACGTTTGCTCCTGCCGGGTCAGCTGAGCAGCGAATTTCTATTTAACCACCTGCTTTCATGAGAGACCTCAGGGCTGCATGTTTTGAGCCCAGTATTGATCCTGAAAAGCGTTTTCAACCCCATTTACAAGTAAAACTAGCTAAAATGTGCCTGGCTGCTTTTCACTGAAAAGCTCATTCTGAGTACATTTTTAGCATACGTTTGCTCCTGCCGGGTCAGCTGAGCAGCGAATTTCTATTTAACCACCTGCTTTCATGAGAGACCTCAGGGATGCATGTTTTGAGCCCAGCACTGAGCCTGAAAAGCGTTTCCAACCCCACTTACAAGTAAAACTAGCTAAAATGTGCCTCGCTTCTCTTCACTGAAAAGCTCATTCTGAGTACATTTTTAGCATACGTTTGCTCCTGCCGGGTCAGCTGAGCAGCGAATTTCTATTTAACCACCTGCTATCATGAGAGACCTCAGGGCTGCATGTTTTGAGCCCAGTACTGATCCTGAAAAGCGTTTCCAACCCCACTTACAAGTAAAACTAGCTAAAATGTGCCTGGCTGCTATTCACTGAAAAGCTCATTCTCTGTACATTTTTGGCATATGTTTCCTCCTACCGGGTCAGCTGAGCAGAGAATTTCTATTTAACCACCTGCTTTCATGAGAGACCTCAGAGCTGCATGTTTTGAGCCCAGTACTGAGCCTGAAAAGCATTTCCAACCCCACTTACAAGTAAAACTAGCTAAAATGTGCCTGGCTTCTCTTCACTGAAAAGCTCATTCTGAGTACATTTTTAGCATACGTTTGCTCCTGCCGGGTCAGCTGAGCAGCGAATTTATATTTAACCACCTGCTTTCATGAGAGACCTCAGGGATGCATGTTTTGAGCCCAGCACTGAGCCTGAAAAGCGTTTCCAACCCCACTTACAAGTAAAACTAGCTAAAATGTGCCTGGCTTCTCTTCACTGAAATGCTCATTCTGAGTACATTTTTAGCATACGTTTGCTCCTTCCGGGTCAGCTGAGCAGCGAATTTTAACCACCTGCTTTCATGAGAGACCTCAGGGCTGCATGTTTTGAGCCCAGTATTGATCCTGAAAAGCGTTTTCAACCCCATTTACAAGTAAAACTAGCTAAAATGTGCCTGGCTGCTTTTCACTGAAAAGCTCATTCTGAGTACATTTTTAGCATACGTTTGCTCCTGCCGGGTCAGCTGAGCAGCGAATTTCTATTTAACCACCTGCTTTCATAAGAGACCTCAGGGATGCATGTTTTGAGCCCAGCACTGAGCCTGAAAAGCGTTTCCAACCCCACTTACAAGTAAAACTAGCTAAAATGTGCCTCGCTTCTCTTCACTGAAAAGCTGATTCTGAGTACATTTTTACATACGTTTGCTCCTGCCGGGTCAGCTGAGCAGCGAATTTCTATTTAACCACCTGCTATCATGAGAGACCTCAGGGCTGCATGTTTTGAGCGCAGTACTGATCCTGAAAAGCGTTTCCAACCCCACTTACAAGTAAAACTAGCTAAAATGTGCCTGGCTGCTATTCACTGAAAAGCTCATTCTCTGTACATTTTTGGCATATGTTTCCTCCTACCGGGTCAGCTGAGCAGAGAATTTCTATTTAACCACCTGCTTTCATGAGAGACCTCAGAGCTGCATGTTTTGAGCCCAGTACTGAGCCTGAAAAGCATTTCCAACCCCACACAAGTAAAACTAGCTAAAATGTGCCTGGCTTCTCTTCACTGAAAAGCTCATTCTGAGTACATTTTTAGCATACGTTTGCTCCTGCCGGGTCAGCTGAGCAGCGAATTTCTATTTAACCACCTGCTTTCATGAGAGACCTCAGGGCTGCATGTTTTGAGCCCAGTACTGAGCCTGAAAAGCGTTTCCAACCCCACTTACAAGTAAAACTAGCTAAAATGTGCCTGGCTTCTCTTCACTGAAAAGCTCATTCTGAGTACATTTTTAGCATACGTTTGCTCCTGCCGGGTCAGCTGAGCAGCGAATTTCTATTTAACCACCTGCTATCATGAGAGACCTCAGGGCTGCATGTTTTGAGTCCAGTACTGAGCCTGAAAAGCATTTCCAACCCCACTTACAAGTAAAACTAGCTAAAATGTGCCTGGCTTCTCTTCACTGAAAAGCTCATTCTGAGTACATTTTAAGCATACGTTTGCTCCTGCCGGGTCTGCTGAGCAGCGAATTTCTATTTAACCACCTGCTATCATGAGAGACCTCAGGGCTGCATGTTTTGAGCCCAGTACTGAGCCTGAAAAGCGTTTCCAACCCCACTTACAAGTAAAACTAGCTAAAATGTGCCTGGCTGCTATTCACTGAAAAGCTCATTCTGTGTACATTTTTGGCATACGTTTGCTCCTACCGGGTCAGCTGAGCAGCGAATTTCTATTTAACCACCTGCTTTCACGAGAGACCTCAGGGCTGCATATTTTGAGCCCAGTACTGATCCTGAAAAGCGTTTCCAACCCCATTTACAAGTAAAACTACCTAAAATGTGCCTGGCTGCTATTCACTGAAAAGCTCATTCTGTGTACATTTTTGGCATACGTTTGCTCCTGCCAAGTCAGCTGAGCAGCGAATTTCTATTTAACCACCTGCTATCACGAGAGACCTCAGGGCTGCATGTTTTGAGCCCTGTACTGATCCTGAAAAGCTTTTCCAACCCCACTTACAAGTAAAACTACCTAAAATGTGCCTGGCTGCTATTCACTGAAAAGCTCATTCTGTGTACATTTTTAGCATATGTTTGCTCCTACCTGGTCAGCTGAGCAGCGAATTTCTATTTAACCACCTGCTTTCATGAGAGACCTCAGGGCTGCATGTTTTGAGCCCAGTACTGAGCCTGAAAAGCATTTCCAACCCCACTTACAAGTAAAACTAGCTAAAATGTGCCTGGCTTCTCTTCACTGAAAAGCTCATTCTTGATACATTTTTAGCATACGTTTGCTCCTGCCGGGTCAGCTGAGCAGCGAATTTCTATTTAACCACCTGCTATCATGAGAGACCTCAGGGCTGCATGTTTTGAGCCCAGTACTGATCCTGAAAAGCGTTTCCAACCCCACTTACAAGTAAAACTAGCTAAAATGTGCCTGGCTGCTATTCACTGAAAAGCTCATTCTCTGTACATTTTTGGCATATGTTTCCTCCTACCGGGTCAGCTGAGCAGAGAATTTCTATTTAACCACCTGCTTTCATGAGAGACCTCAGAGCTGCATGTTTTGAGCCCAGTACTGATCCTGAAAAGCGTTTCCAAACCCACTTACAAGTAAAACTAGCTAAAATGTGCCTGGCTGCTATTCACTGAAAAGCTCATTCTGAGTACATTTTTAGCATACGTTTGCTCCTGCCGGGTCAGCTGAGCAGTGAATTTCTATTTAACCACCTGCTTTCATGAGAGACCTCAGGGCTGCATGTTTTGAGCCCAGTATTGATCCTGAAAAGCGTTTTCAACCCCATTTACAAGTAAAACTAGCTAAAATGTGCCTGGCTTCTCTTCACTGAAAAGCTCATTCTGAGTACATTTTTAGCATACGTTTGCTCTTGCCGGGTCAGCTGAGCAGCGAATTTCTATTTAACCACCTGCTTTCATGAGAGACCTCAGGGATGCATGTTTTGAGCCCAGCACTGAGCCTGAAAAGCGTTTCCAACCCCACTTACAAGTAAAACTAGCTAAAATGTGCCTGGCTTCTCTTCACTGAAAAGCTCATTCTGAGTATATTTTTAGCATACGTTTGCTCCTGCCGGGTCAGCTGAGCAGCGAATTTCTATTTAACCACCTGCTTTCATGAGAGACCTCAGGGCTGCATGTTTTGAGCCCAGTATTGATCCTGAAAAGCGTTTTCAACCCCATTTACAAGTAAAACTAGCTAAAATGTGCCTGGCTGCTTTTCACTGAAAAGCTCATTCTGAGTACATTTTTAGCATACGTTTGCTCCTGCCGGGTCAGCTGAGCAGCGAATTTCTATTTAACCACCTGCTTTCATGAGAGACCTCAGGGATGCATGTTTTGAGCCCAGCACTGAGCCTGAAAAGCGTTTCCAACCCCACTTACAAGTAAAACTAGCTAAAATGTGCCTCGCTTCTCTTCACTGAAAAGCTCATTCTGAGTACATTTTTAGCATACGTTTGCTCCTGCCGGGTCAGCTGAGCAGCGAATTTCTATTTAACCACCTGCTATCATGAGAGACCTCAGGGCTGCATGTTTTGAGCCCAGTACTGATCCTGAAAAGCGTTTCCAACCCCACTTACAAGTAAAACTAGCTAAAATGTGCCTGGCTGCTATTCACTGAAAAGCTCATTCTCTGTACATTTTTGGCATATGTTTCCTCCTACCGGGTCAGCTGAGCAGAGAATTTCTATTTAACCACCTGCTTTCATGAGAGACCTCAGAGCTGCATGTTTTGAGCCCAGTACTGAGCCTGAAAAGCATTTCCAACCCCACTTACAAGTAAAACTAGCTAAAATGTGCCTGGCTTCTCTTCACTGAAAAGCTCATTCTGAGTACATTTTTAGCATACGTTTGCTCCTGCCGGGTCAGCTGAGCAGCGAATTTATATTTAACCACCTGCTTTCATGAGAGACCTCAGGGATGCATGTTTTGAGCCCAGCACTGAGCCTGAAAAGCGTTTCCAACCCCACTTACAAGTAAAACTAGCTAAAATGTGCCTGGCTTCTCTTCACTGAAATGCTCATTCTGAGTACATTTTTAGCATACGTTTGCTCCTGCCGGGTCAGCTGAGCAGCGAATTTCTATTTAACCACCTGCTATCATGAGAGACCTCAGGGCTGCATGTTTTGAGCCCAGTATTGATCCTGAAAAGCGTTTTCAACCCCATTTACAAGTAAAACTAGCTAAAATGTGCCTGGCTGCTTTTCACTGAAAAGCTCATTCTGAGTACATTTTTAGCATACGTTTGCTCCTGCCGGGTCAGCTGAGCAGCGAATTTCTATTTAACCACCTGCTTTCATGAGAGACCTCATGGATGCATGTTTTGAGCCCAGCACTGAGCCTGAAAAGCGTTTCCAACCCCACTTACAAGTAAAACTAGCTAAAATGTGCCTCGCTTCTCTTCACTGAAAAGCTGATTCTGAGTACATTTTTAGCATACGTTTGCTCCTGCCGGGTCAGCTGAGCAGCGAATTTCTATTTAACCACCTGCTATCATGAGAGACCTCAGGGCTGCATGTTTTGAGCCCAGTACTGATCCTGAAAAGCGTTTCCAACCCCACTTACAAGTAAAACTAGCTAAAATGTGCCTGGCTGCTATTCACTGAAAAGCTCATTCTCTGTACATTTTTGGCATATGTTTCCTCCTACCGGGTCAGCTGAGCAGAGAATTTCTATTTAACCACCTGCTTTCATGAGAGACCTCAGAGCTGCATGTTTTGAGCCCAGTACTGAGCCTGAAAAGAATTTCCAACCCCACTTACAAGTAAAACTAGCTAAAATGTGCCTGGCTTCTCTTCACTGAAAAGCTCATTCTGAGTACATTTTTAGCATACGTTTGCTCCTGCCGGGTCAGCTGAGCAGCGAATTTCTATTTAACCACCTGCTATCATGAGAGACCTCAGGGCTGCATGTTTTGAGTCCAGTACTGAGCCTGAAAAGCATTTCCAACCCCACTTACAAGTAAAACTAACTAAAATGTGCCTGGCTTCTCTTCACTGAAAAGCTCATTCTGAGTACATTTTAAGCATACGTTTGCTCCTGCCGGGTCAGCTGAGCAGCGAATTTCTATTTAACCACCTGCTATCATGAGAGACCTCAGGGCTGCATGTTTTGAGCCCAGTACTGATCCTGAAAAGCGTTTCCAACCCCACTTACAAGTAAAACTAGCTAAAATGTGCCTGGCTTCTCTTCACTGAAAAGCTCATTCTGAGTACATTTTAAGCATACGTTTGCTCCTGCCGGGTCAGCTGAGCAGCGAATTTCTATTTAACCACCTGCTATCATGAGAGACCTCAGGGCTGCATGTTTTGAGCCCAGTACTGATCCTGAAAAGCGTTTCCAACCCCACTTACAAGTAAAACTAGCTAAAATGTGCCTGGCTGCTATTCACTGAAAAGCTCATTCTGTGTAAAATTTTTGGCATACCTTTGCTCCTACCGGGTCAGCTGAGCAGTGAATTTCTATTTAACCACCTGCTTTCATGAGAGACCTCAGGGCTGCATGTTTTGAGCCCAGTACTTAGCCTGAAAAGCATTTCCAACCCCACTTACAAGTAAAACTAGCTAAAATGTGCCTGGCTTCTCTTCACTGAAAAGCTCATTCTGAGTACATTTTTAGCATACGTTTGCTCTTGCCGGGTCAGCTGAGCAGCGAATTTCTATTTAACCACCTGCTTTCATGAGAGACCTCAGGGATGCATGTTTTGAGCCCAGCACTGAGCCTGAAAAGCGTTTCCAACCCCACTTACAAGTAAAACTAGCTAAAATGTGCCTGGCTTCTCTTCACTGAAAAGCTCATTCTGAGTATATTTTTAGCATACGTTTGCTCCTGCCGGGTCAGCTGAGCAGCGAATTTCTATTTAACCACCTGCTTTCATGAGAGACCTCAGGGCTGCATGTTTTGAGCCCAGTATTGATCCTGAAAAGCGTTTTCAACCCCATTTACAAGTAAAACTAGCTAAAATGTGCCTGGCTGCTATTCACTGAAAAGCTCATTCTTTGTACATTTTTGGCATACGTTTGCTACTACCGGGTCAGCTGAGCAGCGAATTTCTATTTAACCACCTGCTTTCATGAGAGACCTCAGGGCTGCATGTTTTGAGCCCAGTACTGAGCCTGAAAAGCATTTCCAACCCCACTTACAAGTAAAACTAGCTAAAATGTGCCTGGCTTCTCTTCACTGAAAAGCTCATTCTGAGTACATTTTTAGCATACGTTTGCTCCTGCCGGGTCAGCTGAGCAGCGAATTTCTATTTAATCACCTGCTATCATGAGAGACCTCAGGGCTGCATGTTTTGAGCCCAGTACTGAGCCTGAAAAGCATTTCCAACCCCACTTACAAGTAAAACTAGCTAAAATGTGCCTGACTTCTCTTCACTGAAAAGCTCATTCTGAGTACATTTTAAGCATACGTTTGCTCCTACCGGGTCAGCTGAGCACCGAATTTCTATTTAACCACCTGCTATCACGAGAGACCTCAGGGCTGCATGTTTTGAGCCCAGTACTGATCCTTAAAAGCGTTTTCAACCCCATTTACAAGTAAAACTAGCTAAAATGTGCCTGGCTGCTTTTCACTGAAAAGCTCATTCTGAGTACATTTTTAGCATACGTTTGCTCCTGCCGGGTCAGCTGAGCAGCGAATTTCTATTTAACCACCTGCTTTCATGAGAGACCTCAGGGATGCATGTTTTGAGCCCAGCACTGAGCCTGAAAAGCTTTTCCAACCCCACTTACAAGTAAAACTAGCTAAAATGTGCCTCGCTTCTCTTCACTGAAAAGCTGATTCTGAGTACATTTTTAGCATACGTTTGCTCCTGCCGGGTCAGCTGAGCAGCGAATTTCTATTTAACCACCTGCTTTCATGAGAGACCTCAGGGCTGCATGTTTTGAGCCCAGTATTGATCCTGAAAAGCGTTTTCAACCCCATTTACAAGTAAAACTAGCTAAAATGTGCCTGGCTGCTATTCACTGAAAAGCTCATTCTGTGTACATTTTTGGCATACGTTTGCTACTACCGGGTCAGCTGAGCAGCGAATTTCTATTTAACCACCTGCTTTCATGAGAGACCTCAGGGCTGCATGTTTTGAGCCCAGTACTGAGCCTGAAAAGCATTTCCAACCCCACTTACAAGTAAAACTAGCTAAAATGTGCCTGGCTTCTCTTCACTGAAAAGCTCATTCTGAGTACATTTTTAGCATACGTTTGCTCCTGCCGGGTCAGCTGAGCAGCGAATTTCTATTTAACCACCTGCTATCATGAGAGACCTCAGGGCTGCATGTTTTGAGCCCAGTACTGAGCCTGAAAAGCATTTCCAACCCCACTTACAAGTAAAACTAGCTAAAATGTGCCTGGCTTCTCTTCACTGAAAAGCTCATTCTGAGTACATTTTTAGCATACGTTTGCTCCTGCCGGGTCAGCTGAGCAGCGAATTTCTATTTAACCACCTGCTATCACGAGAGACCTCAGGGCTGCATGTTTTGAGCCCAGTACTGATCCTGAAAAGCGTTTCCAACCCCACTTACAAGTAAAACTAGCTAAAATGTGCCTGGCTGCTATTCACTGAAAAGCTCATTCTGAGTACATTTTTAGCATACGTTTGCTCCTGCCGGGTCAGCTGAGCAGCGAATTTCTATTTAACCACCTGCTTTCATGAGAGACCTCAGGGCTGCATGTTTTGAGCCCAGTATTGATCCTGAAAAGCGTTTTCAACCCCATTTACAAGTAAAACTAGCTAAAATGTGCCTGGCTGCTTTTCACTGAAAAGCTCATTCTGAGTACATTTTTAGCATACGTTTGCTCCTGCCGGGTCAGCTGAGCAGCGAATTTCTATTTAACCACCTGCTTTCATGAGAGACCTCAGGGATGCATGTTTTGAGCCCAGCACTGAGCCTGAAAAGCTTTTCCAACCCCACTTACAAGTAAAACTAGCTAAAATGTGCCTTGCTTCTCTTCACTGAAAAGCTGATTCTGAGTACATTTTTAGCATAGGTTTGCTCCTGCCGGGTCAGCTGAGCAGCGAATTTCTATTTAACCACCTGCTATCATGAGAGACCTCAGGGCTGCATGTTTTGAGCCCAGTACTGATCCTGAAAAGCGTTTCCAACCCCACTTACAAGTAAAACTAGCTAAAATGTGCCTGGCTGCTATTCACTGAAAAGCTCATTCTCTGTACATTTTTGGCATATGTTTCCTCCTACCGGGTCAGCTGAGCAGAGAGAGAATTTCTATTTAACCACCTGCTTTCATGAGAGACCTCAGAGCTGCATGTTTTGAGCCCAGTACTGAGCCTGAAAAGCATTTCCAACCCCACTTACAAGTAAAACTAGCTAAAATGTGCCTGGCTTCTCTTCACTGAAAAGCTCATTCTGAGTACATTTTTAGCATACGTTTGCTCCTGCCGGGTCAGCTGAGCAGCGAATTTCTATTTAACCACCTGCTTTCATGAGAGACCTCAGGGCTGCATGTTTTGAGCCCAGTACTGAGCCTGAAAAGCGTTTCCAACCCCACTTACAAGTAAAACTAGCTAAAATGTGCCTGGCTTCTCTTCACTGAAAAGCTCATTCTGAGTACATTTTTAGCATACGTTTGCTCCTGCCGGGTCAGCTGAGCAGCGAATTTCTATTTAACCACCTGCTATCATGAGAGACCTCAGGGCTGCATGTTTTGAGTCCAGTACTGAGCCTGAAAAGCATTTCCAACCCCACTTACAAGTAAAACTAGCTAAAATGTGCCTGGCTTCTCTTCACTGAAAAGCTCATTCTGAGTACATTTTAAGCATACGTTTGGCTCCTGCCGGGTCAGCTGAGCAGCGAATTTCTATTTAACCACCTGCTATCATGAGAGACCTCAGGGCTGCATGTTTTGAGCCCAGTACTGATCCTGAAAAGCGTTTCCAACCCCACTTACAAGTAAAACTAGCTAAAATGTGCCTGGCTGCTATTCACTGAAAAGCTCATTCTGAGTACATTTTTAGCATACGTTTGCTCCTGCCGGGTCAGCTGAGCAGTGAATTTCTATTTAACCACCTGCTTTCATGAGAGACCTCAGGGCTGCATGTTTTGAGCCCAGTATTGATCCTGAAAAGCGTTTTCAACCCCATTTACAAGTAAAACTAGCTAAAATGTGCCTGGCTTCTCTTCACTGAAAAGCTCATTCTGAGTACATTTTTAGCATACGTTTGCTCTTGCCGGGTCAGCTGAGCAGCGAATTTCTATTTAACCACCTGCTTTCATGAGAGACCTCAGGGATGCATGTTTTGAGCCCAGCACTGAGCCTGAAAAGCGTTTCCAACCCCACTTACAAGTAAAACTAGCTAAAATGTGCCTGGCTTCTCTTCACTGAAAAGCTCATTCTCTGTACATTTTTGGCATATGTTTCCTCCTACCGGGTCAGCTGAGCAGAGAATTTCTATTTAACCACCTGCTTTCATGAGAGACCTCAGAGCTGCATGTTTTGAGCCCAGTACTGAGCCTGAAAAGCATTTCCAACCCCACTTACAAGTAAAACTAGCTAAAATGTGCCTGGCTTCTCTTCACTGAAAAGCTCATTCTGAGTACATTTTTAGCATACGTTTGCTCCTGCCGGGTCAGCTGAGCAGCGAATTTCTATTTAACCACCTGCTTTCATGAGAGACCTCAGGGCTGCATGTTTTGAGCCCAGTACTGAGCCTGAAAAGCGTTTCCAACCCCACTTACAAGTAAAACTAGCTAAAATGTGCCTGGCTTCTCTTCACTGAAAAGCTCATTCTGAGTACATTTTTAGCATACGTTTGCTCCTGCCGGGTCAGCTGAGCAGCGAATTTCTATTTAACCACCTGCTATCATGAGAGACTTCAGGGCTGCATGTTTTGAGTCCAGTACTGAGCCTGAAAAGCATTTCCAACCCCACTTACAAGTAAAACTAGCTAAAATGTGCCTGGCTTCTCTTCACTGAAAAGCTCATTCTGAGTACATTTTAAGCATACGTTTGCTCCTGCCGGGTCTGCTGAGCAGCGAATTTCTATTTAACCACCTGCTATCATGAGAGACCTCAGGGCTGCATGTTTTGAGCCCAGTACTGAGCCTGAAAAGCGTTTCCAATCCCACTTACAAGTAAAACTAGCTAAAATGTGCCTGGCTGCTATTCACTGAAAAGCTCATTCTGTGTACATTTTTGGCATACGTTTGCTCCTACCGGGTCAGCTGAGCAGCGAATTTCTATTTAACCACCTGCTTTCATGAGAGACCTCAGGGCTGCATGTTTTGAGCCCAGTACTGAGCCTGAAAAGCATTTCCAACCCCACTTACAAGTAAAACTAGCTAAAATGTGCCTGGCTTCTCTTCACTGAAAAGCTCATTCTTGATACATTTTTAGCATACGTTTGCTCCTGCCGGGTCAGCTGAGCAGCGAATTTCTATTTAAACACCTGCTATCATGAGAGACCTCAGGGCTGCATGTTTTGAGCCCAGTACTGATCCTGAAAAGCGTTTCCAACCCCACTTACAAGTAAAACTAGCTAAAATGTGCCTGGCTGCTATTCACTGAAAAGCTCATTCTCTGTACATTTTTGGCATATGTTTCCTCCTACCGGGTCAGCTGAGCAGAGAATTTCTATTTAACCACCTGCTTTCATGAGAGACCTCAGAGCTGCATGTTTTGAGCCCAGTACTGATCCTGAAAAGCGTTTCCAACCCCACTTACAAGTAAAACTAGCTAAAATGTGCCTGGCTGCTATTCACTGAAAAGCTCATTCTGAGTACATTTTTAGCATACGTTTGCTCCTGCCGGGTCAGCTGAGCAGTGAATTTCTATTTAACCACCTGCTTTCATGAGAGACCTCAGGGCTGCATGTTTTGAGCCCAGTATTGATCCTGAAAAGCGTTTTCAACCCCATTTACAAGTAAAACTAGCTAAAATGTGCCTGGCTTCTCTTCACTGAAAAGCTCATTCTGAGTACATTTTTAGCATACGTTTGCTCTTGCCGGGTCAGCTGAGCAGCGAATTTCTATTTAACCACCTGCTTTCATGAGAGACCTCAGGGATGCATGTTTTGAGCCCAGCACTGAGCCTGAAAAGCGTTTCCAACCCCACTTACAAGTAAAACTAGCTAAAATGTGCCTGGCTTCTCTTCACTGAAAAGCTCATTCTGAGTATATTTTTAGCATACGTTTGCTCCTGCCGGGTCAGCTGAGCAGCAAATTTCTATTTAACCACCTGCTTTCATGAGAGACCTCAGGGCTGCATGTTTTGAGCCCAGTATTGATCCTGAAAAGCGTTTTCAACCCCATTTACAAGTAAAACTAGCTAAAATGTGCCTGGCTGCTTTTCACTGAAAAGCTCATTCTGAGTACATTTTTAGCATACGTTTGCTCCTGCCGGGTCAGCTGAGCAGCGAATTTCTATTTAACCACCTGCTTTCATGAGAGACCTCAGGGATGCATGTTTTGAGCCCAGCACTGAGCCTGAAAAGCGTTTCCAACCCCACTTACAAGTAAAACTAGCTAAAATGTGCCTCGCTTCTCTTCACTGAAAAGCTCATTCGGAGTACATTTTTAGCATACGTTTGCTCCTGCCGGGTCAGCTGAGCAGCGAATTTCTATTTAACCACCTGCTATCATGAGAGACCTCAGGGCTGCATGTTTTGAGCCCAGTACTGATCCTGAAAAGCGTTTCCAACCCCACTTACAAGTAAAACTAGCTAAAATGTGCCTGGCTGCTTCACTGAAAAGCTCATTCTCTGTACATTTTTGGCATATGTTTCCTCCTACCGGGTCAGCTGAGCAGAGAATTTCTATTTAACCACCTGCTTTCATGAGAGACCTCAGAGCTGCATGTTTTGAGCCCAGTACTGAGCCTGAAAAGCATTTCCAACCCCACTTACAAGTAAAACTAGCTAAAATGTGCCTGGCTTCTCTTCACTGAAAAGCTCATTCTGAGTACATTTTTAGCATACGTTTGCTCCTGCCGGGTCAGCTGAGCAGCGAATTTCTATTTAACCACCTGCTTTCATGAGAGACCTCAGGGCTGCATGTTTTGAGCCCAGTACTGAGCCTGAAAAGCGTTTCCAACCCCACTTACAAGTAAAACTAGCTAAAATGTGCCTGGCTTCTCTTCACTGAAAAGCTCATTCTGAGTACATTTTTAGCATACGTTTGCTCCTGCCGGGTCAGCTGAGCAGCGAATTTCTATTTAACCACCTGCTATCATGAGAGACCTCAGGGCTGCATGTTTTGAGCCCAGTACTGAGCCTGAAAAGCGTTTCCAACCCCACTTACAAGTAAAACTAGCTAAAATGTGCCTGGCTGCTATTCACTGAAAAGCTCATTCTGTGTACATTTTTGGCATACGTTTGCTCCTACCGGGTCAGCTGAGCAGCGAATTTCTATTTAACCACCTGCTATCACGAGAGACCTCAGGGCTGCATATTTTGAGCCCAGTACTGATCCTGAAAAGCGTTTCCAACCCCATTTACAAGTAAAACTACCTAAAATGTACCTGGCTGCTATTCACTGAAAAGCTCATTCTGTGTACATTTTTGGCATACGTTTGCTCCTGCCAAGTCAGCTGAGCAGCGAATTTCTATTTAACCACCTGCTATCACGAGAGACCTCAGGGCTGCATGTTTTGAGCCCAGTACTGATCCTGAAAAGCTTTTCCAACCCCACTTACAAGTAAAACTACCTCAAATGTGCCTGGCTGCTATTCACTGAAAAGCTCATTCTGTGTACATTTTTAGCATACGTTTGCTCCTACCTGGTCAGCTGAGCAGCGAATTTCTATTTAACCACCTGCTTTCATGAGAGACCTCAGGGCTGCATGTTTTGAGCCCAGTACTGAGCCTGAAAAGCATTTCCAACCCCACTTACAAGTAAAACTAGCTAAAATGTGCCTGGCTTCTCTTCACTGAAAAGCTCATTCTTGATACATTTTTAGCATACGTTTGCTCCTGCCGGGTCAGCTGAGCAGCGAATTTCTATTTAACCACCTGCTATCATGAGAGACCTCAGGGCTGCATGTTTTGAGCCCAGTACTGATCCTGAAAAGCGTTTCCAACCCCACTTACAAGTAAAACTAGCTAAAATGTGCCTGGCTGCTATTCACTGAAAAGCTCATTCTCTGTACATTTTTGGCATATGTTTCCTCCTACCGGGTCAGCTGAGCAGAGAATTTCTATTTAACCACCTGCTTTCATGAGAGACCTCAGAGCTGCATGTTTTGAGCCCAGTACTGAGCCTGAAAAGCATTTCCAACCCCACTTACAAGTAAAACTAGCTAAAATGTGCCTGGCTTCTCTTCACTGAAAAGCTCATTCTGAGTACATTTTTAGCATACGTTTGCTCCTGCCGGGTCAGCTGAGCCGCGAATTTCTATTTAACCACCTGCTTTCATGAGAGACCTCAGGGCTGCATGTTTTGAGCCCAGTACTGAGCCTGAAAAGCGTTTCCAACCCCACTTACAAGTAAAACTAGCTAAAATGTGCCTGGCTTCTCTTCACTGAAAAGCTCATTCTGAGTACATTTTTAGCATACGTTTGCTCCTGCCGGGTCAGCTGAGCAGCGAATTTCTATTTAAACACCTGCTATCATGAGAGACCTCAGGGCTGCATGTTTTGAGTCCAGTACTGAGCCTGAAAAGCATTTCCAACCCCACTTACAAGTAAAACTAGCTAAAATGTGCCTGGCTTCTCTTCACTGAAAAGCTCATTCTGAGTACATTTTAAGCATACGTTTGCTCCTGCCGGGTCTGCTGAGCAGCGAATTTCTATTTAACCACCTGCTATCATGAGAGACCTCAGGGCTGCATGTTTTGAGCCCAGTACTGAGCCTGAAAAGCGTTTCCAACCCCACTTACAAGTAAAACTAGCTAAAATGTGCCTGGCTGCTATTCACTGAAAAGCTCATTCTGTGTACATTTTTGGCATACGTTTGCTCCTACCGGGTCAGCTGAGCAGCGAATTTCTATTTAACCACCTGCTTTCATGAGAGACCTCAGGGCTGCATGTTTTGAGCCCAGTACTGAGCCTGAAAAGCATTTCCAACCCCACTTACAAGTAAAACTAGCTAAAATGTGCCTGGCTTCTCTTCACTGAAAAGCTCATTCTTGATACATTTTTAGCATACGTTTGCTCCTGCCGGGTCAGCTGAGCAGCGAATTTCTATTTAACCACCTGCTATCATGAGAGACCTCAGGGCTGCATGTTTTGAGCCCAGTACTGATCCTGAAAAGCGTTTCCAACCCCACTTACAAGTAAAACTAGCTAAAATGTGCCTGGCTGCTATTCACTGAAAAGCTCATTCTCTGTACATTTTTGGCATATGTTTCCTCCTACCGGGTCAGCTGAGCAGAGAATTTCTATTTAACCACCTGCTTTCATGAGAGACCTCAGAGCTGCATGTTTTGAGCCCAGTACTGATCCTGAAAAGCGTTTCCAACCCCACTTACAAGTAAAACTAGCTAAAATGTGCCTGGCTGCTATTCACTGAAAAGCTCATTCTGAGTACATTTTTAGCATACGTTTGCTCCTGCCGGGTCAGCTGAGCAGTGAATTTCTATTTAACCACCTGCTTTCATGAGAGACCTCAGGGCTGCATGTTTTGAGCCCAGTATTGATCCTGAAAAGCGTTTTCAACCCCATTTACAAGTAAAACTAGCTAAAATGTGCCTGGCTTCTCTTCACTGAAAAGCTCATTCTGAGTACATTTTTAGCATACGTTTGCTCTTGCCGGGTCAGCTGAGCAGCGAATTTCTATTTAACCACCTGCTTTCATGAGAGACCTCAGGGATGCATGTTTTGAGCCCAGCACTGAGCCTGAAAAGCGTTTCCAACCCCACTTACAAGTAAAACTAGCTAAAATGTGCCTGGCTTCTCTTCACTGAAAAGCTCATTCTGAGTATATTTTTAGCATACGTTTGCTCCTGCCGGGTCAGCTGAGCAGCAAATTTCTATTTAACCACCTGCTTTCATGAGAGACCTCAGGGCTGCATGTTTTGAGCCCAGTATTGATCCTGAAAAGCGTTTTCAACCCCATTTACAAGTAAAACTAGCTAAAATGTGCCTGGCTGCTTTTCACTGAAAAGCTCATTCTGAGTACATTTTTAGCATACGTTTGCTCCTGCCGGGTCAGCTGAGCAGCGAATTTCTATTTAACCACCTGCTTTCATGAGAGACCTCAGGGATGCATGTTTTGAGCCCAGCACTGAGCCTGAAAAGCGTTTCCAACCCCACTTACAAGTAAAACTAGCTAAAATGTGCCTCGCTTCTCTTCACTGAAAAGCTCATTCGGAGTACATTTTTAGCATACGTTTGCTCCTGCCGGGTCAGCTGAGCAGCGAATTTCTATTTAACCACCTGCTATCATGAGAGACCTCAGGGCTGCATGTTTTGAGCCCAGTACTGATCCTGAAAAGCGTTTCCAACCCCACTTACAAGTAAAACTAGCTAAAATGTGCCTGGCTGCTTCACTGAAAAGCTCATTCTCTGTACATTTTTGGCATATGTTTCCTCCTACCGGGTCAGCTGAGCAGAGAATTTCTATTTAACCACCTGCTTTCATGAGAGACCTCAGAGCTGCATGTTTTGAGCCCAGTACTGAGCCTGAAAAGCATTTCCAACCCCACTTACAAGTAAAACTAGCTAAAATGTGCCTGGCTTCTCTTCACTGAAAAGCTCATTCTGAGTACATTTTTAGCATACGTTTGCTCCTGCCGGGTCAGCTGAGCAGCGAATTTCTATTTAACCACCTGCTTTCATGAGAGACCTCAGGGCTGCATGTTTTGAGCCCAGTACTGAGCCTGAAAAGCGTTTCCAACCCCACTTACAAGTAAAACTAGCTAAAATGTGCCTGGCTTCTCTTCACTGAAAAGCTCATTCTGAGTACATTTTTAGCATACGTTTGCTCCTGCCGGGTCAGCTGAGCAGCGAATTTCTATTTAACCACCTGCTATCATGAGAGACCTCAGGGCTGCATGTTTTGAGCCCAGTACTGAGCCTGAAAAGCGTTTCCAACCCCACTTACAAGTAAAACTAGCTAAAATGTGCCTGGCTGCTATTCACTGAAAAGCTCATTCTGTGTACATTTTTGGCATACGTTTGCTCCTACCGGGTCAGCTGAGCAGCGAATTTCTATTTAACCACCTGCTATCACGAGAGACCTCAGGGCTGCATATTTTGAGCCCAGTACTGATCCTGAAAAGCGTTTCCAACCCCATTTACAATAAAACTACCTAAAATGTGCCTGGCTGCTATTCACTGAAAAGCTCATTCTGTGTACATTTTTGGCATACGTTTGCTCCTGCCAAGTCAGCTGAGCAGCGAATTTCTATTTAACCACCTGCTATCACGAGAGACCTCAGGGCTGCATGTTTTGAGCCCAGTACTGATCCTGAAAAGCTTTTCCAACCCCACTTACAAGTAAAACTACCTAAAATGTGCCTGGCTGCTATTCACTGAAAAGCTCATTCTGTGTACATTTTTAGCATACGTTTGCTCCTACCTGGTCAGCTGAGCAGCGAATTTCTATTTAACCACCTGCTTTCATGAGAGACCTCAGGGCTGCATGTTTTGAGCCCAGTACTGAGCCTGAAAAGCATTTCCAACCCCACTTACAAGTAAAACTAGCTAAAATGTGCCTGGCTTCTCTTCACTGAAAAGCTCATTCTTGATACATTTTTAGCATACGTTTGCTCCTGCCGGGTCAGCTGAGCAGCGAATTTCTATTTAACCACCTGCTATCATGAGAGACCTCAGGGCTGCATGTTTTGAGCCCAGTACTGATCCTGAAAAGCGTTTCCAACCCCACTTACAAGTAAAACTAGCTAAAATGTGCCTGGCTGCTATTCACTGAAAAGCTCATTCTCTGTACATTTTTGGCATATGTTTCCTCCTACCGGGTCAGCTGAGCAGAGAATTTCTATTTAACCACCTGCTTTCATGAGAGACCTCAGAGCTGCATGTATTGAGCCCAGTACTGAGCCTGAAAAGCATTTCCAACCCCACTTACAAGTAAAACTAGCTAAAATGTGCCTGGCTTCTCTTCACTGAAAAGCTCATTCTGAGTACATTTTTAGCATACGTTTGCTCCTGCCGGGTCAGCTGAGCCGCGAATTTCTATTTAACCACCTGCTTTCATGAGAGACCTCAGGGCTGCATGTTTTGAGCCCAGTACTGAGCCTGAAAAGCGTTTCCAACCCCACTTACAAGTAAAACTAGCTAAAATGTGCCTGGCTTCTCTTCACTGAAAAGCTCATTCTGAGTACATTTTTAGCATACGTTTGCTCCTGCCGGGTCAGCTGAGCAGCGAATTTCTATTTAACCACCTGCTATCATGAGAGACTTCAGGGCTGCATGTTTTGAGTCCAGTACTGAGCCTGAAAAGCATTTCCAACCCCACTTACAAGTAAAACTAGCTAAAATGTGCCTGGCTTCTCTTCACTGAAAAGCTCATTCTGAGTACATTTTAAGCATACGTTTGCTCCTGCCGGGTCTGCTGAGCAGCGAATTTCTATTTAACCACCTGCTATCATGAGAGACCTCAGGGCTGCATGTTTTGAGCCCAGTACTGAGCCTGAAAAGCGTTTCCAATCCCACTTACAAGTAAAACTAGCTAAAATGTGCCTGGCTGCTATTCACTGAAAAGCTCATTCTGTGTACATTTTTGGCATACGTTTGCTCCTACCGGGTCAGCTGAGCAGCGAATTTCTATTTAACCACCTGCTTTCATGAGAGACCTCAGGGCTGCATGTTTTGAGCCCAGTACTGAGCCTGAAAAGCATTTCCAACCCCACTTACAAGTAAAACTAGCTAAAATGTGCCTGGCTTCTCTTCACTGAAAAGCTCATTCTTGATACATTTTTAGCATACGTTTGCTCCTGCCGGGTCAGCTGAGCAGCGAATTTCTATTTAAACACCTGCTATCATGAGAGACCTCAGGGCTGCATGTTTTGAGCCCAGTACTGATCCTGAAAAGCGTTTCCAACCCCACTTACAAGTAAAACTAGCTAAAATGTGCCTGGCTGCTATTCACTGAAAAGCTCATTCTCTGTACATTTTTGGCATATGTTTCCTCCTACCGGGTCAGCTGAGCAGAGAATTTCTATTTAACCACCTGCTTTCATGAGAGACCTCAGAGCTGCATGTTTTGAGCCCAGTACTGATCCTGAAAAGCGTTTCCAACCCCACTTACAAGTAAAACTAGCTAAAATGTGCCTGGCTGCTATTCACTGAAAAGCTCATTCTGAGTACATTTTTAGCATACGTTTGCTCCTGCCGGGTCAGCTGAGCAGTGAATTTCTATTTAACCACCTGCTTTCATGAGAGACCTCAGGGCTGCATGTTTTGAGCCCAGTATTGATCCTGAAAAGCGTTTTCAACCCCATTTACAAGTAAAACTAGCTAAAATGTGCCTGGCTTCTCTTCACTGAAAAGCTCATTCTGAGTACATTTTTAGCATACGTTTGCTCTTGCCGGGTCAGCTGAGCAGCGAATTTCTATTTAACCACCTGCTTTCATGAGAGACCTCAGGGATGCATGTTTTGAGCCCAGCACTGAGCCTGAAAAGCGTTTCCAACCCCACTTACAAGTAAAACTAGCTAAAATGTGCCTGGCTTCTCTTCACTGAAAAGCTCATTCTGAGTATATTTTTAGCATACGTTTGCTCCTGCCGGGTCAGCTGAGCAGCAAATTTCTATTTAACCACCTGCTTTCATGAGAGACCTCAGGGCTGCATGTTTTGAGCCCAGTATTGATCCTGAAAAGCGTTTTCAACCCCATTTACAAGTAAAACTAGCTAAAATGTGCCTGGCTGCTTTTCACTGAAAAGCTCATTCTGAGTACATTTTTAGCATACGTTTGCTCCTGCCGGGTCAGCTGAGCAGCGAATTTCTATTTAACCACCTGCTTTCATGAGAGACCTCAGGGATGCATGTTTTGAGCCCAGCACTGAGCCTGAAAAGCGTTTCCAACCCCACTTACAAGTAAAACTAGCTAAAATGTGCCTCGCTTCTCTTCACTGAAAAGCTCATTCGGAGTACATTTTTAGCATACGTTTGCTCCTGCCGGGTCAGCTGAGCAGCGAATTTCTATTTAACCACCTGCTATCATGAGAGACCTCAGGGCTGCATGTTTTGAGCCCAGTACTGATCCTGAAAAGCGTTTCCAACCCCACTTACAAGTAAAACTAGCTAAAATGTGCCTGGCTGCTTCACTGAAAAGCTCATTCTCTGTACATTTTTGGCATATGTTTCCTCCTACCGGGTCAGCTGAGCAGAGAATTTCTATTTAACCACCTGCTTTCATGAGAGACCTCAGAGCTGCATGTTTTGAGCCCAGTACTGAGCCTGAAAAGCATTTCCAACCCCACTTACAAGTAAAACTAGCTAAAATGTGCCTGGCTTCTCTTCACTGAAAAGCTCATTCTGAGTACATTTTTAGCATACGTTTGCTCCTGCCGGGTCAGCTGAGCAGCGAATTTCTATTTAACCACCTGCTTTCATGAGAGACCTCAGGGCTGCATGTTTTGAGCCCAGTACTGAGCCTGAAAAGCGTTTCCAACCCCACTTACAAGTAAAACTAGCTAAAATGTGCCTGGCTTCTCTTCACTGAAAAGCTCATTCTGAGTACATTTTTAGCATACGTTTGCTCCTGCCGGGTCAGCTGAGCAGCGAATTTCTATTTAACCACCTGCTATCATGAGAGACCTCAGGGCTGCATGTTTTGAGCCCAGTACTGAGCCTGAAAAGCGTTTCCAACCCCACTTACAAGTAAAACTAGCTAAAATGTGCCTGGCTGCTATTCACTGAAAAGCTCATTCTGTGTACATTTTTGGCATACGTTTGCTCCTACCGGGTCAGCTGAGCAGCGAATTTCTATTTAACCACCTGCTATCACGAGAGACCTCAGGGCTGCATATTTTGAGCCCAGTACTGATCCTGAAAAGCGTTTCCAACCCCATTTACAAGTAAAACTACCTAAAATGTACCTGGCTGCTATTCACTGAAAAGCTCATTCTGTGTACATTTTTGGCATACGTTTGCTCCTGCCAAGTCAGCTGAGCAGCGAATTTCTATTTAACCACCTGCTATCACGAGAGACCTCAGGGCTGCATGTTTTGAGCCCAGTACTGATCCTGAAAAGCTTTTCCAACCCCACTTACAAGTAAAACTACCTCAAATGTGCCTGGCTGCTATTCACTGAAAAGCTCATTCTGTGTACATTTTTAGCATACGTTTGCTCCTACCTGGTCAGCTGAGCAGCGAATTTCTATTTAACCACCTGCTTTCATGAGAGACCTCAGGGCTGCATGTTTTGAGCCCAGTACTGAGCCTGAAAAGCATTTCCAACCCCACTTACAAGTAAAACTAGCTAAAATGTGCCTGGCTTCTCTTCACTGAAAAGCTCATTCTTGATACATTTTTAGCATACGTTTGCTCCTGCCGGGTCAGCTGAGCAGCGAATTTCTATTTAACCACCTGCTATCATGAGAGACCTCAGGGCTGCATGTTTTGAGCCCAGTACTGATCCTGAAAAGCGTTTCCAACCCCACTTACAAGTAAAACTAGCTAAAATGTGCCTGGCTGCTATTCACTGAAAAGCTCATTCTCTGTACATTTTTGGCATATGTTTCCTCCTACCGGGTCAGCTGAGCAGAGAATTTCTATTTAACCACCTGCTTTCATGAGAGACCTCAGAGCTGCATGTTTTGAGCCCAGTACTGAGCCTGAAAAGCATTTCCAACCCCACTTACAAGTAAAACTAGCTAAAATGTGCCTGGCTTCTCTTCACTGAAAAGCTCATTCTGAGTACATTTTTAGCATACGTTTGCTCCTGCCGGGTCAGCTGAGCCGCGAATTTCTATTTAACCACCTGCTTTCATGAGAGACCTCAGGGCTGCATGTTTTGAGCCCAGTACTGAGCCTGAAAAGCGTTTCCAACCCCACTTACAAGTAAAACTAGCTAAAATGTGCCTGGCTTCTCTTCACTGAAAAGCTCATTCTGAGTACATTTTTAGCATACGTTTGCTCCTGCCGGGTCAGCTGAGCAGCGAATTTCTATTTAAACACCTGCTATCATGAGAGACCTCAGGGCTGCATGTTTTGAGTCCAGTACTGAGCCTGAAAAGCATTTCCAACCCCACTTACAAGTAAAACTAGCTAAAATGTGCCTGGCTTCTCTTCACTGAAAAGCTCATTCTGAGTACATTTTAAGCATACGTTTGCTCCTGCCGGGTCTGCTGAGCAGCGAATTTCTATTTAACCACCTGCTATCATGAGAGACCTCAGGGCTGCATGTTTTGAGCCCAGTACTGAGCCTGAAAAGCGTTTCCAACCCCACTTACAAGTAAAACTAGCTAAAATGTGCCTGGCTGCTATTCACTGAAAAGCTCATTCTGTGTACATTTTTGGCATACGTTTGCTCCTACCGGGTCAGCTGAGCAGCGAATTTCTATTTAACCACCTGCTTTCATGAGAGACCTCAGGGCTGCATGTTTTGAGCCCAGTACTGAGCCTGAAAAGCATTTCCAACCCCACTTACAAGTAAAACTAGCTAAAATGTGCCTGGCTTCTCTTCACTGAAAAGCTCATTCTTGATACATTTTTAGCATACGTTTGCTCCTGCCGGGTCAGCTGAGCAGCGAATTTCTATTTAACCACCTGCTATCATGAGAGACCTCAGGGCTGCATGTTTTGAGCCCAGTACTGATCCTGAAAAGCGTTTCCAACCCCACTTACAAGTAAAACTAGCTAAAATGTGCCTGGCTGCTATTCACTGAAAAGCTCATTCTCTGTACATTTTTGGCATATGTTTCCTCCTACCGGGTCAGCTGAGCAGAGAATTTCTATTTAACCACCTGCTTTCATGAGAGACCTCAGAGCTGCATGTTTTGAGCCCAGTACTGATCCTGAAAAGCGTTTCCAACCCCACTTACAAGTAAAACTAGCTAAAATGTGCCTGGCTGCTATTCACTGAAAAGCTCATTCTGAGTACATTTTTAGCATACGTTTGCTCCTGCCGGGTCAGCTGAGCAGTGAATTTCTATTTAACCACCTGCTTTCATGAGAGACCTCAGGGCTGCATGTTTTGAGCCCAGTATTGATCCTGAAAAGCGTTTTCAACCCCATTTACAAGTAAAACTAGCTAAAATGTGCCTGGCTTCTCTTCACTGAAAAGCTCATTCTGAGTACATTTTTAGCATACGTTTGCTCTTGCCGGGTCAGCTGAGCAGCGAATTTCTATTTAACCACCTGCTTTCATGAGAGACCTCAGGGATGCATGTTTTGAGCCCAGCACTGAGCCTGAAAAGCGTTTCCAACCCCACTTACAAGTAAAACTAGCTAAAATGTGCCTGGCTTCTCTTCACTGAAAAGCTCATTCTGAGTATATTTTTAGCATACGTTTGCTCCTGCCGGGTCAGCTGAGCAGCAAATTTCTATTTAACCACCTGCTTTCATGAGAGACCTCAGGGCTGCATGTTTTGAGCCCAGTATTGATCCTGAAAAGCGTTTTCAACCCCATTTACAAGTAAAACTAGCTAAAATGTGCCTGGCTGCTTTTCACTGAAAAGCTCATTCTGAGTACATTTTTAGCATACGTTTGCTCCTGCCGGGTCAGCTGAGCAGCGAATTTCTATTTAACCACCTGCTTTCATGAGAGACCTCAGGGATGCATGTTTTGAGCCCAGCACTGAGCCTGAAAAGCGTTTCCAACCCCACTTACAAGTAAAACTAGCTAAAATGTGCCTCGCTTCTCTTCACTGAAAAGCTCATTCGGAGTACATTTTTAGCATACGTTTGCTCCTGCCGGGTCAGCTGAGCAGCGAATTTCTATTTAACCACCTGCTATCATGAGAGACCTCAGGGCTGCATGTTTTGAGCCCAGTACTGATCCTGAAAAGCGTTTCCAACCCCACTTACAAGTAAAACTAGCTAAAATGTGCCTGGCTGCTTCACTGAAAAGCTCATTCTCTGTACATTTTTGGCATATGTTTCCTCCTACCGGGTCAGCTGAGCAGAGAATTTCTATTTAACCACCTGCTTTCATGAGAGACCTCAGAGCTGCATGTTTTGAGCCCAGTACTGAGCCTGAAAAGCATTTCCAACCCCACTTACAAGTAAAACTAGCTAAAATGTGCCTGGCTTCTCTTCACTGAAAAGCTCATTCTGAGTACATTTTTAGCATACGTTTGCTCCTGCCGGGTCAGCTGAGCAGCGAATTTCTATTTAACCACCTGCTTTCATGAGAGACCTCAGGGCTGCATGTTTTGAGCCCAGTACTGAGCCTGAAAAGCGTTTCCAACCCCACTTACAAGTAAAACTAGCTAAAATGTGCCTGGCTTCTCTTCACTGAAAAGCTCATTCTGAGTACATTTTTAGCATACGTTTGCTCCTGCCGGGTCAGCTGAGCAGCGAATTTCTATTTAACCACCTGCTATCATGAGAGACCTCAGGGCTGCATGTTTTGAGCCCAGTACTGAGCCTGAAAAGCGTTTCCAACCCCACTTACAAGTAAAACTAGCTAAAATGTGCCTGGCTGCTATTCACTGAAAAGCTCATTCTGTGTACATTTTTGGCATACGTTTGCTCCTACCGGGTCAGCTGAGCAGCGAATTTCTATTTAACCACCTGCTATCACGAGAGACCTCAGGGCTGCATATTTTGAGCCCAGTACTGATCCTGAAAAGCGTTTCCAACCCCATTTACAATAAAACTACCTAAAATGTGCCTGGCTGCTATTCACTGAAAAGCTCATTCTGTGTACATTTTTGGCATACGTTTGCTCCTGCCAAGTCAGCTGAGCAGCGAATTTCTATTTAACCACCTGCTATCACGAGAGACCTCAGGGCTGCATGTTTTGAGCCCAGTACTGATCCTGAAAAGCTTTTCCAACCCCACTTACAAGTAAAACTACCTAAAATGTGCCTGGCTGCTATTCACTGAAAAGCTCATTCTGTGTACATTTTTAGCATACGTTTGCTCCTACCTGGTCAGCTGAGCAGCGAATTTCTATTTAACCACCTGCTTTCATGAGAGACCTCAGGGCTGCATGTTTTGAGCCCAGTACTGAGCCTGAAAAGCATTTCCAACCCCACTTACAAGTAAAACTAGCTAAAATGTGCCTGGCTTCTCTTCACTGAAAAGCTCATTCTTGATACATTTTTAGCATACGTTTGCTCCTGCCGGGTCAGCTGAGCAGCGAATTTCTATTTAACCACCTGCTATCATGAGAGACCTCAGGGCTGCATGTTTTGAGCCCAGTACTGATCCTGAAAAGCGTTTCCAACCCCACTTACAAGTAAAACTAGCTAAAATGTGCCTGGCTGCTATTCACTGAAAAGCTCATTCTCTGTACATTTTTGGCATATGTTTCCTCCTACCGGGTCAGCTGAGCAGAGAATTTCTATTTAACCACCTGCTTTCATGAGAGACCTCAGAGCTGCATGTATTGAGCCCAGTACTGAGCCTGAAAAGCATTTCCAACCCCACTTACAAGTAAAACTAGCTAAAATGTGCCTGGCTTCTCTTCACTGAAAAGCTCATTCTGAGTACATTTTTAGCATACGTTTGCTCCTGCCGGGTCAGCTGAGCCGCGAATTTCTATTTAACCACCTGCTTTCATGAGAGACCTCAGGGCTGCATGTTTTGAGCCCAGTACTGAGCCTGAAAAGTGTTTCCAACCCAACTTACAAGTAAAACTAGCTAAAATGTGCCTGGCTTCTCTTCACTGAAAGCTCATTCTGAGTACATTTTTAGCATACGTTTGCTCCTGCCGGGTCAGCTGAGCAGCGAATTTCTATTTAACCACCTGCTATCATGAGAGACCTCAGGGCTGCATGTTTTGAGCCCAGTACCGAGCCTGAAAAGCATTTCCAACCCCACTTACAAGTAAATCTAGCTAAAATGTGCCTGGCTTCTCTTCACTGAAAAGCTAATTCTTTTTACATTTTAAGCATACGTTTGCTCCTGCCGGGTCAGCTGAGCAGCGAATTTCTATTTAACCACCTGCTATCATGAGAGACCTCAGGGCTGCATGTTTTGAGCCCAGTACTGATCCTGAAAAGCGTTTCCAACCCCACTTACAAGTAAAACTAGCTAAAATGTGCCTGGCTGCTATTCACTGAAAAGCTCATTCTGTGTACATTTTTGGCATACCTTTGCTCCTACCGGGTCAGCGGAGCAGCGATTTCTATTTAACCACCTGCTTTCATGAGAGACCTCAGGGCTGCATGTTTTGAGCCCAGTACTTAGCCTGAAAAGCATTTCCAACCCCACTTACAAGTAAAACTAGCTAAAATGTGCTTGGCTTCTCTTCACTGAAAAGCTCATTCTGAGTACATTTTTAGCATACGTTTGCTCCTGCCGGGTCAGTTGAGCAGCGAATTTCTATTTAACCACCTGCTTTCATGAGAGACCTCAGGGATGCATGTTTTGAGCCCAGCACTGAGCCTGAAAAGCGTTTCCAACCCCACTTACAAGTAAAACTAGCTAAAATGTGCCTGGCTTCTCTTCACTGAAAAGCTCATTCTGAGTACATTTAGCATACGTTTGCTCCTGCCGGGTCAGCTGAGCAGCGAATTTCTATTTAACCACCTGCTTTCATGAGAGACCTCAGGGCTGCATGTTTTGAGCCCAGTACTGATCCTGAAAAGCTTTTCCGACCCCACTTACAAGTAAAACTAGCTAAAATGTGCCTGGCTTCTCTTCACTGAAAAGCTCATTCTGAGTACATTTTTAGCATACGTTTGCTCCTGCCGGGTCAGCTGAGCAGCGAATTTCTATTTAACCACCTGCTATCATGAGAGACCTCAGGGCTGCATGTTTTGAGCCCAGTACTGATCCTGAAAAGCGTTTCCAACCCCACTTACAAGTAAAACTAGCTAAAATGTGCCTCGCTTCTCTTCACTGAAAAGCTCATTCTGAGTACATTTTTAGCATACGTTTGCTCCTGCCGGGTCAGCTGAGCAGGGAATTTCTATTTAACCACCTGCTATCATGAGAGACCTCAGGGCTGCATGTTTTGAGCCCAGTACTGATCCTGAAAAGCGTTTCCAACCCCACTTACAAGTAAAACTAGCTAAAATGTGCCTGGCTGCTATTCACTGAAAAGCTCATTCTCTGTACATTTTTGGCATATGTTTCCTACTACCGGGTCAGCTGAGCAGAGAATTTCTATTTAACCACCTGCTTTCATGAGAGACCTCAGAGCTGCATGTTTTGAGCCCAGCACTGATCCTGAAAAGCGTTTTCAACCCCACTTACAAGTAAAACTAGCTAAAATGTGCCTGGCTGCTATTCACTGAAAAGCTCATTCTGTGTACATTTTTGGCATACCTTTGCTCCTACCGGGTCAGCTGAGCAGTGAATTTCTATTTAGCCACCTGCTTTCATGAGAGACCTCAGGGCTGCATGTTTTGAGCCCAGTACTTAGCCTGAAAAGCATTTCCAACCCCACTTACAAGTAAAACTAGCTAAAATGTGCCTGGCTTCTCTTCACTGAAAAGCTCATTCTGTGTACATTTTTGGCATACGTTTGCTCCTGCCGGGTCAGCTGAACAGCGAATTTCTATTTAACCACCTGCTATCATGAGAGACCACAGGGCTGCATGTTTTGAGCCCAGTACTGATCCTGAAAAGCGTTTCCAACCCCATTTACAAGTAAAACTAGCTAAAATGTGCCTGGCTGCTATCACTGAAAAGCTCATTCTGTGTACATTTTTGGCATACGTTTGCTCCTGCCGGGTCAGCTGAGCAGCGAATTTCTATTTAACCACCTGCTATCATGAGAGACCTCAGGGCTGCATGTTTTGAGCCCTGTACTGAGCCTAAAAAGCATTTCCAACCCCACTTACAAGTAAAACTAGCTAAAATGTGCCGGGCTGCTCTTCACTGAAAAGCTCATTCTGTGTACTTTTTTTGCATACCTTTGCTCCTACCGGGTCAGCTGAGCATCGAATTTCTATTTAACCACCTGCTTTCATGAGAGACCTCAGGGCTGCATGTTTTGAGCCCAGTACTGAGCCTGAAAAGCATTTCCAACCCTACTTACAAGTAAAACTAGCTAAAATGTGCCTGGCTTCTCTTCACTGAAAAGCTCATTCTGAGTACATTTTTAGCATACGTTTGCTCCTGCCGGGTCAGCTGAGCAGCGAATTTCTATTTAACCACCTGCTATCATGAGAGACCTCAGGGCTGCATGTTTTGAGCCCAGTACCGAGCCTGAAAAGCATTTCCAACCCCACTTACAAGTAAATCTAGCTAAAATGTGCCTGGCTTCTCTTCACTGAAAAGCTAATTCTTTTTACATTTTAAGCATACGTTTGCTCCTGCCGGGTCAGCTGAGCAGCGAATTTCTATTTAACCACCTGCTATCATGAGAGACCTCAGGGCTGCATGTTTTGAGCCCAGTACTGATCCTGAAAAGCGTTTCCAACCCCACTTACAAGTAAAACTAGCTAAAATGTGCCTGGCTGCTATTCACTGAAAAGCTCATTCTGTGTACATTTTTGGCATACCTTTGCTCCTACCGGGTCAGCTGAGCAGCGATTTCTATTTAACCACCTGCTTTCATGAGAGACCACAGGGCTGCATGTTTTGAGCCCAGTACTTAGCCTGAAAAGCATTTCCAACCCCACTTACAAGTAAAACTAGCTAAAATGTGCCTGGCTTCTCTTCACTGAAAAGCTCATTCTGAGTACATTTTTAGCATACGTTTGCTCCTGCCGGGTCAGTTGAGCAGCGAATTTCTATTTAACCACCTGCTTTCATGAGAGACCTCAGGGATGCATGTTTTGAGCCCAGCACTGAGCCTGAAAAGCGTTTCCAACCCCACTTACAAGTAAAACTAGCTAAAATGTGCCTGGCTTCTCTTCACTGAAAAGCTCATTCTGAGTACATTTAGCATACGTTTGCTCCTGCCGGGTCAGCTGAGCAGCGAATTTCTATTTAACCACCTGCTTTCATGAGAGACCTCAGGGCTGCATGTTTTGAGCCCAGTACTGATCCTGAAAAGCTTTTCCAACCCCACTTACAAGTAAAACTAGCTAAAATGTGCCTGGCTTCTCTTCACTGAAAAGCTCATTCTGAGTACATTTTTAGCATACGTTTGCTCCTGCCGGGTCAGCTGAGCAGCGAATTTCTATTTAACCACCTGCTATCATGAGAGACCTCAGGGCTGCATGTTTTGAGCCCAGTACTGATCCTGAAAAGCGTTTCCAACCCCACTTACAAGTAAAACTAGCTAAAATGTGCCTCGCTTCTCTTCACTGAAAAGCTCATTCTGAGTACATTTTTAGCATACGTTTGCTCCTGCCGGGTCAGCTGAGCAGGGAATTTCTATTTAACCACCTGCTATCATGAGAGACCTCAGGGCTGCATGTTTTGAGCCCAGTACTGATCCTGAAAAGCGTTTCCAACCCCACTTACAAGTAAAACTAGCTAAAATGTGCCTGGCTGCTATTCACTGAAAAGCTCATTCTCTGTACATTTTTGGCATATGTTTCCTACTACCGGGTCAGCTGAGCAGAGAATTTCTATTTAACCACCTGCTTTCATGAGAGACCTCAGAGCTGCATGTTTTGAGCCCAGCACTGATCATGAAAAGCGTTTTCAACCCCACTTACAAGTAAAACTAGCTAAAATGTGCCTGGCTGCTATTCACTGAAAAGCTCATTCTGTGTACATTTTTGGCATACCTTTGCTCCTACCGGGTCAGCTGAGCAGTGAATTTCTATTTAACCACCTGCTTTCATGAGAGACCTCAGGGCTGCATGTTTTGAGCCCAGTACTTAGCCTGAAAAGCATTTCCAACCCCACTTACAAGTAAAACTAGCTAAAATGTGCCTGGCTTCTCTTCACTGAAAAGCTCATTCTGTGTACATTTTTGGCATACGTTTGCTCCTGCCGGGTCAGCTGAACAGCGAATTTCTATTTAACCACCTGCTATCATGAGAGACCACAGGGCTGCATGTTTTGAGCCCAGTACTGATCCTGAAAAGCGTTTCCAACCCCATTTACAAGTAAAACTAGCTAAAATGTGCCTGGCTGCTATTCACTGAAAAGCTCATTCTGTGTACATTTTTGGCATACGTTTGCTCCTGCCGGGTCAGCTGAGCAGCGAATTTCTATTTAACCACCTGCTATCATGAGAGACCTCAGGGCTGCATGTTTTGAGCCCTGTACTGAGCCTAAAAAGCATTTCCAACCCCACTTACAAGTAAAACTAGCTAAAATGTGCCTGGCTTCTCTTCACTGAAAAGCTCATTCTGTGTACTTTTTTTGCATACCTTTGCTCCTACCGGGTCAGCTGAGCATCGAATTTCTATTTAACCACCTGCTTTCATGAGAGACCTCAGGGCTGCATGTTTTGAGCCCAGTACTGAGCCTGAAAAGCATTTCCAACCCTACTTACAAGTAAAACTAGCTAAAATGTGCCTGGCTTCTCTTCACTGAAAAGCTCATTCTGAGTACATTTTTAGCATACGTTTGCTCCTGCCGGGTCAGCTGAGCAGCGATTTTCTATTTAATCACCTGCTATCATGAGAGACCTCAGGGCTGCATGTTTTGAGCCCAGTACTGAGCCTGAAAAGCATTTCCAACCCCACTTACAAGTAAAACTAGCTAAAATGTGCCTGGCTTCTCTTCAGTGAAAAGCTCATTCTGAGTACATTTTAAGCATACGTTTGCTCCTGCCGGGTCAGCTGAGCAGCGAATTTCCATTTAACCACCTGCTATCATGAGAGACCTCAGGGCTGCATGTTTTGAGCCCAGTACTGATCCTGAAAAGCGTTTCCAACCCCACTTACAAGTAAAACTAGCTAAAATGTGCCTGGCTTCTCTTCACTGAAAAGCTCATTCTGAGTACATTTTTAGCATACGTTTGCTCCTGCCGGGTCAGCTGAGCAGCGAATTTCTATTTAACCACCTGCTATCATGAGAGACCTCAGGGCTGCATGTTTTGAGCCCAGTACTGATCCTGAAAAGCGTTTCCAACCCCATTTACAAGTAAAACTAGCTAAAATGTGCCTGGCTGCTATTCACTGAAAAGCTCATTCTGTGTACATTTTTGGCATACGTTTGCTCCTACCTGGTCAGCTGAGCAGCGAATTTCTATTTAACCACCTGCTTTCATGAGAGCCCTCAGGGCTGCATGTTTTGAGCCCAGTACTGAGCCTGAAAAGCATTTCCAACCCCACTTACAAGTAAAACTAGCTAAAATGTACCTGGCTTATCTTCACTGAAAGGCTCATTCTGAGTACATTTTTAGCATACGTTTGCTCCTTCCGGGTCAGCTGAGCAGCGAATTTCTATTTAACCACCTGCTATCACGAGAGACCTCAGGGCTGCATGTTTTGAGCCCAGTACTGATCCTGAAAAGCGTTTCCAACCCCTCTTACAAGTAAAACTAGCTAAAATGTGCCTGGCTGCTATTCACTGAAAAGCTCATTCTGTGTACATTTTTGGCATACGTTTGCTCCTACCGGGTCAGCTGAGCAGCGAATTTCTATTTAACCACCTGCTTTCATGAGAGACCTCAGGGCTGCATGTTTTGAGCCCAGTACTGAGCCTGAAAAGCGTTTCCAACCCCACTTACAAGTAAAACTAGCTAAAATGTGCCTGGCTGCTTTTCACTGAAAAGCTCATTCTGTGTACATTTTTGGCATACGTTTGCTCCTGCCGGGTCAGCTGAGCAGCGAATTTCTATTTAACCACCTGCTATCATGAGAGACCTCAGGGCTGCATGTTTTGAGCCCAGTACTGATCCTGAAAAGCGTTTCCAACCCCACTTACAAGTAAAACTAGCTAAAATGTGCCTGGCTGCTATTCACTGAAAAGCTCATTCTGTGTACATTTTTGGCATACCTTTGCTCCTACCGGGTCAGCTGAGCAGCGATTTCTATTTAACCACCTGCTTTCATGAGAGACCTCAGGGCCGCATGTTTTGAGCCCAGTACTTAGCCTGAAAAGCATTTCCAACCCCACTTACAAGTAAAACTAGCTAAAATGTGCCTGGCTTCTCTTCACTGAAAAGCTCATTCTGAGTACATTTTTAGCATACGTTTGCTCCTGCCGGGTCAGTTGAGCAGCGAATTTCTATTTAACCACCTGCTTTCATGAGAGACCTCAGGGATGCATGTTTTGAGCCCAGCACTGAGCCTGAAAAGCGTTTCCAACCCCACTTACAAGTAAAACTAGCTAAAATGTGCCTGGCTTCTCTTCACTGAAAAGCTCATTCTGAGTACATTTAGCATACGTTTGCTCCTGCCGGGTCAGCTGAGCAGCGAATTTCTATTTAACCACCTGCTTTCATGAGAGACCTCAGGGCTGCATGTTTTGAGCCCAGTACTGATCCTGAAAAGCTTTTCCAACCCCACTTACAAGTAAAACTAGCTAAAATGTGCCTGGCTTCTCTTCACTGAAAAGCTCATTCTGAGTACATTTTTAGCATACGTTTGCTCCTGCCGGGTCAGCTGAGCAGCGAATTTCTATTTAACCACCTGCTATCATGAGAGACCTCAGGGCTGCATGTTTTGAGCCCAGTACTGATCCTGAAAAGCGTTTCCAACCCCACTTACAAGTAAAACTAGCTAAAATGTGCCTCGCTTCTCTTCACTGAAAAGCTCATTCTGAGTAAATTTTTAGCATACGTTTGCTCCTGCCGGGTCAGCTGAGCAGGGAATTTCTATTTAACCACCTGCTATCATGAGAGACCTCAGGGCTGCATGTTTTGAGCCCAGTACTGATCCTGAAAAGCGTTTCCAACCCCACTTACAAGTAAAACTAGCTAAAATGTGCCTTGCTGCTATTCACTGAAAAGCTCATTCTCTGTACATTTTTGGCATATGTTTCCTACTACCGGGTCAGCTGAGCAGAGAATTTCTATTTAACCACCTGCTTTCATGAGAGACCTCAGAGCTGCATGTTTTGAGCCCAGCACTGATCCTGAAAAGCGTTTTCAACCCCACTTACAAGTAAAACTAGCTAAAATGTGCCTGGCTGCTATTCACTGAAAAGCTCATTCTGTGTACATTTTTGGCATACCTTTGCTCCTACCGGGTCAGCTGAGCAGTGAATTTCTATTTAACCACCTGCTTTCATGAGAGACCTCAGGGCTGCATGTTTTGAGCCCAGTACTTAGCCTGAAAAGCATTTCCAACCCCACTTACAAGTAAAACTAGCTAAAATGTGCCTGGCTTCTCTTCACTGAAAAGCTCATTCTGTGTACATTTTTGGCATACGTTTGCTCCTGCCGGGTCAGCTGAACAGCGAATTTCTATTTAACCACCTGCTATCATGAGAGACCACAGGGCTGCATGTTTTGAGCCCAGTACTGATCCTGAAAAGCGTTTCCAACCCCATTTACAAGTAAAACTAGCTAAAATGTGCCTGGCTGCTATTCACTGAAAAGCTCATTCTGTGTACATTTTTGGCATACGTTTGCTCCTGCCGGGTCAGCTGAGCAGCGAATTTCTATTTAACCACCTGCTATCATGAGAGACCTCAGGGCTGCATGTTTTGAGCCCTGTACTGAGCCTAAAAAGCATTTCCAACCCCACTTACAAGTAAAACTAGCTAAAATGTGCCTGGCTTCTCTTCACTGAAAAGCTCATTCTGTGTACTTTTTTTGCATACCTTTGCTCCTACCGGGTCAGCTGAGCATCGAATTTCTATTTAACCACCTGCTTTCATGAGAGACCTCAGGGCTGCATGTTTTGAGCCCAGTACTGAGCCTGAAAAGCATTTCCAACCCTACTTACAAGTAAAACTAGCTAAAATGTGCCTGGCTTCTCTTCACTGAAAAGCTCATTCTGAGTACATTTTTAGCATACGTTTGCTCCTGCCGGGTCAGCTGAGCAGCGATTTTCTATTTAATCACCTGCTATCATGAGAGACCTCAGGGCTGCATGTTTTGAGCCCAGTACTGAGCCTGAAAAGCATTTCCAACCCCACTTACAAGTAAAACTAGCTAAAATGTGCCTGGCTTCTCTTCACTGAAAAGCTCATTCTGAGTACATTTTTGGCATACGTTTGCTCCTACCTGGTCAGCTGAGCAGCGAATTTCTATTTAACCACCTGCTTTCATCAGAGTCCTCAGGGCTGCATGTTTTGAGCCCAGTACTGAGCCTGAAAAGCATTTCCAACCCCACTTACAAGTAAAACTAGCTAAAATGTACCTGGCTTATCTTCACTGAAAGGCTCATTCTGAGTACATTTTTAGCATACGTTTGCTCCTTCCGGGTCAGCTGAACAGCGAATTTCTATTTAACCACCTGCTATCACGAGAGACCTCAGGGCTGCATGTTTTGAGCCCAGTACTGAGCCTGAAAAGCGTTTCCAACCCCACTTACAAGTAAAACTAGCTAAAATGTGCCTGGCTGCTTTTCACTGAAAAGCTCATTCTGTGTACATTTTTGGCATACGTTTGCTCCTGCCGGGTCAGCTGAGCAGCGAATTTCTATTTAACCACCTGCTATCATGAGAGACCACAGGGCTGCATGTTTTGAGCCCAGTACTGATCCTGAAAAGCGTTTCCAACCCCATTTACAAGTAAAACTAGCTAAAATGTGCCTGGCTGCTATTCACTGAAAAGCTCATTCTGTGTACATTTTTGGCATACGTTTGCTCCTGCCGGGTCAGCTGAGCAGCGAATTTCTATTTAACCACCTGCTATCATGAGAGACCTCAGGGCTGCATGTTTTGAGCCCTGTACTGAGCCTAAAAAGCATTTCCAACCCCACTTACAAGTAAAACTAGCTAAAATGTGCCTGGCTTCTCTTCACTGAAAAGCTCATTCTGTGTACTTTTTTTGCATACCTTTGCTCCTACCGGGTCAGCTGAGCATCGAATTTCTATTTAACCACCTGCTATCATGAGAGACCTCAGGGCAGCATGTTTTGAGCCCAGTACTGAGCCTGAAAAGCATTTCCAACCCTACTTACAAGTAAAACTAGCTAAAATGTGCCTGGCTTCTCTTCACTGAAAAGCTCATTCTGAGTACATTTTTAGCATACGTTTGCTCCTGCCGGGTCAGCTGAGCAGCGAATTTCTATTTAATCACCTGCTATCATGAGAGACCTCAGGGCTGCATGTTTTGAGCCCAGTACTGAGCCTGAAAAGCATTTCCAACCCCACTTACAAGTAAAACTAGCTAAAATGTGCCTGGCTTCTCTTCACTGAAAAGCTCATTCTGAGTACATTTTAAGCATACGTTTGCTCCTGCCGGGTCAGCTGAGCAGCGAATTTCCATTTAACCACCTGCTATCATGAGAGACCTCAGGGCTGCATGTTTTGAGCCCAGCACTGATCCTGAAAAGCGTTTCCAACCCCACTTACAAGTAAAACTAGCTAAAATGTGCCTGGCTTCTCTTCACTGAAAAGTCATTCTGAGTACATTTTTAGCATACGTTTGCTCCTGCCGGGTCAGCTGAGCAGCAAATTTCTATTTAACCACCTGCTATCATGAGAGACCTCAGGGCTGCATGTTTTGAGCCCAGTACTAATCCTGAACAGCGTTTCCAACCCCATTTACAAGTAAAACTACCTAAAATGTGCCTGGCTGCTATTGACTGAAAAGCTCATTCTGTGTACATTTTTAGCATACGTTTGCTCCTACCTGGTCAGCTGAGCAGCGAATTTCTATTTAACCACCTGCTTTCATGAGAGACCTCAGGGCTGCATGTTTTGAGCCCAGTACTGAGCCTGAAAAGCATTTCCAACCCCACTTACAAGTAAAACTAGCTAAAATGTGCCTGGCTTCTCTTCACTGAAAAGCTCATTCTGAGTACATTTTTAGCATACGTTTGCTCCTGCCGGGTCAGCTGAGCAGCGAATTTCTATTTAACCACCTGCTATCATGAGAGACCTCAGGGCTGCATGTTTTGAGCCCAGTACTGATCCTGAAAAGCGTTTCCAACCCCACTTACAAGTAAAACTAGCTAAAATGTGCCTGGCTTCTCTTCACTGAAAAGCTCATTCTGAGTACATTTTAAGCATACGTTTGCTCCTGCCGGGTCAGCTGAGCAGCGAATTTCTATTTAACCACCTGCTATCATGAGAGACCTCAGGGCTGCATGTTTTGAGCCCAGTACTGATCCTGAAAAGCGTTTCCAACCCCATTTACAAGTAAAACTAGCTAAAATGTGCCTGGCTGCTATTCACTGAAAAGCTCATTCTGTGTACATTTTTGGCATACGTTTGCTCCTACCTGGTCAGCTGAGCAGCGAATTTCTATTTAACCACCTGCTTTCATGAGAGACCTCAGGGCTGCATGTTTTGAGCCCAGTACTGAGCCTGAAAAGCATTTCCAACCCCACTTACAAGTAAAACTAGCTAAAATGTACCTGGCTTCTCTTCACTGAAAGGCTCATTCTGAGTACATTTTTAGCATACGTTTGCTCCTTCCGGGTCAGCTGAGCAGCGAATTTCTATTTAACCACCTGCTATCACGAGAGACCTCAGGGCTGCATGTTTTGAGCCCAGTACTGATCCTGAAAAGCGTTTCCAACCCCTCTTACAAGTAAAACTAGCTAAAATGTGCCTGGCTGCTATTCACTGAAAAGCTCATTCTGTGTACATTTTTGGCATACGTTTGCTCCTACTGGGTCAGCTGATCAGCGAATTTCTATTTAACCACCTGCTTTCATGAGAGACCTCAGGGCTGCATGTTTTGAGCCCAGTACTGAGCCTGAAAAGCGTTTCCAACCCCACTTACAAGTAAAACTAGCTAAAATGTGCCTGGCTTCTCTTCACTGAAAAGCTCATTCTGAGTACATTTTTAGCATACGATTGCTCCTGCCGGGTCAGCTGAGCAGCGAATTTCTATTTAACCACCTGCTTTCATGAGAGACCTCAGGGCTGCATGTTTTGAGCCCAGTACTGATCCTGAAAAGCGTTTCCAACACCACTTACAAGTAAAACTAGCTAAAATGTGCCTGGCTGCTTTTCACTGAAAAGCTCATTCTGTGTACATTTTTGGCATACGTTTGCTCCTGCCGGGTCAGCTGAGCAGCGAATTTCTATTTAACCACCTGCTATCATGAGAGACCACAGGGCTGCATGTTTTGAGCCCAGTACTGATCCTGAAAAGCGTTTCCAACCCCATTTACAAGTAAAACTAGCTAAAATGTGCCTGGCTGCTATTCACTGAAAAGCTCATTCTATGTACATTTTTGGCATACGTTTGCTCCTGCCGGGTCAGCTGAGCAGCGAATTTCTATTTAACCACCTGCTATCATGAGAGACCTCAGGGCTGCATGTTTTGAGCCCTGTACTGAGCCTAAAAAGCATTTCCAACCCCACTTACAAGTAAAACTAGCTAAAATGTGCCTGGCTTCTCTTCACTGAAAAGCTCATTCTGTGTACTTTTTTTGCATACCTTTGCTCCTACCGGGTCAGCTGAGCATCGAATTTCTATTTAACCACCTGGTATCATGAGAGACCTCAGGGCTGCATGTTTTGAGCCCAGTACTGAGCCTGAAAAGCATTTCCAACCCTACTTACAAGTAAAACTAGCTAAAATGTGCCTGGCTTCTCTTCACTGAAAAGCTCATTCTGAGTACATTTTTAGCATACGTTTGCTCCTGCCGGGTCAGCTGAGCAGCGAATTTCTATTTAATCACCTGCTATCATGAGAGACCTCAGGGCTGCATGTTTTGAGCCCAGTACTGAGCCTGAAAAGCATTTCCAACCCCACTTACAAGTAAAACTAGCTAAAATGTGCCTGGCTTCTCTTCACTGAAAAGCTCATTCTGAGTACATTTTAAGCATACGTTTGCTCCTGCCGGGTCAGCTGAGCAGCGAATTTCCATTTAACCACCTGCTATCATGAGAGACCTCAGGGCTGCATGTTTTGAGCCCAGCACTGATCCTGAAAAGCGTTTCCAACCCCACTTACAAGTAAAACTAGCTAAAATGTGCCTGGCTTCTCTTCACTGAAAAGCTCATTCTGAGTACATTTTTAGCATACGTTTGCTCCTGCCGGGTCAGCTGAGCAGCGAATTTCTATTTAACCACCTGCTATCATGAGAGACCTCAGGGCTGCATGTTTTGAGCCCAGTACTGATCCTGAACAGCGTTTCCAACCCCATTTACAAGTAAAACTACCTAAAATGTGCCTGGCTGCTATTCACTGAAAAGCTCATTCTGTGTACATTTTTAGCATACGTTTGCTCCTACCTGGTCAGCTGAGCAGCGAATTTCTATTTAACCACCTGCTTTCATGAGAGACCTCAGGGCTGCATGTTTTGAGCCCAGTACTGAGCCTGAAAAGCATTTCCAACCCCACTTACAAGTAAAACTAGCTAAAATGTGCCTGGCTTCTCTTCACTGAAAAGCTCATTCTGAGTACATTTTTAGCATACGTTTGCTCCTGCCGGGTCAGCTGAGCTTGCGAATTTCTATTTAACCACCTGCTATCATGAGAGACCTCAGGGCTGCATGTTTTGAGCCCAGTACTGATCCTGAAAAGCGTTTCCAACCCCACTTACAAGTAAAACTAGCTAAAATGTGCCTGGCTGCTATTCACTGAAAAGCTCATTCTCTGTACATTTTTGGCATATGTTTCCTCCTACCGGGTCAGCTGAGCTGAGAATTTCTATTTAACCACCTGCTTTCATGAGAGACCTCAGAGCTGCATGTTTTGAGCCCAGTACTGAGCCTGAAAAGCATTTCCAACCCCACTTACAAGTAAAACTAGCTAAAATGTGCCTGGCTTCTCTTCACTGAAAAGCTCATTCTGAGTACATTTTAAGCATACGTTTGCTCCTGCCGGGTCAGCTGAGCAGCGAATTTCCATTTAACCACCTGCTATCATGAGAGACCTCAGGGCTGCATGTTTTGAGCCCAGTACTGATCCTGAAAAGCGTTTCCAACCCCATTTACAAGTAAAACTAGCTAAAATGTGCCTGGCTGCTATTCACTGAAAAGCTCATTCTGTGTACATTTTTGGCATACGTTTGCTCCTGCCGGGTCAGCTGAGCAGCGAATTTCTATTTAACCACCTGCTATCATGAGAGACCTCAGGGCTGCATGTTTTAAGCCCTGTACTGAGCCTAAAAAGCATTTCCAACCCCACTTACAAGTAAAACTAGCTAAAATGTGCCTGGCTTCTCTTCACTGAAAAGCTCATTCTGAGTACATTTTAAGCATACGTTTGCTCCTACCTGGTCAGCTGAGCAGCGAATTTCTATTTAACCACCTGCTATCATGAGAGACCTCAGGGCTGCATGTTTTGAGCCCTGTACTGAGCCTAAAAAGCATTTCCAACCCCACTTACAAGTAAAACTAGCTAAAATGTGCCTGGCTTCTCTTCACTGAAAAGCTCATTCTGTGTACTTTTTTTGCATACCTTTGCTCCTACCGGGTCAGCTGAGCATCGAATTTCTATTTAACCACCTGCTATCATGAGAGACCTCAGGGCTGCATGTTTTGAGCCCAGTACTGAGCCTGAAAAGCATTTCCAACCCTACTTACAAGTAAAACTAGCTAAAATGTGCCTGGCTTCTCTTCACTGAAAAGCTCATTCTGAGTACATTTTTAGCATACGTTTGCTCCTGCCGGGTCAGCTGAGCAGCGAATTTCTATTTAATCACCTGCTATCATGAGAGACCTCAGGGCTGCATGTTTTGAGCCCAGTACTGAGCCTGAAAAGCATTTCCAACCCCACTTACAAGTAAAACTAGCTAAAATGTGCCTGGCTTCTCTTCACTGAAAAGCTCATTCTGAGTACATTTTAAGCATACGTTTGCTCCTGCCGGGTCAGCTGAGCAGCGAATTTCCATTTAACCACCTGCTATCATGAGAGACCTCAGGGCTGCATGTTTTGAGCCCAGCACTGATCCTGAAAAGCGTTTCCAACCCCACTTACAAGTAAAACTAGCTAAAATGTGCCTGGCTTCTCTTCACTGAAAAGTCATTCTGAGTACATTTTTAGCATACGTTTGCTCCTGCCGGGTCAGCTGAGCAGCGAATTTCTATTTAACCACCTGCTATCATGAGAGACCTCAGGGCTGCATGTTTTGAGCCCAGTACTGATCCTGAACAGCGTTTCCAACCCCATTTACAAGTAAAACTACCTAAAATGTGCCTGGCTGCTATTGACTGAAAAGCTCATTCTGTGTACATTTTTAGCATACGTTTGCTCCTACCTGGTCAGCTGAGCAGCGAATTTCTATTTAAGCACCTGCTTTCATGAGAGACCTCAGGGCTGCATGTTTTGAGCCCAGTACTGAGCCTGAAAAGCATTTCCAACCCCACTTACAAGTAAAACTAGCTAAAATGTGCCTGGCTTCTCTTCACTGAAAAGCTCATTCTGAGTACATTTTTAGCATACGTTTGCTCCTGCCGGGTCAGCTGAGCAGCGAATTTCTATTTAACCACCTGCTATCATGAGAGACCTCAGGGCTGCATGTTTTGAGCCCAGTACTGATCCTGAAAAGCGTTTCCAACCCCACTTACAAGTAAAACTAGCTAAAATGTGCCTGGCTTCTCTTCACTGAAAAGCTCATTCTGAGTACATTTTAAGCATACGTTTGCTCCTGCCGGGTCAGCTGAGCAGCGAATTTCTATTTAACCACCTGCTATCATGAGAGACCTCAGGGCTGCATGTTTTGAGCCCAGTACTGATCCTGAAAAGCGTTTCCAACCCCATTTACAAGTAAAACTAGCTAAAATGTGCCTGGCTGCTATTCACTGAAAAGCTCATTCTGTGTACATTTTTGGCATACGTTTGCTCCTACCTGGTCAGCTGAGCAGCGAATTTCTATTTAACCACCTGCTTTCATGAGAGACCTCAGGGCTGCATGTTTTGAGCCCAGTACTGAGCCTGAAAAGCATTTCCAACCCCACTTACAAGTAAAACTAGCTAAAATGTACCTGGCTTCTCTTCACTGAAAGGCTCATTCTGAGTACATTTTTAGCATACGTTTGCTCCTTCCGGGTCAGCTGAGCAGCGAATTTCTATTTAACCACCTGCTATCACGAGAGACCTCAGGGCTGCATGCTTTGAGCCCAGTACTGATCCTGAAAAGCGTTTCCAACCCCTCTTACAAGTAAAACTAGCTAAAATGTGCCTGGCTGCTATTCACTGAAAAGCTCATTCTGTGTACATTTTTGGCATACGTTTGCTCCTACTGGGTCAGCTGATCAGCGAATTTCTATTTAACCACCTGCTTTCATGAGAGACCTCAGGGCTGCATGTTTTGAGCCCAGTACTGAGCCTGAAAAGCGTTTCCAACCCCACTTACAAGTAAAACTAGCTAAAATGTGCCTGGCTTCTCTTCACTGAAAAGCTCATTCTGAGTACATTTTTAGCATACGTTTGCTCCTGCCGGGTCAGCTGAGCAGCGAATTTCTATTTAACCACCTGCTTTCATGAGAGACCTCAGGGCTGCATGTTTTGAGCCCAGTACTGATCCTGAAAAGCGTTTCCAACCCCACTTACAAGTAAAACTAGCTAAAATGTGCCTGGCTGCTTTTCACTGAAAAGCTCATTCTGTGTACATTTTTGGCATACGTTTGCTCCTGCCGGGTCAGCTGAGCAGCGAATTTCTATTTAACCACCTGCTATCATGAGAGACCACAGGGCTGCATGTTTTGAGCCCAGTACTGATCCTGAAAAGCGTTTCCAACCCCATTTACAAGTAAAACTAGCTAAAATGTGCCTGGCTGCTATTCACTGAAAAGCTCATTCTGTGTACATTTTTGGCATACGTTTGCTCCTGCCGGGTCAGCTGAGCAGCGAATTTCTATTTAACCACCTGCTATCATGAGAGACCTCAGGGCTGCATGTTTTGAGCCCGGTACTGAGCCTAAAAAGCATTTCCAACCCCACTTACAAGTAAAACTAGCTAAAATGTGCCTGGCTTCTCTTCACTGAAAAGCTCATTCTGTGTACTTTTTTTGCATACCTTTGCTCCTACCGGGTCAGCTGAGCATCGAATTTCTATTTAACCACCTGGTATCATGAGAGACCTCAGGGCTGCATGTTTTGAGCCCAGTACTGAGCCTGAAAAGCATTTCCAACCCTACTTACAAGTAAAACTAGCTAAAATGTGCCTGGCTTCTCTTCACTGAAAAGCTCATTCTGAGTACATTTTTAGCATACGTTTGCTCCTGCCGGGTCAGCTGAGCAGCGAATTTCTATTTAATCACCTGCTATCATGAGAGACCTCAGGGCTGCATGTTTTGAGCCCAGTACTGAGCCTGAAAAGCATTTCCAACCCCACTTACAAGTAAAACTAGCTAAAATGTGCCTGGCTTCTCTTCACTGAAAAGCTCATTCTGAGTACATTTTAAGCATACGTTTGCTCCTGCCGGGTCAGCTGAGCAGCGAATTTCCATTTAACCACCTGCTATCATGAGAGACCTTAGGGCTGCATGTTTTGAGCCCAGCACTGATCCTGAAAAGCGTTTCCAACCCCACTTACAAGTAAAACTAGCTAAAATGTGCCTGGCTTCTCTTCACTGAAAAGCTCATTCTGAGTACATTTTTAGCATACGTTTGCTCCTGCCGGGTCAGCTGAGCAGCGAATTTCTATTTAACCACCTGCTATCATGAGAGACCTCAGGGCTGCATGTTTTGAGCCCAGTACTGATCCTGAACAGCGTTTCCAACCCCATTTACAAGTAAAACTACCTAAAATGTGCCTGGCTGCTATTCACTGAAAAGCTCATTCTGTGTACATTTTTAGCATACGTTTGCTCCTACCTGGTCAGCTGAGCAGCGAATTTCTATTTAACCACCTGCTTTCATGAGAGACCTCAGGGCTGCATGTTTTGAGCCCAGTACTGAGCCTGAAAAGCATTTCCAACCCCACTTACAAGTAAAACTAGCTAAAATGTGCCTGGCTTCTCTTCACTGAAAAGCTCATTCTGAGTACATTTTTAGCATACGTTTGCTCCTGCCGGGTCAGCTGAGCTTGCGAATTTCTATTTAACCACCTGCTATCATGAGAGACCTCAGGGCTGCATGTTTTGAGCCCAATACTGATCCTGAAAAGCGTTTCCAACCCCACTTACAAGTAAAACTAGCTAAAATGTGCCTGGCTGCTATTCACTGAAAAGCTCATTCTCTGTACATTTTTGGCATATGTTTCCTCCTACCGGGTCAGCTGAGCAGAGAATTTCTATTTAACCACCTGCTTTCATGAGAGACCTCAGAGCTGCATGTTTTGAGCCCAGTACTGAGCCTGAAAAGCATTTCCAACCCCACTTACAAGTAAAACTAGCTAAAATGTGCCTGGCTTCTCTTCACTGAAAAGCTCATTCTGAGTACATTTTAAGCATACGTTTGCTCCTGCCGGGTCAGCTGAGCAGCGAATTTCCATTTAACCACCTGCTATCATGAGAGACCTCAGGGCTGCATGTTTTGAGCCCAGTACTGATCCTGAAAAGCGTTTCCAACCCCATTTACAAGTAAAACTAGCTAAAATGTGCCTGGCTGCTATTCACTGAAAAGCTCATTCTGTGTACATTTTTGGCATACGTTTGCTCCTGCCGGGTCAGCTGAGCAGCGAATTTCTATTTAACCACCTGCTATCATGAGAGACCTCAGGGCTGCATGTTTTAAGCCCTGTACTGAGCCTAAAAAGCATTTCCAACCCCACTTACAAGTAAAACTAGCTAAAATGTGCCTGGCTTCTCTTCACTGAAAAGCTCATTCTGAGTACATTTTAAGCATACGTTTGCTCCTACCTGGTCAGCTGAGCAGCGAATTTCTATTTAACCACCTGCTTTCATGAGAGACCTCAGGGCTGCATGTTTTGAGCCCAGTACTGAGCCTGAAAAGCATTTCCAACCCCACTTACAAGTAAAACTAGCTAAAATTTGCCTGGCTTCTCTTCACTGAAAAGCTCATTCTGAGTACATTTTTAGCATACGTTTGCTCCTGCCGGGTCAGCTGAGCAGCGAATTTCTATTTAACCACCTGCTATCATGAGAGACCTCAGGGATGCCTGTTTTGAGCCCAGCACTGATCCTGAAAAGCGTTTCCAACCCCACTTACAAGTAAAACTAGCTAAAATGTGCCTGGCTTCTCTTCACTGAAAAGCTCATTCTGAGTACATTTTTAGCATACGTTTGCTCCTGCCGGGTCAGCTGAGCAGCGAATTTCTATTTAACCACCTGCTATCATGAGAAACCTCAGGGCTGCATGTTTTGAGCCCAGTACTGATCCTGAACAGCGTTTCCAACCCCATTTACAAGTAAAACTACCTAAAATGTGCCTGGCTGCTATTCACTGAAAAGCTCATTCTGTGTACATTTTTAGCATACGTTTGCTCCTACCTGGTCAGCTGAGCAGCGAATTTCTATTTAACCACCTGCTTTCATGAGAGACCTCAGGGCTGCATGTTTTGAGCCCAGTACTGAGCCTGAAAAGCATTTCCAACCCCACTTACAAGTAAAACTAGCTAAAATGTGCCTGGCTTCTCTTCACTGAAAAGCTCATTCTGAGTACATTTTTAGCATACGTTTGCTCCTGCCGGGTCAGCTGAGCAGCGAATTTCTATTTAACCACCTGCTAGCATGAGAGACCTCAGGGCTGCATGTTTTGAGCCCAGTACTGATCCTGAAAAGCGTTTCCAACCCCACTTACAAGTAAAACTAGCTAAAATGTGCCTGGCTTCTCTTCACTGAAAAGCTCATTCTGAGTACATTTTAAGCATACGTTTGCTCCTGCCGGGTCAGCTGAGCAGCGAATTTCCATTTAACCACCTGCTATCATGAGAGACCTCAGGGCTGCATGTTTTGAGCCCAGTACTGATCCTGAACAGCGTTTCCAACCCCATTTACAAGTAAAACTACCTAAAATGTGCCTGGCTGCTATTCACTGAAAAGCTCATTCTGTGTACATTTTTAGCATACGTTTGCTCCTACCTGGTCAGCTGAGCAGCGAATTTCTATTTAACCACCTGCTATCATGAGAGACCTCAGGGCTGCATGTTTTGAGTCCAGTACTGAGCCTGAAAAGCATTTCCAACCCAACTTACAAGTAAAACTAACTAAAATGTGCCTGGCTTCTCTTCACTGAAAAGCTCATTCTGAGTACATTTTTAGCATACGTTTGCTCCTGCCGGGTCAGTTGAGCAGCGAATTTCTATTTAACCACCTGCTTTCATGAGAGACCTCAGGGATGCATGTTTTGAGCCCAGCACTGAGCCTGAAAAGCGTTTCCAACCCCACTTACAAGTAAAACTAGCTAAAATGTGCCTGGCTTCTCTTCACTGAAAAGCTCATTCTGAGTACATTTAGCATACGTTTGCTCCTGCCGGGTCAGCTGAGCAGCGAATTTCTATTTAACCACCTGCTTTCATGAGAGACCTCAGGGCTGCATGTTTTGAGCCCAGTACTGATCCTGAAAAGCTTTTCCAACCCCACTTACAAGTAAAACTAGCTAAAATGTGCCTGGCTTCTCTTCACTGAAAAGCTCATTCTGAGTACATTTTTAGCATACGTTTGCTCCTGCCGGGTCAGCTGAGCAGCGAATTTCTATTTAACCACCTGCTATCATGAGAGACCTCAGGGCTGCATGTTTTGAGCCCAGTACTGATCCTGAAAAGCGTTTCCAACCCCACTTACAAGTAAAACTAGCTAAAATGTGCCTCGCTTCTCTTCACTGAAAAGCTCATTCTGAGTACATTTTTAGCATACGTTTGCTCCTGCCGGGTCAGCTGTGCAGGGAATTTCTATTTAACCACCTGCTATCATGAGAGACCTCAGGGCTGCATGTTTTGAGCCCAGTACTGATCCTGAAAAGCGTTTCCAACCCCACTTACAAGTAAAACTAGCTAAAATGTGCCTGGCTGCTATTCACTGAAAAGCTCATTCTCTGTACATTTTTGGCATATGTTTCCTACTACCGGGTCAGCTGAGCAGAGAATTTCTATTTAACCACCTGCTTTCATGAGAGACCTCAGAGCTGCATGTTTTGAGCCCAGCACTGATCCTGAAAAGCGTTTTCAACCCCACTTACAAGTAAAACTAGCTAAAATGTGCCTGGCTGCTATTCACTGAAAAGCTCATTCTGTGTACATTTTTGGCATACCTTTGCTCCTACCGGGTCAGCTGAGCAGTGAATTTCTATTTAACCACCTGCTTTCATGAGAGACCTCAGGGCTGCATGTTTTGAGCCCAGTACTTAGCCTGAAAAGCATTTCCAACCCCACTTACAAGTAAAACTAGCTAAAATGTGCCTGGCTTCTCTTCACTGAAAAGCTCATTCTGTGTACATTTTTGGCATACGTTTGCTCCTGCCGGGTCAGCTGAACAGCGAATTTCTATTTAACCACCTGCTATCATGAGAGACCACAGGGCTGCATGTTTTGAGCCCAGTACTGATCCTGAAAAGCGTTTCCAACCCCATTTACAAGTAAAACTAGCTAAAATGTGCCTGGCTGCTATTCACTGAAAAGCTCATTCTGTGTACATTTTTGGCATACGTTTGCTCCTGCCGGGTCAGCTGAGCAGCGAATTTCTATTTAACCACCTGCTATCATGAGAGACCTCAGGGCTGCATGTTTTGAGCCCTGTACTGAGCCTAAAAAGCATTTCCAACCCCACTTACAAGTAAAACTAGCTAAAATGTGCCTGGCTTCTCTTCACTGAAAAGCTCATTCTGTGTACTTTTTTTGCATACCTTTGCTCCTACCGGGTCAGCTGAGCATCGAATTTCTATTTAACCACCTGCTTTCATGAGAGACCTCGGGGCTGCATGTTTTGAGCCCAGTACTGAGCCTGAAAAGCATTTCCAACCCTACTTACAAGTAAAACTAGCTAAAATGTGCCTGGCTTCTCTTCACTGAAAAGCTCATTCTGAGTACATTTTTAGCATACGTTTGCTCCTGCCGGGTCAGCTGAGCAGCGATTTTCTATTTAATCACCTGCTATCATGAGAGACCTCAGGGCTGCATGTTTTGAGCCCAGTACTGAGCCTGAAAAGCATTTCCAACCCCACTTACAAGTAAAACTAGCTAAAATGTGCCTGGCTTCTCTTCACTGAAAAGCTCATTCTGAGTACATTTTAAGCATACGTTTGCTCCTGCCGGGTCAGCTGAGCAGCGAATTTCCATTTAACCACCTGCTATCATGAGAGACCTCAGGGCTGCATGTTTTGAGCCCAGTACTGATCCTGAAAAGCGTTTCCAACCCCACTTACAAGTAAAACTAGCTAAAATGTGCCTGGCTTCTCTTCACTGAAAAGCTCATTCTGAGTACATTTTTAGCATACGTTTGCTCCTGCCGGGTCAGCTGAGCAGCGAATTTCTATTTAACCACCTGCTATCATGAGAGACCTCAGGGCTGCATGTTTTGAGCCCAGTACTGATCCTGAAAAGCGTTTCCAACCCCATTTACAAGTAAAACTAGCTAAAATGTGCCTGGCTGCTATTCACTGAAAAGCTCATTCTGTGTACATTTTTGGCATACGTTTGCTCCTACCTGGTCAGCTGAGCAGCGAATTTCTATTTAACCACCTGCTTTCATGAGAGACCTCAGGGCTGCATGTTTTGAGCCCAGTACTGAGCCTGAAAAGCATTTCCAACCCCACTTACAAGTAAAACTAGCTAAAATGTACCTGGCTTCTCTTCACTGAAAGGCTCATTCTGAGTACATTTTTAGCATACGTTTGCTCCTTCCGGGTCAGCTGAGCAGCGAATTTCTATTTAACCACCTGCTATCACGAGAGACCTCAGGGCTGCATGTTTTGAGCCCAGTACTGATCCTGAAAAGCGTTTCCAACCCCTCTTACAAGTAAAACTAGCTAAAATGTGCCTGGCTGCTATTCACTGAAAAGCTCATTCTGTGTACATTTTTGGCATACGTTTGCTCCTACCGGGTCAGCTGAGCAGCGAATTTCTATTTAACCACCTGCTTTCATGAGAGACCTCAGGGCTGCATGTTTTGAGCCCAGTACTGAGCCTGAAAAGCGTTTCCAACCCCACTTACAAGTAAAACTAGCTAAAATGTGCCTGGCTGCTTTTCACTGAAAAGCTCATTCTGTGTACATTTTTGGCATACGTTTGCTCCTGCCGGGTCAGCTGAGCAGCGAATTTCTATTTAACCACCTGCTATCATGAGAGACCACAGGGCTGCATGTTTTGAGCCCAGTACTGATCCTGAAAAGCGTTTCCAACCCCATTTACAAGTAAAACTAGCTAAAATGTGCCTGGCTGCTATTCACTGAAAAGCTCATTCTGTGTACATTTTTGGCATACGTTTGCTCCTGCCGGGTCAGCTGAGCAGCGAATTTCTATTTAACCACCTGCTTTCATGAGAGACCTCGGGGCTGCATGTTTTGAGCCCAGTACTGAGCCTGAAAAGCATTTCCAACCCTACTTACAAGTAAAACTAGCTAAAATGTGCCTGGCTTCTCTTCACTGAAAAGCTCATTCTGAGTACATTTTTAGCATACGTTTGCTCCTGCCGGGTCAGCTGAGCAGCGATTTTCTATTTAATCACCTGCTATCATGAGAGACCTCAGGGCTGCATGTTTTGAGCCCAGTACTGAGCCTGAAAAGCATTTCCAACCCCACTTACAAGTAAAACTAGCTAAAATGTGCCTGGCTTCTCTTCACTGAAAAGCTCATTCTGAGTACATTTTAAGCATACGTTTGCTCCTGCCGGGTCAGCTGAGCAGCGAATTTCCATTTAACCACCTGCTATCATGAGAGACCTCAGGGCTGCATGTTTTGAGCCCAGTACTGATCCTGAAAAGCGTTTCCAACCCCATTTACAAGTAAAACTAGCTAAAATGTGCCTGGCTGCTATTCACTGAAAAGCTCATTCTGTGTACATTTTTGGCATACGTTTGCTCCTACCTGGTCAGCTGAGCAGCGAATTTCTATTTAACCACCTGCTTTCATGAGAGACCTCAGGGCTGCATGTTTTGAGCCCAGTACTGAGCCTGAAAAGCATTTCCAACCCCACTTACAAGTAAAACTAGCTAAAATGTACCTGGCTTCTCTTCACTGAAAGGCTCATTCTGAGTACATTTTTAGCATACGTTTGCTCCTTCCGGGTCAGCTGAGCAGCGAATTTCTATTTAACCACCTGCTATCACGAGAGACCTCAGGGCTGCATGTTTTGAGCCCAGTACTGATCCTGAAAAGCGTTTCCAACCCCTCTTACAAGTAAAACTAGCTAAAATGTGCCTGGCTGCTATTCACTGAAAAGCTCATTCTGTGTAAATTTTTGGCATACGTTTGCTCCTACCGGGTCAGCTGAGCAGCGAATTTCTATTTAACCACCTGCTTTCATGAGAGACCTCAGGGCTGCATGTTTTGAGCCCAGTACTGAGCCTGAAAAGCGTTTCCAACCCCACTTACAAGTAAAACTAGCTAAAATGTGCCTGGCTGCTTTTCACTGAAAAGCTCATTCTGTGTACATTTTTGGCATACGTTTGCTCCTGCCGGGTCAGCTGAGCAGCGAATTTCTATTTAACCACCTGCTATCATGAGAGACCACAGGGCTGCATGTTTTGAGCCCAGTACTGATCCTGAAAAGCGTTTCCAACTCCATTTACAAGTAAAACTAGCTAAAATGTGCCTGGCTGCTATTCACTGAAAAGCTCATTCTGTGTACATTTTTGGCATACGTTTGCTCCTGCCGGGTCAGCTGAGCAGCGAATTTCTATTTAACCACCTGCTATCATGAGAGACCTCAGGGCTGCATGTTTTGAGCCCTGTACTGAGCCTAAAAAGCATTTCCAACCCCACTTACAAGTAAAACTAGCTAAAATGTGCCTGGCTTCTCTTCACTGAAAAGCTCATTCTGTGTACTTTTTTTGCATACCTTTGCTCCTACCGGGTCAGCTGAGCATCGAATTTCTATTTAACCACCTGCTATCATGAGAGACCTCAGGGCTGCATGTTTTGAGCCCAGTACTGAGCCTGAAAAGCATTTCCAACCCTACTTACAAGTAAAACTAGCTTAAAATGTGCCTGGCTTCTCTTCACTGAAAAGCTCATTCTGAGTACATTTTTAGCATACGTTTGCTCCTGCCGGGTCAGCTGAGCAGCGAATTTCTATTTAATCACCTGCTATCATGAGAGACCTCAGGGCTGCATGTTTTGAGCCCAGTACTGAGCCTGAAAAGCATTTCCAACCCCACTTACAAGTAAAACTAGCTAAAATGTGCCTGGCTTCTCTTCACTGAAAAGCTCATTCTGAGTACATTTTAAGCATACGTTTGCTCCTACCTGGTCAGCTGAGCAGCGAATTTCTATTTAACCACCTGCTTTCATGAGAGACCTCAGGGCTGCATGTTTTGAGCCCAGTACTGAGCCTGAAAAGCATTTCCAACCCCACTTACAAGTAAAACTAGCTAAAATTTGCCTGGCTTCTCTTCACTGAAAAGCTCATTCTGAGTACATTTTTAGCATACGTTTGCTCCTGCCGGGTCAGCTGAGCAGCGAATTTCTATTTAACCACCTGCTATCATGAGAGACCTCAGGGATGCCTGTTTTGAGCCCAGCACTGATCCTGAAAAGCGTTTCCAACCCCACTTACAAGTAAAACTAGCTAAAATGTGCCTGGCTTCTCTTCACTGAAAAGCTCATTCTGAGTACATTTTTAGCATACGTTTGCTCCTGCCGGGTCAGCTGAGCAGCGAATTTCTATTTAACCACCTGCTATCATGAGAGACCTCAGGGCTGCATGTTTTGAGCCCAGTACTGATCCTGAACAGCGTTTCCAACCCCATTTACAAGTAAAACTACCTAAAATGTGCCTGGCTGCTATTCACTGAAAAGCTCATTCTGTGTACATTTTTAGCATACGTTTGCTCCTACCTGGTCAGCTGAGCAGCGAATTTCTATTTAACCACCTGCTTTCATGAGAGACCTCAGGGCTGCATGTTTTGAGCCCAGTACTGAGCCTGAAAAGCATTTCCAACCCCACTTACAAGTAAAACTAGCTAAAATGTGCCTGGCTTCTCTTCACTGAAAAGCTCATTCTGAGTACATTTTTAGCATACGTTTGCTCCTGCCGGGTCAGCTGAGCAGCGAATTTCTATTTAACCACCTGCTATCATGAGAGACCTCAGGGCTGCATGTTTTGAGCCCAGTACTGATCCTGAAAAGCGTTTCCAACCCCACTTACAAGTAAAACTAGCTAAAATGTGCCTGGCTTCTCTTCACTGAAAAGCTCATTCTGAGTACATTTTAAGCATACGTTTGCTCCTGCCGGGTCAGCTGAGCAGCGAATTTCCATTTAACCACCTGCTATCATGAGAGACCTCAGGGCTGCATGTTTTGAGCCCAGTACTGATCCTGAACAGCGTTTCCAACCCCATTTACAAGTAAAACTACCTAAAATGTGCCTGGCTGCTATTCACTGAAAAGCTCATTCTGTGTACATTTTTAGCATACGTTTGCTCCTACCTGGTCAGCTGAGCAGCGAATTTCTATTTAACCACCTGCTATCATGAGAGACCTCAGGGCTGCATGTTTTGAGTCCAGTACTGAGCCTGAAAAGCATTTCCAACCCAACTTACAAGTAAAACTAACTAAAATGTGCCTGGCTTCTCTTCACTGAAAAGCTCATTCTGAGTACATTTTTAGCATACGTTTGCTCCTGCCGGGTCAGTTGAGCAGCGAATTTCTATTTAACCACCTGCATTCATGAGAGACCTCAGGGATGCATGTTTTGAGCCCAGCACTGAGCCTGAAAAGCGTTTCCAACCCCACTTACAAGTAAAACTAGCTAAAATGTGCCTGGCTTCTCTTCACTGAAAAGCTCATTCTGAGTACATTTAGCATACGTTTGCTCCTGCCGGGTCAGCTGAGCAGGGAATTTCTATTTAACCACCTGCTATCATGAGAGACCTCAGGGCTGCATGTTTTGAGCCCAGTACTGATCCTGAAAAGCGTTTCCAACCCCACTTACAAGTAAAACTAGCTAAAATGTGCCTGGCTGCTATTCACTGAAAAGCTCATTCTCTGTACATTTTTGGCATATGTTTCCTACTACCGGGTCAGCTGAGCAGAGAATTTCTATTTAACCACCTGCTTTCATGAGAGACCTCAGAGCTGCATGTTTTGAGCCCAGCACTGATCCTGAAAAGCGTTTTCAACCCCACTTACAAGTAAAACTAGCTAAAATGTGCCTGGCTGCTATTCACTGAAAAGCTCATTCTGTGTACATTTTTGGCATACCTTTGCTCCTACCGGGTCAGCTGAGCAGTGAATTTCTATTTAACCACCTGCTTTCATGAGAGACCTCAGGGCTGCATGTTTTGAGCCCAGTACTTAGCCTGAAAAGCATTTCCAACCCCACTTACAAGTAAAACTAGCTAAAATGTGCCTGGCTTCTCTTCACTGAAAAGCTCATTCTGTGTACATTTTTGGCATACGTTTGCTCCTGCCGGGTCAGCTGAACAGCGAATTTCTATTTAACCACCTGCTATCATGAGAGACCACAGGGCTGCATGTTTTGAGCCCAGTACTGATCCTGAAAAGCGTTTCCAACCCCATTTACAAGTAAAACTAGCTAAAATGTGCCTGGCTGCTATTCACTGAAAAGCTCATTCTGTGTACATTTTTGGCATACGTTTGCTCCTGCCGGGTCAGCTGAGCAGCGAATTTCTATTTAACCACCTGCTATCATGAGAGACCTCAGGGCTGCATGTTTTGAGCCCTGTACTGAGCCTAAAAAGCATTTCCAACCCCACTTACAAGTAAAACTAGCTAAAATGTGCCTGGCTTCTCTTCACTGAAAAGCTCATTCTGTGTACTTTTTTTGTATACCTTTGCTCCTACCGGGTCAGCTGAGCATCGAATTTCTATTTAACCACCTGCTTTCATGAGAGACCTCGGGGCTGCATGTTTTGAGCCCAGTACTGAGCCTGAAAAGCATTTCCAACCCTACTTACAAGTAAAACTAGCTAAAATGTGCCTGGCTTCTCTTCACTGAAAAGCTCATTCTGAGTACATTTTTAGCATACGTTTGCTCCTGCCGGGTCAGCTGAGCAGCGATTTTCTATTTAATCACCTGCTATCATGAGAGACCTCAGGGCTGCATGTTTTGAGCCCAGTACTGAGCCTGAAAAGCATTTCCAACCCCACTTACAAGTAAAACTAGCTAAAATGTGCCTGGCTTCTCTTCACTGAAAAGCTCATTCTGAGTACATTTTAAGCATACGTTTGCTCCTGCCGGGTCAGCTGAGCAGCGAATTTCCATTTAACCACCTGCTATCATGAGAGACCTCAGGGCTGCATGTTTTGAGCCCAGTACTGATCCTGAAAAGCGTTTCCAAGCCCACTTACAAGTAAAACTAGCTAAAATGTGCCTGGCTTCTCTTCACTGAAAAGCTCATTCTGAGTACATTTTTAGCATACGTTTGCTCCTGCCGGGTCAGCTGAGCAGCGAATTTCTATTTAACCACCTGCTATCATGAGAGACCTCAGGGCTGCATGTTTTGAGCCCAGTACTGATCCTGAAAAGCGTTTCCAACCCCATTTACAAGTAAAACTAGCTAAAATGTGCCTGGCTGCTATTCACTGAAAAGCTCATTCTGTGTACATTTTTGGCATACGTTTGCTCCTACCTGGTCAGCTGAGCAGCGAATTTCTATTTAACCACCTGCTTTCATGAGAGACCTCAGGGCTGCATGTTTTGAGCCCAGTACTGAGCCTGAAAAGCATTTCCAACCCCACTTACAAGTAAAACTAGCTAAAATGTACCTGGCTTCTCTTCACTGAAAGGCTCATTCTGAGTACATTTTTAGCATACGTTTGCTCCTTCCGGGTCAGCTGAGCAGCGAATTTCTATTTAACCACCTGCTATCACGAGAGACCTCAGGGCTGCATGTTTTGAGCCCAGTACTGATCCTGAAAAGCGTTTCCAACCCCTCTTACAAGTAAAACTAGCTAAAATGTGCCTGGCTGCTTTTCACTGAAAAGCTCATTCTGTGTACATTTTTGGCATACGTTTGCTCCTGCCGGGTCAGCTGAGCAGCGAATTTCTATTTAACCACCTGCTATCATGAGAGACCACAGGGCTGCATGTTTTGAGCCCAGTACTGATCCTGAAAAGCGTTTCCAACCCCATTTACAAGTAAAACTAGCTAAAATGTGCCTGGCTGCTATTCACTGAAAAGCTCATTCTGTGTACATTTTTGGCATACGTTTGCTCCTGCCGGGTCAGCTGAGCAGCGAATTTCTATTTAACCACCTGCTATCATGAGAGACCTCAGGGCTGCATGTTTTGAGCCCTGTACTGAGCCTAAAAAGCATTTCCAACCCCACTTACAAGTAAAACTAGCTAAAATGTGCCTGGCTTCTCTTCACTGAAAAGCTCATTCTGTGTACTTTTTTTGCATACCTTTGCTCCTACCGGGTCAGCTGAGCATCGAATTTCTATTTAACCACCTGCTATCATGAGAGACCTCAGGGCTGCATGTTTTGAGCCCAGTACTGAGCCTGAAAAGCATTTCCAACCCTACTTACAAGTAAAACTAGCTAAAATGTGCCTGGCTTCTCTTCACTGAAAAGCTCATTCTGAGTACATTTTTAGCATACGTTTGCTCCTGCCGGGTCAGCTGAGCAGCGAATTTCTATTTAATCACCTGCTATCATGAGAGACCTCAGGGCTGCATGTTTTGAGCCCAGTACTGAGCCTGAAAAGCATTTCCAACCCCACTTACAAGTAAAACTAGCTAAAATGTGCCTGGCTTCTCTTCACTGAAAAGCTCATTCTGAGTACATTTTAAGCATACGTTTGCTCCTGCCGGGTCAGCTGAGCAGCGAATTTCCATTTAACCACCTGCTATCATGAGAGACCTCAGGGCTGCATGTTTTGAGCCCAGCACTGATCCTGAAAAGCGTTTCCAACCCCACTTACAAGTAAAACTAGCTAAAATGTGCCTGGCTTCTCTTCACTGAAAAGCTCATTCTGAGTACATTTTTAGCATACGTTTGCTCCTGCCGGGTCAGCTGAGCAGCGAATTTCTATTTAACCACCTGCTATCATGAGAGACCTCAGGGCTGCATGTTTTGAGCCCAGTACTGATCCTGAACAGCGTTTCCAACCCCATTTACAAGTAAAACTACCTAAAATGTGCCTGGCTGCTATTCACTGAAAAGCTCATTCAGTGTACATTTTTAGCATACGTTTGCTCCTACCTGGTCAGCTGAGCAGCGAATTTCTATTTAACCACCTGCTTTCATGAGAGACCTCAGGGCTGCATGTTTTGAGCCCAGTACTGAGCCTGAAAAGCATTTCCAACCCCACTTACAAGTAAAACTAGCTAAAATGTGCCTGGCTTCTCTTCACTGAAAAGCTCATTCTGAGTACATTTTTAGCATACGTTTGCTCCTGCCGGGTCAGCTGAGCAGCGAATTTCTATTTAACCACCTGCTATCATGAGAGACCTCAGGGCTGCATGTTTTGAGCCCAGTACTGATCCTGAAAAGCGTTTCCAACCCCACTTACAAGTAAAACTAGCTAAAATGTGCCTGGCTTCTCTTCACTGAAAAGCTCATTCTGAGTACATTTTAAGCATACGTTTGCTCCTGCCGGGTCAGCTGAGCAGCGAATTTCTATTTAACCACCTGCTATCATGAGAGACCTCAGGGCTGCATGTTTTGAGCCCAGTACTGATCCTGAAAAGCGTTTCCAACCCCATTTACAAGTAAAACTAGCTAAAATGTGCCTGGCTGCTATTCACTGAAAAGCTCATTCTGTGTACATTTTTGGCATACGTTTGCTCCTACCTGGTCAGCTGAGCAGCAAATTTCTATTTAACCACCTGCTTTCATGAGAGACCTCAGGGCTGCATGTTTTGAGCCCAGTACTGAGCCTGAAAAGCATTTCCAACCCCACTTACAAGTAAAACTAGCTAAAATGTACCTGGCTTCTCTTCACTGAAAGGCTCATTCTGAGTACATTTTTAGCATACGTTTGCTCCTTCCGGGTCAGCTGAGCAGCGAATTTCTATTTAACCACCTGCTATCACGAGAGACCTCAGGGCTGCATGTTTTGAGCCCAGTACTGATCCTGAAAAGCGTTTCCAACCCCTCTTACAAGTAAAACTAGCTAAAATGTGCCTGGCTGCTATTCACTGAAAAGCTCATTCTGTGTACATTTTTGGCATACGTTTGCTCCTACCGGGTCAGCTGAGCAGCGAATTTCTATTTAACCACCTGCTTTCATGAGAGACCTCAGGGCTGCATGTTTTGAGCCCAGTACTGAGCCTGAAAAGCGTTTCCAACCCCACTTACAAGTAAAACTAGCTAAAATGTGCCTGGCTTCTCTTCACTGAAAAGCTCATTCTGAGTACATTTTTAGCATACGTTTGCTCCTGCCGGGTCAGCTGAGCAGCGAATTTCTATTTAACCACCTGCTTTCATGAGAGACCTCAGGGCTGCATGTTTTGAGCCCAGTACTGAGCCTGAAAAGCGTTTCCAACCCCACTTACAAGTAAAACTAGCTAAAATGTGCCTGGCTTCTCTTCACTGAAAAGCTCATTCTGAGTACATTTTTAGCATACGTTTGCTCCTGCCGGGTCAGCTGAGCAGCGAATTTCTATTTAACCACCTGCTATCATGAGAGACCTCAGGGCTGCATGTTTTGAGTCCAGTACTGAGCCTGAAAAGCATTTCCAACCCCACTTACAAGTAAAACTAGCTAAAATGTGCCTGGCTTCTCTTCACTGAAAAGCTCATTCTGAGTACATTTTAAGCATACGTTTGCTCCTGCCGGGTCTGCTGAGCAGCGAATTTCTATTTAACCACCTGCTATCATGAGAGACCTCAGGGCTGCATGTTTTGAGCCCAGTACTGAGCCTGAAAAGCGTTTCCAACCCCACTTACAAGTAAAACTAGCTAAAATGTGCCTGGCTGCTATTCACTGAAAAGCTCATTCTGTGTACATTTTTGGCATACGTTTGCTCCTACCGGGTCAGCTGAGCAGCGAATTTCTATTTAACCACCTGCTTTCATGAGAGACCTCAGGGCTGCATGTTTTGAGCCCAGTACTGAGCCTGAAAAGCATTTCCAACCCCACTTACAAGTAAAACTAGCTAAAATGTGCCTGGCTTCTCTTCACTGAAAAGCTCATTCTTGATACATTTTTAGCATACGTTTGCTCCTGCCGGGTCAGCTGAGCAGCGAATTTCTATTTAAACACCTGCTATCATGAGAGACCTCAGGGCTGCATGTTTTGAGCCCAGTACTGATCCTGAAAAGCGTTTCCAACCCCACTTACAAGTAAAACTAGCTAAAATGTGCCTGGCTGCTATTCACTGAAAAGCTCATTCTCTGTACATTTTTGGCATATGTTTCCTCCTACCGGGTCAGCTGAGCAGAGAATTTCTATTTAACCACCTGCTTTCATGAGAGACCTCAGAGCTGCATGTTTTGAGCCCAGTACTGATCCTGAAAAGCGTTTCCAACCCCACTTACAAGTAAAACTAGCTAAAATGTGCCTGGCTGCTATTCACTGAAAAGCTCATTCTGAGTACATTTTTAGCATACGTTTGCTCCTGCCGGGTCAGCTGAGCAGTGAATTTCTATTTAACCACCTGCTTTCATGAGAGACCTCAGGGCTGCATGTTTTGAGCCCAGTATTGATCCTGAAAAGCGTTTTCAACCCCATTTACAAGTAAAACTAGCTAAAATGTGCCTGGCTTCTCTTCACTGAAAAGCTCATTCTGAGTACATTTTTAGCATACGTTTGCTCTTGCCGGGTCAGCTGAGCAGCGAATTTCTATTTAACCACCTGCTTTCATGAGAGACCTCAGGGATGCATGTTTTGAGCCCAGCACTGAGCCTGAAAAGCGTTTCCAACCCCACTTACAAGTAAAACTAGCTAAAATGTGCCTGGCTTCTCTTCACTGAAAAGCTCATTCTGAGTATATTTTTAGCATACGTTTGCTCCTGCCGGGTCAGCTGAGCAGCAAATTTCTATTTAACCACCTGCTTTCATGAGAGACCTCAGGGCTGCATGTTTTGAGCCCAGTATTGATCCTGAAAAGCGTTTTCAACCCCATTTACAAGTAAAACTAGCTAAAATGTGCCTGGCTGCTTTTCACTGAAAAGCTCATTCTGAGTACATTTTTAGCATACGTTTGCTCCTGCCGGGTCAGCTGAGCAGCGAATTTCTATTTAACCACCTGCTTTCATGAGAGACCTCAGGGATGCATGTTTTGAGCCCAGCACTGAGCCTGAAAAGCGTTTCCAACCCCACTTACAAGTAAAACTAGCTAAAATGTGCCTCGCTTCTCTTCACTGAAAAGCTCATTCGGAGTACATTTTTAGCATACGTTTGCTCCTGCCGGGTCAGCTGAGCAGCGAATTTCTATTTAACCACCTGCTATCATGAGAGACCTCAGGGCTGCATGTTTTGAGCCCAGTACTGATCCTGAAAAGCGTTTCCAACCCCACTTACAAGTAAAACTAGCTAAAATGTGCCTGGCTGCTTCACTGAAAAGCTCATTCTCTGTACATTTTTGGCATATGTTTCCTCCTACCGGGTCAGCTGAGCAGAGAATTTCTATTTAACCACCTGCTTTCATGAGAGACCTCAGAGCTGCATGTTTTGAGCCCAGTACTGAGCCTGAAAAGCATTTCCAACCCCACTTACAAGTAAAACTAGCTAAAATGTGCCTGGCTTCTCTTCACTGAAAAGCTCATTCTGAGTACATTTTTAGCATACGTTTGCTCCTGCCGGGTCAGCTGAGCAGCGAATTTCTATTTAACCACCTGCTTTCATGAGAGACCTCAGGGCTGCATGTTTTGAGCCCAGTACTGAGCCTGAAAAGCGTTTCCAACCCCACTTACAAGTAAAACTAGCTAAAATGTGCCTGGCTTCTCTTCACTGAAAAGCTCATTCTGAGTACATTTTTAGCATACGTTTGCTCCTGCCGGGTCAGCTGAGCAGCGAATTTCTATTTAACCACCTGCTATCATGAGAGACCTCAGGGCTGCATGTTTTGAGCCCAGTACTGAGCCTGAAAAGCGTTTCCAACCCCACTTACAAGTAAAACTAGCTAAAATGTGCCTGGCTGCTATTCACTGAAAAGCTCATTCTGTGTACATTTTTGGCATACGTTTGCTCCTACCGGGTCAGCTGAGCAGCGAATTTCTATTTAACCACCTGCTATCACGAGAGACCTCAGGGCTGCATATTTTGAGCCCAGTACTGATCCTGAAAAGCGTTTCCAACCCCATTTACAAGTAAAACTACCTAAAATGTACCTGGCTGCTATTCACTGAAAAGCTCATTCTGTGTACATTTTTGGCATACGTTTGCTCCTGCCAAGTCAGCTGAGCAGCGAATTTCTATTTAACCACCTGCTATCACGAGAGACCTCAGGGCTGCATGTTTTGAGCCCAGTACTGATCCTGAAAAGCTTTTCCAACCCCACTTACAAGTAAAACTACCTCAAATGTGCCTGGCTGCTATTCACTGAAAAGCTCATTCTGTGTACATTTTTAGCATACGTTTGCTCCTACCTGGTCAGCTGAGCAGCGAATTTCTATTTAACCACCTGCTTTCATGAGAGACCTCAGGGCTGCATGTTTTGAGCCCAGTACTGAGCCTGAAAAGCATTTCCAACCCCACTTACAAGTAAAACTAGCTAAAATGTGCCTGGCTTCTCTTCACTGAAAAGCTCATTCTTGATACATTTTTAGCATACGTTTGCTCCTGCCGGGTCAGCTGAGCAGCGAATTTCTATTTAACCACCTGCTATCATGAGAGACCTCAGGGCTGCATGTTTTGAGCCCAGTACTGATCCTGAAAAGCGTTTCCAACCCCACTTACAAGTAAAACTAGCTAAAATGTGCCTGGCTGCTATTCACTGAAAAGCTCATTCTCTGTACATTTTTGGCATATGTTTCCTCCTACCGGGTCAGCTGAGCAGAGAATTTCTATTTAACCACCTGCTTTCATGAGAGACCTCAGAGTTGCATGTTTTGAGCCCAGTACTGAGCCTGAAAAGCATTTCCAACCCCACTTACAAGTAAAACTAGCTAAAATGTGCCTGGCTTCTCTTCACTGAAAAGCTCATTCTGAGTACATTTTTAGCATACGTTTGCTCCTGCCGGGTCAGCTGAGCCGCGAATTTCTATTTAACCACCTGCTTTCATGAGAGACCTCAGGGCTGCATGTTTTGAGCCCAGTACTGAGCCTGAAAAGCGTTTCCAACCCCACTTACAAGTAAAACTAGCTAAAATGTGCCTGGCTTCTCTTCACTGAAAAGCTCATTCTGAGTACATTTTTAGCATACGTTTGCTCCTGCCGGGTCAGCTGAGCAGCGAATTTCTATTTAACCACCTGCTATCATGAGAGACCTCAGGGCTGCATGTTTTGAGTCCAGTACTGAGCCTGAAAAGCATTTCCAACCCCACTTACAAGTAAAACTAGCTAAAATGTGCCTGGCTTCTCTTCACTGAAAAGCTCATTCTGAGTACATTTTAAGCATACGTTTGCTCCTGCCGGGTCTGCTGAGCAGCGAATTTCTATTTAACCACCTGCTATCATGAGAGACCTCAGGGCTGCATGTTTTGAGCCCAGTACTGAGCCTGAAAAGCGTTTCCAACCCCACTTACAAGTAAAACTAGCTAAAATGTGCCTGGCTGCTATTCACTGAAAAGCTCATTCTGTGTACATTTTTGGCATACGTTTGCTCCTACCGGGTCAGCTGAGCAGCGAATTTCTATTTAACCACCTGCTTTCATGAGAGACCTCAGGGCTGCATGTTTTGAGCCCAGTACTGAGCCTGAAAAGCATTTCCAACCCCACTTACAAGTAAAACTAGCTAAAATGTGCCTGGCTTCTCTTCACTGAAAAGCTCATTCTTGATACATTTTTAGCATACGTTTGCTCCTGCCGGGTCAGCTGAGCAGCGAATTTCTATTTAACCACCTGCTATCATGAGAGACCTCAGGGCTGCATGTTTTGAGCCCAGTACTGATCCTGAAAAGCGTTTCCAACCCCACTTACAAGTAAAACTAGCTAAAATGTGCCTGGCTGCTATTCACTGAAAAGCTCATTCTCTGTACATTTTTGGCATATGTTTCCTCCTACCGGGTCAGCTGAGCAGAGAATTTCTATTTAACCACCTGCTTTCATGAGAGACCTCAGAGCTGCATGTTTTGAGCCCAGTACTGATCCTGAAAAGCGTTTCCAACCCCACTTACAAGTAAAACTAGCTAAAATGTGCCTGGCTGCTATTCACTGAAAAGCTCATTCTGAGTACATTTTTAGCATACGTTTGCTCCTGCCGGGTCAGCTGAGCAGTGAATTTCTATTTAACCACCTGCTTTCATGAGAGACCTCAGGGCTGCATGTTTTGAGCCCAGTATTGATCCTGAAAAGCGTTTTCAACCCCATTTACAAGTAAAACTAGCTAAAATGTGCCTGGCTTCTCTTCACTGAAAAGCTCATTCTGAGTACATTTTTAGCATACGTTTGCTCTTGCCGGGTCAGCTGAGCAGCGAATTTCTATTTAACCACCTGCTTTCATGAGAGACCTCAGGGATGCATGTTTTGAGCCCAGCACTGAGCCTGAAAAGCGTTTCCAACCCCACTTACAAGTAAAACTAGCTAAAATGTGCCTGGCTTCTCTTCACTGAAAAGCTCATTCTGAGTATATTTTTAGCATACGTTTGCTCCTGCCGGGTCAGCTGAGCAGCAAATTTCTATTTAACCACCTGCTTTCATGAGAGACCTCAGGGCTGCATGTTTTGAGCCCAGTATTGATCCTGAAAAGCGTTTTCAACCCCATTTACAAGTAAAACTAGCTAAAATGTGCCTGGCTGCTTTTCACTGAAAAGCTCATTCTGAGTACATTTTTAGCATACGTTTGCTCCTGCCGGGTCAGCTGAGCAGCGAATTTCTATTTAACCACCTGCTTTCATGAGAGACCTCAGGGATGCATGTTTTGAGCCCAGCACTGAGCCTGAAAAGCGTTTCCAACCCCACTTACAAGTAAAACTAGCTAAAATGTGCCTCGCTTCTCTTCACTGAAAAGCTCATTCGGAGTACATTTTTAGCATACGTTTGCTCCTGCCGGGTCAGCTGAGCAGCGAATTTCTATTTAACCACCTGCTATCATGAGAGACCTCAGGGCTGCATGTTTTGAGCCCAGTACTGATCCTGAAAAGCGTTTCCAACCCCACTTACAAGTAAAACTAGCTAAAATGTGCCTGGCTGCTTCACTGAAAAGCTCATTCTCTGTACATTTTTGGCATATGTTTCCTCCTACCGGGTCAGCTGAGCAGAGAATTTCTATTTAACCACCTGCTTTCATGAGAGACCTCAGAGCTGCATGTTTTGAGCCCAGTACTGAGCCTGAAAAGCATTTCCAACCCCACTTACAAGTAAAACTAGCTAAAATGTGCCTGGCTTCTCTTCACTGAAAAGCTCATTCTGAGTACATTTTTAGCATACGTTTGCTCCTGCCGGGTCAGCTGAGCAGCGAATTTCTATTTAACCACCTGCTTTCATGAGAGACCTCAGGGCTGCATGTTTTGAGCCCAGTACTGAGCCTGAAAAGCGTTTCCAACCCCACTTACAAGTAAAACTAGCTAAAATGTGCCTGGCTTCTCTTCACTGAAAAGCTCATTCTGAGTACATTTTTAGCATACGTTTGCTCCTGCCGGGTCAGCTGAGCAGCGAATTTCTATTTAACCACCTGCTATCATGAGAGACCTCAGGGCTGCATGTTTTGAGCCCAGTACTGAGCCTGAAAAGCGTTTCCAACCCCACTTACAAGTAAAACTAGCTAAAATGTGCCTGGCTGCTATTCACTGAAAAGCTCATTCTGTGTACATTTTTGGCATACGTTTGCTCCTACCGGGTCAGCTGAGCAGCGAATTTCTATTTAACCACCTGCTATCACGAGAGACCTCAGGGCTGCATATTTTGAGCCCAGTACTGATCCTGAAAAGCGTTTCCAACCCCATTTACAAGTAAAACTACCTAAAATGTACCTGGCTGCTATTCACTGAAAAGCTCATTCTGTGTACATTTTTGGCATACGTTTGCTCCTGCCAAGTCAGCTGAGCAGCGAATTTCTATTTAACCACCTGCTATCACGAGAGACCTCAGGGCTGCATGTTTTGAGCCCAGTACTGATCCTGAAAAGCTTTTCCAACCCCACTTACAAGTAAAACTACCTCAAATGTGCCTGGCTGCTATTCACTGAAAAGCTCATTCTGTGTACATTTTTAGCATACGTTTGCTCCTACCTGGTCAGCTGAGCAGCGAATTTCTATTTAACCACCTGCTTTCATGAGAGACCTCAGGGCTGCATGTTTTGAGCCCAGTACTGAGCCTGAAAAGCATTTCCAACCCCACTTACAAGTAAAACTAGCTAAAATGTGCCTGGCTTCTCTTCACTGAAAAGCTCATTCTTGATACATTTTTAGCATACGTTTGCTCCTGCCGGGTCAGCTGAGCAGCGAATTTCTATTTAACCACCTGCTATCATGAGAGACCTCAGGGCTGCATGTTTTGAGCCCAGTACTGATCCTGAAAAGCGTTTCCAACCCCACTTACAAGTAAAACTAGCTAAAATGTGCCTGGCTGCTATTCACTGAAAAGCTCATTCTCTGTACATTTTTGGCATATGTTTCCTCCTACCGGGTCAGCTGAGCAGAGAATTTCTATTTAACCACCTGCTTTCATGAGAGACCTCAGAGCTGCATGTTTTGAGCCCAGTACTGAGCCTGAAAAGCATTTCCAACCCCACTTACAAGTAAAACTAGCTAAAATGTGCCTGGCTTCTCTTCACTGAAAAGCTCATTCTGAGTACATTTTTAGCATACGTTTGCTCCTGCCGGGTCAGCTGAGCCGCGAATTTCTATTTAACCACCTGCTTTCATGAGAGACCTCAGGGCTGCATGTTTTGAGCCCAGTACTGAGCCTGAAAAGCGTTTCCAACCCCACTTACAAGTAAAACTAGCTAAAATGTGCCTGGCTTCTCTTCACTGAAAAGCTCATTCTGAGTACATTTTTAGCATACGTTTGCTCCTGCCGGGTCAGCTGAGCAGCGAATTTCTATTTAACCACCTGCTATCATGAGAGACCTCAGGGCTGCATGTTTTGAGTCCAGTACTGAGCCTGAAAAGCATTTCCAACCCCACTTACAAGTAAAACTAGCTAAAATGTGCCTGGCTTCTCTTCACTGAAAAGCTCATTCTGAGTACATTTTAAGCATACGTTTGCTCCTGCCGGGTCTGCTGAGCAGCGAATTTCTATTTAACCACCTGCTATCATGAGAGACCTCAGGGCTGCATGTTTTGAGCCCAGTACTGAGCCTGAAAAGCGTTTCCAACCCCACTTACAAGTAAAACTAGCTAAAATGTGCCTGGCTGCTATTCACTGAAAAGCTCATTCTGTGTACATTTTTGGCATACGTTTGCTCCTACCGGGTCAGCTGAGCAGCGAATTTCTATTTAACCACCTGCTTTCATGAGAGACCTCAGGGCTGCATGTTTTGAGCCCAGTACTGAGCCTGAAAAGCATTTCCAACCCCACTTACAAGTAAAACTAGCTAAAATGTGCCTGGCTTCTCTTCACTGAAAAGCTCATTCTTGATACATTTTTAGCATACGTTTGCTCCTGCCGGGTCAGCTGAGCAGCGAATTTCTATTTAACCACCTGCTATCATGAGAGACCTCAGGGCTGCATGTTTTGAGCCCAGTACTGATCCTGAAAAGCGTTTCCAACCCCACTTACAAGTAAAACTAGCTAAAATGTGCCTGGCTGCTATTCACTGAAAAGCTCATTCTCTGTACATTTTTGGCATATGTTTCCTCCTACCGGGTCAGCTGAGCAGAGAATTTCTATTTAACCACCTGCTTTCATGAGAGACCTCAGAGCTGCATGTTTTGAGCCCAGTACTGATCCTGAAAAGCGTTTCCAACCCCACTTACAAGTAAAACTAGCTAAAATGTGCCTGGCTGCTATTCACTGAAAAGCTCATTCTGAGTACATTTTTAGCATACGTTTGCTCCTGCCGGGTCAGCTGAGCAGTGAATTTCTATTTAACCACCTGCTTTCATGAGAGACCTCAGGGCTGCATGTTTTGAGCCCAGTATTGATCCTGAAAAGCGTTTTCAACCCCATTTACAAGTAAAACTAGCTAAAATGTGCCTGGCTTCTCTTCACTGAAAAGCTCATTCTGAGTACATTTTTAGCATACGTTTGCTCTTGCCGGGTCAGCTGAGCAGCAAATTTCTATTTAACCACCTGCTTTCATGAGAGACCTCAGGGATGCATGTTTTGAGCCCAGCACTGAGCCTGAAAAGCGTTTCCAACCCCACTTACAAGTAAAACTAGCTAAAATGTGCCTGGCTTCTCTTCACTGAAAAGCTCATTCTGAGTATATTTTTAGCATACGTTTGCTCCTGCCGGGTCAGCTGAGCAGCAAATTTCTATTTAACCACCTGCTTTCATGAGAGACCTCAGGGCTGCATGTTTTGAGCCCAGTATTGATCCTGAAAAGCGTTTTCAACCCCATTTACAAGTAAAACTAGCTAAAATGTGCCTGGCTGCTTTTCACTGAAAAGCTCATTCTGAGTACATTTTTAGCATACGTTTGCTCCTGCCGGGTCAGCTGAGCAGCGAATTTCTATTTAACCACCTGCTTTCATGAGAGACCTCAGGGATGCATGTTTTGAGCCCAGCACTGAGCCTGAAAAGCGTTTCCAACCCCACTTACAAGTAAAACTAGCTAAAATGTGCCTCGCTTCTCTTCACTGAAAAGCTCATTCGGAGTACATTTTTAGCATACGTTTGCTCCTGCCGGGTCAGCTGAGCAGCGAATTTCTATTTAACCACCTGCTATCATGAGAGACCTCAGGGCTGCATGTTTTGAGCCCAGTACTGATCCTGAAAAGCGTTTCCAACCCCACTTACAAGTAAAACTAGCTAAAATGTGCCTGGCTGCTTCACTGAAAAGCTCATTCTCTGTACATTTTTGGCATATGTTTCCTCCTACCGGGTCAGCTGAGCAGAGAATTTCTATTTAACCACCTGCTTTCATGAGAGACCTCAGAGCTGCATGTTTTGAGCCCAGTACTGAGCCTGAAAAGCATTTCCAACCCCACTTACAAGTAAAACTAGCTAAAATGTGCCTGGCTTCTCTTCACTGAAAAGCTCATTCTGAGTACATTTTTAGCATACGTTTGCTCCTGCCGGGTCAGCTGAGCAGCGAATTTCTATTTAACCACCTGCTTTCATGAGAGACCTCAGGGCTGCATGTTTTGAGCCCAGTACTGAGCCTGAAAAGCGTTTCCAACCCCACTTACAAGTAAAACTAGCTAAAATGTGCCTGGCTTCTCTTCACTGAAAAGCTCATTCTGAGTACATTTTTAGCATACGTTTGCTCCTGCCGGGTCAGCTGAGCAGCGAATTTCTATTTAACCACCTGCTATCATGAGAGACCTCAGGGCTGCATGTTTTGAGCCCAGTACTGAGCCTGAAAAGCGTTTCCAACCCCACTTACAAGTAAAACTAGCTAAAATGTGCCTGGCTGCTATTCACTGAAAAGCTCATTCTGTGTACATTTTTGGCATACGTTTGCTCCTACCGGGTCAGCTGAGCAGCGAATTTCTATTTAACCACCTGCTATCACGAGAGACCTCAGGGCTGCATATTTTGAGCCCAGTACTGATCCTGAAAAGCGTTTCCAACCCCATTTACAATAAAACTACCTAAAATGTGCCTGGCTGCTATTCACTGAAAAGCTCATTCTGTGTACATTTTTGGCATACGTTTGCTCCTGCCAAGTCAGCTGAGCAGCGAATTTCTATTTAACCACCTGCTATCACGAGAGACCTCAGGGCTGCATGTTTTGAGCCCAGTACTGATCCTGAAAAGCTTTTCCAACCCCACTTACAAGTAAAACTACCTAAAATGTGCCTGGCTGCTATTCACTGAAAAGCTCATTCTGTGTACATTTTTAGCATACGTTTGCTCCTACCTGGTCAGCTGAGCAGCGAATTTCTATTTAACCACCTGCTTTCATGAGAGACCTCAGGGCTGCATGTTTTGAGCCCAGTACTGAGCCTGAAAAGCATTTCCAACCCCACTTACAAGTAAAACTAGCTAAAATGTGCCTGGCTTCTCTTCACTGAAAAGCTCATTCTTGATACATTTTTAGCATACGTTTGCTCCTGCCGGGTCAGCTGAGCAGCGAATTTCTATTTAACCACCTGCTATCATGAGAGACCTCAGGGCTGCATGTTTTGAGCCCAGTACTGATCCTGAAAAGCGTTTCCAACCCCACTTACAAGTAAAACTAGCTAAAATGTGCCTGGCTGCTATTCACTGAAAAGCTCATTCTCTGTACATTTTTGGCATATGTTTCCTCCTACCGGGTCAGCTGAGCAGAGAATTTCTATTTAACCACCTGCTTTCATGAGAGACCTCAGAGCTGCATGTATTGAGCCCAGTACTGAGCCTGAAAAGCATTTCCAACCCCACTTACAAGTAAAACTAGCTAAAATGTGCCTGGCTTCTCTTCACTGAAAAGCTCATTCTGAGTACATTTTTAGCATACGTTTGCTCCTGCCGGGTCAGCTGAGCCGCGAATTTCTATTTAACCACCTGCTTTCATGAGAGACCTCAGGGCTGCATGTTTTGAGCCCAGTACTGAGCCTGAAAAGTGTTTCCAACCCAACTTACAAGTAAAACTAGCTAAAATGTGCCTGGCTTCTCTTCACTGAAAGCTCATTCTGAGTACATTTTTAGCATACGTTTGCTCCTGCCGGGTCAGCTGAGCAGCGAATTTCTATTTAACCACCTGCTATCATGAGAGACCTCAGGGCTGCATGTTTTGAGCCCAGTACCGAGCCTGAAAAGCATTTCCAACCCCACTTACAAGTAAATCTAGCTAAAATGTGCCTGGCTTCTCTTCACTGAAAAGCTAATTCTTTTTACATTTTAAGCATACGTTTGCTCCTGCCGGGTCAGCTGAGCAGCGAATTTCTATTTAACCACCTGCTATCATGAGAGACCTCAGGGCTGCATGTTTTGAGCCCAGTACTGATCCTGAAAAGCGTTTCCAACCCCACTTACAAGTAAAACTAGCTAAAATGTGCCTGGCTGCTATTCACTGAAAAGCTCATTCTGTGTACATTTTTGGCATACCTTTGCTCCTACCGGGTCAGCTGAGCAGCGATTTCTATTTAACCACCTGCTTTCATGAGAGACCTCAGGGCTGCATGTTTTGAGCCCAGTACTTAGCCTGAAAAGCATTTCCAACCCCACTTACAAGTAAAACTAGCTAAAATGTGCTTGGCTTCTCTTCACTGAAAAGCTCATTCTGAGTACATTTTTAGCATACGTTTGCTCCTGCCGGGTCAGTTGAGCAGCGAATTTCTATTTAACCACCTGCTTTCATGAGAGACCTCAGGGATGCATGTTTTGAGCCCAGCACTGAGCCTGAAAAGCGTTTCCAACCCCACTTACAAGTAAAACTAGCTAAAATGTGCCTGGCTTCTCTTCACTGAAAAGCTCATTCTGAGTACATTTAGCATACGTTTGCTCCTGCCGGGTCAGCTGAGCAGCGAATTTCTATTTAACCACCTGCTTTCATGAGAGACCTCAGGGCTGCATGTTTTGAGCCCAGTACTGATCCTGAAAAGCTTTTCCGACCCCACTTACAAGTAAAACTAGCTAAAATGTGCCTGGCTTCTCTTCACTGAAAAGCTCATTCTGAGTACATTTTTAGCATACGTTTGCTCCTGCCGGGTCAGCTGAGCAGCGAATTTCTATTTAACCACCTGCTATCATGAGAGACCTCAGGGCTGCATGTTTTGAGCCCAGTACTGATCCTGAAAAGCGTTTCCAACCCCACTTACAAGTAAAACTAGCTAAAATGTGCCTCGCTTCTCTTCACTGAAAAGCTCATTCTGAGTACATTTTTAGCATACGTTTGCTCCTGCCGGGTCAGCTGAGCAGGGAATTTCTATTTAACCACCTGCTATCATGAGAGACCTCAGGGCTGCATGTTTTGAGCCCAGTACTGATCCTGAAAAGCGTTTCCAACCCCACTTACAAGTAAAACTAGCTAAAATGTGCCTGACTGCTATTCACTGAAAAGCTCATTCTCTGTACATTTTTGGCATATGTTTCCTACTACCGGGTCAGCTGAGCAGAGAATTTCTATTTAACCACCTGCTTTCATGAGAGACCTCAGAGCTGCATGTTTTGAGCCCAGCACTGATCCTGAAAAGCGTTTTCAACCCCACTTACAAGTAAAACTAGCTAAAATGTGCCTGGCTGCTATTCACTGAAAAGCTCATTCTGTGTACATTTTTGGCATACCTTTGCTCCTACCGGGTCAGCTGAGCAGTGAATTTCTATTTAACCACCTGCTTTCATGAGAGACCTCAGGGCTGCATGTTTTGAGCCCAGTACTTAGCCTGAAAAGCATTTCCAACCCCACTTACAAGTAAAACTAGCTAAAATGTGCCTGGCTTCTCTTCACTGAAAAGCTCATTCTGTGTACATTTTTGGCATACGTTTGCTCCTGCCGGGTCAGCTGAACAGCGAATTTCTATTTAACCACCTGCTATCATGAGAGACCACAGGGCTGCATGTTTTGAGCCCAGTACTGATCCTGAAAAGCGTTTCCAACCCCATTTACAAGTAAAACTAGCTAAAATGTGCCTGGCTGCTATCACTGAAAAGCTCATTCTGTGTACATTTTTGGCATACGTTTGCTCCTGCCGGGTCAGCTGAGCAGCGAATTTCTATTTAACCACCTGCTATCATGAGAGACCTCAGGGCTGCATGTTTTGAGCCCTGTACTGAGCCTAAAAAGCATTTCCAACCCCACTTACAAGTAAAACTAGCTAAAATGTGCCGGGCTGCTCTTCACTGAAAAGCTCATTCTGTGTACTTTTTTTGCATACCTTTGCTCCTACCGGGTCAGCTGAGCATCGAATTTCTATTTAACCACCTGCTTTCATGAGAGACCTCAGGGCTGCATGTTTTGAGCCCAGTACTGAGCCTGAAAAGCATTTCCAACCCTACTTACAAGTAAAACTAGCTAAAATGTGCCTGGCTTCTCTTCACTGAAAAGCTCATTCTGAGTACATTTTTAGCATACGTTTGCTCCTGCCGGGTCAGCTGAGCAGCGAATTTCTATTTAACCACCTGCTATCATGAGAGACCTCAGGGCTGCATGTTTTGAGCCCAGTACCGAGCCTGAAAAGCATTTCCAACCCCACTTACAAGTAAATCTAGCTAAAATGTGCCTGGCTTCTCTTCACTGAAAAGCTAATTCTTTTTACATTTTAAGCATACGTTTGCTCCTGCCGGGTCAGCTGAGCAGCGAATTTCTATTTAACCACCTGCTATCATGAGAGACCTCAGGGCTGCATGTTTTGAGCCCAGTACTGATCCTGAAAAGCGTTTCCAACCCCACTTACAAGTAAAACTAGCTAAAATGTGCCTGGCTGCTATTCACTGAAAAGCTCATTCTGTGTACATTTTTGGCATACCTTTGCTCCTACCGGGTCAGCTGAGCAGCGATTTCTATTTAACCACCTGCTTTCATGAGAGACCTCAGGGCTGCATGTTTTGAGCCCAGTACTTAGCCTGAAAAGCATTTCCAACCCCACTTACAAGTAAAACTAGCTAAAATGTGCCTGGCTTCTCTTCACTGAAAAGCTCATTCTGAGTACATTTTTAGCATACGTTTGCTCCTACCGGGTCAGCTGAGCATCGAATTTCTATTTAACCACCTGCTTTCATGAGAGACCTCAGGGCTGCATGTTTTGAGCCCAGTACTGAGCCTGAAAAGCATTTCCAACCCTACTTACAAGTAAAACTAGCTAAAATGTGCCTGGCTTCTCTTCACTGAAAAGCTCATTCTGAGTACATTTTTAGCATACGTTTGCTCCTGCCGGGTCAGCTGAGCAGCGAATTTCTATTTAACCACCTGCTATCATGAGAGACCTCAGGGCTGCATGTTTTGAGCCCAGTACCGAGCCTGAAAAGCATTTCCAACCCCACTTACAAGTAAATCTAGCTAAAATGTGCCTGGCTTCTCTTCACTGAAAAGCTAATTCTTTTTACATTTTAAGCATACGTTTGCTCCTGCCGGGTCAGCTGAGCAGCGAATTTCTATTTAACCACCTGCTATCATGAGAGACCTCAGGGCTGCATGTTTTGAGCCCAGTACTGATCCTGAAAAGCGTTTCCAACCCCACTTACAAGTAAAACTAGCTAAAATGTGCCTGGCTGCTATTCACTGAAAAGCTCATTCTGTGTACATTTTTGGCATACCTTTGCTCCTACCGGGTCAGCTGAGCAGCGATTTCTATTTAACCACCTGCTTTCATGAGAGACCTCAGGGCTGCATGTTTTGAGCCCAGTACTTAGCCTGAAAAGCATTTCCAACCCCACTTACAAGTAAAACTAGCTAAAATGTGCCTGGCTTCTCTTCACTGAAAAGCTCATTCTGAGTACATTTTTAGCATACGTTTGCTCCTGCCGGGTCAGTTGAGCAGCGAATTTCTATTTAACCACCTGCTTTCATGAGAGACCTCAGGGATGCATGTTTTGAGCCCAGCACTGAGCCTGAAAAGCGTTTCCAACCCCACTTACAAGTAAAACTAGCTAAAATGTGCCTGGCTTCTCTTCACTGAAAAGCTCATTCTGAGTACATTTAGCATACGTTTGCTCCTGCCGGGTCAGCTGAGCAGCGAATTTCTATTTAACCACCTGCTTTCATGAGAGACCTCAGGGCTGCATGTTTTGAGCCCAGTACTGATCCTGAAAAGCTTTTCCAACCCCACTTACAAGTAAAACTAGCTAAAATGTGCCTGGCTTCTCTTCACTGAAAAGCTCATTCTGAGTACATTTTTAGCATACGTTTGCTCCTGCCGGGTCAGCTGAGCAGCGAATTTCTATTTAACCACCTGCTATCATGAGAGACCTCAGGGCTGCATGTTTTGAGCCCAGTACTGATCCTGAAAAGCGTTTCCAACCCCACTTACAAGTAAAACTAGCTAAAATGTGCCTCGCTTCTCTTCACTGAAAAGCTCATTCTGAGTACATTTTTAGCATACGTTTGCTCCTGCCGGGTCAGCTGAGCAGGGAATTTCTATTTAACCACCTGCTATCATGAGAGACCTCAGGGCTGCATGTTTTGAGCCCAGTACTGATCCTGAAAAGCGTTTCCAACCCCACTTACAAGTAAAACTAGCTAAAATGTGCCTGGCTGCTATTCACTGAAAAGCTCATTCTCTGTACATTTTTGGCATATGTTTCCTACTACCGGGTCAGCTGAGCAGAGAATTTCTATTTAACCACCTGCTTTCATGAGAGACCTCAGAGCTGCATGTTTTGAGCCCAGCACTGATCATGAAAAGCGTTTTCAACCCCACTTACAAGTAAAACTAGCTAAAATGTGCCTGGCTGCTATTCACTGAAAAGCTCATTCTGTGTACATTTTTGGCATACCTTTGCTCCTACCGGGTCAGCTGAGCAGTGAATTTCTATTTAACCACCTGCTTTCATGAGAGACCTCAGGGCTGCATGTTTTGAGCCCAGTACTTAGCCTGAAAAGCATTTCCAACCCCACTTACAAGTAAAACTAGCTAAAATGTGCCTGGCTTCTCTTCACTGAAAAGCTCATTCTGTGTACATTTTTGGCATACGTTTGCTCCTGCCGGGTCAGCTGAACAGCGAATTTCTATTTAACCACCTGCTATCATGAGAGACCACAGGGCTGCATGTTTTGAGCCCAGTACTGATCCTGAAAAGCGTTTCCAACCCCATTTACAAGTAAAACTAGCTAAAATGTGCCTGGCTGCTATTCACTGAAAAGCTCATTCTGTGTACATTTTTGGCATACGTTTGCTCCTGCCGGGTCAGCTGAGCAGCGAATTTCTATTTAACCACCTGCTATCATGAGAGACCTCAGGGCTGCATGTTTTGAGCCCTGTACTGAGCCTAAAAAGCATTTCCAACCCCACTTACAAGTAAAACTAGCTAAAATGTGCCTGGCTTCTCTTCACTGAAAAGCTCATTCTGTGTACTTTTTTTGCATACCTTTGCTCCTACCGGGTCAGCTGAGCATCGAATTTCTATTTAACCACCTGCTTTCATGAGAGACCTCAGGGCTGCATGTTTTGAGCCCAGTACTGAGCCTGAAAAGCATTTCCAACCCTACTTACAAGTAAAACTAGCTAAAATGTGCCTGGCTTCTCTTCACTGAAAAGCTCATTCTGAGTACATTTTTAGCATACGTTTGCTCCTGCCGGGTCAGCTGAGCAGCGATTTTCTATTTAATCACCTGCTATCATGAGAGACCTCAGGGCTGCATGTTTTGAGCCCAGTACTGAGCCTGAAAAGCATTTCCAACCCCACTTACAAGTAAAACTAGCTAAAATGTGCCTGGCTTCTCTTCAGTGAAAAGCTCATTCTGAGTACATTTTAAGCATACGTTTGCTCCTGCCGGGTCAGCTGAGCAGCGAATTTCCATTTAACCACCTGCTATCATGAGAGACCTCAGGGCTGCATGTTTTGAGCCCAGTACTGATCCTGAAAAGCGTTTCCAACCCCACTTACAAGTAAAACTAGCTAAAATGTGCCTGGCTTCTCTTCACTGAAAAGCTCATTCTGAGTACATTTTTAGCATACGTTTGCTCCTGCCGGGTCAGCTGAGCAGCGAATTTCTATTTAACCACCTGCTATCATGAGAGACCTCAGGGCTGCATGTTTTGAGCCCAGTACTGATCCTGAAAAGCGTTTCCAACCCCATTTACAAGTAAAACTAGCTAAAATGTGCCTGGCTGCTATTCACTGAAAAGCTCATTCTGTGTACATTTTTGGCATACGTTTGCTCCTACCTGGTCAGCTGAGCAGCGAATTTCTATTTAACCACCTGCTTTCATGAGAGCCCTCAGGGCTGCATGTTTTGAGCCCAGTACTGAGCCTGAAAAGCATTTCCAACCCCACTTACAAGTAAAACTAGCTAAAATGTACCTGGCTTATCTTCACTGAAAGGCTCATTCTGAGTACATTTTTAGCATACGTTTGCTCCTTCCGGGTCAGCTGAGCAGCGAATTTCTATTTAACCACCTGCTATCACGAGAGACCTCAGGGCTGCATGTTTTGAGCCCAGTACTGATCCTGAAAAGCGTTTCCAACCCCTCTTACAAGTAAAACTAGCTAAAATGTGCCTGGCTGCTATTCACTGAAAAGCTCATTCTGTGTACATTTTTGGCATACGTTTGCTCCTACCGGGTCAGCTGAGCAGCGAATTTCTATTTAACCACCTGCTTTCATGAGAGACCTCAGGGCTGCATGTTTTGAGCCCAGTACTGAGCCTGAAAAGCGTTTCCAACCCCACTTACAAGTAAAACTAGCTAAAATGTGCCTGGCTGCTTTTCACTGAAAAGCTCATTCTGTGTACATTTTTGGCATACGTTTGCTCCTGCCGGGTCAGCTGAGCAGCGAATTTCTATTTAACCACCTGCTATCATGAGAGACCTCAGGGCTGCATGTTTTGAGCCCAGTACTGATCCTGAAAAGCGTTTCCAACCCCACTTACAAGTAAAACTAGCTAAAATGTGCCTGGCTGCTATTCACTGAAAAGCTCATTCTGTGTACATTTTTGGCATACCTTTGCTCCTACCGGGTCAGCTGAGCAGCGATTTCTATTTAACCACCTGCTTTCATGAGAGACCTCAGGGCCGCATGTTTTGAGCCCAGTACTTAGCCTGAAAAGCATTTCCAACCCCACTTACAAGTAAAACTAGCTAAAATGTGCCTGGCTTCTCTTCACTGAAAAGCTCATTCTGAGTACATTTTTAGCATACGTTTGCTCCTGCCGGGTCAGTTGAGCAGCGAATTTCTATTTAACCACCTGCTTTCATGAGAGACCTCAGGGATGCATGTTTTGAGCCCAGCACTGAGCCTGAAAAGCGTTTCCAACCCCACTTACAAGTAAAACTAGCTAAAATGTGCCTGGCTTCTCTTCACTGAAAAGCTCATTCTGAGTACATTTAGCATACGTTTGCTCCTGCCGGGTCAGCTGAGCAGCGAATTTCTATTTAACCACCTGCTTTCATGAGAGACCTCAGGGCTGCATGTTTTGAGCCCAGTACTGATCCTGAAAAGCTTTTCCAACCCCACTTACAAGTAAAACTAGCTAAAATGTGCCTGGCTTCTCTTCACTGAAAAGCTCATTCTGAGTACATTTTTAGTATACGTTTGCTCCTGCCGGGTCAGCTGAGCAGCGAATTTCTATTTAACCACCTGCTATCATGAGAGACCTCAGGGCTGCATGTTTTGAGCCCAGTACTGATCCTGAAAAGCGTTTCCAACCCCACTTACAAGTAAAACTAGCTAAAATGTGCCTCGCTTCTCTTCACTGAAAAGCTCATTCTGAGTAAATTTTTAGCATACGTTTGCTCCTGCCGGGTCAGCTGAGCAGGGAATTTCTATTTAACCACCTGCTATCATGAGAGACCTCAGGGCTGCATGTTTTGAGCCCAGTACTGATCCTGAAAAGCGTTTCCAACCCCACTTACAAGTAAAACTAGCTAAAATGTGCCTTGCTGCTATTCACTGAAAAGCTCATTCTCTGTACATTTTTGGCATATGTTTCCTACTACCGGGTCAGCTGAGCAGAGAATTTCTATTTAACCACCTGCTTTCATGAGAGACCTCAGAGCTGCATGTTTTGAGCCCAGCACTGATCCTGAAAAGCGTTTTCAACCCCACTTACAAGTAAAACTAGCTAAAATGTGCCTGGCTGCTATTCACTGAAAAGCTCATTCTGTGTACATTTTTGGCATACCTTTGCTCCTACCGGGTCAGCTGAGCAGTGAATTTCTATTTAACCACCTGCTTTCATGAGAGACCTCAGGGCTGCATGTTTTGAGCCCAGTACTTAGCCTGAAAAGCATTTCCAACCCCACTTACAAGTAAAACTAGCTAAAATGTGCCTGGCTTCTCTTCACTGAAAAGCTCATTCTGTGTACATTTTTGGCATACGTTTGCTCCTGCCGGGTCAGCTGAACAGCGAATTTCTATTTAACCACCTGCTATCATGAGAGACCACAGGGCTGCATGTTTTGAGCCCAGTACTGATCCTGAAAAGCGTTTCCAACCCCATTTACAAGTAAAACTAGCTAAAATGTGCCTGGCTGCTATTCACTGAAAAGCTCATTCTGTGTACATTTTTGGCATACGTTTGCTCCTGCCGGGTCAGCTGAGCAGCGAATTTCTATTTAACCACCTGCTATCATGAGAGACCTCAGGGCTGCATGTTTTGAGCCCTGTACTGAGCCTAAAAAGCATTTCCAACCCCACTTACAAGTAAAACTAGCTAAAATGTGCCTGGCTTCTCTTCACTGAAAAGCTCATTCTGTGTACTTTTTTTGCATACCTTTGCTCCTACCGGGTCAGCTGAGCATCGAATTTCTATTTAACCACCTGCTTTCATGAGAGACCTCAGGGCTGCATGTTTTGAGCCCAGTACTGAGCCTGAAAAGCATTTCCAACCCTACTTACAAGTAAAACTAGCTAAAATGTGCCTGGCTTCTCTTCACTGAAAAGCTCATTCTGAGTACATTTTTAGCATACGTTTGCTCCTGCCGGGTCAGCTGAGCAGCGATTTTCTATTTAATCACCTGCTATCATGAGAGACCTCAGGGCTGCATGTTTTGAGCCCAGTACTGAGCCTGAAAAGCATTTCCAACCCCACTTACAAGTAAAACTAGCTAAAATGTGCCTGGCTTCTCTTCACTGAAAAGCTCATTCTGAGTACATTTTTGGCATACGTTTGCTCCTACCTGGTCAGCTGAGCAGCGAATTTCTATTTAACCACCTGCTTTCATCAGAGTCCTCAGGGCTGCATGTTTTGAGCCCAGTACTGAGCCTGAAAAGCATTTCCAACCCCACTTACAAGTAAAACTAGCTAAAATGTACCTGGCTTATCTTCACTGAAAGGCTCATTCTGAGTACATTTTTAGCATACGTTTGCTCCTTCCGGGTCAGCTGAACAGCGAATTTCTATTTAACCACCTGCTATCACGAGAGACCTCAGGGCTGCATGTTTTGAGCCCAGTACTGAGCCTGAAAAGCGTTTCCAACCCCACTTACAAGTAAAACTAGCTAAAATGTGCCTGGCTGCTTTTCACTGAAAAGCTCATTCTGTGTACATTTTTGGCATACGTTTGCTCCTGCCGGGTCAGCTGAGCAGCGAATTTCTATTTAACCACCTGCTATCATGAGAGACCACAGGGCTGCATGTTTTGAGCCCAGTACTGATCCTGAAAAGCGTTTCCAACCCCATTTACAAGTGAAACTAGCTAAAATGTGCCTGGCTGCTATTCACTGAAAAGCTCATTCTGTGTACATTTTTGGCATACGTTTGCTCCTGCCGGGTCAGCTGAGCAGCGAATTTCTATTTAACCACCTGCTATCATGAGAGACCTCAGGGCTGCATGTTTTGAGCCCTGTACTGAGCCTAAAAAGCATTTCCAACCCCACTTACAAGTAAAACTAGCTAAAATGTGCCTGGCTTCTCTTCACTGAAAAGCTCATTCTGTGTACTTTTTTTGCATACCTTTGCTCCTACCGGGTCAGCTGAGCATCGAATTTCTATTTAACCACCTGCTATCATGAGAGACCTCAGGGCAGCATGTTTTGAGCCCAGTACTGAGCCTGAAAAGCATTTCCAACCCTACTTACAAGTAAAACTAGCTAAAATGTGCCTGGCTTCTCTTCACTGAAAAGCTCATTCTGAGTACATTTTTAGCATACGTTTGCTCCTGCCGGGTCAGCTGAGCAGCGAATTTCTATTTAATCACCTGCTATCATGAGAGACCTCAGGGCTGCATGTTTTGAGCCCAGTACTGAGCCTGAAAAGCATTTCCAACCCCACTTACAAGTAAAACTAGCTAAAATGTGCCTGGCTTCTCTTCACTGAAAAGCTCATTCTGAGTACATTTTAAGCATACGTTTGCTCCTGCCGGGTCAGCTGAGCAGCGAATTTCCATTTAACCACCTGCTATCATGAGAGACCTCAGGGCTGCATGTTTTGAGCCCAGCACTGATCCTGAAAAGCGTTTCCAACCCCACTTACAAGTAAAACTAGCTAAAATGTGCCTGGCTTCTCTTCACTGAAAAGTCATTCTGAGTACATTTTTAGCATACGTTTGCTCCTGCCGGGTCAGCTGAGCAGCAAATTTCTATTTAACCACCTGCTATCATGAGAGACCTCAGGGCTGCATGTTTTGAGCCCAGTACTAATCCTGAACAGCGTTTCCAACCCCATTTACAAGTAAAACTACCTAAAATGTGCCTGGCTGCTATTGACTGAAAAGCTCATTCTGTGTACATTTTTAGCATACGTTTGCTCCTACCTGGTCAGCTGAGCAGCGAATTTCTATTTAACCACCTGCTTTCATGAGAGACCTCAGGGCTGCATGTTTTGAGCCCAGTACTGAGCCTGAAAAGCATTTCCAACCCCACTTACAAGTAAAACTAGCTAAAATGTGCCTGGCTTCTCTTCACTGAAAAGCTCATTCTGAGTACATTTTTAGCATACGTTTGCTCCTGCCGGGTCAGCTGAGCAGCGAATTTCTATTTAACCACCTGCTATCATGAGAGACCTCAGGGCTGCATGTTTTGAGCCCAGTACTGATCCTGAAAAGCGTTTCCAACCCCACTTACAAGTAAAACTAGCTAAAATGTGCCTGGCTTCTCTTCACTGAAAAGCTCATTCTGAGTACATTTTAAGCATACGTTTGCTCCTGCCGGGTCAGCTGAGCAGCGAATTTCTATTTAACCACCTGCTATCATGAGAGACCTCAGGGCTGCATGTTTTGAGCCCAGTACTGATCCTGAAAAGCGTTTCCAACCCCATTTACAAGTAAAACTAGCTAAAATGTGCCTGGCTGCTATTCACTGAAAAGCTCATTCTGTGTACATTTTTGGCATACGTTTGCTCCTACCTGGTCAGCTGAGCAGCGAATTTCTATTTAACCACCTGCTTTCATGAGAGACCTCAGGGCTGCATGTTTTGAGCCCAGTACTGAGCCTGAAAAGCATTTCCAACCCCACTTACAAGTAAAACTAGCTAAAATGTACCTGGCTTCTCTTCACTGAAAGGCTCATTCTGAGTACATTTTTAGCATACGTTTGCTCCTTCCGGGTCAGCTGAGCAGCGAATTTCTATTTAACCACCTGCTATCACGAGAGACCTCAGGGCTGCATGTTTTGAGCCCAGTACTGATCCTGAAAAGCGTTTCCAACCCCTCTTACAAGTAAAACTAGCTAAAATGTGCCTGGCTGCTATTCACTGAAAAGCTCATTCTGTGTACATTTTTGGCATACGTTTGCTCCTACTGGGTCAGCTGATCAGCGAATTTCTATTTAACCACCTGCTTTCATGAGAGACCTCAGGGCTGCATGTTTTGAGCCCAGTACTGAGCCTGAAAAGCGTTTCCAACCCCACTTACAAGTAAAACTAGCTAAAATGTGCCTGGCTTCTCTTCACTGAAAAGCTCATTCTGAGTACATTTTTAGCATACGATTGCTCCTGCCGGGTCAGCTGAGCAGCGAATTTCTATTTAACCACCTGCTTTCATGAGAGACCTCAGGGCTGCATGTTTTGAGCCCAGTACTGATCCTGAAAAGCGTTTCCAACACCACTTACAAGTAAAACTAGCTAAAATGTGCCTGGCTGCTTTTCACTGAAAAGCTCATTCTGTGTACATTTTTGGCATACGTTTGCTCCTGCCGGGTCAGCTGAGCAGCGAATTTCTATTTAACCACCTGCTATCATGAGAGACCACAGGGCTGCATGTTTTGAGCCCAGTACTGATCCTGAAAAGCGTTTCCAACCCCATTTACAAGTAAAACTAGCTAAAATGTGCCTGGCTGCTATTCACTGAAAAGCTCATTCTGTGTACATTTTTGGCATACGTTTGCTCCTGCCGGGTCAGCTGAGCAGCGAATTTCTATTTAACCACCTGCTATCATGAGAGACCTCAGGGCTGCATGTTTTGAGCCCTGTACTGAGCCTAAAAAGCATTTCCAACCCCACTTACAAGTAAAACTAGCTAAAATGTGCCTGGCTTCTCTTCACTGAAAAGCTCATTCTGTGTACTTTTTTTGCATACCTTTGCTCCTACCGGGTCAGCTGAGCATCGAATTTCTATTTAACCACCTGGTATCATGAGAGACCTCAGGGCTGCATGTTTTGAGCCCAGTACTGAGCCTGAAAAGCATTTCCAACCCTACTTACAAGTAAAACTAGCTAAAATGTGCCTGGCTTCTCTTCACTGAAAAGCTCATTCTGAGTACATTTTTAGCATACGTTTGCTCCTGCCGGGTCAGCTGAGCAGCGAATTTCTATTTAATCACCTGCTATCATGAGAGACCTCAGGGCTGCATGTTTTGAGCCCAGTACTGAGCCTGAAAAGCATTTCCAACCCCACTTACAAGTAAAACTAGCTAAAATGTGCCTGGCTTCTCTTCACTGAAAAGCTCATTCTGAGTACATTTTAAGCATACGTTTGCTCCTGCCGGGTCAGCTGAGCAGCGAATTTCCATTTAACCACCTGCTATCATGAGAGACCTCAGGGCTGCATGTTTTGAGCCCAGCACTGATCCTGAAAAGCGTTTCCAACCCCACTTACAAGTAAAACTAGCTAAAATGTGCCTGGCTTCTCTTCACTGAAAAGCTCATTCTGAGTACATTTTTAGCATACGTTTGCTCCTGCCGGGTCAGCTGAGCAGCGAATTTCTATTTAACCACCTGCTATCATGAGAGACCTCAGGGCTGCATGTTTTGAGCCCAGTACTGATCCTGAACAGCGTTTCCAACCCCATTTACAAGTAAAACTACCTAAAATGTGCCTGGCTGCTATTCACTGAAAAGCTCATTCTGTGTACATTTTTAGCATACGTTTGCTCCTACCTGGTCAGCTGAGCAGCGAATTTCTATTTAACCACCTGCTTTCATGAGAGACCTCAGGGCTGCATGTTTTGAGCCCAGTACTGAGCCTGAAAAGCATTTCCAACCCCACTTACAAGTAAAACTAGCTAAAATGTGCCTGGCTTCTCTTCACTGAAAAGCTCATTCTGAGTACATTTTTAGCATACGTTTGCTCCTGCCGGGTCAGCTGAGCTTGCGAATTTCTATTTAACCACCTGCTATCATGAGAGACCTCAGGGCTGCATGTTTTGAGCCCAGTACTGATCCTGAAAAGCGTTTCCAACCCCACTTACAAGTAAAACTAGCTAAAATGTGCCTGGCTGCTATTCACTGAAAAGCTCATTCTCTGTACATTTTTGGCATATGTTTCCTCCTACCGGGTCAGCTGAGCTGAGAATTTCTATTTAACCACCTGCTTTCATGAGAGACCTCAGAGCTGCATGTTTTGAGCCCAGTACTGAGCCTGAAAAGCATTTCCAACCCCACTTACAAGTAAAACTAGCTAAAATGTGCCTGGCTTCTCTTCACTGAAAAGCTCATTCTGAGTACATTTTAAGCATACGTTTGCTCCTGCCGGGTCAGCTGAGCAGCGAATTTCCATTTAACCACCTGCTATCATGAGAGACCTCAGGGCTGCATGTTTTGAGCCCAGTACTGATCCTGAAAAGCGTTTCCAACCCCATTTACAAGTAAAACTAGCTAAAATGTGCCTGGCTGCTATTCACTGAAAAGCTCATTCTGTGTACATTTTTGGCATACGTTTGCTCCTGCCGGGTCAGCTGAGCAGCGAATTTCTATTTAACCACCTGCTATCATGAGAGACCTCAGGGCTGCATGTTTTAAGCCCTGTACTGAGCCTAAAAAGCATTTCCAACCCCACTTACAAGTAAAACTAGCTAAAATGTGCCTGGCTTCTCTTCACTGAAAAGCTCATTCTGAGTACATTTTAAGCATACGTTTGCTCCTACCTGGTCAGCTGAGCAGCGAATTTCTATTTAACCACCTGCTATCATGAGAGACCTCAGGGCTGCATGTTTTGAGCCCTGTACTGAGCCTAAAAAGCATTTCCAACCCCACTTACAAGTAAAACTAGCTAAAATGTGCCTGGCTTCTCTTCACTGAAAAGCTCATTCTGTGTACTTTTTTTGCATACCTTTGCTCCTACCGGGTCAGCTGAGCATCGAATTTCTATTTAACCACCTGCTATCATGAGAGACCTCAGGGCTGCATGTTTTGAGCCCAGTACTGAGCCTGAAAAGCATTTCCAACCCTACTTACAAGTAAAACTAGCTGAAATGTGCCTGGCTTCTCTTCACTGAAAAGCTCATTCTGAGTACATTTTTAGCATACGTTTGCTCCTGCCGGGTCAGCTGAGCAGCGAATTTCTATTTAATCACCTGCTATCATGAGAGACCTCAGGGCTGCATGTTTTGAGCCCAGTACTGAGCCTGAAAAGCATTTCCAACCCCACTTACAAGTAAAACTAGCTAAAATGTGCCTGGCTTCTCTTCACTGAAAAGCTCATTCTGAGTACATTTTAAGCATACGTTTGCTCCTGCCGGGTCAGCTGAGCAGCGAATTTCCATTTAACCACCTGCTATCATGAGAGACCTCAGGGCTGCATGTTTTGAGCCCAGCACTGATCCTGAAAAGCGTTTCCAACCCCACTTACAAGTAAAACTAGCTAAAATGTGCCTGGCTTCTCTTCACTGAAAAGTCATTCTGAGTACATTTTTAGCATACGTTTGCTCCTGCCGGGTCAGCTGAGCAGCGAATTTCTATTTAACCACCTGCTATCATGAGAGACCTCAGGGCTGCATGTTTTGAGCCCAGTACTGATCCTGAACAGCGTTTCCAACCCCATTTACAAGTAAAACTACCTAAAATGTGCCTGGCTGCTATTGACTGAAAAGCTCATTCTGTGTACATTTTTAGCATACGTTTGCTCCTACCTGGTCAGCTGAGCAGCGAATTTCTATTTAAGCACCTGCTTTCATGAGAGACCTCAGGGCTGCATGTTTTGAGCCCAGTACTGAGCCTGAAAAGCATTTCCAACCCCACTTACAAGTAAAACTAGCTAAAATGTGCCTGGCTTCTCTTCACTGAAAAGCTCATTCTGAGTACATTTTTAGCATACGTTTGCTCCTGCCGGGTCAGCTGAGCAGCGAATTTCTATTTAACCACCTGCTATCATGAGAGACCTCAGGGCTGCATGTTTTGAGCCCAGTACTGATCCTGAAAAGCGTTTCCAACCCCACTTACAAGTAAAACTAGCTAAAATGTGCCTGGCTTCTCTTCACTGAAAAGCTCATTCTGAGTACATTTTAAGCATACGTTTGCTCCTGCCGGGTCAGCTGAGCAGCGAATTTCTATTTAACCACCTGCTATCATGAGAGACCTCAGGGCTGCATGTTTTGAGCCCAGTACTGATCCTGAAAAGCGTTTCCAACCCCATTTACAAGTAAAACTAGCTAAAATGTGCCTGGCTGCTATTCACTGAAAAGCTCATTCTGTGTACATTTTTGGCATACGTTTGCTCCTACCTGGTCAGCTGAGCAGCGAATTTCTATTTAACCACCTGCTTTCATGAGAGACCTCAGGGCTGCATGTTTTGAGCCCAGTACTGAGCCTGAAAAGCATTTCCAACCCCACTTACAAGTAAAACTAGCTAAAATGTACCTGGCTTCTCTTCACTGAAAGGCTCATTCTGAGTACATTTTTAGCATACGTTTGCTCCTTCCGGGTCAGCTGAGCAGCGAATTTCTATTTAACCACCTGCTATCACGAGAGACCTCAGGGCTGCATGCTTTGAGCCCAGTACTGATCCTGAAAAGCGTTTCCAACCCCTCTTACAAGTAAAACTAGCTAAAATGTGCCTGGCTGCTATTCACTGAAAAGCTCATTCTGTGTACATTTTTGGCATACGTTTGCTCCTACTGGGTCAGCTGATCAGCGAATTTCTATTTAACCACCTGCTTTCATGAGAGACCTCAGGGCTGCATGTTTTGAGCCCAGTACTGAGCCTGAAAAGCGTTTCCAACCCCACTTACAAGTAAAACTAGCTAAAATGTGCCTGGCTTCTCTTCACTGAAAAGCTCATTCTGAGTACATTTTTAGCATACGTTTGCTCCTGCCGGGTCAGCTGAGCAGCGAATTTCTATTTAACCACCTGCTTTCATGAGAGACCTCAGGGCTGCATGTTTTGAGCCCAGTACTGATCCTGAAAAGCGTTTCCAACCCCACTTACAAGTAAAACTAGCTAAAATGTGCCTGGCTGCTTTTCACTGAAAAGCTCATTCTGTGTACATTTTTGGCATACGTTTGCTCCTGCCGGGTCAGCTGAGCAGCGAATTTCTATTTAACCACCTGCTATCATGAGAGACCACAGGGCTGCATGTTTTGAGCCCAGTACTGATCCTGAAAAGCGTTTCCAACCCCATTTACAAGTAAAACTAGCTAAAATGTGCCTGGCTGCTATTCACTGAAAAGCTCATTCTGTGTACATTTTTGGCATACGTTTGCTCCTGCCGGGTCAGCTGAGCAGCGAATTTCTATTTAACCACCTGCTATCATGAGAGACCTCAGGGCTGCATGTTTTGAGCCCGGTACTGAGCCTAAAAAGCATTTCCAACCCCACTTACAAGTAAAACTAGCTAAAATGTGCCTGGCTTCTCTTCACTGAAAAGCTCATTCTGTGTACTTTTTTTGCATACCTTTGCTCCTACCGGGTCAGCTGAGCATCGAATTTCTATTTAACCACCTGGTATCATGAGAGACCTCAGGGCTGCATGTTTTGAGCCCAGTACTGAGCCTGAAAAGCATTTCCAACCCTACTTACAAGTAAAACTAGCTAAAATGTGCCTGGCTTCTCTTCACTGAAAAGCTCATTCTGAGTACATTTTTAGCATACGTTTGCTCCTGCCGGGTCAGCTGAGCAGCGAATTTCTATTTAATCACCTGCTATCATGAGAGACCTCAGGGCTGCATGTTTTGAGCCCAGTACTGAGCCTGAAAAGCATTTCCAACCCCACTTACAAGTAAAACTAGCTAAAATGTGCCTGGCTTCTCTTCACTGAAAAGCTCATTCTGAGTACATTTTAAGCATACGTTTGCTCCTGCCGGGTCAGCTGAGCAGCGAATTTCCATTTAACCACCTGCTATCATGAGAGACCTTAGGGCTGCATGTTTTGAGCCCAGCACTGATCCTGAAAAGCGTTTCCAACCCCACTTACAAGTAAAACTAGCTAAAATGTGCCTGGCTTCTCTTCACTGAAAAGCTCATTCTGAGTACATTTTTAGCATACGTTTGCTCCTGCCGGGTCAGCTGAGCAGCGAATTTCTATTTAACCACCTGCTATCATGAGAGACCTCAGGGCTGCATGTTTTGAGCCCAGTACTGATCCTGAACAGCGTTTCCAACCCCATTTACAAGTAAAACTACCTAAAATGTGCCTGGCTGCTATTCACTGAAAAGCTCATTCTGTGTACATTTTTAGCATACGTTTGCTCCTACCTGGTCAGCTGAGCAGCGAATTTCTATTTAACCACCTGCTTTCATGAGAGACCTCAGGGCTGCATGTTTTGAGCCCAGTACTGAGCCTGAAAAGCATTTCCAACCCCACTTACAAGTAAAACTAGCTAAAATGTGCCTGGCTTCTCTTCACTGAAAAGCTCATTCTGAGTACATTTTTAGCATACGTTTGCTCCTGCCGGGTCAGCTGAGCTTGCGAATTTCTATTTAACCACCTGCTATCATGAGAGACCTCAGGGCTGCATGTTTTGAGCCCAGTACTGATCCTGAAAAGCGTTTCCAACCCCACTTACAAGTAAAACTAGCTAAAATGTGCCTGGCTGCTATTCACTGAAAAGCTCATTCTCTGTACATTTTTGGCATATGTTTCCTCCTACCGGGTCAGCTGAGCAGAGAATTTCTATTTAACCACCTGCTTTCATGAGAGACCTCAGAGCTGCATGTTTTGAGCCCAGTACTGAGCCTGAAAAGCATTTCCAACCCCACTTACAAGTAAAACTAGCTAAAATGTGCCTGGCTTCTCTTCACTGAAAAGCTCATTCTGAGTACATTTTAAGCATACGTTTGCTCCTGCCGGGTCAGCTGAGCAGCGAATTTCCATTTAACCACCTGCTATCATGAGAGACCTCAGGGCTGCATGTTTTGAGCCCAGTACTGATCCTGAAAAGCGTTTCCAACCCCATTTACAAGTAAAACTAGCTAAAATGTGCCTGGCTGCTATTCACTGAAAAGCTCATTCTGTGTACATTTTTGGCATACGTTTGCTCCTGCCGGGTCAGCTGAGCAGCGAATTTCTATTTAACCACCTGCTATCATGAGAGACCTCAGGGCTGCATGTTTTAAGCCCTGTACTGAGCCTAAAAAGCATTTCCAACCCCACTTACAAGTAAAACTAGCTAAAATGTGCCTGGCTTCTCTTCACTGAAAAGCTCATTCTGAGTACATTTTAAGCATACGTTTGCTCCTACCTGGTCAGCTGAGCAGCGAATTTCTATTTAACCACCTGCTTTCATGAGAGACCTCAGGGCTGCATGTTTTGAGCCCAGTACTGAGCCTGAAAAGCATTTCCAACCCCACTTACAAGTAAAACTAGCTAAAATTTGCCTGGCTTCTCTTCACTGAAAAGCTCATTCTGAGTACATTTTTAGCATACGTTTGCTCCTGCCGGGTCAGCTGAGCAGCGAATTTCTATTTAACCACCTGCTATCATGAGAGACCTCAGGGATGCCTGTTTTGAGCCCAGCACTGATCCTGAAAAGCGTTTCCAACCCCACTTACAAGTAAAACTAGCTAAAATGTGCCTGGCTTCTCTTCACTGAAAAGCTCATTCTGAGTACATTTTTAGCATACGTTTGCTCCTGCCGGGTCAGCTGAGCAGCGAATTTCTATTTAACCACCTGCTATCATGAGAAACCTCAGGGCTGCATGTTTTGAGCCCAGTACTGATCCTGAACAGCGTTTCCAACCCCATTTACAAGTAAAACTACCTAAAATGTGCCTGGCTGCTATTCACTGAAAAGCTCATTCTGTGTACATTTTTAGCATACGTTTGCTCCTACCTGGTCAGCTGAGCAGCGAATTTCTATTTAACCACCTGCTTTCATGAGAGACCTCAGGGCTGCATGTTTTGAGCCCAGTACTGAGCCTGAAAAGCATTTCCAACCCCACTTACAAGTAAAACTAGCTAAAATGTGCCTGGCTTCTCTTCACTGAAAAGCTCATTCTGAGTACATTTTTAGCATACGTTTGCTCCTGCCGGGTCAGCTGAGCAGCGAATTTCTATTTAACCACCTGCTAGCATGAGAGACCTCAGGGCTGCATGTTTTGAGCCCAGTACTGATCCTGAAAAGCGTTTCCAACCCCACTTACAAGTAAAACTAGCTAAAATGTGCCTGGCTTCTCTTCACTGAAAAGCTCATTCTGAGTACATTTTAAGCATACGTTTGCTCCTGCCGGGTCAGCTGAGCAGCGAATTTCCATTTAACCACCTGCTATCATGAGAGACCTCAGGGCTGCATGTTTTGAGCCCAGTACTGATCCTGAACAGCGTTTCCAACCCCATTTACAAGTAAAACTACCTAAAATGTGCCTGGCTGCTATTCACTGAAAAGCTCATTCTGTGTACATTTTTAGCATACGTTTGCTCCTACCTGGTCAGCTGAGCAGCGAATTTCTATTTAACCACCTGCTATCATGAGAGACCTCAGGGCTGCATGTTTTGAGTCCAGTACTGAGCCTGAAAAGCATTTCCAACCCAACTTACAAGTAAAACTAACTAAAATGTGCCTGGCTTCTCTTCACTGAAAAGCTCATTCTGAGTACATTTTTAGCATACGTTTGCTCCTGCCGGGTCAGTTGAGCAGCGAATTTCTATTTAACCACCTGCTTTCATGAGAGACCTCAGGGATGCATGTTTTGAGCCCAGCACTGAGCCTGAAAAGCGTTTCCAACCCCACTTACAAGTAAAACTAGCTAAAATGTGCCTGGCTTCTCTTCACTGAAAAGCTCATTCTGAGTACATTTAGCATACGTTTGCTCCTGCCGGGTCAGCTGAGCAGCGAATTTCTATTTAACCACCTGCTTTCATGAGAGACCTCAGGGCTGCATGTTTTGAGCCCAGTACTGATCCTGAAAAGCTTTTCCAACCCCACTTACAAGTAAAACTAGCTAAAATGTGCCTGGCTTCTCTTCACTGAAAAGCTCATTCTGAGTACATTTTTAGCATACGTTTGCTCCTGCCGGGTCAGCTGAGCAGCGAATTTCTATTTAACCACCTGCTATCATGAGAGACCTCAGGGCTGCATGTTTTGAGCCCAGTACTGATCCTGAAAAGCGTTTCCAACCCCACTTACAAGTAAAACTAGCTAAAATGTGCCTCGCTTCTCTTCACTGAAAAGCTCATTCTGAGTACATTTTTAGCATACGTTTGCTCCTGCCGGGTCAGCTGAGCAGGGAATTTCTATTTAACCACCTGCTATCATGAGAGACCTCAGGGCTGCATGTTTTGAGCCCAGTACTGATCCTGAAAAGCGTTTCCAACCCCACTTACAAGTAAAACTAGCTAAAATGTGCCTGGCTGCTATTCACTGAAAAGCTCATTCTCTGTACATTTTTGGCATATGTTTCCTACTACCGGGTCAGCTGAGCAGAGAATTTCTATTTAACCACCTGCTTTCATGAGAGACCTCAGAGCTGCATGTTTTGAGCCCAGCACTGATCCTGAAAAGCGTTTTCAACCCCACTTACAAGTAAAACTAGCTAAAATGTGCCTGGCTGCTATTCACTGAAAAGCTCATTCTGTGTACATTTTTGGCATACCTTTGCTCCTACCGGGTCAGCTGAGCAGTGAATTTCTATTTAACCACCTGCTTTCATGAGAGACCTCAGGGCTGCATGTTTTGAGCCCAGTACTTAGCCTGAAAAGCATTTCCAACCCCACTTACAAGTAAAACTAGCTAAAATGTGCCTGGCTTCTCTTCACTGAAAAGCTCATTCTGTGTACATTTTTGGCATACGTTTGCTCCTGCCGGGTCAGCTGAACAGCGAATTTCTATTTAACCACCTGCTATCATGAGAGACCACAGGGCTGCATGTTTTGAGCCCAGTACTGATCCTGAAAAGCGTTTCCAACCCCATTTACAAGTAAAACTAGCTAAAATGTGCCTGGCTGCTATTCACTGAAAAGCTCATTCTGTGTACATTTTTGGCATACGTTTGCTCCTGCCGGGTCAGCTGAGCAGCGAATTTCTATTTAACCACCTGCTATCATGAGAGACCTCAGGGCTGCATGTTTTGAGCCCTGTACTGAGCCTAAAAAGCATTTCCAACCCCACTTACAAGTAAAACTAGCTAAAATGTGCCTGGCTTCTCTTCACTGAAAAGCTCATTCTGTGTACTTTTTTTGCATACCTTTGCTCCTACCGGGTCAGCTGAGCATCGAATTTCTATTTAACCACCTGCTTTCATGAGAGACCTCGGGGCTGCATGTTTTGAGCCCAGTACTGAGCCTGAAAAGCATTTCCAACCCTACTTACAAGTAAAACTAGCTAAAATGTGCCTGGCTTCTCTTCACTGAAAAGCTCATTCTGAGTACATTTTTAGCATACGTTTGCTCCTGCCGGGTCAGCTGAGCAGCGATTTTCTATTTAATCACCTGCTATCATGAGAGACCTCAGGGCTGCATGTTTTGAGCCCAGTACTGAGCCTGAAAAGCATTTCCAACCCCACTTACAAGTAAAACTAGCTAAAATGTGCCTGGCTTCTCTTCACTGAAAAGCTCATTCTGAGTACATTTTAAGCATACGTTTGCTCCTGCCGGGTCAGCTGAGCAGCGAATTTCCATTTAACCACCTGCTATCATGAGAGACCTCAGGGCTGCATGTTTTGAGCCCAGTACTGATCCTGAAAAGCGTTTCCAACCCCACTTACAAGTAAAACTAGCTAAAATGTGCCTGGCTTCTCTTCACTGAAAAGCTCATTCTGAGTACATTTTTAGCATACGTTTGCTCCTGCCGGGTCAGCTGAGCAGCGAATTTCTATTTAACCACCTGCTATCATGAGAGACCTCAGGGCTGCATGTTTTGAGCCCAGTACTGATCCTGAAAAGCGTTTCCAACCCCATTTACAAGTAAAACTAGCTAAAATGTGCCTGGCTGCTATTCACTGAAAAGCTCATTCTGTGTACATTTTTGGCATACGTTTGCTCCTACCTGGTCAGCTGAGCAGCGAATTTCTATTTAACCACCTGCTTTCATGAGAGACCTCAGGGCTGCATGTTTTGAGCCCAGTACTGAGCCTGAAAAGCATTTCCAACCCCACTTACAAGTAAAACTAGCTAAAATGTACCTGGCTTCTCTTCACTGAAAGGCTCATTCTGAGTACATTTTTAGCATACGTTTGCTCCTTCCGGGTCAGCTGAGCAGCGAATTTCTATTTAACCACCTGCTATCACGAGAGACCTCAGGGCTGCATGTTTTGAGCCCAGTACTGATCCTGAAAAGCGTTTCCAACCCCTCTTACAAGTAAAACTAGCTAAAATGTGCCTGGCTGCTATTCACTGAAAAGCTCATTCTGTGTACATTTTTGGCATACGTTTGCTCCTACCGGGTCAGCTGAGCAGCGAATTTCTATTTAACCACCTGCTTTCATGAGAGACCTCAGGGCTGCATGTTTTGAGCCCAGTACTGAGCCTGAAAAGCGTTTCCAACCCCACTTACAAGTAAAACTAGCTAAAATGTGCCTGGCTGCTTTTCACTGAAAAGCTCATTCTGTGTACATTTTTGGCATACGTTTGCTCCTGCCGGGTCAGCTGAGCAGCGAATTTCTATTTAACCACCTGCTATCATGAGAGACCACAGGGCTGCATGTTTTGAGCCCAGTACTGATCCTGAAAAGCGTTTCCAACCCCATTTACAAGTAAAACTAGCTAAAATGTGCCTGGCTGCTATTCACTGAAAAGCTCATTCTGTGTACATTTTTGGCATACGTTTGCTCCTGCCGGGTCAGCTGAGCAGCGAATTTCTATTTAACCACCTGCTTTCATGAGAGACCTCGGGGCTGCATGTTTTGAGCCCAGTACTGAGCCTGAAAAGCATTTCCAACCCTACTTACAAGTAAAACTAGCTAAAATGTGCCTGGCTTCTCTTCACTGAAAAGCTCATTCTGAGTACATTTTTAGCATACGTTTGCTCCTGCCGGGTCAGCTGAGCAGCGATTTTCTATTTAATCACCTGCTATCATGAGAGACCTCAGGGCTGCATGTTTTGAGCCCAGTACTGAGCCTGAAAAGCATTTCCAACCCCACTTACAAGTAAAACTAGCTAAAATGTGCCTGGCTTCTCTTCACTGAAAAGCTCATTCTGAGTACATTTTAAGCATACGTTTGCTCCTGCCGGGTCAGCTGAGCAGCGAATTTCCATTTAACCACCTGCTATCATGAGAGACCTCAGGGCTGCATGTTTTGAGCCCAGTACTGATCCTGAAAAGCGTTTCCAACCCCATTTACAAGTAAAACTAGCTAAAATGTGCCTGGCTGCTATTCACTGAAAAGCTCATTCTGTGTACATTTTTGGCATACGTTTGCTCCTACCTGGTCAGCTGAGCAGCGAATTTCTATTTAACCACCTGCTTTCATGAGAGACCTCAGGGCTGCATGTTTTGAGCCCAGTACTGAGCCTGAAAAGCATTTCCAACCCCACTTACAAGTAAAACTAGCTAAAATGTACCTGGCTTCTCTTCACTGAAAGGCTCATTCTGAGTACATTTTTAGCATACGTTTGCTCCTTCCGGGTCAGCTGAGCAGCGAATTTCTATTTAACCACCTGCTATCACGAGAGACCTCAGGGCTGCATGTTTTGAGCCCAGTACTGATCCTGAAAAGCGTTTCCAACCCCTCTTACAAGTAAAACTAGCTAAAATGTGCCTGGCTGCTATTCACTGAAAAGCTCATTCTGTGTAAATTTTTGGCATACGTTTGCTCCTACCGGGTCAGCTGAGCAGCGAATTTCTATTTAACCACCTGCTTTCATGAGAGACCTCAGGGCTGCATGTTTTGAGCCCAGTACTGAGCCTGAAAAGCGTTTCCAACCCCACTTACAAGTAAAACTAGCTAAAATGTGCCTGGCTGCTTTTCACTGAAAAGCTCATTCTGTGTACATTTTTGGCATACGTTTGCTCCTGCCGGGTCAGCTGAGCAGCGAATTTCTATTTAACCACCTGCTATCATGAGAGACCACAGGGCTGCATGTTTTGAGCCCAGTACTGATCCTGAAAAGCGTTTCCAACTCCATTTACAAGTAAAACTAGCTAAAATGTGCCTGGCTGCTATTCACTGAAAAGCTCATTCTGTGTACATTTTTGGCATACGTTTGCTCCTGCCGGGTCAGCTGAGCAGCGAATTTCTATTTAACCACCTGCTATCATGAGAGACCTCAGGGCTGCATGTTTTGAGCCCTGTACTGAGCCTAAAAAGCATTTCCAACCCCACTTACAAGTAAAACTAGCTAAAATGTGCCTGGCTTCTCTTCACTGAAAAGCTCATTCTGTGTACTTTTTTTGCATACCTTTGCTCCTACCGGGTCAGCTGAGCATCGAATTTCTATTTAACCACCTGCTATCATGAGAGACCTCAGGGCTGCATGTTTTGAGCCCAGTACTGAGCCTGAAAAGCATTTCCAACCCTACTTACAAGTAAAACTAGCTTAAAATGTGCCTGGCTTCTCTTCACTGAAAAGCTCATTCTGAGTACATTTTTAGCATACGTTTGCTCCTGCCGGGTCAGCTGAGCAGCGAATTTCTATTTAATCACCTGCTATCATGAGAGACCTCAGGGCTGCATGTTTTGAGCCCAGTACTGAGCCTGAAAAGCATTTCCAACCCCACTTACAAGTAAAACTAGCTAAAATGTGCCTGGCTTCTCTTCACTGAAAAGCTCATTCTGAGTACATTTTAAGCATACGTTTGCTCCTACCTGGTCAGCTGAGCAGCGAATTTCTATTTAACCACCTGCTTTCATGAGAGACCTCAGGGCTGCATGTTTTGAGCCCAGTACTGAGCCTGAAAAGCATTTCCAACCCCACTTACAAGTAAAACTAGCTAAAATTTGCCTGGCTTCTCTTCACTGAAAAGCTCATTCTGAGTACATTTTTAGCATACGTTTGCTCCTGCCGGGTCAGCTGAGCAGCGAATTTCTATTTAACCACCTGCTATCATGAGAGACCTCAGGGATGCCTGTTTTGAGCCCAGCACTGATCCTGAAAAGCGTTTCCAACCCCACTTACAAGTAAAACTAGCTAAAATGTGCCTGGCTTCTCTTCACTGAAAAGCTCATTCTGAGTACATTTTTAGCATACGTTTGCTCCTGCCGGGTCAGCTGAGCAGCGAATTTCTATTTAACCACCTGCTATCATGAGAGACCTCAGGGCTGCATGTTTTGAGCCCAGTACTGATCCTGAACAGCGTTTCCAACCCCATTTACAAGTAAAACTACCTAAAATGTGCCTGGCTGCTATTCACTGAAAAGCTCATTCTGTGTACATTTTTAGCATACGTTTGCTCCTACCTGGTCAGCTGAGCAGCGAATTTCTATTTAACCACCTGCTTTCATGAGAGACCTCAGGGCTGCATGTTTTGAGCCCAGTACTGAGCCTGAAAAGCATTTCCAACCCCACTTACAAGTAAAACTAGCTAAAATGTGCCTGGCTTCTCTTCACTGAAAAGCTCATTCTGAGTACATTTTTAGCATACGTTTGCTCCTGCCGGGTCAGCTGAGCAGCGAATTTCTATTTAACCACCTGCTATCATGAGAGACCTCAGGGCTGCATGTTTTGAGCCCAGTACTGATCCTGAAAAGCGTTTCCAACCCCACTTACAAGTAAAACTAGCTAAAATGTGCCTGGCTTCTCTTCACTGAAAAGCTCATTCTGAGTACATTTTAAGCATACGTTTGCTCCTGCCGGGTCAGCTGAGCAGCGAATTTCCATTTAACCACCTGCTATCATGAGAGACCTCAGGGCTGCATGTTTTGAGCCCAGTACTGATCCTGAACAGCGTTTCCAACCCCATTTACAAGTAAAACTACCTAAAATGTGCCTGGCTGCTATTCACTGAAAAGCTCATTCTGTGTACATTTTTAGCATACGTTTGCTCCTACCTGGTCAGCTGAGCAGCGAATTTCTATTTAACCACCTGCTATCATGAGAGACCTCAGGGCTGCATGTTTTGAGTCCAGTACTGAGCCTGAAAAGCATTTCCAACCCAACTTACAAGTAAAACTAACTAAAATGTGCCTGGCTTCTCTTCACTGAAAAGCTCATTCTGAGTACATTTTTAGCATACGTTTGCTCCTGCCGGGTCAGTTGAGCAGCGAATTTCTATTTAACCACCTGCATTCATGAGAGACCTCAGGGATGCATGTTTTGAGCCCAGCACTGAGCCTGAAAAGCGTTTCCAACCCCACTTACAAGTAAAACTAGCTAAAATGTGCCTGGCTTCTCTTCACTGAAAAGCTCATTCTGAGTACATTTAGCATACGTTTGCTCCTGCCGGGTCAGCTGAGCAGGGAATTTCTATTTAACCACCTGCTATCATGAGAGACCTCAGGGCTGCATGTTTTGAGCCCAGTACTGATCCTGAAAAGCGTTTCCAACCCCACTTACAAGTAAAACTAGCTAAAATGTGCCTGGCTGCTATTCACTGAAAAGCTCATTCTCTGTACATTTTTGGCATATGTTTCCTACTACCGGGTCAGCTGAGCAGAGAATTTCTATTTAACCACCTGCTTTCATGAGAGACCTCAGAGCTGCATGTTTTGAGCCCAGCACTGATCCTGAAAAGCGTTTTCAACCCCACTTACAAGTAAAACTAGCTAAAATGTGCCTGGCTGCTATTCACTGAAAAGCTCATTCTGTGTACATTTTTGGCATACCTTTGCTCCTACCGGGTCAGCTGAGCAGTGAATTTCTATTTAACCACCTGCTTTCATGAGAGACCTCAGGGCTGCATGTTTTGAGCCCAGTACTTAGCCTGAAAAGCATTTCCAACCCCACTTACAAGTAAAACTAGCTAAAATGTGCCTGGCTTCTCTTCACTGAAAAGCTCATTCTGTGTACATTTTTGGCATACGTTTGCTCCTGCCGGGTCAGCTGAACAGCGAATTTCTATTTAACCACCTGCTATCATGAGAGACCACAGGGCTGCATGTTTTGAGCCCAGTACTGATCCTGAAAAGCGTTTCCAACCCCATTTACAAGTAAAACTAGCTAAAATGTGCCTGGCTGCTATTCACTGAAAAGCTCATTCTGTGTACATTTTTGGCATACGTTTGCTCCTGCCGGGTCAGCTGAGCAGCGAATTTCTATTTAACCACCTGCTATCATGAGAGACCTCAGGGCTGCATGTTTTGAGCCCTGTACTGAGCCTAAAAAGCATTTCCAACCCCACTTACAAGTAAAACTAGCTAAAATGTGCCTGGCTTCTCTTCACTGAAAAGCTCATTCTGTGTACTTTTTTTGCATACCTTTGCTCCTACCGGGTCAGCTGAGCATCGAATTTCTATTTAACCACCTGCTTTCATGAGAGACCTCGGGGCTGCATGTTTTGAGCCCAGTACTGAGCCTGAAAAGCATTTCCAACCCTACTTACAAGTAAAACTAGCTAAAATGTGCCTGGCTTCTCTTCACTGAAAAGCTCATTCTGAGTACATTTTTAGCATACGTTTGCTCCTGCCGGGTCAGCTGAGCAGCGATTTTCTATTTAATCACCTGCTATCATGAGAGACCTCAGGGCTGCATGTTTTGAGCCCAGTACTGAGCCTGAAAAGCATTTCCAACCCCACTTACAAGTAAAACTAGCTAAAATGTGCCTGGCTTCTCTTCACTGAAAAGCTCATTCTGAGTACATTTTAAGCATACGTTTGCTCCTGCCGGGTCAGCTGAGCAGCGAATTTCCATTTAACCACCTGCTATCATGAGAGACCTCAGGGCTGCATGTTTTGAGCCCAGTACTGATCCTGAAAAGCGTTTCCAAGCCCACTTACAAGTAAAACTAGCTAAAATGTGCCTGGCTTCTCTTCACTGAAAAGCTCATTCTGAGTACATTTTTAGCATACGTTTGCTCCTGCCGGGTCAGCTGAGCAGCGAATTTCTATTTAACCACCTGCTATCATGAGAGACCTCAGGGCTGCATGTTTTGAGCCCAGTACTGATCCTGAAAAGCGTTTCCAACCCCATTTACAAGTAAAACTAGCTAAAATGTGCCTGGCTGCTATTCACTGAAAAGCTCATTCTGTGTACATTTTTGGCATACGTTTGCTCCTACCTGGTCAGCTGAGCAGCGAATTTCTATTTAACCACCTGCTTTCATGAGAGACCTCAGGGCTGCATGTTTTGAGCCCAGTACTGAGCCTGAAAAGCATTTCCAACCCCACTTACAAGTAAAACTAGCTAAAATGTACCTGGCTTCTCTTCACTGAAAGGCTCATTCTGAGTACATTTTTAGCATACGTTTGCTCCTTCCGGGTCAGCTGAGCAGCGAATTTCTATTTAACCACCTGCTATCACGAGAGACCTCAGGGCTGCATGTTTTGAGCCCAGTACTGATCCTGAAAAGCGTTTCCAACCCCTCTTACAAGTAAAACTAGCTAAAATGTGCCTGGCTGCTTTTCACTGAAAAGCTCATTCTGTGTACATTTTTGGCATACGTTTGCTCCTGCCGGGTCAGCTGAGCAGCGAATTTCTATTTAACCACCTGCTATCATGAGAGACCACAGGGCTGCATGTTTTGAGCCCAGTACTGATCCTGAAAAGCGTTTCCAACCCCATTTACAAGTAAAACTAGCTAAAATGTGCCTGGCTGCTATTCACTGAAAAGCTCATTCTGTGTACATTTTTGGCATACGTTTGCTCCTGCCGGGTCAGCTGAGCAGCGAATTTCTATTTAACCACCTGCTATCATGAGAGACCTCAGGGCTGCATGTTTTGAGCCCTGTACTGAGCCTAAAAAGCATTTCCAACCCCACTTACAAGTAAAACTAGCTAAAATGTGCCTGGCTTCTCTTCACTGAAAAGCTCATTCTGTGTACTTTTTTTGCATACCTTTGCTCCTACCGGGTCAGCTGAGCATCGAATTTCTATTTAACCACCTGCTATCATGAGAGACCTCAGGGCTGCATGTTTTGAGCCCAGTACTGAGCCTGAAAAGCATTTCCAACCCTACTTACAAGTAAAACTAGCTAAAATGTGCCTGGCTTCTCTTCACTGAAAAGCTCATTCTGAGTACATTTTTAGCATACGTTTGCTCCTGCCGGGTCAGCTGAGCAGCGAATTTCTATTTAATCACCTGCTATCATGAGAGACCTCAGGGCTGCATGTTTTGAGCCCAGTACTGAGCCTGAAAAGCATTTCCAACCCCACTTACAAGTAAAACTAGCTAAAATGTGCCTGGCTTCTCTTCACTGAAAAGCTCATTCTGAGTACATTTTAAGCATACGTTTGCTCCTGCCGGGTCAGCTGAGCAGCGAATTTCCATTTAACCACCTGCTATCATGAGAGACCTCAGGGCTGCATGTTTTGAGCCCAGCACTGATCCTGAAAAGCGTTTCCAACCCCACTTACAAGTAAAACTAGCTAAAATGTGCCTGGCTTCTCTTCACTGAAAAGCTCATTCTGAGTACATTTTTAGCATACGTTTGCTCCTGCCGGGTCAGCTGAGCAGCGAATTTCTATTTAACCACCTGCTATCATGAGAGACCTCAGGGCTGCATGTTTTGAGCCCAGTACTGATCCTGAACAGCGTTTCCAACCCCATTTACAAGTAAAACTACCTAAAATGTGCCTGGCTGCTATTCACTGAAAAGCTCATTCAGTGTACATTTTTAGCATACGTTTGCTCCTACCTGGTCAGCTGAGCAGCGAATTTCTATTTAACCACCTGCTTTCATGAGAGACCTCAGGGCTGCATGTTTTGAGCCCAGTACTGAGCCTGAAAAGCATTTCCAACCCCACTTACAAGTAAAACTAGCTAAAATGTGCCTGGCTTCTCTTCACTGAAAAGCTCATTCTGAGTACATTTTTAGCATACGTTTGCTCCTGCCGGGTCAGCTGAGCAGCGAATTTCTATTTAACCACCTGCTATCATGAGAGACCTCAGGGCTGCATGTTTTGAGCCCAGTACTGATCCTGAAAAGCGTTTCCAACCCCACTTACAAGTAAAACTAGCTAAAATGTGCCTGGCTTCTCTTCACTGAAAAGCTCATTCTGAGTACATTTTAAGCATACGTTTGCTCCTGCCGGGTCAGCTGAGCAGCGAATTTCTATTTAACCACCTGCTATCATGAGAGACCTCAGGGCTGCATGTTTTGAGCCCAGTACTGATCCTGAAAAGCGTTTCCAACCCCATTTACAAGTAAAACTAGCTAAAATGTGCCTGGCTGCTATTCACTGAAAAGCTCATTCTGTGTACATTTTTGGCATACGTTTGCTCCTACCTGGTCAGCTGAGCAGCAAATTTCTATTTAACCACCTGCTTTCATGAGAGACCTCAGGGCTGCATGTTTTGAGCCCAGTACTGAGCCTGAAAAGCATTTCCAACCCCACTTACAAGTAAAACTAGCTAAAATGTACCTGGCTTCTCTTCACTGAAAGGCTCATTCTGAGTACATTTTTAGCATACGTTTGCTCCTTCCGGGTCAGCTGAGCAGCGAATTTCTATTTAACCACCTGCTATCACGAGAGACCTCAGGGCTGCATGTTTTGAGCCCAGTACTGATCCTGAAAAGCGTTTCCAACCCCTCTTACAAGTAAAACTAGCTAAAATGTGCCTGGCTGCTATTCACTGAAAAGCTCATTCTGTGTACATTTTTGGCATACGTTTGCTCCTACCGGGTCAGCTGAGCAGCGAATTTCTATTTAACCACCTGCTTTCATGAGAGACCTCAGGGCTGCATGTTTTGAGCCCAGTACTGAGCCTGAAAAGCGTTTCCAACCCCACTTACAAGTAAAACTAGCTAAAATGTGCCTGGCTTCTCTTCACTGAAAAGCTCATTCTGAGTACATTTTTAGCATACGTTTGCTCCTGCCGGGTCAGCTGAGCAGCGAATTTCTATTTAACCACCTGCTTTCATGAGAGACCTCAGGGCTGCATGTTTTGAGCCCAGTACTGATCCTGAAAAGCATTTCCAACCCCACTTACAAGTAAAACTAGCTAAAATGTGCCTGGCTGCTTTTCACTGAAAAGCTCATTCTGTGTACATTTTTGGCATACGTTTGCTCCTGCCGGGTCAGCTGAGCAGCGAATTTCTATTTAACCACCTGCTATCATGAGAGACCACAGGGCTGCATGTTTTGAGCCCAGTACTGATCCTGAAAAGCGTTTCCAACCCCATTTACAAGTAAAACTAGCTAAAATGTGCCTGGCTGCTATTCACTGAAAAGCTCATTCTGTGTACATTTTTGGCATACGTTTGCTCCTGCCGGGTCAGCTGAGCAGCGAATTTCTATTTAACCACCTGCTATCATGAGAGACCTCAGGGCTGCATGTTTTGAGCCCTGTACTGAGCCTAAAAAGCATTTCCAACCCCACTTACAAGTAAAACTAGCTAAAATGTGCCTGGCTTCTCTTCACTGAAAAGCTCATTCTGTGTACTTTTTTTGCATACCTTTGCTCCTACCGGGTCAGCTGAGCATCGAATTTCTATTTAACCACCTGGTATCATGAGAGACCTCAGGGCTGCATGTTTTGAGCCCAGTACTGAGCCTGAAAAGCATTTCCAACCCTACTTACAAGTAAAACTAGCTAAAATGTGCCTGGCTTCTCTTCACTGAAAAGCTCATTCTGAGTACATTTTTAGCATACGTTTGCTCCTGCCGGGTCAGCTGAGCAGCGAATTTCTATTTAATCACCTGCTATCATGAGAGACCTCAGGGCTGCATGTTTTGAGCCCAGTACTGAGCCTGAAAAGCATTTCCAACCCCACTTACAAGTAAAACTAGCTAAAATGTGCCTGGCTTCTCTTCACTGAAAAGCTCATTCTGAGTACATTTTAAGCATACGTTTGCTCCTGCCGGGTCAGCTGAGCAGCGAATTTCCATTTAACCACCTGCTATCATGAGAGACCTCAGGGCTGCATGTTTTGAGCCCAGCACTGATCCTGAAAAGCGTTTCCAACCCCACTTACAAGTAAAACTAGCTAAAATGTGCCTGGCTTCTCTTCACTGAAAAGCTCATTCTGAGTACATTTTTAGCATACGTTTGCTCCTGCCCGGTCAGCTGAGCAGCGAATTTCTATTTAACCACCTGCTATCATGAGAGACCTCAGGGCTGCATGTTTTGAGCCCAGTACTGATCCTGAACAGCGTTTCCAACCCCATTTACAAGTAAAACTACCTAAAATGTGCCTGGCTGCTATTCACTGAAAAGCTCATTCTGTGTACATTTTTAGCATACGTTTGCTCCTACCTGGTCAGCTGAGCAGCGAATTTCTATTTAACCACCTGCTTTCATGAGAGACCTCAGGGCTGCATGTTTTGAGCCCAGTACTGAGCCTGAAAAGCATTTCCAACCCCACTTACAAGTAAAACTAGCTAAAATGTGCCTGGCTTCTCTTCACTGAAAAGCTCATTCTGAGTACATTTTAAGCATACGTTTGCTCCTGCCGGGTCAGCTGAGCAGCGAATTTCCATTTAACCACCTGCTATCATGAGAGACCTTAGGGCTGCATGTTTTGAGCCCAGTACTGATCCTGAAAAGCGTTTCCAACCCCATTTACAAGTAAAACTAGCTAAAATGTGCCTGGCTGCTATTCACTGAAAAGCTCATTCTGTGTACATTTTTGGCATACGTTTGCTCCTGCCGGGTCAGCTGAGCAGCGAATTTCTATTTAACCACCTGCTATCATGAGAGACCTCAGGGCTGCATGTTTTGAGCCCTGTACTGAGCCTAAAAAGCATTTCCAACCCCACTTACAAGTAAAACTAGCAAAAATGTGCCTGGCTTCTCTTCACTGAAAAGCTCATTCTGTGTACTTTTTTTGCATACCTTTGCTCCTACCGGGTCAGCTGAGCATCGAATTTCTATTTAACCACCTGGTATCATGAGAGACCTCAGGGCTGCATGTTTTGAGCCCAGTACTGAGCCTGAAAAGCATTTCCAACCCTACTTACAAGTAAAACTAGCTAAAATGTGCCTGGCTTCTCTTCACTGAAAAGCTCATTCTGAGTACATTTTTAGCATACGTTTGCTCCTGCCGGGTCAGCTGAGCAGCGAATTTCTATTTAATCACCTGCTATCATGAGAGACCTCAGGGCTGCATGTTTTGAGCCCAGTACTGAGCCTGAAAAGCATTTCCAACCCCACTTACAAGTAAAACTAGCTAAAATGTGCCTGGCTTCTCTTCACTGAAAAGCTCATTCTGAGTACATTTTAAGCATACGTTTGCTCCTGCCGGGTCAGCTGAGCAGCGAATTTCCATTTAACCACCTGCTATCATGAGAGACCTCAGGGCTGCATGTTTTGAGCCCAGCACTGATCCTGAAAAGCGTTTCCAACCCCACTTACAAGTAAAACTAGCTAAAATGTGCCTGGCTTCTCTTCACTGAAAAGCTCATTCTGAGTACATTTTTAGCATACGTTTGCTCCTGCCCGGTCAGCTGAGCAGCGAATTTCTATTTAACCACCTGCTATCATGAGAGACCTCAGGGCTGCATGTTTTGAGCCCAGTACTGATCCTGAACAGCGTTTCCAACCCCATTTACAAGTAAAACTACCTAAAATGTGCCTGGCTGCTATTCACTGAAAAGCTCATTCTGTGTACATTTTTAGCATACGTTTGCTCCTACCTGGTCAGCTGAGCAGCGAATTTCTATTTAACCACCTGCTTTCATGAGAGACCTCAGGGCTGCATGTTTTGAGCCCAGTACTGAGCCTGAAAAGCATTTCCAACCCCACTTACAAGTAAAACTAGCTAAAATGTGCCTGGCTTCTCTTCACTGAAAAGCTCATTCTGAGTACATTTTAAGCATACGTTTGCTCCTGCCGGGTCAGCTGAGCAGCGAATTTCCATTTAACCACCTGCTATCATGAGAGACCTTAGGGCTGCATGTTTTGAGCCCAGTACTGATCCTGAAAAGCGTTTCCAACCCCATTTACAAGTAAAACTAGCTAAAATGTGCCTGGCTGCTATTCACTGAAAAGCTCATTCTGTGTACATTTTTGGCATACGTTTGCTCCTGCCGGGTCAGCTGAGCAGCGAATTTCTATTTAACCACCTGCTATCATGAGAGACCTCAGGGCTGCATGTTTTGAGCCCTGTACTGAGCCTAAAAAGCATTTCCGACCCCACTTACAAGTAAAACTAGCTAAAATGTGCCTGGCTTCTCTTCACTGAAAAGCTCATTCTGTGTACTTTTTTTGCATACCTTTGCTCCTACCGGGTCAGCTGAGCATCGAATTTCTATTTAACCACCTGCTATCATGAGAGACCTCAGGGCTGCATGTTTTGAGCCCAGTACTGAGCCTGAAAAGCATTTCCAACCCTACTTACAAGTAAAACTAGCTAAAATGTGCCTGGCTTCTCTTCACTGAAAAGCTCATTCTGAGTACATTTTTAGCATACGTTTGCTCCTGCCGGGTCAGCTGAGCAGCGAATTTCTATTTAATCACCTGCTATCATGAGAGACCTCAGGGCTGCATGTTTTGAGCCCAGTACTGAGCCTGAAAAGCATTTCCAACCCCACTTACAAGTAAAACTAGCTAAAATGTGCCTGGCTTCTCTTCACGAAAAGCTCATTCTGAGTACATTTTAAGCATACGTTTGCTCCTGCCGGGTCAGCTGAGCAGCGAATTTCCATTTAACCACCTGCTATCATGAGAGACCTCAGGGCTGCATGTTTTGAGCCCAGCACTGATCCTGAAAAGCGTTTCCAACCCCACTTACAAGTAAAACTAGCTAAAATGTGCCTGGCTTCTCTTCACTGAAAAGCTCATTCTGAGTACATTTTTAGCATACGTTTGCTCCTGCCGGGTCAGCTGAGCAGCGAATTTCTATTTAACCACCTGCTATCATGAGAGACCTCAGGGCTGCATGTTTTGAGCCCAGTACTGATCCTGAACAGCGTTTCCAACCCCATTTACAAGTAAAACTACCTAAAATGTGCCTGGCTGCTATTCACTGAAAAGCTCATTCTGTGTACATTTTTAGCATACGTTTGCTCCTACCTGGTCAGCTGAGCAGCGAATTTCTATTTAACCACCTGCTTTCATGAGAGACCTCAGGGCTGCATGTTTTGAGCCCAGTACTGAGCCTGAAAAGCATTTCCAACCCCACTTACAAGTAAAACTAGCTAAAATGTGCCTGGCTTCTCTTCACTGAAAAGCTCATTCTGAGTACATTTTTAGCATACGTTTGCTCCTGCCGGGTCAGCTGAGCAGCGAATTTCTATTTAACCACCTGCTATCATGAGAGACCTCAGGGCTGCATGTTTTGAGCCCAGTACTGATCCTGAAAAGCGTTTCCAACCCCACTTACAAGTAAAACTAGCTAAAATGTGCCTGGCTTCTCTTCACTGAAAAGCTCATTCTGAGTACATTTTAAGCATACGTTTGCTCCTGCCGGGTCAGCTGAGCAGCGAATTTCCATTTAACCACCTGCTATCATGAGAGACCTCAGGGCTGCATGTTTTGAGCCCAGTACTGATCCTGAACAGCGTTTCCAACCCCATTTACAAGTAAAACTACCTAAAATGTGCCTGGCTGCTATTCACTGAAAAGCTCATTCTGTGTACATTTTTAGCATACGTTTGCTCCTACCTGGTCAGCTGAGCAGCGAATTTCTATTTAACCACCTGCTATCATGAGAGACCTCAGGGCTGCATGTTTTGAGTCCAGTACTGAGCCTGAAAAGCATTTCCAACCCAACTTACAAGTAAAACTAACTAAAATGTGCCTGGCTTCTCTTCACTGAAAAGCTCATTCTGAGTACATTTTTAGCATACGTTTGCTCCTGCCGGGTCAGTTGAGCAGCGAATTTCTATTTAACCACCTGCATTCATGAGAGACCTCAGGGATGCATGTTTTGAGCCCAGCACTGAGCCTGAAAAGCGTTTCCAACCCCACTTACAAGTAAAACTAGCTAAAATGTGCCTGGCTTCTCTTCACTGAAAAGCTCATTCTGAGTACATTTAGCATACGTTTGCTCCTGCCGGGTCAGCTGAGCAGGGAATTTCTATTTAACCACCTGCTATCATGAGAGACCTCAGGGCTGCATGTTTTGAGCCCAGTACTGATCCTGAAAAGCGTTTCCAACCCCACTTACAAGTAAAACTAGCTAAAATGTGCCTGGCTGCTATTCACTGAAAAGCTCATTCTCTGTACATTTTTGGCATATGTTTCCTACTACCGGGTCAGCTGAGCAGAGAATTTCTATTTAACCACCTGCTTTCATGAGAGACCTCAGAGCTGCATGTTTTGAGCCCAGCACTGATCCTGAAAAGCGTTTTCAACCCCACTTACAAGTAAAACTAGCTAAAATGTGCCTGGCTGCTATTCACTGAAAAGCTCATTCTGTGTACATTTTTGGCATACCTTTGCTCCTACCGGGTCAGCTGAGCAGTGAATTTCTATTTAACCACCTGCTTTCATGAGAGACCTCAGGGCTGCATGTTTTGAGCCCAGTACTTAGCCTGAAAAGCATTTCCAACCCCACTTACAAGTAAAACTAGCTAAAATGTGCCTGGCTTCTCTTCACTGAAAAGCTCATTCTGTGTACATTTTTGGCATACGTTTGCTCCTGCCGGGTCAGCTGAACAGCGAATTTCTATTTAACCACCTGCTATCATGAGAGACCACAGGGCTGCATGTTTTGAGCCCAGTACTGATCCTGAAAAGCGTTTCCAACCCCATTTACAAGTAAAACTAGCTAAAATGTGCCTGGCTGCTATTCACTGAAAAGCTCATTCTGTGTACATTTTTGGCATACGTTTGCTCCTGCCGGGTCAGCTGAGCAGCGAATTTCTATTTAACCACCTGCTATCATGAGAGACCTCAGGGCTGCATGTTTTGAGCCCTGTACTGAGCCTAAAAAGCATTTCCAACCCCACTTACAAGTAAAACTAGCTAAAATGTGCCTGGCTTCTCTTCACTGAAAAGCTCATTCTGTGTACTTTTTTTGCATACCTTTGCTCCTACCGGGTCAGCTGAGCATCGAATTTCTATTTAACCACCTGCTTTCATGAGAGACCTCGGGGCTGCATGTTTTGAGCCCAGTACTGAGCCTGAAAAGCATTTCCAACCCTACTTACAAGTAAAACTAGCTAAAATGTGCCTGGCTTCTCTTCACTGAAAAGCTCATTCTGAGTACATTTTTAGCATACGTTTGCTCCTGCCGGGTCAGCTGAGCAGCGAATTTCCATTTAACCACCTGCTATCATGAGAGACCTCAGGGCTGCATGTTTTGAGCCCAGTACTGATCCTGAAAAGCGTTTCCAAGCCCACTTACAAGTAAAACTAGCTAAAATGTGCCTGGCTTCTCTTCACTGAAAAGCTCATTCTGAGTACATTTTTAGCATACGTTTGCTCCTGCCGGGTCAGCTGAGCAGCGAATTTCTATTTAACCACCTGCTATCATGAGAGACCTCAGGGCTGCATGTTTTGAGCCCAGTACTGATCCTGAAAAGCGTTTCCAACCCCATTTACAAGTAAAACTAGCTAAAATGTGCCTGGCTGCTATTCACTGAAAAGCTCATTCTGTGTACATTTTTGGCATACGTTTGCTCCTACCTGGTCAGCTGAGCAGCGAATTTCTATTTAACCACCTGCTTTCATGAGAGACCTCAGGGCTGCATGTTTTGAGCCCAGTACTGAGCCTGAAAAGCATTTCCAACCCCACTTACAAGTAAAACTAGCTAAAATGTACCTGGCTTCTCTTCACTGAAAGGCTCATTCTGAGTACATTTTTAGCATACGTTTGCTCCTTCCGGGTCAGCTGAGCAGCGAATTTCTATTTAACCACCTGCTATCACGAGAGACCTCAGGGCTGCATGTTTTGAGCCCAGTACTGATCCTGAAAAGCGTTTCCAACCCCTCTTACAAGTAAAACTAGCTAAAATGTGCCTGGCTGCTTTTCACTGAAAAGCTCATTCTGTGTACATTTTTGGCATACGTTTGCTCCTGCCGGGTCAGCTGAGCAGCGAATTTCTATTTAACCACCTGCTATCATGAGAGACCACAGGGCTGCATGTTTTGAGCCCAGTACTGATCCTGAAAAGCGTTTCCAACCCCATTTACAAGTAAAACTAGCTAAAATGTGCCTGGCTGCTATTCACTGAAAAGCTCATTCTGTGTACATTTTTGGCATACGTTTGCTCCTGCCGGGTCAGCTGAGCAGCGAATTTCTATTTAACCACCTGCTATCATGAGAGACCTCAGGGCTGCATGTTTTGAGCCCTGTACTGAGCCTAAAAAGCATTTCCAACCCCACTTACAAGTAAAACTAGCTAAAATGTGCCTGGCTTCTCTTCACTGAAAAGCTCATTCTGTGTACTTTTTTTGCATACCTTTGCTCCTACCGGGTCAGCTGAGCATCGAATTTCTATTTAACCACCTGCTATCATGAGAGACCTCAGGGCTGCATGTTTTGAGCCCAGTACTGAGCCTGAAAAGCATTTCCAACCCTACTTACAAGTAAAACTAGCTAAAATGTGCCTGGCTTCTCTTCACTGAAAAGCTCATTCTGAGTACATTTTTAGCATACGTTTGCTCCTGCCGGGTCAGCTGAGCAGCGAATTTCTATTTAATCACCTGCTATCATGAGAGACCTCAGGGCTGCATGTTTTGAGCCCAGTACTGAGCCTGAAAAGCATTTCCAACCCCACTTACAAGTAAAACTAGCTAAAATGTGCCTGGCTTCTCTTCACTGAAAAGCTCATTCTGAGTACATTTTAAGCATACGTTTGCTCCTGCCGGGTCAGCTGAGCAGCGAATTTCCATTTAACCACCTGCTATCATGAGAGACCTCAGGGCTGCATGTTTTGAGCCCAGCACTGATCCTGAAAAGCGTTTCCAACCCCACTTACAAGTAAAACTAGCTAAAATGTGCCTGGCTTCTCTTCACTGAAAAGCTCATTCTGAGTACATTTTTAGCATACGTTTGCTCCTGCCGGGTCAGCTGAGCAGCGAATTTCTATTTAACCACCTGCTATCATGAGAGACCTCAGGGCTGCATGTTTTGAGCCCAGTACTGATCCTGAACAGCGTTTCCAACCCCATTTACAAGTAAAACTACCTAAAATGTGCCTGGCTGCTATTCACTGAAAAGCTCATTCAGTGTACATTTTTAGCATACGTTTGCTCCTACCTGGTCAGCTGAGCAGCGAATTTCTATTTAACCACCTGCTTTCATGAGAGACCTCAGGGCTGCATGTTTTGAGCCCAGTACTGAGCCTGAAAAGCATTTCCAACCCCACTTACAAGTAAAACTAGCTAAAATGTGCCTGGCTTCTCTTCACTGAAAAGCTCATTCTGAGTACATTTTTAGCATACGTTTGCTCCTGCCGGGTCAGCTGAGCAGCGAATTTCTATTTAACCACCTGCTATCATGAGAGACCTCAGGGCTGCATGTTTTGAGCCCAGTACTGATCCTGAAAAGCGTTTCCAACCCCACTTACAAGTAAAACTAGCTAAAATGTGCCTGGCTTCTCTTCACTGAAAAGCTCATTCTGAGTACATTTTAAGCATACGTTTGCTCCTGCCGGGTCAGCTGAGCAGCGAATTTCTATTTAACCACCTGCTATCATGAGAGACCTCAGGGCTGCATGTTTTGAGCCCAGTACTGATCCTGAAAAGCGTTTCCAACCCCATTTACAAGTAAAACTAGCTAAAATGTGCCTGGCTGCTATTCACTGAAAAGCTCATTCTGTGTACATTTTTGGCATACGTTTGCTCCTACCTGGTCAGCTGAGCAGCAAATTTCTATTTAACCACCTGCTTTCATGAGAGACCTCAGGGCTGCATGTTTTGAGCCCAGTACTGAGCCTGAAAAGCATTTCCAACCCCACTTACAAGTAAAACTAGCTAAAATGTACCTGGCTTCTCTTCACTGAAAGGCTCATTCTGAGTACATTTTTAGCATACGTTTGCTCCTTCCGGGTCAGCTGAGCAGCGAATTTCTATTTAACCACCTGCTATCACGAGAGACCTCAGGGCTGCATGTTTTGAGCCCAGTACTGATCCTGAAAAGCGTTTCCAACCCCTCTTACAAGTAAAACTAGCTAAAATGTGCCTGGCTGCTATTCACTGAAAAGCTCATTCTGTGTACATTTTTGGCATACGTTTGCTCCTACCGGGTCAGCTGAGCAGCGAATTTCTATTTAACCACCTGCTTTCATGAGAGACCTCAGGGCTGCATGTTTTGAGCCCAGTACTGAGCCTGAAAAGCGTTTCCAACCCCACTTACAAGTAAAACTAGCTAAAATGTGCCTGGCTTCTCTTCACTGAAAAGCTCATTCTGAGTACATTTTTAGCATACGTTTGCTCCTGCCGGGTCAGCTGAGCAGCGAATTTCTATTTAACCACCTGCTTTCATGAGAGACCTCAGGGCTGCATGTTTTGAGCCCAGTACTGATCCTGAAAAGCATTTCCAACCCCACTTACAAGTAAAACTAGCTAAAATGTGCCTGGCTGCTTTTCACTGAAAAGCTCATTCTGTGTACATTTTTGGCATACGTTTGCTCCTGCCGGGTCAGCTGAGCAGCGAATTTCTATTTAACCACCTGCTATCATGAGAGACCACAGGGCTGCATGTTTTGAGCCCAGTACTGATCCTGAAAAGCGTTTCCAACCCCATTTACAAGTAAAACTAGCTAAAATGTGCCTGGCTGCTATTCACTGAAAAGCTCATTCTGTGTACATTTTTGGCATACGTTTGCTCCTGCCGGGTCAGCTGAGCAGCGAATTTCTATTTAACCACCTGCTATCATGAGAGACCTCAGGGCTGCATGTTTTGAGCCCTGTACTGAGCCTAAAAAGCATTTCCAACCCCACTTACAAGTAAAACTAGCTAAAATGTGCCTGGCTTCTCTTCACTGAAAAGCTCATTCTGTGTACTTTTTTTGCATACCTTTGCTCCTACCGGGTCAGCTGAGCATCGAATTTCTATTTAACCACCTGGTATCATGAGAGACCTCAGGGCTGCATGTTTTGAGCCCAGTACTGAGCCTGAAAAGCATTTCCAACCCTACTTACAAGTAAAACTAGCTAAAATGTGCCTGGCTTCTCTTCACTGAAAAGCTCATTCTGAGTACATTTTTAGCATACGTTTGCTCCTGCCGGGTCAGCTGAGCAGCGAATTTCTATTTAATCACCTGCTATCATGAGAGACCTCAGGGCTGCATGTTTTGAGCCCAGTACTGAGCCTGAAAAGCATTTCCAACCCCACTTACAAGTAAAACTAGCTAAAATGTGCCTGGCTTCTCTTCACTGAAAAGCTCATTCTGAGTACATTTTAAGCATACGTTTGCTCCTGCCGGGTCAGCTGAGCAGCGAATTTCCATTTAACCACCTGCTATCATGAGAGACCTCAGGGCTGCATGTTTTGAGCCCAGCACTGATCCTGAAAAGCGTTTCCAACCCCACTTACAAGTAAAACTAGCTAAAATGTGCCTGGCTTCTCTTCACTGAAAAGCTCATTCTGAGTACATTTTTAGCATACGTTTGCTCCTGCCCGGTCAGCTGAGCAGCGAATTTCTATTTAACCACCTGCTATCATGAGAGACCTCAGGGCTGCATGTTTTGAGCCCAGTACTGATCCTGAACAGCGTTTCCAACCCCATTTACAAGTAAAACTACCTAAAATGTGCCTGGCTGCTATTCACTGAAAAGCTCATTCTGAGTACATTTTTAGCATACGTTTGCTCCTGCCCGGTCAGCTGAGCAGCGAATTTCTATTTAACCACCTGCTATCATGAGAGACCTCAGGGCTGCATGTTTTGAGCCCAGTACTGATCCTGAACAGCGTTTCCAACCCCATTTACAAGTAAAACTAGCTAAAATGTGCCTGGCTGCTATTCACTGAAAAGCTCATTCTGTGTACATTTTTGGCATACGTTTGCTCCTACCGGGTCAGCTGAGCAGCGAATTTCTATTTAACCACCTGCTTTCATGAGAGACCTCAGGGCTGCATGTTTTGAGCCCAGTACTGAGCCTGAAAAGCGTTTCCAACCCCACTTACAAGTAAAACTAGCTAAAATGTGCCTGGCTTCTCTTCACTGAAAAGCTCATTCTGAGTACATTTTTAGCATACGTTTGCTCCTGCCGGGTCAGCTGAGCAGCGAATTTCTATTTAACCACCTGCTTTCATGAGAGACCTCAGGGCTGCATGTTTTGAGCCCAGTACTGATCCTGAAAAGCATTTCCAACCCCACTTACAAGTAAAACTAGCTAAAATGTGCCTGGCTGCTTTTCACTGAAAAGCTCATTCTGTGTACATTTTTGGCATACGTTTGCTCCTGCCGGGTCAGCTGAGCAGCGAATTTCTATTTAACCACCTGCTATCATGAGAGACCACAGGGCTGCATGTTTTGAGCCCAGTACTGATCCTGAAAAGCGTTTCCAACCCCATTTACAAGTAAAACTAGCTAAAATGTGCCTGGCTGCTATTCACTGAAAAGCTCATTCTGTGTACATTTTTGGCATACGTTTGCTCCTGCCGGGTCAGCTGAGCAGCGAATTTCTATTTAACCACCTGCTATCATGAGAGACCTCAGGGCTGCATGTTTTGAGCCCTGTACTGAGCCTAAAAAGCATTTCCAACCCCACTTACAAGTAAAACTAGCTAAAATGTGCCTGGCTTCTCTTCACTGAAAAGCTCATTCTGTGTACTTTTTTTGCATACCTTTGCTCCTACCGGGTCAGCTGAGCATCGAATTTCTATTTAACCACCTGGTATCATGAGAGACCTCAGGGCTGCATGTTTTGAGCCCAGTACTGAGCCTGAAAAGCATTTCCAACCCTACTTACAAGTAAAACTAGCTAAAATGTGCCTGGCTTCTCTTCACTGAAAAGCTCATTCTGAGTACATTTTTAGCATACGTTTGCTCCTGCCGGGTCAGCTGAGCAGCGAATTTCTATTTAATCACCTGCTTTCATGAGAGACCTCAGGGCTGCATGTTTTGAGCCCAGTACTGATCCTGAAAAGCATTTCCAACCCCACTTACAAGTAAAACTAGCTAAAATGTGCCTGGCTGCTTTTCACTGAAAAGCTCATTCTGTGTACATTTTTGGCATACGTTTGCTCCTGCCGGGTCAGCTGAGCAGCGAATTTCTATTTAACCACCTGCTATCATGAGAGACCACAGGGCTGCATGTTTTGAGCCCAGTACTGATCCTGAAAAGCGTTTCCAACCCCATTTACAAGTAAAACTAGCTAAAATGTGCCTGGCTGCTATTCACTGAAAAGCTCATTCTGTGTACATTTTTGGCATACGTTTGCTCCTGCCGGGTCAGCTGAGCAGCGAATTTCTATTTAACCACCTGCTATCATGAGAGACCTCAGGGCTGCATGTTTTGAGCCCTGTACTGAGCCTAAAAAGCATTTCCAACCCCACTTACAAGTAAAACTAGCTAAAATGTGCCTGGCTTCTCTTCACTGAAAAGCTCATTCTGTGTACTTTTTTTGCATACCTTTGCTCCTACCGGGTCAGCTGAGCATCGAATTTCTATTTAACCACCTGGTATCATGAGAGACCTCAGGGCTGCATGTTTTGAGCCCAGTACTGAGCCTGAAAAGCATTTCCAACCCTACTTACAAGTAAAACTAGCTAAAATGTGCCTGGCTTCTCTTCACTGAAAAGCTCATTCTGAGTACATTTTTAGCATACGTTTGCTCCTGCCGGGTCAGCTGAGCAGCGAATTTCTATTTAATCACCTGCTATCATGAGAGACCTCAGGGCTGCATGTTTTGAGCCCAGTACTGAGCCTGAAAAGCATTTCCAACCCCACTTACAAGTAAAACTAGCTAAAATGTGCCTGGCTTCTCTTCACTGAAAAGCTCATTCTGAGTACATTTTAAGCATACGTTTGCTCCTGCCGGGTCAGCTGAGCAGCGAATTTCCATTTAACCACCTGCTATCATGAGAGACCTCAGGGCTGCATGTTTTGAGCCCAGCACTGATCCTGAAAAGCGTTTCCAACCCCACTTACAAGTAAAACTAGCTAAAATGTGCCTGGCTTCTCTTCACTGAAAAGCTCATTCTGAGTACATTTTTAGCATACGTTTGCTCCTGCCCGGTCAGCTGAGCAGCGAATTTCTATTTAACCACCTGCTATCATGAGAGACCTCAGGGCTGCATGTTTTGAGCCCAGTACTGATCCTGAACAGCGTTTCCAACCCCATTTACAAGTAAAACTACCTAAAATGTGCCTGGCTGCTATTCACTGAAAAGCTCATTCTGTGTACATTTTTAGCATACGTTTGCTCCTACCTGGTCAGCTGAGCAGCGAATTTCTATTTAACCACCTGCTTTCATGAGAGACCTCAGGGCTGCATGTTTTGAGCCCAGTACTGAGCCTGAAAAGCATTTCCAACCCCACTTACAAGTAAAACTAGCTAAAATGTGCCTGGCTTCTCTTCACTGAAAAGCTCATTCTGAGTACATTTTAAGCATACGTTTGCTCCTGCCGGGTCAGCTGAGCAGCGAATTTCCATTTAACCACCTGCTATCATGAGAGACCTTAGGGCTGCATGTTTTGAGCCCAGTACTGATCCTGAAAAGCGTTTCCAACCCCATTTACAAGTAAAACTAGCTAAAATGTGCCTGGCTGCTATTCACTGAAAAGCTCATTCTGTGTACATTTTTGGCATACGTTTGCTCCTGCCGGGTCAGCTGAGCAGCGAATTTCTATTTAACCACCTGCTATCATGAGAGACCTCAGGGCTGCATGTTTTGAGCCCTGTACTGAGCCTAAAAAGCATTTCCAACCCCACTTACAAGTAAAACTAGCAAAAATGTGCCTGGCTTCTCTTCACTGAAAAGCTCATTCTGTGTACTTTTTTTGCATACCTTTGCTCCTACCGGGTCAGCTGAGCATCGAATTTCTATTTAACCACCTGGTATCATGAGAGACCTCAGGGCTGCATGTTTTGAGCCCAGTACTGAGCCTGAAAAGCATTTCCAACCCTACTTACAAGTAAAACTAGCTAAAATGTGCCTGGCTTCTCTTCACTGAAAAGCTCATTCTGAGTACATTTTTAGCATACGTTTGCTCCTGCCGGGTCAGCTGAGCAGCGAATTTCTATTTAATCACCTGCTATCATGAGAGACCTCAGGGCTGCATGTTTTGAGCCCAGTACTGAGCCTGAAAAGCATTTCCAACCCCACTTACAAGTAAAACTAGCTAAAATGTGCCTGGCTTCTCTTCACTGAAAAGCTCATTCTGAGTACATTTTAAGCATACGTTTGCTCCTGCCGGGTCAGCTGAGCAGCGAATTTCCATTTAACCACCTGCTATCATGAGAGACCTCAGGGCTGCATGTTTTGAGCCCAGCACTGATCCTGAAAAGCGTTTCCAACCCCACTTACAAGTAAAACTAGCTAAAATGTGCCTGGCTTCTCTTCACTGAAAAGCTCATTCTGAGTACATTTTTAGCATACGTTTGCTCCTGCCCGGTCAGCTGAGCAGCGAATTTCTATTTAACCACCTGCTATCATGAGAGACCTCAGGGCTGCATGTTTTGAGCCCAGTACTGATCCTGAACAGCGTTTCCAACCCCATTTACAAGTAAAACTACCTAAAATGTGCCTGGCTGCTATTCACTGAAAAGCTCATTCTGTGTACATTTTTAGCATACGTTTGCTCCTACCTGGTCAGCTGAGCAGCGAATTTCTATTTAACCACCTGCTTTCATGAGAGACCTCAGGGCTGCATGTTTTGAGCCCAGTACTGAGCCTGAAAAGCATTTCCAACCCCACTTACAAGTAAAACTAGCTAAAATGTGCCTGGTTTCTCTTCACTGAAAAGCTCATTCTGAGTACATTTTAAGCATACGTTTGCTCCTGCCGGGTCAGCTGAGCAGCGAATTTCCATTTAACCACCTGCTATCATGAGAGACCTTAGGGCTGCATGTTTTGAGCCCAGTACTGATCCTGAAAAGCGTTTCCAACCCCATTTACAAGTAAAACTAGCTAAAATGTGCCTGGCTGCTATTCACTGAAAAGCTCATTCTGTGTACATTTTTGGCATACGTTTGCTCCTGCCGGGTCAGCTGAGCAGCGAATTTCTATTTAACCACCTGCTATCATGAGAGACCTCAGGGCTGCATGTTTTGAGCCCTGTACTGAGCCTAAAAAGCATTTCCGACCCCACTTACAAGTAAAACTAGCTAAAATGTGCCTGGCTTCTCTTCACTGAAAAGCTCATTCTGTGTACTTTTTTTGCATACCTTTGCTCCTACCGGGTCAGCTGAGCATCGAATTTCTATTTAACCACCTGCTATCATGAGAGACCTCAGGGCTGCATGTTTTGAGCCCAGTACTGAGCCTGAAAAGCATTTCCAACCCTACTTACAAGTAAAACTAGCTAAAATGTGCCTGGCTTCTCTTCACTGAAAAGCTCATTCTGAGTACATTTTTAGCATACGTTTGCTCCTGCCGGGTCAGCTGAGCAGCGAATTTCTATTTAATCACCTGCTATCATGAGAGACCTCAGGGCTGCATGTTTTGAGCCCAGTACTGAGCCTGAAAAGCATTTCCAACCCCACTTACAAGTAAAACTAGCTAAAATGTGCCTGGCTTCTCTTCACGAAAAGCTCATTCTGAGTACATTTTAAGCATACGTTTGCTCCTGCCGGGTCAGCTGAGCAGCGAATTTCCATTTAACCACCTGCTATCATGAGAGACCTCAGGGCTGCATGTTTTGAGCCCAGCACTGATCCTGAAAAGCGTTTCCAACCCCACTTACAAGTAAAACTAGCTAAAATGTGCCTGGCTTCTCTTCACTGAAAAGCTCATTCTGAGTACATTTTTAGCATACGTTTGCTCCTGCCGGGTCAGCTGAGCAGCGAATTTCTATTTAACCACCTGCTATCATGAGAGACCTCAGGGCTGCATGTTTTGAGCCCAGTACTGATCCTGAACAGCGTTTCCAACCCCATTTACAAGTAAAACTACCTAAAATGTGCCTGGCTGCTATTCACTGAAAAGCTCATTCTGTGTACATTTTTAGCATACGTTTGCTCCTACCTGGTCAGCTGAGCAGCGAATTTCTATTTAACCACCTGCTTTCATGAGAGACCTCAGGGCTGCATGTTTTGAGCCCAGTACTGAGCCTGAAAAGCATTTCCAACCCCACTTACAAGTAAAACTAGCTAAAATGTGCCTGGCTTCTCTTCACTGAAAAGCTCATTCTGAGTACATTTTTAGCATACGTTTGCTCCTGCCGGGTCAGCTGAGCAGCGAATTTCTATTTAACCACCTGCTATCATGAGAGACCTCAGGGCTGCATGTTTTGAGCCCAGTACTGATCCTGAAAAGCGTTTCCAACCCCACTTACAAGTAAAACTAGCTAAAATGTGCCTGGCTTCTCTTCACTGAAAAGCTCATTCTGAGTACATTTTAAGCATACGTTTGCTCCTGCCGGGTCAGCTGAGCAGCGAATGTCCATTTAACCACCTGCTATCATGAGAGACCTCAGGGCTGCTTTGAGCCCAGTACTGATCCTGAACAGCGTTTCCAACCCCATTTACAAGTAAAACTACCTAAAATGTGCCTGGCTGCTATTCACTGAAAAGCTCATTCTGTGTACATTTTTAGCATACGTTTGCTCCTACCTGGTCAGCTGAGCAGCGAATTTCTATTTAACCACCTGCTTTCATGAGAGACCTCAGGGCTGCATGTTTTGAGCCCAGTACTGAGCCTGAAAAGCATTTCCAACCCCACTTACAAGTAAAACTAGCTAAAATGTGCCTGGCTTCTCTTCACTGAAAAGCTCATTCTGAGTACATTTTTAGCATACGTTTGCTCCTGCCGGGTCAGCTGAGCAGCGAATTTCTATTTAACCACCTGCTATCATGAGAGACCTCAGGGCTGCATGTTTTGAGCCCAGTACTGATCCTGAAAAGCGTTTCCAACCCCACTTACAAGTAAAACTAGCTAAAATGTGCCTGGCTTCTCTTCACTGAAAAGCTCATTCTGAGTACATTTTTAGCATACGTTTGCTCCTGCCGGGTCAGCTGAGCAGCGAATTTCTATTTAACCACCTGCTATCATGAGAGACCTCAGGGCTGCATGTTTTGAGCCCAGTACTGATCCTGAAAAGCGTTTCCAACCCCATTTACAAGTAAAACTAGCTAAAATGTGCCTGGCTGCTATTCACTGAAAAGCTCATTCTGTGTAAATTTTTGGCATACGTTTGCTCCTACCTGGTCAGCTGAGCAGCGAATTTCTATTTAACCACCTGCTTTCATGAGAGACCTCAGGGCTGCATGTTTTGAGCCCAGTACTGAGCCTGAAAAGCATTTCCAACCCCACTTACAAGTAAAACTAGCTAAAATGTACCTGGCTTCTCTTCACTGAAAGGCTCATTCTGAGTACATTTTTAGCATACGTTTGCTCCTTCCGGGTCAGCTGAGCAGCGAATTTCTATTTAACCACCTGCTATCACGAGAGACCTCAGGGCTGCATGTTTTGAGCCCAGTACTGATCCTGAAAAGCGTTTCCAACCCCTCTTACGAGTAAAACTAGCTAAAATGTGCCTGGCTGCTATTCACTGAAAAGCTCATTCTGTGTACATTTTTGGCATACGTTTGCTCCTACCGGGTCAGCTGAGCAGCGAATTTCTATTTAACCACCTGCTTTCATGAGAGACCTCAGGGCTGCATGTTTTGAGCCCAGTACTGAGCCTGAAAAGCGTTTCCAACCCCACTTACAAGTAAAACTAGCTAAAATGTGCCTGGCTTCTCTTCACTGAAAAGCTCATTCTGAGTACATTTTTAGCATACGTTTGCTCCTGCCGGGTCAGCTGAGCAGCGAATTTCTATTTAACCACCTGCTTTCATGAGAGACCTCAGGGCTGCATGTTTTGAGCCCTGTACTGAGCCTAAAAAGCATTTCCAACCCCACTTACAAGTAAAACTAGCTAAAATGTGCCTGGCTTCTCTTCACTGAAAAGCTCATTCTGTGTACTTTTTTTGCATACCTTTGCTCCTACCGGGTCAGCTGAGCATCGAATTTCTATTTAACCACCTGCTATCATGAGAGACCTCAGGGCTGCATGTTTTGAGCCCAGTACTGAGCCTGAAAAGCATTTCCAACCCTACTTACAAGTAAAACTAGCTAAAATGTGCCTGGCTTCTCTTCACTGAAAAGCTCATTCTGAGTACATTTTTAGCATACGTTTGCTCCTGCCGGGTCAGCTGAGCAGCGAATTTCTATTTAATCACCTGCTATCATGAGAGACCTCAGGGCTGCATGTTTTGAGCCCAGTACTGAGCCTGAAAAGCATTTCCAACCCCACTTACAAGTAAAACTAGCTAAAATGTGCCTGGCTTCTCTTCACTGAAAAGCTCATTCTGAGTACATTTTAAGCATACGTTTGCTCCTGCCGGGTCAGCTGAGCAGCGAATTTCCATTTAACCACCTGCTATCATGAGAGACCTCAGGGCTGCATGTTTTGAGCCCAGCACTGATCCTGAAAAGCGTTTCCAACCCCACTTACAAGTAAAACTAGCTAAAATGTGCCTGGCTTCTCTTCACTGAAAAGCTCATTCTGAGTACATTTTTAGCATACGTTTGCTCCTGCCGGGTCAGCTGAGCAGCGAATTTCTATTTAACCACCTGCTATCATGAGAGACCTCAGGGCTGCATGTTTTGAGCCCAGTACTGATCCTGAAAAGCGTTTCCAACCCCACTTACAAGTAAAACTAGCTAAAATGTGCCTGGCTTCTCTTCACTGAAAAGCTCATTCTGAGTACATTTTAAGCATACGTTTGCTCCTGCCGGGTCAGCTGAGCAGCGAATTTCCATTTAACCACCTGCTATCATGAGAGACCTCAGGGCTGCTTTGAGCCCAGTACTGATCCTGAACAGCGTTTCCAACCCCATTTACAAGTAAAACTACCTAAAATGTGCCTGGCTGCTATTCACTGAAAAGCTCATTCTGTGTACATTTTTAGCATACGTTTGCTCCTACCTGGTCAGCTGAGCAGCGAATTTCTATTTAACCACCTGCTTTCATGAGAGACCTCAGGGCTGCATGTTTTGAGCCCAGTACTGAGCCTGAAAAGCATTTCCAACCCCACTTACAAGTAAAACTAGCTAAAATGTGCCTGGCTTCTCTTCACTGAAAAGCTCATTCTGAGTACATTTTTAGCATACGTTTGCTCCTGCCGGGTCAGCTGAGCAGCGAATTTCTATTTAACCACCTGCTATCATGAGAGACCTCAGGGCTGCATGTTTTGAGCCCAGTACTGATCCTGAAAAGCGTTTCCAACCCCATTTACAAGTAAAACTAGCTAAAATGTGCCTGGCTGCTATTCACTGAAAAGCTCATTCTGTGTACATTTTTGGCATACGTTTGCTCCTACCTGGTCAGCTGAGCAGCGAATTTCTATTTAACCACCTGCTTTCATGAGAGACCTCAGGGCTGCATGTTTTGAGCCCAGTACTGAGCCTGAAAAGCATTTCCAACCCCACTTACAAGTAAAACTAGCTAAAATGTACCTGGCTTCTCTTCACTGAAAGGCTCATTCTGAGTACATTTTTAGCATACGTTTGCTCCTTCCGGGTCAGCTGAGCAGCGAATTTCTATTTAACCACCTGCTATCACGAGAGACCTCAGGGCTGCATGTTTTGAGCCCAGTACTGATCCTGAAAAGCGTTTCCAACCCCTCTTACAAGTAAAACTAGCTAAAATGTGCCTGGCTGCTATTCACTGAAAAGCTCATTCTGTGTACATTTTTGGCATACGTTTGCTCCTACCGGGTCAGCTGAGCAGCGAATTTCTATTTAACCACCTGCTTTCATGAGAGACCTCAGGGCTGCATGTTTTGAGCCCAGTACTGAGCCTGAAAAGCGTTTCCAACCCCACTTACAAGTAAAACTAGCTAAAATGTGCCTGGCTTCTCTTCACTGAAAAGCTCATTCTGAGTACATTTTTAGCATACGTTTGCTCCTGCCGGGTCAGCTGAGCAGCGAATTTCTATTTAACCACCTGCTTTCATGAGAGACCTCAGGGCTGCATGTTTTGAGCCCAGCACTGATCCTGAAAAGCGTTTCCAACCCCACTTACAAGTAAAACTAGCTAAAATGTGCCTGGCTTCTCTTCACTGAAAAGCTCATTCTGAGTACATTTTTAGCATACGTTTGCTCCTGCCGGGTCAGCTGAGCAGCGAATTTCTATTTAACCACCTGCTATCATGAGAGACCTCAGGGCTGCATGTTTTGAGCCCAGTACTGATCCTGAACAGCGTTTCCAACCCCATTTACAAGTAAAACTACCTAAAATGTGCCTGGCTGCTATTCACTGAAAAGCTCATTCTGTGTACATTTTTAGCATACGTTTGCTCCTACCTGGTCAGCTGAGCAGCGAATTTCTATTTAACCACCTGCTTTCATGAGAGACCTCAGGGCTGCATGTTTTGAGCCCAGTACTGAGCCTGAAAAGCATTTCCAACCCCACTTACAAGTAAAACTAGCTAAAATGTGCCTGGCTTCTCTTCACTGAAAAGCTCATTCTGAGTACATTTTTAGCATACGTTTGCTCCTGCCGGGTCAGCTGAGCTTGCGAATTTCTATTTAACCACCTGCTATCATGAGAGACCTCAGGGCTGCATGTTTTGAGCCCAGTACTGATCCTGAAAAGCGTTTCCAACCCCACTTACAAGTAAAACTAGCTAAAATGTGCCTGGCTGCTATTCACTGAAAAGCTCATTCTCTGTACATTTTTGGCATATGTTTCCTCCTACCGGGTCAGCTGAGCAGAGAATTTCTATTTAACCACCTGCTTTCATGAGAGACCTCAGAGCTGCATGTTTTGAGCCCAGTACTGAGCCTGAAAAGCATTTCCAACCCCACTTACAAGTAAAACTAGCTAAAATGTGCCTGGCTTCTCTTCACTGAAAAGCTCATTCTGAGTACATTTTAAGCATACGTTTGCTCCTGCCGGGTCAGCTGAGCAGCGAATTTCCATTTAACCACCTGCTATCATGAGAGACCTCAGGGCTGCATGTTTTGAGCCCAGTACTGATCCTGAAAAGCGTTTCCAACCCCATTTACAAGTAAAACTAGCTAAAATGTGCCTGGCTGCTTTTCACTGAAAAGCTCATTCTGAGTACATTTTTAGCATACGTTTGCTCCTGCCGGGTCAGCTGAGCAGCGAATTTCTATTTAACCACCTGCTTTCATGAGAGACCTCAGGGATGCATGTTTTGAGCCCAGCACTGAGCCTGAAAAGCGTTTCCACCCCCACTTACAAGTAAAACTAGCTAAAATGTGCCTCGCTTCTCTTCACTGAAAAGCTGATTCTGAGTATATTTTTAGCATACGTTTGCTCCTGCCGAGTCAGCTGAGCAGCGAATTTCTATTTAACCACCTGCTATCATGAGAGACCTCAGGGCTGCATGTTTTGAGCCCAGTACTGATCCTGAAAAGCGTTTCCAACCCCACTTACAAGTAAAACTAGCTAAAATGTGCCTGGCTGCTATTCACTGAAAAGCTCATTCTCTGTACATTTTTGTCACATGTTTCCTCCTACCGGGTCAGCTGAGCAGAGAATTTCTATTTAACCACCTGCTTTCATGAGAGACCTCAGAGCTGCATGTTTTGAGCCCAGTACTGAGCCTGAAAAGCATTTCCAACCCCACTTACAAGTAAAACTAGCTAAAATGTGCCTGGCTTCTCTTCACTGAAAAGCTCATTCTGAGTACATTTTTAGCATACGTTTGCTCCTGCCGGGTCAGCTGAGCAGCGAATTTCTATTTAACCACCTGCTATCATGAGAGACCTCAGGGCTGCATGTTTTGAGCCCTGTACTGAGCCTAAAAAGCATTTCCAACCCCACTTACAAGTAAAACTAGCTAAAATGTGCCTGGCTTCTCTTCACTGAAAAGCTCATTCTGTGTACTTTTTTTGCATACCTTTGCTCCTACCGGGTCAGCTGAGCATCGAATTTCTATTTAACCACCTGCTATCATGAGAGACCTCAGGGCTGCATGTTTTGAGCCCAGTACTGAGCCTGAAAAGCATTTCCAACCCTACTTACAAGTAAAACTAGCTAAAATGTGCCTGGCTTCTCTTCACTGAAAAGCTCATTCTGAGTACATTTTTAGCATACGTTTGCTCCTGCCGGGTCAGCTGAGCAGCGAATTTCTATTTAATCACCTGCTATCATGAGAGACCTCAGGGCTGCATGTTTTGAGCCCAGTACTGAGCCTGAAAAGCATTTCCAACCCCACTTACAAGTAAAACTAGCTAAAATGTGCCTGGCTTCTCTTCACTGAAAAGCTCATTCTGAGTACATTTTAAGCATACGTTTGCTCCTGCCGGGTCAGCTGAGCAGCGAATTTCCATTTAACCACCTGCTATCATGAGAGACCTCAGGGCTGCATGTTTTGAGCCCAGCACTGATCCTGAAAAGCGTTTCCAACCCCACTTACAAGTAAAACTAGCTAAAATGTGCCTGGCTTCTCTTCACTGAAAAGCTCATTCTGAGTACATTTTTAGCATACGTTTGCTCCTGCCGGGTCAGCTGAGCAGCGAATTTCTATTTAACCACCTGCTATCATGAGAGACCTCAGGGCTGCATGTTTTGAGCCCAGTACTGATCCTGAACAGCGTTTCCAACCCCATTTACAAGTAAAACTACCTAAAATGTGCCTGGCTGCTATTCACTGAAAAGCTCATTCTGTGTACATTTTTAGCATACGTTTGCTCCTACCTGGTCAGCTGAGCAGCGAATTTCTATTTAACCACCTGCTTTCATGAGAGACCTCAGGGCTGCATGTTTTGAGCCCAGTACTGAGCCTGAAAAGCATTTCCAACCCCACTTACAAGTAAAACTAGCTAAAATGTGCCTGGCTTCTCTTCACTGAAAAGCTCATTCTGAGTACATTTTTAGCATACGTTTGCTCCTGCCGGGTCAGCTGAGCAGCGAATTTCTATTTAACCACCTGCTATCATGAGAGACCTCAGGGCTGCATGTTTTGAGCCCAGTACTGATCCTGAAAAGCGTTTCCAACCCCACTTACAAGTAAAACTAGCTAAAATGTGCCTGGCTTCTCTTCACTGAAAAGCTCATTCTGAGTACATTTTAAGCATACGTTTGCTCCTGCCGGGTCAGCTGAGCAGCGAATTTCCATTTAACCACCTGCTATCATGAGAGACCTCAGGGCTGCATGTTTTGAGCCCAGTACTGATCCTGAACAGCGTTTCCAACCCCATTTACAAGTAAAACTACCTAAAATGTGCCTGGCTGCTATTCACTGAAAAGCTCATTCTGTGTACATTTTTAGCATACGTTTGCTCCTACCAGGTCAGCTGAGCAGCGAATTTCTATTTAACCACCTGCTTTCATGAGAGACCTCAGGGCTGCATGTTTTGAGCCCAGTACTGAGCCTGAAAAGCATTTCCAACCCCACTTACAAGTAAAACTAGCTAAAATGTGCCTGGCTTCTCTTCACTGAAAAGCTCATTCTGAGTACATTTTTAGCATACGTTTGCTCCTGCCGGGTCAGCTGAGCAGCGAATTTCTATTTAACCACCTGCTATCATGAGAGACCTCAGGGCTGCATGTTTTGAGCCCAGTACTGATCCTGAAAAGCGTTTCCAACCCCATTTACAAGTAAAACTAGCTAAAATGTGCCTGGCTGCTATTCACTGAAAAGCTCATTCTGTGTACATTTTTGGCATACGTTTGCTCCTACCTGGTCAGCTGAGCAGCGAATTTCTATTTAACCACCTGCTTTCATGAGAGACCTCAGGGCTGCATGTTTTGAGCCCAGTACTGAGCCTGAAAAGCATTTCCAACCCCACTTACAAGTAAATCTAGCTAAAATGTACCTGGCTTCTCTTCACTGAAAGGCTCATTCTGAGTACATTTTTAGCATACGTTTGCTCCTTCCGGGTCAGCTGAGCAGCGAATTTCTATTTAACCACCTGCTATCACGAGAGACCTCAGGGCTGCATGTTTTGAGCCCAGTACTGATCCTGAAAAGCGTTTCCAACCCCTCTTACAAGTAAAACTAGCTAAAATGTGCCTGGCTGCTATTCACTGAAAAGCTCATTCTGTGTACATTTTTGGCATACGTTTGCTCCTACCGGGTCAGCTGAGCAGCGAATTTCTATTTAACCACCTGCTTTCATGAGAGACCTCAGGGCTGCATGTTTTGAGCCCAGTACTGAGCCTGAAAAGCGTTTCCAACCCCACTTACAAGTAAAACTAGCTAAAATGTGCCTGGCTTCTCTTCACTGAAAAGCTCATTCTGAGTACATTTTTAGCATACGTTTGCTCCTGCCAGGTCAGCTGAGCAGCGAATTTCTATTTAACCACCTGCTTTCATGAGAGACCTCAGGGCTGCATGTTTTGAGCCCAGTACTGATCCTGAAAAGCGTTTCCAACCCCACTTACAAGTAAAACTAGCTAAAATGTGCCTGGCTGCTTTTCACTGAAAAGCTCATTCTGTGTACATTTTTGGCATACGTTTGCTCCTGCCGGGTCAGCTGAGCAGCGAATTTCTATTTAACCACCTGCTATCATGAGAGACCACAGGGCTGCATGTTTTGAGCCCAGTACTGATCCTGAAAAGCGTTTCCAACCCCATTTACAAGTAAAACTAGCTAAAATGTGCCTGGCTGCTATTCACTGAAAAGCTCATTCTGTGTACATTTTTGGCATACGTTTGCTCCTGCCGGGTCAGCTGAGCAGCGAATTTCTATTTAACCACCTGCTATCATGAGAGACCTCAGGGCTGCATGTTTTGAGCCCTGTACTGAGCCTAAAAAGCATTTCCAACCCCACTTACAAGTAAAACTAGCTAAAATGTGCCTGGCTTCTCTTCACTGAAAAGCTCATTCTGTGTACTTTTTTTGCATACCTTTCTCCTACCGGGTCAGCTGAGCATCGAATTTCTATTTAACCACCTGCTATCATGAGAGACCTCAGGGCTGCATGTTTTGAGCCCAGTACTGAGCCTGAAAAGCATTTCCAACCCTACTTACAAGTAAAACTAGCTAAAATGTGCCTGGCTTCTCTTCACTGAAAAGCTCATTCTGAGTACATTTTTAGCATACGTTTGCTCCTGCCGGGTCAGCTGAGCAGCGAATTTCTATTTAATCACCTGCTATCATGAGAGACCTCAGGGCTGCATGTTTTGAGCCCAGTACTGAGCCTGAAAAGCATTTCCAACCCCACTTACAAGTAAAACTAGCTAAAATGTGCCTGGCTTCTCTTCACTGAAAAGCTCATTCTGAGTACATTTTAAGCATACGTTTGCTCCTGCCGGGTCAGCTGAGCAGCGAATTTCCATTTAACCACCTGCTATCATGAGAGACCTCAGGGCTGCATGTTTTGAGCCCAGCACTGATCCTGAAAAGCGTTTCCAACCCCACTTACAAGTAAAACTAGCTAAAATGTGCCTGGCTTCTCTTCACTGAAAAGCTCATTCTGAGTACATTTTTAGCATACGTTTGCTCCTGCCGGGTCAGCTGAGCAGCGAATTTCTATTTAACCACCTGCTATCATGAGAGACCTCAGGGCTGCATGTTTTGAGCCCAGTACTGATCCTGAACAGCGTTTCCAACCCCATTTACAAGTAAAACTACCTAAAATGTGCCTGGCTGCTATTCACTGAAAAGCTCATTCTGTGTACATTTTTAGCATACGTTTGCTCCTACCTGGTCAGCTGAGCAGCGAATTTCTATTTAACCACCTGCTTTCATGAGAGACCTCAGGGCTGCATGTTTTGAGCCCAGTACTGAGCCTGAAAAGCATTTCCAACCCCACTTACAAGTAAAACTAGCTAAAATGTGCCTGGCTTCTCTTCACTGAAAAGCTCATTCTGAGTACATTTTTAGCATACGTTTGCTCCTGCCGGGTCAGCTGAGCAGCGAATTTCTATTTAACCACCTGCTATCATGAGAGACCTCAGGGCTGCATGTTTTGAGCCCAGTACTGATCCTGAAAAGCGTTTCCAACCCCACTTACAAGTAAAACTAGCTAAAATGTGCCTGGCTGCTATTCACTGAAAAGCTCATTCTCTGTACATTTTTGGCATATGTTTCCTCCTACCGGGTCAGCTGAGCAGAGAATTTCTATTTAACCACCTGCTTTCATGAGAGACCTCAGAGCTGCATGTTTTGAGCCCAGTACTGAGCCTGAAAAGCATTTCCAACCCCACTTACAAGTAAAACTAGCTAAAATGTGCCTGGCTTCTCTTCACTGAAAAGCTCATTCTGAGTACATTTTTAGCATACGTTTGCTCCTGCCGGGTCAGCTGAGCCGCGAATTTCTATTTAACCACCTGCTTTCATGAGAGACCTCAGGGCTGCATGTTTTGAGCCCAGTACTGATCCTGAAAAGCGTTTCCAACCCCTCTTACAAGTAAAACTAGCTAAAATGTGCCGGGCTGCTATTCACTGAAAAGCTCATTCTGTGTACATTTTTGGCATACGTTTGCTCCTACCGGGTCAGCTGAGCAGCGAATTTTTATTTAACCACCTGCTTTCATGAGAGACCTCAGGGCTGCATGTTTTGAGCCCAGTACTGAGCCTGAAAAGCGTTTCCAACCCCACTTACAAGTAAAACTAGCTAAAATGTGCCTGGCTTCTCTTCACTGAAAAGCTCATTCTGAGTACATTTTTAGCATACGTTTGCTCCTGCCGGGTCAGCTGAGCAGCGAATTTCTATTTAACCACCTGCTATCATGAGAGACCTCAGGGCTGCATGTTTTGAGCCCAGTACTGATCCTGAACAGCGTTTCCAACCCCATTTACAAGTAAAACTACCTAAAATGTGCCTGGCTGCTATTCACTGAAAAGCTCATTCTATGTACATTTTTAGCATACGTTTGCTCCTACCTGGTCAGCTGAGCAGCGAATTTCTATTTAACCACCTGCTATCATGAGAGACCTCAGGGCTGCATGTTTTGAGCCCAGTACTGATCCTGAAAAGCGTTTCCAACCCCATTTACAAGTAAAACTAGCTAAAATGTGCCTGGCTGCTATTCACTGAAAAGCTCATTCTGTGTACATTTTTGGCATACGTTTGCTCCTACCTGGTCAGCTGAGCAGCGAATTTCTATTTAACCACCTGCTTTCATGAGAGACCTCAGGGCTGCATGTTTTGAGCCCAGTACTGAGCCTGAAAAGCATTTCCAACCCCACTTACAAGTAAAACTAGCTAAAATGTACCTGGCTTCTCTTCACTGAAAGGCTCATTCTGAGTACATTTTTAGCATACGTTTGCTCCTTCCGGGTCAGCTGAGCAGCGAATTTCTATTTAACCACCTGCTATCACGAGAGACCTCAGGGCTGCATGTTTTGAGCCCAGTACTGATCCTGAAAAGCGTTTCCAACCCCTCTTACAAGTAAAACTAGCTAAAATGTGCCTGGCTGCTATTCACTGAAAAGCTCATTCTGTGTACATTTTTGGCATACGTTTGCTCCTACCGGGTCAGCTGAGCAGCGAATTTCTATTTAACCACCTGCTTTCATGAGAGACCTCAGGGCTGCATGTTTTGAGCCCAGTACTGAGCCTGAAAAGCGTTTCCAACCCCACTTACAAGTAAAACTAGCTAAAATGTGCCTGGCTTCTCTTCACTGAAAAGCTCATTCTGAGTACATTTTTAGCATACGTTTGCTCCTGCCGGGTCAGCTGAGCAGCGAATTTCTATTTAACCACCTGCTTTCATGAGAGACCTCAGGGCTGCATGTTTTGAGCCCAGTACTGATCCTGAAAAGCGTTTCCAACCCCACTTACAAGTAAAACTAGCTAAAATGTGCCTGGCTGCTTTTCACTGAAAAGCTCATTCTGTGTACATTTTTGGCATACGTTTGCTCCTGCCGGGTCAGCTGAGCAGCGAATTTCTATTTAACCACCTGCTATCATGAGAGACCACAGGGCTGCATGTTTTGAGCCCAGTACTGATCCTGAAAAGCGTTTCCAACCCCATTTACAAGTAAAACTAGCTAAAATGTGCCTGGCTGCTATTCACTGAAAAGCTCATTCTGTGTACATTTTTGGCATACGTTTGCTCCTGCCGGGTCAGCTGAGCAGCGAATTTCTATTTAACCACCTGCTATCATGAGAGACCTCAGGGCTGCATGTTTTGAGCCCTGTACTGAGCCTAAAAAGCATTTCCAACCCCACTTACAAGTAAAACTAGCTAAAATGTGCCTGGCTTCTCTTCACTGAAAAGCTCATTCTGTGTACTTTTTTTGCATACCTTTCTCCTACCGGGTCAGCTGAGCATCGAATTTCTATTTAACCACCTGCTATCATGAGAGACCTCAGGGCTGCATGTTTTGAGCCCAGTACTGAGCCTGAAAAGCATTTCCAACCCTACTTACAAGTAAAACTAGCTAAAATGTGCCTGGCTTCTCTTCACTGAAAAGCTCATTCTGAGTACATTTTTAGCATACGTTTGCTCCTGCCGGGTCAGCTGAGCAGCGAATTTCTATTTAATCACCTGCTATCATGAGAGACCTCAGGGCTGCATGTTTTGAGCCCAGTACTGAGCCTGAAAAGCATTTCCAACCCCACTTACAAGTAAAACTAGCTAAAATGTGCCTGGCTTCTCTTCACTGAAAAGCTCATTCTGAGTACATTTTAAGCATACGTTTGCTCCTGCCGGGTCAGCTGAGCAGCGAATTTCCATTTAACCACCTGCTATCATGAGAGACCTCAGGGCTGCATGTTTTGAGCCCAGCACTGATCCTGAAAAGCGTTTCCAACCCCACTTACAAGTAAAACTAGCTAAAATGTGCCTGGCTTCTCTTCACTGAAAAGCTCATTCTGAGTACATTTTTAGCATACGTTTGCTCCTGCCGGGTCAGCTGAGCAGCGAATTTCTATTTAACCACCTGCTATCATGAGAGACCTCAGGGCTGCATGTTTTGAGCCCAGTACTGATCCTGAACAGCGTTTCCAACCCCATTTACAAGTAAAACTACCTAAAATGTGCCTGGCTGCTATTCACTGAAAAGCTCATTCTGTGTACATTTTTAGCATACGTTTGCTCCTACCTGGTCAGCTGAGCAGCGAATTTCTATTTAACCACCTGCTTTCATGAGAGACCTCAGGGCTGCATGTTTTGAGCCCAGTACTGAGCCTGAAAAGCATTTCCAACCCCACTTACAAGTAAAACTAGCTAAAATGTGCCTGGCTTCTCTTCACTGAAAAGCTCATTCTGAGTACATTTTTAGCATACGTTTGCTCCTGCCGGGTCAGCTGAGCCGCGAATTTCTATTTAACCACCTGCTTTCAAGAGAGACCTCAGGGCTGCATGTTTTGAGCCCAGTACTGATCCTGAAAAGCGTTTCCAACCCCTCTTACAAGTAAAACTATCTAAAATGTGCCGGGCTGCTATTCACTGAAAAGCTCATTCTGTGTACATTTTTGGCATACGTTTGCTCCTACCGGGTCAGCTGAGCAGCGAATTTTTATTTAACCACCTGCTTTCATGAGAGACCTCAGGGCTGCATGTTTTGAGCCCAGTACTGAGCCTGAAAAGCGTTTCCAACCCCACTTACAAGTAAAACTAGCTAAAATGTGCCTGGCTTCTCTTCACTGAAAAGCTCATTCTGAGTACATTTTTAGCATACGTTTGCTCCTGCCGGGTCAGCTGAGCAGCGAATTTCTATTTAACCACCTGCTATCATGAGAGACCTCAGGGCTGCATGTTTTGAGCCCAGTACTGATCCTGAACAGCGTTTCCAACCCCATTTACAAGTAAAACTACCTAAAATGTGCCTGGCTGCTATTCACTGAAAAGCTCATTCTGTGTACATTTTTAGCATACGTTTGCTCCTACCTGGTCAGCTGAGCAGCGAATTTCTATTTAACCACCTGCTTTCATGAGAGACCTCAGGGCTGCATGTTTTGAGCCCAGTACTGAGCCTGAAAAGCATTTCCAACCCCACTTACAAGTAAAACTAGCTAAAATGTGCCTGGCTTCTCTTCACTGAAAAGCTCATTCTGAGTACATTTTTAGCATACGTTTGCTCCTGCCGGGTCAGCTGAGCAGCGAATTTCTATTTAACCACCTGCTATCATGAGAGACCTCAGGGCTGCATGTTTTGAGCCCAGTACTGATCCTGAAAAGCGTTTCCAACCCCACTTACAAGTAAAACTAGCTAAAATGTGCTGGCTGCTATTCACTGAAAAGCTCATTCTCTGTACATTTTTGGCATATGTTTCCTCCTACCGGGTCAGCTGAGCAGAGAATTTCTATTTAACCACCTGCTTTCATGAGAGACCTCAGAGCTGCATGTTTTGAGCCCAGTACTGAGCCTGAAAAGCATTTCCAACCCCACTTACAAGTAAAACTAGCTAAAATGTGCCTGGCTTCTCTTCACTGAAAAGCTCATTCTGAGTACATTTTTAGCATACGTTTGCTCCTGCCGGGTCAGCTGAGCAGCGAATTTCTATTTAATCACCTGCTATCATGAGAGACCTCAGGGCTGCATGTTTTGAGCCCAGTACTGAGCCTGAAAAGCATTTCCAACCCCACTTACAAGTAAAACTAGCTAAAATGTGCCTGGCTTCTCTTCACTGAAAAGCTCATTCTGAGTACATTTTAAGCATACGTTTGCTCCTGCCGGGTCAGCTGAGCAGCGAATTTCCATTTAACCACCTGCTATCATGAGAGACCTCAGGGCTGCATGTTTTGAGCCCAGCACTGATCCTGAAAAGCGTTTCCAACCCCACTTACAAGTAAAACTAGCTAAAATGTGCCTGGCTTCTCTTCACTGAAAAGCTCATTCTGAGTACATTTTTAGCATACGTTTGCTCCTGCCGGGTCAGCTGAGCAGCGAATTTCTATTTAACCACCTGCTATCATGAGAGACCTCAGGGCTGCATGTTTTGAGCCCAGTACTGATCCTGAACAGCGTTTCCAACCCCATTTACAAGTAAAACTACCTAAAATGTGCCTGGCTGCTATTCACTGAAAAGCTCATTCTGTGTACATTTTTAGCATACGTTTGCTCCTACCTGGTCAGCTGAGCAGCGAATTTCTATTTAACAACCTGCTTTCATGAGAGACCTCAGGGCTGCATGTTTTGAGCCCAGTACTGAGCCTGAAAAGCATTTCCAACCCCACTTACAAGTAAAACTAGCTAAAATGTGCCTGGCTTCTCTTCACTGAAAAGCTCATTCTGAGTACATTTTAAGCATACGTTTGCTCCTGCCGGGTCAGCTGAGCAGCGAATTTCCATTTAACCACCTGCTATCATGAGAGACCTCAAGGGCTGCATGTTTTGAGCCCAGTACTGATCCTGAAAAGCGTTTCCAACCCCACTTACAAGTAAAACTAGCTAAAATGTGCCTGGCTTCTCTTCACTGAAAAGCTCATTCTGAGTACATTTTTAGCATACGTTTGCTCCTGCCGGGTCAGCTGAGCAGCAAATTTCTATTTAACCACCTGCTATCATGAGAGACCTCAGGGCTGCATGTTTTGAGCCCAGCACTGATCCTGAAAAGCGTTTCCAACCCCATTTACAAGTAAAACTAGCTAAAATGTGCCTGGCTGCTATTCACTGAAAAGCTCATTCTGTGTACATTTTTGGCATACGTTTGCTCCTACCTGGTCAGCTGAGCAGCGAATTTCTATTTAACCACCTGCTTTCATGAGAGACCTCAGGGCTGCATGTTTTGAGCCCAGTACTGAGCCTGAAAAGCATTTCCAACCGCACTTACAAGCAAAACTAGCTAAAATGTGCCTGGCTTCTCTTCACTGAAAAGCTCATTCTGAGTACATTTGTAGCATACGTTTGCTCCTTCCGGGTCAGCTGAGCAGCGAATTTCTATTTAACCACCTGCTATCACGAGAGACCTCAGGGCTGCATGTTTTGAGCCCAGTACTGATCCTGAAAAGCGTTTCCAACCCCTCTTACAAGTAAAACTAGCTAAAATGTGCCTGGCTGCTATTCACTGAAAAGCTCATTCTGTGTACATTTTTGGCATACGTTTGCTCCTACCGGGTCAGCTGAGAGGCGAATTTCTATTTAACCACTTGCTTTCATGAGAGACCTCAGGGCTGCATGTTTTGAGCCCAGTACTGAGCCTGAAAAGCATTTCCAACCCCACTTACAAGTAAAACTAGCTAAAATGTGCCTGGCTGCTATTCACTAAAAAGCTCATTCTGTGTACATTTTTGGCATACGTTTGCTCCTACCGGGTCAGCTGAGCAGCGAATTTCTATTTAACCACTTGCTTTCATGAGAGACCTCAGGGCTGCATGTTTTGAGCCCAGTACTGATCCTGAAAAGCGTTTCCAACCCCATTTACAAGTAAAACTAGCTAAAATGTGCCTGGCTGCTATTCACTGAAAAGCTCATTCTGTGTACATTTTTGGCATACGTTTGCTCCTACCTGGTCAGCTGAGCAGCGAATTTCTATTTAACCACCTGCTTTCATGAGAGACCTCAGGGCTGCATGTTTTGAGCCCAGTACTGAGCCTGAAAAGCATTTCCAACCCCACTTACAAGTAAAACTAGCTAAAATGTACCTGGCTTCTCTTCACTGAAAGGCTCATTCTGAGTACATTTTTAGCATACGTTTGCTCCTTCCGGGTCAGCTGAGCAGCGAATTTCTATTTAACCACCTGCTTTCATGAGAGACCTCAGGGCTGCATGTTTTGAGCCCAGTACTGAGCCTGAAAAGCGTTTCCAACCCCACTTACAAGTAAAACTAGCTAAAATGTGCCTGGCTTCTCTTCACTGAAAAGCTCATTCTGAGTACATTTTTAGCATACGTTTGCTCCTGCCGGGTCAGCTGAGCAGCGAATTTCTATTTAACCACCTGCTTTCATGAGAGACCTCAGGGCTGCATGTTTTGAGCCCAGTACTGATCCTGAAAAGCGTTTCCAACCCCACTTACAAGTAAAACTAGCTAAAATGTGCCTGGCTGCTTTTCACTGAAAAGCTCATTCTGTGTACATTTTTGGCATACGTTTGCTCCTGCCGGGTCAGCTGAGCAGCGAATTTCCATTTAACCACCTGCTATCATGAGAGACCTCAGGGCTGCATGTTTTGAGCCCAGCACTGATCCTGAAAAGCGTTTCCAACCCCACTTACAAGTAAAACTAGCTAAAATGTGCCTGGCTTCTCTTCACTGAAAAGCTCATTCTGAGTACATTTTAAGCATACGTTTGCTCCTGCCGGGTCAGCTGAGCAGCGAATTTCCATTTAACCACCTGCTATCATGAGAGACCTCAAGGGCTGCATGTTTTGAGCCCAGTACTGATCCTGAAAAGCGTTTCCAACCCCACTTACAAGTAAAACTAGCTAAAATGTGCCTGGCTTCTCTTCACTGAAAAGCTCATTCTGAGTACATTTTTAGCATACGTTTGCTCCTGCCGGGTCAGCTGAGCAGCAAATTTCTATTTAACCACCTGCTATCATGAGAGACCTCAGGGCTGCATGTTTTGAGCCCAGCACTGATCCTGAAAAGCGTTTCCAACCCCATTTACAAGTAAAACTAGCTAAAATGTGCCTGGCTGCTATTCACTGAAAAGCTCATTCTGTGTACATTTTTGGCATACGTTTGCTCCTACCTGGTCAGCTGAGCAGCGAATTTCTATTTAACCACCTGCTTTCATGAGAGACCTCAGGGCTGCATGTTTTGAGCCCAGTACTGAGCCTGAAAAGCATTTCCAACCGCACTTACAAGCAAAACTAGCTAAAATGTGCCTGGCTTCTCTTCACTGAAAAGCTCATTCTGAGTACATTTGTAGCATACGTTTGCTCCTTCCGGGTCAGCTGAGCAGCGAATTTCTATTTAACCACCTGCTATCACGAGAGACCTCAGGGCTGCATGTTTTGAGCCCAGTACTGATCCTGAAAAGCGTTTCCAACCCCTCTTACAAGTAAAACTAGCTAAAATGTGCCTGGCTGCTATTCACTGAAAAGCTCATTCTGTGTACATTTTTGGCATACGTTTGCTCCTACCGGGTCAGCTGAGAGGCAAATTTCTATTTAACCACTTGCTTTCATGAGAGACCTCAGGGCTGCATGTTTTGAGCCCAGTACTGAGCCTGAAAAGCATTTCCAACCCCACTTACAAGTAAAACTAGCTAAAATGTGCCTGGCTGCTATTCACTAAAAAGCTCATTCTGTGTACATTTTTGGCATACGTTTGCTCCTACCGGGTCAGCTGAGCAGCGAATTTCTATTTAACCACTTGCTTTCATGAGAGACCTCAGGGCTGCATGTTTTGAGCCCAGTACTGATCCTGAAAAGCGTTTCCAACCCCATTTACAAGTAAAACTAGCTAAAATGTGCCTGGCTGCTATTCACTGAAAAGCTCATTCTGTGTACATTTTTGGCATACGTTTGCTCCTACCTGGTCAGCTGAGCAGCGAATTTCGATTTAACCACCTGCTTTCATGAGAGACCTCAGGGCTGCATGTTTTGAGCCCAGTACTGAGCCTGAAAAGCATTTCCAACCCCACTTACAAGTAAAACTAGCTAAAATGTACCTGGCTTCTCTTCACTGAAAAGCTCATTCTGAGTACATTTTTAGCATACGTTTGCTCCTGCCGGGTCAGCTGAGCAGCGAATTTCTATTTAACCACCTGCTATCATGAGAGACCTCAGGGCTGCATGTTTTGAGCCCAGTACTGATCCTGAAAAGCGTTTCCAACCCCATTTACAAGTAAAACTAGCTAAAATGTGCCTGGCTGCTATTCACTGAAAAGCTCATTCTGTGTACATTTTTGCATACGTTTGCTCCTACCTGGTCAGCTGAGCAGCGAATTTCTATTTAACCACCTGCTTTCATGAGAGACCTCAGGGCTGCATGTTTTGAGCCCAGTACTGAGCCTGAAAAGCATTTCCAACCCCACTTACAAGTAAAACTAGCTAAAATGTACCTGGCTTCTCTTCACTGAAAGGCTCATTCTGAGTACATTTTTAGCATACGTTTGCTCCTTCCGGGTCAGCTGAGCAGCGAATTTCTATTTAACCACCTGCTTTCATGAGAGACCTCAGGGCTGCATGTTTTGAGCCCAGTACTGAGCCTGAAAAGCGTTTCCAACCCCACTTACAAGTAAAACTAGCTAAAATGTGCCTGGCTTCTCTTCACTGAAAAGCTCATTCTGAGTACATTTTTAGCATACGTTTGCTCCTGCCGGGTCAGCTGAGCAGCGAATTTCTATTTAACCACCTGCTTTCATGAGAGACCTCAGGGCTGCATGTTTTGAGCCCAGTACTGATCCTGAAAAGCGTTTCCAACCCCACTTACAAGTAAAACTAGCTAAAATGTGCCTGGCTGCTTTTCACTGAAAAGCTCATTCTGTGTACATTTTTGGCATACGTTTGCTCCTGCCGGGTCAGCTGAGCAGCGAATTTCCATTTAACCACCTGCTATCATGAGAGACCTCAGGGCTGCATGTTTTGAGCCCAGCACTGATCCTGAAAAGCGTTTCCAACCCCACTTACAAGTAAAACTAGCTAAAATGTGCCTGGCTTCTCTTCACTGAAAAGCTCATTCTGAGTACATTTTTAGCATACGTTTGCTCCTGCCGGGTCAGCTGAGCAGCGAATTTCTATTTAACCACCTGCTATCATGAGAGACCTCAGGGCTGCATGTTTTGAGCCCAGTACTGATCCTGAAAAGCGTTTCCAACCCCTCTTACAAGTAAAACTAGCTAAAATGTGCCTGGCTGCTATTCACTGAAAAGCTCATTCTGTGTACATTTTTGGCATACGTTTGCTCCTACCTGGTCAGCTGAGCAGCGAATTTCTATTTAACCACCTGCTTTCATGAGAGACCTCAGGGCTGCATGTTTTGAGCCCAGTACTGAGCCTGAAAAGCATTTCCAACCGCACTTACAAGCAAAACTAGCTAAAATGTGCCTGGCTTCTCTTCACTGAAAAGCTCATTCTGAGTACATTTGTAGCATACGTTTGCTCCTTCCGGGTCAGCTGAGCAGCGAATTTCTATTTAACCACCTGCTATCACGAGAGACCTCAGGGCTGCATGTTTTGAGCCCAGTACTGATCCTGAAAAGCGTTTCCAACCCCTCTTACAAGTAAAACTAGCTAAAATGTGCCTGGCTGCTATTCACTGAAAAGCTCATTCTGTGTACATTTTTGGCATACGTTTGCTCCTACCGGGTCAGCTGAGAGGCGAATTTCTATTTAACCACTTGCTTTCATGAGAGACCTCAGGGCTGCATGTTTTGAGCCCAGTACTGAGCCTGAAAAGCATTTCCAACCCCACTTACAAGTAAAACTAGCTAAAATGTGCCTGGCTGCTATTCACTAAAAAGCTCATTCTGTGTACATTTTTGGCATACGTTTGCTCCTACCGGGTCAGCTGAGCAGCGAATTTCTATTTAACCACTTGCTTTCATGAGAGACCTCAGGGCTGCATGTTTTGAGCCCAGTACTGATCCTGAAAAGCGTTTCCAACCCCATTTACAAGTAAAACTAGCTAAAATGTGCCTGGCTGCTATTCACTGAAAAGCTCATTCTGTGTACATTTTTGGCATACGTTTGCTCCTACCTGGTCAGCTGAGCAGCGAATTTCGATTTAACCACCTGCTTTCATGAGAGACCTCAGGGCTGCATGTTTTGAGCCCAGTACTGAGCCTGAAAAGCATTTCCAACCCCACTTACAAGTAAAACTAGCTAAAATGTACCTGGCTTCTCTTCACTGAAAAGCTCATTCTGAGTACATTTTTAGCATACGTTTGCTCCTGCCGGGTCAGCTGAGCAGCGAATTTCTATTTAACCACCTGCTATCATGAGAGACCTCAGGGCTGCATGTTTTGAGCCCAGTACTGATCCTGAAAAGCGTTTCCAACCCCATTTACAAGTAAAACTAGCTAAAATGTGCCTGGCTGCTATTCACTGAAAAGCTCATTCTGTGTACATTTTTGGCATACGTTTGCTCCTACCTGGTCAGCTGAGCAGCGAATTTCTATTTAACCACCTGCTTTCATGAGAGACCTCAGGGCTGCATGTTTTGAGCCCAGTACTGAGCCTGAAAAGCATTTCCAACCCCACTTACAAGTAAAACTAGCTAAAATGTACCTGGCTTCTCTTCACTGAAAGGCTCATTCTGAGTACATTTTTAGCATACGTTTGCTCCTTCCGGGTCAGCTGAGCAGCGAATTTCTATTTAACCACCTGCTTTCATGAGAGACCTCAGGGCTGCATGTTTTGAGCCCAGTACTGAGCCTGAAAAGCGTTTCCAACCCCACTTACAAGTAAAACTAGCTAAAATGTGCCTGGCTTCTCTTCACTGAAAAGCTCATTCCGAGTACATTTTTAGCATACGTTTGCTCCTGCCGGGTCAGCTGAGCAGCGAATTTCTATTTAACCACCTGCTTTCATGAGAGACCTCAGGGCTGCATGTTTTGAGCCCAGTACTGATCCTGAAAAGCGTTTCCAACCCCACTTACAAGTAAAACTAGCTAAAATGTGCCTGGCTGCTTTTCACTGAAAAGCTCATTCTGTGTACATTTTTGGCATACGTTTGCTCCTGCCGGGTCAGCTGAGCAGCGAATTTCCATTTAACCACCTGCTATCATGAGAGACCTCAGGGCTGCATGTTTTGAGCCCAGCACTGATCCTGCAAAGCGTTTCCAACCCCACTTACAAGTAAAACTAGCTAAAATGTGCCTGGCTTCTCTTCACTGAAAAGCTCATTCTGAGTACATTTTTAGCATACGTTTGCTCCTGCCGGGTCAGCTGAGCAGCGAATTTCTATTTAACCACCTGCTATCATGAGAGACCTCAGGGCTGCATGTTTTGAGCCCAGTACTGATCCTGAACAGCGTTTCCAACCCCATTTACAAGTAAAACTACCTAAAATGTGCCTGGCTTCTCTTCACTGAAAAGCTCAATCTGTGTACATTTTTAGCATACGTTTGCTCCTACCTGGTCAGCTGAGCAGCGAATTTCTATTTAACCACCTGCTTTCATGAGAGACCTCAGGGCTGCATGTTTTGAGCCCAGTACTGATCCTGAAAAGCGTTTCCAACCCCACTTACAAGTAAAACTAGCTAAAATGTGCCTGGCTGCTATTCACTGAAAAGCTCATTCTCTGTACATTTTTGGCATATGTTTCCTCCTACCGGGTCAGCTGAGCAGAGAATTTCTAATAAACCACTTGCTTTCATGAGAGACCTCAGAGCTGCATGTTTTGAGCCCAGTACTGAGCCTGAAAAGCATTTCCAACCCCACTTACAAGTAAAACTAGCTAAAATGTGCCTGGCTTCTCTTCACTGAAAAGCTCATTCTGAGTACATTTTTAGCATACGTTTGCTCCTGCCGGGTCAGCTGAGCCGCGAATTTCTATTTAACCACCTGCTTTCATGAGAGACCTCAGGGCTGCATGTTTTGAGCCCAGTACTGATCCTGAAAAGCGTTTCCAACCCCTCTTACAAGTAAAACTAGCTAAAATGTGCCGGGCTGCTATTCACTGAAAAGCTCATTCTGTGTACATTTTTGGCATACGTTTGCTCCTACCGGGTCAGCTGAGCAGCGAATTTTTATTTAACCACCTGCTTTCATGAGAGACCTCAGGGCTGCATGTTTTGAGCCCAGTACTGAGCCTGAAAAGCGTTTCCAACCCCACTTACAAGTAAAACTAGCTAAAATGTGCCTGGCTTCTCTTCACTGAAAAGCTCATTCTGAGTACATTTTTAGCATACGTTTGCTCCTGCCGGGTCAGCTGAGCAGCGAATTTCTATTTAACCACCTGCTATCATGAGAGACCTCAGGGCTGCATGTTTTGAGCCCAGTACTGATCCTGAACAGCGTTTCCAACCCCATTTACAAGTAAAACTACCTAAAATGTGCCTGGCTGCTATTCACTGAAAAGCTCATTCTGTGTACATTTTTAGCATACGTTTGCTCCTACCTGGTCAGCTGAGCAGCGAATTTCTATTTAACCACCTGCTTTCATGAGAGACCTCAGGGCTGCATGTTTTGAGCCCAGTACTGAGCCTGAAAAGCATTTCCAACCCCACTTACAAGTAAAACTAGCTAAAATGTGCCTGGCTTCTCTTCACTGAAAAGCTCATTCTGAGTACATTTTTAGCATACGTTTGCTCCTGCCGGGTCAGCTGAGCAGCGAATTTCTATTTAACCACCTGCTATCATGAGAGACCTCAGGGCTGCATGTTTTGAGCCCAGTACTGATCCTGAAAAGCGTTTCCAACCCCACTTACAAGTAAAACTAGCTAAAATGTGCTGGCTGCTATTCACTGAAAAGCTCATTCTCTGTACATTTTTGGCATATGTTTCCTCCTACCGGGTCAGCTGAGCAGAGAATTTCTATTTAACCACCTGCTTTCATGAGAGACCTCAGAGCTGCATGTTTTGAGCCCAGTACTGAGCCTGAAAAGCATTTCCAACCCCACTTACAAGTAAAACTAGCTAAAATGTGCCTGGCTTCTCTTCACTGAAAAGCTCATTCTGAGTACATTTTTAGCATACGTTTGCTCCTGCCGGGTCAGCTGAGCAGCGAATTTCTATTTAATCACCTGCTATCATGAGAGACCTCAGGGCTGCATGTTTTGAGCCCAGTACTGAGCCTGAAAAGCATTTCCAACCCCACTTACAAGGAAAACTAGCTAAAATGTGCCTGGCTTCTCTTCACTGAAAAGCTCATTCTGAGTACATTTTAAGCATACGTTTGCTCCTGCCGGGTCAGCTGAGCAGCGAATTTCCATTTAACCACCTGCTATCATGAGAGACCTCAGGGCTGCATGTTTTGAGCCCAGCACTGATCCTGAAAAGCGTTTCCAACCCCACTTACAAGTAAAACTAGCTAAAATGTGCCTGGCTTCTCTTCACTGAAAAGCTCATTCTGAGTACATTTTTAGCATACGTTTGCTCCTGCCGGGTCAGCTGAGCAGCGAATTTCTATTTAACCACCTGCTATCATGAGAGACCTCAGGGCTGCATGTTTTGAGCCCAGTACTGATCCTGAACAGCGTTTCCAACCCCATTTACAAGTAAAACTACCTAAAATGTGCCTGGCTGCTATTCACTGAAAAGCTCATTCTGTGTACATTTTTAGCATACGTTTGCTCCTACCTGGTCAGCTGAGCAGCGAATTTCTATTTAACAACCTGCTTTCATGAGAGACCTCAGGGCTGCATGTTTTGAGCCCAGTACTGAGCCTGAAAAGCATTTCCAACCCCACTTACAAGTAAAACTAGCTAAAATGTGCCTGGCTTCTCTTCACTGAAAAGCTCATTCTGAGTACATTTTAAGCATACGTTTGCTCCTGCCGGGTCAGCTGAGCAGCGAATTTCCATTTAACCACCTGCTATCATGAGAGACCTCAAGGGCTGCATGTTTTGAGCCCAGTACTGATCCTGAAAAGCGTTTCCAACCCCACTTACAAGTAAAACTAGCTAAAATGTGCCTGGCTTCTCTTCACTGAAAAGCTCATTCTGAGTACATTTTTAGCATACGTTTGCTCCTGCCGGGTCAGCTGAGCAGCGAATTTCTATTTAACCACCTGCTATCATGAGAGACCTCAGGGCTGCATGTTTTGAGCCCAGCACTGATCCTGAAAAGCGTTTCCAACCCCATTTACAAGTAAAACTAGCTAAAATGTGCCTGGCTGCTATTCACTGAAAAGCTCATTCTATGTACATTTTTGGCATACGTTTGCTCCTACCTGGTCAGCTGAGCAGCGAATTTCTATTTAACCACCTGCTTTCATGAGAGACCTCAGGGCTGCATGTTTTGAGCCCAGTACTGAGCCTGAAAAGCATTTCCAACCCCACTTACAAGCAAAACTAGCTAAAATGTGCCTGGCTTCTCTTCACTGAAAAGCTCATTCTGAGTACATTTGTAGCATACGTTTGCTCCTTCCGGGTCAGCTGAGCAGCGAATTTCTATTTAACCACCTGCTATCACGAGAGACCTCAGGGCTGCATGTTTTGAGCCCAGTACTGATCCTGAAAAGCGTTTCCAACCCCTCTTACAAGTAAAACTAGCTAAAATGTGCCTGGCTGCTATTCACTGAAAAGCTCATTCTGTGTACATTTTTGGCATACGTTTGCTCCTACCGGGTCAGCTGAGAGGCGAATTTCTATTTAACCACTTGCTTTCATGAGAGACCTCAGGGCTGCATGTTTTGAGCCCAGTACTGAGCCTGAAAAGCATTTCCAACCCCACTTACAAGTAAAACTAGCTAAAATGTGCCTGGCTGCTATTCACTAAAAAGCTCATTCTGTGTACATTTTTGGCATACGTTTGCTCCTACCGGGTCAGCTGAGCAGCGAATTTCTATTTAACCACTTGCTTTCATGAGAGACCTCAGGGCTGCATGTTTTGAGCCCAGTACTGATCCTGAAAAGCGTTTCCAACCCCATTTACAAGTAAAACTAGCTAAAATGTGCCTGGCTGCTATTCACTGAAAAGCTCATTCTGTGTACATTTTTGGCATACGTTTGCTCCTACCTGGTCAGCTGAGCAGCGAATTTCGATTTAACCACCTGCTTTCATGAGAGACCTCAGGGCTGCATGTTTTGAGCCCAGTACTGAGCCTGAAAAGCATTTCCAACCCCACTTACAAGTAAAACTAGCTAAAATGTACCTGGCTTCTCTTCACTGAAAAGCTCATTCTGAGTACAATTTTAGCATACGTTTGCTCCTGCTGGGTCAGCTGAGCAGCGAATTTCTATTTAACCACCTGCTATCATGAGAGACCTCAGGGCTGCATGTTTTGAGCCCAGTACTGATCCTGAAAAGCGTTTCCAACCCCATTTACAAGTAAAACTAGCTAAAATGTGCCTGGCTGCTATTCACTGAAAAGCTCATTCTGTGTACATTTTTGGCATACGTTTGCTCCTACCTGGTCAGCTGAGCAGCGAATTTCTATTTAACCACCTGCTTTCATGAGAGACCTCAGGGCTGCATGTTTTGAGCCCAGTACTGAGCCTGAAAAGCATTTCCAACCCCACTTACAAGTAAAACTAGCTAAAATGTACCTGGCTTCTCTTCACTGAAAGGCTCATTCTGAGTACATTTTTAGCATACGTTTGCTCCTTCCGGGTCAGCTGAGCAGCGAATTTCTATTTAACCACCTGCTTTCATGAGAGACCTCAGGGCTGCATGTTTTGAGCCCAGTACTGAGCCTGAAAAGCGTTTCCAACCCCACTTACAAGTAAAACTAGCTAAAATGTGCCTGGCTTCTCTTCACTGAAAAGCTCATTCTGAGTACATTTTTAGCATACGTTTGCTCCTGCCGGGTCAGCTGAGCAGCGAATTTCTATTTAACCACCTGCTTTCATGAGAGACCTCAGGGCTGCATGTTTTGAGCCCAGTACTGATCCTGAAAAGCGTTTCCAACCCCACTTACAAGTAAAACTAGCTAAAATGTGCCTGGCTGCTTTTCACTGAAAAGCTCATTCTGTGTACATTTTTGGCATACGTTTGCTCCTGCCGGGTCAGCTGAGCAGCGAATTTCTATTTAACCACCTGCTATCATGAGAGACCTCAGGGCTGCATGTTTTGAGCCCAGTACTGATCCTGAAAAGCGTTTCCAACCCCATTTACAAGTAAAACTAGCTAAAATGTGCCTGGCTGCTATTCACTGAAAAGCTCATTCTGTGTACATTTTTGGCATACGTTTGCTCCTACCTGGTCAGCTGAGCAGCGAATTTCTATTTAACCACCTGCTTTCATGAGAGACCTCAGGGCTGCATGTTTTGAGCCCAGTACTGAGCCTGAAAAGCATTTCCAACCCCACTTACAGTAAAACTAGCTAAAATGTACCTGGCTTCTCTTCACTGAAAGGCTCATTCTGAGTACATTTTTAGCATACGTTTGCTCCTTCCGGGTCAGCTGAGCAGCGAATTTCTATTTAACCACCTGCTTTCATGAGAGACCTCAGGGCTGCATGTTTTGAGCCCAGTACTGAGCCTGAAAAGCGTTTCCAACCCCACTTACAAGTAAAACTAGCTAAAATGTGCCTGGCTTCTCTTCACTGAAAAGCTCATTCTGAGTACATTTTTAGCATACGTTTGCTCCTGCCGGGTCAGCTGAGCAGCGAATTTCTATTTAACCACCTGCTTTCATGAGAGACCTCAGGGCTGCATGTTTTGAGCCCAGTACTGATCCTGAAAAGCGTTTCCAACCCCACTTACAAGTAAAACTAGCTAAAATGTGCCTGGCTGCTTTTCACTGAAAAGCTCATTCTGTGTACATTTTTGGCATACGTTTGCTCCTGCCGGGTCAGCTGAGCAGCGAATTTCTATTTAACCACCTGCTATCATGAGAGACCACAGGGCTGCATGTTTTGAGCCCAGTACTGATCCTGAAAAGCGTTTCCAACCCCATTTACAAGTAAAACTAGCTAAAATGTGCCTGGCTGCTATTCACTGAAAAGCTCATTCTGTGTACATTTTTGGCATACGTTTGCTCCTGCCGGGTCAGCTGAGCAGCGAATTTCTATTTAACCACCTGCTATCATGAGAGACCTCAGGGCTGCATGTTTTGAGCCCTGTACTGAGCCTAAAAAGCATTTCCAACCCCACTTACAAGTAAAACTAGCTAAAATGTGCCTGGCTTCTCTTCACTGAAAAGCTCATTCTGTGTACTTTTTTTGCATACCTTTGCTCCTACCGGGTCAGCTGAGCATCGAATTTCTATTTAACCACCTGCTATCATGAGAGACCTCAGGGCTGCATGTTTTGAGCCCAGTACTGAGCCTGAAAAGCATTTCCAACCCTACTTACAAGTAAAACTAGCTAAAATGTGCCTGGCTTCTCTTCACTGAAAAGCTCATTCTGAGTACATTTTTAGCATACGTTTGCTCCTGCCGGGTCAGCTGAGCAGCGAATTTCTATTTAATCACCTGCTATCATGAGAGACCTCAGGGCTGCATGTTTTGAGCCCAGTACTGAGCCTGAAAAGCATTTCCAACCCCACTTACAAGTAAAACTAGCTAAAATGTGCCTGGCTTCTCTTCACTGAAAAGCTCATTCTGAGTACATTTTAAGCATACGTTTGCTCCTGCCGGGTCAGCTGAGCAGCGAATTTCCATTTAACCACCTGCTATCATGAGAGACCTCAGGGCTGCATGTTTTGAGCCCAGCACTGATCCTGAAAAGCGTTTCCAACCCCACTTACAAGTAAAACTAGCTAAAATGTGCCTGGCTTCTCTTCACTGAAAAGCTCATTCTGAGTACATTTTTAGCATACGTTTGCTCCTGCCGGGTCAGCTGAGCAGCGAATTTCTATTTAACCACCTGCTATCATGAGAGACCTCAGGGCTGCATGTTTTGAGCCCAGTACTGATCCTGAACAGCGTTTCCAACCCCATTTACAAGTAAAACTACCTAAAATGTGCCTGGCTGCTATTCACTGAAAAGCTCATTCTGTGTACATTTTTAGCATACGTTTGCTCCTACCTGGTCAGCTGAGCAGCGAATTTCTATTTAACCACCTGCTTTCATGAGAGACCTCAGGGCTGCATGTTTTGAGCCCAGTACTGAGCCTGAAAAGCATTTCCAACCCCACTTACAAGTAAAACTAGCTAAAATGTGCCTGGCTTCTCTTCACTGAAAAGCTCATTCTGAGTACATTTTTAGCATACGTTTGCTCCTGCCGGGTCAGCTGAGCAGCAAATTTCTATTTAACCACCTGCTATCATGAGAGACCTCAGGGCTGCATGTTTTGAGCCCAGTACTGATCCTGAAAAGCGTTTCCAACCCCACTTACAAGTAAAACTAGCTAAAATGTACCTGGCTGCTATTCACTGAAAAGCTCATTCTCTGTACATTTTTGGCATATGTTTCCTCCTACCGGGTCAGCTGAGCAGAGAATTTCTATTTAACCACCTGCTTTCATGAGAGACCTCAGAGCTGCATGTTTTGAGCCCAGTACTGAGCCTGAAAAGCATTTCCAACCCCACTTACAAGTAAAACTAGCTAAAATGTGCCTGGCTTCTCTTCACTGAAAAGCTCATTCTGAGTACATTTTTAGCATACGTTTGCTCCTGCCGGGTCAGCTGAGCCGCGAATTTCTATTTAACCACCTGCTTTCATGAGAGACCTCAGGGCTGCATGTTTTGAGCCCAGTACTGAGCCTGAAAAGCGTTTCCAACCCCACTTACAAGTAAAACTAGCTAAAATGTGCCTGGCTTCTCTTCACTGAAAAGCTCATTCTGAGTACATTTTTAGCATACGTTTGCTCCTGCCGGGTCAGCTGAGCAGCGAATTTCCATTTAACCACCTGCTATCATGAGAGACCTCAGGGCTGCATGTTTTGAGCCCAGCACTGATCCTGAAAAGCGTTTCCAACCCCACTTACAAGTAAAACTAGCTAAAATGTGCCTGGCTTCTCTTCACTGAAAAGCTCATTCTGAGTACATTTTTAGCATACGTTTACTCCTGCCGGGTCAGCTGAGCAGCGAATTTCTATTTAACCACCTGCTATCATGAGAGACCTCAGGGTGCATGTTTTGAGCCCAGTACTGATCCTGAACAGCGTTTCCAACCCCATTTACAAGTAAAACTAGCTAAAATGTGCCTGGCTGCTATTCACTGAAAAGCTCATTCTGTGTACATTTTTAGCATACGTTTGCTCCTACCTGGTCAGCTGAGCAGCGAATTTCTATTTAACCACCTGCTTTCATGAGAGACCTCAGGGCTGCATGTTTTGAGCCCAGTACTGATCCTGAACAGCGTTTCCAACCCCATTTACAAGTAAAACTACCTAAAATGTGCCTGGCTGCTATTCACTGAAAAGCTCATTCTGTGTACATTTTTAGCATACGTTTGCTCCTACCTGGTCAGCTGAGCAGCGAATTTCTATTTAACCACCTGCTTTCATGAGAGACCTCAGGGCTGCATGTTTTGAGCCCAGTACTGAGCCTGAAAAGCATTTCCAACCCCACTTACAAGTAAAACTAGCTAAAATGTGCCTGGCTTCTCTTCACTGAAAAGCTCATTCTGAGTACATTTTAAGCATACATTTGCTCCTGCCGGGTCAGCTGAGCAGCGAATTTCCATTTAACCACCTGCTATCATGAGAGACCTCAAGGGCTGCATGTTTTGAGCCCAGTACTGATCCTGAAAAGCATTTCCAACCCCACTTACAAGTAAAACTAGCTAAAATGTGCCTGGCTGCTATTCACTAAAAAGCTCATTCTGTGTACATTTTTAGCATACGTTTGCTCCTACCGGGTCAGCTGAGCAGCGAATTTCTATTTAACCACCTGCTATCATGAGAGACCTCAGGGCTGCATGTTTTGAGCCCAGCACTGATCCTGAAAAGCGTTTCCAACCCCATTTACAAGTAAAACTAGCTAAAATGTGCCTGGCTGCTATTCACTGAAAAGCTCATTCTGTGTACATTTTTGGCATACGTTTGCTCCTACCTGGTCAGCTGAGCAGCGAATTTCGATTTAACCACCTGCTTTCATGAGAGACCTCAGGGCTGCATGTTTTGAGCCCAGTACTGAGCCTGAAAAGCATTTCCAACCCCACTTACAAGCAAAACTAGCTAAAATGTACCTGGCTTCTCTTCACTGAAAAGCTCATTCTGAGTACATTTTTAGCATACGTTTGCTCCTTCCGGGTCAGCTGAGCAGCGAATTTCTATTTAACCACCTGCTATCACGAGAGACCTCAGGGCTGCATGTTTTGAGCCCAGTACTGATCCTGAAAAGCGTTTCCAACCCCCCTTACAAGTAAAACTAGCTAAAATGTGCCTGGCTGCTATTCACTGAAAAGCTCATTCTGTGTACATTTTTGGCATACGTTTGCTCCTACCGGGTCAGCTGAGCAGCGAATTTCTATTTAACCACCTGCTTTCATGAGAGACCTTAGGGCGGCATGTTTTGAGCCCAGTACTGAGCCTGAAAAGCATTTCCAACCCCACTTACAAGTAAAACTAGCTAAAATGTGCCTGGCTTCTCTTCACTGAAAAGCTCATTCTGAGTACATTTTAAGCATACGTTTGCTCCTACCTGGTCAGCTGAGCAGCGAATTTCTATTTAACCACCTGCTTTCATGAGAGACCTCAGGGCTGCATGTTTTGAGCCCAGTACTGAGCCTGAAAAGCATTTCCAACCCCACTTACAAGTAAAACTAGCTAAAATGTGCCTGGCTTCTCTTCACTGAAAAGCTCATTCTGAGTACATTTTTAGCATACGTTTGCTCCTGCCGGGTCAGCTGAGCAGCGAATTTCTATTTAACCACCTGCTATCATGAGAGACCTCAGGGCTGCATGTTTTGAGCCCAGTACTGATCCTGAAAAGCGTTTCCAACCCCATTTACAAGTAAAACTAGCTAAAATGTGCCTGGCTGCTATTCACTGAAAAGCTCATTCTGTGTACATTTTTGGCATACGTTTGCTCCTACCTGGTCAGCTGAGCAGCGAATTTCTATTTAACCACCTGCTTTCATGAGAGACCTCAGGGCTGCATGTTTTGAGCCCAGTACTGAGCCTGAAAAGCATTTCCAACCCCACTTACAAGTAAAACTAGCTAAAATGTACCTGGCTTCTCTTCACTGAAAGGCTCATTCTGATACATTTTTAGCATACGTTTGCTCCTTCCGGGTCAGCTGAGCAGCGAATTTCTATTTAACCACCTGCTATCACGAGAGACCTCAGGGCTGCATGTTTTGAGCCCAGTACTGATCCTGAAAAGCGTTTCCAACCCCTCTTACAAGTAAAACTAGCTAAAATGTGCCTGGCTGCTATTCACTGAAAAGCTCATTCTGTGTACATTTTTGGCATACGTTTGCTCCTACCGGGTCAGCTGAGCAGCGAATTTCTATTTAACCACCTGCTTTCATGAGAGACCTCAGGGCTGCATGTTTTGAGCCCAGTACTGAGCCTGAAAAGCGTTTCCAACCCCACTTACAAGTAAAACTAGCTAAAATGTGCCTGGCTTCTCTTCACTGAAAAGCTCATTCTGAGTACATTTTTAGCATACGTTTGCTCCTGCCGGGTCAGCTGAGCAGCGAATTTCTATTTAACCACCTGCTTTCATGAGAGACCTCAGGGCTGCATGTTTTGAGCCCAGTACTGATCCTGAAAAGCGTTTCCAACCCCACTTACAAGTAAAACTAGCTAAAATGTGCCTGGCTGCTTTTCACTGAAAAGCTCATTCTGTGTACATTTTTGGCATACGTTTGCTCCTGCCGGGTCAGCTGAGCAGCGAATTTCTATTTAACCACCTGCTATCATGAGAGACCACAGGGCTGCATGTTTTGAGCCCAGTACTGATCCTGAAAAGCGTTTCCAACCCCATTTACAAGTAAAACTAGCTAAAATGTGCCTGGCTGCTATTCACTGAAAAGCTCATTCTGTGTACATTTTTGGCATACGTTTGCTCCTGCCGGGTCAGCTGAGCAGCGAATTTCTATTTAACCACCTGCTATCATGAGAGACCTCAGGGCTGCATGTTTTGAGCCCTGTACTGAGCCTAAAAAGCATTTCCAACCCCACTTACAAGTAAAACTAGCTAAAATGTGCCTGGCTTCTCTTCACTGAAAAGCTCATTCTGTGTACTTTTTTTGCATACCTTTGCTCCTACCGGGTCAGCTGAGCATCGAATTTCTATTTAACCACCTGCTATCATGAGAGACCTCAGGGCTGCATGTTTTGAGCCCAGTACTGAGCCTGAAAAGCATTTCCAACCCTACTTACAAGTAAAACTAGCTAAAATGTGCCTGGCTTCTCTTCACTGAAAAGCTCATTCTGAGTACATTTTTAGCATACGTTTGCTCCTGCCGGGTCAGCTGAGCAGCGAATTTCTATTTAATCACCTGCTATCATGAGAGACCTCAGGGCTGCATGTTTTGAGCCCAGTACTGAGCCTGAAAAGCATTTCCAACCCCACTTACAAGTAAAACTAGCTAAAATGTGCCTGGCTTCTCTTCACTGAAAAGCTCATTCTGAGTACATTTTAAGCATACGTTTGCTCCTGCCGGGTCAGCTGAGCAGCGAATTTCCATTTAACCACCTGCTATCATGAGAGACCTCAGGGCTGCATGTTTTGAGCCCAGCACTGATCCTGAAAAGCGTTTCCAACCCCACTTACAAGTAAAACTAGCTAAAATGTGCCTGGCTTCTCTTCACTGAAAAGCTCATTCTGAGTACATTTTTAGCATACGTTTGCTCCTGCCGGGTCAGCTGAGCAGCGAATTTCTATTTAACCACCTGCTATCATGAGAGACCTCAGGGCTGCATGTTTTGAGCCCAGTACTGATCCTGAACAGCGTTTCCAACCCCACTTACAAGTAAAACTAGCTAAAATGTGCCTGGCTGCTATTCACTGAAAAGCTCATTCTCTGTACATTTTTGGCATATGTTTCCTCCTACCGGGTCAGCTGAGCAGAGAATTTCTATTTAACCACCTGCTTTCATGAGAGACCTCAGAGCTGCATGTTTTGAGCCCAGTACTGAGCCTGAAAAGCATTTCCAACCCCACTTACAAGTAAAACTAGCTAAAATGTGCCTGGCTTCTCTTCACTGAAAAGCTCATTCTGAGTACATTTTTAGCATACGTTTGCTCCTGCCGGGTCAGCTGAGCCGCGAATTTCTATTTAACCACCTGCTTTCATGAGAGACCTCAGGGCTGCATGTTTTGAGCCCAGTACTGATCCTGAAAAGCGTTTCCAACCCCTCTTACAAGTAAAACTAGCTAAAATGTGCCTGGCTGCTATTCACTGAAAAGCTCATTCTGTGTACATTTTTGGCATACGTTTGCTCCTACCGGGTCAGCTGAGCAGCGAATTTCTATTTAACCACCTGCTTTCATGAGAGACCTCAGGGCTGCATGTTTTGAGCCCAGTACTGAGCCTGAAAAGCGTTTCCAACCACACTTACAAGTAAAACTAGCTAAAATGTGCCTGGCTTCTCTTCACTGAAAAGCTCATTCTGAGTACATTTTTAGCATACGTTTGCTCCTGCCGGGTCAGCTGAGCAGCAAATTTCTATTTAACCACCTGCTTTCATGAGAGACCTCAGGGCTGCATGTTTTGAGCCCAGTACTGATCCTGAAAAGCGTTTCCAACCCCACTTACAAGTAAAACTAGCTAAAATGTGCCTGGCTGCTTTTCACTGAAAAGCTCATTCTGTGTACATTTTTGGCATACGTTTGCTCCTGCCGGGTCAGCTGAGCAGCGAATTTCTATTTAACCACCTGCTATCATGAGAGACCACAGGGCTGCATGTTTTGAGCCCAGTACTGATCCTGAAAAGCGTTTCCAACCCCATTTACAAGTAAAACTAGCTAAAATGTGCCTGGCTGCTATTCACTGAAAAGCTCATTCTGTGTACATTTTTGGCATACGTTTGCTCCTGCCGGGTCAGCTGAGCAGCGAATTTCTATTTAACCACCTGCTATCATGAGAGACCTCAGGGCTGCATGTTTTGAGCCCTGTACTGAGCCTAAAAAGCATTTCCAACCCCACTTACAAGTAAAACTAGCTAAAATGTACCTGGCTTCTCTTCACTGAAAAGCTCATTCTGTGTACTTTTTTTGCATACCTTTGCTCCTACCGGGTCAGCTGAGCAGCGAATTTCGATTTAACCACCTGCTTTCATGAGAGACCTCAGGGCTGCATGTTTTGAGCCCAGTACTGAGCCTGAAAAGCATTTCCAACCCCACTTACAAGTAAAACTAGCTAAAATGTACCTGGCTTCTCTTCACTGAAAAGCTCATTCTGAGTACATTTTTAGCATACCTTTGCTCCTTCCGGGTCAGCTGTGCCACGAATTTCTATTTAACCACCTGCTATCACGAGAGACCTCAGGGCTGCATGTTTTGAGCCCAGTACTGATCATGAAAAGCGTTTCCAACCCCTCTTACAAGTAAAACTAGCTAAAATGTGCCTGGCTGCTATTCACTGAAAAGCTCATTCTGTGTACATTTTTGGCATACGTTTGCTCCTACCGGGTCAGCTGAGCAGCGAATTTCTATTTAACCACCTGCTTTCATGAGAGACCTCAGGGCTGCATGTTTTGAGCCCAGTACTGAGCCTGAAAAGCATTTCCAACCCCACTTACAAGTAAAACTAGCTAAAATGTGCCTGGCTTCTCTTCACTGAAAAGCTCATTCTGAGTACATTTTAAGCATACGTTTGCTCCTACCTGGTCAGCTGAGCAGCAAATTTCTATTTAACCACCTGCTTTCATGAGAGACCTCAGGGCTGCATGTTTTGAGCCCAGTACTGAGCCTGAAAAGCATTTCCAACCCCACTTACAAGTAAAACTAGCTAAAATGTGCCTGGCTTCTCTTCACTGAAAAGCTCATTCTGAGTACATTTTTAGCATACGTTTGCTCCTGCCGGGTCAGCTGAGCAGCGAATTTCTATTTAACCACCTGCTATCATGAGAGACCTCAGGGCTGCATGTTTTGAGCCCAGTACTGATCCTGAAAAGCGTTTCCAACCCCATTTACAAGTAAAACTAGCTAAAATGTGCCTGTCTGCTATTCACTGAAAAGCTCATTCTGTGTACATTTTTGGCATACGTTTGCTCCTACCTGGTCAGCTGAGCAGCGAATTTCTATTTAACCACCTGCTTTCATGAGAGACCTCAGGGCTGCATGTTTTGAGCCCAGTACTGAGCCTGAAAAGCATTTCCAACCCCACTTACAAGTAAAACTAGCTAAAATGTACCTGGCTTCTCTTCACTGAAAGGCTCATTCTGAGTACATTTTTAGCATACGTTTGCTCCTTCCGGGTCAGCTGAGCAGCGAATCTCTATTTAACCACCTGCTATCACGAGAGACCTCAGGGCTGCATGTTTTGAGCCCAGTACTGATCCTGAAAAGCGTTTCCAACCCCTCTTACAAGTAAAACTAGCTAAAATGTGCCTGGCTGCTATTCACTGAAAAGCTCATTCTGTGTACATTTTTGGCATACGTTTGCTCCTACCGGGTCAGCTGAGCAGCGAATTTCTATTTAACCACCTGCTTTCATGAGAGACCTCAGGGCTGCATGTTTTGAGCTCAGTACTGAGCCTGAAAAGCGTTTCCAACCCCACTTACAAGTAAAACTAGCTAAAATGTGCCTGGCTTCTCTTCACTGAAAAGCTCATTCTGAGTACATTTTTAGCATACGTTTGCTCCTGCCGGGTCAGCTGAGCAGCGAATTTCTATTTAACCACCTGCTTTCATGAGAGACCTCAGGGCTGCATGTTTTGAGCCCAGTACTGATCCTGAAAAGCGTTTCCAACCCCACTTACAAGTAAAACTAGCTAAAATGTGCCTGGCTGCTTTTCACTGAAAAGCTCATTCTGTGTACATTTTTGGCATACGTTTGCTCCTGCCGGGTCAGCTGAGCAGCGAATTTCTATTTAACCACCTGCTATCATGAGAGACCACAGGGCTGCATGTTTTGAGCCCAGTACTGATCCTGAAAAGCGTTTCCAACCCCATTTACAAGTAAAACTAGCTAAAATGTGCCTGGCTGCTATTCACTGAAAAGCTCATTCTGTGTACATTTTTGGCATACGTTTGCTCCTGCCGGGTCAGCTGAGCAGCGAATTTCTATTTAACCACCTGCTATCATGAGAGACCTCAGGGCTGCATGTTTTGAGCCCTGTACTGAGCCTAAAAAGCATTTCCAACCCCACTTACAAGTAAAACTAGCTAAAATGTGCCTGGCTTCTCTTCACTGAAAAGCTCATTCTGTGTACTTTTTTTGCATACCTTTACTCCTACCGGGTCAGCTGAGCATCGAATTTCTATTTAACCACCTGCTATCATGAGAGACCTCAGGGCTGCATGTTTTGAGCCCAGTACTGAGCCTGAAAAGCATTTCCAACCCTACTTACAAGTAAAACTAGCTAAAATGTGCCTGGCTTCTCTTCACTGAAAAGCTCATTCTGAGTACATTTTTAGCATACGTTTGCTCCTGCCGGGTCAGCTGAGCAGCGAATTTCTATTTAATCACCTGCTATCATGAGAGACCTCAGGGCTGCATGTTTTGAGCCCAGTACTGAGCCTGAAAAGCATTTCCAACCCCACTTACAAGTAAAACTAGCTAAAATGTGCCTGGCTTCTCTTCACTGAAAAGCTCATTCTGAGTACATTTTAAGCATACGTTTGCTCCTGCCGGGTCAGCTGAGCAGCGAATTTCCATTTAACCACCTGCTATCATGAGAGACCTCAGGGCTGCATGTTTTGAGCCCAGCACTGATCCTGAAAAGCGTTTCCAACCCCACTTACAAGTAAAACTAGCTAAAATGTGCCTGGCTGCTATTCACTGAAAAGCTCATTCTGTGTACATTTTTAGCATACGTTTGCTCCTACCTGGTCAGCTGAGCAGCGAATTTCTATTTAACCACCTGCTTTCATGAGAGACCTCAGGGCTGCATGTTTTGAGCTCAGTACTGAGCCTGAAAAGCATTTCCAACCCCACTTACAAGTAAAACTAGCTAAAATGTGCCTGGCTTCTCTTCACTGAAAAGCTCATTCTGAGTACATTTTTAGCATACGTTTGCTCCTGCCAGGTCAGCTGAGCAGCGAATTTCTATTTAACCACCTGCTATCATGAGAGACCTCAGGGCTGCATGTTTTGAGCCCAGTACTGATCCTGAAAAGCGTTTCCAACCCCACTTACAAGTAAAACTAGCTAAAATGTGCCTGGCTGCTATTCACTGAAAAGCTCATTCTCTGTACATTTTTGGCATATGTTTCCTCCTACCGGGTCAGCTGAGCAGAGAATTTCTATTTAACCACCTGCTTTCATGAGAGACCTCAGGGCTGCATGTTTTGAGCCCAGTACTGATCCTGAAAAGCGTTTCCAACCCCTCTTACAAGTAAAACTAGCTAAAATGTGCCTGGCTGCTATTCACTGAAAAGCTCATTCTGTGTACATTTTTGGCATACGTTTGCTCCTACCGGGTCAGCTGAGCAGCGAATTTCTATTTAACCACCTGCTTTCATGAGAGACCTCAGGGCTGCATGTTTTGAGCCCAGTACTGAGCCTGAAAAGCGTTTCCAACCCCACTTACAAGTAAAACTAGCTAAAATGTGCCTGGCTTCTCTTCACTGAAAAGCTCATTCTGAGTACATTTTTAGCATACGTTTGCTCCTGCCGGGTCAGCTGAGCAGCGAATTTCTATTTAACCACCTGCTTTCATGAGAGACCTCAGGGCTGCATGTTTTGAGCCCAGTACTGATCCTGAAAAGCGTTTCCAACCCCACTTACAAGTAAAACTAGCTAAAATGTGCCTGGCTGCTTTTCACTGAAAAGCTCATTCTGTGTACATTTTTGGCATACGTTTGCTCCTGCCGGGTCAGCTGAGCAGCGAATTTCTATTTAACCACCTGCTATCATGAGAGACCACAGGGCTGCATGTTTTGAGCCCAGTACTGATCCTGAAAAGCGTTTCCAACCCCATTTACAAGTAAAACTAGCTAAAATGTGCCTGGCTGCTATTCACTGAAAAGCTCATTCTGTGTACATTTTTGGCATACGTTTGCTCCTGCCGGGTCAGCTGAGCAGCGAATTTCTATTTAACCACCTGCTATCATGAGAGACCTCAGGGCTGCATGTTTTGAGCCCTGTACTGAGCCTAAAAAGCATTTCCAACCCCACTTACAAGTAAAACTAGCTAAAATGTGCCTGGCTTCTCTTCACTGAAAAGCTCATTCTGTGTACTTTTTTTGCATACCTTTGCTCCTATCGGGTCAGCTGAGCATCGAATTTCTATTTAACCACCTGCTATCATGAGAGACCTCAGGGCTGCATGTTTTGAGCCCAGTACTGAGCCTGAAAAGCATTTCCAACCCTACTTACAAGTAAAACTAGCTAAAATGTGCCTGGCTTCTCTTCACTGAAAAGCTCATTCTGAGTACATTTTTAGCATACGTTTGCTCCTGCCGGGTCAGCTGAGCAGCGAATTTCTATTTAATCACCTGCTATCATGAGAGACCTCAGGGCTGCATGTTTTGAGCCCAGTACTGAGCCTGAAAAGCATTTCCAACCCCACTTACAAGTAAAACTAGCTAAAATGTGCCTGGCTTCTCTTCACTGAAAAGCTCATTCTGAGTACATTTTAAGCATACGTTTGCTCCTGCCGGGTCAGCTGAGCAGCGAATTTCCATTTAACCACCTGCTATCATGAGAGACCTCAGGGCTGCATGTTTTGAGCCCAGCACTGATCCTGAAAAGCGTTTCCAACCCCACTTACAAGTAAAACTAGCTAAAATGTGCCTGGCTTCTCTTCACTGAAAAGCTCATTCTGAGTACATTTTTAGCATACGTTTGCTCCTGCCGGGTCAGCTGAGCAGCGAATTTCTATTTAACCACCTGCTATCATGAGAGACCTCAGGGCTGCATGTTTTGAGCCCAGTACTGATCCTGAACAGCGTTTCCAACCCCATTTACAAGTAAAACTACCTAAAATGTGCCTGGCTGCTATTCACTGAAAAGCTCATTCTGTGTACATTTTTAGCATACGTTTGCTCCTACCTGGTCAGCTGAGCAGCGAATTTCTATTTAACCACCTGCTTTCATGAGAGACCTCAGGGCTGCATGTTTTGAGCCCAGTACTGAGCCTGAAAAGCATTTCCAACCCCACTTACAAGTAAAACTAGCTAAAATGTGCCTGGCTTCTCTTCACTGAAAAGCTCATTCTGAGTACATTTTAAGCATACGTTTGCTCCTGCCGGGTCAGCTGAGCAGCGAATTTCCATTTAACCACCTGCTATCATGAGAGACCTCAGGGCTGCATGTTTTGAGCCCAGCACTGATCCTGAAAAGCGTTTCCAACCCCATTTACAAGTAAAACTAGCTAAAATGTGCCTGGCTGCTATTCACTGAAAAGCTCATTCTGTGTACATTTTTGGCATACGTTTGCTCCTACCTGGTCAGCTGAGCAGCGAATTTCTATTTAACCACCTGCTTTCATGAGAGACCTCAGGGCTGCATGTTTTGAGCCCAGTACTGAGCCTGAAAAGCATTTCCAACCCCACTTACAAGCAAAACTAGCTAAAATGTGCCTGGCTTCTCTTCACTGAAAAGCTCATTCTGAGTACATTTTTAGCATATGTTTGCTCCTTCCGGGTCAGCTGAGCAGCGAATTTCTATTTAACCACCTGCTATCACGAGAGACCTCAGGGCTGCATGTTTTGAGCCCAGTACTGATCCTGAAAAGCGTTTCCAACCCCTCTTACAAGTAAAACTAGCTAAAATGTGCCTGGCTGCTATTCACTGAAAAGCTCATTCTGTGTACATTTTTGGCATACGTTTGCTCCTACCGGGTCAGCTGAGCAGCAAATTTCTATTTAACCACTTGCTTTCATGAGAGACCTCAGGGCTGCATGTTTTGAGCCCAGTACTGAGCCTGAAAAGCATTTCCAACCCCACTTACAAGTAAAACTAGCTAAAATGTGCCTGGCTGCTATTCACTAAAAAGCTCATTCTGTGTACATTTTTGGCATACGTTTGCTCCTACCGGGTCAGCTGAGCAGCGAATTTCTATTTAACCACTTGCTTTCATGAGAGACCTCAGGGCTGCATGTTTTGAGCCCAGTACTGATCCTGAAAAGCGTTTCCAACCCCATTTACAAGTAAAACTAGCTAAAATGTGCCTGGCTGCTATTCACTGAAAAGCCCATTCTGTGTACATTTTTGGCATACGTTTGCTCCTACCTGGTCAGCTGAGCAGCGAATTTCGATTTAACCACCTGCTTTCATGAGAGACCTCAGGGCTGCATGTTTTGAGCCCAGTACTGAGCCTGAAAAGCATTTCCAACCCCACTTACAAGTAAAACTAGCTAAAATGTACCTGGCTTCTCTTCACTGAAAAGCTCATTCTGAGTACATTTTTAGCATACGTTTGCTCCTTCCGGGTCAGCTGTGCCACGAATTTCTATTTAACCACCTGCTATCACGAGAGACCTCAGGGCTGCATGTTTTGAGCCCAGTACTGATCCTGAAAAGCGTTTCCAACCCCTCTTACAAGTAAAACTAGCTAAAATGTGCCTGGCTGCTATTCACTGAAAAGCTCATTCTGTGTACATTTTTGGCATACGTTTGCTCCTACCGGGTCAGCTGAGCAGCGAATTTCTATTTAACCACCTGCTTTCATGAGAGACCTCAGGGCTGCATGTTTTGAGCCCAGTACTGAGCCTGGAAAGCATTTCCAACCCCACTTACAAGTAAAACTAGCTAAAATGTGCCTGGCTTCTCTTCACTGAAAAGCTCATTCTGAGTACATTTTAAGCATACGTTTGCTCCTACCTGGTCAGCTGAGCAGCGAATTTCTATTTAACCACCTGCTTTCATGAGAGACCTCAGGGCTGCATGTTTTGAGCCCAGTACTGAGCCTGAAAAGCATTTCCAACCCCACTTACAAGTAAAACTAGCTAAAATGTGCCTGGCTTCTCTTCACTGAAAAGCTCATTCTGAGTACATTTTTAGCATACGTTTGCTCCTGCCGGGTCAGCTGAGCAGCGAATTTCTATTTAACCACCTGCTATCATGAGAGACCTCAGGGCTGCATGTTTTGAGCCCAGTACTGATCCTGAAAAGCGTTTCCAACCCCACTTACAAGTAAAACTAGCTAAAATGTGCCTGGCTGCTATTCACTGAAAAGCTCATTCTGTGTACATTTTTGGCATACCTTTGCTCCTACCGGGTCAGCTGAGCAGCGATTTCTATTTAACCACCTGCTTCATGAGAGACCTCAGGGCTGCATGTTTTGAGCCCAGTACTTAGCCTGAAAAGCATTTCCAACCCCACTTACAAGTAAAACTAGCTAAAATGTGCCTGGCTTCTCTTCACTGAAAAGCTCATTCTGAGTACATTTTTAGCATACGTTTGCTCCTGCCGGGTCAGTTGAGCAGCGAATTTCTATTTAACCACCTGCTTTCATGAGAGACCTCAGGGATGCATTTTTTGAGCCCAGCACTGAGCCTGAAAAGCGTTTCCAACCCCACTTACAAGTAAAACTAGCTAAAATGTGCCTGGCTTCTCTTCACTGAAAAGCTCATTCTGAGTACATTTAGCATACGTTTGCTCCTGCCGGGTCAGCTGAGCAGCGAATTTCTATTTAACCACCTGCTTTCATGAGAGACCTCAGGGCTGCATGTTTTGAGCCCAGTACTGATCCTGAAAAGCCTTTCCAACCCCACTTACAAGTAAAACTAGCTAAAATGTGCCTGGCTTCTCTTCACTGAAAAGCTCATTCTGAGTACATTTTTAGCATACGTTTGCTCCTGCCGGGTCAGCTGAGCAGCGAATTTCTATTTAATCACCTGCTATCATGAGAGACCTCAGGGCTGCATGTTATGAGCCCAGTACTGATCCTGAAAAGCGTTTCCAACCCCACTTACAAGTAAAACTAGCTAAAATGTGCCTGGCTGCTTTTCACTGAAAAGCTCATTCTGTGTACATTTTTGGCATACGTTTGCTCCTGCCGGGTCAGCTGAGCAGCGAATTTCTATTTAACCACCTGCTATCATGAGAGACCACAGGGCTGCATGTTTTGAGCCCAGTACTGATCCTGAAAAGCGTTTCCAACCCCATTTACAAGTAAAACTAGCTAAAATGTGCCTGGCTGCTATTCACTGAAAAGCTCATTCTGTGTACATTTTTGGCATACGTTTGCTCCTGCCGGGTCAGCTGAGCAGCGAATTTCTATTTAACCACCTGCTATCATGAGAGACCTCAGGGCTGCATGTTTTGAGCCCTGTACTGAGCCTGAAAAGCATTTCCAACCCCACTTACAAGTAAAACTAGCTAAAATGTACCTGGCTTCTCTTCACTGAAAAGCTCATTCTGAGTACATTTTTAGCATACGTTTGCTCCTTCCGGGTCAGCTGTGCCACGAATTTCTATTTAACCACCTGCTATCACGAGAGACCTCAGGGCTGCATGTTTTGAGCCCAGTACTGATCCTGAAAAGCGTTTCCAACCCCTCTTACAAGTAAAACTAGCTAAAATGTGCCTGGCTGCTATTCACTGAAAAGCTCATTCTGTGTACATTTTTGGCATACGTTTGCTCCTACCGGGTCAGCTGAGCAGCGAATTTCTATTTAACCACCTGCTTTCATGAGAGACCTCAGGGCTGCATGTTTTGAGCCCAGTACTGAGCCTGAAAAGCATTTCCAACCCCACTTACAAGTAAAACTAGCTAAAATGTGCCTGGCTTCTCTTCACTGAAAAGCTCATTCTGAGTACATTTTTAGCATACGTTTGCTCCTGCCGGGTCAGCTGAGCAGCGAATTTCTATTTAATCACCTGCTATCATGAGAGACCTCAGGGCTGCATGTTTTGAGCCCAGTACTGATCCTGAAAAGCGTTTCCAACCCCACTTACAAGTAAAACTAGCTAAAATGTGCCTGGCTGCTTTTCACTGAAAAGCTCATTCTGTGTACATTTTTGGCATACGTTTGCTCCTGCCGGGTCAGCTGAGCAGCGAATTTCTATTTAACCACCTGCTATCATGAGAGACCACAGGGCTGCATGTTTTGAGCCCAGTACTGATCCTGAAAAGCGTTTCCAACCCCATTTACAAGTTAAACTAGCTAAAATGTGCCTGGCTGCTATTCACTGAAAAGCTCATTCTGTGTACATTTTTGGCATACGTTTGCTCCTGCCGGGTCAGCTGAGCAGCGAATTTCTATTTAACCACCTGCTTTCATGAGAGACCTCAGGGCTGCATGTTTTGAGCCCAGTACTGAGCCTGAAAAGCATTTCCAACCCCACTTACAAGTAAAACTAGCTAAAATGTGCCTGGCTTCTCTTCACTGAAAAGCTCATTCTGAGTACATTTTAAGCATACGTTTGCTCCTACCTGGTCAGCTGAGCAGCGAATTTCTATTTAACCACCTGCTTTCATGAGAGACCTCAGGGCTGCATGTTTTGAGCCCAGTACTGAGCCTGAAAAGCATTTCCAACCCCACTTACAAGTAAAACTAGCTAAAATGTGCCTGGCTTCTCTTCACTGAAAAGCTCATTCTGAGTACATTTTTAGCATACGTTTGCTCCTGCCGGGTCAGCTGAGCAGCGAATTTCTATTTAACCACCTGCTATCATGAGAGACCTCAGGGCTGCATGTTTTGAGCCCAGTACTGATCCTGAAAAGCGTTTCCAACCCCACTTACAAGTAAAACTAGCTAAAATGTGCCTGGCTGCTATTCACTGAAAAGCTCATTCTGTTTACATTTTTGGCATACCTTTGCTCCTACCGGGTCAGCTGAGCAGCGATTTCTATTTAACCACCTGCTTTCATGAGAGACCTCAGGGCTGCATGTTTTGAGCCCAGTACTTAGCCTGAAAAGCATTTCCAACCCCACTTACAAGTAAAACTAGCTAAAATGTGCCTGGCTTCTCTTCACTGAAAAGCTCATTCTGAGTACATTTTTAGCATACGTTTGCTCCTGCCGGGTCAGTTGAGCAGCGAATTTCTATTTAACCACCTGCTTTCATGAGAGACCTCAGGGATGCATTTTTTGAGCCCAGCACTGAGCCTGAAAAGCGTTTCCAACCCCACTTACAAGTAAAACTAGCTAAAATGTGCCTGGCTTCTCTTCACTGAAAAGCTCATTCTGAGTACATTTAGCATACGTTTGCTCCTGCCGGGTCAGCTGAGCAGCGAATTTCTATTTAACCACCTGCTTTCATGAGAGACCTCAGGGCTGCATGTTTTGAGCCCAGTACTGATCCTGAAAAGCTTTTCCAACCCCACTTACAAGTAAAACTAGCTAAAATGTGCCTGGCTTCTCTTCACTGAAAAGCTCATTCTGAGTACATTTTTAGCATACGTTTGCTCCTGCCGGGTCAGCTGAGCAGCGAATTTCTATTTAATCACCTGCTATCATGAGAGACCTCAGGGCTGCATGTTTTGAGCCCAGTACTGATCCTGAAAAGCGTTTCCAACCCCACTTACAAGTAAAACTAGCTAAAATGTGCCTGGCTGCTTTTCACTGAAAAGCTCATTCTGTGTACATTTTTGGCATACGTTTGCTCCTGCCGGGTCAGCTGAGCAGCGAATTTCTATTTAACCACCTGCTATCATGAGAGACCACAGGGCTGCATGTTTTGAGCCCAGTACTGATCCTGAAAAGCGTTTCCAACCCCATTTACAAGTAAAACTAGCTAAAATGTGCCTGGCTGCTATTCACTGAAAAGCTCATTCTGTGTACATTTTTGGCATACGTTTGCTCCTGCCGGGTCAGCTGAGCAGCGAATTTCTATTTAACCACCTGCTATCATGAGAGACCTCAGGGCTGCATGTTTTGAGCTCTGTACTGAGCCTAAAAAGCATTTCCAACCCCACTTACAAGTAAAACTAGCTAAAATGTGCCTGGCTTCTCTTCACTGAAAAGCTCATTCTGTGTACTTTTTTTGCATACCTTTGCTCCTACCGGGTCAGCTGAGCATCGAATTTCTATTTAACCACCTGCTTTCATGAGAGACCTCAGGGCTGCATGTTTTGAGCCCAGTACTGAGCCTGAAAAGCATTTCCAACCCTACTTACAAGTAAAACTAGCTAAAATGTGCCTGGCTTCTCTTCACTGAAAAGCTCATTCTGAGTACATTTTTAGCATACGTTTGCTCCTGCCGGGTCAGCTGAGCAGCGATTTTCTATTTAATCACCTGCTATCATGATAGACCTCAGGGCTGCATGTTTTGAGCCCAGTACTGAGCCTGAAAAGCATTTCCAACCCCACTTACAAGTAAATCTAGCTAAAATGTGCCTGGCTTCTCTTCACTGAAAAGCTCATTCTGTGTACATTTTTGGCATACGTTTGCTCCTACCTGGTCAGCTGAGCAGCGAATTTCTATTTAACCACCTGCTTTCATGAGAGACCTCAGGGCTGCATGTTTTGAGCCCAGTACTGAGCCTGAAAAGCATTTCCAACCCCACTTACAAGTAAAACTAGCTAAAATGTGCCTGGCTTCTCTTCACTGAAAAGCTCATTCTGAGTACATTTTTAGCATACGTTTGCTCCTGCCGGGTCAGCTGAGCAGCGAATTTCTATTTAACCACCTGCTATCATGAGAGACCTCAGGGCTGCATGTTTTGAGCCCAGTACTGATCCTGAAAAGCGTTTCCAACCCCACTTACAAGTAAAACTAGCTAAAATGTGCCTGGCTGCTATTCACTGAAAAGCTCATTCTCTGTACATTTTTGGCATATGTTTCCTCCTACCGGGTCAGCTGAGCAGAGAATTTCTATTTAACCACCTGCTTTCATGAGAGACCTCAGAGCTGCATGTTTTGAGCCCAGTACTGAGCCTGAAAAGTGTTTCCAACCCAACTTACAAGTAAAACTAGCTAAAATGTGCCTGGCTTCTCTTCACTGAAAGCTCATTCTGAGTACATTTTTAGCATACGTTTGCTCCTGCCGGGTCAGCTGAGCAGCGAATTTCTATTTAACCACCTGCTATCATGAGAGACCTCAGGGCTGCATGTTTTGAGCCCAGTACTGAGCCTGAAAAGCATTTCCAACCCCACTTACAAGTAAATCTAGCTAAAATGTGCCTGGCTTCTCTTCACTGAAAAGCTAATTCTTTTTACATTTTAAGCATACGTTTGCTCCTGCCGGGTCAGCTGAGCAGCGAATTTCTATTTAACCACCTGCTATCATGAGAGACCTCAGGGCTGCATGTTTTGAGCCCAGTACTGATCCTGAAAAGCGTTTCCAACCCCACTTACAAGTAAAACTAGCTAAAATGTGCCTGGCTGCTATTCACTGAAAAGCTCATTCTGTGTACATTTTTGGCATACCTTTGCTCCTACCGGGTCAGCTGAGCAGCGATTTCTATTTAACGACCTGCTTTCATGAGAGACCTCAGGGCTGCATGTTTTGAGCCCAGTACTTAGCCTGAAAAGCATTTCCAACCCCACTTACAAGTAAAACTAGCTAAAATGTGCCTGGCTTCTCTTCACTGAAAAGCTCATTCTGAGTACATTTTTACCATACGTTTGCTCCTGCCGGGTCAGTTGAGCAGCGAATTTCTATTTAACCACCTGCTTTCATGAGAGACCTCAGGGATGCATGTTTTGAGCCCAGCACTGAGCCTGAAAAGCGTTTCCAACCCCACTTACAAGTAAAACTAGCTAAAATGTGCCTGGCTTCTCTTCACTGAAAAGCTCATTCTGAGTACATTTAGCATACGTTTGCTCCTGCCGGGTCAGCTGAGCAGCGAATTTCTATTTAACCACCTGCTTTCATGAGAGACCTCAGGGCTGCATGTTTTGAGCCCAGTACTGATCCTGAAAAGCTTTTCCAAACCCACTTACAAGTAAAACTAGCTAAAATGTGCCTGGCTTCTCTTCACTGAAAAGCTCATTCTGAGTACATTTTTAGCATACGTTTGCTCCTGCCGGGTCAGCTGAGCAGCGAATTTCTATTTAACCACCTGCTATCATGAGAGACCTCAGGGCTGCATGTTTTGAGCCCAGTACTGATCCTGAAAAGCGTTTCCAACCCCACTTACAAGTAAAACTAGCTAAAATGTGCCTCGCTTCTCTTCACTGAAAAGCTCATTCTGAGTACATTTTTAGCATACGTTTGCTCCTGCCGGGTCAGCTGAGCAGCGAATTTCTATTTAACCACCTGCTATCATGAGAGACCTCAGGGCTGCATGTTTTGAGCCCAGTACTGATCCTGAAAAGCGTTTCCAACCCCACTTACAAGTAAAACTAGCTAAAATGTGCCTGGCTGCTATTCACTGAAAAGCTCATTCTCTGTACATTTTTGGCATATGTTTCCTACTACCGGGTCAGCTGAGCAGAGAATTTCTATTTAACCACCTGCTTTCATGGGAGACCTCAGAGCTGCATGTTTTGAGCCCAGTACTGATCCTGAAAAGCGTTTCCAACCCCACTTACAAGTAAAACTAGCTAAAATGTGCCTGGCTGCTATTCACTGAAAAGCTCATTCTGTGTACATTTTTGGCATACCTTTGCTCCTACCGGGTCAGCTGAGCAGTGAATTTCTATTTAACCACCTGCTTTCATGAGAGACCTCAGGGCTGCATGTTTTGAGCCCAGTACTTAGCCTGAAAAGCATTTCCAACCCCACTTACAAGTAAAACTAGCTAAAATGTGCCTGGCTTCTCTTCACTGAAAAGCTCATTCTGAGTACATTTTTAGCATACGTTTGCTCCTGCCGGGTCAGCTGAGCAGCGAATTTCTATTTAATCACCTGCTATCATGGGAGACCTCAGGGCTGCATGTTTTGAGCCCAGTACTGAGCCTGAAAAGCATTTCCAACCCCACTTACAAGTAAAACTAGCTAAAATGTGCCTGGCTTCTCTTCACTGAAAAGCTCATTCTGAGTACATTTTTAGCATACGTTTGCTCCTGCCGGGTCAGCTGAGCAGCGAATTTCTATTTAATCACCTGCTATCATGAGAGACCTCAGGGCTGCATGTTTTGAGCCCAGTACTGATCCTGAAAAGCGTTTCCAACCCCACTTACAAGTAAAACTAGCTAAAATGTGCCTGGCTGCTTTTCACTGAAAAGCTCATTCTGTGTACATTTTTGGCATACGTTTGCTCCTGCCGGGTCAGCTGAGCAGCGAATTTCTATTTAACCACCTGCTATCATGAGAGACCACAGGGCTGCATGTTTTGAGCCCAGTACTGATCCTGAAAAGCGTTTCCAACCCCATTTACAAGTAAAACTAGCTAAAATGTGCCTGGCTGCTATTCACTGAAAAGCTCATTCTGTGTACATTTTTGGCATACGTTTGCTCCTGCCGGGTCAGCTGAGCAGCGAATTTCTATTTAACCACCTGCTATCATGAGAGACCTCAGGGCTGCATGTTTTGAGCCCAGTACTGAGCCTGAAAAGCATTTCCAACCCCACTTACAAGTAAAACTAGCTAAAATGTACCTGGCTTCTCTTCACTGAAAAGCTCATTCTGAGTACATTTTTAGCATACGTTTGCTCCTTCCGGGTCAGCTGAGCCACGAATTTCTATTTAACCACCTGCTATCACGAGAGACCTCAGGGCTGCATGTTTTGAGCCCAGTACTGATCCTGAAAAGCGTTTCCAACCCCTCTTACAAGTAAAACTAGCTAAAATGTGCCTGGCTGCTATTCACTGAAAAGCTCATTCTGTGTACATTTTTGGCATACGTTTCCTCCTACCGGGTCAGCTGAGCAGCGAATTTCTATTTAACCACCTGCTTTCATGAGAGACCTCAGGGCTGCATGTTTTGAGCCCAGTACTGAGCCTGAAAAGCATTTCCAACCCCACTTACAAGTAAAACTAGCTAAAATGTGCCTGGCTTCTCTTCACTGAAAAGCTCATTCTGAGTACATTTTAAGCATACGTTTGCTCCTGCCGGGTCAGCTGAGCAGCGAATTTCCATTTAACCACCTGCTATCATGAGAGACCTCAGGGCTGCATGTTTTGAGCCCAGTACTGATCCTGAAAAGCGTTTCCAACCCCACTTACAAGTAAAACTAGCTAAAATGTGCCTGGCTTCTCTTCACTGAAAAGCTCATTCTGAGTACATTTTTAACATACGTTTGCTCCTGCCGGGTCAGCTGAGCAGCGAATTTCTATTTAACCACCTGCTATCATGAGAGACCTCAGGGCTGCATGTTTTGAGCCCAGCACTGATCCTGAAAAGCGTTTCCAACCCCATTTACAAGTAAAACTAGCTAAAATGTGCCTGGCTGCTATTCACTGAAAAGCTCATTCTGAGTACATTTTTAGCATACGTTTGCTCCTGCCGGGTCAGCTGAGCAGCGAATTTCTATTTAACCACCTGCTTTCATGAGAGACCTCAGGGATGCATGTTTTGAGCCCAGCACTGAGCCTGAAAAGCATTTCCAACCCCACTTACAAGTAAAACTAGCTAAAATGTACCTGGCTTCTCTTCACTGAAAAGCTCATTCTGAGTATATTTTTAGCATACGTTTGCTCCTTCCGGGTCAGCTGAGCAGCGAATTTCTATTTAACCACCTGCTATCACGAGAGACCTCAGGGCTGCATGTTTTGAGCCCAGTACTGATCCTGAAAAGCGTTTCCAACCCCTCTTACAAGTAAAACTAGCTAAAATGTGCCTGGCTGCTATTCACTGAAAAGCTCATTCTGTGTACATTTTTGGCATACGTTTGCTCCTACCGGGTCAGCTGAGCAGCGAATTTCTATTTAACCACCTGCTTTCATGAGAGACCTCAGGGCTGCATGTTTTGAGCCCAGTACTGAGCCTGAAAAGCATTTCCAACCCCACTTACAAGTAAAACTAGCTAAAATGTGCCTGGCTTCTCTTCACTGAAAAGCTCATTCTGAGTACATTTTAAGCATACGTTTGCTCCTGCCGGGTCAGCTGAGCAGCGAATTTCCATTTAACCACCTGCTATCATGAAAGACCTCAAGGGCTGCATGTTTTGAGCCCAGTACTGATCCTGAAAAGCGTTTCCAACCCCACTTACAAGTAAAACTAGCTAAAATGTGCCTGGCTTCTCTTCACTGAAAAGCTCATTCTGAGTACATTTTTAGCATACGTTTGCTCCTGCCGGGTCAGCTGAGCAGCGAATTTCTATTTAACCACCTGCTATCATGAGAGACCTCAGGGCTGCATGTTTTGAGCCCAGCACTGATCCTGAAAAGCGTTTCCAACCCCATTTACAAGTAAAACTAGCTAAAATGTGCCTGGCTGCTATTCACTGAAAAGCTCATTCTGTGTACATTTTTGGCATACGTTTGCTCCTACCTGGTCAGCTGAGCAGCGAATTTCTATTTAACCACCTGCTTTCATGAGAGGCCTCAGGGCTGCATGTTTTGAGCCCAGTACTGAGCCTGAAAAGCATTTCCAACCCCACTTACAAGTAAAACTAGCTAAAATGTGCCTGGCTTCTCTTCACTGAAAAGCTCATTCTGAGTACATTTTTAGCATACGTTTGCTCCTTCCGGGTCAGCTGAGCAGCGAATTTCTATTTAACCACCTGCTATCACGAGAGACCTCAGGGCTGCATGTTTTGAAGCCAGTACTGATCCTGAAAAGCGTTTCCAACCCCTCTTACAAGTAAAACTAGCTAAAATGTGCCTGGCTGCTATTCACTGAAAAGCTCATTCTGTGTACATTTTTGGCATACGTTTGCTCCTACCGGGTCAGCTGAGCAGCGAATTTCTATTTAACCACCTGCTTTCATGAGAGACCTCAGGGCTGCATGATTTGAGCCCAGTACTGAGCCTGAAAAGCTTTCCAACCCCACTTACAAGTAAAACTAGCTAAAATGTGCCTGGCTGCTATTCACTAAAAAGCTCATTCTGTGTACATTTTTGGCATACGTTTGCTCCTACCGGGTCAGCTGAGCAGCGAATTTCTATTTAACCACTTGCTTTCATGAGAGACCTCAGGGCTGCATGTTTTGAGCCCAGTACTGAGCCTGAAAAGCATTTCCAACCCCACTTACAATTAAAACTAGTTAAAATGTGCCTGGCTTCTCTTCACTGAAAAGCTCATTCTGAGTACATTTTAAGCATACGTTTGCTCCTGCCGGGTCAGCTGAGCAGCGAATTTCCATTTAACCACCTGCTATCATGAGAGACCTCAGGGCTGCATGTTTTGAGCCCAGTACTGATCCTGAAAAGCGTTTCCAACCCCACTTACAAGTAAAACTAGCTAAAATGTACCTGGCTTCTCTTCACGGAAAAGCTCATTCTGAGTACATTTTTAGCATACGTTTGCTCCTTCCGGGTCAGCTGTGCCACGAATTTCTATTTAACCACCTGCTATCACGAGAGACCTCAGGGCTGCATGTTTTGAGCCCAGTACTGATCCTGAAAAGCGTTTCCAACCCCTCTTACAAGTAAAACTAGCTAAAATGTGCCTGGCTGCTATTCACTGAAAAGCTCATTCTGTGTACATTTTTGGCATACGTTTGCTCCTACCGGGTCAGCTGAGCAGCGAATTTCTATTTAACCACCTGCTTTCATGAGAGACCTCAGGGCTGCATGTTTTGAGCCCAGTACTGAGCCTGAAAAGCATTTCCAACCCCACTTACAAGTAAAACTAGCTAAAATGTGCCTGGCTTCTCTTCACTGAAAAGCTCATTCTGAGTACATTTTAAGCATACGTTTGCTCCTACCTGGTCAGCTGAGCAGCAAATTTCTATTTAACCACCTGCTTTCATGAGAGACCTCAGGGCTGCATGTTTTGAGCCCAGTACTGAGCCTGAAAAGCATTTCCAACCCCACTTACAAGTAAAACTAGCTAAAATGTGCCTGGCTTCTCTTCACTGAAAAGCTCATTCTGAGTACATTTTTAGCATACGTTTGCTCCTGCCGGGTCAGCTGAGCAGCGAATTTCTATTTAATCACCTGCTATCATGAGAGACCTCAGGGCTGCATGTTTTGAGCCCAGTACTGATCCTGAAAAGCGTTTCCAACCCCACTTACAAGTAAAACTAGCTAAAATGTGCCTGGCTGCTTTTCACTGAAAAGCTCATTCTGTGTACATTTTTGGCATACGTTTGCTCCTGCCGGGTCAGCTGAGCAGCGAATTTCTATTTAACCACCTGCTATCATGAGAGACCACAGGGCTGCATGTTTTGAGCCCAGTACTGATCCTGAAAAGCGTTTCCAACCCCATTTACAAGTAAAACTAGCTAAAATGTGCCTGGCTGCTATTCACTGAAAAGCTCATTCTGTGTACATTTTTGGCATACGTTTGCTCCTGCCGGGTCAGCTGAGCAGCGAATTTCTATTTAACCACCTGCTATCATGAGAGACCTCAGGGCTGCATGTTTTGAGCCCAGTACTGAGCCTGAAAAGCATTTCCAACCCCACTTACAAGTAAAACTAGCTAAAATGTACCTGGCTTCTCTTCACTGAAAAGCTCATTCTGAGTACATTTTTAGCATACGTTTGCTCCTTCCGGGTCAGCTGAGCCACGAATTTCTATTTAACCACCTGCTATCACGAGAGACCTCAGGGCTGCATGTTTTGAGCCCAGTACTGATCCTGAAAAGCGTTTCCAACCCCTCTTACAAGTAAAACTAGCTAAAATGTGCCTGGCTGCTATTCACTGAAAAGCTCATTCTGTGTACATTTTTGGCATACGTTTGCTCCTACCGGGTCAGCTGAGCAGCGAATTTCTATTTAACCACCTGCTTTCATGAGAGACCTCAGGGCTGCATGTTTTGAGCCCAGTACTGAGCCTGAAAAGCATTTCCAACCCCACTTACAAGTAAAACTAGATAAAATGTGCCTGGCTTCTCTTCACTGAAAAGCTCATTCTGAGTACATTTTAAGCATACGTTTGCTCCTGCCGGGTCAGCTGAGCAGCGAATTTCCATTTAACCACCTGCTATCATGAGAGACCTCAGGGCTGCATGTTTTGAGCCCAGTACTGATCCTGAAAAGCGTTTCCAACCCCACTTACAAGTAAAACTAGCTAAAATGTGCCTGGCTTCTCTTCACTGAAAAGCTCATTCTGAGTACATTTTTAGCATACGTTTGCTCCTGCCGGGTCAGCTGAGCAGCGAATTTCTATTTAACCACCTGCTATCATGAGAGACCTCAGGGCTGCATGTTTTGAGCCCAGCACTGATCCTGAAAAGCGTTTCCAACCCCATTTACAAGTAAAACTAGCTAAAATGTGCCTGATGCTATTCACTGAAAAGCTCATTCTGAGTACATTTTTAGCATACGTTTGCTCCTGCCGGGTCAGCTGAGCAGCGAATTTCTATTTAACCACCTGCTTTCATGAGAGACCTCAGGGATGCATGTTTTGAGCCCAGCACTGAGCCTGAAAAGCATTTCCAACCCCACTTACAAGTAAAACTAGCTAAAATGTACCTGGCTTCTCTTCACTGAAAAGCTCATTCTGAGTACATTTTTAGCATACGTTTGCTCCTTCCGGGTCAGCTGAGCAGCGAATTTCTATTTAACCACCTGCTATCACGAGAGACCTCAGGGCTGCATGTTTTGAGCCCAGTACTGATCCTGAAAAGCGTTTCCAACCCCTCTTACAAGTAAAACTAGCTAAAATGTGCCTGGCTGCTATTCACTGAAAAGCTCATTCTGTGTACATTTTTGGCATACGTTTGCTCCTACCGGGTCAGCTGAGCAGCGAATTTCTATTTAACCACCTGCTTTCATGAGAGACCTCAGGGCTGCATGTTTTGAGCCCAGTACTGAGCCTGAAAAGCATTTCCAACCCCACTTACAAGTAAAACTAGCTAAAATGTGCCTGGCTTCTCTTCACTGAAAAGCTCATTCTGAGTACATTTTAAGCATACGTTTGCTCCTGCCGGGTCAGCTGAGCAGCGAATTTCCATTTAACCACCTGCTATCATGAAAGACCTCAAGGGCTGCATGTTTTGAGCCCAGTACTGATCCTGAAAAGCGTTTCCAACCCCACTTACAAGTAAAACTAGCTAAAATGTGCCTGGCTTCTCTTCACTGAAAAGCTCATTCTGAGTACATTTTTAGCATACGTTTGCTCCTGCCGGGTCAGCTGAGCAGCGAATTTCTATTTAACCACCTGCTATCATGAGAGACCTCAGGGCTGCATGTTTTGAGCCCAGCACTGATCCTGAAAAGCGTTTCCAACCCCATTTACAAGTAAAACTAGCTAAAATGTGCCTGGCTGCTATTCACTGAAAAGCTCATTCTGTGTACATTTTTGGCATACGTTTGCTCCTACCTGGTCAGCTGAGCAGCGAATTTCTATTTAACCACCTGCTTTCATGAGAGGCCTCAGGGCTGCATGTTTTGAGCCCAGTACTGAGCCTGAAAAGCATTTCCAACCCCACTTACAAGTAAAACTAGCTAAAATGTGCCTGGCTTCTCTTCACTGAAAAGCTCATTCTGAGTACATTTTTAGCATACGTTTGCTCCTTCCGGGTCAGCTGAGCAGCGAATTTCTATTTAACCACCTGCTATCACGAGAGACCTCAGGGCTGCATGTTTTGAGCCCAGTACTGATCCTGAAAAGCGTTTCCAACCCCTCTTACAAGTAAAACTAGCTAAAATGTGCCTGGCTGCTATTCACTGAAAAGCTCATTCTGTGTACATTTTTGGCATACGTTTGCTCCTACCGGGTCAGCTGAGCAGCGAATTTCTATTTAACCACCTGCTTTCATGAGAGACCTCAGGGCTGCATGATTTGAGCCCAGTACTGAGCCTGAAAAGCTTTCCAACCCCACTTACAAGTAAAACTAGCTAAAATGTGCCTGGCTGCTATTCACTAAAAAGCTCATTCTGTGTACATTTTTGGCATACGTTTGCTCCTACCAGGTCAGCTGAGCAGCGAATTTCTATTTAACCACTTGCTTTCATGAGAGACCTCAGGGCTGCATGTTTTGAGCCCAGTACTGAGCCTGAAAAGCATTTCCAACCCCACTTACAATTAAAACTATTTAAAATGTGCCTGGCTTCTCTTCACTGAAAAGCTCATTCTGAGTACATTTTAAGCATACGTTTGCTCCTGCCAGGTCAGCTGAGCAGCGAATTTCCATTTAACCACCTGCTATCATGAGAGACCTCAGGGCTGCATGTTTTGAGCCCAGTACTGATCCTGAAAAGCGTTTCCAACCCCATTTACAAGTAAAACTAGCTAAAATGTGCCTGGCTGCTATTCACTGAAAAGCTCATTCTGTGTACATTTTTGGCATACGTTTGCTCCTACCTGGTCAGCTGAGCAGCGAATTTCTATTTAACCACCTGCTTTCATGAGAGACCTCAGGGCTGCATGTTTTGAGCCCAGTACTGAGCCTGAAAAGCATTTCCAACCCCAATTACAAGTAAAACTAGCTAAAATGTACCTGGCTTCTCTTCACTGAAAAGCTCATTCTGAGTACATTTTTAGCATACGTTTGCTCCTTCCGGGTCAGCTGTGCCACGAATTTCTATTTAACCACCTGCTATCACGAGAGACCTCAGGGCTGCATGTTTTGAGCCCAGTACTGATCCTGAAAAGCGTTTCCAACCCCTCTTACAAGTAAAACTAGCTAAAATGTGCCTGGCTGCTATTCACTGAAAAGCTCATTCTGTGTACATTTTTGGCATACGTTTGCTCCTACCGGGTCAGCTGAGCAGCGAATTTCTATTTAACCACCTGCTTTCATGAGAGACCTCAGGGCTGCATGTTTTGAGCCCAGTACTGAGCCTGAAAAGCATTTCCAACCCCACTTACAAGTAAAACTAGCTAAAATGTGCCTGGCTTCTCTTCACTGAAAAGCTCATTCTGAGTACATTTTAAGCATACGTTTGCTCCTACCTGGTCAGCTGAGCAGCGAATTTCTATTTAACCACCTGCTTTCATGAGAGACCTCAGGGCTGCATGTTTTGAGCCCAGTACTGAGCCTGAAAAGCATTTCCAACCCCACTTGCAAGTAAAACTAGCTAAAATGTGCCTGGCTTCTCTTCACTGAAAAGCTCATTCTGAGTACATTTTTAGCATACGTTTGCTCCTGCCGGGTCAGCTGAGCAGCGAATTTCTATTTAACCACCTGCTATCATGAGAGACCTCAGGGCTGCATGTTTTGAGCCCAGTACTGATCCTGAAAAGCGTTTCCAACCCCACTTACAAGTAAAACTAGCTAAAATGTGCCTGGCTGCTATTGACTGAAAAGCTCATTCTCTGTACATTTTTGGCTTATGTTTCCTCCTACCGGGTCAGCTGAGCAGAGAATTTCTATTTAACCACCTGCTTTCATGAGAGACCTCAGAGCTGCATGTTTTGAGCCCAGTACTGAGCCTGAAAAGCATTTCCAACCCCACTTACAAGTAAAACTAGCTAAAATGTGCCTGGCTTCTCTTCACTGAAAAGCTCATTCTGAGTAAATTTTTAGCATACGTTTGCTCCTGCCGGGTCAGCTGAGCCGCGAATTTCTATTTAACCACCTGATTTCATGAGAGACCTCAGGGCTGCATGTTTTGAGCCCAGTACTGAGCCTGAAAAGTGTTTCCAACCCAACTTACAAGTAAAACTAGCTAAAATGTGCCTGGCTTCTCTTCACTGAAAGCTCATTCTGAGTACATTTTTAGCATACGTTTGCTCCTGCCGGGTCAGCTGAGCAGCGAATTTCTATTTAACCACCTGCTATCATGAGAGACCTCAGGGCTGCATGTTTTGAGCCCAGTACTGAGCCTGAAAAGCATTTCCAACCCCACTTACAAGTAAATCTAGCTAAAATGTGCCTGGCTTCTCTTCACTGAAAAGCTAATTCTTTTTACATTTTAAGCATACGTTTGCTCCTGCCGGGTCAGCTGAGCAGCGAATTTCTATTTAACCACCTGCTATCATGAGAGACCTCAGGGCTGCATGTTTTGAGCCCAGTACTGATCCTGAAAAGCGTTTCCAACCCCACTTACAAGTAAAACTAGCTAAAATGTGCCTGGCTGCTATTCACTGAAAAGCTCATTCTGTGTACATTTTTGGCATACCTTTGCTCCTACCGGGTCAGCTGAGCAGCGATTTCTATTTAACCACCTGCTTTCATGAGAGACCTCAGGGCTGCATGTTTTGAGCCCAGTACTTAGCCTGAAAAGCATTTCCAACCCCACTTACAAGTAAAACTAGCTAAAATGTGCCTGGCTTCTCTTCACTGAAAAGCTCATTCTGAGTACATTTAGCATACGTTTGCTCCTGCCGGGTCAGCTGAGCAGCGAATTTCTATTTAACCACCTGCTTTCATGAGAGACCTCAGGGCTGCATGTTTTGAGCCCAGTACTGATCCTGAAAAGCTTTTCCAACCCCACTTACAAGTAAAACTAGCTAAAATGTGCCTGGCTTCTCTTCACTGAAAAGCTCATTCTGAGTACATTTTTAGCATACGTTTGCTCCTGCCGGGTCAGCTGAGCAGCGAATTTCTATTTAACCACCTGCTATCATGAGAGACCTCAGGGCTGCATGTTTTGAGCCCAGTACTGATCCTGAAAAGCGTTTCCAACCCCACTTACAAGTAAAACTAGCTAAAATGTGCCTCGCTTCTCTTCACTGAAAAGCTCATTCTGAGTACATTTTTAGCATACGTTTGCTCCTGCCGGGTCAGCTGAGCAGCGAATTTCTATTTAACCACCTGCTATCATGAGAGACCTCAGGGCTGCATGTTTTGAGCCCAGTACTGATCCTGAAAAGCGTTTCCAACCCCACTTACAAGTAAAACTAGCTAAAATGTGCCTGGCTGCTATTCACTGAAAAGCTCATTGTCTGTACATTTTTGGCATATGTTTCCTACTACCGGGTCAGCTGAGCAGAGAATTTCTATTTAACCACCTGCTTTCATGAGAGACCTCAGAGCTGCATGTTTTGAGCCCAGTACTGATCCTGAAAAGCGTTTCCAACCCCACTTACAAGTAAAACTAGCTAAAATGTGCCTGGCTGCTATTCACTGAAAAGCTCATTCTGTGTACATTTTTGGCATACCTTTGCTCCTACCGGGTCAGCTGAGCAGTGAATTTCTATTTAACCACCTGCTTTCATGAGAGACCTCAGGGCTGCATGTTTTGAGCCCAGTACTTAGCCTGTAAAGCATTTCCAACCCCACTTACAAGTAAAACTAGCTAAAATGTGCCTGGCTTCTCTTCACTGAAAAGCTCATTCTGAGTACATTTTTAGCATACGTTTGCTCTTGCTGGATCAGCTGAGCAGCGAATTTCTATTTAATCACCTGCTATCATGAGAGACCTCAGGGCTGCATGTTTTGAGCCCAGTACTGAGCCTGAAAAGCATTTCCAACCCCACTTACAAGTAAAACTAGCTAAAATGTGCCTGGCTTCTCTTCACTGAAAAGCTCATTCTGAGTACATTTTTAGCATACGTTTGCTCCTGCCGGGTCAGCTGAGCAGCGAATTTCTATTTAATCACCTGCTATCATGAGAGACCTCAGGGCTGCATGTTTTGAGCCCAGTACTGATCCTGAAAAGCGTTTCCAACCCCACTTACAAGTAAAACTAGCTAAAATGTGCCTGGCTGCTTTTCACTGAAAAGCTCATTCTGTGTACATTTTTGGCATACGTTTGCTCCTGCCGGGTCAGCTGAGCAGCGAATTTCTATCTAACCACCTGCTATCATGAGAGACCACAGGGCTGCATGTTTTGAGCCCAGTACTGATCCTGAAAAGCGTTTCCAACCCCACTTACAAGTAAAACTAGCTAAAATGTGCCTGGCTGCTATTCACTGAAAAGCTCATTCTGTGTACATTTTTGGCATACCTTTGCTCCTACCGGGTCAGCTGAGCAGTGAATTTCTATTTAACCACCTGCTTTCATGAGAGACCTCAGGGCTGCATGTTTTGAGCCCAGTACTTAGCCTGTAAAGCATTTCCAACCCCACTTACAAGTAAAACTAGCTAAAATGTGCCTGGCTTCTCTTCACTGAAAAGCTCATTCTGAGTACATTTTTAGCATACGTTTGCTCCTGCTGGATCAGCTGAGCAGCGAATTTCTATTTAATCACCTGCTATCATGAGAGACCTCAGGGCTGCATGTTTTGAGCCCAGTACTGAGCCTGAAAAGCATTTCCAACCCCACTTACAAGTAAAACTAGCTAAAATGTGCCTGGCTTCTCTTCACTGAAAAGCTCATTCTGAGTACATTTTTAGCATACGTTTGCTCCTGCCGGGTCAGCTGAGCAGCGAATTTCTATTTAATCACCTGCTATCATGAGAGACCTCAGGGCTGCATGTTTTGAGCCCAGTACTGATCCTGAAAAGCGTTTCCAACCCCACTTACAAGTAAAACTAGCTAAAATGTGCCTGGCTGCTTTTCACTGAAAAGCTCATTCTGTGTACATTTTTGGCATACGTTTGCTCCTGCCGGGTCAGCTGAGCAGCGAATTTCTATTTAACCACCTGCTATCATGAGAGACCACAGGGCTGCATGTTTTGAGCCCAGTACTGATCCTGAAAAGCGTTTCCAACTCCATTTACAAGTAAAACTAGCTAAAATGTGCCTGGCTGCTATTCACTGAAAAGCTCATTCTGTGTACATTTTTGGCATACGTTTGCTCCTGCCGGGTCAGCTGAGCAGCGAATTTCTATTTAACCACCTGCTATCATGAGAGACCTCAGGGCTGCATGTTTTGAGCCCTGTACTGAGCCTAAAAAGCATTTCCAACCCCACTTACAAGTAAAACTAGCTAAATGTGCCTGGCTTCTCTTCACTGAAAAGCTCATTCTGTGTACTTTTTTTGCATACCTTTGCTCCTACCGGGTCAGCTGAGCATCGAATTTCTATTTAACCACCTGCTTTCATGAGAGACCTCAGGGCTGCATGTTTTGAGCCCAGTACTGATCCTGAAAAGCGTTTCCAACCCCACTTACAAGTAAAACTAGCTAAAATGTGCCTCGCTTCTCTTCACTGAAAAGCTCATTCTGAGTACATTTTTAGCATACGTTTGCTCCTGCCGGGTCAGCTGAGCAGCGAATTTCTATTTAACCACCTGCTATCATGAGAGACCTCAGGGCTGCATGTTTTGAGCCCAGTACTGATCCTGAAAAGCGTTTCCAACCCCACTTACAAGTAAAACTAGCTAAAATGTGCCTGGCTGCTATTCACTGAAAAGCTCATTCTCTGTACATTTTTGGCATATGTTTCCTACTACCGGGTCAGCTGAGCAGAGAATTTCTATTTAACCACCTGCTTTCATGGGAGACCTCAGAGCTGCATGTTTTGAGCCCAGTACTGATCCTGAAAAGCGTTTCCAACCCCACTTACAAGTAAAACTAGCTAAAATGTGCCTGGCTGCTATTCACTGAAAAGCTCATTCTGTGTACATTTTTGGCATACCTTTGCTCCTACCGGGTCAGCTGAGCAGTGAATTTCTATTTAACCACCTGCTTTCATGAGAGACCTCAGGGCTGCATGTTTTGAGCCCAGTACTTAGCCTGAAAAGCATTTCCAACCCCACTTACAAGTAAAACTAGCTAAAATGTGCCTGGCTTCTCTTCACTGAAAAGCTCATTCTGAGTACATTTTTAGCATACGTTTGCTCCTGCCGGGTCAGCTGAGCAGCGAATTTCTATTTAATCACCTGCTATCATGAGAGACCTCAGGGCTGCATGTTTTGAGCCCAGTACTGAGCCTGAAAAGCATTTCCAACCCCACTTACAAGTAAAACTAGCTAAAATGTGCCTGGCTTCTCTTCACTGAAAAGCTCATTCTGAGTACATTTTTAGCATACGTTTGCTCCTGCCGGGTCAGCTGAGCAGCGAATTTCTATTTAATCACCTGCTATCATGAGAGACCTCAGGGCTGCATGTTTTGAGCCCAGTACTGATCCTGAAAAGCGTTTCCAACCCCACTTACAAGTAAAACTAGCTAAAATGTGCCTGGCTGCTTTTCACTGAAAAGCTCATTCTGTGTACATTTTTGGCATACGTTTGCTCCTGCCGGGTCAGCTGAGCAGCGAATTTCTATTTAACCACCTGCTATCATGAGAGACCACAGGGCTGCATGTTTTGAGCCCAGTACTGATCCTGAAAAGCGTTTCCAACCCCATTTACAAGTAAAACTAGCTAACATGTGCCTGGCTGCTATTCACTGAAAAGCTCATTCTGTGTACATTTTTGGCATACGTTTGCTCCTGCCGGGTCAGCTGAGCAGCGAATTTCTATTTAACCACCTGCTATCATGAGAGACCTCAGGGCTGCATGTTTTGAGCCCAGTACTGAGCCTGAAAAGCATTTCCAACCCCACTTACAAGTAAAACTAGCTAAAATGTACCTGGCTTCTCTTCACTGAAAAGCTCATTCTGAGTACATTTTTAGCATACGTTTGCTCCTTCCGGGTCAGCTGAGCCACGAATTTCTATTTAACCACCTGCTATCACGAGAGACCTCAGGGCTGCATGTTTTGAGCCCAGTACTGATCCTGAAAAGCGTTTCCAACCCCTCTTACAAGTAAAACTAGCTAAAATGTGCCTGGCTGCTATTCACTGAAAAGCTCATTCTGTGTACATTTTTGGCATACGTTTGCTCCTACCGGGTCAGCTGAGCAGCGAATTTCTATTTAACCACCTGCTTTCATGAGAGACCTCAGGGCTGCATGTTTTGAGCCCAGTACTGAGCCTGAAAAGCATTTCCAACCCCACTTACAAGTAAAACTAGCTAAAATGTGCCTGGCTTCTCTTCACTGAAAAGCTCATTCTGAGTACATTTTAAGCATACGTTTGCTCCTGCCGGGTCAGCTGAGCAGCGAATTTCCATTTAACCACCTGCTATCATGAGAGACCTCAGGGCTGCATGTTTTGAGCCCAGTACTGATCCTGAAAAGCGTTTCCAACCCCACTTACAAGTAAAACTAGCTAAAATGTGCCTGGCTTCTCTTCACTGAAAAGCTCATTCTGAGTACATTTTTAGCATACGTTTGCTCCTGCCGGGTCAGCTGAGCAGCGAATTTCTATTTAACCACCTGCTATCATGAGAGACCTCAGGGCTGCATGTTTTGAGCCCAGCACTGATCCTGAAAAGCGTTTCCAACCCCATTTACAAGTAAAACTAGCTAAAATGTGCCTGGCTGCTATTCACTGAAAAGCTCATTCTGAGTACATTTTTAGCATACGTTTGCTCCTGCCGGGTCAGCTGAGCAGCGAATTTCTATTTAACCACCTGCTTTCATGAGAGACCTCAGGGATGCATGTTTTGAGCCCAGCACTGAGCCTGAAAAGCATTTCCAACCCCACTTACAAGTAAAACTAGCTAAAATGTACCTGGCTTCTCTTCACTGAAAAGCTCATTCTGAGTACATTTTTAGCATACGTTTGCTCCTTCCGGGTCAGCTGAGCAGCGAATTTCTATTTAACCACCTGCTATCACGAGAGACCTCAGGGCTGCATGTTTTGAGCCCAGTACTGATCCTGAAAAGCGTTTCCAACCCCTCTTACAAGTAAAACTAGCTAAAATGTGCCTGGCTGCTATTCACTGAAAAGCTCATTCTGTGTACATTTTTGGCATACGTTTGCTCCTACCGGGTCAGCTGAGCAGCGAATTTCTATTTAACCACCTGCTTTCATGAGAGACCTCAGGGCTGCATGTTTTGAGCCCAGTACTGAGCCTGAAAAGCATTTCCAACCCCACTTACAAGTAAAACTAGCTAAAATGTGCCTGGCTTCTCTTCACTGAAAAGCTCATTCTGAGTACATTTTAAGCATACGTTTGCTCCTGCCGGGTCAGCTGAGCAGCGAATTTCCATTTAACCACCTGCTATCATGAAAGACCTCAAGGGCTGCATGTTTTGAGCCCAGTACTGATCCTGAAAAGCGTTTCCAACCCCACTTACAAGTAAAACTAGCTAAAATGTGCCTGGCTTCTCTTCACTGAAAAGCTCATTCTGAGTACATTTTTAGCATACGTTTGCTCCTGCCGGGTCAGCTGAGCAGCGAATTTCTATTTAACCACCTGCTATCATGAGAGACCTCAGGGCTGCATGTTTTGAGCCCAGCACTGATCCTGAAAAGCGTTTCCAACCCCATTTACAAGTAAAACTAGCTAAAATGTGCCTGGCTGCTATTCACTGAAAAGCTCATTCTGTGTACATTTTTGGCATACGTTTGCTCCTACCTGGTCAGCTGAGCAGCGAATTTCTATTTAACCACCTGCTTTCATGAGAGGCCTCAGGGCTGCATGTTTTGAGCCCAGTACTGAGCCTGAAAAGCATTTCCAACCCCACTTACAAGTAAAACTAGCTAAAATGTGCCTGGCTTCTCTTCACTGAAAAGCTCATTCTGAGTACATTTTTAGCATACGTTTGCTCCTTCCGGGTCAGCTGAGCAGCGAATTTCTATTTAACCACCTGCTATCACGAGAGACCTCAGGGCTGCATGTTTTGAGCCCAGTACTGATCCTGAAAAGCGTTTCCAACCCCTCTTACAAGTAAAACTAGCTAAAATGTGCCTGGCTGCTATTCACTGAAAAGCTCATTCTGTGTACATTTTTGGCATACGTTTGCTCCTACCGGGTCAGCTGAGCAGCGAATTTCTATTTAACCACCTGCTTTCATGAGAGACCTCAGGGCTGCATGATTTGAGCCCAGTACTGAGCCTGAAAAGCTTTCCAACCCCACTTACAAGTAAAACTAGCTAAAATGTGCCTGGCTGCTATTCACTAAAAAGCTCATTCTGTGTACATTTTTGGCATACGTTTGCTCCTACCGGGTCAGCTGAGCAGCGAATTTCTATTTAACCACTTGCTTTCATGAGAGACCTCAGGGCTGCATGTTTTGAGCCCAGTACTGAGCCTGAAAAGCATTTCCAACCCCACTTACAATTAAAACTAGTTAAAATGTGCCTGGCTTCTCTTCACTGAAAAGCTCATTCTGAGTACATTTTAAGCATACGTTTGCTCCTGCCGGGTCAGCTGAGCAGCGAATTTCCATTTAACCACCTGCTATCACGAGAGACCTCAGGGCTGCATGTTTTGAGCCCAGTACTGATCCTGAAAAGCGTTTCCAACCCCTCTTACAAGTAAAACTAGCTAAAATGTGCCTGGCTGCTATTCACTGAAAAGCTCATTCTGTGTACATTTTTGGCATACGTTTGCTCCTACCGGGTCAGCTGAGCAGCGAATTTCTATTTAACCACCTGCTTTCATGAGAGACCTCAGGGCTGCATGTTTTGAGCCCAGTACTGAGCCTGAAAAGCATTTCCAACCCCACTTACAAGTAAAACTAGCTAAAATGTGCCTGGCTTCTCTTCACTGAAAAGCTCATTCTGAGTACATTTTAAGCATACGTTTGCTCCTACCTGGTCAGCTGAGCAGCGAATTTCTATTTAACCACCTGCTTTCATGAGAGACCTCAGGGCTGCATGTTTTGAGCCCAGTACTGAGCCTGAAAAGCATTTCCAACCCCACTTACAAGTAAAACTAGCTAAAATGTGCCTGGCTTCTCTTCACTGAAAAGCTCATTCTGAGTACATTTTTAGCATACGTTTGCTCCTGCCGGGTCAGCTGAGCAGCGAATTTCTATTTAATCACCTGCTATCATGAGAGACCTCAGGGCTGCATGTTTTGAGCCCAGTACTGATCCTGAAAAGCGTTTCCAACCCCACTTACAAGTAAAACTAGCTAAAATGTGCCTGGCTGCTTTTCACTGAAAAGCTCATTCTGTGTACATTTTTGGCATACGTTTGCTCCTGCCGGGTCAGCTGAGCAGCGAATTTCTATTTAACCACCTGCTATCATGAGAGACCACAGGGCTGCATGTTTTGAGCCCAGTACTGATCCTGAAAAGCGTTTCCAACCCCATTTACAAGTAAAACTAGCTAAAATGTGCCTGGCTGCTATTTACTGAAAAGCTCATTCTGTGTACATTTTTGGCATACGTTTGCTCCTGCCGGGTCAGCTGAGCAGCGAATTTCTATTTAACCACCTGCTATCATGAGAGACCTCAGGGCTGCATGTTTTGAGCCCAGTACTGAGCCTGAAAAGCATTTCCAACCCCACTTACAAGTAAAACTAGCTAAAATGTACCTGGCTTCTCTTCACTGAAAAGCTCATTCTGAGTACATTTTTAGCATACGTTTGCTCCTTCCGGGTCAGCTGAGCCACGAATTTCTATTTAACCACCTGCTATCACGAGAGACCTCAGGGCTGCATGTTTTGAGCCCAGTACTGATCCTGAAAAGCGTTTCCAACCCCTCTTACAAGTAAAACTAGCTAAAATGTGCCTGGCTGCTATTCACTGAAAAGCTCATTCTGTGTACATTTTTGGCATACGTTTGCTCCTACCGGGTCAGCTGAGCAGCGAATTTCTATTTAACCACCTGCTTTCATGAGAGACCTCAGGGCTGCATGTTTTGAGCCCAGTACTGAGCCTGAAAAGCATTTCCAACCCCACTTACAAGTAAAACTAGCTAAAATGTGCCTGGCTTCTCTTCACTGAAAAGCTCATTCTGAGTACATTTTAAGCATACGTTTGCTCCTGCCGGGTCAGCTGAGCAGCGAATTTCCATTTAACCACCTGCTATCATGAGAGACCTCAGGGCTGCATGTTTTGAGCCCAGTACTGATCCTGAAAAGCGTTTCCAACCCCACTTACAAGTAAAACTAGCTAAAATGTGCCTGGCTTCTCTTCACTGAAAAGCTCATTCTGAGTACATTTTTAGCATACGTTTGCTCCTGCCGAGTCAGCTGAGCAGCGAATTTCTATTTAACCACCTGCTATCATGAGAGACCTCAGGGCTGCATGTTTTGAGCCCAGCACTGATCCTGAAAAGCGTTTCCAACCCCATTTACAAGTAAAACTAGCTAAAATGTGCCTGATGCTATTCACTGAAAAGCTCATTCTGAGTACATTTTTAGCATACGTTTGCTCCTGCCGGGTCAGCTGAGCAGCGAATTTCTATTTAACCACCTGCTTTCATGAGAGACCTCAGGGATGCATGTTTTGAGCCCAGCACTGAGCCTGAAAAGCATTTCCAACCCCACTTACAAGTAAAACCAGCTAAAATGTACCTGGCTTCTCTTCACTGAAAAGCTCATTCTGAGTACATTTTAAGCATACGTTTGCTCCTGCCGGGTCAGCTGAGCAGCGAATTTCCATTTAACCACCTGCTATCATGAAAGACCTCAAGGGCTGCATGTTTTGAGCCCAGTACTGATCCTGAAAAGCGTTTCCAACCCCACTTACAAGTAAAACTAGCTAAAATGTGCCTGGCTTCTCTTCACTGAAAAGCTCATTCTGAGTACATTTTTAGCATACGTTTGCTCCTGCCGGGTCAGCTGAGCAGCGAATTTCTATTTAACCACCTGCTATCATGAGAGACCTCAGGGCTGCATGTTTTGAGCCCAGCACTGATCCTGAAAAGCGTTTCCAACCCCATTTACAAGTAAAACTAGCTAAAATGTGCCTGGCTGCTATTCACTGAAAAGCTCATTCTGTGTACATTTTTGGCATACGTTTGCTCCTACCTGGTCAGCTGAGCAGCGAATTTCTATTTAACCACCTGCTTTCATGAGAGGCCTCAGGGCTGCATGTTTTGAGCCCAGTACTGAGCCTGAAAAGCATTTCCAACCCCACTTACAAGTAAAACTAGCTAAAATGTGCCTGGCTTCTCTTCACTGAAAAGCTCATTCTGAGTACATTTTTAGCATACGTTTGCTCCTTCCGGGTCAGCTGAGCAGCGAATTTCTATTTAACCACCTGCTATCACGAGAGACCTCAGGGCTGCATGTTTTGAGCCCAGTACTGATCCTGAAAAGCGTTTCCAACCCCTCTTACAAGTAAAACTAGCTAAAATGTGCCTGGCTGCTATTCACTGAAAAGCTCATTCTGTGTACATTTTTGGCATACGTTTGCTCCTACCGGGTCAGCTGAGCAGCGAATTTCTATTTAACCACCTGCTTTCATGAGAGACCTCAGGGCTGCATGATTTGAGCCCAGTACTGAGCCTGAAAAGCTTTCCAACCCCACTTACAAGTAAAACTAGCTAAAATGTGCCTGGCTGCTATTCACTAAAAAGCTCATTCTGTGTACATTTTTGGCATACGTTTGCTCCTACCGGGTCAGCTGAGCAGCGAATTTCTATTTAACCACTTGCTTTCATGAGAGACCTCAGGGCTGCATGTTTTGAGCCCAGTACTGAGCCTGAAAAGCATTTCCAACCCCACTTACAATTAAAACTATTTAAAATGTGCCTGGCTTCTCTTCACTGAAAAGCTCATTCTGAGTACATTTTAAGCATACGTTTGCTCCTGCCAGGTCAGCTGAGCAGCGAATTTCCATTTAACCACCTGCTATCATGAGAGACCTCAGGGCTGCATGTTTTGAGCCCAGTACTGATCCTGAAAAGCGTTTCCAACCCCATTTACAAGTAAAACTAGCTAAAATGTGCCTGGCTGCTATTCACTGAAAAGCTCATTCTGTGTACATTTTTGGCATACGTTTGCTCCTACCTGGTCAGCTGAGCAGCGAATTTCTATTTAACCACCTGCTTTCATGAGAGACCTCAGGGCTGCATGTTTTGAGCCCAGTACTGAGCCTGAAAAGCATTTCCAACCCCACTTACAAGTAAAACTAGCTAAAATGTACCTGGCTTCTCTTCACTGAAAAGCTCATTCTGAGTACATTTTTAGCATACGTTTGCTCCTTCCGGGTCAGCTGTGCCACGAATTTCTATTTAACCACCTGCTATCACGAGAGACCTCAGGGCTGCATGTTTTGAGCCCAGTACTGATCCTGAAAAGCGTTTCCAACCCCTCTTACAAGTAAAACTAGCTAAAATGTGCCTGGCTGCTATTCACTGAAAAGCTCATTCTGTGTACATTTTTGGCATACGTTTGCTCCTACCGGGTCAGCTGAGCAGCGAATTTCTATTTAACCACCTGCTTTCATGAGAGACCTCAGGGCTGCATGTTTTGAGCCCAGTACTGAGCCTGAAAAGCATTTCCAACCCCACTTACAAGTAAAACTAGCTAAAATGTGCCTGGCTTCTCTTCACTGAAAAGCTCATTCTGAGTACATTTTAAGCATACGTTTGCTCCTACCTGGTCAGCTGAGCAGCGAATTTCTATTTAACCACCTGCTTTCATGAGAGACCTCAGGGCTGCATGTTTTGAGCCCAGTACTGAGCCTGAAAAGCATTTCCAACCCCACTTACAAGTAAAACTAGCTAAAATGTGCCTGGCTTCTCTTCACTGAAAAGCTCATTCTGAGTACATTTTTAGCATACGTTTGCTCCTGCCGGGTCAGCTGAGCAGCGAATTTCTATTTAACCACCTGCTATCATGAGAGACCTCAGGGCTGCATGTTTTGAGCCCAGTACTGATCCTGAAAAGCGTTTCCAACCCCACTTACAAGTAAAACTAGCTAAAATGTGCCTGGCTGCTATTGACTGAAAAGCTCATTCTCTGTACATTTTTGGCTTATGTTTCCTCCTACCGGGTCAGCTGAGCAGAGAATTTCTATTTAACCACCTGCTTTCATGAGAGACCTCAGAGCTGCATGTTTTGAGCCCAGTACTGAGCCTGAAAAGCATTTCCAACCCCACTTACAAGTAAAACTAGCTAAAATGTGCCTGGCTTCTCTTCACTGAAAAGCTCATTCTGAGTAAATTTTTAGCATACGTTTGCTCCTGCCGGGTCAGCTGAGCCGCGAATTTCTATTTAACCACCTGCTTTCATGAGAGACCTCAGGGCTGCATGTTTTGAGCCCAGTACTGAGCCTGAAAAGTGTTTCCAACCCAACTTACAAGTAAAACTAGCTAAAATGTGCCTGGCTTCTCTTCACTGAAAGCTCATTCTGAGTACATTTTTAGCATACGTTTGCTCCTGCCGGGTCAGCTGAGCAGCGAATTTCTATTTAACCACCTGCTATCATGAGAGACCTCAGGGCTGCATGTTTTGAGCCCAGTACTGAGCCTGAAAAGCATTTCCAACCCCACTTACAAGTAAATCTAGCTAAAATGTGCCTGGCTTCTCTTCACTGAAAAGCTAATTCTTTTTACATTTTAAGCATACGTTTGCTCCTGCCGGGTCAGCTGAGCAGCGAATTTCTATTTAACCACCTGCTATCATGAGAGACCTCAGGGCTGCATGTTTTGAGCCCAGTACTGATCCTGAAAAGCGTTTCCAACCCCACTTACAAGTAAAACTAGCTAAAATGTGCCTGGCTGCTATTCACTGAAAAGCTCATTCTGTGTACATTTTTGGCATACCTTTGCTCCTACCGGGTCAGCTGAGCAGCGATTTCTATTTAACCACCTGCTTTCATGAGAGACCTCAGGGCTGCATGTTTTGAGCCCAGTACTTAGCCTGAAAAGCATTTCCAACCCCACTTACAAGTAAAACTAGCTAAAATGTGCCTGGCTTCTCTTCACTGAAAAGCTCATTCTGAGTACATTTTTAGCATACGTTTGCTCCTGCCGGGTCAGTTGAGCAGCGAATTTCTATTTAACCACCTGCTTTCATGAGAGACCTCAGGGATGCATGTTTTGAGCCCAGCACTGAGCCCGAAAAGCGTTTCCAACCCCACTTACAAGTAAAACTAGCTAAAATGTGCCTGGCTTCTCTTCACTGAAAAGCTCATTCTGAGTACATTTAGCATACGTTTGCTCCTGCCGGGTCAGCTGAGCAGCGAATTTCTATTTAACCACCTGCTTTCATGAGAGACCTCAGGGCTGCATGTTTTGAGCCCAGTACTGATCCTGAAAAGCTTTTCCAACCCCACTTACAAGTAAAACTAGCTAAAATGTGCCTGGCTTCTCTTCACTGAAAAGCTCATTCTGAGTACATTTTTAGCATACGTTTGCTCCTGCCGGGTCAGCTGAGCAGCGAATTTCTATTTAACCACCTGCTATCATGAGAGACCTCAGGGCTGCATGTTTTGAGCCCAGTACTGATCCTGAAAAGCGTTTCCAACCCCACTTACAAGTAAAACTAGCTAAAATGTGCCTCGCTTCTCTTCACTGAAAAGCTCATTCTGAGTACATTTTTAGCATACGTTTGCTCCTGCCGGGTCAGCTGAGCAGCGAATTTCTATTTAACCACCTGCTATCATGAGAGACCTCAGGGCTGCATGTTTTGAGCCCAGTACTGATCCTGAAAAGCGTTTCCAACCCCACTTACAAGTAAAACTAGCTAAAATGTGCCTGGCTGCTATTCACTGAAAAGCTCATTCTCTGTACATTTTTGGCATATGTTTCCTACTACCGGGTCAGCTGAGCAGAGAATTTCTATTTAACCACCTGCTTTCATGAGAGACCTCAGAGCTGCATGTTTTGAGCCCAGTACTGATCCTGAAAAGCGTTTCCAACCCCACTTACAAGTAAAACTAGCTAAAATGTGCCTGGCTGCTATTCACTGAAAAGCTCATTCTGTGTACATTTTTGGCATACCTTTGCTCCTACCGGGTCAGCTGAGCAGTGAATTTCTATTTAACCACCTGCTTTCATGAGAGACCTCAGGGCTGCATGTTTTGAGCCCAGTACTTAGCCTGTAAAGCATTTCCAACCCCACTTACAAGTAAAACTAGCTAAAATGTGCCTGGCTTCTCTTCACTGAAAAGCTCATTCTGAGTACATTTTTAGCATACGTTTGCTCCTGCTGGATCAGCTGAGCAGCGAATTTCTATTTAATCACCTGCTATCATGAGAGACCTCAGGGCTGCATGTTTTGAGCCCAGTACTGAGCCTGAAAAGCATTTCCAACCCCACTTACAAGTAAAACTAGCTAAAATGTGCCTGGCTTCTCTTCACTGAAAAGCTCATTCTGAGTACATTTTTAGCATACGTTTGCTCCTGCCGGGTCAGCTGAGCAGCGAATTTCTATTTAATCACCTGCTATCATGAGAGACCTCAGGGCTGCATGTTTTGAGCCCAGTACTGATCCTGAAAAGCGTTTCCAACCCCACTTACAAGTAAAACTAGCTAAAATGTGCCTGGCTGCTTTTCACTGAAAAGCTCATTCTGTGTACATTTTTGGCATACGTTTGCTCCTGCCGGGTCAGCTGAGCAGCGAATTTCTATTTAACCACCTGCTATCATGAGAGACCACAGGGCTGCATGTTTTGAGCCCAGTACTGATCCTGAAAAGCGTTTCCAACCCCACTTACAAGTAAAACTAGCTAAAATGTGCCTGGCTGCTATTCACTGAAAAGCTCATTCTGTGTACATTTTTGGCATACCTTTGCTCCTACCGGGTCAGCTGAGCAGTGAATTTCTATTTAACCACCTGCTTTCATGAGAGACCTCAGGGCTGCATGTTTTGAGCCCAGTACTTAGCCTGTAAAGCATTTCCAACCCCACTTACAAGTAAAACTAGCTAAAATGTGCCTGGCTTCTCTTCACTGAAAAGCTCATTCTGAGTACATTTTTAGCATACGTTTGCTCCTGCTGGATCAGCTGAGCAGCGAATTTCTATTTAATCACCTGCTATCATGAGAGACCTCAGGGCTGCATGTTTTGAGCCCAGTACTGAGCCTGAAAAGCATTTCCAACCCCACTTACAAGTAAAACTAGCTAAAATGTGCCTGGCTTCTCTTCACTGAAAAGCTCATTCTGAGTACATTTTTAGCATACGTTTGCTCCTGCCGGGTCAGCTGAGCAGCGAATTTCTATTTAATCACCTGCTATCATGAGAGACCACAGGGCTGCATGTTTTGAGCCCAGTACTGATCCTGAAAAGCGTTTCCAACCCCACTTACAAGTAAAACTAGCTAAAATGTGCCTGGCTGCTTTTCACTGAAAAGCTCATTCTGTGTACATTTTTGGCATACGTTTGCTCCTGCCGGGTCAGCTGAGCAGCGAATTTCTATTTAACCACCTGCTATCATGAGAGACCACAGGGCTGCATGTTTTGAGCCCAGTACTGATCCTGAAAAGCATTTCCAACTCCATTTACAAGTAAAACTAGCTAAAATGTGCCTGGCTGCTATTCACTGAAAAGCTCATTCTGTGTACATTTTTGGCATACGTTTGCTCCTGCCGGGTCAGCTGAGCAGCGAATTTCTATTTAACCACCTGCTATCATGAGAGACCTCAGGGCTGCATGTTTTGAGCCCTGTACTGAGCCTAAAAAGCATTTCCAACCCCACTTACAAGTAAAACTAGCTAAATGTGCCTGGCTTCTCTTCACTGAAAAGCTCATTCTGTGTACTTTTTTTGCATACCTTTGCTCCTACCGGGTCAGCTGAGCATCGAATTTCTATTTAACCACCTGCTTTCATGAGAGACCTCAGGGCTGCATGTTTTGAGCCCAGTACTGAGCCTGAAAAGCATTTCCAACCCTACTTACAAGTAAAACTAGCTAAAATGTGCCTGGCTTCTCTTCACTGAAAAGCTCATTCTGAGTACATTTTTAGCATACGTTTGCTCCTGCCGGGTCAGCTGAGCAGCGATTTTCTATTTAATCACCTGCTATCATGAGAGACCTCAGGGCTGCATGTTTTGAGCCCAGTACTGAGCCTGAAAAGCATTTCCAACCCCACTTACAAGTAAAACTAGCTAAAATGTGCCTGGCTTCTCTTCACTGAAAAGCTCATTCTGAGTACATTTTAAGCATACGTTTGCTCCTGCCGGGTCAGCTGAGCAGCGAATTTCCATTTAACCACCTGCTATCATGAGAGACCTCAGGGCTGCATGTTTTGAGCCCAGTACTGATCCTGAAAAGCGTTTCCAACCCCACTTACAAGTAAAACTAGCTAAAATGTTCCTGGCTTCTCTTCACTGAAAAGCTCATTCTGAGTACATTTTTAGCATATGTTTGCTCCTACCTGGTCAGCTGAGCAGCGAATTTCTATTTAACCACCTGCTTTCATGAGAGACCTCAGGGCTGCATGTTTTGAGCCCAGTACTGAGCCTGAAAAGCATTTCCAACCCCACTTACAAGTAAAACTAGCTAAAATGTACCTGGCTTCTCTTCACTGAAAAGCTCATTCTGAGTACATTTTTAGCATACGTTTGCTCCTTCCGGGTCAGCTGAGCAGCGAATTTCTATTTAACCACCTGCTATCACGAGAGACCTCAGGGCTGCATGTTTTGAGCCCAGTACTGATCCTGAAAAGCGTTTCCAACCCCATTTACAAGTAAAACTTGCTAAAATGTGCCTGGCTGCTATTCACTGAAAAGCTCATTCTGTGTACATTTTTGGCATACGTTTGCTCCTACCTGGTCAGCTGAGCAGCGAATTTCTATTTAACCACCTGCTTTCATGAGAGACCTCAGGGCTGCATGTTTTGAGCCCAGTACTGAGCCTGAAAAGCATTTCCAACCCCACTTACAAGTAAAACTAGCTAAAATGTGCCTGGCTTCTCTTCACTGAAAAGCTCATTCTGAGTACATTTTTAGCATACGTTTGCTCCTGCCGGGTCAGCTGAGCAGCGAATTTCTATTTAACCACCTGCTATCATGAGAGACCTCAGGGCTGCATGTTTTGAGCCCAGTACTGATCCTGAAAAGCGTTTCCAACCCCACTTACAAGTAAAACTAGCTAAAATGTGCCTGGCTGCTATTCACTGAAAAGCTCATTCTCTGTACATTTTTGGCATATGTTTCCTCCTACCGGGTCAGCTGAGCAGAGAATTTCTATTTAACCACCTGCTTTCATGAGAGACCTCAGAGCTGCATGTTTTGAGCCCAGTACTGAGCCTGAAAAGCATTTCCAACCCCACTTACAAGTAAAACTAGCTAAAATGTGCCTGGCTTCTCTTCACTGAAAAGCTCATTCTGAGTACATTTTTAGCATACGTTTGCTCCTGCCGGGTCAGCTGAGCCGCGAATTTCTATTTAACCACCTGCTTTCATGAGAGACCTCAGGGCTGCATGTTTTGAGCCCAGTACTGAGCCTGAAAAGTGTTTCCAACCCAACTTACAAGTAAAACTAGCTAAAATGTGCCTGGCTTCTCTTCACTGAAAGCTCATTCTGAGTACATTTTTAGCATACGTTTGCTCCTGCCGGGTCAACTGAGCAGCGAATTTCTATTTAACCACCTGCTATCATGAGAGACCTCAGGGCTGCATGTTTTGAGCCCAGTACTGAGCCTGAAAAGCATTTCCAACCCCACTTACAAGTAAATCTAGCTAAAATGTGCCTGGCTTCTCTTCACTGAAAAGCTAATTCTTTTTACATTTTAAGCATACGTTTGCTCCTGCTGGGTCAGCTGAGCATCGAATTTCTATTTAACCACCTGCTATCATGAGAAACCTCAGGGCTGCATGTTTTGAGCCCAGTACTGATCCTGAAAAGCGTTTCCAACCCCACTTACAAGTAAAACTAGCTAAAATGTGCCTGGCTGCTATTCACTGAAAAGCTCATTCTGTGTACATTTTTGGCATACCTTTGCTCCTACCGGGTCAGCTGAGCAGCGATTTCTATTTAACCACCTGCTTTCATGAGAGACCTCAGGGCTGCATGTTTTGAGCCCAGTACTTAGCCTGAAAAGCATTTCCAACCCCACTTACAAGTAAAACTAGCTAAAATGTGCCTGGCTTCTCTTCACTGAAAAGCTCATTCTGAGTACATTTTTAGCATACGTTTGCTCCTGCCGGGTCAGTTGAGCAGCGAATTTCTATTTAACCACCTGCTTTCATGAGAGACCTCAGGGATGCATGTTTTGAGCCCAGCACTGAGCCTGAAAAGCGTTTCCAACCCCACTTACAAGTAAAACTAACTAAAATGTGCCTGGCTTCTCTTCACTGAAAAGCTCATTCTGAGTACATTTAGCATACGTTTGCTCCTGCCGGGTCAGCTGAGCAGCGAATTTCTATTTAACCACCTGCTTTCATGAGAGACCTCAGGGCTGCATGTTTTGAGCCCAGTACTGATCCTGAAAAGCTTTTCCAACCCCACTTACAAGTAAAACTAGCTAAAATGTGCCTGGCTTCTCTTCACTGAAAAGCTCATTCTGAGTACATTTTTAGCATACGTTTGCTCCTGCCGGGTCAGCTGAGCAGCGAATTTCTATTTAACCACCTGCTATCATGAGAGACCTCAGGGCTGCATGTTTTGAGCCCAGTACTGATCCTGAAAAGCGTTTCCAACCCCACTTACAAGTAAAACTAGCTAAAATGTGCCTGGCTGCTATTCACTGAAAAGCTCATTCTCTGTACATTTTTGGCATATGTTTCCTACTACCGGGTCAGCTGAGCAGAGAATTTCTATTTAACCACCTGCTTTCATGAGAGACCTCAGAGCTGCATGTTTTGAGCCCAGTACTGATCCTGAAAGCGTTTCCAACCCCACTTACAAGTAAAACTAGCTAAAATGTGCCTGGCTGCTATTCACTGAAAAGCTCATTCTGTGTACATTTTTGGCATACCTTTGCTCCTACCGGGTCAGCTGAGCAGTGAATTTCTATTTAACCACCTGCTTTCATGAGAGACCTCAGGGCTGCATGTTTTGAGCCCAGTACTTAGCCTGAAAAGCATTTCCAACCCCCCTTACAAGTAAAACTAGCTAAAATGTGCCTGGCTTCTCTTCACTGGAAAGCTCATTCTGAGTACATTTTTAGCATACGTTTGCTCCTGCCGGGTCAGCTGAGCAGCGAATTTCTATTTAATCACCTGCTATCATGAGAGACCTCAGGGCTGCATGTTTTGAGCCCAGTACTGAGCCTGAAAAGCATTTCCAACCCCACTTACAAGTAAAACTAGCTAAAATGTGCCTGGCTTCTCTTCACTGAAAAGCTCATTCTGAGTACATTTTTAGCATACGTTTGCTCCTGCCGGGTCAGCTGAGCAGCGAATTTCTATTTAATCACCTGCTATCATGAGAGACCTCAGGGCTGCATGTTTTGAGCCCAGTACTGATCCTGAAAAGCGTTTCCAACCCCACTTACAAGTAAAACTAGCTAAAATGTGCCTGGCTGCTTTTCACTGAAAAGCTCATTCTGTGTACATTTTTGGCATACGTTTGCTCCTGCCGGGTCAGCTGAGCAGCGAATTTCTATTTAACCACCTGCTATCATGAGAGACCACAGGGCTGCATGTTTTGAGCCCAGTACTGATCCTGAAAAGCGTTTCCAACCCCATTTACAAGTAAAACTAGCTAAAATGTGCCTGGCTGCTATTCACTGAAAAGCTCATTCTGTGTACTTTTTTTGCATACCTTTGCTCCTACCGGGTCAGCTGAGCATCGAATTTCTATTTAACCACCTGCTTTCATGAGAGACCTCAGGGCTGCATGTTTTGAGCCCAGTACTGAGCCTGAAAAGCATTTCCAACCCCACTTACAAGTAAAACTAGCTAAAATGTACCTGGCTTCTCTTCACTGAAAAGCTCATTCTGAGTACATTTTTAGCATACGTTTGCTCCTTCCGGGTCAGCTGAGCAGCGAATTTCTATTTAACCACCTGCTATCACGAGAGACCTCAGGGCTGCATGTTTTGAGCCCAGTACTGATCCTGAAAAGCGTTTCCAACCCCATTTACAAGTAAAACTAGCTAAAATGTGCCTGGCTGCTATTCACTGAAAAGCTCATTCTGAGTACATTTTTAGCATACGTTTGCTCCTGCCGGGTCAGCTGAGCAGCGAATTTCTATTTAATCACCTGCTATCATGAGAGACCTCAGGGCTGCATGTTTTGAGCCCAGTACTGAGCCTGAAAAGCATTTCCAACCCACTTACAAGTAAAACTAGCTAAAATGTGCCTGGCTTCTCTTCACTGAAAAGCTCATTCTGAGTACATTTTAAGCATACGTTTGCTCCTGCCGGGTCAGCTGAGCAGCGAATTTCCATTTAACCACCTGCTATCATGAGAGACCTCAGGGCTGCATGTTTTGAGCCCAGCACTGATCCTGAAAAGCGTTTCCAACCCCACTTACAAGTAAAACTAGCTAAAATGTGCCTGGCTTCTCTTCACTGAAAAGCTCATTCTGAGTACATTTTTAGCATACGTTTGCTCCTGCCGGGTCAGCTGAGCAGCGAATTTCTATTTAACCACCTGCTATCATGAGAGACCTCAGGGCTGCATGTTTTGAGCCCAGTACTGATCCTGAACAGCGTTTCCAACCCCATTTACAAGTAAAACTAGCTAAAATGTGCCTGGCTGCTATTCACTGAAAAGCTCATTCTGTGTACATTTTTGGCATACGTTTGCTCCTACCTGGTCAGCTGAGCAGCGAATTTCTATTTAACCACCTGCTTTCATGAGAGACCTCAGGGCTGCATGTTTTGAGCCCAGTACTGAGCCTGAAAAGCATTTCCAACCCCACTTACAAGTAAAACTAGCTAAAATGTACCTGGCTTCTCTTCACTGAAAAGCTCATTCTGAGTACATTTTTAGCATACGTTTGCTCCTTCCGGGTCAGCTGAGCAGCGAATTTCTATTTAACCACCTGTTATCACGAGAGACCTCAGGGCTGCATGTTTTGAGCCCAGTACTGATCCTGAAAAGCGTTTCCAACCCCTCTTACAAGTAAAACTAGCTAAAATGTGCCTGGCTGCTATTCACTGAAAAGCTCATTCTGTGTACATTTTTGGCATACGTTTGCTCCTACCGGGTCAGCTGAGCAGCGAATTTCTATTTAACCACCTGCTTTCATGAGAGACCTCAGGGCTGCATGTTTTGAGCCCAGTACTGAGCCTGAAAAGCATTTCCAACCCCACTTACAAGTAAAACTAGCTAAAATGTGCCTGGCTTCTCTTCACTGAAAAGCTCATTCTGAGTACATTTTAAGCATACGTTTGCTCCTGCCGGGTCAGCTGAGCAGCGAATTTCCATTTAACCACCTGCTATCATGAGAGACCTCAGGGCTGCATGTTTTGAGCCCAGTACTGATCCTGAAAAGCGTTTCCAACCCCACTTACAAGTAAAACTAGCTAAAATGTGCCTGGCTTCTCTTCACTGAAAAGCTCATTCTGAGTACATTTTTAGCATACGTTTGCTCCTGCCGGGTCAGCTGAGCAGCGAATTTCTATTTAACCACCTGCTATCATGAGAGACCTCAGGGCTGCATGTTTTGAGCCCAGCACTGATCCTGAAAAGCGTTTCCAACCCCATTTACAAGTAAAACTAGCTAAAATGTGCCTGGCTGCTATTCACTGAAAAGCTCATTCTGTGTACATTTTTGGCATACGTTTGCTCCTACCTGGTCAGCTGAGCAGCGAATTTCTATTTAACCACCTGCTTTCATGAGAGACCTCAGGGCTGCATGTTTTGAGCCCAGTACTGAGCCTGAAAAGCATTTCCAACCCCACTTACAAGTAAAACTAGCTAAAATGGCCTGGCTTCTCTTCACTGAAAAGCTCATTCTGAGTACATTTTAAGCATACGTTTGCTCCTGCCGGGTCAGCTGAGCAGCGAATTTCCATTTAACCACCTGCTATCATGAGAGACCTCAGGGCTGCATGTTTTGAGCCCAGTACTGATCCTGAAAAGCGTTTCCAACCCCATTTACAAGTAAAACTAGCTAAAATGTGCCTGGCTGCTATTCACTGAAAAGCTCATTCTGTGTACATTTTTGGCATACGTTTGCTCCTACCGGGTCAGCTGAGCAGCGAATTTCTATTTAACCACCTGCTTTCATGAGAGACCTCAGGGCTGCATGTTTTGAGCCCAGTACTGAGCCTGAAAAGCATTTCCAACCCCACTTACAAGTAAAACTAGCTAAAATGTGCCTGGCTTCTCTTCACTGAAAAGCTCATTCTGAGTACATTTTAAGCATACGTTTGCTCCTGCCGGGTCAGCTGAGCAGCGAATTTCCATTTAACCACCTGCTATTTATTTATTTATTTGAGTATTTTGTAAAGCGCGCAGCGACCCCAACGGGGCGTCCCGGCGCTGAGAACTCTGAAAAATAGAGGTCAGGGGTCAGAATTCCACTGTTTAAGAGGAGAATAGATGTGTTTTCAGGGATTTACGGAAGGCTGATTCTGACTGACAAGTGCGTAAGGCTAGTGGGAGCTTGTTCCAGCGCTGAGAGGTACAGACCTCAAAGGTTTTTCCACCTGCCCGAGAGCGTTTAAATCGGGGAGTTTCCAGGAAGTGGAGGGTATTGGATCGTAAAGTCCTGGAGTTGGCATAGGGTCGCAGAGTGTTTTTCAGGTGTGCCGATCCACTGCCTTTTGATGCTCGGTAGGCCAATGTCATGGCCTTGAACACACATCTTTTGGCTATGGGCAGCCAATGGAGTTTGTGGAGGTGTGGAGTGATATGGTGTCTAGCAGGAATGCTCTCCACCAGCCGGGCGGCGGCATTTTGGACCGTCTGAAGTTTATGGCAGAGGCCTGCTGTGATACCAAGGTAGAGGGCATTGGCATAATCGAGGGTTGATATGATCAATGCCTGGATCACAGTTTTACGGCAGTCCGCCGGCAAGAAGTTAATGAGGCGTTTTATGGTGCGGATCTTAGCAAAGCAGGAGGATGCAACTGTTTGCACCTGATTGTTAAAGCTAAGTTGATTGTCCCAGCGAACTCCGAGCTATCATGAGAGACCTCAGGGCTGCATGTTTTGAGCCCAGTACTGATCCTGAAAAGCGTTTTCAACCCCACTTACAAGTAAAACTAGCTAAAATGTGCCTGGCTTCTCTTCACTGAAAAGCTCATTCTGAGTACATTTTTAGCATACGTTTGCTCCTGCCGGGTCAGCTGAGCAGCGAATTTCTATTTAACCACCTGCTATCATGAGAGACCTCAGGGTTGCATGTTTTGAGCCCAGTACTGATCCTGAAAAGCGTTTCCAACCCCATTTACAAGTAAAACTAGCTAAAATGTGCCTGGCTGCTATTCACTGAAAAGCTCATTCTGTGTACATTTTTGGCATACGTTTGCTCCTACCTGGTCAGCTGAGCAGCGAATTTCTATTTAACCACCTGCTTTCATGAGAGACCTCAGGGCTGCATGTTTTGAGCCCAGTACTGAGCCTGAAAAGCATTTCCAACCCCACTTACAAGTAAAACTAGCTAAAATGTGCCTGGCTTCGCTTCACTGAAAAGCTCATTCTGAGTACATTTTTAGCATACGTTTGCTCCTGCCGGGTCAGCTGAGCAGCGAATTTCTATTTAACCACCTGCTTTCATGAGAGACCTCAGGGCTGCATGTTTTGAGCCCAGTACTGAGCCTGAAAAGCGTTTCCAACCCCACTTACAAGTAAAACTAGCTAAAATGTGCCTGGCTGCTATTCACTGAAAAGCTCATTCTGTGTACATTTTTGGCATACGTTTGCTCCTACCTGGTCAGCTGAGCAGCGAATTTCTATTTAACCACCTGCTTTCATGAGAGACCTCAGGGCTGCATGTTTTGAGCCCAGTACTGAGCCTGAAAAGCATTTCCAACCCCACTTACAAGTAAAACTAGCTAAAATGTACCTGGCTTCTCTTCACTGAAAAGCTCATTCTGAGTACATTTTAAGCATACGTTTGCTCCTGCCGGGTCAGCTGAGCAGCGAATTTCCATTTAACCACCTGCTATCACGAGAGACCTCAGGGCTGCATGTTTTGAGCCCAGTACTGATCCTGAAAAGCATTTCCAACCCCACTTACAAGTAAAACTAGCCAAAATGTGCCTGGCTTCTCTTCACTGAAAAGCTAATTCTTTTTACATTTTAAGCATACGTTTGCTCCTGCTGGGTCAGCTGAGCATCGAATTTCTATTTAACCACCTGCTATCATGAGAGACCTCAGGGCTGCATGTTTTGAGCCCAGTACTGATCCTGAAAAGCGTTTCCAACCCCACTTACAAGTAAAACTAGCTAAAATGTGCCTGGCTGCTATTCACTGAAAAGCTCATTCTGTGTACATTTTTGGCATACCTTTGCTCCTACCGGGTCAGCTGAGCAGCGATTTCTATTTAACCACCTGCTTTCATGAGAGACCTCAGGGCTGCATGTTTTGAGCCCAGTACTTAGCCTGAAAAGCATTTCCAACCCCACTTACAAGTAAAACTAGCTAAAATGTGCCTGGCTTCTCTTCACTGAAAAGCTCATTCTGAGTACATTTTTAGCATACGTTTGCTCCTGCCGGGTCAGTTGAGCAGCGAATTTCTATTTAACCACCTGCTTTCATGAGAGACCTCAGGGATGCATGTTTTGAGCCCAGCACTGAGCCTGAAAAGCGTTTCCAACCCCACTTACAAGTAAAACTAACTAAAATGTGCCTGGCTTCTCTTCACTGAAAAGCTCATTCTGAGTACATTTAGCATACGTTTGCTCCTGCCGGGTCAGCTGAGCAGCGAATTTCTATTTAACCACCTGCTTTCATGAGAGACCTCAGGGCTGCATGTTTTGAGCCCAGTACTGATCCTGAAAAGCTTTTCCAACCCCACTTACAAGTAAAACTAGCTAAAATGTGCCTGGCTTCTCTTCACTGAAAAGCTCATTCTGAGTACATTTTTAGCATACGTTTGCTCCTGCCGGGTCAGTTGAGCAGCGAATTTCTATTTAACCACCTGCTATCATGAGAGACCTCAGGGCTGCATGTTTTGAGCCCAGTACTGATCCTGAAAAGCGTTTCCAACCCCACTTACAAGTAAAACTAGCTAAAATGTGCCTGGCTGCTATTCACTGAAAAGCTCATTCTCTGTACATTTTTGGCATATGTTTCCTACTACCGGGTCAGCTGAGCAGAGAATTTCTATTTAACCACCTGCTTTCATGAGAGACCTCAGAGCTGCATGTTTTGAGCCCAGTACTGATCCTGAAAGCGTTTCCAACCCCACTTACAAGTAAAACTAGCTAAAATGTGCCTGGCTGCTATTCACTGAAAAGCTCATTCTGTGTACATTTTTGGCATACCTTTGCTCCTACCGGGTCAGCTGAGCAGTGAATTTCTATTTAACCACCTGCTTTCATGAGAGACCTCAGGGCTGCATGTTTTGAGCCCAGTACTTAGCCTGAAAAGCATTTCCAACCCCCCTTACAAGTAAAACTAGCTAAAATGTGCCTGGCTTCTCTTCACTGGAAAGCTCATTCTGAGTACATTTTTAGCATACGTTTGCTCCTGCCGGGTCAGCTGAGCAGCGAATTTCTATTTAATCACCTGCTATCATGAGAGACCTCAGGGCTGCATGTTTTGAGCCCAGTACTGAGCCTGAAAAGCATTTCCAACCCCACTTACAAGTAAAACTAGCTAAAATGTGCCTGGCTTCTCTTCACTGAAAAGCTCATTCTGAGTACATTTTTAGCATACGTTTGCTCCTGCCGGGTCAGCTGAGCAGCGAATTTCTATTTAATCACCTGCTATCATGAGAGACCTCAGGGCTGCATGTTTTGAGCCCAGTACTGATCCTGAAAAGCGTTTCCAACCCCACTTACAAGTAAAACTAGCTAAAATGTGCCTGGCTGCTTTTCACTGAAAAGCTCATTCTGTGTACATTTTTGGCATACGTTTGCTCCTGCCGGGTCAGCTGAGCAGCGAATTTCTATTTAACCACCTGCTATCATGAGAGACCACAGGGCTGCATGTTTTGAGCCCAGTACTGATCCTGAAAAGCGTTTCCAACCCCATTTACAAGTAAAACTAGCTAAAATGTGCCTGGCTGCTATTCACTGAAAAGCTCATTCTGTGTACTTTTTTTGCATACCTTTGCTCCTACCGGGTCAGCTGAGCATCGAATTTCTATTTAACCACCTGCTTTCATGAGAGACCTCAGGGCTGCATGTTTTGAGCCCAGTACTGAGCCTGAAAAGCATTTCCAACCCCACTTACAAGTAAAACTAGCTAAAATGTACCTGGCTTCTCTTCACTGAAAAGCTCATTCTGAGTACATTTTTAGCATACGTTTGCTCCTTCCGGGTCAGCTGAGCAGCGAATTTCTATTTAACCACCTGCTATCACGAGAGACCTCAGGGCTGCATGTTTTGAGCCCAGTACTGATCCTGAAAAGCGTTTCCAACCCCATTTACAAGTAAAACTAGCTAAAATGTGCCTGGCTGCTATTCACTGAAAAGCTCATTCTGAGTACATTTTTAGCATACGTTTGCTCCTGCCGGGTCAGCTGAGCAGCGAATTTCTATTTAATCACCTGCTATCATGAGAGACCTCAGGGCTGCATGTTTTGAGCCCAGTACTGAGCCTGAAAAGCATTTCCAACCCCACTTACAAGTAAAACTAGCTAAAATGTGCCTGGCTTCTCTTCACTGAAAAGCTCATTCTGAGTACATTTTAAGCATACGTTTGCTCCTGCCGGGTCAGCTGAGCAGCGAATTTCCATTTAACCACCTGCTATCATGAGAGACCTCAGGGCTGCATGTTTTGAGCCCAGCACTGATCCTGAAAAGCGTTTCCAACCCCACTTACAAGTAAAACTAGCTAAAATGTGCCTGGCTTCTCTTCACTGAAAAGCTCATTCTGAGTACATTTTTAGCATACGTTTGCTCCTGCCGGGTCAGCTGAGCAGCGAATTTCTATTTAACCACCTGCTATCATGAGAGACCTCAGGGCTGCATGTTTTGAGCCCAGTACTGATCCTGAACAGCGTTTCCAACCCCATTTACAAGTAAAACTAGCTAAAATGTGCCTGGCTGCTATTCACTGAAAAGCTCATTCTGTGTACATTTTTGGCATACGTTTGCTCCTACCTGGTCAGCTGAGCAGCGAATTTCTATTTAACCACCTGCTTTCATGAGAGACCTCAGGGCTGCATGTTTTGAGCCCAGTACTGAGCCTGAAAAGCATTTCCAACCCCACTTACAAGTAAAACTAGCTAAAATGTACCTGGCTTCTCTTCACTGAAAAGCTCATTCTGAGTACATTTTTAGCATACGTTTGCTCCTTCCGGGTCAGCTGAGCAGCGAATTTCTATTTAACCACCTGTTATCACGAGAGACCTCAGGGCTGCATGTTTTGAGCCCAGTACTGATCCTGAAAAGCGTTTCCAACCCCTCTTACAAGTAAAACTAGCTAAAATGTGCCTGGCTGCTATTCACTGAAAAGCTCATTCTGTGTACATTTTTGGCATACGTTTGCTCCTACCGGGTCAGCTGAGCAGCGAATTTCTATTTAACCACCTGCTTTCATGAGAGACCTCAGGGCTGCATGTTTTGAGCCCAGTACTGAGCCTGAAAAGCATTTCCAACCCCACTTACAAGTAAAACTAGCTAAAATGTGCCTGGCTTCTCTTCACTGAAAAGCTCATTCTGAGTACATTTTAAGCATACGTTTGCTCCTGCCGGGTCAGCTGAGCAGCGAATTTCCATTTAACCACCTGCTATCATGAGAGACCTCAGGGCTGCATGTTTTGAGCCCAGTACTGATCCTGAAAAGCGTTTCCAACCCCACTTACAAGTAAAACTAGCTAAAATGTGCCTGGCTTCTCTTCACTGAAAAGCTCATTCTGAGTACATTTTTAGCATACGTTTGCTCCTGCCGGGTCAGCTGAGCAGCGAATTTCTATTTAACCACCTGCTATCATGAGAGACCTCAGGGCTGCATGTTTTGAGCCCAACACTGATCCTGAAAAGCGTTTCCAACCCCATTTACAAGTAAAACTAGCTAAAATGTGCCTGGCTGCTATTCACTGAAAAGCTCATTCTGTGTACATTTTTGGCACACGTTTGCTCCTACCTGGTCAGCTGAGCAGCGAATTTCTATTTAACCACCTGCTTTCATGAGAGACCTCAGGGCTGCATGTTTTGAGCCCAGTACTGAGCCTGAAAAGCATTTCCAACCCCACTTACAAGTAAAACTAGCTAAAATGGCCTGGCTTCTCTTCACTGAAAAGCTCATTCTGAGTACATTTTAAGCATACGTTTGCTCCTGCCGGGTCAGCTGAGCAGCGAATTTCCATTTAACCACCTGCTATCATGAGAGACCTCAGGGCTGCATGTTTTGAGCCCAGTACTGATCCTGAAAAGCGTTTCCAACCCCATTTACAAGTAAAACTAGCTAAAATGTGCCTGGCTGCTATTCACTGAAAAGCTCATTCTGTGTACATTTTTGGCATACGTTTGCTCCTACCGGGTCAGCTGAGCAGCGAATTTCTATTTAACCACCTGCTTTCATGAGAGACCTCAGGGCTGCATGTTTTGAGCCCAGTACTGAGCCTGAAAAGCATTTCCAACCCCACTTACAAGTAAAACTAGCTAAAATGTGCCTGGCTTCTCTTCACTGAAAAGCTCATTCTGAGTACATTTTAAGCATACGTTTGCTCCTGCCGGGTCAGCTGAGCAGCGAATTTCCATTTAACCACCTGCTATTTATTTATTTATTTGAGTATTTTGTAAAGCGCGCAGCGACCCCAACGGGGCGTCCCGGCGCTGAGAACTCTGAAAAATAGAGGTCAGGGGTCAGAATTCCACTGTTTAAGAGGAGAATAGATGTGTTTTCAGGGATTTACGGAAGGCTGATTCTGACTGACAAGTGCGTAAGGCTAGTGGGAGCTTGTTCCAGCGCTGAGAGGTACAGACCTCAAAGGTTTTTCCACCTGCCAGAGAGCGTTTAAATCGGGGAGTTTCCAGGAAGTGGAGGGTATTGGATCGTAAAGTCCTGGAGTTGGCATAGGGTCGCAGAGTGTTTTTCAGGTGTGCCGATCCACTGCCTTTTGATGCTCGGTAGGCCAATGTCATGGCCTTGAACACACATCTTTTGGCTATGGGCAGCCAATGGAGTTTGTGGAGGTGTGGAGTGATATGGTGTCTAGCAGGAATGCTCTCCACCAGCCGGGCGGCGGCATTTTGGACCGTCTGAAGTTTATGGCAGAGGCCTGCTGTGATACCAAGGTAGAGGGCATTGGCATAATCGAGGGGTGATATGATCAATGCCTGGATCACAGTTTTACGGCAGTCCGCCGGCAAGAAGTTAATGAGGCGTTTTATGGTGCGGATCTTAGCAAAGCAGGAGGATGCAACTGTTTGCACCTGATTGTTAAAGCTAAGTTGATTGTCCCAGCGAACTCCGAGCTATCATGAGAGACCTCAGGGCTGCATGTTTTGAGCCCAGTACTGATCCTGAAAAGCGTTTCCAACCCCACTTACAAGTAAAACTAGCTAAAATGTGCCTGGCTTCTCTTCACTGAAAAGCTCATTCTGAGTACATTTTTAGCATACGTTTGCTCCTGCCGGGTCAGCTGAGCAGCGAATTTCTATTTAACCACCTGCTATCATGAGAGACCTCAGGGCTGCATGTTTTGAGCCCAGTACTGATCCTGAAAAGCGTTTCCAACCCCATTTACAAGTAAAACTAGCTAAAATGTGCCTGGCTGCTATTCACTGAAAAGCTCATTCTGTGTACATTTTTGGCATACGTTTGCTCCTACCTGGTCAGCTGAGCAGCGAATTTCTATTTAACCACCTGCTTTCATGAGAGACCTCAGGGCTGCATGTTTTGAGCCCAGTACTGAGCCTGAAAAGCATTTCCAACCCCACTTACAAGTAAAACTAGCTAAAATGTGCCTGGCTTCGCTTCACTGAAAAGCTCATTCTGAGTACATTTTTAGCATACGTTTGCTCCTGCCGGGTCAGCTGAGCAGCGAATTTCTATTTAACCACCTGCTTTCATGAGAGACCTCAGGGCTGCATGTTTTGAGCCCAGTACTGAGCCTGAAAAGCATTTCCAACCCCACTTACAAGTAAAACTAGCTAAAATGTGCCTGGCTGCTATTCACTGAAAAGCTCATTCTGTGTACATTTTTGGCATACGTTTGCTCCTACCTGGTCAGCTGAGCAGCGAATTTCTATTTAACCACCTGCTATCATGAGAGACCTCAGGGCTGCATGTTTTGAGCCCAGTACTGATCCTGAAAAGCGTTTCCAACCCCATTTACAAGTAAAACTAGCTAAAATGTGCCTGGCTGCTATTCACTGAAAAGCTCATTCTGAGTACATTTTTGGCATACGTTTGCTCCTACCTGGTCAGCTGAGCAGCGAATTTCTATTTAACCACCTGCTTTCATGAGAGACCTCAGGGCTGCATGTTTTGAGCCCAGTACTGAGCCTGAAAAGCATTTCCAACCCCACTTACAAGTAAAACTAGCTAAAATGTACCTGGCTTCTCTTCACTGAAAAGCTCATTCTGAGTACATTTTTAGCATACGTTTGCTCCTTCCGGGTCAGCTGAGCAGCGAATTTCTATTTCACCACCTGCAATCACGAGAGACCTCAGGGCTGCATGTTTTGAGCCCAGTACTGATCCTGAAAAGCGTTTCCAACCCCTATTACAAGTAAAACTAGCTAAAATGTGCCTGGCTGCTATTCACTGAAAAGCTCATTCTGTGTACATTTTTGGCATACGTTTGCTCCTACCGGGTCAGCTGAGCAGCGAATTTCTATTTAACCACCTGCTTTCATGAGAGACCTCAGGGCTGCATTCTGAGTACATTTTTAGCATACGTTTGCTCCTGCCGGGTCAGCTGAGCAGCGAATTTCTATTTAACCACCTGCTTTCATGAGAGACCTCAGGGCTGCATGTTTTGAGCCCAGTACTGATCCTGAAAAGCATTTCCAACCCTACTTACAAGTAAAACTAGCTAAAATGTGCCTGGCTTCTCTTCACTGAAAAGCTCATTCTGAGTACATTTTTAGCATACGTTTGCTCCTGCCGGGTCAGCTGAGCAGCGAATTTCTATTTAATCACCTGCTATCATGAGAGACCTCAGGGCTGCATGTTTTGAGCCCAGTACTGAGCCTGAAAAGCATTTCCAACCCCACTTACAAGTAAAACTAGCTAAAATGTGCCTGGCTTCTCTTCACTGAAAAGCTCATTCTGAGTACATTTTAAGCATACGTTTGCTCCTGCCGGGTCAGCTGAGCAGCGAATTTCCATTTAACCACCTGCTATCATGAGAGACCTCAGGGCTGCATGTTTTGAGCCCAGCACTGATCCTGAAAAGCGTTTCCAACCCCACTTACAAGTAAAACTAGCTAAAATGTGCCTGGCTTCTCTTCACTGAAAAGCTCATTCTGAGTACATTTTTAGCATACGTTTGCTCCTGCCGGGTCAGCTGAGCAGCGAATTTCTATTTAACCACCTGCTATCATGAGAGACCTCAGGGCTGCATGTTTTGAGCCCAGTACTGATCCTGAACAGCGTTTCCAACCCCATTTACAAGTAAAACTAGCTAAAATGTGCCTGGCTGCTATTCACTGAAAAGCTCATTCTGTGTACATTTTTGGCATACGTTTGCTCCTACCTGGTCAGCTGAGCAGCGAATTTCTATTTAACCACCTGCTTTCATGAGAGACCTCAGGGCTGCATGTTTTGAGCCCAGTACTGAGCCTGAAAAGCATTTCCAACCCCACTTACAAGTAAAACTAGCTAAAATGTACCTGGCTTCTCTTCACTGAAAAGCTCATTCTGAGTACATTTTTAGCATACGTTTGCTCCTTCCGGGTCAGCTGAGCAGCGAATTTCTATTTAACCACCTGTTATCACGAGAGACCTCAGGGCTGCATGTTTTGAGCCCAGTACTGATCCTGAAAAGCGTTTCCAACCCCTCTTACAAGTAAAACTAGCTAAAATGTGCCTGGCTGCTATTCACTGAAAAGCTCATTCTGTGTACATTTTTGGCATACGTTTGCTCCTACCGGGTCAGCTGAGCAGCGAATTTCTATTTAACCACCTGCTTTCATGAGAGACCTCAGGGCTGCATGTTTTGAGCCCAGTACTGAGCCTGAAAAGCATTTCCAACCCCACTTACAAGTAAAACTAGCTAAAATGTGCCTGGCTTCTCTTCACTGAAAAGCTCATTCTGAGTACATTTTAAGCATACGTTTGCTCCTGCCGGGTCAGCTGAGCAGCGAATTTCCATTTAACCACCTGCTATCATGAGAGACCTCAGGGCTGCATGTTTTGAGCCCAGTACTGATCCTGAAAAGCGTTTCCAACCCCACTTACAAGTAAAACTAGCTAAAATGTGCCTGGCTTCTCTTCACTGAAAAGCTCATTCTGAGTACATTTTTAGCATACGTTTGCTCCTGCCGGGTCAGCTGAGCAGCGAATTTCTATTTAACCACCTGCTATCATGAGAGACCTCAGGGCTGCATGTTTTGAGCCCAGCACTGATCCTGAAAAGCGTTTACAACCCCATTTACAAGTAAAACTAGCTAAAATGTGCCTGGCTGCTATTCACTGAAAAGCTCATTCTGTGTACATTTTTGGCATACGTTTGCTCCTACCTGGTCAGCTGAGCAGCGAATTTCTATTTAACCACCTGCTTTCATGAGAGACCTCAGGGCTGCATGTTTTGAGCCCAGTACTGAGCCTGAAAAGCATTTCCAACCCCACTTACAAGTAAAACTAGCTAAAATGGCCTGGCTTCTCTTCACTGAAAAGCTCATTCTGAGTACATTTTAAGCATACGTTTGCTCCTGCCGGGTCAGCTGAGCAGCGAATTTCCATTTAACCACCTGCTATCATGAGAGACCTCAGGGCTGCATGTTTTGAGCCCAGTACTGATCCTGAAAAGCGTTTCCAACCCCATTTACAAGTAAAACTAGCTAAAATGTGCCTGGCTGCTATTCACTGAAAAGCTCATTCTGTGTACATTTTTGGCATACGTTTGCTCCTACCGGGTCAGCTGAGCAGCGAATTTCTATTTAACCACCTGCTTTCACGAGAGACCTCAGGGCTGCATGTTTTGAGCCCAGTACTGAGCCTGAAAAGCATTTCCAACCCCACTTACAAGTAAAACTAGCTAAAATGTGCCTGGCTTCTCTTCACTGAAAAGCTCATTCTGAGTACATTTTAAGCATACGTTTGCTCCTGCCGGGTCAGCTGAGCAGCGAATTTCTATTTAACCACCTGCTATCATGAGAGACCTCAGGGCTGCATGTTTTGAGCCCTGTACTGATCCTGAAAAGCGTTTCCAACCCCATTTACAAGTAAAACTAGCTAAAATGTGCCTGGCTGCTATTCACTGAAAAGCTCATTCTGTGTACATTTTTGGCATACGTTTGCTCCTACCTGGTCAGCTGAGCAGCGAATTTCTATTTAACCACCTGCTTTCATGAGAGACCTCAGGGCTGCATGTTTTGAGCCCAGTACTGAGCCTGAAAAGCATTTCCAACCCCACTTACAAGTAAAACTAGCTAAAATGTGCCTGGCTGCTATTCACTGAAAAGCTCATTCTCTGTACATTTTTGGCATATGTTTCCTCCTACCGGGTCAGCTGAGCAGAGAATTTCTATTTAACCACCTGCTTTCATGAGAGACCTCAGAGCTGCATGTTTTGAGCCCAGTACTGAGCCTGAAAAGCATTTCCAACCCCACTTACAAGTAAAACTAGCTAAAATGTGCCTGGCTGCTATTCACTGAAAAGCTCATTCTCTGTACATTTTTGGCATATGTTTCCTCCTACCGGGTCAGCTGAGCAGAGAATTTCTATTTAACCACCTGCTTTCATGAGAGACCTCAGAGCTGCATGTTTTGAGCCCAGTACTGAGCCTGAAAAGCATTTCCAACCCCACTTACAAGTAAAACTAGCTAAAATGTGCCTGGCTTCGCTTCACTGAAAAGCTCATTCTGAGTACATTTTTAGCATACGTTTGCTCCTGCCGGGTCAGCTGAGCAGCGAATTTCTATTTAACCACCTGCTTTCATGAGAGACCTCAGGGCTGCATGTTTTGAGCCCAGTACTGAGCCTGAAAAGCGTTTCCAACCCCACTTACAAGTAAAACTAGCTAAAATGTGCCTGGCTTCTCTTCACTGAAAAGCTCATTCTGAGTACATTTTTAGCATACGTTTGCTCCTGCCGGGTCAGCTGAGCAGCGAATTTCTAGTTAACCACCTGCTATCATGAGACACCTCAAGGCTGCATGTTTTGAGTCCAGTACTGAGCCTGAAAAGCATTTCCAACCCCACTTACAAGTAAAACTAGCTAAAATGTGCCTGGCTTCTCTTCACTGAAAAGCTCATTCTGAGTACATTTTAAGCATACGTTTGCTCCTGCCGGGTCAGCTGAGCAGCGAATTTCTATTTAACCACCTGCTTTCATGAGAGACCTCAGGGCTGCATGTTTTGAGCCCAGTACTGAGCCTGAAAAGCGCTTCCAACCCCACTTACAAGTAAAACTAGCTAAAATGTGCCGGCTTCTCTTCACTGAAAAGCTCATTCTGAGTACATTTTTAGCATACGTTTGCTCCTGCCGGGTCAGCCGAGCAGCGAATTTCTATTTAACCACCTGCTTTCATGAGAGACCTCAGGGATGCATGTTTTGAGCCCAGCACTGAGCCTGAAAAGCGTTTCCAACCCCACTTACAAGTAAAACTAGCTAAAATGTGCCTCGCTTCTCTTCACTGAAAAGCTCATTCTGAGTACATTTTTAGCATACGTTTGCTCCTGCCGGGTCAGCTGAGCAGCGAATTTCTATTTAACCACCTGCTATCATGAGAGACCTCAGGGCTGCATGTTTTGAGCCCAGTACTGATCCTGAAAAGCGTTTCCAACCCCACTTACAAGTAAAACTAGCTAAAATGTGCCTGGCTGCTATTCACTGAAAAGCTCATTCTCTGTACATTTTTGGCATATGTTTCCTCCTACCGGGTCAGCTGAGCAGAGAATTTCTATTTAACCACCTGCTTTCATGAGAGACCTCAGAGCTGCATGTTTTGAGCCCAGTACTGAGCCTGAAAAGCATTTCCAACCCCACTTACAAGTAAAACTAGCTAAAATGTGCCTGGCTTCTCTTCACTGAAAAGCTCATTCTGAGTACATTTTTAGCATACGTTTGCTCCTGCCGGGTCAGCTGAGCAGCGAATTTCTATTTAACCACCTGCTTTCATGAGAGACCTCAGGGATGCATGTTTTGAGCCCAGCACTGAGCCTGAAAAGCGTTTCCAACCCCACTTACAAGTAAAACTAGCTAAAATGTGCCTGGCTGCTTTTCACTGAAAAGCTCATTCTGAGTACATTTTTAGCATACGTTTGCTCCTGCCGGGTCAGCTGAGCAGCGAATTTCTAATTACCCACCTGCTTTCATGAGAGACCTCAGGGATGCATGTTTTGAGCCCAGCACTGAGCCTGAAAAGTGTTTCCACCCCCACTTACAAGTAAAACTAGCTAAAATGTGCCTCGCTTCTCTTCACTGAAAAGCTGATTCTGAGTACATTTTTAGCATACGTTTGCTCCTGCCGGGTCAGCTGAGCAGCGAATTTCTATTTAACCACCTGCTATCATGAGAGACCTCAGGGCTGCATGTTTTGAGCCCAGTACTGATCCTGAAAAGCGTTTCCAACCCCACTTACAAGTAAAACTAGCTAAAATGTGCCTGGCTGCTATTCACTGAAAAGCTCATTCTCTGTACATTTTTGTCACATGTTTCCTCCTACCGGGTCAGCTGAGCAGAGAATTTCTATTTAACCACCTGCTTTCATGAGAGACCTCAGAGCTGCATGTTTTGAGCCCAGTACTGAGCCTGAAAAGCATTTCCAACCCCACTTACAAGTAAAACTAGCTAAAATGTGCCTGGCTTCTCTTCACTGAAAAGCTCATTCTCTGTACATTTTTGGCATATGTTTCCTCCTACCGGGTCAGCTGAGCAGAGAATTTCTATTTAACCACCTGCTTTCATGAGAGACCTCAGAGCTGCATGTTTTGAGCCCAGTACTGAGCCTGAAAAGCATTTCCAACCCCACTTACAAGTAAAACTAGCTAAAATGTGCCTGGCTTCGCTTCACTGAAAAGCTCATTCTGAGTACATTTTTAGCATACGTTTGCTCCTGCCGGGTCAGCTGAGCAGCGAATTTCTATTTAACCACCTGCTTTCATGAGAGACCTCAGGGCTGCATGTTTTGAGCCCAGTACTGAGCCTGAAAAGCGTTTCCAACCCCACTTACAAGTAAAACTAGCTAAAATGTGCCTGGCTGCTATTCACTGAAAAGCTCATTCTCTGTACATTTTTGTCACATGTTTCCTCCTACCGGGTCAGCTGAGCAGAGAATTTCTATTTAACCACCTGCTTTCATGAGAGACCTCAGAGCTGCATGTTTTGAGCCCAGTACTGAGCCTGAAAAGCATTTCCAACCCCACTTACAAGTAAAACTAGCTAAAATGTGCCTGGCTGCTATTCACTGAAAAGCTCATTCTCTGTACATTTTTGGCATATGTTTCCTCCTACCGGGTCAGCTGAGCAGAGAATTTCTATTTAACCACCTGCTTTCATGAGAGACCTCAGAGCTGCATGTTTTGAGCCCAGTACTGAGCCTGAAAAGCATTTCCAACCCCACTTACAAGTAAAACTAGCTAAAATGTGCCTGGCTTCGCTTCACTGAAAAGCTCATTCTGAGTACATTTTTAGCATACGTTTGCTCCTGCCGGGTCAGCTGAGCAGCGAATTTCTATTTAACCACCTGCTTTCATGAGAGACCTCAGGGCTGCATGTTTTGAGCCCAGTACTGAGCCTGAAAAGCGTTTCCAACCCCACTTACAAGTAAAACTAGCTAAAATGTGCCTGGCTTCTCTTCACTGAAAAGCTCATTCTGAGTACATTTTTAGCATACGTTTGCTCCTGCCGGGTCAGCTGAGCAGCGAATTTCTAGTTAACCACCTGCTATCATGAGACACCTCAAGGCTGCATGTTTTGAGTCCAGTACTGAGCCTGAAAAGCATTTCCAACCCCACTTACAAGTAAAACTAGCTAAAATGTGCCTGGCTTCTCTTCACTGAAAAGCTCATTCTGAGTACATTTTAAGCATACGTTTGCTCCTGCCGGGTCAGCTGAGCAGCGAATTTCTATTTAACCACCTGCTTTCATGAGAGACCTCAGGGCTGCATGTTTTGAGCCCAGTACTGAGCCTGAAAAGCGCTTCCAACCCCACTTACAAGTAAAACTAGCTAAAATGTGCCGGCTTCTCTTCACTGAAAAGCTCATTCTGAGTACATTTTTAGCATACGTTTGCTCCTGCCGGGTCAGCCGAGCAGCGAATTTCTATTTAACCACCTGCTTTCATGAGAGACCTCAGGGATGCATGTTTTGAGCCCAGCACTGAGCCTGAAAAGCGTTTCCAACCCCACTTACAAGTAAAACTAGCTAAAATGTGCCTCGCTTCTCTTCACTGAAAAGCTCATTCTGAGTACATTTTTAGCATACGTTTGCTCCTGCCGGGTCAGCTGAGCAGCGAATTTCTATTTAACCACCTGCTATCATGAGAGACCTCAGGGCTGCATGTTTTGAGCCCAGTACTGATCCTGAAAAGCGTTTCCAACCCCACTTACAAGTAAAACTAGCTAAAATGTGCCTGGCTGCTATTCACTGAAAAGCTCATTCTCTGTACATTTTTGGCATATGTTTCCTCCTACCGGGTCAGCTGAGCAGAGAATTTCTATTTAACCACCTGCTTTCATGAGAGACCTCAGAGCTGCATGTTTTGAGCCCAGTACTGAGCCTGAAAAGCATTTCCAACCCCACTTACAAGTAAAACTAGCTAAAATGTGCCTGGCTTCTCTTCACTGAAAAGCTCATTCTGAGTACATTTTTAGCATACGTTTGCTCCTGCCGGGTCAGCTGAGCAGCGAATTTCTATTTAACCACCTGCTTTCATGAGAGACCTCAGGGATGCATGTTTTGAGCCCAGCACTGAGCCTGAAAAGCGTTTCCAACCCCACTTACAAGTAAAACTAGCTAAAATGTGCCTGGCTGCTTTTCACTGAAAAGCTCATTCTGAGTACATTTTTAGCATACGTTTGCTCCTGCCGGGTCAGCTGAGCAGCGAATTTCTAATTACCCACCTGCTTTCATGAGAGACCTCAGGGATGCATGTTTTGAGCCCAGCACTGAGCCTGAAAAGCGTTTCCACCCCCACTTACAAGTAAAACTAGCTAAAATGTGCCTCGCTTCTCTTCACTGAAAAGCTGATTCTGAGTACATTTTTAGCATACGTTTGCTCCTGCCGGGTCAGCTGAGCAGCGAATTTCTATTTAACCACCTGCTATCATGAGAGACCTCAGGGCTGCATGTTTTGAGCCCAGTACTGATCCTGAAAAGCGTTTCCAACCCCACTTACAAGTAAAACTAGCTAAAATGTGCCTGGCTGCTATTCACTGAAAAGCTCATTCTCTGTACATTTTTGTCACATGTTTCCTCCTACCGGGTCAGCTGAGCAGAGAATTTCTATTTAACCACCTGCTTTCATGAGAGACCTCAGAGCTGCATGTTTTGAGCCCAGTACTGAGCCTGAAAAGCATTTCCAACCCCACTTACAAGTAAAACTAGCTAAAATGTGCCTGGCTTCTCTTCACTGAAAAGCTCATTCTGAGTACATTTTTAGCATACGTTTGCTCCTGCCGGGTCAGCTGAGCAGCGAATTTCTATTTAACCACCTGCTATCATGAGAGACCTCAGGGCTGCATGTTTTGAGTCCAGTACTGAGCCTGAAAAGCATTTCCAACCCCACTTACAAGTAAAACTAGCTAAAATGTGCCTGGCTTCTCTTCACTGAAAAGCTCATTCTGAGTACATTTTAAGCATACGTTTGCTCCTGCCGGGTCAGCTGAGCAGCGAATTTCTATTTAACCACCTGCTATCATGAGAGACCTCAGGGCTGCATGTTTTGAGCCCAGTACTGATCCTGAAAAGCGTTTCCAACCCCACTTACAAGTAAAACTAGCTAAAATGTGCCTGGCTTCTCTTCACTGAAAAGCTCATTCTGAGTACATTTTTAGCATACGTTTGCTCCTGCCGGGTCAGCTGAGCAGCGAATTTCTATTTAACCACCTGCTTTCATGAGAGACCTCAGGGCTGCATGTTTTGAGCCCAGTATTGATCCTGAAAAGCGTTTTCAACCCCATTTACAAGTAAAACTAGCTAAAATGTGCCTGGCTGCTTTTCACTGAAAAGCTCATTCTGAGTACATTTTTAGCATACGTTTGCTCCTGCCGGGTCAGCTGAGCAGCGAATTTCTATTTAACCACCTGCTTTCATGAGAGACCTCAGGGCTGCATGTTTTGAGCCCAGTATTGATCCTGAAAAGCGTTTCCAACCCCACTTACAAGTAAAACTAGCTAAAATGTGCCTGGCTGCTATTCACTGAAAAGCTCATTCTGTGTACATTTTTGGCATACCTTTGCTCCTACCGGGTCAGCTGAGCAGTGAATTTCTATTTAACCACCTGCTTTCATGAGAGACCTCAGGGCTGCATGTTTTGAGCCCAGTACTTAGCCTGAAAAGCATTTCCAACCCCACTTACAAGTAAAACTAGCTAAAATGTGCCTGGCTTCTCTTCACTGAAAAGCTCATTCTGAGTACATTTTTAGCATACGTTTGCTCCTGCCGGGTCAGCTGAGCAGCGAATTTCTATTTAACCACCTGCTTTCATGAGAGACCTCAGGGATGCATGTTTTGAGCCCAGCACTGAGCCTGAAAAGCGTTTCCAACCCCACTTACAAGTAAAACTAGCTAAAATGTGCCTGGCTTCTCTTCACTGAAAAGCTCATTCTGAGTACATTTTTAGCATACGTTTGCTCCTGCCGGGTCAGCTGAGCAGCGAATTTCTATTTAACCACCTGCTTTCATGAGAGACCTCAGGGCTGCATGTTTTGAGCCCAGTATTGATCCTGAAAAGCGTTTTCAACCCCATTTACAAGTAAAACTAGCTAAAATGTGCCTGGCTGCTTTTCACTGAAAAGCTCATTCTCGGTACATTTTTAGCATACGTTTGCCCCTGCCGGGTCAGCTGAGCAGCGAATTTCTATTTAACCACCTCCTTTCATGAGAGACCTCAGGGATGCATGTTTTGAGCCCAGCACTGAGCCTGAAAAGCGTTTCCAACCCCACTTACAAGTAAAACTAGCTAAAATGTGCCTCGCTTCTCTTCACTGAAAAGCTCATTCTGAGTACATTTTTAGCATACGTTTGCTCCTGCCGGGTCAGCTGAGCAGCGAATTTCTATTTAACCACCTGCTTTCATGAGAGACCTCAGGGATGCATGTTTTGAGCCCAGCACTGAGCCTGAAAAGCGTTTCCAACCCCACTTACAAGTAAAACTAGCTAAAATGTGCCTCGCTTCTCTTCACTGAAAAGCTCATTCTGAGTACATTTTTAGCATACGTTTGCTCCTGCCGGGTCAGCTGAGCAGCGAATTTCTATTTAACCACCTGCTATCATGAGAGACCTCAGGGCTGCATGTTTTGAGCCCAGTACTGATCCTGAAAAGCGTTTCCAACCCCACTTACAAGTAAAACTAGCTAAAATGTGCCTGGCTGCTATTCACTGAAAAGCTCATTCTCTGTACATTTTTGGCATATGTTTCCTCCTACCGGGTCAGCTGAGCAGAGAATTTCTATTTAACCACCTGCTTTCATGAGAGACCTCAGAGCTGCATGTTTTGAGCCCAGTACTGAGCCTGAAAAGCAAATTCCAACCCCACTTACAAGTAAAACTAGCTAAAATGTGCCTGGCTTCTCTTCACTGAAAAGCTCATTCTGAGTACATTTTTAGCATACGTTTGCTCCTGCCGGGTCAGCTGAGCAGCGAATTTCTATTTAACCATCTGCTTTCATGAGAGACCTCAGGGCTGCATGTTTTGAGCCCAGTATTGATCCTGAAAAGCGTTTTCAACCCCATTTACAAGTAAAACTAGCTAAAATGTGCCTGGCTGCTTTTCACTGAAAAGCTCATTCTGAGTACATTTTTAGCATACGTTTGCTCCTGCCGGGTCAGCTGAGCAGCGAATTTCTATTTAACCACCTGCTTTCATGAGAGACCTCAGGGATGCATGTTTTGAGCCCAGCACTGAGCCTGAAAAGCGTTTCCACCCCCACTTACAAGTAAAACTAGCTAAAATGTGCCTCGCTTCTCTTCACTGAAAAGCTGATTCTGAGTACATTTTTAGCATACGTTTGCTCCTGCCGGGTCAGCTGAGCAGCGAATTTCTATTTAACCACCTGCTATCATGAGAGACCTCAGGGCTGCATGTTTTGAGCCCAGTACTGATCCTGAAAAGCGTTTCCAACCCCACTTACAAGTAAAACTAGCTAAAATGTGCCTGGCTGCTATTCACTGAAAAGCTCATTCTCTGTACATTTTTGTCATATGTTTCCTCCTACCGGGTCAGCTGAGCAGAGAATTTCTATTTAACCACCTGCTTTCATGAGAGACCTCAGAGCTGCATGTTTTGAGCCCAGTACTGAGCCTGAAAAGCATTTCCAACCCGACTTACAAGTAAAACTAGCTAAAATGTGCCTGGCTTCTCTTCACTGAAAAGCTCATTCTGAGTACATTTTTAGCATACGTTTGCTCCTGCCGGGTCAGCTGAGCAGCGAATTTCTATTTAACCACCTGCTATCATGAGAGACCTCAGGGCTGCATGTTTTGAGTCCAGTACTGAGCCTGAAAACCATTTCCAACCCCACTTACAAGTAAAACTAGCTAAAATGTGCCTGGCTTCTCTTCACTGAAAAGCTCATTCTGAGTACATTTTAAGCATACGTTTGCTCCTGCCGGGTCAGCTGAGCAGCGAATTTCTATTTAACCACCTGCTATCATGAGAGACCTCAGGGCTGCATGTTTTGAGCCCAGTACTGATCCTGAAACGCGTTTCCAACCCCACTTACAAGTAAAACTAGCTAAAATGTGCCTGGCTTCTCTTCACTGAAAAGCTCATTCTGAGTACATTTTTAGCATACGTTTGCTCCTGCCGGGTCAGCTGAGCAGCGAATTTCTATTTAACCACCTGCTTTCATGAGAGACCTCAGGGCTGCATGTTTTGAGCCCAGTATTGATCCTGAAAAGCGTTTTCAACCCCATTTACAAGTAAAACTAGCTAAAATGTGCCTGGCTGCTTTTCACTGAAAAGCTCATTCTGAGTACATTTTTAGCATACGTTTGCTCCTGCCGGGTCAGCTGAGCAGCGAATTTCTATTTAACCACCTGCTTTCATGAGAGACCTCAGGGCTGCATGTTTTGAGCCCAGTATTGATCCTGAAAAGCGTTTCCAACCCCACTTACAAGTAAAACTAGCTAAAATATGCCTGGCTTCTCTTCACTGAAAAGCTCATTCTGAGTACATTTTTAGCATACGTTTGCTCCTGCCAGGTCAGCTGAGCTGCAAATTTCTATTTAACCACCTGCTTTCATGAGAGACCTCAGGGCTGCATGTTTTGAGCCCAGTACTTAGCCTGAAAAGCATTTCCAACCCCACTTACAAGTAAAACTAGCTAAAATGTGCCTGGCTGCTATTCACTGAAAAGCTCATTCTGAGTACATTTTTAGCATACGTTTGCTCCTACCTGGTCAGCTGAGCAGCGAATTTCTATTTAACCACCTGCTATCATGAGAGACCTCAGGGCTACATGTTTTGAGCCCAGTACTGAGCCTGAAAAGCGTTTTCAACCCCATTTACAAGTAAAACTAGCTAAAATGTGCCTGGCTGCTTTTCACTGAAAAGCTCATTCTGAGTACATTTTTAGCATACATTTGCTCCTGCCGGGTCAGCTGAGCAGCGAATTTTTATTTAACCACCTGCTTTCATGAGAGACCTCAGGGCTGCATGTTTTGAGCCCAGTATTGATCCTGAAAAGCGTTTTCAACCCCATTTACAAGTAAAACTAGCTAAAATGTGCCTGGCTTCTCCTCACTGAAAAGCTCATTCTGAGTACATTTTTAGCATACGTTTGCTCCTGCCGGGTCAGCTGAGCAGCGAATTTCTATTTAACCACCTGCTATCATGAGAGACCTCAGGGCTGCATGTTTTGAGCCCAGTACTGATCCTGAAAAGCGTTTCCAACCCCACTTACAAGTAAAACTAGCTAAAATGTGCCTGTCTGCTATTCACTGAAAAGCTCATTCTCTGTACATTTTTGGCATACCTTTCCTCCTACCGGGTCAGCTGAGCAGAGAATTTCTATTTAACCACCTGCTTTCACGAGAGACCTCAGAGCTGCATGTTTTGAGCCCAGTACTGAGCCTGAAAAGCATTTCCAACCCCACTTACAAGTAAAACTAGCTAAAATGTGCCTGGCTTCTCTTCACTGAAAAGCTCATTCTGAGTACATTTTTAGCATACGTTTGCTCCTGCCGGGTCAGCTGAGCAGCGAATTTCTATTTAACCACCTGCTTTCATGAGAGACCTCAGGGATGCATGTTTTGAGCCCAGTATTGATCCTGAAAAGCGTTTCCAACCCCACTTACAAGTAAAACTAGCTAAAATGTGCCTCGCTTCTCTTCACTGAAAAGCTCATTCTGAGTACATTTTTAGCATACGTTTGCTCCTGCCGGGTCAGCTGAGCAGCGAATTTCTATTTAACCACCTACTATCATGAGAGACCTCAGGGCTGCATGTTTTGAGCCCAGCACTGAGCCTGAAAAGCGTTTCCAACCCCACTTACAAGTAAAACTAGCTAAAATGTGCCTCGCTTCTCTTCACTGAAAAGCTCATTCTCTGTACATTTTTGGCATATGTTTCCTCCTACCGGGTCAGCTGAGCAGAGAATTTCTATTTAACCACCTGCTTTCATGAGAGACCTCAGGGCTGCATGTTTTGAGCCCAGTACTGATCCTGAAAAGCGTTTCCAACCCCACTTACAAGTAAAACTAGCTAACATGTGCCTGGCTTCTCCTCACTGAAAAGCTCATTCTGAGTACATTTTTAGCATACGTTTGCTCCTGCCGGGTCAGCTGAGCAGCGAATTTCTATTTAACCACCTGCTTTCATGAGAGACCTCAGGGATGCATGTTTTGAGCCCAGCACTGAGCCTGAAAAGCGTTTCCAACCCCACTTACAAGTAAAACTAGCTAAAATGTGCCTGGCTTCTCTTCACTGAAAAGCTCATTCTGAGTACATTTTTAGCATACGTTTGCTCCTGCCGGGTCAGCTGAGCAGCGAATTTCTATTTAACCACCTGCTTCCATGAGAGACCTCAGGGCTGCATGTTTTGAGCCCAGTATTGATCCTGAAAAGCGTTTCCAACCCCACTTACAAGTAAAACTAGCTAAAATGTGCCTGGCTGCTTTTCACTGAAAAGCTCATTCTGTGTACATTTTTGGCATACCTTTGCTCCTGCCGGGTCAGCTGAGCAGTTAATTTCTATTTAACCACCTGCTTTCATGAGAGACCTCAGGGATGCATGTTTTGAGCCCAGCACTGAGCCTGAAAAGCGTTTCCAACCCCACTTACAAGTAAAACTAGCTAAAATGTGCCTCGCTTCTCTTCACTGAAAAGCTCATTCTGAGTACATTTTTAGCATACGTTTGCTCCTGCCGGGTCAGCTGAGCAGCGAATTTCTATTTAACCACCTACTATCATGAGAGACCTCAGGGCTGCATGTTTTGAGCCCAGCACTGAGCCTGAAAAGCGTTTCCAACCCCACTTACAAGTAAAACTAGCTAAAATGTGCCTCGCTTCTCTTCACTGAAAAGCTCATTCTCTGTACATTTTTGGCATATGTTTCCTCCTACCGGGTCAGCTGAGCAGAGAATTTCTATTTAACCACCTGCTTTCATGAGAGACCTCAGGGCTGCATGTTTTGAGCCCAGTAATGATCCTGAAAAGCGTTTCCAACCCCACTTACATGTAAAACTAGCTAAAATGTGCCTGGCTGCTTTTCACTGAAAAGCTCATTCTCTGTACATTTTTGTCATATGTTTGCTCCTGCCGGGTCAGCTGAGCAGCGAATTTCTATTTAACCACCTGCTTCCATGAGAGACCTCAGGGCTGCATGTTTTGAGCCCAGTATTGATCCTGAAAAGCGTTTCCAACCCCACTTACAAGTAAAACTAGCTAAAATGTGCCTGGCTGCTTTTCACTGAAAAGCTCATTCTGAGTACATTTTTAGCATACGTTTGCTCCTGCCGGGTCAGCTGAGCAGCGAATTTCTATTTAACCACCTACTATCATGAGAGACCTCAGGGCTGCATGTTTTGAGCCCAGCACTGAGCCTGAAAAGCGTTTCCAACCCCACTTACAAGTAAAACTAGCTAAAATGTGCCTCGCTTCTCTTCACTGAAAAGCTCATTCTCTGTACATTTTTGGCATATGTTTCCTCCTACCGGGTCAGCTGAGCAGAGAATTTCTATTTAACCACCTGCTTTCATGAGAGACCTCAGGGCTGCATGTTTTGAGCCCAGTACTGATCCTGAAAAGCGTTTCCAACCCCACTTACAAGTAAAACTAGCTAAAATGTGCCTGGCTTCTCCTCACTGAAAAGCTCATTCTGAGTACATTTTTAGCATACGTTTGCTCCTGCCGGGTCAGCTGAGCAGCGAATTTCTATTTAACCACCTGCTTTCATGAGAGACCTCAGGGATGCATGTTTTGAGCCCAGCACTGAGCCTGAAAAGCGTTTCCAACCCCACTTACAAGTAAAACTAGCTAAAATGTGCCTGGCTTCTCTTCACTGAAAAGCTCATTCTGAGTACATTTTTAGCATACGTTTGCTCCTGCCGGGTCAGCTGAGCAGCGAATTTCTATTTAACCACCTGCTTCCATGAGAGACCTCAGGGCTGCATGTTTTGAGCCCAGTATTGATCCTGAAAAGCGTTTCCAACCCCACTTACAAGTAAAACTAGCTAAAATGTGCCTGGCTGCTTTTCACTGAAAAGCTCATTCTGTGTACATTTTTGGCATACCTTTGCTCCTGCCGGGTCAGCTGAGCAGTGAATTTCTATTTAACCACCTGCTTTCATGAGAGACCTCAGGGATGCATGTTTTGAGCCCAGCACTGAGCCTGAAAAGCGTTTCCAACCCCACTTACAAGTAAAACTAGCTAAAATGTGCCTCGCTTCTCTTCACTGAAAAGCTGATTCTGAGTACATTTTTAGCATACGTTTGCTCCTGCCGGGTCAGCTGAGCAGCGAATTTCTATTTAACCACCTGCTATCATGAGAGACCTCAGGGCTGCATGTTTTGAGCCCAGTACTGATCCTGAAAAGCGTTTCCAACCCCACTTACAAGTAAAACTAGCTAAAATGTGCCTGGCTGCTATTCACTGAAAAGCTCATTCTCTGTACATTTTTGGCATATGTTTCCTCCTACCGGGTCAGCTGAGCAGAGAATTTCTATTTAACCACCTTGCTTTCATGAGAGAACTCAGAGCTGTATGTTTTGAGCCCAGTACTGAGCCTGAAAAGCATTTCCAACCCCACTTACAAGTAAAACTAGCTAAAATGTGCCTGGCTTCTCTTCACTGAAAAGCTCATTCTGAGTACATTTTTAGCATACGTTTGCTCCTACCGGGTCAGCTGAGCAGCGAATTTCTATTTAACCACCTGCTATCATGAGAGACCTCAGGGCTGCATGTTTTGAGCCCAGTACTGATCCTGAAAAGCGTTTCCAACCCCACTTACAAGTAAAACTAGCTAAAATGTGCCTGGCTGCTATTCACTGAAAAGCTCATTCTGAGTACATTTTTAGCATACGTTTGCTCCTACCGGGTCAGCTGAGCAGCGAATTTCTATTTAACCACCTGCTATCATGAGAGACCTCAGGGCTGCATGTTTTGAGCCCAGTACTGATCCTGAAAAGCGTTTCCAACCCCACTTACAAGTAAAACTAGCTAAAATGTGCCTGGCTGCTATTCACTGAAAAGCTCATTCTGTGTACATTTTTGGCATACCTTTGCTCCTGCCGGGTCAGCTGAGCAGCGAATTTCTATTTAACCACCTGCTATCATGAGAGACCTTAGGGCTGCATGTTTTGAGCCCAGTACTGATCCTGAAAAGCGTTTCCAACCCCATTTACAAGTAAAACTAGCTAAAATGTGCCTGGCTGCTATTCACTGAAAAGCTCATTCTGTGTACATTTTTGGCATACGCTTGCTCCTGCCGGGTCAGCTGAGCAGCGAATTTCTATTTAACTACCTGCTTTCATGAGAGACCTCAGGGCTGCATGTTTTGAGCCCAGCACTGAGCCTGAAAAGCGTTTTCAACCCCACTTACAAGTAAAACTAGCTAAAATGTGCCTCGCTTCTCTTCACTGAAAAGCTGATTCTGAGTACATTTTTAGCATACGTTTGCTCCTGCCGGGTCAGCTGAGCAGCGAATTTCTATTTAACCACCTGCTATCATAAGAGAACTCAGGGCTGCATGTTTCGAGCCCAGTACTGATCCTGAAAAGCGTTTCCAACCCCACTTACAAGTAAAACTAGCTAAAATGTGCCTGGCTTCTCTTTACTGAAAAGCTCATTCTGAGTACATTTTTAGCATACGTTTGCTCCTACCAGGTCAGCTGAGCTGCGAATTTCTATTTAACCACCTGCTTTCATGAGAGACCTCAGGGCTGCATGTTTTGAGCCCAGTACTGAGCCTGAAAAGCATTTCCAACCCCACTTACAAGTAAAACTAGCTAAAATGTGCCTGGCTGCTATTCACTGAAAAGCTCATTCTGAGTACATTTTTAGCATCCGTTTGCTCCTGCCGGGTCAGCTGAGCAGCGAATTTCTATTTAACCACCTGCTATCATGAGAGACCTCAGGGCTGCATGTTTTGAGCCCAGTACTGATCCTGAAAAGCGTTTCCAACCCCACTTACAAGTAAAACTAGCTAAAATGTGCCTGGCTTCTCTTCACTGAAAAGCTCATTCTGAGTACATTTTTAGCATACGTTTGCTCCTGCCGGGTCAGCTGAGCAGCGAATTTCTATTTAACCACCTGCTTTCATGAGAGACCTCAGGGATGCATGTTTTGAGCCCAGCACTGAGCCTGAAAAGCGTTTCCAACCCCACTTACAAGTAAAACTAGCTAAAATGTGCCTCGCTTCTCTTCACTGAAAAGCTGATTCTGAGTACATTTTTAGCATACGTTTGCTCCTGCCGGGTCAGCTGAGCAGCGAATTTCTATTTAACCACCTGCTTTCATGAGAGACCTCAGGGCTGCATGTTTTGAGCCCAGTACTGATCCTGAAAAGCGTTTCCAACCCCACTTACAAGTAAAACTAGCTAAAATGTGCCTGGCTTCTCTTCACTGAAAAGCTCATTCTGAGTACATTTTTAGCATACGTTTGCTCCTGCCGGGTCAGCTGAGCAGCGAATTTCTATTTAACCACCTGCTTTCATGAGAGACCTCAGGGCTGCATGTTTTGAGCCCAGTACTGATCCTGAAAAGCTTTTCCAACCCCACTTACAAGTGAAACTAGCTAAAATGTGCCTGGCTTCTCTTCACTGAAAAGCTCATTCTGAGTACATTTTTAGCATACGTTTGCTCCTGCCGGGTCAGCTGGGCAGCGAATTTCTATTTAACCACCTGCTATCATGAGAGACCTCAGGGCTGCATGTTTTGAGCCCAGTACTGATCCTGAAAAGCGTTTCCAACACCACTTACAAGTAAAACTAACTAAAATGTGCCTGGCTGCTTCTTAATGAAAAGCTCATTCTGTATACATTGTTGGCATACGTTTGCTTCTGCCGGGTCAGCTGAGCAGCGAATTTCTATTTAACCACCTGCTATCATGAGAGACCTCAGGGCTGCATGTTTTGAGCCCCGTACTGATCCTGAAAAGCGTTTCCAACCCCATTTACAAGTAAAACTAGCTAAAATGTGCCTGGCTGCTATTCACTGAAAAGCTCATTCTGTGTACATTTTTGGCATACGTTTGCTCCTACCTGGTCAGCTGAGCAGCGAATTTCTATTTAACCACCTGCTTTCATGAGAGACCTCAGGGCTGCATGTTTTGAGCCCAGTACTGATCCTGAAAAGCGTTTCCAACCCCACTTACAAGTAAAACTAGCTAAAATGTGCCTGGCTTCTCTTCACTGAAAAGCTCATTCTGAGTACATTTTTAGCATACGTTTGCTCCTACCAGGTCAGCTGAGCTGCAAATTTCTATTTAACCACCTGCTATCATGAGAGACCTCAGGGCTGCATGTTTTGAGCCCAGTACTGATCCTGAAAAGCATTTCCAACCCCACTTACAAGTAAAACTAGCTAAAATTTGCCTGGCTTCTCTTCACTGAAAAGCTCATTCTGAGTACATTTTTAGCATACGTTTGTCCTGCCGGGTCAGCTGAGCAGCGAATTTCTATTTAACCACCTGCTATCATGAGAGACCTCAGGGATGCATGTTTTGAGCCCAGCACTGAGCCTGAAAAGCGTTTCCAACCCCACTTACAAGTAAAACTAGCTAAAATGTGCCTGGCTGCTATTCACTGAAAAGCTCATTCTGAGTACATTTTTATCATACGTTTGCTCCTGCCGGGTCAGCTGAGCAGCGAATTTCTATTTAACCACCTGCTATCATAAGAGAACTCAGGGCTGCATGTTTCGAGCCCAGTACTGATCCTGAAAAGCGTTTCCAACCCCACTTACAAGTAAAACTAGCTAAAATGTGCCTGGCTTCTCTTCACTGAAAAGCTCATTCTGAGTACATTTTTAGCATACGTTTGCTCCTACCAGGTCAGCTGAGCTGCAAATTTCTATTTAACCACCTGCTTTCATGAGAGACCTCAGGGCTGCATGTTTTGAACCCAGTACTGAGCCTGAAAAGCATTTCCAACCCCACTTACAAGTAAAACTAGCTAAAATGTGCCTGGCTGCTATTCACTGAAAAGCTCATTCTGAGTACATTTTTTGCATCCGTTTGCTCCTGCCGGGCCAGCTGAGCAGCGAATTTCTATTTAACCACCTGCTATCATGAGAGACCTCAGGGCTACATGTTTTAAGCCCAGTACTGATCCTGAAAAGCGTTTCCAACCCCACTTACAAGTAAAACTAGCTAAAATGTGCCTGGCTTCTCTTCACTGAAAAGCTCATTCTGAGTACATTTTTAGCATACGTTTGCTCCTGCCGGGTCAGCTGAGCAGCGAATTTCTATTTAACCACCTGCTTTCATGAGAGACCTCAGGGCTGCATGTTTTGAGCCCAGTATTGATCCTGAAAAGCGTTTTCAACCCCATTTACAAGTAAAACTAGCTAAAATGTGCCTGGCTGCTATTCACTGAAAAGCTCATTCTGTGTACATTTTAAGCATACGTTTGCTCCTACCGGGTCAGCTGAGCAGCGAATTTCTATTTAACCACCTGCTATCACGAGAGACCTCAGGGCTGCATGTTTTGAGCCCAGTACTGATCCTGAAAAGCTTTTCCAACCCCACTTACAAGTAAAACTAGCTAAAATGTGCCTGGCTTCTCTTCACTGAAAAGCTCATTCTGAGTACATTTTTAGCATACGTTTGCTCCTGCCGGGTCAGCTGAGCAGCAAATTTCTATTTAACCACCTGCTTTCATGAGAGACCTCAGGGATGCATGTTTTGAGCCCAGCACTGAGCCTGAAAAGCGTTTCCAACCCCACTTACAAGTAAAACTAGCTAAAATGTGCCTGGCTTCTCTTCACTGAAAAGCTCATTCTGAGTACATTTTTAGCATACGTTTGCTCCTGCCGGGTCAGCTGAGCAGCGAATTTCTATTTAACCACCTGCTTTCATGAGAGACCTCAGGGCTGCATGTTTTGAGCCCAGTACTGATCCTGAAAAGCTTTTCCAACCCCACTTACAAGTAAAACTAGCTAAAATGTGCCTGGCTTCTCTTCACTGAAAAGCTCATTCTGAGTACATTTTTAGCATACGTTTGCTCCTGCCGGGTCAGCTGAGCAGCGAATTTCTATTTAACCACCTGCTTTCATGAGAGACCTCAGGGATGCATGTTTTGAGCCCAGCACTGAGCCTGAAAAGCGTTTCCAACCCCACTTACAAGTAAAACTAGCTAAAATGTGCCTGGCTGCTATTCACTGAAAAGCTCATTCTGAGTACATTTTTAGCATACGTTTGCTCCTGCCGGGTCAGCTGAGCAGCGAATTTCTATTTAACCACCTGCTATCATAAGAGAACTCAGGGCTGCATGTTTCGAGCCCAGTACTGATCCTGAAAAGCGTTTCCAACCCCACTTACAAGTAAAACTAGCTAAAATGTGCCTGGCTTCTCTTCACTGAAAAGCTCATTCTGAGTACATTTTTAGCATACGTTTGCTCCTACCAGGTCAGCTGAGCTGCAAATTTCTATTTAACCACCTGCTTTCATGAGAGACCTCAGGGCTGCATGTTTTGAGCCCAGTACTGATCCTGAAAAGCATTTCCAACCCCACTTACAAGTAAAACTAGCTAAAATGTGCCTGGCTGCTTTTCACTGAAAAGCTCATTCTGTGTACATTTTTGGCATACGTTTGCTCCTGCCGGGTCAGCTGAGCAGCGAATTTCTATTTAACCACCTGCTATCATGAGAGACCTCAGGGCTGCATGTTTTGAGCCCAGTACTGATCCTGAAAAGCGTTTCCAACCCCATTTACAAGTAAAACTAGCTAAAATGTGCCTGGCTGCTATTCACTGAAAAGCTCATTCTGTGTACATTTTTGGCATACGCTTGCTCCTACCTGGTCAGCTGAGCAGCGAATTTCTATTTAACCACCTGCTTTCATGAGAGACCTCAGGGATGCATGTTTTGAGCCCAGCACTGAGCCTGAAAAGCGTTTCCAACCCCACTTACAAGTAAAACTAGCTAAAATGTGCCTCGCTTCTCTTCACTGAAAAGCTGATTCTGAGTACATTTTTAGCATACGTTTGCTCCTGCCGGGTCAGCTGAGCAGCGAATTTCTATTTAACCACCTGCTATCATAAGAGGACTCAGGGCTGCATGTTTCGAGCCCAGTACTGATCCTGAAAAGCGTTTCCAACCCCACTTACAAGTAAAACTAGCTAAAATGTGCCTGGCTTCTCTTCACTGAAAAGCTCATTCTGAGTACATTTTTAGCATACGTTTGCTCCTACCAGGTCAGCTGAGCTGCGAATTTCTATTTAACCACCTGCTTTCATGAGAGACCTCAGGGCTGCATGTTTTGAGCCCAGTACTGAGCCTGAAAAGCATTTCCAACCCCACTTACAAGTAAAACTAGCTAAAATGTGCCTGGCTGCTATTCACTGAAAAGCTCATTCTGAGTACATTTTTAGCATCCGTTTGCTCCTGCCGGGTCAGCTGAGCAGCGAATTTCTATTTAACCACCTGCTATCATGAGAGACCTCAGGGCTGCATGTTTTGAGCCCAGTACTGATCCTGAAAAGCGTTTCCAACCCCACTTACAAGTAAAACTAGCTAAAATGTGCCTGGCTTCTCTTCACTGAAAAGCTCATTCTGAGTACATTTTTAGCATACGTTTGCTCCTGCCGGGTCAGCTGAGCAGCGAATTTCTATTTAACCACCTGCTTTCATGAGAGACCTCAGGGATGCATGTTTTGAGCCCAGCACTGAGCCTGAAAAGCGTTTCCAACCCCACTTACAAGTAAAACTAGCTAAAATGTGCCTGGCTTCTCTTCACTGAAAAGCTCATTCTGAGTACATTTTTAGCATACGTTTGCTCCTGCCGGGTCAGCTGAGCAGCGAATTTCTATTTAACCACCTGCTTTCATGAGAGACCTCAGGGCTGCATGTTTTGAGCCCAGTACTGATCCTGAAAAGCTTTTCCAACCCCACTTACAAGTAAAACTAGCTAAAATGTGCCTGGCTTCTCTTCACTGAAAAGCTCATTCTGAGTACATTTTTAGCATACGTTTGCTCCTGCCGGGTCAGCTGAGCAGCGAATTTCTATTTAACCACCTGCTTTCATGAGAGACCTCAGGGCTGCATGTTTTGAGCCCAGTACTGATCCTGAAAAGCTTTTCCAACCCCACTTACAAGTAAAACTAGCTAAAATGTGCCTGGCTGCTATTCACTGAAAAGCTCATTCTGAGTACATTTTTAGCATACGTTTGCTCCTACCGGGTCAGCTGAGCAGCGAATTTCTATTTAACCACCTGCTATCATGAGAGACCTCAGGGCTGCATGTTTTGAGCCCAGTACTGATCCTGAAAAGCGTTTCCAACCCCACTTACAAGTAAAACTAGCTAAAATGTGCCTGGCTGCTATTCACTGAAAAGCTCATTCTGTGTACATTTTTGGCATACCTTTGCTCCTGCCGGGTCAGCTGAGCAGCGAATTTCTATTTAACCACCTGCTATCATGAGAGACCTTAGGGCTGCATGTTTTGAGCCCAGTACTGATCCTGAAAAGCGTTTCCAACCCCATTTACAAGTAAAACTAGCTAAAATGTGCCTGGCTGCTATTCACTGAAAAGCTCATTCTGTGTACATTTTTGGCATACGCTTGCTCCTGCCGGGTCAGCTGAGCAGCGAATTTCTATTTAACTACCTGCTTTCATGAGAGACCTCAGGGCTGCATGTTTTGAGCCCAGCACTGAGCCTGAAAAGCGTTTTCAACCCCACTTACAAGTAAAACTAGCTAAAATGTGCCTCGCTTCTCTTCACTGAAAAGCTGATTCTGAGTACATTTTTAGCATACGTTTGCTCCTGCCGGGTCAGCTGAGCAGCGAATTTCTATTTAACCACCTGCTATCATAAGAGAACTCAGGGCTGCATGTTTCGAGCCCAGTACTGATCCTGAAAAGCGTTTCCAACCCCACTTACAAGTAAAACTAGCTAAAATGTGCCTGGCTTCTCTTCACTGAAAAGCTCATTCTGAGTACATTTTTAGCATACGTTTGCTCCTACCAGGTCAGCTGAGCTGCGAATTTCTATTTAACCACCTGCTTTCATGAGAGACCTCAGGGCTGCATGTTTTGAGCCCAGTACTGAGCCTGAAAAGCATTTCCAACCCCACTTACAAGTAAAACTAGCTAAAATGTGCCTGGCTGCTATTCACTGAAAAGCTCATTCTGAGTACATTTTTAGCATCCGTTTGCTCCTGCCGGGTCAGCTGAGCAGCGAATTTCTATTTAACCACCTGCTATCATGAGAGACCTCAGGGCTGCATGTTTTGAGCCCAGTACTGATCCTGAAAAGCGTTTCCAACCCCACTTACAAGTAAAACTAGCTAAAATGTGCCTGGCTTCTCTTCACTGAAAAGCTCATTCTGAGTACATTTTTAGCATACGTTTGCTCCTGCCGGGTCAGCTGAGCAGCGAATTTCTATTTAACCACCTGCTTTCATGAGAGACCTCAGGGATGCATGTTTTGAGCCCAGCACTGAGCCTGAAAAGCGTTTCCAACCCCACTTACAAGTAAAACTAGCTAAAATGTGCCTCGCTTCTCTTCACTGAAAAGCTGATTCTGAGTACATTTTTAGCATACGTTTGCTCCTGCCGGGTCAGCTGAGCAGCGAATTTCTATTTAACCACCTGCTATCATAAGAGGACTCAGGGCTGCATGTTTCGAGCCCAGTACTGATCCTGAAAAGCGTTTCCAACCCCACTTACAAGTAAAACTAGCTAAAATGTGCCTGGCTTCTCTTCACTGAAAAGCTCATTCTGAGTACATTTTTAGCATACGTTTGCTCCTACCAGGTCAGCTGAGCTGCGAATTTCTATTTAACCACCTGCTTTCATGAGAGACCTCAGGGCTGCATGTTTTGAGCCCAGTACTGAGCCTGAAAAGCATTTCCAACCCCACTTACAAGTAAAACTAGCTAAAATGTGCCTGGCTGCTATTCACTGAAAAGCTCATTCTGAGTACATTTTTAGCATCCGTTTGCTCCTGCCGGGTCAGCTGAGCAGCGAATTTCTATTTAACCACCTGCTATCATGAGAGACCTCAGGGCTGCATGTTTTGAGCCCAGTACTGATCCTGAAAAGCGTTTCCAACCCCACTTACAAGTAAAACTAGCTAAAATGTGCCTGGCTTCTCTTCACTGAAAAGCTCATTCTGAGTACATTTTTAGCATACGTTTGCTCCTGCCGGGTCAGCTGAGCAGCGAATTTCTATTTAACCACCTGCTTTCATGAGAGACCTCAGGGATGCATGTTTTGAGCCCAGCACTGAGCCTGAAAAGCGTTTCCAACCCCACTTACAAGTAAAACTAGCTAAAATGTGCCTGGCTTCTCTTCACTGAAAAGCTCATTCTGAGTACATTTTTAGCATACGTTTGCTCCTGCCGGGTCAGCTGAGCAGCGAATTTCTATTTAACCACCTGCTTTCATGAGAGACCTCAGGGCTGCATGTTTTGAGCCCAGTACTGATCCTGAAAAGCTTTTCCAACCCCACTTACAAGTAAAACTAGCTAAAATGTGCCTGGCTTCTCTTCACTGAAAAGCTCATTCTGAGTACATTTTTAGCATACGTTTGCTCCTGCCGGGTCAGCTGAGCAGCGAATTTCTATTTAACCACCTGCTTTCATGAGAGACCTCAGGGCTGCATGTTTTGAGCCCAGTACTGATCCTGAAAAGCTTTTCCAACCCCACTTACAAGTAAAACTAGCTAAAATGTGCCTGGCTGCTATTCACTGAAAAGCTCATTCTGAGTACATTTTTAGCATACGTTTGCTCCTACCGGGTCAGCTGAGCAGCGAATTTCTATTTAACCACCTGCTATCATGAGAGACCTCAGGGCTGCATGTTTTGAGCCCAGTACTGATCCTGAAAAGCGTTTCCAACCCCACTTACAAGTAAAACTAGCTAAAATGTGCCTGGCTGCTATTCACTGAAAAGCTCATTCTGTGTACATTTTTGGCATACCTTTGCTCCTGCCGGGTCAGCTGAGCAGCGAATTTCTATTTAACCACCTGCTATCATGAGAGACCTTAGGGCTGCATGTTTTGAGCCCAGTACTGATCCTGAAAAGCGTTTCCAACCCCATTTACAAGTAAAACTAGCTAAAATGTGCCTGGCTGCTATTCACTGAAAAGCTCATTCTGTGTACATTTTTGGCATACGCTTGCTCCTGCCGGGTCAGCTGAGCAGCGAATTTCTATTTAACTACCTGCTTTCATGAGAGACCTCAGGGCTGCATGTTTTGAGCCCAGCACTGAGCCTGAAAAGCGTTTTCAACCCCACTTACAAGTAAAACTAGCTAAAATGTGCCTCGCTTCTCTTCACTGAAAAGCTGATTCTGAGTACATTTTTAGCATACGTTTGCTCCTGCCGGGTCAGCTGAGCAGCGAATTTCTATTTAACCACCTGCTATCATAAGAGAACTCAGGGCTGCATGTTTCGAGCCCAGTACTGATCCTGAAAAGCGTTTCCAACCCCACTTACAAGTAAAACTAGCTAAAATGTGCCTGGCTTCTCTTCACTGAAAAGCTCATTCTGAGTACATTTTTAGCATACGTTTGCTCCTACCAGGTCAGCTGAGCTGCGAATTTCTATTTAACCACCTGCTTTCATGAGAGACCTCAGGGCTGCATGTTTTGAGCCCAGTACTGAGCCTGAAAAGCATTTCCAACCCCACTTACAAGTAAAACTAGCTAAAATGTGCCTGGCTGCTATTCACTGAAAAGCTCATTCTGAGTACATTTTTAGCATCCGTTTGCTCCTGCCGGGTCAGCTGAGCAGCGAATTTCTATTTAACCACCTGCTATCATGAGAGACCTCAGGGCTGCATGTTTTGAGCCCAGTACTGATCCTGAAAAGCGTTTCCAACCCCACTTACAAGTAAAACTAGCTAAAATGTGCCTGGCTTCTCTTCACTGAAAAGCTCATTCTGAGTACATTTTTAGCATACGTTTGCTCCTGCCGGGTCAGCTGAGCAGCGAATTTCTATTTAACCACCTGCTTTCATGAGAGACCTCAGGGATGCATGTTTTGAGCCCAGCACTGAGCCTGAAAAGCGTTTCCAACCCCACTTACAAGTAAAACTAGCTAAAATGTGCCTCGCTTCTCTTCACTGAAAAGCTGATTCTGAGTACATTTTTAGCATACGTTTGCTCCTGCCGGGTCAGCTGAGCAGCGAATTTCTATTTAACCACCTGCTTTCATGAGAGACCTCAGGGCTGCATGTTTTGAGCCCAGTACTGATCCTGAAAAGCGTTTCCAACCCCACTTACAAGTAAAACTAGCTAAAATGTGCCTGGCTTCTCTTCACTGAAAAGCTCATTCTGAGTACATTTTTAGCATACGTTTGCTCCTGCCGGGTCAGCTGAGCAGCGAATTTCTATTTAACCACCTGCTTTCATGAGAGACCTCAGGGCTGCATGTTTTGAGCCCAGTACTGATCCTGAAAAGCTTTTCCAACCCCACTTACAAGTGAAACTAGCTAAAATGTGCCTGGCTTCTCTTCACTGAAAAGCTCATTCTGAGTACATTTTTAGCATACGTTTGCTCCTGCCGGGTCAGCTGGGCAGCGAATTTCTATTTAACCACCTGCTATCATGAGAGACCTCAGGGCTGCATGTTTTGAGCCCAGTACTGATCCTGAAAAGCGTTTCCAACACCACTTACAAGTAAAACTAACTAAAATGTGCCTGGCTGCTTCTTAATGAAAAGCTCATTCTGTATACATTGTTGGCATACGTTTGCTTCTGCCGGGTCAGCTGAGCAGCGAATTTCTATTTAACCACCTGCTATCATGAGAGACCTCAGGGCTGCATGTTTTGAGCCCCGTACTGATCCTGAAAAGCGTTTCCAACCCCATTTACAAGTAAAACTAGCTAAAATGTGCCTGGCTGCTATTCACTGAAAAGCTCATTCTGTGTACATTTTTGGCATACGTTTGCTCCTACCTGGTCAGCTGAGCAGCGAATTTCTATTTAACCACCTGCTTTCATGAGAGACCTCAGGGCTGCATGTTTTGAGCCCAGTACTGATCCTGAAAAGCGTTTCCAACCCCACTTACAAGTAAAACTAGCTAAAATGTGCCTGGCTTCTCTTCACTGAAAAGCTCATTCTGAGTACATTTTTAGCATACGTTTGCTCCTACCAGGTCAGCTGAGCTGCAAATTTCTATTTAACCACCTGCTATCATGAGAGACCTCAGGGCTGCATGTTTTGAGCCCAGTACTGATCCTGAAAAGCATTTCCAACCCCACTTACAAGTAAAACTAGCTAAAATTTGCCTGGCTTCTCTTCACTGAAAAGCTCATTCTGAGTACATTTTTAGCATACGTTTGCTCCTGCCGGGTCAGCTGAGCAGCGAATTTCTATTTAACCACCTGCTATCATGAGAGACCTCAGGGATGCATGTTTTGAGCCCAGCACTGAGCTTGAAAAGCGTTTCCAACCCCACTTACAAGTAAAACTAGCTAAAATGTGCCTGGCTGCTATTCACTGAAAAGCTCATTCTGAGTACATTTTTAGCATACGTTTGCTCCTGCCGGGTCAGCTGAGCAGCGAATTTCTATTTAACCACCTGCTATCATAAGAGAAATCAGGGCTGCATGTTTCGAGCCCAGTACTGATCCTGAAAAGCGTTTCCAACCCCACTTACAAGTAAAACTAGCTAAAATGTGCCTGGCTTCTCTTCACTGAAATGCTCATTCTGAGTACATTTTTAGCATACGTTTGCTCCTACCAGGTCAGCTGAGCTGCAAATTTCTATTTAACCACCTGCTTTCATGAGAGACCTCAGGGCTGCATGTTTTGAACCCAGTACTGAGCCTGAAAAGCATTTCCAACCCCACTTACAAGTAAAACTAGCTAAAATGTGCCTGGCTGCTATTCACTGAAAAGCTCATTCTGAGTACATTTTTTGCATCCGTTTGCTCCTGCCGGGTCAGCTGAGCAGCGAATTTCTATTTAACCACCTGCTATCATGAGAGACCTCAGGGCTACATGTTTTAAGCCCAGTACTGATCCTGAAAAGCGTTTCCAACCCCACTTACAAGTAAAACTAGCTAAAATGTGCCTGGCTTCTCTTCACTGAAAAGCTCATTCTGAGTACATTTTTAGCATACGTTTGCTCCTGCCGGGTCAGCTGAGCAGCGAATTTCTATTTAACCACCTGCTTTCATGAGAGACCTCAGGGCTGCATGTTTTGAGCCCAGTATTGATCCTGAAAAGCGTTTTCAACCCCATTTACAAGTAAAACTAGCTAAAATGTGCCTGGCTGCTATTCACTGAAAAGCTCATTTTGTGTACATTTTAAGCATACGTTTGCTCCTACCGGGTCAGCTGAGCAGCGAATTTCTATTTAACCACCTGCTATCACGAGAGACCTCAGGGCTGCATGTTTTGAGCCCAGTACTGATCCTGAAAAGCTTTTCCAACCCCACTTACAAGTAAAACTAGCTAAAATGTGCCTGGCTTCTCTTCACTGAAAAGCTCATTCTGAGTACATTTTTAGCATACGTTTGCTCCTGCCGGGTCAGCTGAGCAGCAAATTTCTATTTAACCACCTGCTTTCATGAGAGACCTCAGGGATGCATGTTTTGAGCCCAGCACTGAGCCTGAAAAGCGTTTCCAACCCCACTTACAAGTAAAACTAGCTAAAATGTGCCTGGCTTCTCTTCACTGAAAAGCTCATTCTGAGTACATTTTTAGCATACGTTTGCTCCTGCCTGGTCAGCTGAGCAGCAAATTTCTATTTAACCACCTGCTTTCATGAGAGACCTCAGGGCTGCATGTTTTGAGCCCAGTACTGATCCTGAAAAGCTTTTCCAACCCCACTTACAAGTAAAACTAGCTAAAATGTGCCTGGCTTCTCTTCACTGAAAAGCTCATTCTGAGTACATTTTTAGCATACGTTTGCTCCTGCCGGGTCAGCTGAGCAGCGAATTTCTATTTAACCACCTGCTTTCATGAGAGACCTCAGGGATGCATGTTTTGAGCCCAGCACTGAGCCTGAAAAGCGTTTCCAACCCCACTTACAAGTAAAACTAGCTAAAATGTGCCTGGCTGCTATTCACTGAAAAGCTCATTCTGAGTACATTTTTAGCATACGTTTGCTCCTGCCGGGTCAGCTGAGCAGCGAATTTCTATTTAACCACCTGCTATCATAAGAGAACTCAGGGCTGCATGTTTCGAGCCCAGTACTGATCCTGAAAAGCGTTTCCAACCCCACTTACAAGTAAAACTAGCTAAAATGTGCCTGGCTTCTCTTCACTGAAAAGCTCATTCTGAGTACATTTTTAGCATACGTTTGCTCCTACCAGGTCAGCTGAGCTGCAAATTTCTATTTAACCACCTGCTTTCATGAGAGACCTCAGGGCTGCATGTTTTGAGCCCAGTACTGATCCTGAAAAGCATTTCCAACCCCACTTACAAGTAAAACTAGCTAAAATGTGCCTGGCTGCTTTTCACTGAAAAGCTCATTCTGTGTACATTTTTGGCATACGTTTGCTCCTGCCGGGTCAGCTGAGCAGCGAATTTCTATTTAACCACCTGCTATCATGAGAGACCTCAGGGCTGCATGTTTTGAGCCCAGTACTGATCCTGAAAAGCGTTTCCAACCCCATTTACAAGTAAAACTAGCTAAAATGTGCCTGGCTGCTATTCACTGAAAAGCTCATTCTGTGTACATTTTTGGCATACGCTTGCTCCTACCTGGTCAGCTGAGCAGCGAATTTCTATTTAACCACCTGCTTTCATGAGAGACCTCAGGGATGCATGTTTTGAGCCCAGCACTGAGCCTGAAAAGCGTTTCCAACCCCACTTACAAGTAAAACTAGCTAAAATGTGCCTCGGTTCTCTTCACTGAAAAGCTGATTCTGAGTACATTTTTGGCATACGTTTGCTCCTGCCGGGTCAGCTGAGCAGCGAATTTCTATTTAACCACCTGCTATCATAAGAGAACTCAGGGCTGCATGTTTCGAGCCCAGTACTGATCCTGAAAAGCGTTTCCAACCCCACTTACAAGTAAAACTAGCTAAAATGTGCCTGGCTTCTCTTCACTGAAAAGCTCATTCTGAGTACATTTTTAGCATACGTTTGCTCCTACCAGGTCAGCTGAGCTGCGAATTTCTATTTAACCACCTGCTTTCATGAGAGACCTCAGGGCTGCATGTTTTGAGCCCCGTACTGATCCTGAAAAGCGTTTCCAACCCCATTTACAAGTAAAACTAGCTAAAATGTGCCTGGCTGCTATTCACTGAAAAGCTCATTCTGTGTACATTTTTGGCATACGTTTGCTCCTACCTGGTCAGCTGAGCAGCGAATTTCTATTTAACCACCTGCTTTCATGAGAGACCTCAGGGCTGCATGTTTTGAGCCCAGTACTGATCCTGAAAAGCGTTTCCAACCCCACTTACAAGTAAAACTAGCTAAAATGTGCCTGGCTTCTCTTCACTGAAAAGCTCATTCTGAGTACATTTTTAGCATACGTTTGCTCCTACCAGGTCAGCTGAGCTGCAAATTTCTATTTAACCACCTGCTATCATGAGAGACCTCAGGGCTGCATGTTTTGAGCCCAGTACTGATCCTGAAAAGCATTTCCAACCCCACTTACAAGTAAAACTAGCTAAAATTTGCCTGGCTTCTCTTCACTGAAAAGCTCATTCTGAGTACATTTTTAGCATACGTTTGCTCCTGCCGGGTCAGCTGAGCAGCGAATTTCTATTTAACCACCTGCTATCATGAGAGACCTCAGGGATGTATGTTTTGAGCCCAGCACTGAGCCTGAAAAGCGTTTCCAACCCCACTTACAAGTAAAACTAGCTAAAATGTGCCTGGCTGCTATTCACTGAAAAGCTCATTCTGAGTACATTTTTAGCATACGTTTGCTCCTGCCGGGTCAGCTGAGCAGCGAATTTCTATTTAACCACCTGCTATCATAAGAGAACTCAGGGCTGCATGTTTCGAGCCCAGTACTGATCCTGAAAAGCGTTTCCAACCCCACTTACAAGTAAAACTAGCTAAAATGTGCCTGGCTTCTCTTCACTGAAATGCTCATTCTGAGTACATTTTTAGCATACGTTTGCTCCTACCAGGTCAGCTGAGCTGCAAATTTCTATTTAACCACCTGCTTTCATGAGAGACCTCAGGGCTGCATGTTTTGAACCCAGTACTGAGCCTGAAAAGCATTTCCAACCCCACTTACAAGTAAAACTAGCTAAAATGTGCCTGGCTGCTATTCACTGAAAAGCTCATTCTGAGTACATTTTTTGCATCCGATTGCTCCTGCCGGGTCAGCTGAGCAGCGAATTTCTATTTAACCACCTGCTATCATGAGAGACCTCAGGGCTACATGTTTTAAGCCCAGTACTGATCCTGAAAAGCGTTTCCAACCCCACTTACAAGTAAAACTAGCTAAAATGTGCCTGGCTTCTCTTCACTGAAAAGCTCATTCTGAGTACATTTTTAGCATACGTTTGCTCCTGCCGGGTCAGCTGAGCAGCGAATTTCTATTTAACCACCTGCTTTCATGAGAGACCTCAGGGCTGCATGTTTTGAGCCCAGTATTGATCCTGAAAAGCGTTTTCAACCCCATTTACAAGTAAAACTAGCTAAAATGTGCCTGGCTGCTATTCACTGAAAAGCTCATTCTGTGTACATTTTAAGCATACGTTTGCTCCTACCGGGTCAGCTGAGCAGCGAATTTCTATTTAACCACCTGCTATCACGAGAGACCTCAGGGCTGCATGTTTTGAGCCCAGTACTGATCCTGAAAAGCTTTTCCAACCCCACTTACAAGTAAAACTAGCTAAAATGTGCCTGGCTTCTCTTCACTGAAAAGCTCATTCTGAGTACATTTTTAGCATACGTTTGCTCCTGCCGGGTCAGCTGAGCAGCAAATTTCTATTTAACCACCTGCTTTCATGAGAGACCTCAGGGATGCATGTTTTGAGCCCAGCACTGAGCCTGAAAAGCGTTTCCAACCCCACTTACAAGTAAAACTAGCTAAAATGTGCCTGGCTTCTCTTCACTGAAAAGCTCATTCTGAGTACATTTTTAGCATACGTTTGCTCCTGCCGGGTCAGCTGAGCAGCGAATTTCTATTTAACCACCTGCTTTCATGAGAGACCTCAGGGCTGCATGTTTTGAGCCCAGTACTGATCCTGAAAAGCTTTTCCAACCCCACTTACAAGTAAAACTAGCTAAAATGTGCCTGGCTTCTCTTCACTGAAAAGCTCATTCTGAGTACATTTTTAGCATACGTTTGCTCCTGCCGGGTCAGCTGAGCAGCGAATTTCTATTTAACCACCTGCTTTCATGAGAGACCTCAGGGATGCATGTTTTGAGCCCAGCACTGAGCCTGAAAAGCGTTTCCAACCCCACTTACAAGTAAAACTAGCTAAAATGTGCCTGGCTGCTATTCACTGAAAAGCTCATTCTGAGTACATTTTTAGCATACGTTTGCTCCTGCCGGGTCAGCTGAGCAGCGAATTTCTATTTAACCACCTGCTATCATAAGAGAACTCAGGGCTGCATGTTTCGAGCCCAGTACTGATCCTGAAAAGCGTTTCCAACCCCACTTACAAGTAAAACTAGCTAAAATGTGCCTGGCTTCTCTTCACTGAAAAGCTCATTCTGAGTACATTTTTAGCATACGTTTGCTCCTACCAGGTCAGCTGAGCTGCAAATTTCTATTTAACCACCTGCTTTCATGAGAGACCTCAGGGCTGCATGTTTTGAGCCCAGTACTGATCCTGAAAAGCATTTCCAACCCCACTTACAAGTAAAACTAGCTAAAATGTGCCTGGCTGCTTTTCACTGAAAAGCTCATTCTGTGTACATTTTTGGCATACGTTTGCTCCTGCCGGGTCAGCTGAGCAGCGAATTTCTATTTAACCACCTGCTTTCATGAGAGACCTCAGGGCTGCATGTTTTGAGCCCAGTACTGATCCTGAAAAGCTTTTCCAACCCCACTTACAAGTGAAACTAGCTAAAATGTGCCTGGCTTCTCTTCACTGAAAAGCTCATTCTGAGTACATTTTTAGCATACGTTTGCTCCTGCCGGGTCAGCTGGGCAGCGAATTTCTATTTAACCACCTGCTATCATGAGAGACCTCAGGGCTGCATGTTTTGAGCCCAGTACTGATCCTGAAAAGCGTTTCCAACACCACTTACAAGTAAAACTAACTAAAATGTGCCTGGCTGCTTCTTAATGAAAAGCTCATTCTGTATACATTGTTGGCATACGTTTGCTTCTGCCGGGTCAGCTGAGCAGCGAATTTCTATTTAACCACCTGCTATCATGAGAGACCTCAGGGCTGCATGTTTTGAGCCCCGTACTGATCCTGAAAAGCGTTTCCAACCCCATTTACAAGTAAAACTAGCTAAAATGTGCCTGGCTGCTATTCACTGAAAAGCTCATTCTGTGTACATTTTTGGCATACGTTTGCTCCTACCTGGTCAGCTGAGCAGCGAATTTCTATTTAACCACCTGCTTTCATGAGAGACCTCAGGGCTGCATGTTTTGAGCCCAGTACTGATCCTGAAAAGCGTTTCCAACCCCACTTACAAGTAAAACTAGCTAAAATGTGCCTGGCTTCTCTTCACTGAAAAGCTCATTCTGAGTACATTTTTAGCATACGTTTGCTCCTACCAGGTCAGCTGAGCTGCAAATTTCTATTTAACCACCTGCTATCATGAGAGACCTCAGGGCTGCATGTTTTGAGCCCAGTACTGATCCTGAAAAGCATTTCCAACCCCACTTACAAGTAAAACTAGCTAAAATTTGCCTGGCTTCTCTTCACTGAAAAGCTCATTCTGAGTACATTTTTAGCATACGTTTGCTCCTGCCGGGTCAGCTGAGCAGCGAATTTCTATTTAACCACCTGCCATCATGAGAGACCTCAGGGATGCATGTTTTGAGCCCAGCACTGAGCCTGAAAAGCGTTTCCAACCCCACTTACAAGTAAAACTAGCTAAAATGTGCCTGGCTGCTATTCACTGAAAAGCTCATTCTGAGTACATTTTTAGCATACGTTTGCTCCTGCCGGGTCAGCTGAGCAGCGAATTTCTATTTAACCACCTGCTATCATGAGAGACCTCAGGGCTACATGTTTTAAGCCCAGTACTGATCCTGAAAAGCGTTTCCAACCCCACTTACAAGTAAAACTAGCTAAAATGTGCCTGGCTTCTCTTCACTGAAAAGCTCATTCTGAGTACATTTTTAGCATACGTTTGCTCCTGCCGGGTCAGCTGAGCAGCGAATTTCTATTTAACCACCTGCTTTCATGAGAGACCTCAGGGCTGCATGTTTTGAGCCCAGTATTGATCCTGAAAAGCGTTTTCAACCCCATTTACAAGTAAAACTAGCTAAAATGTGCCTGGCTGCTATTCACTGAAAAGCTCATTCTGTGTACATTTTAAGCATACGTTTGCTCCTACCGGGTCAGCTGAGCAGCGAATTTCTATTTAACCACCTGCTATCACGAGAGACCTCAGGGCTGCATGTTTTGAGCCCAGCACTGATCCTGAAAAGCTTTTCCAACCCCACTTACAAGTAAAACTAGCTAAAATGTGCCTGGCTTCTCTTCACTGAAAAGCTCATTCTGAGTACATTTTTAGCATACGTTTGCTCCTGCCGGGTCAGCTGAGCAGCAAATTTCTATTTAACCACCTGCTTTCATGAGAGACCTCAGGGATGCATGTTTTGAGCCCAGCACTGAGCCTGAAAAGCGTTTCCAACCCCACTTACAAGTAAAACTAGCTAAAATGTGCCTGGCTTCTCTTCACTGAAAAGCTCATTCTGAGTACATTTTTAGCATACGTTTGCTCCTGCCGGGTCAGCTGAGCAGCGAATTTCTATTTAACCACCTGCTTTCATGAGAGACCTCAGGGCTGCATGTTTTGAGCCCAGTACTGATCCTGAAAAGCTTTTCCAACCCCACTTACAAGTAAAACTAGCTAAAATGTGCCTGGCTTCTCTTCACTGAAAAGCTCATTCTGAGTACATTTTTAGCATACGTTTGCTCCTGCCGGGTCAGCTGAGCAGCGAATTTCTATTTAACCACCTGCTTTCATGAGAGACCTCAGGGATGCATGTTTTGAGCCCAGCACTGAGCCTGAAAAGCGTTTCCAACCCCACTTACAAGTAAAACTAGCTAAAATGTGCCTGGCTGCTATTCACTGAAAAGCTCATTCTGAGTACATTTTTAGCATACGTTTGCTCCTGCCGGGTCAGCTGAGCAGCGAATTTCTATTTAACCACCTGCTATCATAAGAGAACTCAGGGCTGCATGTTTCGAGCCCAGTACTGATCCTGAAAAGCGTTTCCAACCCCACTTACAAGTAAAACTAGCTAAAATGTGCCTGGCTTCTCTTCACTGAAAAGCTCATTCTGAGTACATTTTTAGCATACGTTTGCTCCTACCAGGTCAGCTGAGCTGCAAATTTCTATTTAACCACCTGCTTTCATGAGAGACCTCAGGGCTGCATGTTTTGAGCCCAGTACTGATCCTGAAAAGCATTTCCAACCCCACTTACAAGTAAAACTAGCTAAAATGTGCCTGGCTGCTTTTCACTGAAAAGCTCATTCTGTGTACATTTTTGGCATACGTTTGCTCCTGCCGGGTCAGCTGAGCAGCGAATTTCTATTTAACCACCTGCTATCATGAGAGACCTCAGGGCTGCATGTTTTGAGCCCAGTACTGATCCTGAAAAGCGTTTCCAACCCCATTTACAAGTAAAACTAGCTAAAATGTGCCTGGCTGCTATTCACTGAAAAGCTCATTCTGTGTACATTTTTGGCATACGCTTGCTCCTACCTGGTCAGCTGAGCAGCGAATTTCTATTTAACCACCTGCTTTCATGAGAGACCTCAGGGATGCATGTTTTGAGCCCAGCACTGAGCCTGAAAAGCGTTTCCAACCCCACTTACAAGTAAAACTAGCTAAAATGTGCCTCGGTTCTCTTCACTGAAAAGCTGATTCTGAGTACTTTTTTAGCATACGTTTGCTCCTGCCGGGTCAGCTGAGCAGCGAATTTCTATTTAACCACCTGCTATCATAAGAGAAATCAGGGCTGCATGTTTCGAGCCCAGTACTGATCCTGAAAAGCGTTTCCAACCCCACTTACAAGTAAAACTAGCTAAAATGTGCCTGGCTTCTCTTCACTGAAAAGCTCATTCTGAGTACATTTTTAGCATACGTTTGCTCCTACCAGGTCAGCTGAGCTGCGAATTTCTATTTAACCACCTGCTTTCATGAGAGACCTCAGGGCTGCATGTTTTGAGCCCCGTACTGATCCTGAAAAGCGTTTCCAACCCCATTTACAAGTAAAACTAGCTAAAATGTGCCTGGCTGCTATTCACTGAAAAGCTCATTCTGTGTACATTTTTGGCATACGTTTGCTCCTACCTGGTCAGCTGAGCAGCAAATTTCTATTTAACCACCTGCTTTCATGAGAGACGTCAGGGCTGCATGTTTTGAGCCCAGTACTGATCCTGAAAAGCGTTTCCAACCCCACTTACAAGTAAAACTAGCTAAAATGTGCCTGGCTTCTCTTCACTGAAAAGCTCATTCTGAGTACATTTTTAGCATACGTTTGCTCCTACCAGGTCAGCTGAGCTGCAAATTTCTATTTAACCACCTGCTATCATGAGAGACCTCAGGGCTGCATGTTTTGAGCCCAGTACTGATCCTGAAAAGCATTTCCAACCCCACTTACAAGTAAAACTAGCTAAAATTTGCCTGGCTTCTCTTCACTGAAAAGCTCATTCTGAGTACATTTTTAGCATACGTTTGCTCCTGCCGGGTCAGCTGAGCAGCGAATTTCTATTTAACCACCTGCTATCATGAGAGACCTCAGGGATGCATGTTTTGAGCCCAGCACTGAGCCTGAAAAGCGTTTCCAACCCCACTTACAAGTAAAACTAGCTAAAATGTGCCTGGCTGCTATTCACTGAAAAGCTCATTCTGAGTACATTTTTAGCATACGTTTGCTCCTGCCGGGTCAGCTGAGCAGCGAATTTCTATTTAACCACCTGCTATCATAAGAGAACTCAGGGCTGCATGTTTCGAGCCCAGTACTGATCCTGAAAAGCGTTTCCAACCCCACTTACAAGTAAAACTAGCTAAAATGTGCCTGGCTTCTCTTCACTGAAATGCTCATTCTGAGTACATTTTTAGCATACGTTTGCTCCTACCAGGTCAGCTGAGCTGCAAATTTCTATTTAACCACCTGCTTTCATGAGAGACCTCAGGGCTGCATGTTTTGAACCCAGTACTGAGCCTGAAAAGCATTTCCAACCCCACTTACAAGTAAAACTAGCTAAAATGTGCCTGGCTGCTATTCACTGAAAAGCTCATTCTGAGTACATTTTTTGCATCCGTTTGCTCCTGCCGGGTCAGCTGAGCAGCGAATTTCTATTTAACCACCTGCTAGCATGAGAGACCTCAGGGCTACATGTTTTAAGCCCAGTACTGATCCTGAAAAGCGTTTCCAACCCCACTTACAAGTAAAACTAGCTAAAATGTGCCTGGCTTCTCTTCACTGAAAAGCTCATTCTGAGTACATTTTTAGCATACGTTTGCTCCTACCAGGTCAGCTGAGCTGCGAATTTCTATTTAACCACCTGCTTTCATGAGAGACCTCAGGGCTGCATGTTTTGAGCCCAGTACTGAGCCTGAAAAGCATTTCCAACCCCACTTACAAGTAAAACTAGCTAAAATGTGCCTGGCTGCTATTCACTGAAAAGCTCATTCTGAGTACATTTTTAGCATCCGTTTGCTCCTGCCGGGTCAGCTGAGCAGCGAATTTCTATTTAACCACCTGCTATCATGAGAGACCTCAGGGCTGCATGTTTTGAGCCCAGTACTGATCCTGAAAAGTGTTTCCAACCCCACTTACAAGTAAAACTAGCTAAAATGTGCCTGGCTTCTCTTCACTGAAAAGCTCATTCTGAGTACATTTTTAGCATACGTTTGCTCCTGCCGGGTCAGCTGAGCAGCGAATTTCTATTTAACCACCTGCTTTCATGAGAGACCTCAGGGATGCATGTTTTGAGCCCAGCACTGAGCCTGAAAAGCGTTTCCAACCCCACTTACAAGTAAAACTAGCTAAAATGTGCCTGGCTTCTCTTCACTGAAAAGCTCATTCTGAGTACATTTTTAGCATACGTTTGCTCCTGCCGGGTCAGCTGAGCAGCGAATTTCTATTTAACCACCTGCTTTCATGAGAGACCTCAGGGCTGCATGTTTTGAGCCCAGTACTGATCCTGAAAAGCTTTTCCAACCCCACTTACAAGTAAAACTAGCTAAAATGTGCCTGGCTTCTCTTCACTGAAAAGCTCATTCTGAGTACATTTTTAGCATACGTTTGCTCCTGCCGGGTCAGCTGAGCAGCGAATTTCTATTTAACCACCTGCTTTCATGAGAGACCTCAGGGCTGCATGTTTTGAGCCCAGTACTGATCCTGAAAAGCTTTTCCAACCCCACTTACAAGTAAAACTAGCTAAAATGTGCCTGGCTGCTATTCACTGAAAAGCTCATTCTGAGTACATTTTTAGCATACGTTTGCTCCTACCGGGTCAGCTGAGCAGCGAATTTCTATTTAACCACCTGCTATCATGAGAGACCTCAGGGCTGCATGTTTTGAGCCCAGTACTGATCCTGAAAAGCGTTTCCAACCCCACTTACAAGTAAAACTAGCTAAAATGTGCCTGGCTGCTATTCACTGAAAAGCTCATTCTGTGTACATTTTTGGCATACCTTTGCTCCTGCCGGGTCAGCTGAGCAGCGAATTTCTATTTAACCACCTGCTATCATGAGAGACCTTAGGGCTGCATGTTTTGAGCCCAGTACTGATCCTGAAAAGCGTTTCCAACCCCATTTACAAGTAAAACTAGCTAAAATGTGCCTGGCTGCTATTCACTGAAAAGCTCATTCTGTGTACATTTTTGGCATACGCTTGCTCCTGCCGGGTCAGCTGAGCAGCGAATTTCTATTTAACTACCTGCTTTCATGAGAGACCTCAGGGCTGCATGTTTTGAGCCCAGCACTGAGCCTGAAAAGCGTTTTCAACCCCACTTACAAGTAAAACTAGCTAAAATGTGCCTCGCTTCTCTTCACTGAAAAGCTGATTCTGAGTACATTTTTAGCATACGTTTGCTCCTGCCGGGTCAGCTGAGCAGCGAATTTCTATTTAACCACCTGCTATCATAAGAGAACTCAGGGCTGCATGTTTCGAGCCCAGTACTGATCCTGAAAAGCGTTTCCAACCCCACTTACAAGTAAAACTAGCTAAAATGTGCCTGGCTTCTCTTCACTGAAAAGCTCATTCTGAGTACATTTTTAGCATACGTTTGCTCCTACCAGGTCAGCTGAGCTGCGAATTTCTATTTAACCACCTGCTTTCATGAGAGACCTCAGGGCTGCATGTTTTGAGCCCAGTACTGAGCCTGAAAAGCATTTCCAACCCCACTTACAAGTAAAACTAGCTAAAATGTGCCTGGCTGCTATTCACTGAAAAGCTCATTCTGAGTACATTTTTAGCATCCGTTTGCTCCTGCCGGGTCAGCTGAGCAGCGAATTTCTATTTAACCACCTGCTATCATGAGAGACCTCAGGGCTGCATGTTTTGAGCCCAGTACTGATCCTGAAAAGCGTTTCCAACCCCACTTACAAGTAAAACTAGCTAAAATGTGCCTGGCTTCTCTTCACTGAAAAGCTCATTCTGAGTACATTTTTAGCATACGTTTGCTCCTGCCGGGTCAGCTGAGCAGCGAATTTCTATTTAACCACCTGCTTTCATGAGAGACCTCAGGGATGCATGTTTTGAGCCCAGCACTGAGCCTGAAAAGCGTTTCCAACCCCACTTACAAGTAAAACTAGCTAAAATGTGCCTCGCTTCTCTTCACTGAAAAGCTGATTCTGAGTACATTTTTAGCATACGTTTGCTCCTGCCGGGTCAGCTGAGCAGCGAATTTCTATTTAACCACCTGCTATCATAAGAGGACTCAGGGCTGCATGTTTCGAGCCCAGTACTGATCCTGAAAAGCGTTTCCAACCCCACTTACAAGTAAAACTAGCTAAAATGTGCCTGGCTTCTCTTCACTGAAAAGCTCATTCTGAGTACATTTTTAGCATACGTTTGCTCCTACCAGGTCAGCTGAGCTGCGAATTTCTATTTAACCACCTGCTTTCATGAGAGACCTCAGGGCTGCATGTTTTGAGCCCAGTACTGAGCCTGAAAAGCATTTCCAACCCCACTTACAAGTAAAACTAGCTAAAATGTGCCTGGCTGCTATTCACTGAAAAGCTCATTCTGAGTACATTTTTAGCATCCGTTTGCTCCTGCCGGGTCAGCTGAGCAGCGAATTTCTATTTAACCACCTGCTATCATGAGAGACCTCAGGGCTGCATGTTTTGAGCCCAGTACTGATCCTGAAAAGCGTTTCCAACCCCACTTACAAGTAAAACTAGCTAAAATGTGCCTGGCTTCTCTTCACTGAAAAGCTCATTCTGAGTACATTTTTAGCATACGTTTGCTCCTGCCGGGTCAGCTGAGCAGCGAATTTCTATTTAACCACCTGCTTTCATGAGAGACCTCAGGGATGCATGTTTTGAGCCCAGCACTGAGCCTGAAAAGCGTTTCCAACCCCACTTACAAGTAAAACTAGCTAAAATGTGCCTGGCTTCTCTTCACTGAAAAGCTCATTCTGAGTACATTTTTAGCATACGTTTGCTCCTGCCGGGTCAGCTGAGCAGCGAATTTCTATTTAACCACCTGCTTTCATGAGAGACCTCAGGGCTGCATGTTTTGAGCCCAGTACTGATCCTGAAAAGCTTTTCCAACCCCACTTACAAGTAAAACTAGCTAAAATGTGCCTGGCTTCTCTTCACTGAAAAGCTCATTCTGAGTACATTTTTAGCATACGTTTGCTCCTGCCGGGTCAGCTGAGCAGCGAATTTCTATTTAACCACCTGCTTTCATGAGAGACCTCAGGGCTGCATGTTTTGAGCCCAGTACTGATCCTGAAAAGCTTTTCCAACCCCACTTACAAGTAAAACTAGCTAAAATGTGCCTGGCTGCTATTCACTGAAAAGCTCATTCTGAGTACATTTTTAGCATACGTTTGCTCCTACCGGGTCAGCTGAGCAGCGAATTTCTATTTAACCACCTGCTATCATGAGAGACCTCAGGGCTGCATGTTTTGAGCCCAGTACTGATCCTGAAAAGCGTTTCCAACCCCACTTACAAGTAAAACTAGCTAAAATGTGCCTGGCTGCTATTCACTGAAAAGCTCATTCTGTGTACATTTTTGGCATACCTTTGCTCCTGCCGGGTCAGCTGAGCAGCGAATTTCTATTTAACCACCTGCTATCATGAGAGACCTTAGGGCTGCATGTTTTGAGCCCAGTACTGATCCTGAAAAGCGTTTCCAACCCCATTTACAAGTAAAACTAGCTAAAATGTGCCTGGCTGCTATTCACTGAAAAGCTCATTCTGTGTACATTTTTGGCATACGCTTGCTCCTGCCGGGTCAGCTGAGCAGCGAATTTCTATTTAACTACCTGCTTTCATGAGAGACCTCAGGGCTGCATGTTTTGAGCCCAGCACTGAGCCTGAAAAGCGTTTTCAACCCCACTTACAAGTAAAACTAGCTAAAATGTGCCTCGCTTCTCTTCACTGAAAAGCTGATTCTGAGTACATTTTTAGCATACGTTTGCTCCTGCCGGGTCAGCTGAGCAGCGAATTTCTATTTAACCACCTGCTATCATAAGAGAACTCAGGGCTGCATGTTTCGAGCCCAGTACTGATCCTGAAAAGCGTTTCCAACCCCACTTACAAGTAAAACTAGCTAAAATGTGCCTGGCTTCTCTTCACTGAAAAGCTCATTCTGAGTACATTTTTAGCATACGTTTGCTCCTACCAGGTCAGCTGAGCTGCGAATTTCTATTTAACCACCTGCTTTCATGAGAGACCTCAGGGCTGCATGTTTTGAGCCCAGTACTGAGCCTGAAAAGCATTTCCAACCCCACTTACAAGTAAAACTAGCTAAAATGTGCCTGGCTGCTATTCACTGAAAAGCTCATTCTGAGTACATTTTTAGCATCCGTTTGCTCCTGCCGGGTCAGCTGAGCAGCGAATTTCTATTTAACCACCTGCTATCATGAGAGACCTCAGGGCTGCATGTTTTGAGCCCAGTACTTATCCTGAAAAGCGTTTCCAACCCCACTTACAAGTAAAACTAGCTAAAATGTGCCTGGCTTCTCTTCACTGAAAAGCTCATTCTGAGTACATTTTTAGCATACGTTTGCTCCTGCCGGGTCAGCTGAGCAGCGAATTTCTATTTAACCACCTGCTTTCATGAGAGACCTCAGGGATGCATGTTTTGAGCCCAGCACTGAGCCTGAAAAGCGTTTCCAACCCCACTTACAAGTAAAACTAGCTAAAATGTGCCTCGCTTCTCTTCACTGAAAAGCTGATTCTGAGTACATTTTTAGCATACGTTTGCTCCTGCCGGGTCAGCTGAGCAGCGAATTTCTATTTAACCACCTGCTTTCATGAGAGACCTCAGGGCTGCATGTTTTGAGCCCAGTACTGATCCTGAAAAGCGTTTCCAACCCCACTTACAAGTAAAACTAGCTAAAATGTGCCTGGCTTCTCTTCACTGAAAAGCTCATTCTGAGTACATTTTTAGCATACGTTTGCTCCTGCCGGGTCAGCTGAGCAGCGAATTTCTATTTAACCACCTGCTTTCATGAGAGACCTCAGGGCTGCATGTTTTGAGCCCAGTACTGATCCTGAAAAGCTTTTCCAACCCCACTTACAAGTGAAACTAGCTAAAATGTGCCTGGCTTCTCTTCACTGAAAAGCTCATTCTGAGTACATTTTTAGCATACGTTTGCTCCTGCCGGGTCAGCTGGGCAGCGAATTTCTATTTAACCACCTGCTATCATGAGAGACCTCAGGGCTGCATGTTTTGAGCCCAGTACTGATCCTGAAAAGCGTTTCCAACACCACTTACAAGTAAAACTAACTAAAATGTGCCTGGCTGCTTCTTAATGAAAAGCTCATTCTGTATACATTGTTGGCATACGTTTGCTTCTGCCGGGTCAGCTGAGCAGCGAATTTCTATTTAACCACCTGCTATCATGAGAGACCTCAGGGCTGCATGTTTTGAGCCCCGTACTGATCCTGAAAAGCGTTTCCAACCCCATTTACAAGTAAAACTAGCTAAAATGTGCCTGGCTGCTATTCACTGAAAAGCTCATTCTGTGTACATTTTTGGCATACGTTTGCTCCTACCTGGTCAGCTGAGCAGCGAATTTCTATTTAACCACCTGCTTTCATGAGAGACCTCAGGGCTGCATGTTTTGAGCCCAGTACTGATCCTGAAAAGCGTTTCCAACCCCACTTACAAGTAAAACTAGCTAAAATGTGCCTGGCTTCTCTTCACTGAAAAGCTCATTCTGAGTACATTTTTAGCATACGTTTGCTCCTACCAGGTCAGCTGAGCTGCAAATTTCTATTTAACCACCTGCTATCATGAGAGACCTCAGGGCTGCATGTTTTGAGCCCAGTACTGATCCTGAAAAGCATTTCCAACCCCACTTACAAGTAAAACTAGCTAAAATTTGCCTGGCTTCTCTTCACTGAAAAGCTCATTCTGAGTACATTTTTAGCATACGTTTGCTCCTGCCGGGTCAGCTGAGCAGCGAATTTCTATTTAACCACCTGCTATCATGAGAGACCTCAGGGATGCATGTTTTGAGCCCAGCACTGAGCTTGAAAAGCGTTTCCAACCCCACTTACAAGTAAAACTAGCTAAAATGTGCCTGGCTGCTATTCACTGAAAAGCTCATTCTGAGTACATTTTTAGCATACGTTTGCTCCTGCCGGGTCAGCTGAGCAGCGAATTTCTATTTAACCACCTGCTATCATAAGAGAAATCAGGGCTGCATGTTTCGAGCCCAGTACTGATCCTGAAAAGCGTTTCCAACCCCACTTACAAGTAAAACTAGCTAAAATGTGCCTGGCTTCTCTTCACTGAAATGCTCATTCTGAGTACATTTTTAGCATACGTTTGCTCCTACCAGGTCAGCTGAGCTGCAAATTTCTATTTAACCACCTGCTTTCATGAGAGACCTCAGGGCTGCATGTTTTGAACCCAGTACTGAGCCTGAAAAGCATTTCCAACCCCACTTACAAGTAAAACTAGCTAAAATGTGCCTGGCTGCTATTCACTGAAAAGCTCATTCTGAGTACATTTTTTGCATCCGTTTGCTCCTGCCGGGTCAGCTGAGCAGCGAATTTCTATTTAACCACCTGCTATCATGAGAGACCTCAGGGCTACATGTTTTAAGCCCAGTACTGATCCTGAAAAGCGTTTCCAACCCCACTTACAAGTAAAACTAGCTAAAATGTGCCTGGCTTCTCTTCACTGAAAAGCTCATTCTGAGTACATTTTTAGCATACGTTTGCTCCTGCCGGGTCAGCTGAGCAGCGAATTTCTATTTAACCACCTGCTTTCATGAGAGACCTCAGGGCTGCATGTTTTGAGCCCAGTATTGATCCTGAAAAGCGTTTTCAACCCCATTTACAAGTAAAACTAGCTAAAATGTGCCTGGCTGCTATTCACTGAAAAGCTCATTTTGTGTACATTTTAAGCATACGTTTGCTCCTACCGGGTCAGCTGAGCAGCGAATTTCTATTTAACCACCTGCTATCACGAGAGACCTCAGGGCTGCATGTTTTGAGCCCAGTACTGATCCTGAAAAGCTTTTCCAACCCCACTTACAAGTAAAACTAGCTAAAATGTGCCTGGCTTCTCTTCACTGAAAAGCTCATTCTGAGTACATTTTTAGCATACGTTTGCTCCTGCCGGGTCAGCTGAGCAGCAAATTTCTATTTAACCACCTGCTTTCATGAGAGACCTCAGGGATGCATGTTTTGAGCCCAGCACTGAGCCTGAAAAGCGTTTCCAACCCCACTTACAAGTAAAACTAGCTAAAATGTGCCTGGCTTCTCTTCACTGAAAAGCTCATTCTGAGTACATTTTTAGCATACGTTTGCTCCTGCCTGGTCAGCTGAGCAGCAAATTTCTATTTAACCACCTGCTTTCATGAGAGACCTCAGGGCTGCATGTTTTGAGCCCAGTACTGATCCTGAAAAGCTTTTCCAACCCCACTTACAAGTAAAACTAGCTAAAATGTGCCTGGCTTCTCTTCACTGAAAAGCTCATTCTGAGTACATTTTTAGCATACGTTTGCTCCTGCCGGGTCAGCTGAGCAGCGAATTTCTATTTAACCACCTGCTTTCATGAGAGACCTCAGGGATGCATGTTTTGAGCCCAGCACTGAGCCTGAAAAGCGTTTCCAACCCCACTTACAAGTAAAACTAGCTAAAATGTGCCTGGCTGCTATTCACTGAAAAGCTCATTCTGAGTACATTTTTAGCATACGTTTGCTCCTGCCGGGTCAGCTGAGCAGCGAATTTCTATTTAACCACCTGCTATCATAAGAGAACTCAGGGCTGCATGTTTCGAGCCCAGTACTGATCCTGAAAAGCGTTTCCAACCCCACTTACAAGTAAAACTAGCTAAAATGTGCCTGGCTTCTCTTCACTGAAAAGCTCATTCTGAGTACATTTTTAGCATACGTTTGCTCCTACCAGGTCAGCTGAGCTGCAAATTTCTATTTAACCACCTGCTTTCATGAGAGACCTCAGGGCTGCATGTTTTGAGCCCAGTACTGATCCTGAAAAGCATTTCCAACCCCACTTACAAGTAAAACTAGCTAAAATGTGCCTGGCTGCTTTTCACTGAAAAGCTCATTCTGTGTACATTTTTGGCATACGTTTGCTCCTGCCGGGTCAGCTGAGCAGCGAATTTCTATTTAACCACCTGCTATCATGAGAGACCTCAGGGCTGCATGTTTTGAGCCCAGTACTGATCCTGAAAAGCGTTTCCAACCCCATTTACAAGTAAAACTAGCTAAAATGTGCCTGGCTGCTATTCACTGAAAAGCTCATTCTGTGTACATTTTTGGCATACGCTTGCTCCTACCTGGTCAGCTGAGCAGCGAATTTCTATTTAACCACCTGCTTTCATGAGAGACCTCAGGGATGCATGTTTTGAGCCCAGCACTGAGCCTGAAAAGCGTTTCCAACCCCACTTACAAGTAAAACTAGCTAAAATGTGCCTCGGTTCTCTTCACTGAAAAGCTGATTCTGAGTACATTTTTGGCATACGTTTGCTCCTGCCGGGTCAGCTGAGCAGCGAATTTCTATTTAACCACCTGCTATCATAAGAGAACTCAGGGCTGCATGTTTCGAGCCCAGTACTGATCCTGAAAAGCGTTTCCAACCCCACTTACAAGTAAAACTAGCTAAAATGTGCCTGGCTTCTCTTCACTGAAAAGCTCATTCTGAGTACATTTTTAGCATACGTTTGCTCCTACCAGGTCAGCTGAGCTGCGAATTTCTATTTAACCACCTGCTTTCATGAGAGACCTCAGGGCTGCATGTTTTGAGCCCCGTACTGATCCTGAAAAGCGTTTCCAACCCCATTTACAAGTAAAACTAGCTAAAATGTGCCTGGCTGCTATTCACTGAAAAGCTCATTCTGTGTACATTTTTGGCATACGTTTGCTCCTACCTGGTCAGCTGAGCAGCGAATTTCTATTTAACCACCTGCTTTCATGAGAGACCTCAGGGCTGCATGTTTTGAGCCCAGTACTGATCCTGAAAAGCGTTTCCAACCCCACTTACAAGTAAAACTAGCTAAAATGTGCCTGGCTTCTCTTCACTGAAAAGCTCATTCTGAGTACATTTTTAGCATACGTTTGCTCCTACCAGGTCAGCTGAGCTGCAAATTTCTATTTAACCACCTGCTATCATGAGAGACCTCAGGGCTGCATGTTTTGAGCCCAGTACTGATCCTGAAAAGCATTTCCAACCCCACTTACAAGTAAAACTAGCTAAAATTTGCCTGGCTTCTCTTCACTGAAAAGCTCATTCTGAGTACATTTTTAGCATACGTTTGCTCCTGCCGGGTCAGCTGAGCAGCGAATTTCTATTTAACCACCTGCTATCATGAGAGACCTCAGGGATGTATGTTTTGAGCCCAGCACTGAGCCTGAAAAGCGTTTCCAACCCCACTTACAAGTAAAACTAGCTAAAATGTGCCTGGCTGCTATTCACTGAAAAGCTCATTCTGAGTACATTTTTAGCATACGTTTGCTCCTGCCGGGTCAGCTGAGCAGCGAATTTCTATTTAACCACCTGCTATCATAAGAGAACTCAGGGCTGCATGTTTCGAGCCCAGTACTGATCCTGAAAAGCGTTTCCAACCCCACTTACAAGTAAAACTAGCTAAAATGTGCCTGGCTTCTCTTCACTGAAATGCTCATTCTGAGTACATTTTTAGCATACGTTTGCTCCTACCAGGTCAGCTGAGCTGCAAATTTCTATTTAACCACCTGCTTTCATGAGAGACCTCAGGGCTGCATGTTTTGAACCCAGTACTGAGCCTGAAAAGCATTTCCAACCCCACTTACAAGTAAAACTAGCTAAAATGTGCCTGGCTGCTATTCACTGAAAAGCTCATTCTGAGTACATTTTTTGCATCCGATTGCTCCTGCCGGGTCAGCTGAGCAGCGAATTTCTATTTAACCACCTGCTATCATGAGAGACCTCAGGGCTACATGTTTTAAGCCCAGTACTGATCCTGAAAAGCGTTTCCAACCCCACTTACAAGTAAAACTAGCTAAAATGTGCCTGGCTTCTCTTCACTGAAAAGCTCATTCTGAGTACATTTTTAGCATACGTTTGCTCCTGCCGGGTCAGCTGAGCAGCGAATTTCTATTTAACCACCTGCTTTCATGAGAGACCTCAGGGCTGCATGTTTTGAGCCCAGTATTGATCCTGAAAAGCGTTTTCAACCCCATTTACAAGTAAAACTAGCTAAAATGTGCCTGGCTGCTATTCACTGAAAAGCTCATTCTGTGTACATTTTAAGCATACGTTTGCTCCTACCGGGTCAGCTGAGCAGCGAATTTCTATTTAACCACCTGCTATCACGAGAGACCTCAGGGCTGCATGTTTTGAGCCCAGTACTGATCCTGAAAAGCTTTTCCAACCCCACTTACAAGTAAAACTAGCTAAAATGTGCCTGGCTTCTCTTCACTGAAAAGCTCATTCTGAGTACATTTTTAGCATACGTTTGCTCCTGCCGGGTCAGCTGAGCAGCAAATTTCTATTTAACCACCTGCTTTCATGAGAGACCTCAGGGATGCATGTTTTGAGCCCAGCACTGAGCCTGAAAAGCGTTTCCAACCCCACTTACAAGTAAAACTAGCTAAAATGTGCCTGGCTTCTCTTCACTGAAAAGCTCATTCTGAGTACATTTTTAGCATACGTTTGCTCCTGCCGGGTCAGCTGAGCAGCAAATTTCTATTTAACCACCTGCTTTCATGAGAGACCTCAGGGCTGCATGTTTTGAGCCCAGTACTGATCCTGAAAAGCTTTTCCAACCCCACTTACAAGTAAAACTAGCTAAAATGTGCCTGGCTTCTCTTCACTGAAAAGCTCATTCTGAGTACATTTTTAGCATACGTTTGCTCCTGCCGGGTCAGCTGAGCAGCGAATTTCTATTTAACCACCTGCTTTCATGAGAGACCTCAGGGATGCATGTTTTGAGCCCAGCACTGAGCCTGAAAAGCGTTTCCAACCCCACTTACAAGTAAAACTAGCTAAAATGTGCCTGGCTGCTATTCACTGAAAAGCTCATTCTGAGTACATTTTTAGCATACGTTTGCTCCTGCCGGGTCAGCTGAGCAGCGAATTTCTATTTAACCACCTGCTATCATAAGAGAACTCAGGGCTGCATGTTTCGAGCCCAGTACTGATCCTGAAAAGCGTTTCCAACCCCACTTACAAGTAAAACTAGCTAAAATGTGCCTGGCTTCTCTTCACTGAAAAGCTCATTCTGAGTACATTTTTAGCATACGTTTGCTCCTACCAGGTCAGCTGAGCTGCAAATTTCTATTTAACCACCTGCTTTCATGAGAGACCTCAGGGCTGCATGTTTTGAGCCCAGTACTGATCCTGAAAAGCATTTCCAACCCCACTTACAAGTAAAACTAGCTAAAATGTGCCTGGCTGCTTTTCACTGAAAAGCTCATTCTGTGTACATTTTTGGCATACGTTTGCTCCTGCCGGGTCAGCTGAGCAGCGAATTTCTATTTAACCACCTGCTTTCATGAGAGACCTCAGGGCTGCATGTTTTGAGCCCAGTACTGATCCTGAAAAGCTTTTCCAACCCCACTTACAAGTGAAACTAGCTAAAATGTGCCTGGCTTCTCTTCACTGAAAAGCTCATTCTGAGTACATTTTTAGCATACGTTTGCTCCTGCCGGGTCAGCTGGGCAGCGAATTTCTATTTAACCACCTGCTATCATGAGAGACCTCAGGGCTGCATGTTTTGAGCCCAGTACTGATCCTGAAAAGCGTTTCCAACACCACTTACAAGTAAAACTAACTAAAATGTGCCTGGCTGCTTCTTAATGAAAAGCTCATTCTGTATACATTGTTGGCATACGTTTGCTTCTGCCGGGTCAGCTGAGCAGCGAATTTCTATTTAACCACCTGCTATCATGAGAGACCTCAGGGCTGCATGTTTTGAGCCCCGTACTGATCCTGAAAAGCGTTTCCAACCCCATTTACAAGTAAAACTAGCTAAAATGTGCCTGGCTGCTATTCACTGAAAAGCTCATTCTGTGTACATTTTTGGCATACGTTTGCTCCTACCTGGTCAGCTGAGCAGCGAATTTCTATTTAACCACCTGCTTTCATGAGAGACCTCAGGGCTGCATGTTTTGAGCCCAGTACTGATCCTGAAAAGCGTTTCCAACCCCACTTACAAGTAAAACTAGCTAAAATGTGCCTGGCTTCTCTTCACTGAAAAGCTCATTCTGAGTACATTTTTAGCATACGTTTGCTCCTACCAGGTCAGCTGAGCTGCAAATTTCTATTTAACCACCTGCTATCATGAGAGACCTCAGGGCTGCATGTTTTGAGCCCAGTACTGATCCTGAAAAGCATTTCCAACCCCACTTACAAGTAAAACTAGCTAAAATTTGCCTGGCTTCTCTTCACTGAAAAGCTCATTCTGAGTACATTTTTAGCATACGTTTGCTCCTGCCGGGTCAGCTGAGCAGCGAATTTCTATTTAACCACCTGCCATCATGAGAGACCTCAGGGATGCATGTTTTGAGCCCAGCACTGAGCCTGAAAAGCGTTTCCAACCCCACTTACAAGTAAAACTAGCTAAAATGTGCCTGGCTGCTATTCACTGAAAAGCTCATTCTGAGTACATTTTTAGCATACGTTTGCTCCTGCCGGGTCAGCTGAGCAGCGAATTTCTATTTAACCACCTGCTATCATGAGAGACCTCAGGGCTACATGTTTTAAGCCCAGTACTGATCCTGAAAAGCGTTTCCAACCCCACTTACAAGTAAAACTAGCTAAAATGTGCCTGGCTTCTCTTCACTGAAAAGCTCATTCTGAGTACATTTTTAGCATACGTTTGCTCCTGCCGGGTCAGCCGAGCAGCGAATTTCTATTTAACCACCTGCTTTCATGAGAGACCTCAGGGCTGCATGTTTTGAGCCCAGTATTGATCCTGAAAAGCGTTTTCAACCCCATTTACAAGTAAAACTAGCTAAAATGTGCCTGGCTGCTATTCACTGAAAAGCTCATTCTGTGTACATTTTAAGCATACGTTTGCTCCTACCGGGTCAGCTGAGCAGCGAATTTCTATTTAACCACCTGCTATCACGAGAGACCTCAGGGCTGCATGTTTTGAGCCCAGCACTGATCCTGAAAAGCTTTTCCAACCCCACTTACAAGTAAAACTAGCTAAAATGTGCCTGGCTTCTCTTCACTGAAAAGCTCATTCTGAGTACATTTTTAGCATACGTTTGCTCCTGCCGGGTCAGCTGAGCAGCAAATTTCTATTTAACCACCTGCTTTCATGAGAGACCTCAGGGATGCATGTTTTGAGCCCAGCACTGAGCCTGAAAAGCGTTTCCAACCCCACTTACAAGTAAAACTAGCTAAAATGTGCCTGGCTTCTCTTCACTGAAAAGCTCATTCTGAGTACATTTTTAGCATACGTTTGCTCCTGCCGGGTCAGCTGAGCAGCGAATTTCTATTTAACCACCTGCTTTCATGAGAGACCTCAGGGCTGCATGTTTTGAGCCCAGTACTGATCCTGAAAAGCTTTTCCAACCCCACTTACAAGTAAAACTAGCTAAAATGTGCCTGGCTTCTCTTCACTGAAAAGCTCATTCTGAGTACATTTTTAGCATACGTTTGCTCCTGCCGGGTCAGCTGAGCAGCGAATTTCTATTTAACCACCTGCTTTCATGAGAGACCTCAGGGATGCATGTTTTGAGCCCAGCACTGAGCCTGAAAAGCGTTTCCAACCCCACTTACAAGTAAAACTAGCTAAAATGTGCCTGGCTGCTATTCACTGAAAAGCTCATTCTGAGTACATTTTTAGCATACGTTTGCTCCTGCCGGGTCAGCTGAGCAGCGAATTTCTATTTAACCACCTGCTATCATAAGAGAACTCAGGGCTGCATGTTTCGAGCCCAGTACTGATCCTGAAAAGCGTTTCCAACCCCACTTACAAGTAAAACTAGCTAAAATGTGCCTGGCTTCTCTTCACTGAAAAGCTCATTCTGAGTACATTTTTAGCATACGTTTGCTCCTACCAGGTCAGCTGAGCTGCAAATTTCTATTTAACCACCTGCTTTCATGAGAGACCTCAGGGCTGCATGTTTTGAGCCCAGTACTGATCCTGAAAAGCATTTCCAACCCCACTTACAAGTAAAACTAGCTAAAATGTGCCTGGCTGCTTTTCACTGAAAAGCTCATTCTGTGTACATTTTTGGCATACGTTTGCTCCTGCCGGGTCAGCTGAGCAGCGAATTTCTATTTAACCACCTGCTATCATGAGAGACCTCAGGGCTGCATGTTTTGAGCCCAGTACTGATCCTGAAAAGCGTTTCCAACCCCATTTACAAGTAAAACTAGCTAAAATGTGCCTGGCTGCTATTCACTGAAAAGCTCATTCTGTGTACATTTTTGGCATACGCTTGCTCCTACCTGGTCAGCTGAGCAGCGAATTTCTATTTAACCACCTGCTTTCATGAGAGACCTCAGGGATGCATGTTTTGAGCCCAGCACTGAGCCTGAAAAGCGTTTCCAACCCCACTTACAAGTAAAACTAGCTAAAATGTGCCTCGGTTCTCTTCACTGAAAAGCTGATTCTGAGTACTTTTTTAGCATACGTTTGCTCCTGCCGGGTCAGCTGAGCAGCGAATTTCTATTTAACCACCTGCTATCATAAGAGAAATCAGGGCTGCATGTTTCGAGCCCAGTACTGATCCTGAAAAGCGTTTCCAACCCCACTTACAAGTAAAACTAGCTAAAATGTGCCTGGCTTCTCTTCACTGAAAAGCTCATTCTGAGTACATTTTTAGCATACGTTTGCTCCTACCAGGTCAGCTGAGCTGCGAATTTCTATTTAACCACCTGCTTTCATGAGAGACCTCAGGGCTGCATGTTTTGAGCCCCGTACTGATCCTGAAAAGCGTTTCCAACCCCATTTACAAGTAAAACTAGCTAAAATGTGCCTGGCTGCTATTCACTGAAAAGCTCATTCTGTGTACATTTTTGGCATACGTTTGCTCCTACCTGGTCAGCTGAGCAGCGAATTTCTATTTAACCACCTGCTTTCATGAGAGACGTCAGGGCTGCATGTTTTGAGCCCAGTACTGATCCTGAAAAGCGTTTCCAACCCCACTTACAAGTAAAACTAGCTAAAATGTGCCTGGCTTCTCTTCACTGAAAAGCTCATTCTGAGTACATTTTTAGCATACGTTTGCTCCTACCAGGTCAGCTGAGCTGCAAATTTCTATTTAACCACCTGCTATCATGAGAGACCTCAGGGCTGCATGTTTTGAGCCCAGTACTGATCCTGAAAAGCATTTCCAACCCCACTTACAAGTAAAACTAGCTAAAATTTGCCTGGCTTCTCTTCACTGAAAAGCTCATTCTGAGTACATTTTTAGCATACGTTTGCTCCTGCCGGGTCAGCTGAGCAGCGAATTTCTATTTAACCACCTGCTATCATGAGAGACCTCAGGGATGCATGTTTTGAGCCCAGCACTGAGCCTGAAAAGCGTTTCCAACCCCACTTACAAGTAAAACTAGCTAAAATGTGCCTGGCTGCTATTCACTGAAAAGCTCATTCTGAGTACATTTTTAGCATACGTTTGCTCCTGCCGGGTCAGCTGAGCAGCGAATTTCTATTTAACCACCTGCTATCATAAGAGAACTCAGGGCTGCATGTTTCGAGCCCAGTACTGATCCTGAAAAGCGTTTCCAACCCCACTTACAAGTAAAACTAGCTAAAATGTGCCTGGCTTCTCTTCACTGAAATGCTCATTCTGAGTACATTTTTAGCATACGTTTGCTCCTACCAGGTCAGCTGAGCTGCAAATTTCTATTTAACCACCTGCTTTCATGAGAGACCTCAGGGCTGCATGTTTTGAACCCAGTACTGAGCCTGAAAAGCATTTCCAACCCCACTTACAAGTAAAACTAGCTAAAATGTGCCTGGCTGCTATTCACTGAAAAGCTCATTCTGAGTACATTTTTTGCATCCGTTTGCTCCTGCCGGGTCAGCTGAGCAGCGAATTTCTATTTAACCACCTGCTAGCATGAGAGACCTCAGGGCTACATGTTTTAAGCCCAGTACTGATCCTGAAAAGCGTTTCCAACCCCACTTACAAGTAAAACTAGCTAAAATGTGCCTGGCTTCTCTTCACTGAAAAGCTCATTCTGAGTACATTTTTAGCATACGTTTGCTCCTGCCGGGTCAGCTGAGCAGCGAATTTCTATTTAACCACCTGCTTTCATGAGAGACCTCAGGGCTGCATGTTTTGAGCCCAGTATTGATCCTGAAAACCGTTTTCAACCCCATTTACAAGTAAAACTAGCTAAAATGTGCCTGGCTGCTATTCACTGAAAAGCTCATTCTGTGTACATTTTAAGCATACGTTTGCTCCTACCGGGTCAGCTGAGCAGCGAATTTCTATTTAACCACCTGCTATCACGAGAGACCTCAGGGCTGCATGTTTTGAGCCCAGTACTGATCCTGAAAAGCTTTTCCAACCCCACTTACAAGTAAAACTAGCTAAAATGTGCCTGGCTTCTCTTCACTGAAAAGCTCATTCTGAGTACATTTTTAGCATACGTTTGCTCCTGCCGGGTCAGCTGAGCAGCAAATTTCTATTTAACCACCTGCTTTCATGAGAGACCTCAGGGATGCATGTTTTGAGCCCAGCACTGAGCCTGAAAAGCGTTTCCAACCCCACTTACAAGTAAAACTAGCTAAAATGTGCCTGGCTTCTCTTCACTGAAAAGCTAATTCTGAGTACATTTTTAGCATACGTTTGCTCCTGCCGGGTCAGCTGAGCAGCGAATTTCTATTTAACCACCTGCTTTCATGAGAGACCTCAGGGCTGCATGTTTTGAGCCCAGTACTGATCCTGAAAAGCTTTTCCAACCCCACTTACAAGTAAAACTAGCTAAAATGTGCCTGGCTTCTCTTCACTGAAAAGCTCATTCTGAGTACATTTTTAGCATACGTTTGCTCCTGCCGGGTCAGCTGAGCAGCGAATTTCTATTTAACCACCTGCTTTCATGAGAGACCTCAGGGATGCATGTTTTGAGCCCAGCACTGAGCCTGAAAAGCGTTTCCAACCCCACTTACAAGTAAAACTAGCTAAAATGTGCCTGGCTGCTATTCACTGAAAAGCTCATTCTGAGTACATTTTTAGCATACGTTTGCTCCTGCCGGGTCAGCTGAGCAGCGAATTTCTATTTAACCACCTGCTATCATAAGAGAACTCAGGGCTGCATGTTTCGAGCCCAGTACTGATCCTGAAAAGCGTTTCCAACCCCACTTACAAGTAAAACTAGCTAAAATGTGCCTGGCTTCTCTTCACTGAAAAGCTCATTCTGAGTACATTTTTAGCATACGTTTGCTCCTACCAGGTCAGCTGAGCTGCAAATTTCTATTTAACCACCTGCTTTCATGAGAGACCTCAGGGCTGCATGTTTTGAGCCCAGTACTGATCCTGAAAAGCATTTCCAACCCCACTTACAAGTAAAACTAGCTAAAATGTGCCTGGCTGCTTTTCACTGAAAAGCTCATTCTGTGTACATTTTTGGCATACGTTTGCTCCTGCCGGGTCAGCTGAGCAGCAAATTTCTATTTAACCACCTGCTATCATGAGAGACCTCAGGGCTGCATGTTTTGAGCCCAGTACTGATCCTGAAAAGCGTTTCCAACCCCATTTACAAGTAAAACTAGCTAAAATGTGCCTGGCTGCTATTCACTGAAAAGCTCATTCTGTGTACATTTTTGGCATACGCTTGCTCCTACCTGGTCAGCTGAGCAGCGAATTTCTATTTAACCACCTGCTTTCATGAGAGACCTCAGGGATGCATGTTTTGAGCCCAGCACTGAGCCTGAAAAGCGTTTCCAACCCCACTTACAAGTAAAACTAGCTAAAATGTGCCTCGGTTCTCTTCACTGAAAAGCTGATTCTGAGTACATTTTTAGCATACGTTTGCTCCTGCCGGGTCAGCTGAGCAGCGAATTTCTATTTAACCACCTGCTATCATAAGAGAACTCAGGGCTGCATGTTTCGAGCCCAGTACTGATCCTGAAAAGCGTTTCCAACCCCACTTACAAGTAAAACTAGCTAAAATGTGCCTGGCTTCTCTTCACTGAAAAGCTCATTCTGAGTACATTTTTAGCATACGTTTGCTCCTACCAGGTCAGCTGAGCTGCGAATTTCTATTTAACCACCTGCTTTCATGAGAGACCTCAGGGCTGCATGTTTTGAGCCCAGTACTGAGCCTGAAAAGCATTTCCAACCCCACTTACAAGTAAAACTAGCTAAAATGTGCCTGGCTGCTATTCACTGAAAAGCTCATTCTGAGTACATTTTTAACATCCGTTTGCTCCTGCCGGGTCAGCTGAGCAGCGAATTTCTATTTAACCACCTGCTATCATGAGAGACCTCAGGGCTGCATGTTTTGAGCCCAGTACTGATCCTGAAAAGCGTTTCCAACCCCACTTACAAGTAAAACTAGCTAAAATGTGCCTGGCTTCTCTTCACTGAAAAGCTCATTCTGAGTACATTTTTAGCATACGTTTGCTCCTGCCGGGTCAGCTGAGCAGCGAATTTCTATTTAACCACCTGCTTTCATGAGAGACCTCAGGGATGCATGTTTTGAGCCCAGCACTGAGCCTGAAAAGCGTTTCCAACCCCACTTACAAGTAAAACTAGCTAAAATGTGCCTGGCTTCTCTTCACTGAAAAGCTCATTCTGAGTACATTTTTAGCATACGTTTGCTCCTGCCGGGTCAGCTGAGCAGCGAATTTCTATTTAACCACCTGCTTTCATGAGAGACCTCAGGGCTGCATGTTTTGAGCCCAGTACTGATCCTGAAAAGCTTTTCCAACCCCACTTACAAGTACAACTAGCTAAAATGTGCCTGGCTTCTCTTCACTGAAAAGCTCATTCTGAGTACATTTTTAGCATACGTTTGCTCCTGCCGGGTCAGCTGAGCAGCGAATTTCTATTTAACCACCTGCTTTCATGAGAGACCTCAGGGCTGCATGTTTTGAGCCCAGTACTGATCCTGAAAAGCTTTTCCAACCCCACTTACAAGTAAAACTAGCTAAAATGTGCCTGGCTTCTCTTCACTGAAAAGCTCATTCTGAGTACATTTTTAGCATACGTTTGCTCCTGCCGGGTCAGCTGAGCAGCGAATTTCTATTTAACCACCTGCTATCATGAGAGACCTCAGGGCTGCATGTTTTGAGCCCAGTACTGATCCTGAAAAGCTTTTCCAACACCACTTACAAGTAAAACTAACTAAAATGTGCCTGGCTGCTTCTTAATGAAAAGCTCATTCTGTATACATTTTTGGCATACGTTTGCTTCTGCCGGGTCAGCTGAGCAGCGAATTTCTATTTAACCACCTGCTATCATGAGAGACCTCAGGGCTGCGTGTTTTGAGCCCCGTACTGATCCTGAAAAGCGTTTCCAACCCCATTTACAAGTAAAACTAGCTAAAATGTGCCTGGCTGCTATTCACTGAAAAGCTCATTCTGTGTACATTTTTGGCATACGTTTGCTCCTACCTGGTCAGCTGAGCAGCGAATTTCTATTTAACCACCTGCTTTCATGAGAGACCTCAGGGCTGCATGTTTTGAGCCCAGTACTGAGCCTGAAAAGCATTTCCAACCCCACTTACAAGTAAAACTAGCTAAAATTTGCCTGGCTTCTCTTCACTGAAAAGCTCATTCTGAGTACATTTTTAGCATACGTTTGCTCCTGCCGGGTCAGCTGAGCAGCGAATTTCTATTTAACCACCTGCTATCATGAGAGACCTCAGGGATGCATGTTTTGAGCCCAGCACTGAGCCTGAAAAGCGTTTCCAACCCCACTTACAAGTAAAACTAGCTAAAATGTGCCTGGCTGCTATTCACTGAAAAGCTCATTCTGAGTACATTTTTAGCATACGTTTGCTCCTGCCGGGTCAGCTGAGCAGCGAATTTCTATTTAACCACCTGCTATCATAAGAGAACTCAGGGCTGCATGTTTCGAGCCCAGTACTGATCCTGAAAAGCGTTTCCAACCCCACTTACAAGTAAAACTAGCTAAAATGTGCCTGGCTTCTCTTCACTGAAAAGCTCATTCTGAGTACATTTTTAGCATACGTTTGCTCCTACCAGGTCAGCTGAGCTGCAAATTTCTATTTAACCACCTGCTTTCATGAGAGACCTCAGGGCTGCATGTTTTGAGCCCAGTACTGAGCCTGAAAAGCATTTCCAACCCCACTTACAAGTAAAACTAGCTAAAATGTGCCTGGCTTCTCTTCACTGAAAAGCTCATTCTGAGTACATTTTTAGCATACGTTTGCTCCTGCCGGGTCAGCTGAGCAGCGAATTTCTATTTAACCACCTGCTTTCATGAGAGACCTCAGGGATGCATGTTTTGAGCCCAGCACTGAGCCTGAAAAGCGTTTCCAACCCCACTTACAAGTAAAACTAGCTAAAATGTGCCTGGCTTCTCTTCACTGAAAAGCTCATTCTGAGTACATTTTTAGCATACGTTTGCTCCTGCCGGGTCAGCTGAGCAGCAAATTTCTATTTAACCACCTGCTATCATGAGAGACCTCAGGGCTGCATGTTTTGGGCCCAGTACTGATCCTGAAAAGCGTTTCCAACCCCACTTACAAGTAAAACTAGCTAAAATGTGCCTGGCTGCTTTTCAATGAAAAGCTCATTCTGTGTACATTTTTGGCATACGTTTGCTCCTGCCGGGTCAGCTGAGCAGCGAATTTCTATTTAACCACCTGCTATCATGAGAGACCTCAGGGCTGCATGTTTTGAGCCCCGTACTGATCCTGAAAAGCGTTTCCAACCCCATTTACAAGTAAAACTAGCTAAAATGTGCCTGGCTGCTATTCACTGAAAAGCTCATTCTGAGTACATTTTTGGCATACGTTTGCTCCTACCTGGTCAGCTGAGCAGCGAATTTCTATTTAACCACCTGCTATCATGAGAGACCTCAGGGATGCATGTTTTGAGCCCAGCACTGAGCCTGAAAAGCGTTTCCAACCCCACTTACAAGTAAAACTAGCTAAAATGTGCCTGGCTGCTATCACTGAAAAGCTCATTCTGAGTACATTTTTAGCATACGTTTGCTCCTGCCGGGTCAGCTGAGCAGCGAATTTCTATTTAACCACCTGCTATCATAAGAGAACTCAGGGCTGCATGTTTCGAGCCCAGTACTGATCCTGAAAAGCGTTTCCAACCCCACTTACAAGTAAAACTAGCTAAAATGTGCCTGGCTTCTCTTCACTGAAAAGCTCATTCTGAGTAAATTTTTAGCATACGTTTGCTCCTACCAGGTCAGCTGAGCTGCAAATTTCTATTTAACCACCTGCTTTCATGAGAGACCTCAGGGCTGCATGTTTTGAGCCCAGTACTGAGCCTGAAAAGCATTTCCAACCCCACTTACAAGTAAAACTAGCTAAAATGTGCCTGGCTGCTATTCACTGAAAAGCTCATTCTGAGTACATTTTTAGCATCCGTTTGCTCCTGCCGGGTCAGCTGAGCAGCGAATTTCTATTTAACCACCTGCTATCATGAGAGACCTCAGGGCTGCATGTTTTGAGCCCAGTACTGATCCTGAAAAGCGTTTCCAACCCCACTTACAAGTAAAACTAGCTAAAATGTGCCTGGCTTCTCTTCACTGAAAAGCTCATTCTGAGTACATTTTTAGCATACGTTTGCTCCTGTCGGGTCAGCTGAGCAGCGAATTTCTATTTAACCACCTGCTTTCATGAGAGACCTCAGGGATGCATGTTTTGAGCCCAGCATTGAGCCTGAAAAGCGTTTCCAACCCCACTTACAAGTAAAACTAGCTAAAATGTGCCTGGCTTCTCTTCACTGAAAAGCTCATTCTGAGTACATTTTTAGCATACGTTTGCTCCTGCCGGGTCAGCTGAGCAGCGAATTTCTATTTAACCACCTGCTATCATGAGAGACCTCAGGGCTGCATGTTTTGAGCCCAGTACTGATCCTGAAAAGCGTTTCCAACCCCACTTACAAGTAAAACTAGCTAAAATGTGCCTGGCTGCTTTTCAATGAAAAGCTCATTCTGTGTACATTTTTGGCATACGTTTGCTCCTGCCGGGTCAGCTGAGCAGCGAATTTCTATTTAACCACCTGCTATCATGAGAGACCTCAGGGCTGCATGTTTTGAGCCCCGTACTGATCCTGAAAAGCGTTTCCAACCCCATTTACAAGTAAAACTAGCTAAAATGTGCCTGGCTGCTATTCACTGAAAAGCTCATTCTGTGTACATTTTTGGCATACGTTTGCTCCTACCTGGTCAGCTGAGCAGCGAATTTCTATTTAACCACCTGCTTTCATGAGAGACCTCAGGGCTGCATGTTTTGAGCCCAGTACTGAGCCTGAAAAGCATTTCCAACCCCGCTTACAAGTAAAACTAGCTAAAATTTGCCTGGCTTCTCTTCACTGAAAAGCTCATTCTGAGTAAATTTTTAGCATACGTTTGCTCCTGCCGGGTCAGCTGAGCAGCGAATTTCTATTTAACCACCTGCTATCATGAGAGACCTCAGGGATGCATGTTTTGAGCCCAGCACTGAGCCTCAAAAGCGTTTCCAACCCCACTTACAAGTAAAACTAGCTAAAATGTGCCTGGCTGCTAGTCACTGAAAAGCTCATTCTGTGTACATTTTTGGCATATGTTTGCTCCTACCGGGTCAGCTGAGCAGCGAATTTCTATTTAACCACCTGCTTTCAAGAGAGACCTCAGGGTTGCATGTTTTGAGCCCAGTACTGAGCCTGAAAAGCATTTCCAACCCCACTTACAAGTAAAACTAGCTAAAATGTGCCTGGCTTCTCTTCACTGAAAAGCTCATTCTGAGTTCATTTTTAGCATACGTTTGCTCCTGCCGGGTCAGCTGAGCAGCGAATTTCTATTTAACCACCTGCTATCATGAGAGACCTCAGGGCTGCATGTTTTGAGCCCAGTACTGATCCTGAAAAGCGTTTCCAACCCCACTTAAAGTAAAACTAGCTAAAATGTGCCTGGCTGCTATTCACTGAAAAGCTCATTCCCTGTACATTTTTGGCATACGTTTGCTCCTACCGGGTCAGCTGAGCAGCGAATTTCTATTTAACCACCTGCTATCATAAGAGAACTCAGGGCTGCATGTTTCGAGCCCAGTACTGATCCTGAAAAGCGTTTCCAACCCCACTTACAAGTAAAACTAGCTAAAATGTGCCTGGCTTCTCTTCACTGAAAAGCTCATTCTGAGTACATTTTTAGCATACGTTTGCTCCTACCAGGTCAGCTGAGCTGCGAATTTCTATTTAACCACCTGCTTTCATGAGAGACCTCAGGGCTGCATGTTTTGAGCCCAGTACTGAGCCTGAAAAGCATTTCCAACCCCACTTACAAGTAAAACTAGCTAAAATGTGCCTGGCTGCTATTCACTGAAAAGCTCATTCTGAGTACATTTTTAGCATCCGTTTGCTCCTGCCGGGTCAGCTGAGCAGCGAATTTCTATTTAACCACCTGCTATCATGAGAGACCTCAGGGCTGCATGTTTTGAGCCCAGTACTGATCCTGAAAAGCGTTTCCAACCCCACTTACAAGTAAAACTAGCTAAAATGTGCCTGGCTTCTCTTCACTGAAAAGCTCATTCTGAGTACATTTTTAGCATACGTTTGCTCCTGCCGGGTCAGCTGAGCAGCGAATTTCTATTTAACCACCTGCTATCATGAGAGACCTCAGGGCTGCATGTTTTGAGCCCTGTACTGAGCCTAAAAAGCATTTCCAACCCCACTTACAAGTAAAACTAGCTAAAATGTGCCTAGCTTCTCTTCACTGAAAAGCTCATTCTGAGTACATTTTTAGCATACGTTTGCTCCTGCCGGGTCAGCTGAGCAGCAAATTTCTATTTAACCACCTGCTATCATAAGAGACCTCAGGGCTGCATGTTTTGAGCCCAGTACTGAGCCTGAAAAGCGTTTCCAACCCCACTTACAAGTAAAACTAGCTAAAATGTGCCTGGCTTCTCTTCACTGAAAAGCTCATTCTGAGTACATTTTTAGCATACCTTTGCTCCTACCGGGTCAGCTGAGCATCGAATTTCTATTTAACCACCTGCTTTCATGAGAGACCTCAGGGCTGCATGTTTTGAGCCCAGTATTGATCCTGAAAAGCGTTTTCAACCCCATTTACAAGTAAAACTAGCTAAAATGTGCCTGGCTGCTATTCACTGAAAAGCTCATTCTGTGTACATTTTTGGCATACGTTTGCTCCTACCGGGTCAGCTGAGCAGCGAATTTCTATTTAACCACCTGCTTTCATGAGAGACCTCAGGGCTGCATGTTTTGAGCCCAGTACTGAGCCTGAAAAGCATTTCCAATCCCACTTACAAGTAAAACTAGCTAAAATGTGCCTGGCTTCTCTTCACTGAAAAGCTCATTCTGAGTACATTTTTAGCATACGTTTGCTCCTGCCGGGTCAGCTGAGCAGCGAATTTCTATTTAATCACCTGCTATCATGAGAGACCTCAGGGCTGCATGTTTTGAGCCAGTACTGAGCCTGAAAAGCATTTCCAACCCCATTTACAAGTAAAACTAGCTAAAATGTGCCTGGCTGCTATTCACTGAAAAGCTCATTCTGTGTAAATTTTTGGCATACGTTTGCTCCTACCTGGTCAGCTGAGCAGCGAATTTCTATTTAACCACCTGCTTTCATGAGAGACTTCAGGGCTGCGTGTTTTGAGCCCAGTACTGAGCCTGAAAAGCATTTCCAACCCTACTTACAAGTAAAACTAGCTAAAATGTGCCTGGCTTCTCTTCACTGAAAAGCTCATTCTGAGTACATTTTTAGCATACGTTTGCTCCTGCCGGGTCAGCTGAGCAGCGAATTTCTATTTAACCACCTGCTTTCATGAGAGACCTCAGGGCTGCATGTTTTGAGCCCAGTACTGATCCTGAAAAGCTTTTCCAACCCCACTTACAAGTAAAACTAGCTAAAATGTGCCTGGCTTCTCTTCACTGAAAAGCTCATTCTGAGTACATTTTTAGCATACGTTTGCTCCTGCCGGGTCAGCTGAGCAGCGAATTTCTATTTAACCACCTGCTATCATGAGAGACCTCAGGGCTGCATGTTTTGAGCCCAGTACTGATCCTGAAAAGCGTTTCCAACCCCACTTACAAGTAAAACTAGCTAAAATGTGCCTGGCTGCTTTTCAATGAAAAGCTCATTCTGTGTACATTTTTGGCATACGTTTGCTCCTGCCGGGTCAGCTGAGCAGCGAATTTCTATTTAACCACCTGCTATCATGAGAGACCTCAGGGCTGCATGTTTTGAGCCCCGTACTGATCCTGAAAAGCGTTTCCAACCCCATTTACAAGTAAAACTAGCTAAAATGTGCCTGGCTGCTATTCACTGAAAAGCTCATTCTGTGTACATTTTTGGCATACGTTTGCTCCTACCTGGTCAGCTGAGCAGCGAATTTCTATTTAATCACCTGCTATCATGAGAGACCTCAGGGCTGCATGTTTTGAGCCCAGTACTGAGCCTGAAAAGCATTTCCAACCCCACTTACAAGTAAAACTAGCTAAAATGTGCCTGGCTTCTCTTCACTGAAAAGCTCATTCTGAGTACATTTTAAGCATACGTTTGCTGCTGCCGGGTCAGCTGAGCAGCGAATTTCTATTTAACCACCTGCTATCATGAGAGACCTCAGGGCTGCATGTTTTGAGCCCAGTACTGATCCTGAAAAGCGTTTCCAACCCCACTTACAAGTAAAACTAGCTAAAATGTGCCTGGCTTCTCTTCACTGAAAGCTCATTCTGAGTACATTTTTCGCATACGTTTGCTCCTGCCGGGTCAGCTGAGCAGCGAATTTCTATTTAACCACCTGCTATCATGAGAGACCTCAGGGCTGCATGTTTTGAGCCCAGTACCGAGCCTGAAAAGCATTTCCAACCCCACTTACAAGTAAATCTAGCTAAAATGTGCTTGGCTTCTCTTCACTGAAAAGCTCATTCTGAGTACATTTTAAGCATACGTTTGCTCCTGCCGGGTCAGCTGAGCAGCGAATTTCTATTTAACCACCTGCTATCATGAGAGACCTCAGGGCTGCATGTTTTGAGCCCAGTACTGATCCTGAAAAGCGTTTCCAACCCCACTTACAAGTAAAACTAGCTAAAATGTGCCTGGCTGCTATTCACTGAAAAGCTCATTCTGTGTACATTTTTGGCATACCTTTGCTCCTACCGGGTCAGCTGAGCAGCGATTTCTATTTAACCACCTGCTTTCATGAGAGACCTCAGGGCTGCATGTTTTGAGCCCAGTACTTAGCCTGAAAAGCATTTCCAACCCCACTTACAAGTAAAACTAGCTAAAATGTGCCTGGCTTCTCTTCACTGAAAAGCTCATTCTGAGTACATTTTTAGCATATGTTTGCTCCTGCCGGGTCAGCTGAGCAGCGAATTTCTATTTAACCACCTGCTATCATAAGAGAACTCAGGGCTGCATGTTTCGAGCCCAGTACTGATCCTGAAAAGCGTTTCCAACCCCACTTACAAGTAAAACTAGCTAAAATGTGCCTGGCTTCTCTTCACTGAAAAGCTCATTCTGAGTACATTTTTAGAATACGTTTGCTCCTACCAGGTCAGCTGAGCTGCAAATTTCTATTTAACCACCTGCTATCATGAGAGACCTCAGGGATGCATGTTTTGAGCCCAGCACTGAGCCTGAAAAGCATTTCCAACCCCACTTACAAGTAAAACTAGCTAAAATGTGCCTGGCTTCTCTTCACTGAAAAGCTCATTCTGAGTACATTTTTAGCATACGTTTGCTCCTGCCGGGTCAGCTGAGCAGCGAATTTCTATTTAACCACCTGCTATCATGAGAGACCTCAGGGCTGCATGTTTTGAGCCCAGTACTGATCCTGAAAAGCGTTTCCAACCCCACTTACAAGTAAAACTAGCTAAAATGTGCCTGGCTGCTTTTCAATGAAAAGCTCATTCTGTGTACATTTTTAGCATACGTTTGCTCCTGCCGGGTCAGCTGAGCAGCGAATTTCTATTTAACCACCTGCTATCATGAGAGACCTCAGGGCTGCATGTTTTGAGCCCCGTACTGATCCTGAAAAGCGTTTCCAACCCCATTTACAAGTAAAACTAGCTAAAATGTGCCTGGCTGCTATTCACTGAAAAGCTCATTCTGTGTACATTTTTGGCATACGTTTGCTCCTACCTGGTCAGCTGAGCAGCGAATTTCTATTTAACTACCTGCTTTCATGAGAGACCTCAGGGCTGCATGTTTTGAGCCCAGTACTGAGCCTGAAAAGCATTTCCAACCCCACTTACAAGTAAAACTAGCTAAAATTTGCCTGGCTTCTCTTCACTGAAAAGCTCATTCTGAGTACATTTTTAGCATACGTTTGCTCCTGCTGGGTCAGCTGAGCAGCGAATTTCTATTTAACCACCTGCTATCATGAGAGACCTCAGGATGCATGTTTTGAGCCCAGCACTGAGCCTCAAAAGCGTTTCCAACTCCACTTACAAGTAAAACTAGCTAAAATGTGCCTGGCTTCTCTTCACTGAAAAGCTCATTCTGAGTACATTTTTAGCATACGTTTGCTCCTACCAGGTCAGCTGAGCTGCAAATTTCTATTTAACCACCTGCTTTCATGAGAGACCTCAGGGCTGCATGTTTTGAGCCCAGCACTGAGCCTGAAAAGCGTTTCCAACCCCACTTACAAGTAAAACTAGCTAAAATGTGCCTGGCTGCTATTCACTGAAAAGCTCATTCTGAGTACATTTTTAGCATACGTTTGCTCCTGCCGGGTCAGCTGAGCAGCGAATTTCTATTTAACCACCTGCTATCATAAGAGAACTCAGGGCTGCATGTTTCGAGCCCAGTACTGATCCTGAAAAGCGTTTCCAACCCCACTTACAAGTAAAACTAGCTAAAATGTGCCTGGCTTCTCTTCACTGAAAAGCTCATTCTGAGTACATTTTTAGCATACGTTTGCTCCTACCAGGTCAGCTGAGCTGCAAATTTCTATTTAACCACCTGCTTTCATGAGAGACCTCAGGGCTGCATGTTTTGAGCCCAGTACTGATCCTGAAAAGCATTTCCAACCCCACTTACAAGTAAAACTAGCTAAAATGTGCCTGGCTGCTTTTCACTGAAAAGCTCATTCTGTGTACATTTTTGGCATACGTTTGCTCCTGCCGGGTCAGCTGAGCAGCAAATTTCTATTTAACCACCTGCTATCATGAGAGACCTCAGGGCTGCATGTTTTGAGCCCAGTACTGATCCTGAAAAGCGTTTCCAACCCCATTTACAAGTAAAACTAGCTAAAATGTGCCTGGCTGCTATTCACTGAAAAGCTCATTCTGTGTACATTTTTGGCATACGCTTGCTCCTACCTGGTCAGCTGAGCAGCGAATTTCTATTTAACCACCTGCTTTCATGAGAGACCTCAGGGATGCATGTTTTGAGCCCAGCACTGAGCCTGAAAAGCGTTTCCAACCCCACTTACAAGTAAAACTAGCTAAAATGTGCCTCGGTTCTCTTCACTGAAAAGCTGATTCTGAGTACATTTTTAGCATACGTTTGCTCCTGCCGGGTCAGCTGAGCAGCGAATTTCTATTTAACCACCTGCTATCATAAGAGAACTCAGGGCTGCATGTTTCGAGCCCAGTACTGATCCTGAAAAGCGTTTCCAACCCCACTTACAAGTAAAACTAGCTAAAATGTGCCTGGCTTCTCTTCACTGAAAAGCTCATTCTGAGTACATTTTTAGCATACGTTTGCTCCTACCAGGTCAGCTGAGCTGCGAATTTCTATTTAACCACCTGCTTTCATGAGAGACCTCAGGGCTGCATGTTTTGAGCCCAGTACTGAGCCTGAAAAGCATTTCCAACCCCACTTACAAGTAAAACTAGCTAAAATGTGCCTGGCTGCTATTCACTGAAAAGCTCATTCTGAGTACATTTTTAACATCCGTTTGCTCCTGCCGGGTCAGCTGAGCAGCGAATTTCTATTTAACCACCTGCTATCATGAGAGACCTCAGGGCTGCATGTTTTGAGCCCAGTACTGATCCTGAAAAGCGTTTCCAACCCCACTTACAAGTAAAACTAGCTAAAATGTGCCTGGCTTCTCTTCACTGAAAAGCTCATTCTGAGTACATTTTTAGCATACGTTTGCTCCTGCCGGGTCAGCTGAGCAGCGAATTTCTATTTAACCACCTGCTTTCATGAGAGACCTCAGGGATGCATGTTTTGAGCCCAGCACTGAGCCTGAAAAGCGTTTCCAACCCCACTTACAAGTAAAACTAGCTAAAATGTGCCTGGCTTCTCTTCACTGAAAAGCTCATTCTGAGTACATTTTTAGCATACGTTTGCTCCTGCCGGGTCAGCTGAGCAGCGAATTTCTATTTAACCACCTGCTTTCATGAGAGACCTCAGGGCTGCATGTTTTGAGCCCAGTACTGATCCTGAAAAGCTTTTCCAACCCCACTTACAAGTAAAACTAGCTAAAATGTGCCTGGCTTCTCTTCACTGAAAAGCTCATTCTGAGTACATTTTTAGCATACGTTTGCTCCTGCCGGGTCAGCTGAGCAGCGAATTTCTATTTAACCACCTGCTTTCATGAGAGACCTCAGGGCTGCATGTTTTGAGCCCAGTACTGATCCTGAAAAGCTTTTCCAACCCCACTTACAAGTAAAACTAGCTAAAATGTGCCTGGCTTCTCTTCACTGAAAAGCTCATTCTGAGTACATTTTTAGCATACGTTTGCTCCTGCCGGGTCAGCTGAGCAGCGAATTTCTATTTAACCACCTGCTATCATGAGAGACCTCAGGGCTGCATGTTTTGAGCCCAGTACTGATCCTGAAAAGCGTTTCCAACACCACTTACAAGTAAAACTAACTAAAATGTGCCTGGCTGCTTCTTAATGAAAAGCTCATTCTGTATACATTTTTGGCATACGTTTGCTTCTGCCGGGTCATCTGAGCAGCGAATTTCTATTTAACCACCTGCTATCATGAGAGACCTCAGGGCTGCGTGTTTTGAGCCCCGTACTGATCCTGAAAAGCGTTTCCAACCCCATTTACAAGTAAAACTAGCTAAAATGTGCCTGGCTGCTATTCACTGAAAAGCTCATTCTGTGTACATTTTTGGCATACGTTTGCTCCTACCTGGTCAGCTGAGCAGCGAATTTCTATTTAACCACCTGCTTTCATGAGAGACCTCAGGGCTGCATGTTTTGAGCCCAGTACTGAGCCTGAAAAGCATTTCCAACCCCACTTACAAGTAAAACTAGCTAACATTTGCCTGGCTTCTCTTCACTGAAAAGCTCATTCTGAGTACATTTTTAGCATACGTTTGCTCCTGCCGGGTCAGCTGAGCAGCGAATTTCTATTTAACCACCTGCTATCATGAGAGACCTCAGGGATGCATGTTTTGAGCCCAGCACTGAGCCTGAAAAGCGTTTCCAACCCCACTTACAAGTAAAACTAGCTAAAATGTGCCTGGCTGCTATTCACTGAAAAGCTCATTCTGAGTACATTTTTAGCATACGTTTGCTCCTGCCGGGTCAGCTGAGCAGCGAATTTCTATTTAACCACCTGCTATCATAAGAGAACTCAGGGCTGCATGTTTCGAGCCCAGTACTGATCCTGAAAAGCGTTTCCAACCCCACTTACAAGTAAAACTAGCTAAAATGTGCCTGGCTTCTCTTCACTGAAAAGCTCATTCTGAGTACATTTTTAGCATACGTTTGCTCCTACCAGGTCAGCTGAGCTGCAAATTTCTATTTAACCACCTGCTTTCATGAGAGACCTCAGGGCTGCATGTTTTGAGCCCAGTACTGAGCCTGAAAAGCATTTCCAACCCCACTTACAAGTAAAACTAGCTAAAATGTGCCTGGCTTCTCTTCACTGAAAAGCTCATTCTGAGTACATTTTTAGCATACGTTTGCTCCTGCCGGGTCAGCTGAGCAGCGAATTTCTATTTAACCACCTGCTTTCATGAGAGACCTCAGGGATGCATGTTTTGAGCCCAGCACTGAGCCTGAAAAGCGTTTCCAACCCCACTTACAAGTAAAACTAGCTAAAATGTGCCTGGCTTCTCTTCACTGAAAAGCTCATTCTGAGTACATTTTTAGCATACGTTTGCTCCTGCCGGGTCAGCTGAGCAGCAAATTTCTATTTAACCACCTGCTATCATGAGAGACCTCAGGGCTGCATGTTTTGAGCCCAGTACTGATCCTGAAAAGCGTTTCCAACCCCACTTACAAGTAAAACTAGCTAAAATGTGCCTGGCTGCTTTTCAATGAAAAGCTCATTCTGTGTACATTTTTGGCATACGTTTGCTCCTGCCGGGTCAGCTGAGCAGCGAATTTCTATTTAACCACCTGCTATCATGAGAGACCTCAGGGCTGCATGTTTTGAGCCCCGTACTGATCCTGAAAAGCGTTTCCAACCCCATTTACAAGTAAAACTAGCTAAAATGTGCCTGGCTGCTATTCACTGAAAAGCTCATTCTGAGTACATTTTTGGCATACGTTTGCTCCTACCTGGTCAGCTGAGCAGCGAATTTCTATTTAACCACCTGCTATCATGAGAGACCTCAGGGATGCATGTTTTGAGCCCAGCACTGAGCCTGAAAAGCGTTTCCAACCCCACTTACAAGTAAAACTAGCTAAAATGTGCCTGGCTGCTATCACTGAAAAGCTCATTCTGAGTACATTTTTAGCATACGTTTGCTCCTGCCGGGTCAGCTGAGCAGCGAATTTCTATTTAACCACCTGCTATCATAAGAGAACTCAGGGCTGCATGTTTCGAGCCCAGTACTGATCCTGAAAAGCGTTTCCAACCCCACTTACAAGTAAAACTAGCTAAAATGTGCCTGGCTTCTCTTCACTGAAAAGCTCATTCTGAGTAAATTTTTAGCATACGTTTGCTCCTACCAGGTCAGCTGAGCTGCAAATTTCTATTTAACCACCTGCTTTCATGAGAGACCTCAGGGCTGCATGTTTTGAGCCCAGTACTGAGCCTGAAAAGCATTTCCAACCCCACTTACAAGTAAAACTAGCTAAAATGTGCCTGGCTGCTATTCACTGAAAAGCTCATTCTGAGTACATTTTTAGCATCCGTTTGCTCCTGCCGGGTCAGCTGAGCAGCGAATTTCTATTTAACCACCTGCTATCATGAGAGACGTCAGGGCTGCATGTTTTGAGCCCAGTACTGATCCTGAAAAGCGTTTCCAACCCCACTTACAAGTAAAACTAGCTAAAATGTGCCTGGCTTCTCTTCACTGAAAAGCTTATTCTGAGTACATTTTTAGCATACGTTTGCTCCTGCCGGGTCAGCTGAGCAGCGAATTTCTATTTAACCACCTGCTTTCATGAGAGACCTCAGGGATGCATGTTTTGAGCCCAGCATTGAGCCTGAAAAGCGTTTCCAACCCCACTTACAAGTAAAACTAGCTAAAATGTGCCTGGCTTCTCTTCACTGAAAAGCTCATTCTGAGTACATTTTTAGCATACGTTTGCTCCTGCCGGGTCAGCTGAGCAGCGAATTTCTATTTAACCACCTGCTATCATGAGAGACCTCAGGGCTGCATGTTTTGAGCCCAGTACTGATCCTGAAAAGCGTTTCCAACCCCACTTACAAGTAAAACTAGCTAAAATGTGCCTGGCTGCTTTTCAATGAAAAGCTCATTCTGTGTACATTTTTGGCATACGTTTGCTCCTGCCGGGTCAGCTGAGCAGCGAATTTCTATTTAACCACCTGCTATCATGAGAGACCTCAGGGCTGCATGTTTTGAGCCCCGTACTGATCCTGAAAAGCGTTTCCAACCCCATTTACAAGTAAAACTAGCTAAAATGTGCCTGGCTGCTATTCACTGAAAAGCTCATTCTGTGTACATTTTTGGCATACGTTTGCTCCTACCTGGTCAGCTGAGCAGCGAATTTCTATTTAACCACCTGCTTTCATGAGAGACCTCAGGGCTGCATGTTTTGAGCCCAGTACTGAGCCTGAAAAGCATTTCCAACCCCGCTTACAAGTAAAACTAGCTAAAATTTGCCTGGCTTCTCTTCACTGAAAAGCTCATTCTGAGTAAATTTTTAGCATACGTTTGCTCCTGCCGGGTCAGCTGAGCAGCGAATTTCTATTTAACCACCTGCTATCATGAGAGACCTCAGGGATGCATGTTTTGAGCCCAGCACTGAGCCTCAAAAGCGTTTCCAACCCCACTTACAAGTAAAACTAGCTAAAATGTGCCTGGCTGCTAGTCACTGAAAAGCTCATTCTGTGTACATTTTTGGCATATGTTTGCTCCTACCGGGTCAGCTGAGCAGCGAATTTCTATTTAACCACCTGCTTTCAAGAGAGACCTCAGGGTTGCATGTTTTGAGCCCAGTACTGAGCCTGAAAAGCATTTCCAACCCCACTTACAAGTAAAACTAGCTAAAATGTGCCTGGCTTCTCTTCACTGAAAAGCTCATTCTGAGTTCATTTTTAGCATACGTTTGCTCCTGCCGGGTCAGCTGAGCAGCGAATTTCTATTTAACCACCTGCTATCATGAGAGACCTCAGGGCTGCATGTTTTGAGCCCAGTACTGATCCTGAAAAGCGTTTCCAACCCCACTTAAAGTAAAACTAGCTAAAATGTGCCTGGCTGCTATTCACTGAAAAGCTCATTCCCTGTACATTTTTGGCATACGTTTGCTCCTACCGGGTCAGCTGAGCAGCGAATTTCTATTTAACCACCTGCTATCATAAGAGAACTCAGGGCTGCATGTTTCGAGCCCAGTACTGATCCTGAAAAGCGTTTCCAACCCCACTTACAAGTAAAACTAGCTAAAATGTGCCTGGCTTCTCTTCACTGAAAAGCTCATTCTGAGTACATTTTTAGCATACGTTTGCTCCTACCAGGTCAGCTGAGCTGCGAATTTCTATTTAACCACCTGCTTTCATGAGAGACCTCAGGGCTGCATGTTTTGAGCCCAGTACTGAGCCTGAAAAGCATTTCCAACCCCACTTACAAGTAAAACTAGCTAAAATGTGCCTGGCTGCTATTCACTGAAAAGCTCATTCTGAGTACATTTTTAGCATCCGTTTGCTCCTGCCGGGTCAGCTGAGCAGCGAATTTCTATTTAACCACCTGCTATCATGAGAGACCTCAGGGCTGCATGTTTTGAGCCCAGTACTGATCCTGAAAAGCGTTTCCAACCCCACTTACAAGTAAAACTAGCTAAAATGTGCCTGGCTTCTCTTCACTGAAAAGCTCATTCTGAGTACATTTTTAGCATACGTTTGCTCCTGCCGGGTCAGCTGAGCAGCGAATTTCTATTTAACCACCTGCTATCATGAGAGACCTCAGGGCTGCATGTTTTGAGCCCTGTACTGAGCCTAAAAAGCATTTCCAACCCCACTTACAAGTAAAACTAGCTAAAATGTGCCTAGCTTCTCTTCACTGAAAAGCTCATTCTGAGTACATTTTTAGCATACGTTTGCTCCTGCCGGGTCAGCTGAGCAGCGAATTTCTATTTAACCACCTGCTATCATAAGAGACCTCAGGGCTGCATGTTTTGAGCCCAGTACTGAGCCTGAAAAGCGTTTCCAACCCCACTTACAAGTAAAACTAGCTAAAATGTGCCTGGCTTCTCTTCACTGAAAAGCTCATTCTGAGTACATTTTTAGCATACCTTTGCTCCTACCGGGTCAGCTGAGCATCGAATTTCTATTTAACCACCTGCTTTCATGAGAGACCTCAGGGCTGCATGTTTTGAGCCCAGTATTGATCCTGAAAAGCGTTTTCAACCCCATTTACAAGTAAAACTAGCTAAAATGTGCCTGGCTGCTATTCACTGAAAAGCTCATTCTGTGTACATTTTTGGCATACGTTTGCTCCTACCGGGTCAGCTGAGCAGCGAATTTCTATTTAACCACCTGCTTTCATGAGAGACCTCAGGGCTGCATGTTTTGAGCCCAGTACTGAGCCTGAAAAGCATTTCCAATCCCACTTACAAGTAAAACTAGCTAAAATGTGCCTGGCTTCTCTTCACTGAAAAGCTCATTCTGAGTACATTTTTAGCATACGTTTGCTCCTGCCGGGTCAGCTGAGCAGCGAATTTCTATTTAATCACCTGCTATCATGAGAGACCTCAGGGCTGCATGTTTTGAGCCAGTACTGAGCCTGAAAAGCATTTCCAACCCCACTTACAAGTAAAACTAGCTAAAATGTGCCTGGCTTCTCTTCACTGAAAAGCTCATTCTGAGTACAATACGTTTGCTCCTGCCGGGTCAGCTGAGCAGCGAATTTCTATTTAACCACCTGCTATCATGAGAGACCTCAGGGCTGCATGTTTTGAGCCCAGTACTGATCCTGAAAAGCGTTTCCAACCCCATTTACAAGTAAAACTAGCTAAAATGTGCCTGGCTGCTATTCACTGAAAAGCTCATTCTGTGTACATTTTTGGCATACGTTTGCTCCTACCTGGTCAGCTGAGCAGCGAATTTCTATTTAACCACCTGCTTTCATGAGAGACTTCAGGGCTGCGTGTTTTGAGCCCAGTACTGAGCCTGAAAAGCATTTCCAACCCTACTTACAAGTAAAACTAGCTAAAATGTGCCTGGCTTCTCTTCACTGAAAAGCTCATTCTGAGTACATTTTTAGCATACGTTTGCTCCTGCCGGGTTAGCTGAGCAGCGAATTTCTATTTAACCACCTGCTTTCATGAGAGACCTCAGGGCTGCATGTTTTGAGCCCAGTACTGATCCTGAAAAGCTTTTCCAACACCACTTACAAGTAAAACTAGCTAAAATGTGCCTGGCTTCTCTTCACTGAAAAGCTCATTCTGAGTACATTTTTAGCATACGTTTGCTCCTACCGGGTCAGCTGAGCAGCGAATTTCTATTTAACCACCTGCTATCATGAGAGACCTCAGGGCTGCATGTTTTGAGCCCAGTACTGATCCTGAAAAGCGTTTCCAACCCCACTTACAAGTAAAACTAGCTAAAATGTGCCTGGCTGCTTTTCAATGAAAAGCTCATTCTGTGTACATTTTTGGCATACGTTTGCTCCTGCCGGGTCAGCTGAGCAGCGAATTTCTATTTAACCACCTGCTATCATGAGAGACCTCAGGGCTGCATGTTTTGAGCCCCGTACTGATCCTGAAAAGCGTTTCCAACCCCATTTACAAGTAAAACTAGCTAAAATGTGCCTGGCTGCTATTCACTGAAAAGCTCATTCTGTGTACATTTTTGGCATACGTTTGCTCCTACCTGGTCAGCTGAGCAGCGAATTTCTATTTAATCACCTGCTATCATGAGAGACCTCAGGGCTGCATGTTTTGAGCCCAGTACTGAGCCTGAAAAGCATTTCCAACCCCACTTACAAGTAAAACTAGCTAAAATGTGCCTGGCTTCTCTTCACTGAAAAGCTCATTCTGAGTACATTTTAAGCATACGTTTGCTGCTGCCGGGTCAGCTGAGCAGCGAATTTCTATTTAACCACCTGCTATCATGAGAGACCTCAGGGCTGCATGTTTTGAGCCCAGTACTGATCCTGAAAAGCGTTTCCAACCCCACTTACAAGTAAAACTAGCTAAAATGTGCCTGGCTGCTATTCACTGAAAAGCTCATTCTGTGTACATTTTTGGCATACCTTTGCTCCTACCGGGTCAGCTGAGCAGCGATTTCTATTTAACCACCTGCTTTCATGAGAGACCTCAGGGCTGCATGTTTTGAGCCCAGTACTTAGCCTGAAAAGCATTTCCAACCCCACTTACAAGTAAAACTAGCTAAAATGTGCCTGGCTTCTCTTCACTGAAAAGCTCATTCTGAGTACATTTTTAGCATATGTTTGCTCCTGCCGGGTCAGCTGAGCAGCGAATTTCTATTTAACCACCTGCTATCATAAGAGAACTCAGGGCTGCATGTTTCGAGCCCAGTACTGATCCTGAAAAGCGTTTCCAACCCCACTTACAAGTAAAACTAGCTAAAATGTGCCTGGCTTCTCTTCACTGAAAAGCTCATTCTGAGTACATTTTTAGAATACGTTTGCTCCTACCAGGTCAGCTGAGCTGCAAATTTCTATTTAACCACCTGCTATCACGAGAGACCTCAGGGATGCATGTTTTGAGCCCAGCACTGAGCCTGAAAAGCATTTCCAACCCCACTTACAAGTAAAACTAGCTAAAATGTGCCTGGCTTCTCTTCACTGAAAAGCTCATTCTGAGTACATTTTTAGCATACGTTTGCTCCTGCCGGGTCAGCTGAGCAGCGAATTTCTATTTAACCACCTGCTATCATGAGAGACCTCAGGGCTGCATGTTTTGAGCCCAGTACTGATCCTGAAAAGCGTTTCCAACCCCACTTACAAGTAAAACTAGCTAAAATGTGCCTGGCTGCTTTTCAATGAAAAGCTCATTCTGTGTACATTTTTAGCATACGTTTGCTCCTGCCGGGTCAGCTGAGCAGCGAATTTCTATTTAACCACCTGCTATCATGAGAGACCTCAGGGCTGCATGTTTTGAGCCCCGTACTGATCCTGAAAAGCGTTTCCAACCCCATTTACAAGTAAAACTAGCTAAAATGTGCCTGGCTGCTATTCACTGAAAAGCTCATTCTGTGTACATTTTTGGCATACGTTTGCTCCTACCTGGTCAGCTGAGCAGCGAATTTCTATTTAACTACCTGCTTTCATGAGAGACCTCAGGGCTGCATGTTTTGAGCCCAGTACTGAGCCTGAAAAGCATTTCCAACCCCACTTACAAGTAAAACTAGCTAAAATTTGCCTGGCTTCTCTTCACTGAAAAGCTCATTCTGAGTACATTTTTAGCATACGTTTGCTCCTGCTGGGTCAGCTGAGCAGCGAATTTCTATTTAACCACCTGCTATCATGAGAGACCTCAGGATGCATGTTTTGAGCCCAGCACTGAGCCTCAAAAGCGTTTCCAACTCCACTTACAAGTAAAACTAGCTAAAATGTGCCTGGCTTCTCTTCACTGAAAAGCTCATTCTGAGTACATTTTTAGCATACGTTTGCTCCTACCAGGTCAGCTGAGCTGCAAATTTCTATTTAACCACCTGCTTTCATGAGAGACCTCAGGGCTGCATGTTTTGAGCCCAGTACTGATCCTGAAAAGCGTTTTCAACCCCATTTACAAGTAAAACTAGCTAAAATGTGCCTGGCTGCTTTTCACTGAAAAGCTCATTCTGAGTACATTTTTAGCATACGTTTGCTCCTGCCGGGTCAGCTGAGCAGCGAATTTCTATTTAACCACCTGCTTTCATGAGAGACCTCAGGGATGCATGTTTTGAGCCCAGCACTGAGCCTGAAAAGCGTTTCCAACCCCACTTACAAGTAAAACTAGCTAAAATGTGCCTCGCTTCTCTTCACTGAAAAGCTCATTCTGAGTACATTTTTAGCATACGTTTGCTCCTGCCGGGTCAGCTGAGCAGCGAATTTCTATTTAACCACCTGCTTTCATGAGAGACCTCAGGGATGCATGTTTTGAGCCCAGCACTGATCCTGAAAAGTGTTTCCAACCCCACTTACAAGTAAAACTAGCTAAAATGTGCCTGGCTGCTATTCACTGAAAAGCTCATTCTCTGTACATTTTTGGCATATGTTTCCTCCTACCGGGTCAGCTGAGCAGAGAATTTCTATTTAACCACCTGCTTTCATGAGAGACCTCAGAGCTGCATGTTTTGAGCCCAGTACTGAGCCTGAAAAGCAAATTCCAACCCCACTTACAAGTAAAACTAGCTAAAATGTGCCTGGCTTCTCTTCACTGAAAAGCTCATTCTGAGTACATTTTTAGCATACGTTTGCTCCTGCCGGGTCAGCTGAGCAGCGAATTTCTATTTAACCATCTGCTTTCATGAGAGACCTCAGGGCTGCATGTTTTGAGCCCAGTATTGATCCTGAAAAGCGTTTTCAACCCCATTTACAAGTAAAACTAGCTAAAATGTGCCTGGCTGCTTTTCACTGAAAAGCTCATTCTGAGTACATTTTTAGCATACGTTTGCTCCTGCCGGGTCAGCTGAGCAGCGAATTTCTATTTAACCACCTGCTTTCATGAGAGACCTCAGGGATGCATGTTTTGAGCCCAGCACTGAGCCTGAAAAGCGTTTCCACCCCCACTTACAAGTAAAACTAGCTAAAATGTGCCTCGCTTCTCTTCACTGAAAAGCTGATTCTGAGTACATTTTTAGCATACGTTTGCTCCTGCCGGGTCAGCTGAGCAGCGAATTTCTATTTAACCACCTGCTATCATGAGAGACCTCAGGGCTGCATGTTTTGAGCCCAGTACTGATCCTGAAAAGCGTTTCCAACCCCACTTACAAGTAAAACTAGCTAAAATGTGCCTGGCTGCTATTCACTGAAAAGCTCATTCTCTGTACATTTTTGTCATATGTTTCCTCCTACCGGGTCAGCTGAGCAGAGAATTTCTATTTAACCACCTGCTTTCATGAGAGACCTCAGAGCTGCATGTTTTGAGCCCAGTACTGAGCCTGAAAAGCATTTCCAACCCCACTTACAAGTAAAACTAGCTAAAATGTGCCTGGCTTCTCTTCACTGAAAAGCTCATTCTGAGTACATTTTTAGCATACGTTTGCTCCTGCCGGGTCAGCTGAGCAGCGAATTTCTATTTAACCACCTGCTATCATGAGAGACCTCAGGGCTGCATGTTTTGAGTCCAGTACTGAGCCTGAAAAGCATTTCCAACCCCACTTACAAGTAAAACTAGCTAAAATGTGCCTGGCTTCTCTTCACTGAAAAGCTCATTCTGAGTACATTTTAAGCATACGTTTGCTCCTGCCGGGTCAGCTGAGCAGCGAATTTCTATTTAACCACCTGCTATCATGAGAGACCTCAGGGCTGCATGTTTTGAGCCCAGTACTGATCCTGAAACGCGTTTCCAACCCCACTTACAAGTAAAACTAGCTAAAATGTGCCTGGCTTCTCTTCACTGAAAAGCTCATTCTGAGTACATTTTTAGCATACGTTTGCTCCTGCCGGGTCAGCTGAGCAGCGAATTTCTATTTAACCACCTGCTTTCATGAGAGACCTCAGGGCTGCATGTTTTGAGCCCAGTATTGATCCTGAAAAGCGTTTTCAACCCCATTTACAAGTAAAACTAGCTAAAATGTGCCTGGCTGCTTTTCACTGAAAAGCTCATTCTGAGTACATTTTTAGCATACGTTTGCTCCTGCTGGGTCAGCTGAGCAGCGAATTTCTATTTAACCACCTGCTATCATGAGAGACCTCAGGATGCATGTTTTGAGCCCAGCACTGAGCCTCAAAAGCGTTTCCAACTCCACTTACAAGTAAAACTAGCTAAAATGTGCCTGGCTTCTCTTCACTGAAAAGCTCATTCTGAGTACATTTTTAGCATACGTTTGCTCCTACCAGGTCAGCTGAGCTGCAAATTTCTATTTAACCACCTGCTTTCATGAGAGACCTCAGGGCTGCATGTTTTGAGCCCAGTACTGATCCTGAAAAGCGTTTTCAACCCCATTTACAAGTAAAACTAGCTAAAATGTGCCTGGCTGCTTTTCACTGAAAAGCTCATTCTGAGTACATTTTTAGCATACGTTTGCTCCTGCCGGGTCAGCTGAGCAGCGAATTTCTATTTAACCACCTGCTTTCATGAGAGACCTCAGGGATGCATGTTTTGAGCCCAGCACTGAGCCTGAAAAGCGTTTCCAACCCCACTTACAAGTAAAACTAGCTAAAATGTGCCTCGCTTCTCTTCACTGAAAAGCTCATTCTGAGTACATTTTTAGCATACGTTTGCTCCTGCCGGGTCAGCTGAGCAGCGAATTTCTATTTAACCACCTGCTTTCATGAGAGACCTCAGGGATGCATGTTTTGAGCCCAGCACTGATCCTGAAAAGCGTTTCCAACCCCACTTACAAGTAAAACTAGCTAAAATGTGCCTGGCTGCTATTCACTGAAAAGCTCATTCTCTGTACATTTTTGGCATATGTTTCCTCCTACCGGGTCAGCTGAGCAGAGAATTTCTATTTAACCACCTGCTTTCATGAGAGACCTCAGAGCTGCATGTTTTGAGCCCAGTACTGAGCCTGAAAAGCAAATTCCAACCCCACTTACAAGTAAAACTAGCTAAAATGTGCCTGGCTTCTCTTCACTGAAAAGCTCATTCTGAGTACATTTTTAGCATACGTTTGCTCCTGCCGGGTCAGCTGAGCAGCGAATTTCTATTTAACCATCTGCTTTCATGAGAGACCTCAGGGCTGCATGTTTTGAGCCCAGTATTGATCCTGAAAAGCGTTTTCAACCCCATTTACAAGTAAAACTAGCTAAAATGTGCCTGGCTGCTTTTCACTGAAAAGCTCATTCTGAGTACATTTTTAGCATACGTTTGCTCCTGCCGGGTCAGCTGAGCAGCGAATTTCTATTTAACCACCTGCTTTCATGAGAGACCTCAGGGATGCATGTTTTGAGCCCAGCACTGAGCCTGAAAAGCGTTTCCACCCCCACTTACAAGTAAAACTAGCTAAAATGTGCCTCGCTTCTCTTCACTGAAAAGCTGATTCTGAGTACATTTTTAGCATACGTTTGCTCCTGCCGGGTCAGCTGAGCAGCGAATTTCTATTTAACCACCTGCTATCATGAGAGACCTCAGGGCTGCATGTTTTGAGCCCAGTACTGATCCTGAAAAGCGTTTCCAACCCCACTTACAAGTAAAACTAGCTAAAATGTGCCTGGCTGCTATTCACTGAAAAGCTCATTCTCTGTACATTTTTGTCATATGTTTCCTCCTACCGGGTCAGCTGAGCAGAGAATTTCTATTTAACCACCTGCTTTCATGAGAGACCTCAGAGCTGCATGTTTTGAGCCCAGTACTGAGCCTGAAAAGCATTTCCAACCCCACTTACAAGTAAAACTAGCTAAAATGTGCCTGGCTTCTCTTCACTGAAAAGCTCATTCTGAGTACATTTTTAGCATACGTTTGCTCCTGCCGGGTCAGCTGAGCAGCGAATTTCTATTTAACCACCTGCTATCATGAGAGACCTCAGGGCTGCATGTTTTGAGTCCAGTACTGAGCCTGAAAAGCATTTCCAACCCCACTTACAAGTAAAACTAGCTAAAATGTGCCTGGCTTCTCTTCACTGAAAAGCTCATTCTGAGTACATTTTAAGCATACGTTTGCTCCTGCCGGGTCAGCTGAGCAGCGAATTTCTATTTAACCACCTGCTATCATGAGAGACCTCAGGGCTGCATGTTTTGAGCCCAGTACTGATCCTGAAACGCGTTTCCAACCCCACTTACAAGTAAAACTAGCTAAAATGTGCCTGGCTTCTCTTCACTGAAAAGCTCATTCTGAGTACATTTTTAGCATACGTTTGCTCCTGCCGGGTCAGCTGAGCAGCGAATTTCTATTTAACCACCTGCTTTCATGAGAGACCTCAGGGCTGCATGTTTTGAGCCCAGTATTGATCCTGAAAAGCGTTTTCAACCCCATTTACAAGTAAAACTAGCTAAAATGTGCCTGGCTGCTTTTCACTGAAAAGCTCATTCTGAGTACATTTTTAGCATACGTTTGCGCCTGCCGGGTCAGCTGAGCAGCGAATTTCTATTTAACCACCTGCTTTCATGAGAGACCTCAGGGCTGCATGTTTTGAGCCCAGTATTGATCCTGAAAAGTGTTTCCAACCCCACTTACAAGTAAAACTAGCTAAAATATGCCTGGCTTCTCTTCACTGAAAAGCTCATTCTGAGTACATTTTTAGCATACGTTTGCTCCTACTAGGTCAGCTGAGCTGCAAATTTCTATTTAACCACCTGCTTTCATGAGAGACCTCAGGGCTGCATGTTTTGAGCCCAGTACTTAGCCTGAAAAGCATTTCCAACCCCACTTACAAGTAAAACTAGCTAAAATGTGCCTGGCTGCTATTCACTGAAAAGCTCATTCTGAGTACATTTTTAGCATACGTTTGCTCCTACCTGGTCAGCTGAGCAGCGAATTTCTATTTAACCACCTGCTATCATGAGAGACCTCAGGGCTACATGTTTTGAGCCCAGTACTGAGCCTGAAAAGCGTTTTCAACCCCATTTACAAGTAAAACTAGCTAAAATGTGCCTGGCTGCTTTTCACTGAAAAGCTCATTCTGAGTACATTTTTAGCATACGTTTGCTCCTGCCGGGTCAGCTGAGCAGCGAATTTCTATTTAACCACCTGCTATCATGAGAGACCTCAGGGCTGCATGTTTTGAGCCCAGTACCGAGCCTGAAAAGCATTTCCAACCCCACTTACAAGTAAATCTAGCTAAAATGTGCTTGGCTTCTCTTCACTGAAAAGCTCATTCTGAGTACATTTTAAGCATACGTTTGCTCCTGCCGGGTCAGCTGAGCAGCGAATTTCTATTTAACCACCTGCTATCATGAGAGACCTCAGGGCTGCATGTTTTGAGCCCAGTACTGATCCTGAAAAGCGTTTCCAACCCCACTTACAAGTAAAACTAGCTAAAATGTGCCTGGCTGCTATTCACTGAAAAGCTCATTCTGTGTACATTTTTGGCATACCTTTGCTCCTACCGGGTCAGCTGAGCAGCGATTTCTATTTAACCACCTGCTTTCATGAGAGACCTCAGGGCTGCATGTTTTGAGCCCAGTACTTAGCCTGAAAAGCATTTCCAACCCCACTTACAAGTAAAACTAGCTAAAATGTGCCTGGCTTCTCTTCACTGAAAAGCTCATTCTGAGTACATTTTTAGCATATGTTTGCTCCTGCCGGGTCAGCTGAGCAGCGAATTTCTATTTAACCACCTGCTATCATAAGAGAACTCAGGGCTGCATGTTTCGAGCCCAGTACTGATCCTGAAAAGCGTTTCCAACCCCACTTACAAGTAAAACTAGCTAAAATGTGCCTGGCTTCTCTTCACTGAAAAGCTCATTCTGAGTACATTTTTAGAATACGTTTGCTCCTACCAGGTCAGCTGAGCTGCAAATTTCTATTTAACCACCTGCTATCATGAGAGACCTCAGGGATGCATGTTTTGAGCCCAGCACTGAGCCTGAAAAGCATTTCCAACCCCACTTACAAGTAAAACTAGCTAAAATGTGCCTGGCTTCTCTTCACTGAAAAGCTCATTCTGAGTACATTTTTAGCATACGTTTGCTCCTGCCGGGTCAGCTGAGCAGCGAATTTCTATTTAACCACCTGCTATCATGAGAGACCTCAGGGCTGCATGTTTTGAGCCCAGTACTGATCCTGAAAAGCGTTTCCAACCCCACTTACAAGTAAAACTAGCTAAAATGTGCCTGGCTGCTTTTCAATGAAAAGCTCATTCTGTGTACATTTTTAGCATACGTTTGCTCCTGCCGGGTCAGCTGAGCAGCGAATTTCTATTTAACCACCTGCTATCATGAGAGACCTCAGGGCTGCATGTTTTGAGCCCCGTACTGATCCTGAAAAGCGTTTCCAACCCCATTTACAAGTAAAACTAGCTAAAATGTGCCTGGCTGCTATTCACTGAAAAGCTCATTCTGTGTACATTTTTGGCATACGTTTGCTCCTACCTGGTCAGCTGAGCAGCGAATTTCTATTTAACTACCTGCTTTCATGAGAGACCTCAGGGCTGCATGTTTTGAGCCCAGTACTGAGCCTGAAAAGCATTTCCAACCCCACTTACAAGTAAAACTAGCTAAAATTTGCCTGGCTTCTCTTCACTGAAAAGCTCATTCTGAGTACATTTTTAGCATACGTTTGCTCCTGCCGGGTCAGCTGAGCAGCGAATTTCTATTTAACCACCTGCTATCATGAGAGACCTCAGGATGCATGTTTTGAGCCCAGCACTGAGCCTCAAAAGCGTTTCCAACTCCACTTACAAGTAAAACTAGCTAAAATGTGCCTGGCTTCTCTTCACTGAAAAGCTCATTCTGAGTACATTTTTAGCATACGTTTGCTCCTACCAGGTCAGCTGAGCTGCAAATTTCTATTTAACCACCTGCTTTCATGAGAGACCTCAGGGCTGCATGTTTTGAGCCCAGTACTGATCCTGAAAAGCGTTTTCAACCCCATTTACAAGTAAAACTAGCTAAAATGTGCCTGGCTGCTTTTCACTGAAAAGCTCATTCTGAGTACATTTTTAGCATACGTTTGCTCCTGCCGGGTCAGCTGAGCAGCGAATTTCTATTTAACCACCTGCTTTCATGAGAGACCTCAGGGATGCATGTTTTGAGCCCAGCACTGAGCCTGAAAAGCGTTTCCAACCCCACTTACAAGTAAAACTAGCTAAAATGTGCCTCGCTTCTCTTCACTGAAAAGCTCATTCTGAGTACATTTTTAGCATACGTTTGCTCCTGCCGGGTCAGCTGAGCAGCGAATTTCTATTTAACCACCTGCTTTCATGAGAGACCTCAGGGATGCATGTTTTGAGCCCAGCACTGAGCCTGAAAAGCGTTTCCAACCCCACTTACAAGTAAAACTAGCTAAAATGTGCCTCGCTTCTCTTCACTGAAAAGCTCATTCTGAGTACATTTTTAGCATACGTTTGCTCCTGCCGGGTCAGCTGAGCAGCGAATTTCTATTTAACCACCTGCTATCATGAGAGACCTCAGGGCTGCATGTTTTGAGCCCAGTACTGATCCTGAAAAGCGTTTCCAACCCCACTTACAAGTAAAACTAGCTAAAATGTGCCTGGCTGCTATTCACTGAAAAGCTCATTCTCTGTACATTTTTGGCATATGTTTCCTCCTACCGGGTCAGCTGAGCAGAGAATTTCTATTTAACCACCTGCTTTCATGAGAGACCTCAGAGCTGCATGTTTTGAGCCCAGTACTGAGCCTGAAAAGCAAATTCCAACCCCACTTACAAGTAAAACTAGCTAAAATGTGCCTGGCTTCTCTTCACTGAAAAGCTCATTCTGAGTACATTTTTAGCATACGTTTGCTCCTGCCGGGTCAGCCGAGCAGCGAATTTCTATTTAACCATCTGCTTTCATGAGAGACCTCAGGGCTGCATGTTTTGAGCCCAGTATTGATCCTGAAAAGCGTTTTCAACCCCATTTACAAGTAAAACTAGCTAAAATGTGCCTGGCTGCTTTTCACTGAAAAGCTCATTCTGAGTACATTTTTAGCATACGTTTGCTCCTGCCGGGTCAGCTGAGCAGCGAATTTCTATTTAACCACCTGCTTTCATGAGAGACCTCAGGGATGCATGTTTTGAGCCCAGCACTGACCCTGAAAAGCGTTTCCACCCCCACTTACAAGTAAAACTAGCTAAAATGTGCCTCGCTTCTCTTCACTGAAAAGCTGATTCTGAGTACATTTTTAGCATACGTTTGCTCCTGCCGGGTCAGCTGAGCAGCGAATTTCTATTTAACCACCTGCTATCATGAGAGACCTCAGGGCTGCATGTTTTGAGCCCAGTACTGATCCTGAAAAGCGTTTCCAACCCCACTTACAAGTAAAACTAGCTAAAATGTGCCTGGCTGCTATTCACTGAAAAGCTCATTCTCTGTACATTTTTGTCATATGTTTCCTCCTACCGGGTCAGCTGAGCAGAGAATTTCTATTTAACCACCTGCTTTCATGAGAGACCTCAGAGCTGCATGTTTTGAGCCCAGTACTGAGCCTGAAAAGCATTTCCAACCCCACTTACAAGTAAAACTAGCTAAAATGTGCCTGGCTTCTCTTCACTGAAAAGCTCATTCTGAGTACATTTTTAGCATACGTTTGCTCCTGCCGGGTCAGCTGAGCAGCGAATTTCTATTTAACCACCTGCTATCATGAGAGACCTCAGGGCTGCATGTTTTGAGTCCAGTACTGAGCCTGAAAAGCATTTCCAACCCCACTTACAAGTAAAACTAGCTAAAATGTGCCTGGCTTCTCTTCACTGAAAAGCTCATTCTGAGTACATTTTAAGAATACGTTTGCTCCTGCCGGGTCAGCTGAGCAGCGAATTTCTATTTAACCACCTGCTATCATGAGAGACCTCAGGGCTGCATGTTTTGAGCCCAGTACTGATCCTGAAACGCGTTTCCAACCCCACTTACAAGTAAAACTAGCTAAAATGTGCCTGGCTTCTCTTCACTGAAAAGCTCATTCTGAGTACATTTTTAGCATACGTTTGCTCCTGCCGGGTCAGCTGAGCAGCGAATTTCTATTTAACCACCTGCTTTCATGAGAGACCTCGGGGCTGCATGTTTTGAGCCCAGTATTGATCCTGAAAAGCGTTTTCAACCCCATTTACAAGTAAAACTAGCTAAAATGTGCCTGGCTGCTTTTCACTGAAAAGCTCATTCTGAGTACATTTTTAGCATACGTTTGCTCCTGCCGGGTCAGCTGAGCAGCGAATTTCTATTTAACCACCTGCTTTCATGAGAGACCTCAGGGCTGCATGTTTTGAGCCCAGTATTGATCCTGAAAAGTGTTTCCAACCCCACTTACAAGTAAAACTAGCTAAAATATGCCTGGCTTCTCTTCACTGAAAAGCTCATTCTGAGTACATTTTTAGCATACGTTTGCTCCTACCAGGTCAGCTGAGCTGCAAATTTCTATTTAACCACCTGCTTTCATGAGAGACCTCAGGGCTGCATGTTTTGAGCCCAGTACTTAGCCTGAAAAGCATTTCCAACCCCACTTACAAGTAAAACTAGCTAAAATGTGCCTGGCTGCTATTCACTGAAAAGCTCATTCTGAGTACATTTTTAGCATACGTTTGCTCCTACCTGGTCAGCTGAGCAGCGAATTTCTATTTAACCACCTGCTATCATGAGAGACCTCAGGGCTACATGTTTTGAGCCCAGTACTGAGCCTGAAAAGCGTTTTCAACCCCATTTACAAGTAAAACTAGCTAAAATGTGCCTGGCTGCTTTTCACTGAAAAGCTCATTCTGAGTACATTTTTAGCATACGTTTGCTCCTGCCGGGTCAGCTGAGCAGCGAATTTCTATTTAACCACCTGCTTTCATGAGAGACCTCAGGGCTGCATGTTTTGAGCCCAGTATTGATCCTGAAAAGCGTTTTCAACCCCATTTACAAGTAAAACTAGCTAAAATGTGCCTCGCTTCTCTTCACTGAAAAGCTCATTCTGTGTACATTTTTAGCATCCGTTTGCTCCTGCCGGGTCAGCTGAGCAGCGAATTTCTATTTAACCACCTGCTATCATGAGAGACCTCAGGGCTGCATGTTTTGAGCCCAGTACTGATCCTGAAAAGCGTTTCCAACCCCACTTACAAGTAAAACTAGCTAAAATGTGCCTGTCTGCTATTCACTGAAAAGCTCATTCTCTGTACATTTTTGGCATACCTTTCCTCCTACCGGGTCAGCTGAGCAGAGAATTTCTATTTAACCACCTGCTTTCATGAGAGACCTCAGAGCTGCATGTTTTGAGCCCAGTACTGAGCCTGAAAAGCATTTCCAACCCCACTTACAAGTAAAACTAGCTAAAATGTGCCTGGCTTCTCTTCACTGAAAAGCTCATTCTGAGTACATTTTTAGCATACGTTTGCTCCTGCCGGGTCAGCTGAGCAGCGAATTTCTATTTAACCACCTGCTTTCATGAGAGACCTCAGGGATGCATGTTTTGAGCCCAGTATTGATCCTGAAAAGCGTTTCCAACCCCACTTACAAGTAAAACTAGCTAAAATGTGCCTGGCTGCTTTTCACTGAAAAGCTCATTCTGAGTACATTTTTAGCATACGTTTGCTCCTGCCGGGTCAGCTGAGCAGCGAATTTCTATTTAACCACCTGCTTTCATGAGAGACCTCAGGGATGCATGTTTTGAGCCCAGCACTGAGCCTGAAAAGCGTTTCCAACCCCACTTACAAGTAAAACTAGCTAAAATGTGCCTCGCTTCTCTTCACTGAAAAGCTCATTCTGAGTACATTTTTAGCATACGTTTGCTCCTGCCGGGTCAGCTGAGCAGCGAATTTCTATTTAACCACCTACTATCATGAGAGACCTCAGGGCTGCATGTTTTGAGCCCAGCACTGAGCCTGAAAAGCGTTTCCAACCCCACTTACAAGTAAAACTAGCTAAAATGTGCCTCGCTTCTCTTCACTGAAAAGCTCATTCTCTGTACATTTTTGGCATATGTTTCCTCCTACCGGGTCAGCTGAGCAGAGAATTTCTATTTACCCACCTGCTTTCATGAGAGACCTCAGGGCTGCATGTTTTGAGCCCAGTACTGATCCTGAAAAGCGTTTCCAACCCCACTTACAAGTAAAACTAGCTAAAATGTGCCTGGCTTCTCCTCACTGAAAAGCTCATTCTGAGTACATTTTTAGCATACGTTTGCTCCTGCCGGGTCAGCTGAGCAGCGAATTTCTATTTAACCACCTGCTTTCATGAGAGACCTCAGGGATGCATGTTTTGAGCCCAGCACTGAGCCTGAAAAGCGTTTCCAACCCCACTTACAAGTAAAACTAGCTAAAATGTGCCTGGCTTCTCTTCACTGAAAAGCTCATTCTGAGTACATTTTTAGCATACGTTTGCTCCTGCCGGGTCAGCTGAGCAGCGAATTTCTATTTAACCACCTGCTTCCATGAGAGACCTCAGGGCTGCATGTTTTGAGCCCAGTATTGATCCTGAAAAGCGTTTCCAACCCCACTTACAAGTAAAACTAGCTAAAATGTGCCTGGCTGCTTTTCACTGAAAAGCTCATTCTGTGTACATTTTTGGCATACCTTTGCTCCTGCCGGGTCAGCTGAGCAGTGAATTTCTATTTAACCACCTGCTTTCATGAGAGACCTCAGGGATGCATGTTTTGAGCCCAGCACTGAGCCTGAAAAGCGTTTCCAACCCCACTTACAAGTAAAACTAGCTAAAATGTGCCTCGCTTCTCTTCACTGAAAAGCTCATTCTGAGTACATTTTTAGCATACGTTTGCTCCTGCCGGGTCAGCTGAGCAGCGAATTTCTATTTAACCACCTACTATCATGAGAGACCTCAGGGCTGCATGTTTTGAGCCCAGCACTGAGCCTGAAAAGCGTTTCCAACCCCACTTACAAGTAAAACTAGCTAAAATGTGCCTCGCTTCTCTTCACTGAAAAGCTCATTCTCTGTACATTTTTGGCATATGTTTCCTCCTACCGGGTCAGCTGAGCAGAGAATTTCTATTTAACCACCTGCTTTCATGAGAGACCTCAGGGCTGCATGTTTTGAGCCCAGTACTGATCCTGAAAAGCGTTTCCAACCCCACTTACAAGTAAAACTAGCTAAAATGTGCCTGGCTGCTTTTCACTGAAAAGCTCATTCTCTGTACATTTTTGTCATATGTTTGCTCCTGCCGGGTCAGCTGAGCAGCGAATTTCTATTTAACCACCTGCTTCCATGAGAGACCTCAGGGCTGCATGTTTTGAGCCCAGTATTGATCCTGAAAAGCGTTTCCAACCCCACTTACAAGTAAAACTAGCTAAAATGTGCCTGGCTGCTTTTCACTGAAAAGCTCATTCTGAGTACATTTTTAGCATACGTTTGCTCCTGCCGGGTCAGCTGAGCAGCGAATTTCTATTTAACCACCTACTATCATGAGAGACCTCAGGGCTGCATGTTTTGAGCCCAGCACTGAGCCTGAAAAGCGTTTCCAACCCCACTTACAAGTAAAACTAGCTAAAATGTGCCTCGCTTCTCTTCACTGAAAAGCTCATTCTCTGTACATTTTTGGCATATGTTTCCTCCTACCGGGTCAGCTGAGCAGAGAATTTCTATTTAACCACCTGCTTTCATGAGAGACCTCAGGGCTGCATGTTTTGAGCCCAGTACTGATCCTGAAAAGCGTTTCCAACCCCACTTACAAGTAAAACTAGCTAAAATGTGCCTGGCTTCTCCTCACTGAAAAGCTCATTCTGAGTACATTTTTAGCATACGTTTGCTCCTGCCGGGTCAGCTGAGCAGCGAATTTCTATTTAACCACCTGCTTTCATGAGAGACCTCAGGGATGCATGTTTTGAGCCCAGCACTGAGCCTGAAAAGCGTTTCCAACCCCACTTACAAGTAAAACTAGCTAAAATGTGCCTGGCTTCTCTTCACTGAAAAGCTCATTCTGAGTACATTTTTAGCATACGTTTGCTCCTGCCGGGTCAGCTGAGCAGCGAATTTCTATTTAACCACCTGCTTCCATGAGAGACCTCAGGGCTGCATGTTTTGAGCCCAGTATTGATCCTGAAAAGCGTTTCCAACCCCACTTACAAGTAAAACTAGCTAAAATGTGCCTGGCTGCTTTTCACTGAAAAGCTCATTCTGTGTACATTTTTGGCATACCTTTGCTCCTGCCGGGTCAGCTGAGCAGTGAATTTCTATTTAACCACCTGCTTTCATGAGAGACCTCAGGGATGCATGTTTTGAGCCCAGCACTGAGCCTGAAAAGCGTTTCCAACCCCACTTACAAGTAAAACTAGCTAAAATGTGCCTCGCTTCTCTTCACTGAAAAGCTGATTCTGAGTACATTTTTAGCATACGTTTGCTCCTGCCGGGTCAGCTGAGCAGCGAATTTCTATTTAACCACCTGCTATCATGAGAGACCTCAGGGCTGCATGTTTTGAGCCCAGTACTGATCCTGAAAAGCGTTTCCAACCCCACTTACAAGTAAAACTAGCTAAAATGTGCCTGGCTGCTATTCACTGAAAAGCTCATTCTCTGTACATTTTTGGCATATGTTTCCTCCTACCGGGTCAGCTGAGCAGAGAATTTCTATTTAACCACCTTGCTTTCATGAGAGACCTCAGAGCTGTATGTTTTGAGCCCAGTACTGAGCCTGAAAAGCATTTCCAACCCCACTTACAAGTAAAACTAGCTAAAATGTGCCTGGCTTCTCTTCACTGAAAAGCTCATTCTGAGTACATTTTTAGCATACGTTTGCTCCTACCGGGTCAGCTGAGCAGCGAATTTCTATTTAACCACCTGCTATCATGAGAGACCTCAGGGCTGCATGTTTTGAGCCCAGTACTGATCCTGAAAAGCGTTTCCAACCCCACTTACAAGTAAAACTAGCTAAAATGTGCCTGGCTGCTATTCACTGAAAAGCTCATTCTGAGTACATTTTTAGCATACGTTTGCTCCTACCGGGTCAGCTGAGCAGCGAATTTCTATTTAACCACCTGCTATCATGAGAGACCTCAGGGCTGCATGTTTTGAGCCCAGTACTGATCCTGAAAAGCGTTTCCAACCCCACTTACAAGTAAAACTAGCTAAAATGTGCCTGGCTGCTATTCACTGAAAAGCTCATTCTGTGTACATTTTTGGCATACCTTTGCTCCTGCCGGGTCAGCTGAGCAGCGAATTTCTATTTAACCACCTGCTATCATGAGAGACCTTAGGGCTGCATGTTTTGAGCCCAGTACTGATCCTGAAAAGCGTTTCCAACCCCATTTACAAGTAAAACTAGCTAAAATGTGCCTGGCTGCTATTCACTGAAAAGCTCATTCTGTGTACATTTTTGGCATACGCTTGCTCCTGCCGGGTCAGCTGAGCAGCAAATTTCTATTTAACTACCTGCTCTCATGAGAGACCTCAGGGCTGCATGTTTTGAGCCCAGCACTGAGCCTGAAAAGCGTTTTCAACCCCACTTACAAGTAAAACTAGCTAAAATGTGCCTCGCTTCTCTTCACTGAAAAGCTGATTCTGAGTACATTTTTAGCATACGTTTGCTCCTGCCGGGTCAGCTGAGCAGCGAATTTCTATTTAACCACCTGCTATCATAAGAGAACTCAGGGCTGCATGTTTCGAGCCCAGTACTGATCCTGAAAAGCGTTTCCAACCCCACTTACAAGTAAAACTAGCTAAAATGTGCCTGGCTTCTCTTCACTGAAAAGCTCATTCTGAGTACATTTTTAGCATACGTTTGCTCCTACCAGGTCAGCTGAGCTGCGAATTTCTATTTAACCACCTGCTTTCATGAGAGACCTCAGGGCTGCATGTTTTGAGCCCAGTACTGAGCCTGAAAAGCATTTCCAACCCCACTTACAAGTAAAACTAGCTAAAATGTGCCTGGCTGCTATTCACTGAAAAGCTCATTCTGAGTACATTTTTAGCATCCGTTTGCTCCTGCCGGGTCAGCTGAGCAGCGAATTTCTATTTAACCACCTGCTATCATGAGAGACCTCAGGGCTGCATGTTGGTACACAGTCAAAATATCGAGTTCTTAATTTCGACCTACACTAATATCGAGTTGCTAATATAGATGGGACAGAATATCGATGTCCAGAATATCGATGGCCAGAACATCGACCCTAAGGTAAGTAATATCGAAATTACTAATATCGATAGCATAAATATCGAAATTACTAATATCGATAGCATATATATCGATGTAAGTAATTTCGATTTACTAATATGTGTTAGAAATATAAGTTAAGTATTTAAATTAATTGTTATAATATGTGTTTAATATGTTTTTATAATTTAAAAATATATAAGAGTAAATAATATGTTTTACTACCACAGCGGGTTGTGGGTTTATAGGGGAATAGGGTGGGAAGTAATTTATTTGTAATTAAATAATTATTTTTCAATGATTAATTTATTTTGCAATTAAATATTAATTGGCAATTATTTATTTTAATTGATTAATTGATTAATTAATTGATAATTTATGTATATTTTTAACTAAATTATGTTTTACTACCACAGCGGGTTGTGGGTTTATAGGGGAATAGGGTGGGAAGTAATTTATTTGTAATTAAATAATTATTTTTCAATGATTAATTTATTTTGCAATTAAATATTAATTGGCAATTATTTATTTTAATTGATTAATTGATTAATTAATTGATAATTTATGTATATTTTTAACTAAATTATGTTTTACTACCACAGCGGGTTGTGGGTTTATAGGGGAATAGGGTGGGAAGTAATTTATTTGTAATTAAATAATTATTTTTCAATGATTAATTTATTTTGCAATTAAATATTAATTGGCAATTATTTATTTTAATTGATTAATTAATTAATTAATTGATAATTTATGTGTATTTTTAACTAAATTATATGTTTTACTACTGGAGCGGGTTGTGGGTTTATAGGGGAATAGGGTGGGAAGTAATGTATTTGTAATATTAATTAATTTTGGGTAAAGGGATATTTTTAGGGTTCAGGGTCAGTTTTCAGTTTTTGGGTAAAGGGGTTTTTTTAGGGTTCAGGGTCAGTTTTCAGTTTTTGGGTAAAGGGGTATTTTTTGGGTTCAGGGTCAGTTTTCAGTTCTTTGGTAAAGGGGTATTTTTAGGGTTCAGGGTCAGTTTTCAGTTCTTTGGTAAAGGGGTATTTTTAGGGTTCAGGGTCAGTTTTCAGTTCTTTGGTAAAGGGGTATTTTTAGGGTTCAGGGTCAGTTTTCAGTTTATGGGTAAAGGGGTATTTTTAGGGTTCAGGGTCAGTTTTCAGTTTTTGGGTAAAGGGGTATTTTTTGAGTTCAGGGTCAGTTTTCAGTTCTTTGGTAAAGGGGTATTTTTAGGGTTCAGGGTCAGTTTTCAGTTTTTGGGTAAAGGGGTATTTTTAGGGTTCAGGGTCAGTTTTTAGTTTTTGGGTAAATGGGTATTTTTTGGGTTCAGGGTCAGTTTTCAGTTCTTTGGTAAAGGGGTATTTTTAGGGTTCAGGGTCAGTTTTCAGTTTATGGGTAAAGGGGTATTTTTAGGGTTCAGGGTCAGTTTTAGGTTTTTGGGTAAAGGGGTATTTTTAGTGTTCAGGGTCAGTTTTCCCTACTGTTGCACCCACTGGAGTGGGAATAGTAATTATTGTTAAGTAATTATATATTATATAATATTTATTATTTTTTTTTTATTAAATATGTATTATTATTTTTTCTTTAAATTATTACATATATTTAAATATGTTTAAGTAATTATTATGTATTATTTACAGTTTTTTTTATGTTATTTTAAATTTTAAAAAAATCGATATATTTAACAACGATATTTTTTACATCGATATTAATTTTTCGATATTTTGGTACTTACCATGTTGTACATAGGGCGTCGATATTTTTGCTATCGATATAATTACGCCGATATTTGTGTAGGTCGAAATTCTGTCTGTCGAAATTCTGTCATAGATCCCTGCATGTTTTGAGCCCAGTACTGATCCTGAAAAGCGTTTCCAACCCCACTTACAAGTAAAACTAGCTAAAATGTGCCTGGCTTCTCTTCACTGAAAAGCTCATTCTGAGTACATTTTTAGCATACGTTTGCTCCTGCCGGGTCAGCTGAGCAGCGAATTTCTATTTAACCACCTGCTTTCATGAGAGACCTCAGGGATGCATGTTTTGAGCCCAGCACTGAGCCTGAAAAGCGTTTCCAACCCCACTTACAAGTAAAACTAGCTAAAATGTGCCTCGCTTCTCTTCACTGAAAAGCTGATTCTGAGTACATTTTTAGCATACGTTTGCTCCTGCCGGGTCAGCTGAGCAGCGAATTTCTATTTAACCACCTGCTTTCATGAGAGACCTCAGGGCTGCATGTTTTGAGCCCAGTACTGATCCTGAAAAGCGTTTCCAACCCCACTTACAAGTAAAACTAGCTAAAATGTGCCTGGCTTCTCTTCACTGAAAAGCTCATTCTGAGTACATTTTTAGCATACGTTTGCTCCTGCCGGGTCAGCTGAGCAGCGAATTTCTATTTAACCACCTGCTTTCATGAGAGACCTCAGGGCTGCATGTTTTGAGCCCAGTACTGATCCTGAAAAGCTTTTCCAACCCCACTTACAAGTGAAACTAGCTAAAATGTGCCTGGCTTCTCTTCACTGAAAAGCTCATTCTGAGTACATTTTTAGCATACGTTTGCTCCTGCCGGGTCAGCTGGGCAGCGAATTTCTATTTAACCACCTGCTATCATGAGAGACCTCAGGGCTGCATGTTTTGAGCCCAGTACTGATCCTGAAAAGCGTTTCCAACACCACTTACAAGTAAAACTAACTAAAATGTGCCTGGCTGCTTCTTAATGAAAAGCTCATTCTGTATACATTGTTGGCATACGTTTGCTTCTGCCGGGTCAGCTGAGCAGCAAATTTCTATTTAACCACCTGCTATCATGAGAGACCTCAGGGCTGCATGTTTTGAGCCCCGTACTGATCCTGAAAAGCGTTTCCAACCCCATTTACAAGTAAAACTAGCTAAAATGTGCCTGGCTGCTATTCACTGAAAAGCTCATTCTGTGTACATTTTTGGCATACGTTTGCTCCTACCTGGTCAGCTGAGCAGCGAATTTCTATTTAACCACCTGCTTTCATGAGAGACCTCAGGGCTGCATGTTTTGAGCCCAGTACTGATCCTGAAAAGCGTTTCCAACCCCACTTACAAGTAAAACTAGCTAAAATGTGCCTGGCTGCTATTCACTGAAAAGCTCATTCTGAGTACATTTTTAGCATACGTTTGCTCCTGCCGGGTCAGCTGAGCAGCGAATTTCTATTTAACCACCTGCTATCATAAGAGAACTCAGGGCTGCATGTTTCGAGCCCAGTACTGATCCTGAAAAGCGTTTCCAACCCCACTTACAAGTAAAACTAGCTAAAATGTGCCTGGCTTCTCTTCACTGAAAAGCTCATTCTGAGTACATTTTTAGCATACGTTTGCTCCTACCAGGTCAGCTGAGCTGCAAATTTCTATTTAACCACCTGCTTTCATGAGAGACCTCAGGGCTGCATGTTTTGAACCCAGTACTGAGCCTGAAAAGCATTTCCAACCCCACTTACAAGTAAAACTAGCTAAAATGTGCCTGGCTGCTATTCACTGAAAAGCTCATTCTGAGTACATTTTTAGCATCCGTTTGCTCCTGCCGGGTCAGCTGAGCAGCGAATTTCTATTTAACCACCTGCTATCATGAGAGACCTCAGGGCTACATGTTTTGAGCCCAGTACTGAGCCTGAAAAGCGTTTTCAACCCCATTTACAAGTAAAACTAGCTAAAATGGCCTGTCTGCTATTCACTGAAAAGCTCATTCTCTGTACATTTTTGGCATACCTTTCCTCCTACCGGGTCAGCTGAGCAGAGAATTTCTATTTAACCACCTGCTTTCATGAGAGACCTCAGAGCTGCATGTTTTGAGCCCAGTACTGAGCCTGAAAAGCATTTCCAACCCCACTTACAAGTAAAACTAGCTAAAATGTGCCTGGCTTCTCTTCACTGAAAAGCTCATTCTGAGTACATTTTTAGCATACGTTTGCTCCTGCCGGGTCAGCTGAGCAGCGAATTTCTATTTAACCACCTGCTTTCATGAGAGACCTCAGGGATGCATGTTTTGAGCCCAGTATTGATCCTGAAAAGCGTTTCCAACCCCACTTACAAGTAAAACTAGCTAAAATGTGCCTGGCTGCTTTTCACTGAAAAGCTCATTCTGAGTACATTTTTAGCATACGTTTGCTCCTGCCGGGTCAGCTGAGCAGCGAATTTCTATTTAACCACCTGCTTTCATGAGAGACCTCAGGGATGCATGTTTTGAGCCCAGCACTGAGCCTGAAAAGCGTTTCCAACCCCACTTACAAGTAAAACTAGCTAAAATGTGCCTCGCTTCTCTTCACTGAAAAGCTCATTCTGAGTACATTTTTAGCATACGTTTGCTCCTGCCGGGTCAGCTGAGCAGCGAATTTCTATTTAACCACCTACTATCATGAGAGACCTCAGGGCTGCATGTTTTGAGCCCAGCACTGAGCCTGAAAAGCGTTTCCAACCCCACTTACAAGTAAAACTAGCTAAAATGTGCCTCGCTTCTCTTCACTGAAAAGCTCATTCTCTGTACATTTTTGGCATATGTTTCCTCCTACCGGGTCAGCTGAGCAGAGAATTTCTATTTACCCACCTGCTTTCATGAGAGACCTCAGGGCTGCATGTTTTGAGCCCAGTACTGATCCTGAAAAGCGTTTCCAACCCCACTTACAAGTAAAACTAGCTAAAATGTGCCTGGCTTCTCCTCACTGAAAAGCTCATTCTGAGTACATTTTTAGCATACGTTTGCTCCTGCCGGGTCAGCTGAGCAGCGAATTTCTATTTAACCACCTGCTTTCATGAGAGACCTCAGGGATGCATGTTTTGAGCCCAGCACTGAGCCTGAAAAGCGTTTCCAACCCCACTTACAAGTAAAACTAGCTAAAATGTGCCTGGCTTCTCTTCACTGAAAAGCTCATTCTGAGTACATTTTTAGCATACGTTTGCTCCTGCCGGGTCAGCTGAGCAGCGAATTTCTATTTAACCACCTGCTTCCATGAGAGACCTCAGGGCTGCATGTTTTGAGCCCAGTATTGATCCTGAAAAGCGTTTCCAACCCCACTTACAAGTAAAACTAGCTAAAATGTGCCTGGCTGCTTTTCACTGAAAAGCTCATTCTGTGTACATTTTTGGCATACCTTTGCTCCTGCCGGGTCAGCTGAGCAGTGAATTTCTATTTAACCACCTGCTTTCATGAGAGACCTCAGGGATGCATGTTTTGAGCCCAGCACTGAGCCTGAAAAGCGTTTCCAACCCCACTTACAAGTAAAACTAGCTAAAATGTGCCTCGCTTCTCTTCACTGAAAAGCTCATTCTGAGTACATTTTTAGCATACGTTTGCTCCTGCCGGGTCAGCTGAGCAGCGAATTTCTATTTAACCACCTACTATCATGAGAGACCTCAGGGCTGCATGTTTTGAGCCCAGCACTGAGCCTGAAAAGCGTTTCCAACCCCACTTACAAGTAAAACTAGCTAAAATGTGCCTCGCTTCTCTTCACTGAAAAGCTCATTCTCTGTACATTTTTGGCATATGTTTCCTCCTACCGGGTCAGCTGAGCAGAGAATTTCTATTTAACCACCTGCTTTCATGAGAGACCTCAGGGCTGCATGTTTTGAGCCCAGTACTGATCCTGAAAAGCGTTTCCAACCCCACTTACAAGTAAAACTAGCTAAAATGTGCCTGGCTGCTTTTCACTGAAAAGCTCATTCTCTGTACATTTTTGTCATATGTTTGCTCCTGCCGGGTCAGCTGAGCAGCGAATTTCTATTTAACCACCTGCTTCCATGAGAGACCTCAGGGCTGCATGTTTTGAGCCCAGTATTGATCCTGAAAAGCGTTTCCAACCCCACTTACAAGTAAAACTAGCTAAAATGTGCCTGGCTGCTTTTCACTGAAAAGCTCATTCTGAGTACATTTTTAGCATACGTTTGCTCCTGCCGGGTCAGCTGAGCAGCGAATTTCTATTTAACCACCTACTATCATGAGAGACCTCAGGGCTGCATGTTTTGAGCCCAGCACTGAGCCTGAAAAGCGTTTCCAACCCCACTTACAAGTAAAACTAGCTAAAATGTGCCTCGCTTCTCTTCACTGAAAAGCTCATTCTCTGTACATTTTTGGCATATGTTTCCTCCTACCGGGTCAGCTGAGCAGAGAATTTCTATTTAACCACCTGCTTTCATGAGAGACCTCAGGGCTGCATGTTTTGAGCCCAGTACTGATCCTGAAAAGCGTTTCCAACCCCACTTACAAGTAAAACTAGCTAAAATGTGCCTGGCTTCTCCTCACTGAAAAGCTCATTCTGAGTACATTTTTAGCATACGTTTGCTCCTGCCGGGTCAGCTGAGCAGCGAATTTCTATTTAACCACCTGCTTTCATGAGAGACCTCAGGGATGCATGTTTTGAGCCCAGCACTGAGCCTGAAAAGCGTTTCCAACCCCACTTACAAGTAAAACTAGCTAAAATGTGCCTGGCTTCTCTTCACTGAAAAGCTCATTCTGAGTACATTTTTAGCATACGTTTGCTCCTGCCGGGTCAGCTGAGCAGCGAATTTCTATTTAACCACCTGCTTCCATGAGAGACCTCAGGGCTGCATGTTTTGAGCCCAGTATTGATCCTGAAAAGCGTTTCCAACCCCACTTACAAGTAAAACTAGCTAAAATGTGCCTGGCTGCTTTTCACTGAAAAGCTCATTCTGTGTACATTTTTGGCATACCTTTGCTCCTGCCGGGTCAGCTGAGCAGTGAATTTCTATTTAACCACCTGCTTTCATGAGAGACCTCAGGGATGCATGTTTTGAGCCCAGCACTGAGCCTGAAAAGCGTTTCCAACCCCACTTACAAGTAAAACTAGCTAAAATGTGCCTCGCTTCTCTTCACTGAAAAGCTGATTCTGAGTACATTTTTAGCATACGTTTGCTCCTGCCGGGTCAGCTGAGCAGCGAATTTCTATTTAACCACCTGCTATCATGAGAGACCTCAGGGCTGCATGTTTTGAGCCCAGTACTGATCCTGAAAAGCGTTTCCAACCCCACTTACAAGTAAAACTAGCTAAAATGTGCCTGGCTGCTATTCACTGAAAAGCTCATTCTCTGTACATTTTTGGCATATGTTTCCTCCTACCGGGTCAGCTGAGCAGAGAATTTCTATTTAACCACCTTGCTTTCATGAGAGACCTCAGAGCTGTATGTTTTGAGCCCAGTACTGAGCCTGAAAAGCATTTCCAACCCCACTTACAAGTAAAACTAGCTAAAATGTGCCTGGCTTCTCTTCACTGAAAAGCTCATTCTGAGTACATTTTTAGCATACGTTTGCTCCTACCGGGTCAGCTGAGCAGCGAATTTCTATTTAACCACCTGCTATCATGAGAGACCTCAGGGCTGCATGTTTTGAGCCCAGTACTGATCCTGAAAAGCGTTTCCAACCCCACTTACAAGTAAAACTAGCTAAAATGTGCCTGGCTGCAATTCACTGAAAAGCTCATTCTGAGTACATTTTTAGCATACGTTTGCTCCTACCGGGTCAGCTGAGCAGCGAATTTCTATTTAACCACCTGCTATCATGAGAGACCTCAGGGCTGCATGTTTTGAGCCCAGTACTGATCCTGAAAAGCGTTTCCAACCCCACTTACAAGTAAAACTAGCTAAAATGTGCCTGGCTGCTATTCACTGAAAAGCTCATTCTGTGTACATTTTTGGCATACCTTTGCTCCTGCCGGGTCAGCTGAGCAGCGAATTTCTATTTAACCACCTGCTATCATGAGAGACCTTAGGGCTGCATGTTTTGAGCCCAGTACTGATCCTGAAAAGCGTTTCCAACCCCATTTACAAGTAAAACTAGCTAAAATGTGCCTGGCTGCTATTCACTGAAAAGCTCATTCTGTGTACATTTTTGGCATACGCTTGCTCCTGCCGGGTCAGCTGAGCAGCAAATTTCTATTTAACTACCTGCTTTCATGAGAGACCTCAGGGCTGCATGTTTTGAGCCCAGCACTGAGCCTGAAAAGCGTTTTCAACCCCACTTACAAGTAAAACTAGCTAAAATGTGCCTCGCTTCTCTTCACTGAAAAGCTGATTCTGAGTACATTTTTAGCATACGTTTGCTCCTGCCGGGTCAGCTGAGCAGCGAATTTCTATTTAACCACCTGCTATCATAAGAGAACTCAGAGCTGCATGTTTCGAGCCCAGTACTGATCCTGAAAAGCGTTTCCAACCCCACTTACAAGTAAAACTAGCTAAAATGTGCCTGGCTTCTCTTCACTGAAAAGCTCATTCTGAGTACATTTTTAGCATACGTTTGCTCCTACCAGGTCAGCTGAGCTGCGAATTTCTATTTAACCACCTGCTTTCATGAGAGACCTCAGGGCTGCATGTTTTGAGCCCAGTACTGAGCCTGAAAAGCATTTCCAACCCCACTTACAAGTAAAACTAGCTAAAATGTGCCTGGCTGCTATTCACTGAAAAGCTCATTCTGAGTACATTTTTAGCATCCGTTTGCTCCTGCCGGGTCAGCTGAGCAGCGAATTTCTATTTAACCACCTGCTATCATGAGAGACCTCAGGGCTGCATGTTGGTACACAGTCAAAATATCGAGTTCTTAATTTCGACCTACACTAATATCGAGTTGCTAATATCGATGGGACAGAATATCGATGTCCAGAATATCGATGGCCAGAATATCGACCCTAAGGTAAGTAATATCGAAATTACTAATATCGATAGCATAAATATCGAAATTACTAATATCGATAGCATATATATCGATGTAAGTAATTTCGATTTACTAATATGTGTTAGAAATATAAGTTAAGTATTTAAATTAATTGTTATAATATGTGTTTAATATGTTTTTATAATTTAAAAATATATAAGAGTAAATAATATGTTTTACTACCACAGCGGGTTGTGGGTTTATAGGGGAATAGGGTGGGAAGTAATTTATTTGTAATTAAATAATTATTTTTCAATGATTAATTTATTTTGCAATTAAATATTAATTGGCAATTATTTATTTTAATTGATTAATTGATTAATTAATTGATAATTTATGTATATTTTTAACTAAATTATGTTTTACTACCACAGCGGGTTGTGGGTTTATAGGGGAATAGGGTGGGAAGTAATTTATTTGTAATTAAATAATTATTTTTCAATGATTAATTTATTTTGCAATTAAATATTAATTGGCAATTATTTATTTTAATTGATTAATTGATTAATTAATTGATAATTTATGTATATTTTTAACTAAATTATGTTTTACTACCACAGCGGGTTGTGGGTTTATAGGGGAATAGGGTGGGAAGTAATTTATTTGTAATTAAATAATTATTTTTCAATGATTAATTTATTTTGCAATTAAATATTAATTGGCAATTATTTATTTTAATTGATTAATTAATTAATTAATTGATAATTTATGTGTATTTTTAACTAAATTATATGTTTTACTACTGGAGCGGGTTGTGGGTTTATAGGGGAATAGGGTGGGAAGTAATGTATTTGTAATATTAATTAATTTTGGGTAAAGGGGTATTTTTAGGGTTCAGGGTCAGTTTTCAGTTTTTGGGTAAAGGGGTTTTTTTAGGGTTCAGGGTCAGTTTTCAGTTTTTGGGTAAAGGGGTATTTTTTGGGTTCAGGGTCAGTTTTCAGTTCTTTGGTAAAGGGGTATTTTTAGGGTTCAGGGTCAGTTTTCAGTTCTTTGGTAAAGGGGTATTTTTAGGGTTCAGGGTCAGTTTTCAGTTCTTTGCTAAAGGGGTATTTTTAGGGTTCAGGGTCAGTTTTCAGTTTATGGGTAAAGGGGTATTTTTAGGGTTTAGGGTCAGTTTTCAGGTTTTGGGTAAAGGGGTATTTTTAGGGTTCAGGGTCAGTTTTCAGTTTTTGGGTAAAGGGGTATTTTTTGAGTTCAGGGTCAGTTTTCAGTTCTTTGGTAAAGGGGTATTTTTAGGGTTCAGGGTCAGTTTTCAGTTTTTGGGTAAAGGGGTATTTTTAGGGTTCAGGGTCAGTTTTCAGTTCTTTGGTAAAGGGGTATTTTTAGGGTTCAGGGTCAGTTTTCAGTTTATGGGTAAAGGGGTATTTTTAGGGTTCAGGGTCAGTTTTCAGTTTTTGGGTAAAGGGGTATTTTTTGAGTTCAGGGTCAGTTTTCAGTTCTTTGGTAAAGGGGTATTTTTAGGGTTCAGGGTCAGTTTTCAGTTTTTGGGTAAAGGGGTATTTTTGGGGTTCAGGGTCAGTTTTCAGTTCTTTGGTAAAGGGGTATTTTTTGGGTTCAGGGTCAGTTTTCAGTTCTTTGGTAAAGGGGTATTTTTAGGGTTCAGGGTCAGTTTTAGGTTTTTGGGTAAAGGGGTATTTTTAGTGTTCAGGGTCAGTTTTCCCTACTGTTGCACCCACTGGAGTGGGAATAGTAATTATTGTTAAGTAATTATATATTATATATTATTTATTATTTTTTTTTATTAAATATGTATTATTATTTTTTCTTTAAATTATTACATATATTTAAATATGTTTAAGTAATTATTATGTATTATTTACAGTTTTTTTTATGTTATTTTAAATTTAAAAAAAATCGATATATTTAACAACGATATTTTTTACATCGATATTAATTTTTCGATATTTTGGTACTTACCATGTTGTACATAGGGCGTCGATATTTTTGCTATCGATATAATTACGCCGATATTTGTGTAGGTCGAAATTCTGTCTGTCGAAATTCTGTCATAGATCCCTGCATGTTTTGAGCCCAGTACTGATCCTGAAAAGCGTTTCCAACCCCACTTACAAGTAAAACTAGCTAAAATGTGCCTGGCTTCTCTTCACTGAAAAGCTCATTCTGAGTACATTTTTAGCATACGTTTGCTCCTGCCGGGTCAGCTGAGCAGCGAATTTCTATTTAACCACCTGCTTTCATGAGAGACCTCAGGGATGCATGTTTTGAGCCCAGCACTGAGCCTGAAAAGCGTTTCCAACCCCACTTACAAGTAAAACTAGCTAAAATGTGCCTGGCTTCTCTTCACTGAAAAGCTCATTCTGAGTACATTTTTAGCATACGTTTGCTCCTGCCGGGTCAGCTGAGCAGCGAATTTCTATTTAACCACCTGCTTTCATGAGAGACCTCAGGGCTGCATGTTTTGAGCCCAGTACTGATCCTGAAAAGCGTTTCCAACCCCACTTACAAGTAAAACTAGCTAAAATGTGCCTGGCTGCAATTCACTGAAAAGCTCATTCTGAGTACATTTTTAGCATACGTTTGCTCCTACCGGGTCAGCTGAGCAGCGAATTTCTATTTAACCACCTGCTATCATGAGAGACCTCAGGGCTGCATGTTTTGAGCCCAGTACTGATCCTGAAAAGCGTTTCCAACCCCACTTACAAGTAAAACTAGCTAAAATGTGCCTGGCTGCTATTCACTGAAAAGCTCATTCTGTGTACATTTTTGGCATACCTTTGCTCCTGCCGGGTCAGCTGAGCAGCGAATTTCTATTTAACCACCTGCTATCATGAGAGACCTTAGGGCTGCATGTTTTGAGCCCAGTACTGATCCTGAAAAGCGTTTCCAACCCCATTTACAAGTAAAACTAGCTAAAATGTGCCTGGCTGCTATTCACTGAAAAGCTCATTCTGTGTACATTTTTGGCATACGCTTGCTCCTGCCGGGTCAGCTGAGCAGCAAATTTCTATTTAACTACCTGCTTTCATGAGAGACCTCAGGGCTGCATGTTTTGAGCCCAGCACTGAGCCTGAAAAGCGTTTTCAACCCCACTTACAAGTAAAACTAGCTAAAATGTGCCTCGCTTCTCTTCACTGAAAAGCTGATTCTGAGTACATTTTTAGCATACGTTTGCTCCTGCCGGGTCAGCTGAGCAGCGAATTTCTATTTAACCACCTGCTATCATAAGAGAACTCAGAGCTGCATGTTTCGAGCCCAGTACTGATCCTGAAAAGCGTTTCCAACCCCACTTACAAGTAAAACTAGCTAAAATGTGCCTGGCTTCTCTTCACTGAAAAGCTCATTCTGAGTACATTTTTAGCATACGTTTGCTCCTACCAGGTCAGCTGAGCTGCGAATTTCTATTTAACCACCTGCTTTCATGAGAGACCTCAGGGCTGCATGTTTTGAGCCCAGTACTGAGCCTGAAAAGCATTTCCAACCCCACTTACAAGTAAAACTAGCTAAAATGTGCCTGGCTGCTATTCACTGAAAAGCTCATTCTGAGTACATTTTTAGCATCCGTTTGCTCCTGCCGGGTCAGCTGAGCAGCGAATTTCTATTTAACCACCTGCTATCATGAGAGACCTCAGGGCTGCATGTTGGTACACAGTCAAAATATCGAGTTCTTAATTTCGACCTACACTAATATCGAGTTGCTAATATCGATGGGACAGAATATCGATGTCCAGAATATCGATGGCCAGAATATCGACCCTAAGGTAAGTAATATCGAAATTACTAATATCGATAGCATAAATATCGAAATTACTAATATCGATAGCATATATATCGATGTAAGTAATTTCGATTTACTAATATGTGTTAGAAATATAAGTTAAGTATTTAAATTAATTGTTATAATATGTGTTTAATATGTTTTTATAATTTAAAAATATATAAGAGTAAATAATATGTTTTACTACCACAGCGGGTTGTGGGTTTATAGGGGAATAGGGTGGGAAGTAATTTATTTGTAATTAAATAATTATTTTTCAATGATTAATTTATTTTGCAATTAAATATTAATTGGCAATTATTTATTTTAATTGATTAATTGATTAATTAATTGATAATTTATGTATATTTTTAACTAAATTATGTTTTACTACCACAGCGGGTTGTGGGTTTATAGGGGAATAGGGTGGGAAGTAATTTATTTGTAATTAAATAATTATTTTTCAATGATTAATTTATTTTGCAATTAAATATTAATTGGCAATTATTTATTTTAATTGATTAATTGATTAATTAATTGATAATTTATGTATATTTTTAACTAAATTATGTTTTACTACCACAGCGGGTTGTGGGTTTATAGGGGAATAGGGTGGGAAGTAATTTATTTGTAATTAAATAATTATTTTTCAATGATTAATTTATTTTGCAATTAAATATTAATTGGCAATTATTTATTTTAATTGATTAATTAATTAATTAATTGATAATTTATGTGTATTTTTAACTAAATTATATGTTTTACTACTGGAGCGGGTTGTGGGTTTATAGGGGAATAGGGTGGGAAGTAATGTATTTGTAATATTAATTAATTTTGGGTAAAGGGGTATTTTTAGGGTTCAGGGTCAGTTTTCAGTTTTTGGGTAAAGGGGTTTTTTTAGGGTTCAGGGTCAGTTTTCAGTTTTTGGGTAAAGGGGTATTTTTTGGGTTCAGGGTCAGTTTTCAGTTCTTTGGTAAAGGGGTATTTTTAGGGTTCAGGGTCAGTTTTCAGTTCTTTGGTAAAGGGGTATTTTTAGGGTTCAGGGTCAGTTTTCAGTTCTTTGCTAAAGGGGTATTTTTAGGGTTCAGGGTCAGTTTTCAGTTTATGGGTAAAGGGGTATTTTTAGGGTTTAGGGTCAGTTTTCAGGTTTTGGGTAAAGGGGTATTTTTAGGGTTCAGGGTCAGTTTTCAGTTTTTGGGTAAAGGGGTATTTTTTGAGTTCAGGGTCAGTTTTCAGTTCTTTGGTAAAGGGGTATTTTTAGGGTTCAGGGTCAGTTTTCAGTTTTTGGGTAAAGGGGTATTTTTAGGGTTCAGGGTCAGTTTTCAGTTCTTTGGTAAAGGGGTATTTTTAGGGTTCAGGGTCAGTTTTCAGTTTATGGGTAAAGGGGTATTTTTAGGGTTCAGGGTCAGTTTTCAGTTTTTGGGTAAAGGGGTATTTTTTGAGTTCAGGGTCAGTTTTCAGTTCTTTGGTAAAGGGGTATTTTTAGGGTTCAGGGTCAGTTTTCAGTTTTTGGGTAAAGGGGTATTTTTGGGGTTCAGGGTCAGTTTTCAGTTCTTTGGTAAAGGGGTATTTTTTGGGTTCAGGGTCAGTTTTCAGTTCTTTGGTAAAGGGGTATTTTTAGGGTTCAGGGTCAGTTTTAGGTTTTTGGGTAAAGGGGTATTTTTAGTGTTCAGGGTCAGTTTTCCCTACTGTTGCACCCACTGGAGTGGGAATAGTAATTATTGTTAAGTAATTATATATTATATATTATTTATTATTTTTTTTTATTAAATATGTATTATTATTTTTTCTTTAAATTATTACATATATTTAAATATGTTTAAGTAATTATTATGTATTATTTACAGTTTTTTTTATGTTATTTTAAATTTAAAAAAAATCGATATATTTAACAACGATATTTTTTACATCGATATTAATTTTTCGATATTTTGGTACTTACCATGTTGTACATAGGGCGTCGATATTTTTGCTATCGATATAATTACGCCGATATTTGTGTAGGTCGAAATTCTGTCTGTCGAAATTCTGTCATAGATCCCTGCATGTTTTGAGCCCAGTACTGATCCTGAAAAGCGTTTCCAACCCCACTTACAAGTAAAACTAGCTAAAATGTGCCTGGCTTCTCTTCACTGAAAAGCTCATTCTGAGTACATTTTTAGCATACGTTTGCTCCTGCCGGGTCAGCTGAGCAGCGAATTTCTATTTAACCACCTGCTTTCATGAGAGACCTCAGGGATGCATGTTTTGAGCCCAGCACTGAGCCTGAAAAGCGTTTCCAACCCCACTTACAAGTAAAACTAGCTAAAATGTGCCTCGCTTCTCTTCACTGAAAAGCTGATTCTGAGTACATTTTTAGCATACGTTTGCTCCTGCCGGGTCAGCTGAGCAGCGAATTTCTATTTAACCACCTGCTTTCATGAGAGACCTCAGGGCTGCATGTTTTGAGCCCAGTACTGATCCTGAAAAGCGTTTCCAACCCCACTTACAAGTAAAACTAGCTAAAATGTGCCTGGCTTCTCTTCACTGAAAAGCTCATTCTGAGTACATTTTTAGCATACGTTTGCTCCTGCCGGGTCAGCTGAGCAGCGAATTTCTATTTAACCACCTGCTTTCATGAGAGACCTCAGGGCTGCATGTTTTGAGCCCAGTACTGATCCTGAAAAGCTTTTCCAACCCCACTTACAAGTGAAACTAGCTAAAATGTGCCTGGCTTCTCTTCACTGAAAAGCTCATTCTGAGTACATTTTTAGCATACGTTTGCTCCTGCCGGGTCAGCTGGGCAGCGAATTTCTATTTAACCACCTGCTATCATGAGAGACCTCAGGGCTGCATGTTTTGAGCCCAGTACTGATCCTGAAAAGCGTTTCCAACACCACTTACAAGTAAAACTAACTAAAATGTGCCTGGCTGCTTCTTAATGAAAAGCTCATTCTGTATACATTGTTGGCATACGTTTGCTTCTGCCGGGTCAGCTGAGCAGCGAATTTCTATTTAACCACCTGCTATCATGAGAGACCTCAGGGCTGCATGTTTTGAGCCCCGTATTGATCCTGAAAAGCGTTTCCAACCCCATTTACAAGTAAAACTAGCTAAAATGTGCCTGGCTGCTATTCACTGAAAAGCTCATTCTGTGTACATTTTTGGCATACGTTTGCTCCTACCTGGTCAGCTGAGCAGCGAATTTCTATTTAACCACCTGCTTTCATGAGAGACCTCAGGGCTGCATGTTTTGAGCCCAGTACTGATCCTGAAAAGCGTTTCCAACCCCACTTACAAGTAAAACTAGCTAAAATGTGCCTGGCTGCTATTCACTGAAAAGCTCATTCTGAGTACATTTTTAGCATACGTTTGCTCCTGCCGGGTCAGCTGAGCAGCGAATTTCTATTTAACCACCTGCTATCATAAGAGAACTCAGGGCTGCATGTTTCGAGCCCAGTACTGATCCTGAAAAGCGTTTCCAACCCCACTTACAAGTAAAACTAGCTAAAATGTGCCTGGCTTCTCTTCACTGAAAAGCTCATTCTGAGTACATTTTTAGCATACGTTTGCTCCTACCAGGTCAGCTGAGCTGCAAATTTCTATTTAACCACCTGCTTTCATGAGAGACCTCAGGGCTGCATGTTTTGAACCCAGTACTGAGCCTGAAAAGCATTTCCAACCCCACTTACAAGTAAAACTAGCTAAAATGTGCCTGGCTTCTCTTCACTGAAAAGCTCATTCTGAGTACATTTTTAGCATACGTTTGCTCCTGCCGGGTCAGCTGAGCAGCGAATTTCTATTTAACCACCTGCTTTCATGAGAGACCTCAGGGCTGCATGTTTTGAGCCCAGTACTGATCCTGAAAAGCTTTTCCAACCCCACTTACAAGTGAAACTAGCTAAAATGTGCCTGGCTTCTCTTCACTGAAAAGCTCATTCTGAGTACATTTTTAGCATACGTTTGCTCCTGCCGGGTCAGCTGGGCAGCGAATTTCTATTTAACCACCTGCTATCATGAGAGACCTCAGGGCTGCATGTTTTGAGCCCAGTACTGATCCTGAAAAGCGTTTCCAACACCACTTACAAGTAAAACTAACTAAAATGTGCCTGGCTGCTTCTTAATGAAAAGCTCATTCTGTATACATTGTTGGCATACGTTTGCTTCTGCCGGGTCAGCTGAGCAGCGAATTTCTATTTAACCACCTGCTATCATGAGAGACCTCAGGGCTGCATGTTTTGAGCCCCGTATTGATCCTGAAAAGCGTTTCCAACCCCATTTACAAGTAAAACTAGCTAAAATGTGCCTGGCTGCTATTCACTGAAAAGCTCATTCTGTGTACATTTTTGGCATACGTTTGCTCCTACCTGGTCAGCTGAGCAGCGAATTTCTATTTAACCACCTGCTTTCATGAGAGACCTCAGGGCTGCATGTTTTGAGCCCAGTACTGATCCTGAAAAGCGTTTCCAACCCCACTTACAAGTAAAACTAGCTAAAATGTGCCTGGCTGCTATTCACTGAAAAGCTCATTCTGAGTACATTTTTAGCATACGTTTGCTCCTGCCGGGTCAGCTGAGCAGCGAATTTCTATTTAACCACCTGCTATCATAAGAGAACTCAGGGCTGCATGTTTCGAGCCCAGTACTGATCCTGAAAAGCGTTTCCAACCCCACTTACAAGTAAAACTAGCTAAAATGTGCCTGGCTTCTCTTCACTGAAAAGCTCATTCTGAGTACATTTTAAGCATACGTTTGCTCCTACCAGGTCAGCTGAGCTGCAAATTTCTATTTAACCACCTGCTTTCATGAGAGACCTCAGGGCTTCATGTTTTGAACCCAGTACTGAGCCTGAAAAGCATTTCCAACCCCACTTACAAGTAAAACTAGCTAAAATGTGCCTGGCTGCTATTCACTGAAAAGCTCATTCTGAGTACATTTTTAGCATCCGTTTGCTCCTGCCGGGTCAGCTGAGCAGCGAATTTCTATTTAACCACCTGCTTTCATGAGAGACCTCAGGGCTGCATGTTTTGAGCCCAGTATTGATCCTGAAAAGCGTTTTCAACCCCATTTACAAGTAAAACTAGCTAAAATGTGCCTGGCTGCTATTCACTGAAAAGCTCATTCTGTGTACATTTTAAGCATACGTTTGCTCCTACCGGGTCAGCTGAGCAGCGAATTTCTATTTAACCACCTGCTATCACGAGAGACCTCAGGGCTGCATGTTTTGAGCCCAGTACTGATCCTGAAAAGCTTTTCCAACCCCACTTACAAGTAAAACTAGCTAAAATGTGCCTGGCTTCTCTTCACTGAAAAGCTCATTCTGAGTACATTTTTAGCATACGTTTGCTCCTGCCGGGTCAGCCGAGCAGCAAATTTCTATTTAACCACCTGCTTTCATGAGAGACCTCAGGGATGCATGTTTTGAGCCCAGCACTGAGCCTGAAAAGCGTTTCCAACCCCACTTACAAGTAAAACTAGCTAAAATGTGCCTGGCTTCTCTTCACTGAAAAGCTCATTCTGAGTACATTTTTAGCATACGTTTGCTCCTGCCGGGTCAGCTGAGCAGCGAATTTCTATTTAACCACCTGCTTTCATGAGAGACCTCAGGGCTGCATGTTTTGAGCCCAGTACTGATCCTGAAAAGCTTTTCCAACCCCACTTACAAGTAAAACTAGCTAAAATGTGCCTGGCTTCTCTTCACTGAAAAGCTCATTCTGAGTACATTTTTAGCATACGTTTGCTCCTGCCGGGTCAGCTGAGCAGCGAATTTCTATTTAACCACCTGCTTTCATGAGAGACCTCAGGGATGCATGTTTTGAGCCCAGCACTGAGCCTGAAAAGCGTTTCCAACCCCACTTACAAGTAAAACTAGCTAAAATGTGCCTGGCTGCTATTCACTGAAAAGCTCATTCTGAGTACATTTTTAGCATACGTTTGCTCCTGCCGGGTCAGCTGAGCAGCGAATTTCTATTTAACCACCTGCTATCATAAGAGAACTCAGGGCTGCATGTTTCGAGCCCAGTACTGATCCTGAAAAGCGTTTCCAACCCCACTTACAAGTAAAACTAGCTAAAATGTGCCTGGCTTCTCTTCATTGAAAAGCTCATTCTGAGTACATTTTTAGCATACGTTTGCTCCTACCAGGTCAGCTGAGCTGCAAATTTCTATTTAACCACCTGCTTTCATGAGAGACCTCAGGGCTGCATGTTTTGAGCCCAGTACTGATCCTGAAAAGCATTTCCAACCCCACTTACAAGTAAAACTAGCTAAAATGTGCCTGGCTGCTTTTCACTGAAAAGCTCATTCTGTGTACATTTTTGGCATACGTTTGCTCCTGCCGGGTCAGCTGAGCAGCGAATTTCTATTTAACCACCTGCTATCATGAGAGACCTCAGGGCTGCATGTTTTGAGCCCAGTACTGATCCTGAAAAGCGTTTCCAACCCCATTTACAAGTAAAACTAGCTAAAATGTGCCTGGCTGCTATTCACTGAAAAGCTCATTCTGTGTACATTTTTGGCATACGCTTGCTCCTACCTGGTCAGCTGAGCAGCGAATTTCTATTTAACCACCTGCTTTCATGAGAGACCTCAGGGATGCATGTTTTGAGCCCAGCACTGAGCCTGAAAAGCGTTTCCAACCCCACTTACAAGTAAAACTAGCTAAAATATGCCTCGCTTCTCTTCACTGAAAAGCTGATTCTGAGTACATTTTTAGCATACGTTTGCTCCTGCCGGGTCAGCTGAGCAGCGAATTTCTATTTAACCACCTGCTATCATAAGAGAACTCAGGGCTGCATGTTTCGAGCCCAGTACTGATCCTGAAAAGCGTTTCCAACCCCACTTACAAGTAAAACTAGCTAAAATGTGCCTGGCTTCTCTTCACTGAAAAGCTCATTCTGAGTACATTTTTAGCATACGTTTGCTCCTACCAGGTCAGCTGAGCTGCGAATTTCTATTTAACCACCTGCTTTCATGAGAGACCTCAGGGCTGCATGTTTTGAGCCCAGTACTGAGCCTGAAAAGCATTTCCAACCCCACTTACAAGTAAAACTAGCTAAAATGTGCCTGGCTGCTATTCACTGAAAAGCTCATTCTGAGTACATTTTTAGCATACGTTTGCTCCTACCAGGTCAGCTGAGCTGCGAATTTCTATTTAACCACCTGCTTTCATGAGAGACCTCAGGGCTGCATGTTTTGAGCCCAGTACTGAGCCTGAAAAGCATTTCCAACCCCACTTACAAGTAAAACTAGCTAAAATGTGCCTGGCTGCTATTCACTGAAAAGCTCATTCTGAGTACATTTTTAGCATCCGTTTGCTCCTGCCGGGTCAGCTGAGCAGCGAATTTCTATTTAACCACCTGCTATCATGAGAGACCTCAGGGCTGCATGTTGGTAAACAGTCAAAATATCGAGTTCTTAATTTCGACCTACACTAATATCGAGTTGCTAATATCGATGGGACAGAATATCGATGTCCAGAATATCGATGGCCAGAATATCGACCCTAAGGTAAGTAATATCGAAATTACTAATATCGATAGCATAAATATCGAAATTACTAATATCGATAGCATATATATCGATGTAAGTAATTTCGATTTACTAATATGTGTTAGAAATATAAGTTAAGTATTTAAATTAATTGTTATAATATGTGTTTAATATGTTTTTATAATTTAAAAATATATAAGAGTAAATAATATGTTTTACTACCACAGCGGGTTGTGGGTTTATAGGGGAATAGGGTGGGAAGTAATTTATTTGTAATTAAATAATTATTTTTCAATGATTAATTTATTTTGCAATTAAATATTAATTGGCAATTATTTATTTTAATTGATTAATTGATTAATTAATTGATAATTTATGTATATTTTTAACTAAATTATGTTTTACTACCACAGCGGGTTGTGGGTTTATAGGGGAATAGGGTGGGAAGTAATTTATTTGTAATTAAATAATTATTTTTCAATGATTAATTTATTTTGCAATTAAATATTAATTGGCAATTATTTATTTTAATTGATTAATTGATTAATTAATTGATAATTTATGTATATTTTTAACTAAATTATGTTTTACTACCACAGCGGGTTGTGGGTTTATAGGGGAATAGGGTGGGAAGTAATTTATTTGTAATTAAATAATTATTTTTCAATGATTAATTTATTTTGCAATTAAATATTAATTGGCAATTATTTATTTTAATTGATTAATTAATTAATTAATTGATAATTTATGTGTATTTTTAACTAAATTATATGTTTTACTACTGGAGCGGGTTGTGGGTTTATAGGGGAATAGGGTGGGAAGTAATGTATTTGTAATATTAATTAATTTTGGGTAAAGGGGTATTTTTAGGGTTCAGGGTCAGTTTTCAGTTTTTGGGTAAAGGGGTTTTTTTAGGGTTCAGGGTCAGTTTTCAGTTTTTGGGTAAAGGGGTATTTTTTGGGTTCAGGGTCAGTTTTCAGTTCTTTGGTAAAGGGGTATTTTTAGGGTTCAGGGTCAGTTTTCAGTTCTTTGGTAAAGGGGTATTTTTAGGGTTCAGGGTCAGTTTTCAGTTCTTTGCTAAAGGGGTATTTTTAGGGTTCAGGGTCAGTTTTCAGTTTATGGGTAAAGGGGTATTTTTAGGGTTTAGGGTCAGTTTTCAGGTTTTGGGTAAAGGGGTACTTTTAGGGTTCAGGGTCAGTTTTCAGTTTTTGGGTAAAGGGGTATTTTTTGAGTTCAGGGTCAGTTTTCAGTTCTTTGGTAAAGGGGTATTTTTAGGGTTCAGGGTCAGTTTTCAGTTTTTGGGTAAAGGGGTATTTTTAGGGTTCAGGGTCAGTTTTCAGTTCTTTGGTAAAGGGGTATTTTTAGGGTTCAGGGTCAGTTTTCAGTTTATGGGTAAAGGGGTATTTTTAGGGTTCAGGGTCAGTTTTCAGTTTTTGGGTAAAGGGGTATTTTTTGAGTTCAGGGTCAGTTTTCAGTTCTTTGGTAAAGGGGTATTTTTAGGGTTCAGGGTCAGTTTTCAGTTTTTGGGTAAAGGGGTATTTTTAGGGTTCAGGGTCAGTTTTTAGTTTTTGGGTAAATGGGTATTTTTTGGGTTCAGGGTCAGTTTTCAGTTCTTTGGTAAAGGGGTATTTTTAGGGTTCAGGGTCAGTTTTCAGTTTATGGGTAAAGGGGTATTTTTAGGGTTCAGGGTCAGTTTTAGGTTTTTGGGTAAAGGGGTATTTTTAGTGTTCAGGGTCAGTTTTCCCTACTGTTGCACCCACTGGAGTGGGAATAGTAATTATTGTTAAGTAATTATATATTATATATTATTTATTATTTTTTTTTTATTAAATATGTATTATTATTTTTTCTTTAAATTATTACATATATTTAAATATGTTTAAGTAATTATTATGTATTATTTACAGTTTTTTTTATGTTATTTTAAATTTAAAAAAAATCGATATATTTAACAACGATATTTTTTACATCGATATTAATTTTTCGATATTTTGGTACTTACCATGTTGTACATAGGGCGTCGATATTTTTGCTATCGATATAATTACGCCGATATTTGTGTAGGTCGAAATTCTGTCTGTCGAAATTCTGTCATAGATCCCTGCATGTTTTGAGCCCAGTACTGATCCTGAAAAGCGTTTCCAACCCCACTTACAAGTAAAACTAGCTAAAATGTGCCTGGCTTCTCTTCACTGAAAAGCTCATTCTGAGTACATTTTTAGCATACGTTTGCTCCTGCCGGGTCAGCTGAGCAGCGAATTTCTATTTAACCACCTGCTTTCATGAGAGACCTCAGGGATGCATGTTTTGAGCCCAGCACTGAGCCTGAAAAGCGTTTCCAACCCCACTTACAAGTAAAACTAGCTAAAATGTGCCTCGCTTCTCTTCACTGAAAAGCTGATTCTGAGTACATTTTTAGCATACGTTTGCTCCTGCCGGGTCAGCTGAGCAGCGAATTTCTATTTAACCACCTGCTTTCATGAGAGACCTCAGGGCTGCATGTTTTGAGCCCAGTACTGATCCTGAAAAGCGTTTCCAACCCCACTTACAAGTAAAACTAGCTAAAATGTGCCTGGCTTCTCTTCACTGAAAAGCTCATTCTGAGTACATTTTTAGCATACGTTTGCTCCTGCCGGGTCAGCTGAGCAGCGAATTTCTATTTAACCACCTGCTTTCATGAGAGACCTCAGGGCTGCATGTTTTGAGCCCAGTACTGATCCTGAAAAGCTTTTCCAACCCCACTTACAAGTGAAACTAGCTAAAATGTGCCTGGCTTCTCTTCACTGAAAAGCTCATTCTGAGTACATTTTTAGCATAAGTTTGCTCCTGCCGGGTCAGCTGGGCAGCGAATTTCTATTTAACCACCTGCTATCATGAGAGACCTCAGGGCTGCATGTTTTGAGCCCAGTACTGATCCTGAAAAGCGTTTCCAACACCACTTACAAGTAAAACTAACTAAAATGTGCCTGGCTGCTTCTTAATGAAAAGCTCATTCTGTATACATTGTTGGCATACGTTTGCTTCTGCCGGGTCAGCTGAGCAGCGAATTTCTATTTAACCACCTGCTATCATGAGAGACCTCAGGGCTGCATGTTTTGAGCCCCGTACTGATCCTGAAAAGCGTTTCCAACCCCATTTACAAGTAAAACTAGCTAAAATGTGCCTGGCTGCTATTCACTGAAAAGCTCATTCTGTGTACATTTTTGGCATACGTTTGCTCCTACCTGGTCAGCTGAGCAGCGAATTTCTATTTAACCACCTGCTTTCATGAGAGACCTCAGGGCTGCATGTTTTGAGCCCAGTACTGATCCTGAAAAGCGTTTCCAACCCCACTTACAAGTAAAACTAGCTAAAATGTGCCTGGCTGCTATTCACTGAAAAGCTCATTCTGAGTACATTTTTAGCATACGTTTGCTCCTGCCTGGTCAGCTGAGCAGCGAATTTCTATTTAACCACCTGCTATCATAAGAGAACTCAGGGCTGCATGTTTCGAGCCCAGTACTGATCCTGAAAAGCGTTTCCAACCCCACTTACAAGTAAAACTAGCTAAAATGTGCCTGGCTTCTCTTCACTGAAAAGCTCATTCTGAGTACATTTTTAGCATACGTTTGCTCCTACCAGGTCAGCTGAGCTGCAAATTTCTATTTAACCACCTGCTTTCATGAGAGACCTCAGGGCTGCATGTTTTGAACCCAGTACTGAGCCTGAAAAGCATTTCCAACCCCACTTACAAGTAAAACTAGCTAAAATGTGCCTGGCTGCTATTCACTGAAAAGCTCATTCTGAGTACATTTTTAGCATCCGTTTGCTCCTGCCGGGTCAGCTGAGCAGCGAATTTCTATTTAACCACCTGCTATCATGAGAGACCTCAGGGCTACATGTTTTAAGCCCAGTACTGATCCTGAAAAGCGTTTCCAACCCCACTTACAAGTAAAACTAGCTAAAATGTGCCTGGCTTCTCTTCACTGAAAAGCTCATTCTGAGTACATTTTTAGCATACGTTTGCTCCTGCCGGGTCAGCTGAGCAGCGAATTTCTATTTAACCACCTGCTTTCATGAGAGACCTCAGGGCTGCATGTTTTGAGCCCAGTATTGATCCTGAAAAGCGTTTTCAACCCCATTTACAAGTAAAACTAGCTAAAATGTGCCTGGCTGCTATTCACTGAAAAGCTCATTCTGTGTACATTTTAAGCATACGTTTGCTCCTACCGGGTCAGCTGAGCAGCGAATTTCTATTTAACCACCTGCTATCACGAGAGACCTCAGGGCTGCATGTTTTGAGCCCAGTACTGATCCTGAAAAGCTTTTCCAACCCCACTTACAAGTAAAACTAGCTAAAATGTGCCTGGCTTCTCTTCACTGAAAAGCTCATTCTGAGTACATTTTTAGCATACGTTTGCTCCTGCCGGGTCAGCCGAGCAGCAAATTTCTATTTAACCACCTGCTTTCATGAGAGACCTCAGGGATGCATGTTTTGAGCCCAGCACTGAGCCTGAAAAGCGTTTCCAACCCCACTTACAAGTAAAACTAGCTAAAATGTGCCTGGCTTCTCTTCACTGAAAAGCTCATTCTGAGTACATTTTTAGCATACGTTTGCTCCTGCTGGGTCAGCTGAGCAGCAAATTTCTATTTAACCACCTGCTTTCATGAGAGACCTCAGGGCTGCATGTTTTGAGCCCAGTACTGATCCTGAAAAGCATTTCCAACCCCACTTACAAGTAAAACTAGCTAAAATGTGCCTGGCTTCTCTTCACTGAAAAGCTCATTCTGAGTACATTTTTAGCATACGTTTGCTCCTGCCGGGTCAGCTGAGCAGCGAATTTCTATTTAACCACCTGCTTTCATGAGAGACCTCAGGGATGCATGTTTTGAGCCCAGCACTGAGCCTGAAAAGCGTTTCCAACCCCACTTACAAGTAAAACTAGCTAAAATGTGCCTGGCTGCTATTCACTGAAAAGCTCATTCTGAGTACATTTTTAGCATACGTTTGCTCCTGCCGGGTCAGCTGAGCAGCGAATTTCTATTTAACCACCTGCTATCATAAGAGAACTCAGGGCTGCATGTTTCGAGCCCAGTACTGATCCTGAAAAGCGTTTCCAACCCCACTTACAAGTAAAACTAGCTAAAATGTGCCTGGCTTCTCTTCACTGAAAAGCTCATTCTGAGTACATTTTTAGCATACGTTTGCTCCTACCAGGTCAGCTGAGCTGCAAATTTCTATTTAACCACCTGCTTTCATGAGAGACCTCAGGGCTGCATGTTTTGAGCCCAGTACTGATCCTGAAAAGCATTTCCAACCCCACTTACAAGTAAAACTAGCTAAAATGTGCCTGGCTGCTTTTCACTGAAAAGCTCATTCTGTGTACATTTTTGGCATACGTTTGCTCCTGCCGGGTCAGCTGAGCAGCGAATTTCTATTTAACCACCTGCTATCATGAGAGACCTCAGGGCTGCATGTTTTGAGCCCAGTACTGATCCTGAAAAGCGTTTCCAACCCCATTTACAAGTAAAACTAGCTAAAATGTGCCTGGCTGCTATTCACTGAAAAGCTCATTCTGTGTACATTTTTGGCATACGCTTGCTCCTACCTGGTCAGCTGAGCAGTGAATTTCTATTTAACCACCTGCTTTCATGAGAGACCTCAGGGATGCATGTTTTGAGCCCAGCACTGAGCCTGAAAAGCGTTTCCAACCCCACTTACAAGTAAAACTAGCTAAAATGTGCCTCGCTTCTCTTCACTGAAAAGCTGATTCTGAGTACATTTTTAGCATACGTTTGCTCCTGCCGGGTCAGCTGAGCAGCGAATTTCTATTTAACCACCTGCTATCATAAGAGAACTCAGGGCTGCATGTTTCGAGCCCAGTACTGATCCTGAAAAGCGTTTCCAACCCCACTTACAAGTAAAACTAGCTAAAATGTGCCTGGCTTCTCTTCACTGAAAAGCTCATTCTGAGTACATTTTTAGCATACGTTTGCTCCTACCAGGTCAGCTGAGCTGCGAATTTCTATTTAACCACCTGCTTTCATGAGAGACCTCAGGGCTGCATGTTTTGAGCCCAGTACTGAGCCTGAAAAGCATTTCCAACCCCACTTACAAGTAAAACTAGCTAAAATGTGCCTGGCTGCTATTCACTGAAAAGCTCATTCTGAGTACATTTTTAGCATCCGTTTGCTCCTGCCGGGTCAGCTGAGCAGCGAATTTCTATTTAACCACCTGCTATCATGAGAGACCTCAGGGCTGCATGTTTTGAGCCCAGTACTGATCCTGAAAAGCGTTTCCAACCCCACTTACAAGTAAAACTAGCTAAAATGTGCCTGGCTTCTCTTCACTGAAAAGCTCATTCTGAGTACATTTTTAGCATACGTTTGCTCCTGCCGGGTCAGCTGAGCAGCGAATTTCTATTTAACCACCTGCTTTCATGAGAGACCTCAGGGATGCATGTTTTGAGCCCAGCACTGAGCCTGAAAAGCGTTTCCAACCCCACTTACAAGTAAAACTAGCTAAAATGTGCCTGGCTTCTCTTCACTGAAAAGCTCATTCTGAGTACATTTTTAGCATACGTTTGCTCCTGCCGGGTCAGCTGAGCAGCGAATTTCTATTTAACCAGCTGCTTTCATGAGAGACCTCAGGGCTGCATGTTTTGAGCCCAGTACTGATCCTGAAAAGCTTTTCCAACCCCACTTACAAGTAAAACTAGCTAAAATGTGCCTGGCTTCTCTTCACTGAAAAGCTCATTCTGAGTACATTTTTAGCATACGTTTGCTCCTGCCGGGTCAGCTGAGCAGCGAATTTCTATTTAACCACCTGCTTTCATGAGAGACCTCAGGGCTGCATGTTTTGAGCCCAGTACTGATCCTGAAAAGCTTTTCCAACCCCACTTACAAGTAAAACTAGCTAAAATGTGCCTGGCTTCTCTTCACTGAAAAGCTCATTCTGAGTACATTTTTAGCATACGTTTGCTCCTGCCGGGTCAGCTGAGCAGCGAATTTCTATTTAACCACCTGCTATCATGAGAGACCTCAGGGCTGCATGTTTTGAGCCCAGTACTGATCCTGAAAAGCGTTTCCAACACCACTTACAAGTAAAACTAACTAAAATGTGCCTGGCTGCTTCTTAATGAAAAGCTCATTCTGTATACATTTTTGGCATACGTTTGCTTCTGCCGGGTCAGCTGAGCAGCGAATTTCTATTTAACCACCTGCTATCATGAGAGACCTCAGGGCTGCGTGTTTTGAGCCCCGTACTGATCCTGAAAAGCGTTTCCAACCCCATTTACAAGTAAAACTAGCTAAAATGTGCCTGGCTGCTATTCACTGAAAAGCTCATTCTGTGTACATTTTTGGCATACGTTTGCTCCTACCTGGTCAGCTGAGCAGCGAATTTCTATTTAACCACCTGCTTTCATGAGAGACCTCAGGGCTGCATGTTTTGAGCCCAGTACTGAGCCTGAAAAGCATTTCCAACCCCACTTACAAGTAAAACTAGCTAAAATTTGCCTGGCTTCTCTTCACTGAAAAGCTCATTCTGAGTACATTTTTAGCATACGTTTGCTCCTACCAGGTCAGCTGAGCTGCAAATTTCTATTTAACCACCTGCTTTCATGAGAGACCTCAGGGCTGCATGTTTTGAGCCCAGTACTGAGCCTGAAAAGCATTTCCAACCCCACTTACAAGTAAAACTAGCTAAAATGTGCCTGGCTGCTATTCACTGAAAAGCTCATTCTGAGTACATTTTTAGCATCCGTTTGCTCCTGCCGGGTCAGCTGAGCAGCGAATTTCTATTTAACCACCTGCTATCATGAGAGACCTCAGGGCTACATGTTTTGAGCCCAGTACTGATCCTGAAAAGCGTTTCCAACCCCACTTACAAGTAAAACTAGCTAAAATGTGCCTGGCTTCTCTTCACTGAAAAGCTCATTCTGAGTACATTTTTAGCATACGTTTGCTCCTGCCGGGTCAGCTGAGCAGCGAATTTCTATTTAACCACCTGCTTTCATGAGAGACCTCAGGGATGCATGTTTTGAGCCCAGCACTGAGCCTGAAAAGCGTTTCCAACCCCACTTACAAGTAAAACTAGCTAAAATGTGCCTGGCTTCTCTTCACTGAAAAGCTCATTCTGAGTACATTTTTAGCATACGTTTGCTCAAGCCGGGTCAGCTGAGCAGCGAATTTCTATTTAACCACCTGCTATCATGAGAGACCTCAGGGCTGCATGTTTTGAGCCCAGTACTGATCCTGAAAAGCGTTTCCAACCCCACTTACAAGTAAAACTAGCTAAAATGTGCCTGGCTGCTTTTCAATGAAAAGCTCATTCTGTGTACATTTTTGGCATACGTTTGCTCCTGCCGGGTCAGCTGAGCAGCGAATTTCTATTTAACCACCTGCTATCATGAGAGACCTCAGGGCTGCATGTTTTGAGCCCCGTACTGATCCTGAAAAGCGTTTCCAACCCCATTTACAAGTAAAACTAGCTAAAATGTGCCTGGCTGCTATTCACTGAAAAGCTCATTCTGAGTACATTTTTGGCATACGTTTGCTCCTACCTGGTCAGCTGAGCAGCCAATTTCTATTTAACCACCTGCTATCATGAGAGACCTCAGGGATGCATGTTTTGAGCCCAGCACTGAGCCTGAAAAGCGTTTCCAACCCCACTTACAAGTAAAACTAGCTAAAATGTGCCTGGCTGCTATTCACTGAAAAGCTCATTCTGAGTACATTTTTAGCATACGTTTGCTCCTGCCGGGTCAGCTGAGCAGCGAATTTCTATTTAACCACCTGCTATCATAAGAGAACTCAGGGCTGCATGTTTCGAGCCCAGTACTGATCCTGAAAAGCGTTTCCAACCCCACTTACAAGTAAAACTAGCTAAAATGTGCCTGGCTTCTCTTCACTGAAAAGCTCATTCTGAGTACATTTTTAGCATACGTTTGCTCCTACCAGGTCAGCTGAGCTGCAAATTTCTATTTAACCACCTGCTTTCATGAGAGACCTCAGGGCTGCATGTTTTGAGCCCAGTACTGAGCCTGAAAAGCATTTCCAACCCCACTTACAAGTAAAACTAGCTAAAATGTGCCTGGCTGCTATTCACTGAAAAGCTCATTCTGAGTACATTTTTAGCATCCGTTTGCTCCTGCCGGGTCAGCTGAGCAGCGAATTTCTATTTAACCACCTGCTATCATGAGAGACCTCAGGGCTGCATGTTTTGAGCCCAGTACTGATCCTGAAAAGCGTTTCCAACCCCACTTACAAGTAAAACTAGCTAAAATGTGCCTGGCTTCTCTTCACTGAAAAGCTCATTCTGAGTACATTTTTAGCATACGTTTGCTCCTGCCGGGTCAGCTGAGCAGCGAATTTCTATTTAACCACCTGCTATCATGAGAGACCTCAGGGCTGCATGTTTTGAGCCCAGTACTGATCCTGAAAAGCGTTTCCAACACCACTTACAAGTAAAACTAACTAAAATGTGCCTGGCTGCTTCTTAATGAAAAGCTCATTCTGTATACATTTTTGGCATACGTTTGCTTCTGCCGGGTCAGCTGAGCAGCGAATTTCTATTTAACCACCTGCTATCATGAGAGACCTCAGGGCTGCGTGTTTTGAGCCCCGTACTGATCCTGAAAAGCGTTTCCAACCCCATTTACAAGTAAAACTAGCTAAAATGTGCCTGGCTGCTATTCACTGAAAAGCTCATTCTGTGTACATTTTTGGCATACGTTTGCTCCTACCTGGTCAGCTGAGCAGCGAATTTCTATTTAACCACCTGCTTTCATGAGAGACCTCAGGGCTGCATGTTTTGAGCCCAGTACTGAGCCTGAAAAGCATTTCCAACCCCACTTACAAGTAAAACTAGCTAAAATTTGCCTGGCTTCTCTTCACTGAAAAGCTCATTCTGAGTACATTTTTAGCATACGTTTGCTCCTGCCGGGTCAGCTGAGCAGCGAATTTCTATTTAACCACCTGCTATCATGAGAGACCTCAGGGATGCATGTTTTGAGCCCAGCACTGAGCCTGAAAAGCGTTTCCAACCCCACTTACAAGTAAAACTAGCTAAAATGTGCCTGGCTGCTATTCACTGAAAAGCTCATTCTGAGTACATTTTTAGCATACGTTTGCTCCTGCCGGGTCAGCTGAGCAGCGAATTTCTATTTAACCACCTGCTATCATAAGAGAACTCAGGGCTGCATGTTTCGAGCCCAGTACTGATCCTGAAAAGCGTTTCCAACCCCACTTACAAGTAAAACTAGCTAAAATGTGCCTGGCTTCTCTTCACTGAAAAGCTCATTCTGAGTACATTTTTAGCATACGTTTGCTCCTACCAGGTCAGCTGAGCTGCAAATTTCTATTTAACCACCTGCTTTCATGAGAGACCTCAGGGCTGCATGTTTTGAGCCCAGTACTGAGCCTGAAAAGCATTTCCAACCCCACTTACAAGTAAAACTAGCTAAAATGTGCCTGGCTGCTATTCACTGAAAAGCTCATTCTGAGTACATTTTTAGCATCCGTTTGCTCCTGCCGGGTCAGCTGAGCAGCGAATTTCTATTTAACCACCTGCTATCATGAGAGACCTCAGGGCTACATGTTTTGAGCCCAGTACTGATCCTGAAAAGCGTTTCCAACCCCACTTACAAGTAAAACTAGCTAAAATGTGCCTGGCTTCTCTTCACTGAAAAGCTCATTCTGAGTACATTTTTAGCATACGTTTGCTCCTGCCGGGTCAGCTGAGCAGCGAATTTCTATTTAACCACCTGCTTTCATGAGAGACCTCAGGGATGCATGTTTTGAGCCCAGCACTGAGCCTGAAAAGCGTTTCCAACCCCACTTACAAGTAAAACTAGCTAAAATGTGCCTGGCTTCTCTTCACTGAAAAGCTCATTCTGAGTACATTTTTAGCATACGTTTGCTCCTGCCGGGTCAGCTGAGCAGCGAATTTCTATTTAACCACCTGCTATCATGAGAGACCTCAGGGCTGCATGTTTTGAGCCCAGTACTGATCCTGAAAAGCGTTTCCAACCCCACTTACAAGTAAAACTAGCTAAAATGTGCCTGGCTGCTTTTCAATGAAAAGCTCATTCTGTGTACATTTTTGGCATACGTTTGCTCCTGCCGGGTCAGCTGAGCAGCGAATTTCTATTTAACCACCTGCTATCATGAGAGACCTCAGGGCTGCATGTTTTGAGCCCCGTACTGATCCTGAAAAGCGTTTCCAACCCCATTTACAAGTAAAACTAGCTAAAATGTGCCTGGCTGCTATTCACTGAAAAGCTCATTCTGAGTACATTTTTGGCATACGTTTGCTCCTACCTGGTCAGCTGAGCAGCGAATTTCTATTTAACCACCTGCTATCATGAGAGACCTCAGGGATGCATGTTTTGAGCCCAGCACTGAGCCTGAAAAGCGTTTCCAACCCCACTTACAAGTAAAACTAGCTAAAATGTGCCTGGCTGCTATTCACTGAAAAGCTCATTCTGAGTACATTTTTAGCATACGTTTGCTCCTGCCGGGTCAGCTGAGCAGCGAATTTCTATTTAACCACCTGCTATCATAAGAGAACTCAGGGCTGCATGTTTCGAGCCCAGTACTGATCCTGAAAAGCGTTTCCAACCCCACTTACAAGTAAAACTAGCTAAAATGTGCCTGGCTTCTCTTCACTGAAAAGCTCATTCTGAGTACATTTTTAGCATACGTTTGCTCCTACCAGGTCAGCTGAGCTGCAAATTTCTATTTAACCACCTGCTATCATGAGAGACCTCAGGGCTGCATGTTTTGAGCCCAGTACTGAGCCTGAAAAGCATTTCCAACCCCACTTACAAGTAAAACTAGCTAAAATGTGCCTGGCTTCTCTTCACTGAAAAGCTCATTCTGAGTACATTTTTAGCATACGTTTGCTCCTACCAGGTCAGCTGAGCTGCAAATTTCTATTTAACCACCTGCTATCATGAGAGACCTCAGGGCTGCATGTTTTGAGCCCAGTACTGATCCTGAAAAGCGTTTCCAACCCCACTTACAAGTAAAACTAGCTAAAATGTGCCTGGCTTCTCTTCACTGAAAAGCTCATTCTGAGTACATTTTTAGCATACGTTTGCTCCTGCCGGGTCAGCTGAGCAGCGAATTTCTATTTAACCACCTGCTTTCATGAGAGACCTCAGGGATGCATGTTTTGAGCCCAGCATTGAGCCTGAAAAGCGTTTCCAACCCCACTTACAAGTAAAACTAGCTAAAATGTGCCTGGCTTCTCTTCACTGAAAAGCTCATTCTGAGTACATTTTTAGCATACGTTTGCTCCTGCCGGGTCAGCTGAGCAGCGAATTTCTATTTAACCACCTGCTATCATGAGAGACCTCAGGGCTGCATGTTTTTAGCCCAGTACTGATCCTAAAAAGCGTTTCCAACCCCACTTACAAGTAAAACTAGCTAAAATGTGCCTGGCTGCTTTTCAATGAAAAGCTCATTCTGTGTACATTTTTGGCATACGTTTGCTCCTGCCGGGTCAGCTGAGCAGCGAATTTCTATTTAACCACCTGCTATCATGAGAGACCTCAGGGCTGCATGTTTTGAGCCCCGTACTGATCCTGAAAAGCGTTTCCAACCCCATTTACAAGTAAAACTAGCTAAAATGTGCCTGGCTGCTATTCACTGAAAAGCTCATTCTGTGTACATTTTTGGCATACGTTTGCTCCTACCTGGTCAGCTGAGCAGCGAATTTCTATTTAACCACCTGCTTTCATGAGAGACCTCAGGGCTGCATGTTTTGAGCCCAGTACTGAGCCTGAAAAGCATTTCCAACCCCGCTTACAAGTAAAACTAGCTAAAATGTGCCTGGCTTCTCTTCACTGAAAAGCTCATTCTGAGTAAATTTTTAGCATACGTTTGCTCCTGCCGGGTCAGCTGAGCAGCGAATTTCTATTTAACCACCTGCTATCATGAGAGACCTCAGGGATGCATGTTTTGAGCCCAGCACTGAGCCTCAAAAGCGTTTCCAACCCCACTTACAAGTAAAACTAGCTAAAATGTGCCTGGCTGCTATTCACTGAAAAGCTCATTCTGAGTACATTTTTAGCATACGTTTGCTCCTGCCGGGTCAGCTGAGCAGCGAATTTCTATTTAACCACCTGCTATCATAAGAGAACTCAGGGCTGCATGTTTCGAGCCCAGTACTGATCCTGAAAAGCGTTTCCAACCCCACTTACAAGTAAAACTAGCTAAAATGTGCCTGGCTTCTCTTCACTGAAAAGCTCATTCTGAGTACATTTTTAGCATACGTTTGCTCCTACCAGGTCAGCTGAGCTGCGAATTTCTATTTAACCACCTGCTTTCATGAGAGACCTCAGGGCTGCATGTTTTGAGCCCAGTACTGAGCCTGAAAAGCATTTCCAACCCCACTTTCAAGTAAAACTAGCTAAAATGTGCCTGGCTGCTATTCACTGAAAAGCTCATTCTGAGTACATTTTTAGCATCCGTTTGCTCCTGCCGGGTCAGCTGAGCAGCGAATTTCTATTTAACCACCTGCTATCATGAGAGACCTCAGGGCTGCATGTTTTGAGCCCAGTACTGATCCTGAAAAGCGTTTCCAACCCCACTTACAAGTAAAACTAGCTAAAATGTGCCTGGCTTCTCTTCACTGAAAAGCTCATTCTGAGTACATTTTTAGCATACGTTTGCTCCTGCCGGGTCAGCTGAGCAGCGAATTTCTATTTAACCACCTGCTATCATGAGAGACCTCAGGGCTGCATGTTTTGAGCCCTGTACTGAGCCTAAAAAGCATTTCCAACCCCACTTACAAGTAAAACTAGCTAAAATGTGCCTAGCTTCTCTTCACTGAAAAGCTCATTCTGAGTACATTTTTAGCATACGTTTGCTCCTGCCGGGTCAGCTGAGCAGCGAATTTCTATTTAACCACCTGCTATCATAAGAGACCTCAGGGCTGCATGTTTTGAGCCCAGTACTGAGCCTGAAAAGCGTTTCCAACCCCACTTAAAAGTAAAACTAGCTAAAATGTGCCTGGCTTCTCTTCACTGAAAAGCTCATTCTGAGTACATTTTTAGCATACGTTTGCTCCTGCCGGGTCAGCTGAGCAGCGAATTTCTATTTAACCACCTGCTATCATGAGAGACCTCAGGGCTGCATGTTTTGAGCCCTGTACTGAGCCTAAAAAGCATTTCCAACCCCACTTACAAGTAAAACTAGCTAAAATGTGCCTGGCTTCTCTTCACTGAAAAGCTCATTCTGTGTACATTTTTTGCATACCTTTGCTCCTACCGGGTCAGCTGAGCATCGAATTTCTATTTAACCACCTGCTTTCATGAGAGACCTCAGGGCTGCATGTTTTGAGCCCAGTATTGATCCTGAAAAGCGTTTTCAACCCCATTTACAAGTAAAACTAGCTAAAATGTGCCTGGCTGCTATTCACTGAAAAGCTCATTCTGTGTACATTTTTGGCATACGTTTGCTCCTACCGGGTCAGCTGAGCAGCGAATTTCTATTTAACCACCTGCTTTCATGAGAGACCTCAGGGCTGCATGTTTTGAGCCCAGTACTGAGCCTGAAAAGCATTTCCAATCCCACTTACAAGTAAAACTAGCTAAAATGTGCCTGGCTTCTCTTCACTGAAAAGCTCATTCTGAGTACATTTTTAGCATACGTTTGCTCCTGCCGGGTCAGCTGAGCAGCGAATTTCTATTTAATCACCTGCTATCATGAGAGACCTCAGGGCTGCATGTTTTGAGCCAGTACTGAGCCTGAAAAGCATTTCCAACCCCACTTACAAGTAAAACTAGCTAAAATGTGCCTGGCTTCTCTTCACTGAAAAGCTCATTCTGAGTACAATACGTTTGCTCCTGCCGGGTCAGCTGAGCAGCGAATTTCTATTTAACCACCTGCTATCATGAGAGACCTCAGGGCTGCATGTTTTGAGCCCAGTACTGATCATGAAAAGCGTTTCCAACCCCATTTACAAGTAAAACTAGCTAAAATGTGCCTGGCTGCTATTCACTGAAAAGCTCATTCTGTGTACATTTTTGGCATACGTTTGCTCCTACCTGGTCAGCTGAGCAGCGAATTTCTATTTAACCACCTGCTTTCATGAGAGACTTCAGGGCTGCGTGTTTTGAGCCCAGTACTGAGCCTGAAAAGCATTTCCAACCCTACTTACAAGTAAAACTAGCTAAAATGTGCCTGGCTTCTCTTCACTGAAAAGCTCATTCTGAGTACATTTTTAGCATACGTTTGCTCCTGCCGGGTCAGCTGAGCAGCGAATTTCTATTTAACCACCTGCTTTCATGAGAGACCTCAGGGCTGCATGTTTTGAGCCCAGTACTGATCCTGAAAAGCGTTTCCAACCCCACTTACAAGTAAAACTAGCTAAAATGTGCCTGGCTGCTTTTCAATGAAAAGCTCATTCTGTGTACATTTTTGGCATACGTTTGCTCCTGCCGGGTCAGCTGAGCAGCGAATTTCTATTTAACCACCTGCTATCATGAGAGACCTCAGGGCTGCATGTTTTGAGCCCCGTACTGATCCTGAAAAGCGTTTCCAACCCCATTTACAAGTAAAACTAGCTAAAATGTGCCTGGCTGCTATTCACTGAAAAGCTCATTCTGTGTACATTTTTGGCATACGTTTGCTCCTACCTGGTCAGCTGAGCAGCGAATTTCTATTTAACCACCTGCTTTCATGAGAGACCTCAGGGCTGCATGTTTTGAGCCCAGTACTGAGCCTGAAAAGCATTTCCAACCCCACTTACAAGTAAAACTAGCTAAAATTTGCCTGGCTTCTCTTCACTGAAAAGCTCATTCTGAGTACATTTTTAGCATACGTTTGCTCCTGCCGGGTCAGCTGAGCAGCGAATTTCTATTTAACCACCTGCTTTCATGAGAGACCTCAGGGCTGCATGTTTTGAGCCCAGTACTGATCCTGAAAAGCTTTTCCAACCCCACTTACAAGTAAAACTAGCTAAAATGTGCCTGGCTTCTCTTCACTGAAAAGCTCATTCTGAGTACATTTTTAGCATACGTTTGCTCCTGCCGGGTCAGCTGAGCAGCGAATTTCTATTTAACCACCTGCTTTCATGAGAGACCTCAGGGCTGCATGTTTTGAGCCCAGTACTGATCCTGAAAAGCTTTTCCAACCCCACTTACAAGTAAAACTAGCTAAAATGTGCCTGGCTTCTCTTCACTGAAAAGCTCATTCTGAGTACATTTTTAGCATACGTTTGCTCCTGCCGGGTCAGCTGGCAGCGAATTTCTATTTAACCACCTGCTATCATGAGAGACCTCAGGGCTGCATGTTTTGAGCCCAGTACTGATCCTGAAAAGCGTTTCCAACACCACTTACAAGTAAAACTAGCTAAAATGTGCCTGGCTGCTTCTTAATGAAAAGCTCATTCTGTATACATTTTTGGCATACGTTTGCTTCTGCCGGGTCAGCTGAGCAGCGAATTTCTATTTAACCACCTGCTATCATGAGAGACCTCAGGGCTGCATGTTTTGAGCCCAGTACTGATCCTGAAAAGCGTTTCCAACCCCATTTACAAGTAAAACTAGCTAAAATGTGCCTGGCTGCTATTCACTGAAAAGCTCATTCTGTGTACATTTTTGGCATACGTTTGCTCCTACCTGGTCAGCTGAGCAGCGAATTTCTATTTAACCACCTGCTTTCATGAGAGACTTCAGGGCTGCATGTTTTGAGCCCAGTACTGAGCCTGAAAAGCATTTCCAACCCTACTTACAAGTAAAACTAGCTAAAATGTGCCTGGCTTCTCTTCACTGAAAAGCTCATTCTGAGTACATTTTTAGCATACGTTTGCTCCTGCCGGGTCAGCTGAGCAGCAAATTTCTATTTAACCACCTGCTATCATAAGAGACCTCAGGGCTGCATGTTTTGAGCCCAGTACTGATCCTGAAAAGCGTTTCCAACCCCACTTACAAGTAAAACTAGCTAAAATGTGCCTGGCTTCTCTTCACTGAAAAGCTCATTCTGAGTACATTTTTAGCATACGTTTGCTCCTGCCGGGTCAGCTGAGCAGCGAATTTCTATTTAATCACCTGCTATCATGAGAGACCTCAGGGCTGCATGTTTTGAGCCCAGTACTGAGCCTGAAAAGCATTTCCAACCCCACTTACAAGTAAAACTAGCTAAAATGTGCCTGGCTTCTCTTCACTGAAAAGCTCATTCTGAGTACATTTTAAGCATACGTTTGCTGCTGCCGGGTCAGCTGAGCAGCGAATTTCTATTTAACCACCTGCTATCATGGAGACCTCAGGGCTGCATGTTTTGAGCCCAGTACTGATCCTGAAAAGCGTTTCCAACCCCACTTACAAGTAAAACTAGCTAAAATGTGCCTGGCTTCTCTTCACTGAAAGCTCATCTGAGTACATTTTTCGCATACGTTTGCTCCTGCCGGGTCAGCTGAGCAGCGAATTTCTATTTAACCACCTGCTATCATGAGAGACCTCAGGGCTGCATGTTTTGAGCCCAGTACCGAGCCTGAAAAGCATTTCCAACCCCACTTACAAGTAAATCTAGCTAAAATGTGCTTGGCTTCTCTTCACTGAAAAGCTCATTCTGAGTACATTTTAAGCATACGTTTGCTCCTGCCGGGTCAGCTGAGCAGCGAATTTCTATTTAACCACCTGCTATCATGAGAGACCTCAGGGCTGCATGTTTTGAGCCCAGTACTGATCCTGAAAAGCGTTTCCAACCCCACTTACAAGTAAAACTAGCTAAAATGTGCCTGGCTGCTATTCACTGAAAAGCTCATTCTGTGTACATTTTTGGCATACCTTTGCTCCTACCGGGTCAGCTGAGCAGCGATTTCTATTTAACCACCTGCTTTCATGAGAGACCTCAGGGCTGCATGTTTTGAGCCCAGTACTTAGCCTGAAAAGCATTTCCAACCCCACTTACAAGTAAAACTAGCTAAAATGTGCCTGGCTTCTCTTCACTGAAAAGCTCATTCTGAGTACATTTTTAGCATATGTTTGCTCCTGCCGGGTCAGCTGAGCAGCGAATTTCTATTTAACCACCTGCTATCATAAGAGAACTCAGGGCTGCATGTTTCGAGCCCAGTACTGATCCTGAAAAGCGTTTCCAACCCCACTTACAAGTAAAACTAGCTAAAATGTGCCTGGCTTCTCTTCACTGAAAAGCTCATTCTGAGTACATTTTTAGAATACGTTTGCTCCTACCAGGTCAGCTGAGCTGCAAATTTCTATTTAACCACCTGCTATCATGAGAGACCTCAGGGATGCATGTTTTGAGCCCAGCACTGAGCCTGAAAAGCATTTCCAACCCCACTTACAAGTAAAACTAGCTAAAATGTGCCTGGCTTCTCTTCACTGAAAAGCTCATTCTGAGTACATTTTTAGCATACGTTTGCTCCTGCCGGGTCAGCTGAGCAGCGAATTTCTATTTAACCACCTGCTATCATGAGAGACCTCAGGGCTGCATGTTTTGAGCCCAGTACTGATCCTGAAAAGCGTTTCCAACCCCACTTACAAGTAAAACTAGCTAAAATGTGCCTGGCTGCTTTTCAATGAAAAGCTCATTCTGTGTACATTTTTAGCATACGTTTGCTCCTGCCGGGTCAGCTGAGCAGCGAATTTCTATTTAACCACCTGCTATCATGAGAGACCTCAGGGCTGCATGTTTTGAGCCCCGTACTGATCCTGAAAAGCGTTTCCAACCCCATTTACAAGTAAAACTAGCTAAAATGTGCCTGGCTGCTATTCACTTAAAAGCTCATTCTGTGTACATTTTTGGCATACGTTTGCTCCTACCTGGTCAGCTGAGCAGCGAATTTCTATTTAACTACCTGCTTTCATGAGAGACCTCAGGGCTGCATGTTTTGAGCCCAGTACTGAGCCTGAAAAGCATTTCCAACCCCACTTACAAGTAAAACTAGCTAAAATTTGCCTGGCTTCTCTTCACTGAAAAGCTCATTCTGAGTACATTTTTAGCATACGTTTGCTCCTGCCGGGTCAGCTGAGCAGCGAATTTCTATTTAACCACCTGCTATCATGAGAGACCTCAGGATGCATGTTTTGAGCCCAGCACTGAGCCTCAAAAGCGTTTCCAACCCCACTTACAAGTAAAACTAGCTAAAATGTGCCTGGCTTCTCTTCACTGAAAAGCTCATTCTGAGTACATTTTTAGCATACGTTTGCTCCTACCAGGTCAGCTGAGCTGCAAATTTCTATTTAACCACCTGCTTTCATGAGAGACCTCAGGGCTGCATGTTTTGAGCCCAGTACTGATCCTGAAAAGCATTTCCAACCCCACTTACAAGTAAAACTAGCTAAAATGTGCCTGGCTGCTTTTCACTGAAAAGCTCATTCTGTGTACATTTTTGGCATACGTTTGCTCCTGCCGGGTCAGCTGAGCAGCGAATTTCTATTTAACCACCTGCTATCATGAGAGACCTCAGGGCTGCATGTTTTGAGCCCAGTACTGATCCTGAAAAGCGTTTCCAACCCCATTTACAAGTAAAACTAGCTAAAATGTGCCTGGCTGCTATTCACTGAAAAGCTCATTCTGTGTACATTTTTGGCATACGCTTGCTCCTACCTGGTCAGCTGAGCAGCGAATTTCTATTTAACCACCTGCTTTCATGAGAGACCTCAGGGATGCATGTTTTGAGCCCAGCACTGAGCCTGAAAAGCGTTTCCAACCCCACTTACAAGTAAAACTAGCTAAAATGTGCCTCGCTTCTCTTCACTGAAAAGCTGATTCTGAGTACATTTTTAGCATACGTTTGCTCCTGCCGGGTCAGCTGAGCAGCGAATTTCTATTTAACCACCTGCTATCATAAGAGAACTCAGGGCTGCATGTTTCGAGCCCAGTACTGATCCTGAAAAGCGTTTCCAACCCCACTTACAAGTAAAACTAGCTAAAATGTGCCTGGCTTCTCTTCACTGAAAAGCTCATTCTGAGTACATTTTTAGCATACGTTTGCTCCTACCAGGTCAGCTGAGCTGCGAATTTCTATTTAACCACCTGCTTTCATGAGAGACCTCAGGGCTGCATGTTTTGAGCCCAGTACTGAGCCTGAAAAGCATTTCCAACCCCACTTACAAGTAAAACTAGCTAAAATGTGCCTGGCTGCTATTCACTGAAAAGCTCATTCTGAGTACATTTTTAGCATCCGTTTGCTCCTGCCGGGTCAGCTGAGCAGCGAATTTCTATTTAACCACCTGCTATCATGAGAGACCTCAGGGCTGCATGTTTTGAGCCCAGTACTGATCCTGAAAAGCGTTTCCAACCCCACTTACAAGTAAAACTAGCTAAAATGTGCCTGGCTTCTCTTCACTGAAAAGCTCATTCTGAGTACATTTTTAGCATACGTTTGCTCCTGCCGGGTCAGCTGAGCAGCGAATTTCTATTTAACCACCTGCTTTCATGAGAGACCTCAGGGATGCTTGTTTTGAGCCCAGCACTGAGCCTGAAAAGCGTTTCCAACCCCACTTACAAGTAAAACTAGCTAAAATGTGCCTGGCTTCTCTTCACTGAAAAGCTCATTCTGAGTACATTTTTAGCATACGTTTGCTCCTGCCGGGTCAGCTGAGCAGCGAATTTCTATTTAACCACCTGCTTTCATGAGAGACCTCAGGGCTGCATGTTTTGAGCCCAGTACTGATCCTGAAAAGCTTTTCCAACCCCACTTACAAGTAAAACTAGCTAAAATGTGCCTGGCTTCTCTTCACTGAAAAGCTCATTCTGAGTACATTTTTAGCATACGTTTGCTCCTGCCGGGTCAGCTGAGCAGCGAATTTCTATTTAACCACCTGCTTTCATGAGAGACCTCAGGGCTGCATGTTTTGAGCCCAGTACTGATCCTGAAAAGCTTTTCCAACCCCACTTACAAGTAAAACTAGCTAAAATGTGCCTGGCTTCTCTTCACTGAAAAGCTCATTCTGAGTACATTTTTAGCATACGTTTGCTCCTGCCGGGTCAGCTGAGCAGCGAATTTCTATTTAACCACCTGCTATCATGAGAGACCTCAGGGCTGCATGTTTTGAGCCCAGTACTGATCCTGAAAAGCGTTTCCAACACCACTTACAAGTAAAACTAACAAAAATGTGCCTGGCTGCTTCTTAATGAAAAGCTCATTCTGTATACATTTTTGGCATACGTTTGCTTCTGCCGGGTCAGCTGAGCAGCGAATTTCTATTTAACCACCTGCTATCATGAGAGACCTCAGGGCTGCGTGTTTTGAGCCCCGTACTGATCCTGAAAAGCGTTTCCAACCCCATTTACAAGTAAAACTAGCTAAAATGTGCCTGGCTGCTATTCACTGAAAAGCTCATTCTGTGTACATTTTTGGCATACGTTTGCTCCTACCTGGTCAGCTGAGCAGCGAATTTCTATTTAACCACCTGCTTTCATGAGACCTCAGGGCTGCATGTTTTGAGCCCAGTACTGAGCCTGAAAAGCATTTCCAACCCCACTTACAAGTAAAACTAGCTAAAATTTTCCTGGCTTCTCTTCACTGAAAAGCTCATTCTGAGTACATTTTTAGCATACGTTTGCTCCTGCCGGGTCAGCTGAGCAGCGAATTTCTATTTAACCACCTGCTATCATGAGAGACCTCAGGGATGCATGTTTTGAGCCCAGCACTGAGCCTGAAAAGCGTTTCCAACCCCACTTACAAGTAAAACTAGCTAAAATGTGCCTGGCTGCTATTCACTGAAAAGCTCATTCTGAGTACATTTTTAGCATACGTTTGCTCCTGCCGGGTCAGCTGAGCAGCGAATTTCTATTTAACCACCTGCTATCATAAGAGAACTCAGGGCTGCATGTTTCGAGCCCAGTACTGATCCTGAAAAGCGTTTCCAACCCCACTTACAAGTAAAACTAGCTAAAATGTGCCTGGCTTCTCTTCACTGAAAAGCTCATTCTGAGTACATTTTTAGCATACGTTTGCTCCTACCAGGTCAGCTGAGCTGCAAATTTCTATTTAACCACCTGCTTTCATGAGAGACCTCAGGGCTGCATGTTTTGAGCCCAGTACTGAGCCTGAAAAGCATTTCCAACCCCACTTACAAGTAAAACTAGCTAAAATGTGCCTGGCTGCTATTCACTGAAAAGCTCATTCTGAGTACATTTTTAGCATACGCTTGCTCCTGCCGGGTCAGCTGAGCAGCGAATTTCTATTTAACCACCTGCTTTCATGAGAGACCTCAGGGATGCATGTTTTGAGCCCAGCACTGAGCCTGAAAAGCGTTTCCAACCCCACTTACAAGTAAAACTAGCTAAAATGTGCCTGGCTTCTCTTCACTGAAAAGCTCATTCTGAGTACATTTTTAGCATACGTTTGCTCCTGCCGGGTCAGCTGAGCAGCGAATTTCTATTTAACCACCTGCTATCATGAGAGACCTCAGGGCTGCATGTTTTGAGCCCAGTACTGATCCTGAAAAGCGTTTCCAACCCCACTTACAAGTAAAACTAGCTAAAATGTGCCTGGCTGCTTTTCAATGAAAAGCTCATTCTGTGTACATTTTTGGCATACGTTTGCTCCTGCCGGGTCAGCTGAGCAGCGAATTTCTATTTAACCACCTGCTATCATGAGAGACCTCAGGGCTGCATGTTTTGAGCCCCGTACTGATCCTGAAAAGCGTTTCCAACCCCATTTACAAGTAAAACTAGCTAAAATGTGCCTGGCTGCTATTCACTGAAAAGCTCATTCTGAGTACATTTTTGGCATACGTTTGCTCCTATCTGGTCAGCTGAGCAGCGAATTTCTATTTAACCACCTGCTATCATGAGAGACCTCAGGGATGCATGTTTTGAGCCCAGCACTGAGCCTGAAAAGCATTTCCAACCCCACTTACAAGTAAAACTAGCTAAAATGTGCCTGGCTTCTCTTCACTGAAAAGCTCATTCTGAGTACATTTTTAGCATACGTTTGCTCCTGCCGGGTCAGCTGAGCAGCGAATTTCTATTTAACCACCTGCTATCATGAGAGACCTCAGGGCTGCATGTTTTGAGCCCAGTACTGATCCTGAAAAGCGTTTCCAACCCCACTTACAAGTAAAACTAGCTAAAATGTGCCTGGCTGCTTTTCAATGAAAAGCTCATTCTGTGTACATTTTTAGCATACGTTTGCTCCTGCCGGGTCAGCTGAGCAGCGAATTTCTATTTAACCACCTGCTATCATGAGAGACCTCAGGGCTGCATGTTTTGAGCCCCGTACTGATCCTGAAAAGCGTTTCCAACCCCATTTACAAGTAAAACTAGCTAAAATGTGCCTGGCTGCTATTCACTGAAAAGCTCATTCTGTGTACATTTTTGGCATACGTTTGCTCCTACCTGGTCAGCTGAGCAGCGAATTTCTATTTAACTACCTGCTTTCATGAGAGACCTCAGGGCTGCATGTTTTGAGCCCAGTACTGAGCCTGAAAAGCATTTCCAACCCCACTTACAAGTAAAACTAGCTAAAATTTGCCTGGCTTCTCTTCACTGAAAAGCTCATTCTGAGTACATTTTTAGCATACGTTTGCTCCTGCCGGGTCAGCTGAGCAGCGAATTTCTATTTAACCACCTGCTATCATGAGAGACCTCAGGATGCATGTTTTGAGCCCAGCACTGAGCCTCAAAAGCGTTTCCAACCCCACTTACAAGTAAAACTAGCTAAAATGTGCCTGGCTTCTCTTCACTGAAAAGCTCATTCTGAGTACATTTTTAGCATACGTTTGCTCCTACCAGGTCAGCTGAGCTGCAAATTTCTATTTAACCACCTGCTTTCATGAGAGACCTCAGGGCTGCATGTTTTGAGCCCAGTACTGATCCTGAAAAGCATTTCCAACCCCACTTACAAGTAAAACTAGCTAAAATGTGCCTGGCTGCTTTTCACTGAAAAGCTCATTCTGTGTACATTTTTGGCATACGTTTGCTCCTGCCGGGTCAGCTGAGCAGCGAATTTCTATTTAACCACCTGCTATCATGAGAGACCTCAGGGCTGCATGTTTTGAGCCCAGTACTGATCCTGAAAAGCGTTTCCAACCCCATTTACAAGTAAAACTAGCTAAAATGTGCCTGGCTGCTATTCACTGAAAAGCTCATTCTGTGTACATTTTTGGCATACGCTTGCTCCTACCTGGTCAGCTGAGCAGCGAATTTCTATTTAACCACCTGCTTTCATGAGAGACCTCAGGGATGCATGTTTTGAGCCCAGCACTGAGCCTGAAAAGCGTTTCCAACCCCACTTACAAGTAAAACTAGCTAAAATGTGCCTCGCTTCTCTTCACTGAAAAGCTGATTCTGAGTACATTTTTAGCATACGTTTGCTCCTGCCGGGTCAGCTGAGCAGCGAATTTCTATTTAACCACCTGCTATCATAAGAGAACTCAGGGCTGCATGTTTCGAGCCCAGTACTGATCCTGAAAAGCGTTTCCAACCCCACTTACAAGTAAAACTAGCTAAAATGTGCCTGGCTTCTCTTCACTGAAAAGCTCATTCTGAGTACATTTTTAGCATACGTTTGCTCCTACCAGGTCAGCTGAGCTGCAAATTTCTATTTAACCACCTGCTTTCATGAGAGACCTCAGGGCTGCATGTTTTGAGCCCAGTACTGAGCCTGAAAAGCATTTCCAACCCCACTTACAAGTAAAACTAGCTAAAATGTGCCTGGCTGCAATTCACTGAAAAGCTCATTCTGAGTACATTTTTAGCATCCGTTTGCTCCTGCCGGGTCAGCTGAGCAGCGAATTTCTATTTAACCACCTGCTATCATGAGAGACCTCAGGGCTGCATGTTTTGAGCCCAGTACTGATCCTGAAAAGCGTTTCCAACCCCACTTACAAGTAAAACTAGCTAAAATGTGCCTGGCTTCTCTTCACTGAAAAGCTCATTCTGAGTACATTTTTAGCATACGTTTGCTCCTGCCGGGTCAGCTGAGCAGCGAATTTCTATTTAACCACCTGCTTTCATGAGAGACCTCAGGGATGCATGTTTTGAGCCCAGCACTGAGCCTGAAAAGCGTTTCCAACCCCACTTACAAGTAAAACTAGCTAAAATGTGCCTGGCTTCTCTTCACTGAAAAGCTCATTCTGAGTACATTTTTAGCATACGTTTGCTCCTGCCGGGTCAGCTGAGCAGCGAATTTCTATTTAACCACCTGCTTTCATGAGAGACCTCAGGGCTGCATGTTTTGAGCCCAGTACTGATCCTGAAAAGCTTTTCCAACCCCACTTACAAGTAAAACTAGCTAAAATGTGCCTGGCTTCTCTTCACTGAAAAGCTCATTCTGAGTACATTTTTAGCATACGTTTGCTCCTGCTGGGTCAGCTGAGCAGCGAATTTCTATTTAACCACCTGCTTTCATGAGAGACCTCAGGGCTGCATGTTTTGAGCCCAGTACTGATCCTGAAAAGCTTTTCCAACCCCACTTACAAGTAAAACTAGCTAAAATGTGCCTGGCTTCTCTTCACTGAAAAGCTCATTCTGAGTACATTTTTAGCATACGTTTGCTCCTGCCGGGTCAGCTGAGCAGCGAATTTCTATTTAACCACCTGCTATCATGAGAGACCTCAGGGCTGCATGTTTTGAGCCCAGTACTGATCCTGAAAAGCGTTTCCAACACCACTTACAAGTAAAACTAACTAAAATGTGCCTGGCTGCTTCTTAATGAAAAGCTCATTCTGTATACATTTTTGGCATACGTTTGCTTCTGCCGGGTCAGCTGAGCAGCGAATTTCTATTTAACCACCTGCTATCATGAGAGACCTCAGGGCTGCGTGTTTTGAGCCCCGTACTGATCCTGAAAAGCGTTTCCAACCCCATTTACAAGTAAAACTAGCTAAAATGTGCCTGGCTGCTATTCACTGAAAAGCTCATTCTGTGTACATTTTTGGCATACGTTTGCTCCTACCTGGTCAGCTGAGCAGCGAATTTCTATTTAACCACCTGCTTTCATGAGAGACCTCAGGGCTGCATGTTTTGAGCCCAGTACTGAGCCTGAAAAGCATTTCCAACCCCACTTACAAGTAAAACTAGCTAAAATTTGCCTGGCTTCTCTTCACTGAAAAGCTCATTCTGAGTACATTTTTAGCATACGTTTGCTCCTGCCGGGTCAGCTGAGCAGCGAATTTCTATTTAACCACCTGCTATCATGAGAGACCTCAGGGATGCATGTTTTGAGCCCAGCACTGAGCCTGAAAAGCGTTTCCAACCCCACTTACAAGTAAAACTAGCTAAAATGTGCCTGGCTGCTATTCACTGAAAAGCTCATTCTGAGTACATTTTTAGCATACGTTTGCTCCTGCCGGGTCAGCTGAGCAGCGAATTTCTATTTAACCACCTGCTATCATAAGAGAACTCAGGGCTGCATGTTTCGAGCCCAGTACTGATCCTGAAAAGCGTTTCCAACCCCACTTACAAGTAAAACTAGCTAAAATGTGCCTGGCTTCTCTTCACTGAAAAGCTCATTCTGAGTACATTTTTAGCATACGTTTGCTCCTACCAGGTCAGCTGAGCTGCAAATTTCTATTTAACCACCTGCTTTCATGAGAGACCTCAGGGCTGCATGTTTTGAGCCCAGTACTGAGCCTGAAAAGCATTTCCAACCCCACTTACAAGTAAAACTAGCTAAAATGTGCCTGGCTGCTATTCACTGAAAAGCTCATTCTGAGTACATTTTTAGCATCCGTTTGCTCCTGCCGGGTCAGCTGAGCAGCGAATTTCTATTTAACCACCTGCTTTCATGAGAGACCTCAGGGATGCATGTTTTGAGCCCAGCACTGAGCCTGAAAAGCGTTTCCAACCCCACTTACAAGTAAAACTAGCTAAAATGTGCCTGGCTTCTCTTCACTGAAAAGCTCATTCTGAGTACATTTTTAGCATACGTTTGCTCCTGCCGGGTCAGCTGAGCAGCGAATTTCTATTTAACCACCTGCTATCATGAGAGACCTCAGGGCTGCATGTTTTGAGCCCAGTACTGATCCTGAAAAGCGTTTCCAACCCCACTTACAAGTAAAACTAGCTAAAATGTGCCTGGCTGCTTTTCAATGAAAAGCTCATTCTGTGTACATTTTTGGCATACGTTTGCTCCTGCCGGGTCAGCTGAGCAGCGAATTTCTATTTAACCACCTGCTATCATGAGAGACCTCAGGGCTGCATGTTTTGAGCCCCGTACTGATCCTGAAAAGCGTTTCCAACCCCATTTACAAGTAAAACTAGCTAAAATGTGCCTGGCTGCTATTCACTGAAAAGCTCATTCTGAGTACATTTTTGGCATACGTTTGCTCCTACCTGGTCAGCTGAGCAGCGAATTTCTATTTAACCACCTGCTATCATGAGAGACCTCAGGGATGCATGTTTTGAGCCCAGCACTGAGCCTGAAAAGCGTTTCCAACCCCACTTACAAGTAAAACTAGCTAAAATGTGACTGGCTGCTATTCACTGAAAAGCTCATTCTGAGTACATTTTTAGCATACGTTTGCTCCTGCCGGGTCAGCTGAGCAGCGAATTTCTATTTAACCACCTGCTATCATAAGAGAACTCAGGGCTGCATGTTTCGAGCCCAGTACTGATCCTGAAAAGCGTTTCCAACCCCACTTACAAGTAAAACTAGCTAAAATGTGCCTGGCTTCTCTTCACTGAAAAGCTCATTCTGAGTACATTTTTAGCATACGTTTGCTCCTACCAGGTCAGCTGAGCTGCAAATTTCTATTTAACCACCTGCTTTCATGAGAGACCTCAGGGCTGCATGTTTTGAGCCCAGTACTGAGCCTGAAAAGCATTTCCAACCCCACTTACAAGTAAAACTAGCTAAAATGTGCCTGGCTGCTATTCACTGAAAAGCTCATTCTGAGTACATTTTTAGCATCCGTTTGCTCCTGCCGGGTCAGCTGAGCAGCGAATTTCTATTTAACCACCTGCTATCATGAGAGACCTCAGGGCTGCATGTTTTGAGCCCAGTACTGATCCTGAAAAGCGTTTCCAACCCCACTTACAAGTAAAACTAGCTAAAATGTGCCTGGCTTCTCTTCACTGAAAAGCTCATTCTGAGTACATTTTTAGCATACGTTTGCTCCTGCCGGGTCAGCTGAGCAGCGAATTTCTATTTAACCACCTGCTTTCATGAGAGACCTCAGGGATGCATGTTTTGAGCCCAGCATTGAGCCTGAAAAGCGTTTCCAACCCCACTTACAAGTAAAACTAGCTAAAATGTGCCTGGCTTCTCTTCACTGAAAAGCTCATTCTGAGTACATTTTTAGCATACGTTTGCTCCTGCCGGATCAGCTGAGCAGCGAATTTCTATTTAACCACCTGCTATCATGAGAGACCTCAGGGCTGCATGTTTTGAGCCCAGTACTGATCCTGAAAAGCGTTTCCAACCCTACTTACAAGTAAAACTAGCTAAAATGTGCCTGGCTGCTTTTCAATGAAAAGCTCATTCTGTGTACATTTTTGGCATACGTTTGCTCCTGCCGGGTCAGCTGAGCAGCGAATTTCTATTTAACCACCTGCTATCATGAGAGACCTCAGGGCTGCATGTTTTGAGCCCCGTACTGATCCTGAAAAGCGTTTCCAACCCCATTTACAAGTAAAACTAGCTAAAATGTGCCTGGCTGCTATTCACTGAAAAGCTCATTCTGTGTACATTTTTGGCATACGTTTGCTCCTACCTGGTCAGCTGAGCAGCGAATTTCTATTTAACCACCTGCTTTCATGAGAGACCTCAGGGCTGCATGTTTTGAGCCCAGTACTGAGCCTGAAAAGCATTTCCAACCCCGCTTACAAGTAAAACTAGCTAAAATTTGCCTGGCTTCTTTTCACTGAAAAGCTCATTCTGAGTAAATTTTTAGCATACGTTTGCTCCTGCCGGGTCAGCTGAGCAGCGAATTTCTATTTAACCACCTGCTATCATGAGAGACCTCAGGGATGCATGTTTTGAGCCCAGCACTGAGCCTCAAAAGCGTTTCCAACCCCACTTACAAGTAAAACTAGCTAAAATGTGCCTGGCTGCTATTCACTGAAAAGCTCATTCTGAGTACATTTTTAGCATACGTTTGCTCCTGCCGGGTCAGCTGAGCAGCAAATTTCTATTTAACCACCTGCTATCATAAGAGAACTCAGGGCTGCATGTTTCGAGCCCAGTACTGATCCTGAAAAGCGTTTCCAACCCCACTTACAAGTAAAACTAGCTAAAATGTGCCTGGCTTCTCTTCACTGAAAAGCTCATTCTGAGTACATTTTTAGCATACGTTTGCTCCTACCAGGTCAGCTGAGCTGCGAATTTCTATTTAACCACCTGCTTTCATGAGAGACCTCAGGGCTGCATGTTTTGAGCCCAGTACTGAGCCTGAAAAGCATTTCCAACCCCACTTACAAGTAAAACTAGCTAAAATGTGCCTGGCTGCTATTCACTGAAAAGCTCATTCTGAGTACATTTTTAGCATCCGTTTGCTCCTGCCGGGTCAGCTGAGCAGCGAATTTCTATTTAACCACCTGCTATCATGAGAGACCTCAGGGCTGCATGTTTTGAGCCCAGTACTGATCCTGAAAAGCGTTTCCAACCCCACTTACAAGTAAAACTAGCTAAAATGTGCCTGGCTTCTCTTCACTGAAAAGCTCATTCTGAGTACATTTTTAGCATACGTTTGCTCCTGCCGGGTCAGCTGAGCAGCGAATTTCTATTTAACCACCTGCTATCATAAGAGAACTCAGGGCTGCATGTTTCGAGCCCAGTACTGATCCTGAAAAGCGTTTCCAACCCCACTTACAAGTAAAACTAGCTAAAATGTGCCTGGCTTCTCTTCACTGAAAAGCTCATTCTGAGTACATTTTTAGCATACGTTTGCTCCTACCAGGTCAGCTGAGCTGCAAATTTCTATTTAACCACCTGCTTTCATGAGAGACCTCAGGGCTGCATGTTTTGAGCCCAGTACTGAGCCTGAAAAGCATTTCCAACCCCACTTACAAGTAAAACTAGCTAAAATGTGCCTGGCTGCTATTCACTGAAAAGCTCATTCTGAGTACATTTTTAGCATCCGTTTGCTCCTGCCGGGTCAGCTGAGCAGCGAATTTCTATTTAACCACCTGCTATCATGAGAGACCTCAGGGCTGCATGTTTTGAGCCCAGTACTGATCCTGAAAAGCGTTTCCAACCCCACTTACAAGTAAAACTAGCTAAAATGTGCCTGGCTTCTCTTCACTGAAAAGCTCATTCTGAGTACATTTTTAGCATACGTTTGCTCCTGCCGGGTCAGCTGAGCAGCGAATTTCTATTTAACCACCTGCTTTCATGAGAGACCTCAGGGATGCATGTTTTGAGCCCAGCATTGAGCCTGAAAAGCGTTTCCAACCCCACTTACAAGTAAAACTAGCTAAAATGTGCCTGGCTTCTCTTCACTGAAAAGCTCATTCTGAGTACATTTTTAGCATACGTTTGCTCCTGCCGGGTCAGCTGAGCAGCGAATTTCTATTTAACCACCTGCTATCATGAGAGACCTCAGGGCTGCATGTTTTGAGCCCAGTACTGATCCTGAAAAGCGTTTCCAACCCCACTTACAAGTAAAACTAGCTAAAATGTGCCTGGCTGCTTTTCAATGAAAAGCTCATTCTGTGTACATTTTTGGCATACGTTTGCTCCTGCCGGGTCAGCTGAGCAGCGAATTTCTATTTAACCACCTGCTATCATGAGAGACCTCAGGGCTGCATGTTTTGAGCCCCGTACTGATCCTGAAAAGCGTTTCCAACCCCATTTACAAGTAAAACTAGCTAAAATGTGCCTGGCTGCTATTCACTGAAAAGCTCATTCTGTGTACATTTTTGGCATACGTTTGCTCCTACCTGGTCAGCTGAGCAGCGAATTTCTATTTAACCACCTGCTTTCATGAGAGACCTCAGGGCTGCATGTTTTGAGCCCAGTACTGAGCCTGAAAAGCATTTCCAACCCCGCTTACAAGTAAAACTAGCTAACATTTGCCTGGCTTCTCTTCACTGAAAAGCTCATTCTGAGTAAATTTTTAGCATACGTTTGCTCCTGCCGGGTCAGCTGAGCAGCGAATTTCTATTTAACCACCTGCTATCATGAGAGACCTCAGGGATGCATGTTTTGAGCCCAGCACTGAGCCTCAAAAGCGTTTCAACCCCACTTACAAGTAAAACTAGCTAAAATGTGCCTGGCTGCTATTCACTGAAAAGCTCATTCTGAGTACATTTTTAGCATACGTTTGCTCCTGCCGGGTCAGCTGAGCAGCAAATTTCTATTTAACCACCTGCTATCATAAGAGAACTCAGGGCTGCATGTTTCGAGCCCAGTACTGATCCTGAAAAGCGTTTCCAACCCCACTTACAAGTAAAACTAGCTAAAATGTGCCTGGCTTCTCTTCACTGAAAAGCTCATTCTGAGTACATTTTTAGCATACGTTTGCTCCTACCAGGTCAGCTGAGCTGCGAATTTCTATTTAACCACCTGCTTTCATGAGAGACCTCAGGGCTGCATGTTTTGAGCCCAGTACTGAGCCTGAAAAGCATTTCCAACCCCACTTACAAGTAAAACTAGCTAAAATGTGCCTGGCTGCTATTCACTGAAAAGCTCATTCTGAGTACATTTTTAGCATCCGTTTGCTCCTGCCGGGTCAGCTGAGCAGCGAATTTCTATTTAACCACCTGCTATCATGAGAGACCTCAGGGCTGCATGTTTTGAGCCCAGTACTGATCCTGAAAAGCGTTTCCAACCCCACTTACAAGTAAAACTAGCTAAAATGTGCCTGGATTCTCTTCACTGAAAAGCTCATTCTGAGTACATTTTTAGCATACGTTTGCTCCTGCCGGGTCAGCTGAGCAGCGAATTTCTATTTAACCACCTGCTATCATGAGAGACCTCAGGGCTGCATGTTTTGAGCCCTGTACTGAGCCTAAAAAGCATTTCCAACCCCACTTACAAGTAAAACTAGCTAAAATGTGCCTAGCTTCTCTTCACTGAAAAGCTCATTCTGAGTACATTTTTAGCATACGTTTGCTCCTGCCGGGTCAGCTGAGCAGCGAATTTCTATTTAACCACCTGCTATCATAAGAGACCTCAGGGCTGCATGTTTTGAGCCCAGTACTGAGCCTGAAAAGCGTTTCCAACCCCACTTACAAGTAAAACTAGCTAAAATGTGCCTGGCTTCTCTTCACTGAAAAGCTCATTCTGAGTACATTTTTAGCATACGTTTGCTCCTGCCGGGTCAGCTGAGCAGCGAATTTCTATTTAACCACCTGCTATCATGAGAGACCTCAGGGCTGCATGTTTTGAGCCCTGTACTGAGCCTAAAAAGCATTTCCAACCCCACTTACAAGTAAAACTAGCTAAAATGTGCTTGGCTTCTCTTCACTGAAAAGCTCATTCTGTGTACATTTTTTGCATACCTTTGCTCCTACCGGGTCAGCTGAGCATCGAATTTCTATTTAACCACCTGCTTTCATGAGAGACCTCAGGGCTGCATGTTTTGAGCCCAGTATTGATCCTGAAAAGCGTTTTCAACCCCATTTACAAGTAAAACTAGCTAAAATGTGCCTGGCTGCTATTCACTGAAAAGCTCATTCTGTGTACATTTTTGGCATACGTTTGCTCCTACCGGGTCAGCTGAGCAGCGAATTTCTATTTAACCACCTGCTTTCATGAGAGACCTCAGGGCTGCATGTTTTGAGCCCAGTACTGAGCCTGAAAAGCATTTCCAATCCCACTTACAAGTAAAACTAGCTAAAATGTGCCTGGCTTCTCTTCACTGAAAAGCTCATTCTGAGTACATTTTTAGCATACGTTTGCTCCTGCCGGGTCAGCTGAGCAGGGAATTTCTATTTAATCACCTGCTATCATGAGAGACCTCAGGGCTGCATGTTTTGAGCCAGTACTGAGCCTGAAAAGCATTTCCAACCCCACTTACAAGTAAAACTAGCTAAAATGTGCCTGGCTTCTCTTCACTGAAAAGCTCATTCTGAGTACAATACGTTTGCTCCTGCCGGGTCAGCTGAGCAGCGAATTTCTATTTAACCACCTGCTATCATGAGAGACCTCAGGGCTGCATGTTTTGAGCCCAGTACTGATCCTGAAAAGCGTTTCCAACCCCATTTACAACAAGTAAAACTAGCTAAAATGTGCCTGGCTGCTATTCACTGAAAAGCTCATTCTGTGTACATTTTTGGCATACGTTTGCTCCTACCTGGTCAGCTGAGCAGCGAATTTCTATTTAACCACCTGCTTTCATGAGAGACTTCAGGGCTGCGTGTTTTGAGCCCAGTACTGAGCCTGAAAAGCATTTCCAACCCTACTTACAAGTAAAACTAGCTAAAATGTGCCTGGCTTCTCTTCACTGAAAAGCTCATTCTGAGTACATTTTTAGCATACGTTTGCTCCTGCCGGGTCAGCTGAGCAGCGAATTTCTATTTAACCACCTGCTTTCATGAGAGACCTCAGGGCTGCATGTTTTGAGCCCAGTACTGATCCTGAAAAGCTTTTCCAACCCCACTTACAAGTAAAACTAGCTAAAATGTGCCTGGCTTCTCTTCACTGAAAAGCTCATTCTGAGTACATTTTTAGCATACGTTTGCTCCTGCCGGGTCAGCTGAGCAGCGAATTTCTATTTAACCACCTGCTATCATGAGAGACCTCAGGGCTGCATGTTTTGAGCCCAGTACTGATCCTGAAAAGCGTTTCCAACCCCACTTACAAGTAAAACTAGCTAAAATGTGCCTGGCTGCTTTTCAATGAAAAGCTCATTCTGTGTACATTTTTGGCATACGTTTGCTCCTGCCGGGTCAGCTGAGCAGCGAATTTCTATTTAACCACCTGCTATCATGAGAGACCTCAGGGCTGCATGTTTTGAGCCCCGTACTGATCCTGAAAAGCGTTTCCAACCCCATTTACAAGTAAAACTAGCTAAAATGTGCCTGGCTGCTATTCACTGAAAAGCTCATTCTGTGTACATTTTTGGCATACGTTTGCTCCTACCTGGTCAGCTGAGCAGCGAATTTCTATTTAACCACCTGCTTTCATGAGAGACCTCAGGGCTGCATGTTTTGAGCCCAGTACTGAGCCTGAAAAGCATTTCCAACCCCACTTACAAGTAAAACTAGCTAAAATTTGCCTGGCTTCTCTTCACTGAAAAGCTTATTCTGAGTACATTTTTATCATACGTTTGCTCCTGCCGGGTCAGCTGAGCAGCGAATTTCTATTTAACCACCTGCTTTCATGAGAGACCTCAGGGCTGCATGTTTTGAGCCCAGTACTGATCCTGAAAAGCTTTTCCAACCCCACTTACAAGTAAAACTAGCTAAAATGTGCCTGGCTTCTCTTCACTGAAAAGCTCATTCTGAGTACATTTTTAGCATACGTTTGCTCCTGCCGGGTCAGCTGAGCAGCGAATTTCTATTTAACCACCTGCTTTCATGAGAGACCTCAGGGCTGCATGTTTTGAGCCCAGTACTGATCCTGAAAAGCTTTTCCAACCCCACTTACAGGTAAAACTAGCTAAAATGTGCCTGGCTTCTCTTCACTGAAAAGCTCATTCTGAGTACATTTTTAGCATACGTTTGCTCCTGCCGGGTCAGCTGAGCAGCGAATTTCTATTTAACCACCTGCTATCATGAGAGACCTCAGGGCTGCATGTTTTGAGCCCAGTACTGATCCTGAAAAGCGTTTCCAACACCACTTACAAGTAAAACTAGCTAAAATGTGCCTGGCTGCTTCTTAATGAAAAGCTCATTCTGTATACATTTTTGGCATACGTTTGCTTCTGCCGGGTCAGCTGAGCAGCGAATTTCTATTTAACCACCTGCTATCATGAGAGACCTCAGGGCTGCATGTTTTGAGCCCAGTACTGATCCTGAAAAGCGTTTCCAACCCCATTTACAAGTAAAACTACCTAAAATGTGCCTGGCTGCTATTCACTGAAAAGCTCATTCTGTGTACATTTTTGGCATACGTTTGCTCCTACCTGGTCAGCTGAGCAGCGAATTTCTATTTAACCACCTGCTTTCATGAGAGACTTCAGGGCTGCATGTTTTGAGCCCAGTACTGAGCCTGAAAAGCATTTCCAACCCTACTTACAAGTAAAACTAGCTAAAATGTGCCTGGCTTCTCTTCACTGAAAAGCTCATTCTGAGTACATTTTTAGCATACGTTTGCTCCTGCCGGGTCAGCTGAGCGGCGAATTTCTATTTAACCACCTGCTTTCATGAGAGACCTCAGGGCTGCATGTTTTGAGCCCAGTACTGATCCTGAAAAGCTTTTCCAACCCCACTTACAAGTAAAACTAGCTAAAATGTGCCTGGCTTCTCTTCACTGAAAAGCTCATTCTGAGTACATTTTTAGCATACGTTTGCTCCTGCCGGGTCAGCTGAGCAGCGAATTTCTATTTAACCACCTGCTATCATGAGAGACCTCAGGGCTGCATGTTTTGAGCCCAGTACTGATCCTGAAAAGCGTTTCCAACCCCACTTACAAGTAAAACTAGCTAAAATGTGCCTGGCTGCTTTTCAATGAAAAGCTCATTCTGTGTACATTTTTGGCATACGTTTGCTCCTGCCGGGTCAGCTGAGCAGCGAATTTCTATTTAACCACCTGCTATCATGAGAGACCTCAGGGCTGCATGTTTTGAGCCCCGTACTGATCCTGAAAAGAGTTTCCAACCCCATTTACAAATTAAAACTAGCTAAAATGTGCCTGGCTGCTATTCACTGAAAAGCTCATTCTGTGTACATTTTTGGCATACGTTTGCTCCTACCTGGTCAGCTGAGCAGCGAATTTCTATTTAACCACCTGCTTTCATGAGAGACCTCAGGGCTGCATGTTTTGAGCCCAGTACTGAGCCTGAAAAGCATTTCCAACCCCACTTACAAGTAAAACTAGCTAAAATTTGCCTGGCTTCTCTTCACTGAAAAGCTCATTCTGAGTACATTTTTAGCATACGTTTGCTCCTGCCGGGTCAGCTGAGCAGCGAATTTCTATTTAACCACCTGCTTTCATGAGAGACCTCAGGGCTGCATGTTTTGAGCCCAGTACTGATCCTGAAAAGCTTTTCCAACCCCACTTACAAGTAAAACTAGCTAAAATGTGCCTGGCTTCTCTTCACTGAAAAGCTCATTCTGAGTACATTTTTAGCATACGTTTGCTCCTGCCGGGTCAGCTGAGCAGCGAATTTCTATTTAACCACCTGCTATCATGAGAGACCTCAGGGCTGCATGTTTTGAGCCCAGTACTGATCCTGAAAAGCGTTTCCAACACCACTTACAAGTAAAACTAGCTAAAATGTGCCTGGCTGCTTCTTAATGAAAAGCTCATTCTGTATAAATTTTTGGCATACGTTTGCTTCTGCCGGGTCAGCTGAGCAGCGAATTTCTATTTAACCACCTGCTATCATGAGAGACCTCAGGGCTGCATGTTTTGAGCCCCGTACTGATCCTGAAAAGCGTTTCCAACCCCATTTACAAGTAAAACTAGCTAAAATGTGCCTGGCTGCTATTCACTGAAAAGCTCATTCTGTGTACATTTTTGGCATACGTTTGCTCCTACCTGGTCAGCTGAGCAGCAAATTTCTATTTAACCACCTGCTTTCATGAGAGACCTCAGGGCTGCATGTTTTGAGCCCAGTACTGAGCCTGAAAAGCATTTCCAACCCCACTTACAAGTAAAACTAGCTAAAATTTGCCTGGCTTCTCTTCACTGAAAAGCTCATTCTGAGTACATTTTTAGCATACGTTTGCTCCTGCCGGGTCAGCTGAGCAGCGAATTTCTATTTAACCACCTGCTATCATGAGAGACCTCAGGGATGCATGTTTTGAGCCCAGCACTGAGCCTGAAAAGCGTTTCCAACCCCACTTACAAGTAAAACTAGCTAAAATGTGCCTGGCTGCTATTCACTGAAAAGCTCATTCTGAGTACATTTTTAGCATACGTTTGCCCCTGCCGGGTCAGCTGAGCAGCGAATTTCTATTTAACCACCTGCTATCATAAGAGAACTCAGGGCTGCATGTTTTGAGCCCAGTACTGATCCTGAAAAGCGTTTCCAACCCCACTTACAAGTAAAACTAGCTAAAATGTGCCTGGCTTCTCTTCACTGAAAAGCTCATTCTGAGTACATTTTTAGCATACGTTTGCTCCTACCAGGTCAGCTGAGCTGCAAATTTCTATTTAACCACCTGCTTTCATGAGAGACCTCAGGGCTGCATGTTTTGAGCCCAGTACTGAGCCTGAAAAGCATTTCCAACCCCACTTACAAGTAAAACTAGCTAAAATGTGCCTGGCTGCTATTCACTGAAAAGCTCATTCTGAGTACATTTTTAGCATCCGTTTGCTCCTGCCGGGTCAGCTGAGCAGCGAATTTCTATTTAACCACCTGCTATCATGAGAGACCTCAGGGCTACATGTTTTGAGCCCAGTACTGATCCTGAAAAGCGTTTCCAACCCAACTTACAAGTAAAACTAGCTAAAATGTGCCTGGCTTCTCTTCACTGAAAAGCTCATTCTGAGTACATTTTTAGCATACGTTTGCTCCTGCCGGGTCAGCTGAGCAGCGAATTTCTATTTAACCACCTGCTTTCATGAGAGACCTCAGGGATGCATGTTTTGAGCCCAGCACTGAGCCTGAAAAGCGTTTCCAACCCCACTTACAAGTAAAACTAGCTAAAATGTGCCTGGCTTCTCTTCACTGAAAAGCTCATTCTGAGTACATTTTTAGCATACGTTTGCTCCTGCCGGGTCAGCTGAGCAGCGAATTTCTATTTAACCACCTGCTATCATGAGAGACCTCAGGGCTGCATGTTTTGAGCCCAGTACTGATCCTGAAAAGCGTTTCCAACCCCACTTACAAGTAAAACTAGCTAAAATGTGCCTGGCTGCTTTTCAATGAAAAGCTCATTCTGTGTACATTTTTGGCATACGTTTGCTCCTGCCGGGTCAGCTGAGCAGCGAATTTCTATTTAACCACCTGCTATCATGAGAGACCTCAGGGCTGCATGTTTTGAGCCCCGTACTGATCCTGAAAAGCGTTTCCAACCCCATTTACAAGTAAAACTAGCTAAAATGTGCCTGGCTGCTATTCACTGAAAAGCTCATTCTGTGTACATTTTTGGCATACGTTTGCTCCTACCTGGTCAGCTGAGCAGCGAATTTCTATTTAACCACCTGCTTTCATGAGAGACCTCAGGGCTGCATGTTTTGAGCCCAGTACTGAGCCTGAAAAGCATTTCCAACCCCACTTACAAGTAAAACTAGCTAAAATTTGCCTGGCTTCTCTTCACTGAAAAGCTCATTCTGAGTACATTTTTAGCATACGTTTGCTCCTGCCGGGTCAGCTGAGCAGCGAATTTCTATTTAACCACCTGCTATTATGAGAGACCTCAGGGATGCATGTTTTGAGCCCAGCACTGAGCCTCAAAAGCGTTTCCAACCCCACTTACAAGTAAAACTAGCTAATATGTGCCTGGCTGCTATTCACTGAAAAGCTCATTCTGAGTACATTTTTAGCATACGTTTGCTCCTGCCGGGTCAGCTGAGCAGCGAATTTCTATTTAACCACCTGCTTTCATGAGAGACCTCAGGGCTGCATGTTTTGAGCCCAGTACTGAGCCTGAAAAGCATTTCCAATCCCACTTACAAGTAAAACTAGCTAAAATGTGCCTGGCTTCTCTTCACTGAAAAGCTCATTCTGAGTACATTTTTAGCATACGTTTGCTCCTGCCGGGTCAGATGAGCAGCGAATTTCTATTTAATCACCTGCTATCATGAGAGACCTCAGGGCTGCATGTTTTGAGCCAGTACTGAGCCTGAAAAGCATTTCCAACCCCACTTACAAGTAAAACTAGCTAAAATGTGCCTGGCTTCTCTTCACTGAAAAGCTCATTCTGAGTACAATACGTTTGCTCCTGCCGGGTCAGCTGAGCAGCGAATTTCTATTTAACCACCTGCTATCATGAGAGACCTCAGGGCTGCATGTTTTGAGCCCAGTACTGATCCTGAAAAGCGTTTCCAACCCCATTTACAACAAGTAAAACTAGCTAAAATGTGCCTGGCTGCTATTCACTGAAAAGCTCATTCTGTGTACATTTTTGGCATACGTTTGCTCCTACCTGGTCAGCTGAGCAGCGAATTTCTATTTAACCACCTGCTTTCATGAGAGACTTCAGGGCTGCGTGTTTTGAGCCCAGTACTGAGCCTGAAAAGCATTTCCAACCCTACTTACAAGTAAAACTAGCTAAAATGTGCCTGGCTTCTCTTCACTGAAAAGCTCATTCTGAGTACATTTTTAGCATACGTTTGCTCCTGCCGGGTCAGCTGAGCAGCGAATTTCTATTTAACCACCTGCTTTCATGAGAGACCTCAGGGCTGCATGTTTTGAGCCCAGTACTGATCCTGAAAAGCTTTTCCAACCCCACTTACAAGTAAAACTAGCTAAAATGTGCCTGGCTTCTCTTCACTGAAAAGCTCATTCTGAGTACATTTTTAGCATACGTTTGCTCCTGCCGGGTCAGCTGAGCAGCGAATTTCTATTTAACCACCTGCTATCATGAGAGACCTCAGGGCTGCATGTTTTGAGCCCAGTACTGATCCTGAAAAGCGTTTCCAACCCCACTTACAAGTAAAACTAGCTAAAATGTGCCTGGCTGCTTTTCAATGAAAAGCTCATTCTGTGTACATTTTTGGCATACGTTTGCTCCTGCCGGGTCAGCTGAGCAGCGAATTTCTATTTAACCACCTGCTATCATGAGAGACCTCAGGGCTGCATGTTTTGAGCCCCGTACTGATCCTGAAAAGCGTTTCCAACCCCATTTACAAGTAAAACTAGCTAAAATGTGCCTGGCTGCTATTCACTGAAAAGCTCATTCTGTGTACATTTTTGGCATACGTTTGCTCCTACCTGGTCAGCTGAGCAGCGAATTTCTATTTAACCACCTGCTTTCATGAGAGACCTCAGGGCTGCATGTTTTGAGCCCAGTACTGAGCCTGAAAAGCATTTCCAACCCCACTTACAAGTAAAACTAGCTAAAATTTGCCTGGCTTCTCTTCACTGAAAAGCTCATTCTGAGTACATTTTTAGCATACGTTTGCTCCTGCCGGGTCAGCTGAGCAGCGAATTTCTATTTAACCACCTGCTTTCATGAGAGACCTCAGGGCTGCATGTTTTGAGCCCAGTACTGATCCTGAAAAGCTTTTCCAACCCCACTTACAAGTAAAACTAGCTAAAATGTGCCTGGCTTCTCTTCACTGAAAAGCTCATTCTGAGTACATTTTTAGCATACGTTTGCTCCTGCCGGGTCAGCTGAGCAGCGAATTTCTATTTAACCACCTGCTTTCATGAGAGACCTCAGGGCTGCATGTTTTGAGCCCAGTACTGATCCTGAAAAGCTTTTCCAACCCCACTTACAAGTAAAACTAGCTAAAATGTGCCTGGCTTCTCTTCACTGAAAAGCTCATTCTGAGTACATTTTTAGCATACGTTTGCTCCTGCCGGGTCAGCTGAGCAGCGAATTTCTATTTAACCACCTGCTATCATGAGAGACCTCAGGGCTGCATGTTTTGAGCCCAGTACTGATCCTGAAAAGCGTTTCCAACACCACTTACAAGTAAAACTAGCTAAAATGTGCCTGGCTGCTTCTTAATGAAAAGCTCATTCTGTATACATTTTTGGCATACGTTTGCTTCTGCCGGGTCAGCTGAGCAGCGAATTTCTATTTAACCACCTGCTATCATGAGAGACCTCAGGGCTGCATGTTTTGAGCCCAGTACTGATCCTGAAAAGCGTTTCCAACCCCATTTACAAGTAAAACTACCTAAAATGTGCCTGGCTGCTATTCACTGAAAAGCTCATTCTGTGTACATTTTTGGCATACGTTTGCTCCTACCTGGTCAGCTGAGCAGCGAATTTCTATTTAACCACCTGCTTTCATGAGAGACTTCAGGGCTGCATGTTTTGAGCCCAGTACTGAGCCTGAAAAGCATTTCCAACCCTACTTACAAGTAAAACTAGCTAAAATGTGCCTGGCTTCTCTTCACTGAAAAGCTCATTCTGAGTACATTTTTAGCATACGTTTGCTCCTGCCGGGTCAGCTGAGCGGCGAATTTCTATTTAACCACCTGCTTTCATGAGAGACCTCAGGGCTGCATGTTTTGAGCCCAGTACTGATCCTGAAAAGCTTTTCCAACCCCACTTACAAGTAAAACTAGCTAAAATGTGCCTGGCTTCTCTTCACTGAAAAGCTCATTCTGAGTACATTTTTAGCATACGTTTGCTCCTGCCGGGTCAGCTGAGCAGCGAATTTCTATTTAACCACCTGCTATCATGAGAGACCTCAGGGCTGCATGTTTTGAGCCCAGTACTGATCCTGAAAAGCGTTTCCAACCCCACTTACAAGTAAAACTAGCTAAAATGTGCCTGGCTGCTTTTCAATGAAAAGCTCATTCTGTGTACATTTTTGGCATACGTTTGCTCCTGCCGGGTCAGCTGAGCAGCGAATTTCTATTTAACCACCTGCTATCATGAGAGACCTCAGGGCTGCATGTTTTGAGCCCCGTACTGATCCTGAAAAGAGTTTCCAACCCCATTTACAAATTAAAACTAGCTAAAATGTGCCTGGCTGCTATTCACTGAAAAGCTCATTCTGTGTACATTTTTGGCATACGTTTGCTCCTACCTGGTCAGCTGAGCAGCGAATTTCTATTTAACCACCTGCTTTCATGAGAGACCTCAGGGCTGCATGTTTTGAGCCCAGTACTGAGCCTGAAAAGCATTTCCAACCCCACTTACAAGTAAAACTAGCTAAAATTTGCCTGGCTTCTCTTCACTGAAAAGCTCATTCTGAGTACATTTTTAGCATACGTTTGCTCCTGCCGGGTCAGCTGAGCAGCGAATTTCTATTTAACCACCTGCTTTCATGAGAGACCTCAGGGCTGCATGTTTTGAGCCCAGTACTGATCCTGAAAAGCTTTTCCAACCCCACTTACAAGTAAAACTAGCTAAAATGTGCCTGGCTTCTCTTCACTGAAAAGCTCATTCTGAGTACATTTTTAGCATACGTTTGCTCCTGCCGGGTCAGCTGAGCAGCGAATTTCTATTTAACCACCTGCTATCATGAGAGACCTCAGGGCTGCATGTTTTGAGCCCAGTACTGATCCTGAAAAGCGTTTCCAACACCACTTACAAGTAAAACTAGCTAAAATGTGCCTGGCTGCTTCTTAATGAAAAGCTCATTCTGTATAAATTTTTGGCATACGTTTGCTTCTGCCGGGTCAGCTGAGCAGCGAATTTCTATTTAACCACCTGCTATCATGAGAGACCTCAGGGCTGCATGTTTTGAGCCCCGTACTGATCCTGAAAAGCGTTTCCAACCCCATTTACAAGTAAAACTAGCTAAAATGTGCCTGGCTGCTATTCACTGAAAAGCTCATTCTGTGTACATTTTTGGCATACGTTTGCTCCTACCTGGTCAGCTGAGCAGCAAATTTCTATTTAACCACCTGCTTTCATGAGAGACCTCAGGGCTGCATGTTTTGAGCCCAGTACTGAGCCTGAAAAGCATTTCCAACCCCACTTACAAGTAAAACTAGCTAAAATTTGCCTGGCTTCTCTTCACTGAAAAGCTCATTCTGAGTACATTTTTAGCATACGTTTGCTCCTGCCGGGTCAGCTGAGCAGCGAATTTCTATTTAACCACCTGCTATCATGAGAGACCTCAGGGATGCATGTTTTGAGCCCAGCACTGAGCCTGAAAAGCGTTTCCAACCCCACTTACAAGTAAAACTAGCTAAAATGTGCCTGGCTGCTATTCACTGAAAAGCTCATTCTGAGTACATTTTTAGCATACGTTTGCCCCTGCCGGGTCAGCTGAGCAGCGAATTTCTATTTAACCACCTGCTATCATAAGAGAACTCAGGGCTGCATGTTTTGAGCCCAGTACTGATCCTGAAAAGCGTTTCCAACCCCACTTACAAGTAAAACTAGCTAAAATGTGCCTGGCTTCTCTTCACTGAAAAGCTCATTCTGAGTACATTTTTAGCATACGTTTGCTCCTACCAGGTCAGCTGAGCTGCAAATTTCTATTTAACCACCTGCTTTCATGAGAGACCTCAGGGCTGCATGTTTTGAGCCCAGTACTGAGCCTGAAAAGCATTTCCAACCCCACTTACAAGTAAAACTAGCTAAAATGTGCCTGGCTGCTATTCACTGAAAAGCTCATTCTGAGTACATTTTTAGCATCCGTTTGCTCCTGCCGGGTCAGCTGAGCAGCGAATTTCTATTTAACCACCTGCTATCATGAGAGACCTCAGGGCTACATGTTTTGAGCCCAGTACTGATCCTGAAAAGCGTTTCCAACCCAACTTACAAGTAAAACTAGCTAAAATGTGCCTGGCTTCTCTTCACTGAAAAGCTCATTCTGAGTACATTTTTAGCATACGTTTGCTCCTGCCGGGTCAGCTGAGCAGCGAATTTCTATTTAACCACCTGCTTTCATGAGAGACCTCAGGGATGCATGTTTTGAGCCCAGCACTGAGCCTGAAAAGCGTTTCCAACCCCACTTACAAGTAAAACTAGCTAAAATGTGCCTGGCTTCTCTTCACTGAAAAGCTCATTCTGAGTACATTTTTAGCATACGTTTGCTCCTGCCGGGTCAGCTGAGCAGCGAATTTCTATTTAACCACCTGCTATCATGAGAGACCTCAGGGCTGCATGTTTTGAGCCCAGTACTGATCCTGAAAAGCGTTTCCAACCCCACTTACAAGTAAAACTAGCTAAAATGTGCCTGGCTGCTTTTCAATGAAAAGCTCATTCTGTGTACATTTTTGGCATACGTTTGCTCCTGCCGGGTCAGCTGAGCAGCGAATTTCTATTTAACCACCTGCTATCATGAGAGACCTCAGGGCTGCATGTGTTGAGCCCCGTACTGATCCTGAAAAGCGTTTCCAACCCCATTTACAAGTAAAACTAGCTAAAATGTGCCTGGCTGCTATTCACTGAAAAGCTCATTCTGTGTACATTTTTGGCATACGTTTGCTCCTACCTGGTCAGCTGAGCAGCGAATTTCTATTTAACCACCTGCTTTCATGAGAGACCTCAGGGCTGCATGTTTTGAGCCCAGTACTGAGCCTGAAAAGCATTTCCAACCCCACTTACAAGTAAAACTAGCTAAAATTTGCCTGGCTTCTCTTCACTGAAAAGCTCATTCTGAGTACATTTTTAGCATACGTTTGCTCCTGCCGGGTCAGCTGAGCAGCGAATTTCTATTTAACCACCTGCTATTATGAGAGACCTCAGGGATGCATGTTTTGAGCCCAGCACTGAGCCTCAAAAGCGTTTCCAACCCCACTTACAAGTAAAACTAGCTAATATGTGCCTGGCTGCTATTCACTGAAAAGCTCATTCTGAGTACATTTTTAGCATACGTTTGCTCCTGCCGGGTCAGCTGAGCAGCGAATTTCTATTTAACCACCTGCTATCATAAGAGAACTCAGGGCTGCATGTTTCGAGCCCAGTACTGATCCTGAAAAGCGTTTCCAACCCCACTTACAAGTAAAATTAGCTAAAATGTGCCTGGCTTCTCTTCACTGAAAAGCTCATTCTGTGTACATTTTTTGCATACCTTTGCTCCTACCGGGTCAGCTGAGCATCGAATTTCTACTTAACCACCTGCTATCATGAGAGACCTCAGGGCTGCATGTTTTGAGCCCAGTACTGAGGCTGAAAAGCATTTCCAACCCTACTTACAAGTAAAACTAGCTAAAATGTGCCTGGCTTCTCTTCACTGAAAAGCTCATTCTGAGTACATTTTTAGCATACGTTTGCTCCTGCCGGGTCAGCTGAGCAGCGAATTTCTATTTAACCACCTGCTATCATAAGAGACCTCAGGGCTGCATGTTTTGAGCCCAGTACTGAGCCTGAAAAGCGTTTCCAACCCCACTTACAAGTAAAACTAGCTAAAATGTGCCTGGCTTCTCTTCACTGAAAAGCTCATTCTGAGTACATTTTTAGCATACGTTTGCTCCTGCCGGGTCAGCTGAGCAGCGAATTTCTATTTAACCACCTGCTATCATGAGAGACCTCAGGGCTGCATGTTTTGAGCCCTGTACTGAGCCTAAAAAGCATTTCCAACCCCACTTACAAGTAAAACTAGCTAAAATGTGCCTGGCTTCTCTTCACTGAAAAGCTCATTCTGTGTACATTTTTTGCATACCTTTGCTCCTACCGGGTCAGCTGAGCATCGAATTTCTATTTAACCACCTGCTTTCATGAGAGACCTCAGGGCTGCATGTTTTGAGCCCAGTATTGATCCTGAAAAGCGTTTTCAACCCCATTTACAAGTAAAACTAGCTAAAATGTGCCTGGCTGCTATTCACTGAAAAGCTCATTCTGTGTACATTTTTGGCATACGTTTGCTCCTACCGGGTCAGCTGAGCAGCGAATTTCTATTTAACCACCTGCTTTCATGAGAGACCTCAGGTCTGCATGTTTTGAGCCCAGTACTGAGCCTGAAAAGCATTTCCAACCCCACTTACAAGTAAAACTAGCTAAAATGTGCCTGGCTTCTCTTCACTGAAAAGCTCATTCTGAGTACATTTTTAGCATACGTTTGCTCCTGCCGGGTCAGCTGAGCAGCGAATTTCTATTTAATCACCTGCTATCATGAGAGACCTCAGGGCTGCATGTTTTGAGCCAGTACTGAGCCTGAAAAGCATTTTCAACCCCACTTACAAGTAAAACTAGCTAAAATGTGCCTGGCTTCTCTTCACTGAAAAGCTCATTCTGAGTACAATACGTTTGCTCCTCCGGGTCAGCTGAGCAGCGAATTTCTATTTAACCACCTGCTATCATGAGAGACCTCAGGGCTGCATGTTTTGAGCCCAGTACTGATCCTGAAAAGCGTTTCCAAACCCATTTACAAGTAAAACTAGCTAAAATGTGCCTGGCTGCTATTCACTGAAAAGCTCATTCTGTGTACATTTTTGGCATACGTTTGCTCCTACCTGGTCAGCTGAGCAGCGAATTTCTATTTAACCACCTGCTTTCATGAGAGACTTCAGGGCTGCATGTTTTGAGCCCAGTACTGAGCCTGAAAAGCATTTCCAACCCTACTTACAAGTAAAACTAGCTAAAATGTGCCTGGCTTCTCTTCACTGAAAAGCTCATTCTGAGTACATTTTTAGCATACGTTTGCTCCTGCCGGGTCAGCTGAGCAGCGAATTTCTATTTAACCACCTGCTTTCATGAGAGACCTCAGGGCTGCATGTTTTGAGCCCAGTACTGATCCTGAAAAGCTTTTCCAACCCCACTTACAAGTAAAACTAGCTAAAATGTGCCTGGCTTTCTCTTCACTGAAAAGCTCATTCTGAGTACATTTTTAGCATACGTTTGCTCCTGCCGGGTCAGCTGAGCAGCGAATTTCTATTTAACCACCTGCTATCATGAGAGACCTCAGGGCTGCATGTTTTGAGCCCAGTACTGATCCTGAAAAGCGTTTCCAACCCCACTTACAAGTAAAACTAGCTAAAATGTGCCTGGCTGCTTTTCAATGAAAAGCTCATTCTGTGTACATTTTTGGCATACGTTTGCTCCTGCCGGGTCAGCTGAGCAGCGAATTTCTATTTAACCACCTGCTATCATGAGAGACCTCAGGGCTGCATGTTTTGAGCCCCGTACTGATCCTGAAAAGCGTTTCCAACCCCATTTACAAGTAAAACTAGCTAAAATGTGCCTGGCTGCTATTCACTGAAAAGCTCATTCTGTGTACATTTTTGGCATACGTTTGCTCCTACCTGGTCAGCTGAGCAGCGAATTTCTATTTAACCACCTGCTTTCATGAGAGACCTCAGGGCTGCATGTTTTGAGCCCAGTACTGAGCCTGAAAAGCATTTCCAACCCCACTTACAAGTAAAACTAGCTAAAATTTGCCTGGCTTCTCTTCACTGAAAAGCTCATTCTGAGTACATTTTTAGCATACGTTTGCTCCTGCCGGGTCAGCTGAGCAGCGAATTTCTATTTAACCACCTGCTATCATGAGAGACCTCAGGGATGCATGTTTTGAGCCCAGCACTGAGCCTCAAAAGCGTTTCCAACCCCACTTACAAGTAAAACTAGCTAAAATGTGCCTGGCTGCTATTCACTGAAAAGCTCATTCTGAGTACATTTTTAGCATACGTTTGCTCCTGCCGGGTCAGCTGAGCAGCGAATTTCTATTTAACCACCTGCTATCATAAGAGAACTCAGGGCTGCATGTTTCGAGCCCAGTACTGATCCTGAAAAGCGTTTCCAACCCCACTTACAAGTAAAACTAGCTAAAATGTGCCTGGCTTCTCTTCACTGAAAAGCTCATTCTGAGTACATTTTTAGCATACGTTTGCTCCTACCAGGTCAGCTGAGCTGCGAATTTCTATTTAACCACCTGCTTTCATGAGAGACCTCAGGGCTGCATGTTTTGAGCCCAGTACTGAGCCTGAAAAGCATTTCCAACCCCACTTACAAGTAAAACTAGCTAAAATGTGCCTGGCTGCTATTCACTGAAAAGCTCATTCTGAGTACATTTTTAGCATTCGTTTGCTCCTGCCGGGTCAGCTGAGCAGCGAATTTCTATTTAACCACCTGCTATCATGAGAGACCTCAGGGCTGCATGTTTTGAGCCCAGTACTGATCCTGAAAAGCGTTTCCAACCCCACTTACAAGTAAAACTAGCTAAAATGTGCCTGGCTTCTCTTCACTGAAAAGCTCATTCTGAGTACATTTTTAGCATACGTTTGCTCCTGCCGGGTCAGCTGAGCAGCGATTTTCTATTTAACCACCTGCTATCATGAGAGACCTCAGGGCTGCATGTTTTGAGCCCTGTACTGAGCCTAAAAAGCATTTCCAACCCCACTTACAAGTAAAACTAGCTAAAATGTGCCTGGCTTCTCTTCACTGAAAAGCTCATTCTGTGTACATTTTTTGCATACCTTTGCTCCTACCGGGTCAGCTGAGCATCGAATTTCTATTTAACCACCTGCTATCATGAGAGACCTCAGGGCTGCATGTTTTGAGCCCAGTACTGAGCCTGAAAAGCATTTCCAACCCTACTTACAAGTAAAACTAGCTAAAATGTGCCTGGCTTCTCTTCACTGAAAAGCTCATTCTGAGTACATTTTTAGCATACGTTTGCTCCTGCCGGGTCAGCTGAGCAGCGAATTTCTATTTAACCACCTGCTATCATAAGAGACCTCAGGGCTGCATGTTTTGAGCCCAGTACTGAGCCTGAAAAGCGTTTCCAACCCCACTTACAAGTAAAACTAGCTAAAATGTGCCTGGCTTCTCTTCACTGAAAAGCTCATTCTGAGTACATTTTTAGCATACGTTTGCTCCTGCCGGGTCAACTGAGCAGCGAATTTCTATTTAACCACCTGCTATCATGAGAGACCTCAGGGCTGCATGTTTTGAGCCCTGTACTGAGCCTAAAAAGCATTTCCAACCCCACTTACAAGTAAAACTAGCTAAAATGTGCCTGGCTTCTCTTCACTGAAAAGCTCATTCTGTGTACATTTTTTGCATACCTTTGCTCCTACCGGGTCAGCTGAGCATCGAATTTCTATTTAACCACCTGCTTTCATGAGAGACCTCAGGGCTGCATGTTTTGAGCCCAGTATTGATCCTGAAAAGCGTTTTCAACCCCATTTACAAGTAAAACTAGCTAAAATGTGCCTGGCTGCTATTCACTGAAAAGCTCATTCTGTGTACATTTTTGGCATACGTTTGCTCCTACCGGGTCAGCTGAGCAGCGAATTTCTATTTAACCACCTGCTTTCACGAGAGACCTCAGGGCTGCATGTTTTGAGCCCAGTACTGAGCCTGAAAAGCATTTCCAACCCCACGTACAAGTAAAACTAGCTAAAATGTGCCTGGCTTCTCTTCACTGAAAAGCTCATTCTGAGTACAATTTTTAGCATACGTTTGCTCCTGCCGGGTCAGCTGAGCAGCGAATTTCTATTTAATCACCTGCTATCATGAGAGACCTCAGGGCTGCATGTTTTGAGCCAGTACTGAGCCTGAAAAGCATTTCTAACCCCACTTACAAGTAAAACTAGCTAAAATGTGCCTGGCTTCTCTTCACTGAAAAGCTCATTCTGAGTACAATACGTTTGCTCCTGCCGGGTCAGCTGAGCAGCGAATTTCTATTTAACCACCTGCTATCATGAGAGACCTCAGGGCTGCATGTTTTGAGCCCAGTACTGATCCTGAAAAGCGTTTCCAACCCCATTTACAAGTAAAACTAGCTAAAATGTGCCTGGCTGCTATTCACTGAAAAGCTCATTCTGTGTACATTTTTGGCATACGTTTGCTCCTACCTGGTCAGCTGAGCAGCGAATTTCTATTTAACCACCTGCTTTCATGAGAGACTTCAGGGCTGCATGTTTTGAGCCCAGTACTGAGCCTGAAAAGCATTTCCAACCCTACTTACAAGTAAAACTAGCTAAAATGTGCCTGGCTTCTCTTCACTGAAAAGCTCATTCTGAGTACATTTTTAGCATACGTTTGCTCCTGCCGGGTCAGCTGAGCAGCAAATTTCTATTTAACCACCTGCTATCATAAGAGACCTCAGGGCTGCATGTTTTGAGCCCAGTACTGATCCTGAAATGCGTTTCCAACCCCACTTACAAGTAAAACTAGCTAAAATGTGCCTGGCTTCTCTTCACTGAAAAGCTCATTCTGAGTACATTTTTAGCATACGTTTGCTCCTGCCGGGTCAGCTGAGCAGCGAATTTCTATTTAATCACCTGCTATCATGAGAGACCTAGGGCTGCATGTTTTGAGCCCAGTACTGAGCCTGAAAAGCATTTCCAACCCCACTTACAAGTAAAACTAGCTAAAATGTGCCTGGCTTCTCTTCACTGAAAAGCTCATTCTGAGTACATTTTAAGCATACGTTTGCTCCTGCCGGGTCAGCTGAGCAGCGAATTTCTATTTAACCACCTGCTATCATGAGAGACCTCAGGGCTGCATGTTTTGAGCCCAGTACTGATCCTGAAAAGCGTTTCCAACCCCACTTACAAGTAAAACTAGCTAAAATGTGCCTGGCTGCTATTCACTGAAAAGCTCATTCTGTGTACATTTTTGGCATACGTTTGCTCCTACTGGGTCAGCTGAGCAGCGAATTTCTATTTAACCACCTGCTATCACGAGAGACCTCAGGGCTGCATGTTTTGAGCCCAGTACTGATCCTGAAAAGCGTTTCCAACCCCACTTACAAGTAAAACTAGCTAAAATGTGCCTGGCTTCTCTTCACTGAAAAGCTCATTCTGAGTACATTTTTAGCATACGTTTGCTCCTGCCGGGTCAGCTGAGCAGCGAATTTCTATTTAACCACCTGCTATCATGAGAGACCTCAGGGCTGCATGTTTTGAGCCCAGTACTGATCCTGAAAAGCGTTTCCAACCCCATTTACAAGTAAAACTAGCTAAAATGTGCCTGGCTGCTTCTTAATGAAAAGCTCATTCTGTATACATTTTTGGCATACGTTTGCTTCTGCCGGGTCAGCTGAGCAGCGAATTTCTATTTAACCACCTGCTATCATGAGAGACCTCAGGGCTGCATGTTTTGAGCCCCGTACTGATCCTGAAAAGCGTTTCCAACCCCATTTACAAGTAAAACTAGCTAAAATGTGCCTGGCTGCTATTCACTGAAAAGCTCATTCTGTGTACATTTTTGGCATACGTTTGCTCCTACCTGGTCAGCTGAGCAGCGAATTTCTATTTAACCACCTGCTTTCATGAGAGACCTCAGGGCTGCATGTTTTGAGCCCAGTACTGAGCCTGAAAAGCATTTCCAACCCCACTTACAAGTAAAACTAGCTAAAATTTGCCTGGCTTCTCTTCACTGAAAAGCTCATTCTGAGTACATTTTTAGCATACGTTTGCTCCTGCCGGGTCAGCTAAGCAGCGAATTTCTATTTAACCACCTGCTATCATGAGAGACCTCAGGGATGCATGTTTTGAGCCCAGCACTGAGCCTGAAAGCGTTTCCAACCCCACTTACAAGTAAAACTAGCTAAAATGTGCCTGGCTGCTATTCACTGAAAAGCTCATTCTGAGTACATTTTTAGCATACGTTTGCTCCTGCCGGGTCAGCTGAGCAGCGAATTTCTATTTAACCACCTGCTATCATAAGAGAACTCAGGGCTGCATGTTTCGAGCCCAGTACTGATCCTGAAAAGCGTTTCCAACCCCACTTACAAGTAAAACTAGCTAAAATGTGCCTGGCTTCTCTTCACTGAAAAGCTCATTCTGAGTACATTTTTAGAATACGTTTGCTCCTACCAGGTCAGCTGAGCTGCAAATTTCTATTTAACCACCTGCTATCATGAGAGACCTCAGGGATGCATGTTTTGAGCCCAGCACTGAGCCTGAAAAGCATTTCCAACCCCACTTACAAGTAAAACTAGCTAAAATGTGCCTGGCTTCTCTTCACTGAAAAGCTCATTCTGAGTACATTTTTAGCATACGTTTGCTCCTGCCGGGTCAGCTGAGCAGCGAATTTCTATTTAACCACCTGCTATCATGAGAGACCTCAGGGCTGCATGTTTTGAGCCCAGTACTGATCCTGAAAAGCGTTTCCAACCCCACTTACAAGTAAAACTAGCTAAAATGTGCCTGGCTGCTTTTCAATGAAAAGCTCATTCTGTGTACATTTTTAGCATACGTTTGCTCCTGCCGGGTCAGCTGAGCAGCAAATTTCTATTTAACCACCTGCTATCATGAGAGACCTCAGGGCTGCATGTTTTGAGCCCCGTACTGATCCTGAAAAGCGTTTCCAACCCCATTTACAAGTAAAACTAGCTAAAATGTGCCTGGCTGCTATTCACTGAAAAGCTCATTCTGTGTACATTTTTGGCATACGTTTGCTCCTACCTGGTCAGCTGAGCAGCGAATTTCTATTTAACTACCTGCTTTCATGAGAGACCTCAGGGCTGCATGTTTTGAGCCCAGTACTGAGCCTGAAAAGCATTTCCAACGCCACTTACAAGTAAAACTAGCTAAAATTTGCCTGGCTTCTCTTCACTGAAAAGCTCATTCTGAGTACATTTTTAGCATACGTTTGCTCCTGCCGGGTCAGCTGAGCAGCGAATTTCTATTTAACCACCTGCTATCATGAGAGACCTCAGGATGCATGTTTTGAGCCCAGCACTGAGCCTCAAAAGCGTTTCCAACCCCACTTACAAGTAAAACTAGCTAAAATGTGCCTGGCTGCTATTCACTGAAAAGCTCATTCTGAGTACATTTTTAGCATACGTTTGCTCCTGCCGGGTCAGCTGAGCAGCGAATTTCTATTTAACCACCTGCTATCATAAGAGAACTCAGGGCTGCATGTTTCGAGCCCAGTACTGATCCTGAAAAGCGTTTCCAACCCCACTTACAAGTAAAACTAGCTAAAATGTGCCTGGCTTCTCTTCACTGAAAAGCTCATTCTGTGTACATTTTTGGCATACGTTTGCTCCTGCCGGGTCAGCTGAGCAGCGAATTTCTATTTAACCACCTGCTATCATGAGAGACCTCAGGGCTGCATGTTTTGAGCCCCGTACTGATCCTGAAAAGCGTTTCCAACCCCATTTACAAGTAAAACTAGCTAAAATGTGCCTGGCTGCTATTCACTGAAAAGCTCATTCTGTGTACATTTTTGGCATACGTTTGCTCCTACCTGGTCAGCTGAGCAGCGAATTTCTATTTAACCACCTGCTTTCATGAGAGACCTCAGGGCTACATGTTTTGAGCCCAGTACTGAGCCTGAAAAGCATTTCCAACCCCACTTACAAGTAAAACTAGCTAAAATTTGCCTGGCTTCTCTTCACTGAAAAGCTCATTCTGAGTACATTTTTAGCATACGTTTGCTCCTGCCGGGTCAGCTGAGCAGCGAATTTCTATTTAACCACCTGCTATCATGAGAGACCTCAGGGATGCATGTTTTGAGCCCAGCACTGAGCCTCAAAAGCGTTTCCAACCCCACTTACAAGTAAAACTAGCTAAAATGTGCCTGGCTGCTATTCACTGAAAAGCTCATTCTGAGTACATTTTTAGCATACGTTTGCTCCTGCCGGGTCAGCTGAGCAGCGAATTTCTATTTAACCACCTGCTATCATAAGAGAACTCAGGGCTGCATGTTTCGAGCCCAGTACTGATCCTGAAAAGCGTTTCCAACCCCACTTACAAGTAAAACTAGCTAAAATGTGCCATTGCTTCTCTTCACTGAAAAGCTCATTCTGAGTACATTTTTAGCATACGTTTGCTCCTACCAGGTCAGCTGAGCTGCGAATTTCTATTTAACCACCTGCTTTCATGAGAGACCTCAGGGCTGCATGTTTTGAGCCCAGTACTGAGCCTGAAAAGCATTTCCAACCCCACTTACAAGTAAAACTAGCTAAAATGTGCCTGGCTGCTATTCACTGAAAAGCTCATTCTGAGTACATTTTTAGCATCCGTTTGCTCCTGCCGGGTCAGCTGAGCAGCGAATTTTTATTTAACCACCTGCTATCATGAGAGACCTCAGGGCTGCATGTTTTGAGCCCAGTACTGATCCTGAAAAGCGTTTCCAACCCCACTTACAAGTAAAACTAGCTAAAATGTGCCTGGCTTCTCTTCACTGAAAAGCTCATTCTGTGTACATTTTTTGCATACCTTTGCTCCTACCGGGTCAGCTGAGCATCGAATTTCTATTTAACCACCTGCTATCATGAGAGACCTCAGGGCTGCATGTTTTGAGCCCAGTACTGAGCCTGAAAAGCATTTCCAACCCTACTTACAAGTAAAACTAGCTAAAATGTGCCTGGCTTCTCTTCACTGAAAAGCTCATTCTGAGTACATTTTTAGCATACGTTTGCTCCTGCCGGGTCAGCTGAGCAGCGAATTTCTATTTAAGCACCTGCTATCATAAGAGACCTCAGGGCTGCATGTTTTGAGCCCAGTACTGAGCCTGAAAAGCGTTTCCAACCCCACTTACAAGTAAAACTAGCTAAAATGTGCCTGGCTTCTCTTCACTGAAAAGCTCATTCTGTGTACATTTTTAGCATACGTTTGCTCCTGCCGGGTCAACTGAGCAGCGAATTTCTATTTAACCACCTGCTATCATGAGAGACCTCAGGGCTGCATGTTTTGAGCCCTGTACTGAGCCTAAAAAGCATTTCCAACCCCACTTACAAGTAAAACTAGCTAAAATGTGCCTGGCTTCTCTTCACTGAAAAGCTCATTCTGTGTACATTTTTTGCATACCTTTGCTCCTACCGGGTCAGCTGAGCATCGAATTTCTATTTAACCACCTGCTTTCATGAGAGACCTCAGGGCTGCATGTTTTGAGCCCAGTATTGATCCTGAAAAGCGTTTTCAACCCCATTTACAAGTAAAACTAGCTAAAATGTGCCTGGCTGCTATTCACTGAAAAGCTCATTCTGTGTACATTTTTGGCATACGTTTGCTCCTACCGGGTCAGCTGAGCAGCGAATTTCTATTTAACCACCTGCTTTCATGAGAGACCTCAGGGCTGCATGTTTTGAGCCCAGTACTGAGCCTGAAAAGCATTTCCAACCCCACTTGCAAGTAAAACTAGCTAAAATGTGCCTGGCTTCTCTTCACTGAAAAGCTCATTCTGAGTACATTTTTAGCATCGGTTGCTCCTGCCGGGTCAGCTGAGCAGCGAATTTCTATTTATTCACCTGCTATCATGAGAGACCTTAGGGCTGCATGTTTTGAGCCAGTACTGAGCCTGAAAAGCATTTCCAACCCCACTTACAAGTAAAACTAGCTAAAATGTGCCTGGCTTCTCTTCACTGAAAAGCTCATTCTGAGTACAATACGTTTGCTCCTGCCGGGTCAGCTGAGCAGCGAATTTCTATTGAACCACCTGCTATCATGAGAGACCTCAGGGCTGCATGTTTTGAGCCCAGTACTGATCCTGAAAAGCGTTCCCAACCCCATTTACAAGTAAAACTAGCTAAAATGTGCCTGGCTGCTATTCACTGAAAAGCTCATTCTGTGTACATTTTTGGCATACGTTTGCTCCTACCTGGTCAGCTGAGCAGCGAATTTCTATTTAACCACCTGCTTTCATGAGAGACTTCAGGGCTGCATGTTTTGAGCCCAGTACTGAGCCTGAAAAGCATTTCCAACCCTACTTACAAGTAAAACTAGCTAAAATGTGCCTGGCTTCTCTTCACTGAAAAGCTCATTCTGAGTACATTTTTAGCATACGTTTGCTCCTGCCGGGTCAGCTGAGCAGCGAATTTCTATTTAATCACCTGCTATCATGAGAGACCTCAGGGCTGCATGTTTTGAGCCCAGTACTGAGCCTGAAAAGCATTTCCAACCCCACTTACAAGTAAAACTAGCTAAAATGTGCCTGGCTTCTCTTCACTGAAAAGCTCATTCTGAGTACATTTTAAGCATACGTTTGCTGCTGCCGGGTCAGCTGAGCAGCGAATTTCTATTTAACCACCTGCTATCATGAGAGACCTCAGGGCTGCATGTTTTGAGCCCAGTACTGATCCTGAAAAGCGTTTCCAACCCCACTTACAAGTAAAACTAGCTAAAATGTGCCTGGCTTCTCTTCACTGAAAGCTCATTCTGAGTACATTTTTCGCATACGTTTGCTCCTGCCGGGTCAGCTGAGCAGCGAATTTCTATTTAACCACCTGCTATCATGAGAGACCTCAGGGCTGCATGTTTTGAGCCCAGTACCGAGCCTGAAAAGCATTTCCAACCCCACTTACAAGTAAATCTAGCTAAAATGTGCTTGGCTTCTCTTCACTGAAAAGCTCATTCTGAGTACATTTTAAGCATACGTTTGCTCCTGCCGGGTCAGCTGAGCAGCGAATTTCTATTTAACCACCTGCTATCATGAGAGACCTCAGGGCTGCATGTTTTGAGCCCAGTACTGATCCTGAAAAGCGTTTCCAACCCCACTTACAAGTAAAACTAGCTAAAATGTGCCTGGCTGCTATTCACTGAAAAGCTCATTCTGTGTACATTTTTGGCATACCTTTGCTCCTACCGGGTCAGCTGAGCAGCGATTTCTATTTAACCACCTGCTTTCATGAGAGACCTCAGGGCTGCATGTTTTGAGCCCAGTACTTAGCCTGAAAAGCATTTCCAACCCCACTTACAAGTAAAACTAGCTAAAATGTGCCTGGCTTCTCTTCACTGAAAAGCTCATTCTGAGTACATTTTTAGCATATGTTTGCTCCTGCCGGGTCAGCTGAGCAGCGAATTTCTATTTAACCACCTGCTATCATAAGAGAACTCAGGGCTGCATGTTTCGAGCCCAGTACTGATCCTGAAAAGCGTTTCCAACCCCACTTACAAGTAAAACTAGCTAAAATGTGCCTGGCTTCTCTTCACTGAAAAGCTCATTCTGAGTACATTTTTAGAATACGTTTGCTCCTACCAGGTCAGCTGAGCTGCAAATTTCTATTTAACCACCTGCTATCATGAGAGACCTCAGGGATGCATGTTTTGAGCCCAGCACTGAGCCTGAAAAGCATTTCCAACCCCACTTACAAGTAAAACTAGCTAAAATGTGCCTGGCTTCTCTTCACTGAAAAGCTCATTCTGAGTACATTTTTAGCATACGTTTGCTCCTGCCGGGTCAGCTGAGCAGCGAATTTCTATTTAACCACCTGCTATCATGAGAGACCTCAGGGCTGCATGTTTTGAGCCCAGTACTGATCCTGAAAAGCGTTTCCAACCCCACTTACAAGTAAAACTAGCTAAAATGTGCCTGGCTGCTTTTCAATGAAAAGCTCATTCTGTGTACATTTTTAGCATACGTTTGCTCCTGCCGGGTCAGCTGAGCAGCGAATTTCTATTTAACCACCTGCTATCATGAGAGACCTCAGGGCTGCATGTTTTGAGCCCCGTACTGATCCTGAAAAGCGTTTCCAACCCCATTTACAAGTAAAACTAGCTAAAATGTGCCTGGCTGCTATTCACTGAAAAGCTCATTCTGTGTACATTTTTGGCATACGTTTGCTCCTACCTGGTCAGCTGAGCAGCGAATTTCTATTTAACTACCTGCTTTCATGAGAGACCTCAGGGCTGCATGTTTTGAGCCCAGTACTGAGCCTGAAAAGCATTTCCAACCCCACTTACAAGTAAAACTAGCTAAAATTTGCCTGGCTTCTCTTCACTGAAAAGCTCATTCTGAGTACATTTTTAGCATACGTTTGCTCCTGCCGGGTCAGCTGAGCAGCGAATTTCTATTTAACCACCTGCTATCATGAGAGACCTCAGGATGCATGTTTTGAGCCCAGCACTGAGCCTCAAAAGCGTTTCCAACCCCACTTACAAGTAAAACTAGCTAAAATGTGCCTGGCTGCTATTCACTGAAAAGCTCATTCTGAGTACATTTTTAGCATACGTTTGCTCCTGCCGGGTCAGCTGAGCAGCGAATTTCTATTTAACCACCTGCTATCATAAGAGAACTCAGGGCTGCATGTTTCGAGCCCAGTACTGATCCTGAAAAGCGTTTCCAACCCCACTTACAAGTAAAACTAGCTAAAATGTGCCTGGCTTCTCTTCACTGAAAAGCTCATTCTGAGTACATTTTTAGCATACGTTTGCTCCTACCAGGTCAGCTGAGCTGCGAATTTCTATTTAACCACCTGCTTTCATGAGAGACCTCAGGGCTGCATGTTTTGAGCCCAGTACTGAGCCTGAAAAGCATTTCCAACCCCACTTACAAGTAAAACTAGCTAAAATGTGCCTGGCTGCTATTCACTGAAAAGCTCATTCTGAGTACATTTTTAGCATCCGTTTGCTCCTGCCGGGTCAGCTGAGCAGCGAATTTCTATTTAACCACCTGCTATCATGAGAGACCTCAGGGCTGCATGTTTTGAGCCCAGTACTGATCCTGAAAAGCGTTTCCAACCCCACTTACAAGTAAAACTAGCTAAAATGTGCCTGGCTTCTCTTCACTGAAAGCTCATTCTGAGTACATTTTTCGCATACGTTTGCTCCTGCCGGGTCAGCTGAGCAGCGAATTTCTATTTAACCACCTGCTATCATGAGAGACCTCAGGGCTGCATGTTTTGAGCCCAGTACCGAGCCTGGAAAGCATTTCCAACCCCACTTACAAGTAAATCTAGCTAAAATGTGCTTGGCTTCTCTTCACTGAAAAGCTCATTCTGAGTACACTTTAAGCATACGTTTGCTCCTGCCGGGTCAGCTGAGCAGCGAATTTCTATTTAACCACCTGCTATCATGAGAGACCTCAGGGCTGCATGTTTTGAGCCCAGTACTGATCCTGAAAAGCGTTTCCAACCCCACTTACAAGTAAAACTAGCTAAAATGTGCCTGGCTGCTATTCACTGAAAAGCTCATTCTGTGTACATTTTTGGCATACCTTTGCTCCTACCGGGTCAGCTGAGCAGCGATTTCTATTTAACCACCTGCTTTCATGAGAGACCTCAGGGCTGCATGTTTTGAGCCCAGTACTTAGCCTGAAAAGCATTTCCAACCCCACTTACAAGTAAAACTAGCTAAAATGTGCCTGGCTTCTCTTCACTGAAAAGCTCATTCTGAGTATATTTTTAGCATATGTTTGCTCCTGCCGGGTCAGCTGAGCAGCGAATTTCTATTTAACCACCTGCTATCATAAGAGAACTCAGGGCTGCATGTTTCGAGCCCAGTACTGATCCTGAAAAGTGTTTCCAACCCCACTTACAAGTAAAACTAGCTAAAATGTGCCTGGCTGCTATTCACTGAAAAGCTCATTCTGTGTACATTTTTGGCATACGTTTGCTCCTACCTGGTCAGCTGAGCAGCGAATTTCTATTTAACTACCTGCTTTCATGAGAGACCTCAGGGCTGCATGTTTTGAGCCCAGTACTGAGCCTGAAAAGCATTTCCAACCCCACTTACAAGTAAAACTAGCTAAAATTTGCCTGGCTTCTCTTCACTGAAAAGCTCATTCTGAGTACATTTTTAGCATACGTTTGCTCCTGCCGGGTCAGCTGAGCAGCGAATTTCTATTTAACCACCTGCTATCATGAGAGACCTCAGGGCTGCATGTTTTGAGCCCAGTACTGATCCTGAAAAGCGTTTCCAACCCCACTTACAAGTAAAACTAGCTAAAATGTGCCTGGCTGCTTTTCAATGAAAAGCTCATTCTGTGTACATTTTTAGCATACGTTTGCTCCTGCCGGGTCAGCTGAGCAGCGAATTTCTATTTAACCACCTGCTATCATGAGAGACCTCAGGGCTGCATGTTTTGAGCCCCGTACTGATCCTGAAAAGCGTTTCCAACCCCATTTACAAGTAAAACTAGCTAAAATGTGCCTGGCTGCTATTCACTGAAAAGCTCATTCTGTGTACATTTTTGGCATACGTTTGCTCCTACCTGGTCAGCTGAGCAGCGAATTTCTATTTAACTACCTGCTTTCATGAGAGACCTCAGGGCTGCATGTTTTGAGCCCAGTACTGAGCCTGAAAAGCATTTCCAACCCCACTTACAAGTAAAACTAGCTAAAATTTGCCTGGCTTCTCTTCACTGAAAAGCTCATTCTGAGTACATTTTTAGCATACGTTTGCTCCTGCCGGGTCAGCTGAGCAGCGAATTTCTATTTAACCACCTGCTATCATGAGAGACCTCAGGATGCATGTTTTGAGCCCAGCACTGAGCCTGAAAAGCATTTCCAACCCCACTTACAAGTAAAACTAGCTAAAATGTGCCTGGCTTCTCTTCACTGAAAAGCTCATTCTGAGTACATTTTTAGCATACGTTTGCTCCTGCCAGGTCAGCTGAGCTGCAAATTTCTATTTAACCACCTGCTATCATGAGAGACCTCAGGGATGCATGTTTTGAGCCCAGCACTGAGCCTGAAAATCATTTCCAACCCCACTTACAAGTAAAACTAGCTAAAATGTGCCTGGCTTCTCTTCACTTAAAAGCTCATTCTGAGTACATTTTTAGCATACGTTTGCTCCTGCCGGGTCAGCTGAGCAGAGAATTTCTATTTAACCACCTGCTATCATGAGAGACCTCAGGGCTGCATGTTTTGAGCCCAGTACTGATCCTGAAAAGCGTTTCCAACCCCACTTACAAGTAAAACTAGCTAAAATGTGCCTGGCTGCTTTTCAATGAAAAGCTCATTCTGTGTACATTTTTAGCATACGTTTGCTCCTGCCGGGTCAGCTGAGCAGCGAATTTCTATTTAACCACCTGCTATCATGAGAGACCTCAGGGCTGCATGTTTTGAGCCCCGTTCTGATCCTGAAAAGCGTTTCCAACCCCATTTACAAGTAAAACTAGCTAAAATGTGCCTGGCTGCTATTCACTGAAAAGCTCATTCTGTGTACATTTTTGGCATACGTTTGCTCCTACCTGGTCAGCTGAGCAGCGAATTTCTATTTAACTACCTGCTTTCATGAGAGACCTCAGGGCTGCATGTTTTGAGCCCAGTACTGAGCCTGAAAAGCATTTCCAACCCCACTTACAAGTAAAACTAGCTAAAATTTGCCTGGCTTCTCTTCACTGAAAAGCTCATTCTGAGTACATTTTTAGCATACGTTTGCTCCTGCCGGGTCAGCTGAGCAGCGAATTTCTATTTAACCACCTGCTATCATGAGAGACCTCAGGATGCATGTTTTGAGCCCAGCACTGAGCCTCAAAAGCGTTTCCAACCCCACTTACAAGTAAAACTAGCTAAAATGTGCCTGGCTGCTATTCACTGAAAAGCTCATTCTGAGTACATTTTTAGCATACGTTTGCTCCTGCCGGGTCAGCTGAGCAGCGAATTTCTATTTAACCACCTGCTATCATAAGAGAACTCAGGGCTGCATGTTTCGAGCCCAGTACTGATCCTGAAAAGCGTTTCCAACCCCACTTACAAGTAAAACTAGCTAAAATGTGCCTGGCTTCTCTTCACTGAAAAGCTCATTCTGAGTACATTTTTAGCATACGTTTGCTCCTACCAGGTCAGCTGAGCTGCGAATTTCTATTTAACCACCTGCTTTCATGAGAGACCTCAGGGCTGCATGTTTTGAGCCCAGTACTGAGCCTGAAAAGCATTTCCAACCCCACTTACAAGTAAAACTAGCTAAAATGTGCCTGGCTGCTATTCACTGAAAAGCTCATTCTGAGTACATTTTTAGCATCCGTTTGCTCCTGCCGGGTCAGCTGAGCAGCGAATTTCTATTTAACCACCTGCTATCATGAGAGACCTCAGGGCTGCATGTTTTGAGCCCAGTACTGATCCTGAAAAGCGTTTCCAACCCCACTTACAAGTAAAACTAGCTAATTGTGCCTGGCTTCTCTTCACTGAAAAGCTCATTCTGAGTACATTTTTAGCATACGTTTGCTCCTGCCGGGTCAGCTGAGCAGCGAATTTCTATTTAACCACCTGCTATCATGAGAGACCTCAGGGCTGCATGTTTTGAGCCCCGTACTGATCCTGAAAAGCGTTTCCAACCCCATTTACAAGTAAAACTAGCTAAAATGTGCCTGGCTGCTATTCACTGAAAAGCTCATTCTGTGTACATTTTTGGCATACGTTTGCTCCTACCTGGTCAGCTGAGCAGCGAATTTCTATTTAACCACCTGCTTTCATGAGAGACCTCAGGGCTACATGTTGTGAGCTCAGTACTGAGCCTGAAAAGCATTTCCAACCCCACTTACAAGTAAAACTAGCTAAAATTTGCCTGGCTTCTCTTCACTGAAAAGCTCATTCTGAGTACATTTTTAGCATACGTTTGCTCCTGCCGGGTCAGCTGAGCAGCGAATTTCTATTTAACCACCTGCTATCATGAGAGACCTCAGGGATGCCTGTTTTGAGCCCAGCACTGAGCCTCAAAAGCGTTTCCAACCCCACTTACAAGTAAAACTAGCTAAAATGTGCCTGGCTGCTATTCACTGAAAAGCTCATTCTGAGTACATTTTTAGCATACGTTTGCTCCTGCCGGGTCAGCTGAGCAGCGAATTTCTATTTAACCACCTGCTATCATAAGAGAACTCAGGGCTGCATGTTTCGAGCCCAGTACTGATCCTGAAAAGCGTTTCCAACCCCACTTACAAGTAAAACTAGCTAAAATGTGCCTGGCTTCATTTCACTGAAAAGCTCATTCTGAGTACATTTTTAGCATACGTTTGCTCCTACCAGGTCAGCTGAGCTGTGAATTTCTATTTAACCACCTGCTTTCATGAGAGACCTCAGGGCTGCATGTTTTGAGCCCAGTACTGAGCCTGAAAAGCATTTCCAACCCCACTTACAAGTAAAACTAGCTAAAATGTGCCTGGCTGCTATTCACTGAAAAGCTCATTCTGAGTACATTTTTAGCATCCGTTTGCTCCTGCCGGGTCAGCTGAGCAGCGAATTTCTATTTAACCACCTGCTATCATGAGAGACCTCAGGGCTGCATGTTTTGAGCCCAGTACTGATCCTGAAAAGCGTTTCCAACCCCACTTACAAGTAAAACTAGCTAAAATGTGCCTGGCTTCTCTTCACTGAAAAGCTCATTCTGAGTACATTTTTAGCATACGTTTGCTCCTGCCGGGTCAGCTGAGCAGCGATTTTCTATTTAACCACCTGCTATCATGAGAGACCTCAGGGCTGCATGTTTTGAGCCCTGTACTGAGCCTAAAAAGCATTTCCAACCCCACTTACAAGTAAAACTAGCTAAAATGTGCCTGGCTTCTCTTCACTGAAAAGCTCATTCTGTGTACATTTTTTGCATACCTTTGCTCCTACCGGGTCAGCTGAGCATCGAATTTCTATTTAACCACCTGCTATCATGAGAGACCTCAGGGCTGCATGTTTTGAGCCCAGTACTGAGCCTGAAAAGCATTTCCAACCCTACTTACAAGTAAAACTAGCTAAAATGTGCCTGGCTTCTCTTCACTGAAAAGCTCATTCTGAGTACATTTTTAGCATACGTTTGCTCCTGCCGGGTCAGCTGAGCAGCGAATTTCTATTTAACCACCTGCTATCATAAGAGACCTCAGGGCTGCATGCTTTGAGCCCAGTACTGAGCCTGAAAAGCGTTTCCAACCCCACTTACAAGTAAAACTAGCTAAAATGTGCCTGGCTTCTCTTCACTGAAAAGCTCATTCTGAGTACATTTTTAGCATACGTTTGCTCCTGCCGGGTCAACTGAGCAGCGAATTTCTATTTAACCACCTGCTATGATGAGAGACCTCAGGGCTGCATGTTTTGAGCCCTGTACTGAGCCTAAAAAGCATTTCCAACCCCACTTACAAGTAAAACTAGCTAAAATGTGCCTGGCTTCTCTTCACTGAAAAGCTCATTCTGTGTACATTTTTTGCATACCTTTGCTCCTACCGGGTCAGCTGAGCATCGAATTTCTATTTAACCACCTGCTTTCATAAGAGACCTCAGGGCTGCATGTTTTGAGCCCAGTATTGATCCTGAAAAGCGTTTTCAACCCCATTTACAAGTAAAACTAGCTAAAATGTGCCTGGCTGCTATTCACTGAAAAGCTCATTCTGTGTACATTTTTGGCATACGTTTGCTCCTACCGGGTCAGCTGAGCAGCGAATTTCTATTTAACCACCTGCTTTCATGAGAGACCTCAGGGCTGCATGTTTTGAGCCCAGTACTGAGCCTGAAAAGCATTTCCAACCCCACTTACAAGTAAAACTAGCTAAAATGTGCCTGGCTTCTCTTCACTGAAAAGCTCATTCTGAGTACATTTTTAGCATACGTTTGCTCCTGCCGGGTCAGCTGAGCAGCGAATTTCTATTTAACCACCTGCTATCATGAGAGACCTCAGGGCTGCATGTTTTGAGCCCAGTACTGATCCTGAAAAGCGTTTCCAACCCCATTTACAAGTAAAACTAGCTAAAATGTGCCTGGCTGCTATTCACTGAAAAGCTCATTCTGTGTACATTTTTGGCATACGTTTGCTCCTACCTGGTCAGCTGAGCAGCGAATTTCTATTTAACCACCTGCTTTCATGAGAGACTTCAGGGCTGCATGTTTTGAGCCCAGTACTGAGCCTGAAAAGCATTTCCAACCCTACTTACAAGTAAAACTAGCTAAAATGTGCCTGGCTTCTCTTCACTGAAAAGCTCATTCTGAGTACATTTTTAGCATAAGTTTGCTCCTGCCGGGTCAGCTGAGCAGCAAATTTCTATTTACACCTGCTATCATAAGAGACCTCAGGGCTGCATGTTTTGAGCCCAGTACTGATCCTGAAAAGCGTTTCCAACCCCACTTACAAGTAAAACTAGCTAAAATGTGCCTGGCTTCTCTTCACTGAAAAGCTCATTCTGAGTACATTTTTAGCATACGTTTGCTCCTGCCGGGTCAGCTGAGCAGCGAATTTCTATTTAATCACCTGCTATCATGAGAGACCTCAGGGCTGCATGTTTTGAGCCCAGTACTGAGCCTGAAAAGCATTTCCAACCCCACTTACAAGTAAAACTAGCTAAAATGTGCCTGGCTTCTCTTCACTGAAAAGCTCATTCTGAGTACATTTTAAGCATACGTTTGCTCCTGCCGGGTCAGCTGAGCAGCGAATTTCTATTTAACCACCTGCTATCATGAGAGACCTCAGGGCTGCATGTTTTGAGCCCAGTACTGATCCTGAAAAGCGTTTCCAACCCCACTTACAAGTAAAACTAGCTAAAATGTGCCTGGCTGCTATTCACTGAAAAGCTCATTCTGTGTACATTTTTGGCATACGTTTGCTCCTACCGGGTCAGCTGAGCAGCGAATTTCTATTTAACCACCTGCTATCACGAGAGACCTCAGGGCTGCATGTTTTGAGCCCAGTACTGATCCTGAAAAGCGTTTCCAACCCCACTTACAAGTAAAACTAGCTAAAATGTGCCTGGCTTCTCTTCACTGAAAAGCTCATTCTGAGTACATTTTTAGCATACGTTTGCTCCTGCCGGGTCAGCTGAGCAGCGAATTTCTATTTAACCACCTGCTATCATGAGAGACCTCAGGGCTGCATGTTTTGAGCCCAGTACTGATCCTGAAAAGCGTTTCCAACCCCATTTACAAGTAAAACTAGCTAAAATGTGCCTGGCTGCTATTCACTGAAAAGCTCATTCTGTGTACATTTTTGGCATACGTTTGCTCCTACCTGGTCAGCTGAGCAGCGAATTTCTATTTAACCATCTGCTTTCATGAGAGACCTCAGGGCTGCATGTTTTGAGCCCAGTACTGAGCCTGAAAAGCGTTTCCAACCCAACTTACAAGTAAAACTAGCTAAAATGTGCCTGGCTTCTCTTCACTGAAAGCTCATTCTGAGTACATTTTTAGCATACGTTTGCTCCTGCCGGGTCAGCTGAGCAGCGAATTTCTATTTAACCACCTGCTATCATGAGAGACCTCAGGGCTGCATGTTTTGAGCCCAGTACCGAGCCTGAAAAGCATTTCCAACCCCACTTACAAGTAAATCTAGCTAAAATGTGCTTGGCTTCTCTTCACTGAAAAGCTCATTCTGAGTACATTTTAAGCATACGTTTGCTCCTGCCGGGTCAGCTGAGCAGCGAATTTCTATTTAACCACCTGCTATCATGAGAGACCTCAGGGCTGCATGTTTTGAGCCCAGTACTGATCCTGAAAAGCGTTTCCAACCCCACTTACAAGTAAAACTAGCTAAAATGTGCCTGGCTGCTATTCACTGAAAAGCTCATTCTGTGTACATTTTTGGCATACCTTTGCTCCTACCGGGTCAGCTGAGCAGCGATTTCTATTTAACCACCTGCTTTCATGAGAGACCTCAGGGCTGCATGTTTTGAGCCCAGTACTTAGCCTGAAAAGCATTTCCAACCCCACTTACAAGTAAAACTAGCTAAAATGTGCCTGGCTTCTCTTCACTGAAAAGCTCATTCTGAGTACATTTTTAGCATATGTTTGCTCCTGCCGGGTCAGCTGAGCAGCGAATTTCTATTTAACCACCTGCTATCATAAGAGAACTCAGGGCTGCATGTTTCGAGCCCAGTACTGATCCTGAAAAGCGTTTCCAACCCCACTTACAAGTAAAACTAGCTAAAATGTGCCTGGCTTCTCTTCACTGAAAAGCTCATTCTGAGTACATTTTTAGAATACGTTTGCTCCTACCAGGTCAGCTGAGCTGCAAATTTCTATTTAACCACCTGCTATCATGAGAGACCTCAGGGATGCATGTTTTGAGCCCAGCACTGAGCCTGAAAAGCATTTCCAACCCCACTTACAAGTAAAACTAGCTAAAATGTGCCTGGCTTCTCTTCACTGAAAAGCTCATTTTGAGTACATTTTTAGCATACGTTTGCTCCTGCCGGGTCAGCTGAGCAGCGAATTTCTATTTAACCACCTGCTATCATGAGAGACCTCAGGGCTGCATGTTTTGAGCCCAGTACTGATCCTGAAAAGCGTTTCCAACCCCACTTACAAGTAAAACTAGCTAAATGTGCCTGGCTGCTTTTCAATGAAAAGCTCATTCTGGGTACATTTTTAGCATACGTTTGCTCCTGCCGGGTCAGCTGAGCAGCGAATTTCTATTTAACCACCTGCTATCATGAGAGACCTCAGGGCTGCATGTTTTGAGCCCCGTACTGATCCTGAAAAGCGTTTCCAACCCCATTTACAAGTAAAACTAGCTAAAATGTGCCTGGCTGCTATTCACTGAAAAGCTCATTCTGTGTACATTTTTGGCATATGTTTGCTCCTACCTGGTCAGCTGAGCAGCGAATTTCTATTTAACTACCTGCTTTTCATGAGAGACCTCAGGGCTGCATGTTTTGAGCCCAGTACTGAGCCTGAAAAGCATTTCCAACCCCACTTACAAGTAAAACTAGCTAAAATTTGCCTGGCTTCTCTTCACTGAAAAGCTCATTCTGAGTACATTTTTAGCATACGTTTGCTCCTGCCGGGTCAGCTAAGCAGCGAATTTCTATTTAACCACCTGCTATCATGAGAGACCTCAGGATGCATGTTTTGAGCCCAGCACTGAGCCTCAAAAGCGTTTCCAACCCCACTTACAAGTAAAACTAGCTAAAATGTGCCTGACTGCTATTCACTGAAAAGCTCATTCTGAGTACATTTTTAGCATACGTTTGCTCCTGCCGGGTCAGCTGAGCAGCGAATTTCTATTTAACCACCTGCTATCATAAGAGAACTCAGGGCTGCATGTTTCGAGCCCAGTACTGATCCTGAAAAGCGTTTCCAACCCCACTTACAAGTAAAACTAGCTAAAATGTGCCTGGCTTCTCTTCACTGAAAAGCTCATTCTGAGTACATTTTTAGCATACGTTTGCTCCTACCAGGTCAGCTGAGCTGCGAATTTCTATTTAACCACCTGCTTTCATGAGAGACCTCAGGGCTGCATGTTTTGAGCCCAGTACTGAGCCTGAAAAGCATTTCCAACCCCACTTACAAGTAAAACTAGCTAAAATGTGCCTGGCTGCTATTCACTGAAAAGCTCATTCTGAGTACATTTTTAGCATCCGTTTGCTCCTGCCGGGTCAGCTGAGCAGCGAATTTCTATTTAACCACCTGCTATCATGAGAGACCTCAGGGCTGCATGTTTTGAGCCCAGTACTGATCCTGAAAAGCGTTTCCAACCCCACTTGCAAGTAAAACTAGCTAAAATGTGCCTGGCTGCTATTCACTGAAAAGCTCATTCTCTGTACATTTTTGGCATACCTTTGCTCCTACCGGGTCAGCTGAGCATCGAATTTCTATTTAACCACCTGCTATCATGAGAGACCTCAGGGCTGCATGTTTTGAGCCCTGTACTGAGCCTAAAAAGCATTTCCAACCCCACTTACAAGTAAAACTAGCTAAAATGTGCCTGGCTTCTCTTCACTGAAAAGCTCATTCTGTGTACATTTTTTGCATACCTTTGCTCCTACCGGGTCAGCTGAGCATCGAATTTCTATTTAACCACCTGCTATCATCAGAGACCTCAGGGCTGCATGTTTTGAGCCCAGTACTGAGCCTGAAAAGCATTTCCAACCCTACTTACAAGTAAAACTAGCTAAAATGTGCCTGGCTTCTCTTCACTGAAAAGCTCATTCTGAGTACATTTTTAGCATACGTTTGCTCCTGCCGGGTCAGCTGAGCAGCGAATTTCTATTTAACCACCTGCTATCATAAGAGACCTCAGGGCTGCATGTTTTGAGCCCAGTACTGAGCCTGAAAAGCGTTTCCAACCCCACTTACAAGTAAAACTAGCTAAAATGTGCCTGGCTTCTCTTCACTGAAAAGCTCATTCTGAGTACATTTTTAGCATACGTTTGCTCCTGCCGGGTCAGCTGAGCAGCGAATTTCTATTTAACCACCTGCTATCATGAGAGACCTCAGGGCTGCATGTTTTGAGCCCTGTACTGAGCCTAAAAAGCATTTCCAACCCCACTTACAAGTAAAACTAGCTAAAATGTGCCTGGCTTCTCTTCACTGAAAAGCTCATTCTGTGTACATTTTTTGCATACCTTTGCTCCTACCGGGTCAGCTGAGCATCGAATTTCTATTTAACCACCTGCTTTCATGAGAGACCTCAGGGCTGCATGTTTTGAGCCCAGTATTGATCCTGAAAAGCGTTTTCAACCCCATTTACAAGTAAAACTAGCTAAAATGTGCCTGGCTGCTATTCACTGAAAAGCTCATTCTGTGTACATTTTTGGCATACGTTTGCTCCTACCGGGTCAGCTGAGCAGCGAATTTCTATTTAACCACCTGCTTTCATGAGAGACCTCAGGGCTGCATGTTTTGAGCCCAGTACTGAGCCTGAAAAGCATTTCCAACCCCACTTACAAGTAAAACTAGCTAAAATGTGCCTGGCTTCTCTTCACTGAAAAGCTCATTCTGAGTACAATACGTTTGCTCCTGCCGGGTCAGCTGAGCAGCGAATTTCTATTTAACCACCTGCTATCATGAGAGACCTCAGGGCTGCATGTTTTGAGCCCCGTACTGATCCTGAAAAGCGTTTCCAACCCCATTTACAAGTAAAACTAGCTAAAATGTGCCTGGCTGCTATTCACTGAAAAGCTCATTCTGTGTACATTTTTGGCATACGTTTGCTCCTACCTGGTCAGCTGAGCAGCGAATTTCTATTTAACCACCTGCTTTCATGAGAGACCTCAGGGCTGCATGTTTTGAGCCCAGTACTGAGCCTGAAAAGCATTTCCAACCCCACTTACAAGTAAAACTAGCTAAAATTTGCCTGGCTTCTCTTCACTGAAAAGCTCATTCTGAGTACATTTTTAGCATACGTTTGCTCCTGCCGGGTCAGCTGAGCAGCGAATTTCTATTTAACCACCTGCTTTCATGAGAGACCTCAGGGCTGCATGTTTTGAGCCCAGTACTGATCCTGAAAAGCTTTTCCAACCCCACTTACAAGTAAAACTAGCTAAAATGTGCCTGGCTTCTCTTCACTGAAAAGCTCATTCTGAGTACATTTTTAGCATACGTTTGCTCCTGCCGGGTCAGCTGAGCAGCGAATTTCTATTTAACCACCTGCTATCATGAGAGACCTCAGGGCTGCATGTTTTGAGCCCAGTACTGATCCTGAAAAGCGTTTCCAACCCCACTTACAAGTAAAACTAGCTAAAATGTGCCTGGCTGCTTTTCAATGAAAAGCTCATTCTGTGTACATTTTTGGCATACGTTTGCTCCTGCCGGGTCAGCTGAGCAGCGAATTTCTATTTAACCACCTGCTATCATGAGAGACCTCAGGGCTGCATGTTTTGAGCCCCGTACTGATCCTGAAAAGCGTTTCCAACCCCATTTACAAGTAAAACTAGCTAAAATGTGCCTGGCTGCTATTCACTGAAAAGCTCATTCTGTGTACATTTTTGGCATACGTTTGCTCCTACCTGGTCAGCTGAGCAGCGAATTTCTATTTAACCACCTGCTTTCATGAGAGACCTCAGGGCTGCATGTTTTGAGCCCAGTACTGAGCCTGAAAAGCATTTCCAACCCCACTTACAAGTAAAACTAGCTAAAATTTGCCTGGCTTCTCTTCACTGAAAAGCTCATTCTGAGTACATTTTTAGCATACGTTTGCTCCTGCCGGGTCAGCTGAGCAGCGAATTTCTATTTAACCACCTGCTATTATGAGAGACCTCAGGGATGCATGTTTTGAGCCCAGCACTGAGCCTCAAAAGCGTTTCCAACCCCACTTACAAGTAAAACTAGCTAAAATGTGCCTGGCTGCTATTCACTGAAAAGCTCATTCTGAGTACATTTTTAGCATACGTTTGCTCCTGCCGGGTCAGCTGAGCAGCGAATTTCTATTTAACCACCTGCTATCATAAGAGAACTCAGGGCTGCATGTTTCGAGCCCAGTACTGATCCTGAAAAGCGTTTCCAACCCCACTTACAAGTAAAACTAGCTAAAATGTGCCTGGCTTCTCTTCACTGAAAAGCTCATTCTGAGTACATTTTTAGCATACGTTTGCTCCTACCAGGTCAGCTGAGCTGCGAATTTCTATTTAACCACCTGCTTTCATGAGAGACCTCAAGGCTGCATGTTTTGAGCCCAGTACTGAGCCTGAAAAGCATTTCCAACCCCACTTACAAGTAAAACTAGCTAAAATGTGCCTGGCTTCTCTTCACTGAAAAGCTCATTCTGTGTACATTTTTTGCATACCTTTGCTCCTACCGGGTCAGCTGAGCATCGAATTTCTACTTAACCACCTGCTATCATGAGAGACCTCAGGGCTGCATGTTTTGAGCCCAGTACTGAGGCTGAAAAGCATTTCCAACCCTACTTACAAGTAAAACTAGCTAAAATGTGCCTGGCTTCTCTTCACTGAAAAGCTCATTCTGAGTACATTTTTAGCATACGTTTGCTCCTGCCGGGTCAGCTGAGCAGCGAATTTCTATTTAACCACCTGCTATCATAAGAGACCTCAGGGCTGCATGTTTTGAGCCCAGTACTGAGCCTGAAAAGCGTTTCCAACCCCACTTACAAGTAAAACTAGCTAAAATGTGCCTGGCTTCTCTTCACTGAAAAGCTCATTCTGAGTACATTTTTAGCATACGTTTGCTCCTGCCGGGTCAGCTGAGCAGCGAATTTCTATTTAACCACCTGCTATCATGAGAGACCTCAGGGCTGCATGTTTTGAGCCCTGTACTGAGCCTAAAAAGCATTTCCAACCCCACTTACAAGTAAAACTAGCTAAAATGTGCCTGGCTTCTCTTCACTGAAAAGCTCATTCTGTGTACATTTTTTGCATACCTTTGCTCCTACCGGGTCAGCTGAGCATCGAATTTCTATTTAACCACCTGCTTTCATGAGAGACCTCAGGGCTGCATGTTTTGAGCCCAGTATTGATCCTGAAAAGCGTTTTCAACCCCATTTACAAGTAAAACTAGCTAAAATGTGCCTGGCTGCTATTCACTGAAAAGCTCATTCTGTGTACATTTTTTGCATACGTTTGCTCCTACCGGGTCAGCTGAGCAGCGAATTTCTATTTAACCACCTGCTTTCATGAGAGACCTCAGGTCTGCATGTTTTGAGCCCAGTACTGAGCCTGAAAAGCATTTCCAACCCCACTTACAAGTAAAACTAGCTAAAATGTGCCTGGCTTCTCTTCACTGAAAAGCTCATTCTGAGTACATTTTTAGCATACGTTTGCTCCTGCCGGGTCAGCTGAGCAGCGAATTTCTATTTAATCACCTGCTATCATGAGAGACCTCAGGGCTGCATGTTTTGAGCCAGTACTGAGCCTGAAAAGCATTTTCAACCCCACTTACAAGTAAAACTAGCTAAAATGTGCCTGGCTTCTCTTCACTGAAAAGCTCATTCTGAGTACAATACGTTTGCTCCTCCGGGTCAGCTGAGCAGCGAATTTCTATTTAACCACCTGCTATCATGAGAGACCTCAGGGCTGCATGTTTTGAACCCTGTACTGAGCCTAAAAAGCATTTCCAACCCCACTTACAAGTAAAACTAGCTAAAATGTGCCTGGCTTCTCTTCACTGAAAAGCTCATTCTGTGTACATTTTTTGCATACCTTTGCTCCTACCGGGTCAGCTGAGCATCGAATTTCTATTTAACCACCTGCTTTCATGAGAGACCTCAGGGCTGCATGTTTTGAGCCCAGTATTGATCCTGAAAAGCGTTTTCAACCCCATTTACAAGTAAAACTAGCTAAAATGTGCCTGGCTTCTCTTCACTGAAAAGCTCATTCTGTGTACATTTTTGGCATACGTTTGCTCCTACCTGGTCAGCTGAGCAGCGAATTTCTATTTAACCACCTGCTTTCATGAGAGACCTCAGGGCTGCATGTTTTGAGCCCAGTACTGAGCCTGAAAAGCATTTCCAACCCCACTTACAAGTAAAACTAGCTAAAATTTGCCTGGCTTCTCTTCACTGAAAAGCTCATTCTGAGTACATTTTTAGCATACGTTTGCTCCTGCCGGGTCAGCTGAGCAGCGAATTTCTATTTAACCACCTGCTATTATGAGAGACCTCAGGGATGCATGTTTTGAGCCCAGCACTGAGCCTCAAAAGCGTTTCCAACCCCACTTACAAGTAAAACTAGCTAAAATGTGCCTGGCTGCTATTCACTGAAAAGCTCATTCTGAGTACATTTTTAGCATACGTTTGCTCCTGCCGGGTCAGCTGAGCAGCGAATTTCTATTTAACCACCTGCTATCATAAGAGAACTCAGGGCTGCATGTTTCGAGCCCAGTACTGATCCTGAAAAGCGTTTCCAACCCCACTTACAAGTAAAACTAGCTAAAATGTGCCTGGCTTCTCTTCACTGAAAAGCTCATTCTGAGTACATTTTTAGCATACGTTTGCTCCTACCAGGTCAGCTGAGCTGCGAATTTCTATTTAACCACCTGCTTTCATGAGAGACCTCAAGGCTGCATGTTTTGAGCCCAGTACTGAGCCTGAAAAGCATTTCCAACCCCACTTACAAGTAAAACTAGCTAAAATGTGCCTGGCTTCTCTTCACTGAAAAGCTCATTCTGTGTACATTTTTTGCATACCTTTGCTCCTACCGGGTCAGCTGAGCATCGAATTTCTACTTAACCACCTGCTATCATGAGAGACCTCAGGGCTGCATGTTTTGAGCCCAGTACTGAGGCTGAAAAGCATTTCCAACCCTACTTACAAGTAAAACTAGCTAAAATGTGCCTGGCTTCTCTTCACTGAAAAGCTCATTCTGAGTACATTTTTAGCATACGTTTGCTCCTGCCGGGTCAGCTGAGCAGCGAATTTCTATTTAACCACCTGCTATCATAAGAGACCTCAGGGCTGCATGTTTTGAGCCCAGTACTGAGCCTGAAAAGCGTTTCCAACCCCACTTACAAGTAAAACTAGCTAAAATGTGCCTGGCTTCTCTTCACTGAAAAGCTCATTCTGAGTACATTTTTAGCATACGTTTGCTCCTGCCGGGTCAGCTGAGCAGCGAATTTCTATTTAACCACCTGCTATCATGAGAGACCTCAGGGCTGCATGTTTTGAGCCCTGTACTGAGCCTAAAAAGCATTTCCAACCCCACTTACAAGTAAAACTAGCTAAAATGTGCCTGGCTTCTCTTCACTGAAAAGCTCATTCTGTGTACATTTTTTGCATACCTTTGCTCCTACCGGGTCAGCTGAGCATCGAATTTCTATTTAACCACCTGCTTTCATGAGAGACCTCAGGGCTGCATGTTTTGAGCCCAGTATTGATCCTGAAAAGCGTTTTCAACCCCATTTACAAGTAAAACTAGCTAAAATGTGCCTGGCTGCTATTCACTGAAAAGCTCATTCTGTGTACATTTTTTGCATACGTTTGCTCCTACCGGGTCAGCTGAGCAGCGAATTTCTATTTAACCACCTGCTTTCATGAGAGACCTCAGGTCTGCATGTTTTGAGCCCAGTACTGAGCCTGAAAAGCATTTCCAACCCCACTTACAAGTAAAACTAGCTAAAATGTGCCTGGCTTCTCTTCACTGAAAAGCTCATTCTGAGTACATTTTTAGCATACGTTTGCTCCTGCCGGGTCAGCTGAGCAGCGAATTTCTATTTAATCACCTGCTATCATGAGAGACCTCAGGGCTGCATTTTTTGAGCCAGTACTGAGCCTGAAAAGCATTTTCAACCCCACTTACAAGTAAAACTAGCTAAAATGTGCCTGGCTTCTCTTCACTGAAAAGCTCATTCTGAGTACAATACGTTTGCTCCTCCGGGTCAGCTGAGCAGCGAATTTCTATTTAACCACCTGCTATCATGAGAGACCTCAGGGCTGCATGTTTTGAACCCTGTACTGAGCCTAAAAAGCATTTCCAACCCCACTTACAAGTAAAACTAGCTAAAATGTGCCTGGCTTCTCTTCACTGAAAAGCTCATTCTGTGTACATTTTTTGCATACCTTTGCTCCTACCGGGTCAGCTGAGCATCGAATTTCTATTTAACCACCTGCTTTCATGAGAGACCTCAGGGCTGCATGTTTTGAGCCCAGTATTGATCCTGAAAAGCGTTTTCAACCCCATTTACAAGTAAAACTAGCTAAAATGTGCCTGGCTGCTATTCACTGAAAAGCTCATTCTGTGTACATTTTTGGCATACGTTTGCTCCTACCGGGTCAGCTGAGCAGCGAATTTCTATTTAACCACCTGCTTTCATGAGAGACCTCAGGGCTGCATGTTTTGAGCCCCGTACTGAGCCTGAAAAGCATTTCCAACCCCACTTACAAGTAAAACTAGCTAAAATGTGCCTGGCTTCTCTTCACTGAAAAGCTCATTCTGAGTACAATACGTTTGCTCCTGCCGGGTCAGCTGAGCAGCGAATTTCTATTTAACCACCTGCTATCATGAGAGACCTCAGGGCTGCATGTTTTGAGCCCAGTACTGATCCTGAAAAGCGTTTCCAACCCCACTTACAAGTAAAACTAGCTAAAATGTGCCTGGCTGCTTTTCAATGAAAAGCTCATTCTGTGTACATTTTTGGCATACGTTTGCTCCTGCCGGGTCAGCTGAGCAGCGAATTTCTATTTAACCACCTGCTATCATGAGAGACCTCAGGGCTGCATGTTTTGAGCCCCGTACTGATCCTGAAAAGCGTTTCCAACCCCATTTACAAGTAAAACTAGCTAAAATGTGCCTGGCTGCTATTCACTGAAAAGCTCATTCTGTGTACATTTTTGGCATACGTTTGCTCCTACCTGGTCAGCTGAGCAGCGAATTTCTATTTAACCACCTGCTTTCATGAGAGACCTCAGGGCTGCATGTTTTGAGCCCAGTACTGAGCCTGAAAAGCATTTCCAACCCCACTTACAAGTAAAACTAGCTAAAATTTGCCTGGCTTCTCTTCACTGAAAAGCTCATTCTGAGTACATTTTTAGCATACGTTTGCTCCTGCCGGGTCAGCTGAGCAGCGAATTTCTATTTAACCACCTGCTATTATGAGAGACCTCAGGGATGCATGTTTTGAGCCCAGCACTGAGCCTCAAAAGCATTTCCAACCCCACTTACAAGTAAAACTAGCTAAAATGTGCCTGGCTTCTCTTCACTGAAAAGCTCATTCTGAGTACAATACGTTTGCTCCTCCGGGTCAGCTGAGCAGCGAATTTCTATTTAACCACCTGCTATCATGAGAGACCTCAGGGCTGCATGTTTTGAACCCTGTACTGAGCCTAAAAAGCATTTCCAACCCCACTTACAAGTAAAACTAGCTAAAATGTGCCTGGCTTCTCTTCACTGAAAAGCTCATTCTGTGTACATTTTTTGCATACCTTTGCTCCTACCGGGTCAGCTGAGCATCGAATTTCTATTTAACCACCTGCTTTCATGAGAGACCTCAGGGCTGCATGTTTTGAGCCCAGTATTGATCCTGAAAAGCGTTTTCAACCCCATTTACAAGTAAAACTAGCTAAAATGTGCCTGGCTGCTATTCACTGAAAAGCTCATTCTGTGTACATTTTTGGCATACGTTTGCTCCTACCGGGTCAGCTGAGCAGCGAATTTCTATTTAACCACCTGCTTTCATGAGAGACCTCAGGGCTGCATGTTTTGAGCCCCGTACTGAGCCTGAAAAGCATTTCCAACCCCACTTACAAGTAAAACTAGCTAAAATGTGCCTGGCTTCTCTTCACTGAAAAGCTCATTCTGAGTACAATACGTTTGCTCCTGCCGGGTCAGCTGAGCAGCGAATTTCTATTTAACCACCTGCTATCATGAGAGACCTCAGGGCTGCATGTTTTGAGCCCAGTACTGATCCTGAAAAGCGTTTCCAACCCCACTTACAAGTAAAACTAGCTAAAATGTGCCTGGCTGCTTTTCAATGAAAAGCTCATTCTGTGTACATTTTTGGCATACGTTTGCTCCTGCCGGGTCAGCTGAGCAGCGAATTTCTATTTAACCACCTGCTATCATGAGAGACCTCAGGGCTGCATGTTTTGAGCCCCGTACTGATCCTGAAAAGCGTTTCCAACCCCATTTACAAGTAAAACTAGCTAAAATGTGCCTGGCTGCTATTCACTGAAAAGCTCATTCTGTGTACATTTTTGGCATACGTTTGCTCCTACCTGGTCAGCTGAGCAGCGAATTTCTATTTAACCACCTGCTTTCATGAGAGACCTCAGGGCTGCATGTTTTGAGCCCAGTACTGAGCCTGAAAAGCATTTCCAACCCCACTTACAAGTAAAACTAGCTAAAATTTGCCTGGCTTCTCTTCACTGAAAAGCTCATTCTGAGTACATTTTTAGCATACGTTTGCTCCTGCCGGGTCAGCTGAGCAGCGAATTTCTATTTAACCACCTGCTATTATGAGAGACCTCAGGGATGCATGTTTTGAGCCCAGCACTGAGCCTCAAAAGCGTTTCCAACCCCACTTACAAGTAAAACTAGCTAAAATGTGCCTGGCTGCTATTCACTGAAAAGCTCATTCTGAGTACATTTTTAGCATACGTTTGCTCCTGCCGGGTCAGCTGAGCAGCGAATTTCTATTTAACCACCTGCTATCATAAGAGAACTCAGGGCTGCATGTTTCGAGCCCAGTACTGATCCTGAAAAGCGTTTCCAACCCCACTTACAAGTAAAACTAGCTAAAATGTGCCTGGCTTCTCTTCACTGAAAAGCTCATTCTGAGTACATTTTTAGCATACGTTTGCTCCTACCAGGTCAGCTGAGCTGCGAATTTCTATTTAACCACCTGCTTTCATGAGAGACCTCAAGGCTGCATGTTTTGAGCCCAGTACTGAGCCTGAAAAGCATTTCCAACCCCACTTACAAGTAAAACTAGCTAAAATGTGCCTGGCTTCTCTTCACTGAAAAGCTCATTCTGTGTACATTTTTTGCATACCTTTGCTCCTACCGGGTCAGCTGAGCATCGAATTTCTACTTAACCACCTGCTATCATGAGAGACCTCAGGGCTGCATGTTTTGAGCCCAGTACTGAGGCTGAAAAGCATTTCCAACCCTACTTACAAGTAAAACTAGCTAAAATGTGCCTGGCTTCTCTTCACTGAAAAGCTCATTCTGAGTACATTTTTAGCATACGTTTGCTCCTGCCGGGTCAGCTGAGCAGCGAATTTCTACTTAACCACCTGCTATCATAAGAGACCTCAGGGCTGCATGTTTTGAGCCCAGTACTGAGCCTGAAAAGCGTTTCCAACCCCACTTACAAGTAAAACTAGCTAAAATGTGCCTGGCTTCTCTTCACTGAAAAGCTCATTCTGAGTACATTTTTAGCATACGTTTGCTCCTGCCGGGTCAGCTGAGCAGCGAATTTCTATTTAACCACCTGCTATCATGAGAGACCTCAGGGCTGCATGTTTTGAGCCCTGTACTGAGCCTAAAAAGCATTTCCAACCCCACTTACAAGTAAAACTAGCTAAAATGTGCCTGGCTTCTCTTCACTGAAAAGCTCATTCTGTGTACATTTTTTGCATACCTTTGCTCCTACCGGGTCAGCTGAGCATCGAATTTCTATTTAACCACCTGCTTTCATGAGAGACCTCAGGGCTGCATGTTTTGAGCCCAGTATTGATCCTGAAAAGCGTTTTCAACCCCATTTACAAGTAAAACTAGCTAAAATGTGCCTGGCTGCTATTCACTGAAAAGCTCATTCTGTGTACATTTTTTGCATACGTTTGCTCCTACCGGGTCAGCTGAGCAGCGAATTTCTATTTAACCACCTGCTTTCATGAGAGACCTCAGGTCTGCATGTTTTGAGCCCAGTACTGAGCCTGAAAAGCATTTCCAACCCCACTTACAAGTAAAACTAGCTAAAATGTGCCTGGCTTCTCTTCACTGAAAAGCTCATTCTGAGTACATTTTTAGCATACGTTTGCTCCTGCCGGGTCAGCTGAGCAGCGAATTTCTATTTAATCACCTGCTATCATGAGAGACCTCAGGGCTGCATGTTTTGAGCCAGTACTGAGCCTGAAAAGCATTTTCAACCCCACTTACAAGTAAAACTAGCTAAAATGTGCCTGGCTTCTCTTCACTGAAAAGCTCATTCTGAGTACAATACGTTTGCTCCTCCGGGTCAGCTGAGCAGCGAATTTCTATTTAACCACCTGCTATCATGAGAGACCTCAGGGCTGCATGTTTTGAACCCTGTACTGAGCCTAAAAAGCATTTCCAACCCCACTTACAAGTAAAACTAGCTAAAATGTGCCTGGCTTCTCTTCACTGAAAAGCTCATTCTGTGTACATTTTTTGCATACCTTTGCTCCTACCGGGTCAGCTGAGCATCGAATTTCTATTTAACCACCTGCTTTCATGAGAGACCTCAGGGCTGCATGTTTTGAGCCCAGTATTGATCCTGAAAAGCGTTTTCAACCCCATTTACAAGTAAAACTAGCTAAAATGTGCCTGGCTTCTCTTCACTGAAAAGCTCATTCTGTGTACATTTTTGGCATACGTTTGCTCCTACCTGGTCAGCTGAGCAGCGAATTTCTATTTAACCACCTGCTTTCATGAGAGACCTCAGGGCTGCATGTTTTGAGCCCAGTACTGAGCCTGAAAAGCATTTCCAACCCCACTTACAAGTAAAACTAGCTAAAATTTGCCTGGCTTCTCTTCACTGAAAAGCTCATTCTGAGTACATTTTTAGCATACGTTTGCTCCTGCCGGGTCAGCTGAGCAGCGAATTTCTATTTAACCACCTGCTATTATGAGAGACCTCAGGGATGCATGTTTTGAGCCCAGCACTGAGCCTCAAAAGCGTTTCCAACCCCACTTACAAGTAAAACTAGCTAAAATGTGCCTGGCTGCTATTCACTGAAAAGCTCATTCTGAGTACATTTTTAGCATACGTTTGCTCCTGCCGGGTCAGCTGAGCAGCGAATTTCTATTTAACCACCTGCTATCATAAGAGAACTCAGGGCTGCATGTTTCGAGCCCAGTACTGATCCTGAAAAGCGTTTCCAACCCCACTTACAAGTAAAACTAGCTAAAATGTGCCTGGCTTCTCTTCACTGAAAAGCTCATTCTGAGTACATTTTTAGCATACGTTTGCTCCTACCAGGTCAGCTGAGCTGCGAATTTCTATTTAACCACCTGCTTTCATGAGAGACCTCAAGGCTGCATGTTTTGAGCCCAGTACTGAGCCTGAAAAGCATTTCCAACCCCACTTACAAGTAAAACTAGCTAAAATGTGCCTGGCTTCTCTTCACTGAAAAGCTCATTCTGTGTACATTTTTTGCATACCTTTGCTCCTACCGGGTCAGCTGAGCATCGAATTTCTACTTAACCACCTGCTATCATGAGAGATCTCAGGGCTGCATGTTTTGAGCCCAGTACTGAGGCTGAAAAGCATTTCCAACCCTACTTACAAGTAAAACTAGCTAAAATGTGCCTGGCTTCTCTTCACTGAAAAGCTCATTCTGAGTACATTTTTAGCATACGTTTGCTCCTGCCGGGTCAGCTGAGCAGCGAATTTCTATTTAACCACCTGCTATCATAAGAGACCTCAGGGCTGCATGTTTTGAGCCCAGTACTGAGCCTGAAAAGCGTTTCCAACCCCACTTACAAGTAAAACTAGCTAAAATGTGCCTGGCTTCTCTTCACTGAAGAGCTCATTCTGAGTACATTTTTAGCATACGTTTGCTCCTGCCGGGTCAGCTGAGCAGCGAATTTCTATTTAACCACCTGCTATCATGAGAGACCTCAGGGCTGCATGTTTTGAGCCCTGTACTGAGCCTAAAAAGCATTTCCAACCCCACTTACAAGTAAAACTAGCTAAAATGTGCCTGGCTTCTCTTCACTGAAAAGCTCATTCTGTGTACATTTTTTGCATACCTTTGCTCCTACCGGGTCAGCTGAGCATCGAATTTCTATTTAACCACCTGCTTTCATGAGAGACCTCAGGGCTGCATGTTTTGAGCCCAGTATTGATCCTGAAAAGCGTTTTCAACCCCATTTACAAGTAAAACTAGCTAAAATGTGCCTGGCTGCTATTCACTGAAAAGCTCATTCTGTGTACATTTTTTGCATACGTTTGCTCCTACCGGGTCAGCTGAGCAGCGAATTTCTATTTAACCACCTGCTTTCATGAGAGACCTCAGGTCTGCATGTTTTGAGCCCAGTACTGAGCCTGAAAAGCATTTCCAACCCCACTTACAAGTAAAACTAGCTAAAATGTGCCTGGCTTCTCTTCACTGAAAAGCTCATTCTGAGTACATTTTTAGCATACGTTTGCTCCTGCCGGGTCAGCTGAGCAGCGAATTTCTATTTAATCACCTGCTATCATGAGAGACCTCAGGGCTGCATGTTTTGAGCCAGTACTGAGCCTGAAAAGCATTTTCAACCCCACTTACAAGTAAAACTAGCTAAAATGTGCCTGGCTTCTCTTCACTGAAAAGCTCATTCTGAGTACAATACGTTTGCTCCTCCGGGTCAGCTGAGCAGCGAATTTCTATTTAACCACCTGCTATCATGAGAGACCTCAGGGCTGCATGTTTTGAACCCTGTACTGAGCCTAAAAAGCATTTCCAACCCCACTTACAAGTAAAACTAGCTAAAATGTGCCTGGCTTCTCTTCACTGAAAAGCTCATTCTGTGTACATTTTTTGCATACCTTTGCTCCTACCGGGTCAGCTGAGCATCGAATTTCTATTTAACCACCTGCTTTCATGAGAGACCTCAGGGCTGCATGTTTTGAGCCCAGTATTGATCCTGAAAAGCGTTTTCAACCCCATTTACAAGTAAAACTAGCTAAAATGTGCCTGGCTGCTATTCACTGAAAAGCTCATTCTGTGTACATTTTTGGCATACGTTTGCTCCTACCGGGTCAGCTGAGCAGCGAATTTCTATTTAACCACCTGCTTTCATGAGAGACCTCAGGGCTGCATGTTTTGAGCCCCGTACTGAGCCTGAAAAGCATTTCCAACCCCACTTACAAGTAAAACTAGCTAAAATGTGCCTGGCTTCTCTTCACTGAAAAGCTCATTCTGAGTACAATACGTTTGCTCCTGCCGGGTCAGCTGAGCAGCGAATTTCTATTTAACCACCTGCTATCATGAGAGACCTCAGGGCTGCATGTTTTGAGCCCCGTACTGATCCTGAAAAGCGTTTCCAACCCCATTTACAAGTAAAACTAGCTAAAATGTGCCTGGCTGCTATTCACTGAAAAGCTCATTCTGTGTACATTTTTGGCATATGTTTGCTCCTACCTGGTCAGCTGAGCAGCGAATTTCTATTTAACTACCTGCTTTTCATGAGAGACCTCAGGGCTGCATGTTTTGAGCCCAGTACTGAGCCTGAAAAGCATTTCCAACCCCACTTACAAGTAAAACTAGCTAAAATTTGCCTGGCTTCTCTTCACTGAAAAGCTCATTCTGAGTACATTTTTAGCATACGTTTGCTCCTGCCGGGTCAGCTAAGCAGCGAATTTCTATTTAACCACCTGCTATCATGAGAGACCTCAGGATGCATGTTTTGAGCCCAGCACTGAGCCTCAAAAGCGTTTCCAACCCCACTTACAAGTAAAACTAGCTAAAATGTGCCTGGCTTCTCTTCACTGAAAAGCTCATTCTGAGTACATTTTTAGCATACGTTTGCTCCTGCCGGGTCAGCTGAGCAGCGAATTTCTATTTAACCACCTGCTATCATAAGAGACCTCAGGGCTGCATGTTTTGAGCCCAGTACTGAGCCTGAAAAGCGTTTCCAACCCCACTTACAAGTAAAACTAGCTAAAATGTGCCTGGCTTCTCTTCACTGAAAAGCTCATTCTGAGTACATTTTTAGCATACGTTTGCTCCTGCCGGGTCAGCTGAGCAGCGAATTTCTATTTAACCACCTGCTATCATGAGAGACCTCAGGGCTGCATGTTTTGAGCCCTGTACTGAGCCTAAAAAGCATTTCCAACCCCACTTACAAGTAAAACTAGCTAAAATGTGCCTGGCTTCTCTTCACTGAAAAGCTCATTCTGTGTACATTTTTTGCATACCTTTGCTCCTACCGGGTCAGCTGAGCATCGAATTTCTATTTAACCACCTGCTTTCATGAGAGACCTCAGGGCTGCATGTTTTGAGCCCAGTATTGATCCTGAAAAGCGTTTTCAACCCCATTTACAAGTAAAACTAGCTAAAATGTGCCTGGCTGCTATTCACTGAAAAGCTCATTCTGTGTACATTTTTTGCATACGTTTGCTCCTACCGGGTCAGCTGAGCAGCGAATTTCTATTTAACCACCTGCTTTCATGAGAGACCTCAGGTCTGCATGTTTTGAGCCCAGTACTGAGCCTGAAAAGCATTTCCAACCCCACTTACAAGTAAAACTAGCTAAAATGTGCCTGGCTTCTCTTCACTGAAAAGCTCATTCTGAGTACATTTTTAGCATACGTTTGCTCCTGCCGGGTCAGCTGAGCAGCGAATTTCTATTTAATCACCTGCTATCATGAGAGACCTCAGGGCTGCATGTTTTGAGCCAGTACTGAGCCTGAAAAGCATTTTCAACCCCACTTACAAGTAAAACTAGCTAAAATGTGCCTGGCTTCTCTTCACTGAAAAGCTCATTCTGAGTACAATACGTTTGCTCCTCCGGGTCAGCTGAGCAGCGAATTTCTATTTAACCACCTGCTATCATGAGAGACCTCAGGGCTGCATGTTTTGAACCCTGTACTGAGCCTAAAAAGCATTTCCAACCCCACTTACAAGTAAAACTAGCTAAAATGTGCCTGGCTTCTCTTCACTGAAAAGCTCATTCTGTGTACATTTTTTGCATACCTTTGCTCCTACCGGGTCAGCTGAGCATCGAATTTCTATTTAACCACCTGCTTTCATGAGAGACCTCAGGGCTGCATGTTTTGAGCCCAGTATTGATCCTGAAAAGCGTTTTCAACCCCATTTACAAGTAAAACTAGCTAAAATGTGCCTGGCTGCTATTCACTGAAAAGCTCATTCTGTGTACATTTTTGGCATACGTTTGCTCCTACCGGGTCAGCTGAGCAGCGAATTTCTATTTAACCACCTGCTTTCATGAGAGACCTCAGGGCTGCATGTTTTGAGCCCCGTACTGAGCCTGAAAAGCATTTCCAACCCCACTTACAAGTAAAACTAGCTAAAATGTGCCTGGCTTCTCTTCACTGAAAAGCTCATTCTGAGTACAATACGTTTGCTCCTGCCGGGTCAGCTGAGCAGCGAATTTCTATTTAACCACCTGCTATCATGAGAGACCTCAGGGCTGCATGTTTTGAGCCCCGTACTGATCCTGAAAAGCGTTTCCAACCCCATTTACAAGTAAAACTAGCTAAAATGTGCCTGGCTGCTATTCACTGAAAAGCTCATTCTGTGTACATTTTTGGCATATGTTTGCTCCTACCTGGTCAGCTGAGCAGCGAATTTCTATTTAACTACCTGCTTTTCATGAGAGACCTCAGGGCTGCATGTTTTGAGCCCAGTACTGAGCCTGAAAAGCATTTCCAACCCCACTTACAAGTAAAACTAGCTAAAATTTGCCTGGCTTCTCTTCACTGAAAAGCTCATTCTGAGTACATTTTTAGCATACGTTTGCTCCTGCCGGGTCAGCTAAGCAGCGAATTTCTATTTAACCACCTGCTATCATGAGAGACCTCAGGATGCATGTTTTGAGCCCAGCACTGAGCCTCAAAAGCGTTTCCAACCCCACTTACAAGTAAAACTAGCTAAAATGTGCCTGGCTGCTATTCACTGAAAAGCTCATTCTGAGTACATTTTTAGCATACGTTTGCTCCTGCCGGGTCAGCTGAGCAGCGAATTTCTATTTAACCACCTGCTATCATAAGAGAACTCAGGGCTGCATGTTTCGAGCCCAGTACTGATCCTGAAAAGCGTTTCCAACCCCACTTACAAGTAAAACTAGCTAAAATGTGCCTGGCTTCTCTTCACTGAAAAGCTCATTGTGAGTACATTTTTAGCATACGTTTGCTCCTACCAGGTCAGCTGAGCTGCGAATTTCTATTTAACCACCTGCTTTCATGAGAGACCTCAGGGCTGCATGTTTTGAGCCCAGTACTGAGCCTGAAAAGCATTTCCAACCCCACTTATCTCTCTTGTATGCCACACGGCCGAAGTCTTTGATCTGCTAGCTGATAATGAACTCGACCTACTCTTCGTCACTGAAACTTGGATGACTGACTCCTGCTTACCGGTAGTCGAGTTAGCTATCCCTCGCGGTTTCAGAATCTGCAGAGTGGACCGCGCTGCTGATGTGGGCAGAGGCGGGGGGGTTGCCGTGATCTATAGGGATCACTGGTCTCTCACGTATGAGCATCTGGACAAAATCAAAGAAGCCGAACTTCTCCACTTCTGCCTGGTCCTCAGTCCACACTTCACCTTAGGTGGTACGCTACTGTACCGTCCACCAGGCCATGTTGGAAGTTTTATTGGCTCTTTGGAGGAGGTCATCGTGCCACGAGCCTTACGCTTTTCACGCTTCCTACTACTGGGCGATTTTAATATACATGTGGATTCTGTGAACACCACTGAAGCTACTCGTCTCAGCGAGACCTTTAGTATGGCTCACCTCTCTCAGTGGGTCGATGCTCCCACACATGTGGGAGGTCATACTCTCGACCTGATCTGTACTAACTTTGATATTAGCCTGTCCCCTCCATCGCCTATGGTGTGGTCCGACCACTATATGATCAAGTTTGCCTGGCAGCTAGCCGAGGGTTTGAGGAAAACCCCTCCTATGGCACACCTTCCCCGGATCAATATGATGTCCTTATCTGAATCCCTTGCCGACACCCGTCCGGCTCCAACAGTGGAATTGGAAGCGACTGTAGACGCATTCAATTCTTGGATAGCAAATGGTGTCGTTTCCTCTACTAATGCGGGGGGCGTCCGGCGAATGCGGTCTCGTCCCTCTCAACCATGGTTCACGCATGCTTTGCGAGAACAGAAGCTGGTTTGTAAAAAACTAGAGCGAGCATGGAGACAAGACTACCTGCCTGTCGCAAAGAAAGCTTTACGAGCAGCCCAAATGGATTACTATGCTGCGATTAAATCAGCCAAAAGTAGGTACTTTTCGGACAGAATTGAGAAGGCCGAGAACAACAGTAAAGAGATCTTCACAATTGTCCAAAACTTCCTATCTCCCTGTGCTGCCCAACCCCAGCTCCCTTCCTCCGCCGAATGGTGTGAAACACTGTCCTGCTATTTTACGGACAAAATAGCAAAAATACAATCGGACCTAGAAATGGCTCAAAAGACCGTTACGACTCCTCCTGCCTTATTCGGACCAGATAGATCATGCCAACGTGACCAACTTGTTACCTTCCTTCCGGCCTCGGAACCGGATATACGTCAAATCCTGACGGCTTTAAAATCTGGATCTCCTTCAGACCCTTGCCCTGCCAGGGTTCTGGGCGGGATAATGGACACCATCTCACAAGAGGTGACTCACATCATCAACCTCTCCCTTGCCACAGCCAGGATTCCGAGAAGTTGGAAGGAGGCAAAGCTGCTCCCTTTATTAAAAAAGGCCGGTTTAGACCCAGCACTACCATCGAGCTATCGGCCCATTTCATTGTTGCCAGCTCTGGCGAAGGTGTGTGAAAAGGTGGCCTTTAAACAACTGGACAGCTTTATTGAATCTTCCCACGCTTTACATCCAGCTCAGTCTGGATTCAGAGCTGCCTACAGTACCGAGACTGCTTTAGTTGAGGTATCGGAGGCCGTCCGTGAGTGCCTGGACGGAGGTGGCAGAGCGGTCCTGATTTTATTGGACCTCTCTGCCGCCTTCGATACGGTTCCGCATGCCCTACTGTTGGACAGACTACGTGCTGTTGGAATATCTGGGCTGGCCCTTGACTGGCTGTCATCATTTTTAAATGACAGAACTCAACAGGTCTGGATGCCCCCCTACTGTTCGGCCCCAAAGAAATTGTCAACTGGGGTCCCGCAGGGTTCTACGTTAAGCCCGCTATTGTTTAACGTCTATATGACCCCGCTACTCTATCTGGCAGAACATCTGGGAGCCAAGATAATAGCATATGCTGATGACACTCAGCTGCTATTCACATGGCCTAAGGGTGTGTCCGACTCATCAACAGTCCAACGTTGTCTGTCGGAAGTCTTCAGGTGGCTTGCACAAGTCCAACTTAAGTGCAATGAAGACAAGTCCGAGATTCTATTCTTCGGCTCCTTCCCTGACAACTTTAAGGACCAGATCTGGCCCCTGGACCTGCCCTGTCCCAGCGTGACGGGTGGCCCAGCTAAGAACTTGGGGGTCTGGTTCGGCCAAGATCTTAAGTTTTCCGATCATATAAAAAAATTGACCGGCATTTGCTTTGGCACCCTGCGTGCCTTGAGGAAATTCTTTTCTCTCCTGCCTAGGGCAGCCAAGGAGTCTGTCCTTCGAGCTTTGATTTTATCTCGGCTCGACTATGCCAACGCTTTATTTAGTGGTCTACCCGCGTACATGGTTCACCGCCTGCAGGTGATACAAAACGCCGCTGTACGCTTGCTTTTCTCCCTCCCAAGGAGATCTAGCGTACGTAGCCACTTACGTAGCCTGCACTGGCTACCAGTCCCTCATCGAATTTTATTCAAAATTCTTGTGTTGGCTTTCAGAGCAGTCCACGGCCAGGGACCAACATACCTGCAGAAAAGGTTTTCATTTTACGCCCCAACCCGTGCCCTTCGATCGGCCAACCTGTGTTTTTTAAATACCCCCAAATTCAATTATGTTCGCATAGGAGGACAATCCATTTCAGTCAAAGCTGCCTCTGCCTGGAATGCTCTCCCTTTCTCCCTCAGAGCCTCGCCAACCATTGCTTTGTTTAAAAAAGATCTCAAAACTCATCTGTTCAATGCCCCATACTAGTAGTTCCCCCAGACTCTGTCTTCAGTTCTTCCGCTTTTCTAATTTTACTCACCGCGCCAGGATACCCCGTGGTAACAGAGCGCGCTACAAAAGTTTTAATAAACTTACAAGTAAAACTAGCTAAAATGTGCCTGGCTGCTATTCACTGAAAAGCTCATTCTGAGTACATTTTTAGCATCCGTTTGCTCCTGCCGGGTCAGCTGAGCAGCGAATTTCTATTTAACCACCTGCTATCATGAGAGACCTCAGGGCTGCATGTTTTGAGCCCAGTACTGATCCTGAAAAGCGTTTCCAACCCCACTTACAAGTAAAACTAGCTAAAATGTGCCGGGCTTCTCTTCACTGAAAAGCTCATTCTGAGTACATTTTTAGCATACGTTTGCTCCTGCCGGGTCAGCTGAGCAGCGAATTTCTATTTAACCACCTGCTATCATGAGAGACCTCAGGGCTGCATGTTTTGAGCCCAGTACTGATCCTGAAAAGCGTTTCCAACCCCACTTACAAGTAAAACTAGCTAAAATGTGCCTGGCTGCTATTCACTGAAAAGCTCATTCTCTGTACATTTTTGGCATACCTTTGCTCCTACCGGGTCAGCTGAGCATCGAATTTCTATTTAACCACCTGCTATCATGAGAGACCTCAGGGCTGCATGTTTTGAGCCCTGTACTGAGCCTAAAAAGCATTTCCAACCCCACTTACAAGTAAAACTAGCTAAAATGTGCCTGGCTTCTCTTCACTGAAAAGCTCATTCTGTGTACATTTTTTGCATACCTTTGCTCCTACCGGGTCAGCTGAGCATCGAATTTCTATTTAACCACCTGCTATCATCAGAGACCTCAGGGCTGCATGTTTTGAGCCCAGTACTGAGCCTGAAAAGCATTTCCAACCCTACTTACAAGTAAAACTAGCTAAAATGTGCCTGGCTTCTCTTCACTGAAAAGCTCATTCTGAGTACATTTTTAGCATACGTTTGCTCCTGCCGGGTCAGCTGAGCAGCGAATTTCTATTTAACCACCTGCTATCATAAGAGACCTCAGGGCTGCATGTTTTGAGCCCAGTACTGAGCCTGAAAAGCGTTTCCAACCCCACTTACAAGTAAAACTAGCTAAAATGTGCCTGGCTTCTCTTCACTGAAAAGCTCATTCTGAGTACATTTTTAGCATACGTTTGCTCCTGCCGGGTCAGCTGAGCAGCGAATTTCTATTTAACCACCTGCTATCATGAGAGACCTCAGGGCTGCATGTTTTGAGCCCTGTACTGAGCCTAAAAAGCATTTCCAACCCCACTTACAAGTAAAACTAGCTAAAATGTGCCTGGCTTCTCTTCACTGAAAAGCTCATTCTGTGTACATTTTTTGCATACCTTTGCTCCTACCGGGTCAGCTGAGCATCGAATTTCTATTTAACCACCTGCTTTCATGAGAGACCTCAGGGCTGCATGTTTTGAGCCCAGTATTGATCCTGAAAAGCGTTTTCAACCCCATTTACAAGTAAAACTAGCTAAAATGTGCCTGGCTGCTATTCACTGAAAAGCTCATTCTGTGTACATTTTTGGCATACGTTTGCTCCTACCGGGTCAGCTGAGCAGCGAATTTCTATTTAACCACCTGCTTTCATGAGAGACCTCAGGGCTGCATGTTTTGAGCCCAGTACTGAGCCTGAAAAGCATTTCCAACCCCACTTACAAGTAAAACTAGCTAAAATGTGCCTGGCTTCTCTTCACTGAAAAGCTCATTCTGAGTACAATACGTTTGCTCCTGCCGGGTCAGCTGAGCAGCGAATTTCTATTTAACCACCTGCTATCATGAGAGACCTCAGGGCTGCATGTTTTGAGCCCCGTACTGATCCTGAAAAGCGTTTCCAACCCCATTTACAAGTAAAACTAGCTAAAATGTGCCTGGCTGCTATTCACTGAAAAGCTCATTCTGTGTACATTTTTGGCATACGTTTGCTCCTACCTGGTCAGCTGAGCAGCGAATTTCTATTTAACCACCTGCTTTCATGAGAGACCTCAGGGCTGCATGTTTTGAGCCCAGTACTGAGCCTGAAAAGCATTTCCAACCCCACTTACAAGTAAAACTAGCTAAAATTTGCCTGGCTTCTCTTCACTGAAAAGCTCATTCTGAGTACATTTTTAGCATACGTTTGCTCCTGCCGGGTCAGCTGAGCAGCGAATTTCTATTTAACCACCTGCTTTCATGAGAGACCTCAGGGCTGCATGTTTTGAGCCCAGTACTGATCCTGAAAAGCTTTTCCAACCCCACTTACAAGTAAAACTAGCTAAAATGTGCCTGGCTTCTCTTCACTGAAAAGCTCATTCTGAGTACATTTTTAGCATACGTTTGCTCCTGCCGGGTCAGCTGAGCAGCGAATTTCTATTTAACCACCTGCTATCATGAGAGACCTCAGGGCTGCATGTTTTGAGCCCAGTACTGATCCTGAAAAGCGTTTCCAACCCCACTTACAAGTAAAACTAGCTAAAATGTGCCTGGCTGCTTTTCAATGAAAAGCTCATTCTGTGTACATTTTTGGCATACGTTTGCTCCTGCCGGGTCAGCTGAGCAGCGAATTTCTATTTAACCACCTGCTATCATGAGAGACCTCAGGGCTGCATGTTTTGAGCCCCGTACTGATCCTGAAAAGCGTTTCCAACCCCATTTACAAGTAAAACTAGCTAAAATGTGCCTGGCTGCTATTCACTGAAAAGCTCATTCTGTGTACATTTTTGGCATACGTTTGCTCCTACCTGGTCAGCTGAGCAGCGAATTTCTATTTAACCACCTGCTTTCATGAGAGACCTCAGGGCTGCATGTTTTGAGCCCAGTACTGAGCCTGAAAAGCATTTCCAACCCTACTTACAATTAAAACTAGCTAAAATTTGCCTGGCTTCTCTTCACTGAAAAGCTCATTCTGAGTACATTTTTAGCATACGTTTGCTCCTGCCGGGTCAGCTGAGCAGCGAATTTCTATTTAACCACCTGCTATTATGAGAGACCTCAGGGATGCATGTTTTGAGCCCAGCACTGAGCCTCAAAAGCGTTTCCAACCCCACTTACAAGTAAAACTAGCTAAAATGTGCCTGGCTGCTATTCACTGAAAAGCTCATTCTGAGTACATTTTTAGCATACGTTTGCTCCTGCCGGGTCAGCTGAGCAGCGAATTTCTATTTAACCACCTGCTTTCATGAGAGACCTCAGGGCTGCATGTTTTGAGCCCAGTATTGATCCTGAAAAGCGTTTTCAACCCCATTTACAAGTAAAACTAGCTAAAATGTGCCTGGCTGCTATTCACTGAAAAGCTCATTCTGTGTACATTTTTGGCATACGTTTGCTCCTACCGGGTCAGCTGAGCAGCGAATTTCTATTTAACCACCTGCTTTCATGAGAGACCTCAGGGCTGCATGTTTTGAGCCCCGTACTGAGCCTGAAAAGCATTTCCAACCCCACTTACAAGTAAAACTAGCTAAAATGTGCCTGGCTTCTCTTCACTGAAAAGCTCATTCTGAGTACAATACGTTTGCTCCTGCCGGGTCAGCTGAGCAGCGAATTTCTATTTAACCACCTGCTATCATGAGAGACCTCAGGGCTGCATGTTTTGAGCCCCGTACTGATCCTGAAAAGCGTTTCCAACCCCATTTACAAGTAAAACTAGCTAAAATGTGCCTGGCTGCTATTCACTGAAAAGCTCATTCTGTGTACATTTTTGGCATATGTTTGCTCCTACCTGGTCAGCTGAGCAGCGAATTTCTATTTAACTACCTGCTTTTCATGAGAGACCTCAGGGCTGCATGTTTTGAGCCCAGTACTGAGCCTGAAAAGCATTTCCAACCCCACTTACAAGTAAAACTAGCTAAAATTTGCCTGGCTTCTCTTCACTGAAAAGCTCATTCTGAGTACATTTTTAGCATACGTTTGCTCCTGCCGGGTCAGCTAAGCAGCGAATTTCTATTTAACCACCTGCTATCATGAGAGACCTCAGGATGCATGTTTTGAGCCCAGCACTGAGCCTCAAAAGCGTTTCCAACCCCACTTACAAGTAAAACTAGCTAAAATGTGCCTGGCTGCTATTCACTGAAAAGCTCATTCTGAGTACATTTTTAGCATACGTTTGCTCCTGCCGGGTCAGCTGAGCAGCGAATTTCTATTTAACCACCTGCTATCATAAGAGAACTCAGGGCTGCATGTTTCGAGCCCAGTACTGATCCTGAAAAGCGTTTCCAACCCCACTTACAAGTAAAACTAGCTAAAATGTGCCTGGCTTCTCTTCACTGAAAAGCTCATTCTGAGTACATTTTTAGCATACGTTTGCTCCTACCAGGTCAGCTGAGCTGCGAATTTCTATTTAACCACCTGCTTTCATGAGAGACCTCAGGGCTGCATGTTTTGAGCCCAGTACTGAGCCTGAAAAGCATTTCCAACCCCACTTACAAGTAAAACTAGCTAAAATGTGCCTGGCTGCTATTCACTGAAAAGCTCATTCTGAGTACATTTTTAGCATCCGTTTGCTCCTGCCGGGTCAGCTGAGCAGCGAATTTCTATTTAACCACCTGCTATCATGAGAGACCTCAGGGCTGCATGTTTTGAGCCCAGTACTGATCCTGAAAAGCGTTTCCAACCCCACTTACAAGTAAAACTAGCTAAAATGTGCCGGGCTTCTCTTCACTGAAAAGCTCATTCTGAGTACATTTTTAGCATACGTTTGCTCCTGCCGGGTCAGCTGAGCAGCGAATTTCTATTTAACCACCTGCTATCATGAGAGACCTCAGGGCTGCATGTTTTGAGCCCAGTACTGATCCTGAAAAGCGTTTCCAACCCCACTTACAAGTAAAACTAGCTAAAATGTGCCTGGCTGCTATTCACTGAAAAGCTCATTCTCTGTACATTTTTGGCATACCTTTGCTCCTACCGGGTCAGCTGAGCATCGAATTTCTATTTAACCACCTGCTATCATGAGAGACCTCAGGGCTGCATGTTTTGAGCCCTGTACTGAGCCTAAAAAGCATTTCCAACCCCACTTACAAGTAAAACTAGCTAAAATGTGCCTGGCTTCTCTTCACTGAAAAGCTCATTCTGTGTACATTTTTTGCATACCTTTGCTCCTACCGGGTCAGCTGAGCATCGAATTTCTATTTAACCACCTGCTATCATCAGAGACCTCAGGGCTGCATGTTTTGAGCCCAGTACTGAGCCTGAAAAGCATTTCCAACCCTACTTACAAGTAAAACTAGCTAAAATGTGCCTGGCTTCTCTTCACTGAAAAGCTCATTCTGAGTACATTTTTAGCATACGTTTGCTCCTGCCGGGTCAGCTGAGCAGCGAATTTCTATTTAACCACCTGCTATCATAAGAGACCTCAGGGCTGCATGTTTTGAGCCCAGTACTGAGCCTGAAAAGCGTTTCCAACCCCACTTACAAGTAAAACTAGCTAAAATGTGCCTGGCTTCTCTTCACTGAAAAGCTCATTCTGAGTACATTTTTAGCATACGTTTGCTCCTGCCGGGTCAGCTGAGCAGCGAATTTCTATTTAACCACCTGCTATCATGAGAGACCTCAGGGCTGCATGTTTTGAGCCCTGTACTGAGCCTAAAAAGCATTTCCAACCCCACTTACAAGTAAAACTAGCTAAAATGTGCCTGGCTTCTCTTCACTGAAAAGCTCATTCTGTGTACATTTTTTGCATACCTTTGCTCCTACCGGGTCAGCTGAGCATCGAATTTCTATTTAACCACCTGCTTTCATGAGAGACCTCAGGGCTGCATGTTTTGAGCCCAGTATTGATCCTGAAAAGCGTTTTCAACCCCATTTACAAGTAAAACTAGCTAAAATGTGCCTGGCTGCTATTCACTGAAAAGCTCATTCTGTGTACATTTTTGGCATACGTTTGCTCCTACCGGGTCAGCTGAGCAGCGAATTTCTATTTAACCACCTGCTTTCATGAGAGACCTCAGGGCTGCATGTTTTGAGCCCAGTACTGAGCCTGAAAAGCATTTCCAACCCCACTTACAAGTAAAACTAGCTAAAATGTGCCTGGCTTCTCTTCACTGAAAAGCTCATTCTGAGTACAATACGTTTGCTCCTGCCGGGTCAGCTGAGCAGCGAATTTCTATTTAACCACCTGCTATCATGAGAGACCTCAGGGCTGCATGTTTTGAGCCCCGTACTGATCCTGAAAAGCGTTTCCAACCCCATTTACAAGTAAAACTAGCTAAAATGTGCCTGGCTGCTATTCACTGAAAAGCTCATTCTGTGTACATTTTTGGCATACGTTTGCTCCTACCTGGTCAGCTGAGCAGCGAATTTCTATTTAACCACCTGCTTTCATGAGAGACCTCAGGGCTGCATGTTTTGAGCCCAGTACTGAGCCTGAAAAGCATTTCCAACCCCACTTACAAGTAAAACTAGCTAAAATTTGCCTGGCTTCTCTTCACTGAAAAGCTCATTCTGAGTACATTTTTAGCATACGTTTGCTCCTGCCGGGTCAGCTGAGCAGCGAATTTCTATTTAACCACCTGCTTTCATGAGAGACCTCAGGGCTGCATGTTTTGAGCCCAGTACTGATCCTGAAAAGCTTTTCAAACCCACTTACAAGTAAAACTAGCTAAAATGTGCCTGGCTTCTCTTCACTGAAAAGCTCATTCTGAGTACATTTTTAGCATACGTTTGCTCCTGCCGGGTCAGCTGAGCAGCGAATTTCTATTTAACCACCTGCTATCATGAGAGACCTCAGGGCTGCATGTTTTGAGCCCAGTACTGATCCTGAAAAGCGTTTCCAACCCCACTTACAAGTAAAACTAGCTAAAATGTGCCTGGCTGCTTTTCAATGAAAAGCTCATTCTGTGTACATTTTTGGCATACGTTTGCTCCTGCCGGGTCAGCTGAGCAGCGAATTTCTATTTAACCACCTGCTATCATGAGAGACCTCAGGGCTGCATGTTTTGAGCCCCGTACTGATCCTGAAAAGCGTTTCCAACCCCATTTACAAGTAAAACTAGCTAAAATGTGCCTGGCTGCTATTCACTGAAAAGCTCATTCTGTGTACATTTTTGGCATACGTTTGCTCCTACCTGGTCAGCTGAGCAGCGAATTTCTATTTAACCACCTGCTTTCATGAGAGACCTCAGGGCTGCATGTTTTGAGCCCAGTACTGAGCCTGAAAAGCATTTCCAACCCCACTTACAAGTAAAACTAGCTAAAATTTGCCTGGCTTCTCTTCACTGAAAAGCTCATTCTGAGTACATTTTAGGCATACGTTTGCTCCTGCCGGGTCAGCTGAGCAGCGAATTTCTATTTAACCACCTGCTATTATGAGAGACCTCAGGGATGCATGTTTTGAGCCCAGCACTGAGCCTCAAAAGCGTTTCCAACCCCACTTACAAGTAAAACTAGCTAAAATGTGCCTGGCTGCTATTCACTGAAAAGCTCATTCTGAGTACATTTTTAGCATACGTTTGCTCCTGCCGGGTCAGCTGAGCAGCGAATTTCTATTTAACCACCTGCTATCATAAGAGAACTCAGGGCTGCATGTTTCGAGCCCAGTACTGATCCTGAAAAGCGTTTCCAACCCCACTTACAAGTAAAACTAGCTAAAATGTGCCTGGCTTCTCTTCACTGAAAAGCTCATTCTGAGTACATTTTTAGCATACGTTTGCTCCTACCAGGTCAGCTGAGCTGCGAATTTCTATTTAACCACCTGCTTTCATGAGAGACCTCAAGGCTGCATGTTTTGAGCCCAGTACTGAGCCTGAAAAGCATTTCCAACCCCACTTACAAGTGAAACTAGCTAAAATGTGCCTGGCTTCTCTTCACTGAAAAGCTCATTCTGTGTACATTTTTTGCATACCTTTGCTCCTACCGGGTCAGCTGAGCATCGAATTTCTACTTAACCACCTGCTATCATGAGAGACCTCAGGGCTGCATGTTTTGAGCCCAGTACTGAGGCTGAAAAGCATTTCCAACCCTACTTACAAGTAAAACTAGCTAAAATGTGCCTGGCTTCTCTTCACTGAAAAGCTCATTCTGAGTACATTTTTAGCATACGTTTGCTCCTGCCGGGTCAGCTGAGCAGCAAATTTCTATTTAACCACCTGCTATCATAAGAGACCTCAGGGCTGCATGTTTTGAGCCCAGTACTGAGCCTGAAAAGCGTTTCCAACCCCACTTACAAGTAAAACTAGCTAAAATGTGCCTGGCTTCTCTTCACTGAAAAGCTCATTCTGAGTACATTTTTAGCATACGTTTGCTCCTGCCGGGTCAGCTGAGCAGCGAATTTCTATTTAACCACCTGCTATCATGAGAGACCTCAGGGCTGCATGTTTTGAGCCCTGTACTGAGCCTAAAAAGCATTTCCAACCCCACTTACAAGTAAAACTAGCTAAAATGTGCCTGGCTTCTCTTCACTGAAAAGCTCATTCTGTGTACATTTTTTGCATACCTTTGCTCCTACCGGGTCAGCTGAGCATCGAATTTCTATTTAACCACCTGCTTTCATGAGAGACCTCAGGGCTGCATGTTTTGAGCCCAGTATTGATCCTGAAAAGCGTTTTCAACCCCATTTACAAGTAAAACTAGCTAAAATGTGCCTGGCTGCTATTCACTGAAAAGCTCATTCTGTGTACATTTTTGGCATACGTTTGCTCCTACCGGGTCAGCTGAGCAGCGAATTTCTATTTAACCACCTGCTTTCATGAGGGACCTCAGGTCTGCATGTTTTGAGCCCAGTACTGAGCCTGAAAAGCATTTCCAACCCCACTTACAAGTAAAACTAGCTAAAATGTGCCTGGCTTCTCTTCACTGAAAAGCTCATTCTGAGTACATTTTTAGCATACGTTTGCTCCTGCCGGGTCAGCTGAGCAGCGAATTTCTATTTAATCACCTGCTATCATGAGAGACCTCAGGGCTGCATGTTTTGAGCCAGTACTGAGCCTGAAAAGCATTTTCAACCCCACTTACAAGTAAAACTAGCTAAAATGTGCCTGGCTTCTCTTCACTGAAAAGCTCATTCTGAGTACAATACGTTTGCTCCTCCGGGTCAGCTGAGCAGCGAATTTCTATTTAACCACCTGCTATCATGAGAGACCTCAGGGCTGCATGTTTTGAGCCCTGTACTGAGCCTAAAAAGCATTTCCAACCCCACTTACAAGTAAAACTAGCTAAAATGTGCCTGGCTTCTCTTCACTGAAAAGCTCATTCTGTGTACATTTTTTGCATACCTTTGCTCCTACCGGGTCAGCTGAGCATCGAATTTCTATTTAACCACCTGCTTTCATGAGAGACCTCAGGGCTGCATGTTTTGAGCCCAGTATTGATCCTGAAAAGCGTTTTCAACCCCATTTACAAGTAAAACTAGCTAAAATGTGCCTGGCTGCTATTCACTGAAAAGCTCATTCTGTGTACATTTTTGGCATACGTTTGCTCCTACCGGGTCAGCTGAGCAGCGAATTTCTATTTAACCACCTGCTTTCATGAGAGACCTCAGGGCTGCATGTTTTGAGCCCAGTACTGAGCCTGAAAAGCATTTCCAACCCCACTTACAAGTAAAACTAGCTAAAATGTGCCTGGCTTCTCTTCACTGAAAAGCTCATTCTGAGTACAATACGTTTGCTCCTGCCGGGTCAGCTGAGCAGCGAATTTCTATTTAACCACCTGCTATCATGAGAGACCTCAGGGCTGCATGTTTTGAGCCCCGTACTGATCCTGAAAAGCGTTTCCAACCCCATTTACAAGTAAAACTAGCTAAAATGTGCCTGGCTGCTATTCACTGAAAAGCTCATTCTGTGTACATTTTTGGCATACGTTTGCTCCTAACCTGGTCAGCTGAGCAGCGAATTTCTATTTAACCACCTGCTTTCATGAGAGACCTCAGGGCTGCATGTTTTGAGCCCAGTACTGAGCCTGAAAAGCATTTCCAACCCTACTTACAAGTAAAACTAGCTAAAATTTGCCTCGCTTCTCTTCACTGAAAAGCTCATTCTGAGTACATTTTTAGCATACGTTTGCTCCTGCCGGGTCAGCTGAGCAGCGAATTTCTATTTAACCACCTGCTTTCATGAGAGACCTCTGGGCTGCATGTTTTGAGCCCAGTACTGATCCTGAAAAGCTTTTCCAACCCCACTTACAAGTAAAACTAGCTAAAATGTGCCTGGCTTCTCTTCACTGAAAAGCTCATTCTGAGTACATTTTTAGCATACGTTTGCTCCTGCCGGGTCAGCTGAGCAGCGAATTTCTATTTAACCACCTGCTATCATGAGAGACCTCAGGGCTGCATGTTTTGACCCCAGTACTGATCCTGAAAAGCGTTTCCAACCCCACTTACAAGTAAAACTAGCTAAAATGTGCCTAGCTGCTTTTCAATGAAAAGCTCATTCTGTGTACATTTTTGGCATACGTTTGCTCCTGCCGGGTCAGCTGAGCAGCGAATTTCTATTTAACCACCTGCTATCATGAGAGACCTCAGGGCTGCATGTTTTGAGCCCCGTACTGATCCTGAAAAGCGTTTCCAACCCCATTTACAAGTAAAACTAGCTAAAATGTGCCTGGCTGCTATTCACTGAAAAGCTCATTCTGTGTACATTTTTGGCATACGTTTGCTCCTACCTGGTCAGCTGAGCAGCGAATTTCTATTTAACCACCTGCTTTCATGAGAGACCTCAGGGCTGCATGTTTTGAGCCCAGTACTGAGCCTGAAAAGCATTTCCAACCCCACTTACAAGTAAAACTAGCTAAAATTTGCCTGGCTTCTCTTCACTGAAAAGCTCATTCTGAGTACATTTTTAGCATACGTTTGCTCCTGCCGGGTCAGCTGAGCAGCGAATTTCTATTTAACCACCTGCTATTATGAGAGACCTCAGGGATGCATGTTTTGAGCCCAGCACTGAGCCTCAAAAGCGTTTCCAACCCCACTTACAAGTAAAACTAGCTAAAATGTGCCTGGCTGCTATTCACTGAAAAGCTCATTCTGAGTACATTTTTAGCATACGTTTGCTCCTGCCGGGTCAGCTGAGCAGCGAATTTCTATTTAACCACCTGCTATCATAAGAGAACTCAGGGCTGCATGTTTCGAGCCCAGTACTGATCCTGAAAAGCGTTTCCAACCCCACTTACAAGTAAAACTAGCTAAAATGTGCCTGGCTTCTCTTCACTGAAAAGCTCATTCTGAGTACATTTTTAGCATACGTTTGCTCCTACCAGGTCAGCTGAGCTGCGAATTTCTATTTAACCACCTGCTTTCATGAGAGACCTCAGGGCTGCATGTTTTGAGCCCAGTACTGAGCCTGAAACGCATTTCCAACCCCACTTACAAGTAAAACTAGCTAAAATGTGCCTGGCTTCTCTTCACTGAAAAGCTCATTCTGTGTACATTTTTTGCATACCTTTGCTCCTACCGGGTCAGCTGAGCATCGAATTTCTACTTAACCACCTGCTATCATGAGAGACCTCAGGGCTGCATGTTTTGAGCCCAGTACTGAGGCTGAAAAGCATTTCCAACCCTACTTACAAGTAAAACTAGCTAAAATGTGCCTGGCTTCTCTTCACTGAAAAGCTCATTCTGAGTACATTTTTAGCATACGTTTGCTCCTGCCGGGTCAGCTGAGCAGCGAATTTCTATTTAACCACCTGCTATCATAAGAGACCTCAGGGCTGCATGTTTTGAGCCCAGTACTGAGCCTGAAAAGCGTTTCCAACCCCACTTACAAGTAAAACTAGCTAAAATGTTCCTGGCTTCTCTTCACTGAAAAGCTCATTCTGAGTACATTTTTAGCATACGTTTGCTCCTGCCGGGTCAGCTGAGCAGCGAATTTCTATTTAACCACCTGCTATCATGAGAGACCTCAGGGCTGCATGTTTTGAGCCCTGTACTGAGCCTAAAAAGCATTTCCAACCCCACTTACAAGTAAAACTAGCTAAAATGTGCCTGGCTTCTCTTCACTGAAAAGCTCATTCTGTGTACATTTTTTGCATACCTTTGCTCCTACCGGGTCAGCTGAGCATCGAATTTCTATTTAACCACCTGCTTTCATGAGAGACCTCAGGGCTGCATGTTTTGAGCCCAGTATTGATCCTGAAAAGCGTTTTCAACCCCATTTACAAGTAAAACTAGCTAAAATGTGCCTGGCTGCTATTCACTGAAAAGCTCATTCTGTGTACATTTTTGGCATACGTTTGCTCCTACCGGGTCAGCTGAGCAGCGAATTTCTATTTAACCACCTGCTTTCATGAGAGACCTCAGGTCTGCATGTTTTGAGCCCAGTACTGAGCCTGAAAAGCATTTCCAACCCCACTTACAAGTAAAACTAGCTAAAATGTGCCTGGCTTCTCTTCACTGAAAAGCTCATTCTGAGTACATTTTTAGCATACGTTTGCTCCTGCCGGGTCAGCTGAGCAGCGAATTTCTATTTAATCACCTGCTATCATGAGAGACCTCAGGGCTGCATGTTTTGAGCCAGTACTGAGCCTGAAAAGCATTTTCAACCCCACTTACAAGTAAAACTAGCTAAAATGTGCCTGGCTTCTCTTCACTGAAAAGCTCATTCTGTGTACATTTTTTGCATACCTTTGCTCCTCCGGGTCAGCTGAGCAGCGAATTTCTATTTAACCACCTGCTATCATGAGAGACCTCAGGGCTGCATGTTTTGAGCCCAGTACTGATCCTGAAAAGCGTTTCCAACCCCATTTACAAGTAAAACTAGCTAAAATGTGCCTGGCTGCTATTCACTGAAAAGCTCATTCTGTGTACATTTTTGGCATACGTTTGCTCCTACCTGGTCAGCTGAGCAGCGAATTTCTATTTAACCACCTGCTTTCATGAGAGACTTCAGGGCTGCATGTTTTGAGCCCAGTACTGAGCCTGAAAAGCATTTCCAACCCTACTTACAAGTAAAACTAGCTAAAATGTGCCTGGCTTCTCTTCACTGAAAAGCTCATTCTGAGTACATTTTTAGCATACGTTTGCTCCTGCCGGGTCAGCTGAGCAGCGAATTTCTATTTAACCACCTGCTTTCATGAGAGACCTCAGGGCTGCATGTTTTGAGCCCAGTACTGATCCTGAAAAGCTTTTCCAACCCCACTTACAAGTAAAACTAGCTAAAATGTGCCTGGCTTTCTCTTCACTGAAAAGCTCATTCTGAGTACATTTTTAGCATACGTTTGCTCCTGCCGGGTCAGCTGAGCAGCGAATTTCTATTTAACCACCTGCTATCATGAGAGACCTCAGGGCTGCATGTTTTGAGCCCAGTACTGATCCTGAAAAGCGTTTCCAACCCCACTTACAAGTAAAACTAGCTAAAATGTGCCTGGCTGCTTTTCAATGAAAAGCTCATTCTGTGTACATTTTTGGCATACGTTTGCTCCTGCCGGGTCAGCTGAGCAGCGAATTTCTATTTAACCACTTGCTATCATGAGAGACCTCAGGGCTGCATGTTTTGAGCCCCGTACTGATCCTGAAAAGCGTTTCCAACCCCATTTACAAGTAAAACTAGCTAAAATGTGCCTGGCTGCTATTCACTGAAAAGCTCATTCTGTGTACATTTTTGGCATACGTTTGCTCCTACCTGGTCAGCTGAGCAGCGAATTTCTATTTAACCACCTGCTTTCATGAGAGACCTCAGGGCTGCATGTTTTGAGCCCAGTACTGAGCCTGAAAAGCATTTCCAACCCCACTTACAAGTAAAACTAGCTAAAATTTGCCTGGCTTCTCTTCACTGAAAAGCTCATTCTGAGTACATTTTTAGCATACGTTTGCTCCTGCCGGGTCAGCTGAGCAGCGAATTTCTATTTAACCACCTGCTATCATGAGAGACCTCAGGGATGCATGTTTTGAGCCCAGCACTGAGCCTCAAAAGCGTTTCCAACCCCACTTACAAGTAAAACTAGCTAAAATGTGCCTGGCTGCTATTCACTGAAAAGCTCATTCTGAGTACATTTTTAGCATACGTTTGCTCCTGCCGGGTCAGCTGAGCAGCGAATTTCTATTTAACCACCTGCTATCATAAGAGAACTCAGGGCTGCATGTTTCGAGCCCAGTACTGATCCTGAAAAGCGTTTCCAACCCCACTTACAAGTAAAACTAGCTAAAATGTGCCTGGCTTCTCTTCACTGAAAAGCTCATTCTGAGTACATTTTTAGCATACGTTTGCTCCTACCAGGTCAGCTGAGCTGCGAATTTCTATTTAACCACCTGCTTTCATGAGAGACCTCAGGGCTGCATGTTTTGAGCCCAGTACTGAGCCTGAAAAGCATTTCCAACCCCACTTACAAGTAAAACTAGCTAAAATGTGCCTGGCTGCTATTCACTGAAAAGCTCATTCTGAGTACATTTTTAGCATCCGTTTGCTCCTGCCGGGTCAGCTGAGCAGCGAATTTCTATTTAACCACCTGCTATCATGAGAGACCTCAGGGCTGCATGTTTTGAGCCCAGTACTGATCCTGAAAAGCGTTTCCAACCCCACTTACAAGTAAAACTAGCTAAAATGTGCCTGGCTTCTCTTCACTGAAAAGCTCATTCTGAGTACATTTTTAGCATACGTTTGCTCCTGCCGGGTCAGCTGAGCAGCGATTTTCTATTTAACCACCTGCTATCATGAGAGACCTCAGGGCTGCATGTTTTGAGCCCTGTACTGAGCCTAAAAAGCATTTCCAACCCCACTTACAAGTAAAACTAGCTAAAATGTGCCTGGCTTCTCTTCACTGAAAAGCTCATTCTGTGTACATTTTTTGCATACCTTTGCTCCTACCGGGTCAGCTGAGCATCGAATTTCTATTTAACCACCTGCTATCATGAGAGACCTCAGGGCTGCATGTTTTGAGCCCAGTACTGAGCCTGAAAAGCATTTCCAACCCTACTTACAAGTAAAACTAGCTAAAATGTGCCTGGCTTCTCTTCACTGAAAAGCTCATTCTGAGTACATTTTTAGCATACGTTTGCTCCTGCCGGGTCAGCTGAGCAGCGAATTTCTATTTAACCACCTGCTATCATAAGAGACCTCAGGGCTGCATGTTTTGAGCCCAGTACTGAGCCTGAAAAGCGTTTCCAACCCCACTTACAAGTAAAACTAGCTAAAATGTGCCTGGCTTTCTCTTCACTGAAAAGCTCATTCTGAGTACATTTTTAGCATACGTTTGCTCCTGCCTGGTCAGCTGAGCAGCGAATTTCTATTTAACCACCTGCTATCATAAGAGACCTCAGGGCTGCATGTTTTGAGCCCAGTACTGAGCCTGAAAAGCGTTTCCAACCCCACTTACAAGTAAAACTAGCTAAAATGTGCCTGGCTGCTATTCACTGAAAAGCTCATTCTGTGTACATTTTTGGCATACGTTTGCTCCTACCTGGTCAGCTGAGCAGCGAATTTCTATTTAACCACCTGCTTTCATGAGAGACTTCAGGGCTGCATGTTTTGAGCCCAGTACTGAGCCTGAAAAGCATTTCCAACCCTACTTACAAGTAAAACTAGCTAAAATGTGCCTGGCTTCTCTTCACTGAAAAGCTCATTCTGTGTACATTTTTTGCATACCTTTGCTCCTACCGGGTCAGCTGAGCATCGAATTTCTATTTAACCACCTGCTTTCATGAGAGACCTCAGGGCTGCATGTTTTGAGCCCAGTATTGATCCTGAAAAGCGTTTTCAACCCCATTTACAAGTAAAACTAGCTAAAATGTGCCTGGCTGCTATTCACTGAAAAGCTCATTCTGTGTACATTTTTGGCATACGTTTGCTCCTACCGGGTCAGCTGAGCAGCGAATTTCTATTTAACCACCTGCTTTCATGAGAGACCTCAGGGCTGCATGTTTTGAGCCCAGTACTGAGCCTGAAAAGCATTTCCAACCCCACTTACAAGTAAAACTAGCTAAAATGTGCCTGGCTTCTCTTCACTGAAAAGCTCATTCTGAGTACAATACGTTTGCTCCTGCCGGGTCAGCTGAGCAGCGAATTTCTATTTAACCACCTGCTATCATGAGAGACCTCAGGGCTGCATGTTTTGAGCCCCGTACTGATCCTGAAAAGCGTTTCCAACCCCATTTACAAGTAAAACTAGCTAAAATGTGCCTGGCTGCTATTCACTGAAAAGCTCATTCTGTGTACATTTTTGGCATACGTTTGCTCCTAACCTGGTCAGCTGAGCAGCGAATTTCTATTTAACCACCTGCTTTCATGAGAGACCTCAGGGCTGCATGTTTTGAGCCCAGTACTGAGCCTGAAAAGCATTTCCAACCCTACTTACAAGTAAAACTAGCTAAAATTTGCCTCGCTTCTCTTCACTGAAAAGCTCATTCTGAGTACATTTTTAGCATACGTTTGCTCCTGCCGGGTCAGCTGAGCAGCGAATTTCTATTTAACCACCTGCTTTCATGAGAGACCTCAGGGCTGCATGTTTTGAGCCCAGTACCGATCCTGAAAAGCTTTTCCAACCCCACTTACAAGTAAAACTAGCTAAAATGTGCCTGGCTTCTCTTCACTGAAAAGCTCATTCTGAGTACATTTTTAGCATACGTTTGCTCCTGCCGGGTCAGCTGAGCAGCGAATTTCTATTTAACCACCTGCTATCATGAGAGACCTCAGGGCTGCATGTTTTGAGCCCAGTACTGATCCTGAAAAGCGTTTCCAACCCCACTTACAAGTAAAACTAGCTAAAATGTGCCTGGCTGCTTTTCAATGAAAAGCTCATTCTGTGTACATTTTTGGCATACGTTTGCTCCTGCCGGGTCAGCTGAGCAGCGAATTTCTATTTAACCACCTGCTATCATGAGAGACCTCAGGGCTGCATGTTTTGAGCCCCGTACTGATCCTGAAAAGCGTTTCCAACCCCATTTACAAGTAAAACTAGCTAAAATGTGCCTGGCTGCTATTCACTGAAAAGCTCATTCTGTGTACATTTTTGGCATACGTTTGCTCCTACCTGGTCAGCTGAGCAGCGAATTTCTATTTAACCACCTGCTTTCATGAGAGACCTCAGGGCTGCATGTTTTGAGCCCAGTACTGAGCCTGAAAAGCATTTCCAACCCCACTTACAAGTAAAACTAGCTAAAATTTGCCTGGCTTCTCTTCACTGAAAAGCTCATTCTGAGTACATTTTTAGCATACGTTTGCTCCTGCCGGGTCAGCTGAGCAGCGAATTTCTATTTAACCACCTGCTATTATGAGAGACCTCAGGGATGCATGTTTTGAGCCCAGCACTGAGCCTCAAAAGCGTTTCCAACCCCACTTACAAGTAAAACTAGCTAAAATGTGCCTGGCTGCTATTCACTGAAAAGCTCATTCTGAGTACATTTTTAGCATACGTTTGCTCCTGCCGGGTCAGCTGAGCAGCGAATTTCTATTTAACCACCTGCTATCATAAGAGAACTCAGGGCTGCATGTTTCGAGCCCAGTACTGATCCTGAAAAGCGTTTCCAACCCCACTTACAAGTAAAACTAGCTAAAATGTGCCTGGCTTCTCTTCACTGAAAAGCTCATTCTGAGTACATTTTTAGCATACGTTTGCTCCTACCAGGTCAGCTGAGCTGCGAATTTCTATTTAACCACCTGCTTTCATGAGAGACCTCAGGGCTGCATGTTTTGAGCCCAGTACTGAGCCTGAAACGCATTTCCAACCCCACTTACAAGTAAAACTAGCTAAAATGTGCCTGGCTTCTCTTCACTGAAAAGCTCATTCTGTGTACATTTTTTGCATACCTTTGCTCCTACCGGGTCAGCTGAGCATCGAATTTCTACTTAACCACCTGCTATCATGAGAGACCTCAGGGCTGCATGTTTTGAGCCCAGTACTGAGGCTGAAAAGCATTTCCAACCCTACTTACAAGTAAAACTAGCTAAAATGTGCCTGGCTTCTCTTCACTGAAAAGCTCATTCTGAGTACATTTTTAGCATACGTTTGCTCCTGCCGGGTCAGCTGAGCAGCGAATTTCTATTTAACCACCTGCTATCATAAGAGACCTCAGGGCTGCATGTTTTGAGCCCAGTACTGAGCCTGAAAAGCGTTTCCAACCCCACTTACAAGTAAAACTAGCTAAAATGTGCCTGGCTTCTCTTCACTGAAAAGCTCATTCTGAGTACATTTTTAGCATACGTTTGCTCCTGCCGGGTCAGCTGAGCAGCGAATTTCTATTTAACCACCTGCTATCATGAGAGACCTCAGGGCTGCATGTTTTGAGCCCTGTACTGAGCCTAAAAAGCATTTCCAACCCCACTTACAAGTAAAACTAGCTAAAATGTGCCTGGCTTCTCTTCACTGAAAAGCTCATTCTGTGTACATTTTTTGCATACCTTTGCTCCTACCGGGTCAGCTGAGCATCGAATTTCTATTTAACCACCTGCTTTCATGAGAGACCTCAGGGCTGCATGTTTTGAGCCCAGTATTGATCCTGAAAAGCGTTTTCAACCCCATTTACAAGTAAAACTAGCTAAAATGTGCCTGGCTGCTATTCACTGAAAAGCTCATTCTGTGTACATTTTTGGCATACGTTTGCTCCTACCGGGTCAGCTGAGCAGCGAATTTCTATTTAACCACCTGCTTTCATGAGAGACCTCAGGTCTGCATGTTTTGAGCCCAGTACTGAGCCTGAAAAGCATTTCCAACCCCACTTACAAGTAAAACTAGCTAAAATGTGCCTGGCTTCTCTTCACTGAAAAGCTCATTCTGAGTACATTTTTAGCATACGTTTGCTCCTGCCGGGTCAGCTGAGCAGCGAATTTCTATTTAATCACCTGCTATCATGAGAGACCTCAGGGCTGCATGTTTTGAGCCAGTACTGAGCCTGAAAAGCATTTTCAACCCCACTTACAAGTAAAACTAGCTAAAATGTGCCTGGCTTCTCTTCACTGAAAAGCTCATTCTGAGTACAATACGTTTGCTCCTCCGGGTCAGCTGAGCAGCGAATTTCTATTTAACCACCTGCTATCATGAGAGACCTCAGGGCTGCATGTTTTGAGCCCAGTACTGATCCTGAAAAGCGTTTCCAACCCCATTTACAAGTAAAACTAGCTAAAATGTGCCTGGCTGCTATTCACTGAAAAGCTCATTCTGTGTACATTTTTGGCATACGTTTGCTCCTACCTGGTCAGCTGAGCAGCGAATTTCTATTTAACCACCTGCTTTCATGAGAGACTTCAGGGCTGCATGTTTTGAGCCCAGTACTGAGCCTGAAAAGCATTTCCAACCCTACTTACAAGTAAAACTAGCTAAAATGTGCCTGGCTTCTCTTCACTGAAAAGCTCATTCTGAGTACATTTTTAGCATACGTTTGCTCCTGCCGGGTCAGCTGAGCAGCGAATTTCTATTTAACCACCTGCTTTCATGAGAGACCTCAGGGCTGCATGTTTTGAGCCCAGTACTGATCCTGAAAAGCTTTTCCAACCCCACTTACAAGTAAAACTAGCTAAAATGTGCCTGGCTTTCTCTTCACTGAAAAGCTCATTCTGAGTACATTTTTAGCATACGTTTGCTCCTGCCGGGTCAGCTGAGCAGCGAATTTCTATTTAACCACCTGCTATCATGAGAGACCTCAGGGCTGCATGTTTTGAGCCCAGTACTGATCCTGAAAAGCGTTTCCAACCCCACTTACAAGTAAAACTAGCTAAAATGTGCCTGGCTGCTTTTCAATGAAAAGCTCATTCTGTGTACATTTTTGGCATACGTTTGCTCCTGCCGGGTCAGCTGAGCAGCGAATTTCTATTTAACCACTTGCTATCATGAGAGACCTCAGGGCTGCATGTTTTGAGCCCCGTACTGATCCTGAAAAGCGTTTCCAACCCCATTTACAAGTAAAACTAGCTAAAATGTGCCTGGCTGCTATTCACTGAAAAGCTCATTCTGTGTACATTTTTGGCATACGTTTGCTCCTACCTGGTCAGCTGAGCAGCGAATTTCTATTTAACCACCTGCTTTCATGAGAGACCTCAGGGCTGCATGTTTTGAGCCCAGTACTGAGCCTGAAAAGCATTTCCAACCCCACTTACAAGTAAAACTAGCTAAAATTTGCCTGGCTTCTCTTCACTGAAAAGCTCATTCTGAGTACATTTTTAGCATACGTTTGCTCCTGCCGGGTCAGCTGAGCAGCGAATTTCTATTTAACCACCTGCTATCATGAGAGACCTCAGGGATGCATGTTTTGAGCCCAGCACTGAGCCTCAAAAGCGTTTCCAACCCCACTTACAAGTAAAACTAGCTAAAATGTGCCTGGCTGCTATTCACTGAAAAGCTCATTCTGAGTACATTTTTAGCATACGTTTGCTCCTGCCGGGTCAGCTGAGCAGCGAATTTCTATTTAACCACCTGCTATCATAAGAGAACTCAGGGCTGCATGTTTCGAGCCCAGTACTGATCCTGAAAAGCGTTTCCAACCCCACTTACAAGTAAAACTAGCTAAAATGTGCCTGGCTTCTCTTCACTGAAAAGCTCATTCTGAGTACATTTTTAGCATACGTTTGCTCCTACCAGGTCAGCTGAGCTGCGAATTTCTATTTAACCACCTGCTTTCATGAGAGACCTCAGGGCTGCATGTTTTGAGCCCAGTACTGAGCCTGAAAAGCATTTCCAACCCCACTTACAAGTAAAACTAGCTAAAATGTGCCTGGCTGCTATTCACTGAAAAGCTCATTCTGAGTACATTTTTAGCATCCGTTTGCTCCTGCCGGGTCAGCTGAGCAGCGAATTTCTATTTAACCACCTGCTATCATGAGAGACCTCAGGGCTGCATGTTTTGAGCCCAGTACTGATCCTGAAAAGCGTTTCCAACCCCACTTACAAGTAAAACTAGCTAAAATGTGCCTGGCTTCTCTTCACTGAAAAGCTCATTCTGAGTACATTTTTAGCATACGTTTGCTCCTGCCGGGTCAGCTGAGCAGCGATTTTCTATTTAACCACCTGCTATCATGAGAGACCTCAGGGCTGCATGTTTTGAGCCCTGTACTGAGCCTAAAAAGCATTTCCAACCCCACTTACAAGTAAAACTAGCTAAAATGTGCCTGGCTTCTCTTCACTGAAAAGCTCATTCTGTGTACATTTTTTGCATACCTTTGCTCCTACCGGGTCAGCTGAGCATCGAATTTCTATTTAACCACCTGCTATCATGAGAGACCTCAGGGCTGCATGTTTTGAGCCCAGTACTGAGCCTGAAAAGCATTTCCAACCCTACTTACAAGTAAAACTAGCTAAAATGTGCCTGGCTTCTCTTCCCTGAAAAGCTCATTCTGAGTACATTTTTAGCATACGTTTGCTCCTGCCGGGTCAGCTGAGCAGCGAATTTCTATTTAACCACCTGCTATCATAAGAGACCTCAGGGCTGCATGTTTTGAGCCCAGTACTGAGCCTGAAAAGCGTTTCCAACCCCACTTACAAGTAAAACTAGCTAAAATGTGCCTGGCTTTCTCTTCACTGAAAAGCTCATTCTGAGTACATTTTTAGCATACGTTTGCTCCTGCCTGGTCAGCTGAGCAGCGAATTTCTATTTAACCACCTGCTATCATAAGAGACCTCAGGGCTGCATGTTTTGAGCCCAGTACTGAGCCTGAAAAGCGTTTCCAACCCCACTTACAAGTAAAACTAGCTAAAATGTGCCTGGCTGCTATTCACTGAAAAGCTCATTCTGTGTACATTTTTGGCATACGTTTGCTCCTACCTGGTCAGCTGAGCAGCGAATTTCTATTTAACCACCTGCTTTCATGAGAGACTTCAGGGCTGCATGTTTTGAGCCCAGTACTGAGCCTGAAAAGCATTTCCAACCCTACTTACAAGTAAAACTAGCTAAAATGTGCCTGGCTTCTCTTCACTGAAAAGCTCATTCTGAGTACATTTTTAGCATACGTTTGCTCCTGCCGGGTCAGCTGAGCAGCGAATTTCTATTTAACCACCTGCTTTCATGAGAGACCTCAGGGCTGCATGTTTTTAACCCAGTACTGATCCTGAAAAGCTTTTCCAACCCCACTTACAAGTAAAACTAGCAAAAATGTGCCTGGCTTTCTCTTCACTGAAAAGCTCATTCTGAGTACATTTTTAGCATACGTTTGCTCCTGCCGGGTCAGCTGAGCAGCGAATTTCTATTTAACCACCTGCTATCATGAGAGACCTCAGGGCTGCATGTTTTGAGCCCAGTACTGATCCTGAAAAGCGTTTCCAACCCCACTTACAAGTAAAACTAGCTAAAATGTGCCTGGCTGCTTTTCAATGAAAAGCTCATTCTGTGTACATTTTTGGCATACGTTTGCTCCTGCCGGGTCAGCTGAGCAGCGAATTTCTATTTAACCACCTGCTATCATGAGAGACCTCAGGGCTGCATGTTTTGAGCCCCGTACTGATCCTGAAAAGCGTTTCCAACCCCATTTACAAGTAAAACTAGCTAAAATGTGCCTGGCTGCTATTCACTGAAAAGCTCATTCTGTGTACATTTTTGGCATACGTTTGCTCCTACCTGGTCAGCTGAGCAGCGAATTTCTATTTAACCACCTGCTTTCATGAGAGACCTCAGGGCTGCATGTTTTGAGCCCAGCACTGAGCCTCAAAAGCATTTCCAACCCCACTTACAAGTAAAACTAGCTAAAATGTGCCTGGCTGCTATTCACTGAAAAGCTCATTCTGAGTACATTTTTAGCATGCGTTTGCTCCTGCCGGGTCAGCTGAGCAGCAAATTTCTATTTAACCACCTGCTATCATAAGAGAACTCAGGGCTGCATGTTTCGAGCCCAGTACTGATCCTGAAAAGCGTTTCCAACCCCACTTACAAGTAAAACTAGCTAAAATGTGCCTGGCTTCTCTTCACTGAAAAGCTCATTCTGAGTACATTTTTAGCATACGTTTGCTCCTACCAGGTCAGCTGAGCTGCGAATTTCTATTTAACCACCTGCTTTCATGAGAGACCTCAGGGCTGCATGTTTTGAGCCCAGTACTGAGCCTGAAAAGCATTTCCAACCCCACTTACAAGTAAAACTAGCTAAAATGTGCCTGGCTGCTATTCACTGAAAAGCTCATTCTGAGTACATTTTTAGCATCCGTTTGCTCCTGCCGGGTCAGCTGAGCAGCGAATTTCTATTTAACCACCTGCTATCATGAGAGACCTCAGGGCTGCATGTTTTGAGCCCAGTACTGATCCTGAAAAGCGTTTCCAACCCCACTTACAAGTAAAACTAGCTAAAATGTGCCTGGCTTCTCTTCACTGAAAAGCTCATTCTGAGTACATTTTTAGCATACGTTTGCTCCTGCCGGGTCAGCTGAGCAGCGAATTTCTATTTAACCACCTGCTATCATAAGAGACCTCAGGGCTGCATGTTTTGAGCCCAGTACTGAGCCTGAAAAGCGTTTCCAACCCCACTTACAAGTAAAACTAGCTAAAATGTGCCTGGCTTCTCTTCACTGAAAAGCTCATTCTGAGTACATTTTTAGCATACGTTTGCTCCTGCCGGGTCAACTGAGCAGCGAATTTCTATTTAACCACCTGCTATCATGAGAGACCTCAGGGCTGCATGTTTTGAGCCCTGTACTGAGCCTAAAAAGCATTTCCAACCCCACTTACAAGTAAAACTAGCTAAAATGTGCCTGGCTTCTCTTCACTGAAAAGCTCATTCTGTGTACATTTTTTGCATACCTTTGCTCCTACCGGGTCAGCTGAGCATCGAATTTCTATTTAACCACCTGCTTTCATGAGAGACCTCAGGGCTGCATGTTTTGAGCCCAGTATTGATCCTGAAAAGCGTTTTCAACCCCATTTACAAGTAAAACTAGCTAAAATGTGCCTGGCTGCTATTCACTGAAAAGCTCATTCTGTGTACATTTTTGGCATACGTTTGCTCCTACCGGGTCAGCTGAGCAGCGAATTTCTATTTAACCACCTGCTTTCATGAGAGACCTCAGGGCTGCATGTTTTGAGCCCAGTATTGATCCTGAAAAGCGTTTTCAACCCCATTTACAAGTAAAACTAGCTAAAATGTGCCTGGCTTCTCTTCACTGAAAAGCTCATTCTGAGTACATTTTTAGCATACGTTTGCTCCTGCCGGGTCAGCTGAGCAGCGAATTTCTATTTAATCACCTGCTATCATGAGAGACCTAGGGCTGCATGTTTTGAGCCCAGTACTGAGCCTGAAAAGCATTTCCAACCCCACTTACAAGTAAAACTAGCTAAAATGTGCCTGGCTTCTCTTCACTGAAAAGCTCATTCTGAGTACATTTTAAGCATACATTTGCTCCTGCCGGGTCAGCTGAGCAGCGAATTTCTATTTAACCACCTGCTATCATGAGAGACCTCAGGGCTGCATGTTTTGAGCCCAGTACTGATCCTGAAAAGCGTTTCCAACCCCACTTACAAGTAAAACTAGCTAAAATGTGCCTGGCTGCTATTCACTGAAAAGCTCATTCTGTGTACATTTTTGGCATACGTTTGCTCCTACCGGGTCAGCTGAGCAGCGAATTTCTATTTAACCACCTGCTATCACGAGAGACCTCAGGGCTGCATGTTTTGAGCCCAGTACTGATCCTGAAAAGCGTTTCCAACCCCACTTACAAGTAAAACTAGCTAAAATGTGCCTGGCTTCTCTTCACTGAAAAGCTCATTCTGAGTACATTTTTAGCATACGTTTGCTCCTGCCGGGTCAGCTGAGCAGCGAATTTCTATTTAACCACCTGCTATCATGAGAGACCTCAGGGCTGCATGTTTTGAGCCCAGTACTGATCCTGAAAAGCGTTTCCAACCCCATTTACAAGTAAAACTAGCTAAAATGTGCCTGGCTGCTTCTTAATGAAAAGCTCATTCTGTATACATTTTTGGCATACGTTTGCTTCTGCCGGGTCAGCTGAGCAGCGAATTTCTATTTAACCACCTGCTATCATGAGAGACCTCAGGGCTGCATGTTTTGAGCCCCGTACTGATCCTGAAAAGCGTTTCCAACCCCATTTACAAGTAAAACTAGCTAAAATGTGCCTGGCTGCTATTCACTGAAAAGCTCATTCTGTGTACATTTTTGGCATACGTTTGCTCCTACCTGGTCAGCTGAGCAGCGAATTTCTATTTAACCACCTGCTTTCATGAGAGACCTCAGGGTTGCATGTTTTGAGCCCAGTACTGAGCCTGAAAAGCATTTCCAACCCCACTTACAAGTAAAACTAGCTAAAATTTGCCTGGCTTCTCTTCACTGAAAAGCTCATTCTGAGTACATTTTTAGCATACGTTTGCTCCTGCCGGGTCAGCTAAGCAGCGAATTTCTATTTAACCACCTGCTATCATGAGAGACCTCAGGGATGCATGTTTTGGGCCCAGCACTGAGCCTGAAAAGCGTTTCCAACCCCACTTACAAGTAAAACTAGCTAAAATGTGCCTGGCTGCTATTCACTGAAAAGCTCATTCTGAGTACATTTTTAGCATACGTTTGCTCCTGCCGGGTCAGCTGAGCAGCGAATTTCTATTTAACCACCTGCTATCATAAGAGAACTCAGGGCTGCATGTTTCGAGCCCAGTACTGATCCTGAAAAGCGTTTCCAACCCCACTTACAAGTAAAACTAGCTAAAATGTGCCTGGCTTCTCTTCACTGAAAAGCTCATTCTGAGTACATTTTTAGAATACGTTTGCTCCTACCAGGTCAGCTGAGCTGCAAATTTCTATTTAACCACCTGCTATCATGAGAGACCTCAGGGATGCATGTTTTGAGCCCAGCACTGAGCCTGAAAAGCATTTCCAACCCCACTTACAAGTAAAACTAGCTAAAATGTGCCTGGCTTCTCTTCACTGAAAAGCTCATTCTGAGTACATTTTTAGCATACGTTTGCTCCTGCCGGGTCAGCTGAGCAGCGAATTTCTATTTAACCACCTGCTATCATGAGAGACCTCAGGGCTGCATGTTTTGAGCCCAGTACTGATCCTGAAAAGCGTTTCCAACCCCACTTACAAGTAAAACTAGCTAAAATGTGCCTGGCTGCTTTTCAATGAAAAGCTCATTCTGTGTACATTTTTAGCATACGTTTGCTCCTGCCGGGTCAGCTGAGCAGCGAATTTCTATTTAACCACCTGCTATCATGAGAGACCTCAGGGCTGCATGTTTTGAGCCCAGTACTGAGCCTGAAAAGCATTTCCAACCCCACTTACAAGTAAAACTAGCTAAACTTTGCCTGGCTTCTCTTCACTGAAAAGCTCATTCTGAGTACATTTTTAGCATATGTTTGCTCCTGCCGGGTCAGCTAAGCAGCGAATTTCTATTTAACCACCTGCTATCATGAGAGACCTCAGGGATGCATGTTTTGAGCCCAGCACTGAGCCTGAAAAGTGTTTCCAACCCCACTTACAAGTAAAACTAGCTAAAATGTGCCTGGCTGCTATTCACTGAAAAGCTCATTCTGAGTACATTTTTAGCATACGTTTGCTCCTGCCGGGTCAGCTGAGCAGCGAATTTCTATTTAACCACCTGCTATCATAAGAGAACTCAGGGCTGCATGTTTCGAGCCCAGTACTGATCCTGAAAAGCGTTTCCAACCCCACTTACAAGTAAAACTAGCTCAAATGTGCCTGGCTTCTCTTCACTGAAAAGCTCATTCTGAGTACATTTTTAGAATACGTTTGCTCCTACCAGGTCAGCTGAGCTGCAAATTTCTATTTAACCACCTGCTATCATGAGAGACCTCAGGGATGCATGTTTTGAGCCCAGCACTGAGCCTGAAAAGCATTTCCAACCCCACTTACAAGTAAAACTAGCTAAAATGTGCCTGGCTTCTCTTCACTGAAAAGCTCATTCTGAGTACATTTTTAGCATACGTTTGCTCCTGCCGGGTCAGCTGAGCAGCGAATTTCTATTTAACCACCTGCTATCATGAGAGACCTCAGGGCTGCATGTTTTGAGCCCAGTACTGATCCTGAAAAGCGTTTCCAACCCCACTTACAAGTAAAACTAGCTAAAATGTGCCTGGCTGCTTTTCAATGAAAAGCTCATTCTGTGTACATTTTTAGCATACGTTTGCTCCTGCCGGGTCAGCTGAGCAGCGAATTTCTATTTAACCACCTGCTATCATGAGAGACCTCAGGGCTGCATGTTTTGAGCCCCGTACTGATCCTGAAAAGCATTTCCAACCCCATTTACAAGTAAAACTAGCTAAAATGTGCCTGGCTGCTTTTCTCTGAAAAGCTCATTCTGTGTACATTTTTGGCATACGTTTGCTCCTACCTGGTCAGCTGAGCAGCGAATTTCTATTTAACTACCTGCTTTCATGAGAGACCTCAGGGCTGCATGTTTTGAGCCCAGTACTGAGCCTGAAAAGCATTTCCAACGCCACTTACAAGTAAAACTAGCTAAAATTTGCCTGGCTTCTCTTCACTGAAAAGCTCATTCTGAGTACATTTTTAGCATACGTTTGCTCCTGCCGGGTCAGCTGAGCAGCGAATTTCTATTTAACCACCTGCTATCATGAGAGACCTCAGGATGCATGTTTTGAGCCCAGCACTGAGCCTCAAAAGCGTTTCCAACCCCACTTACAAGTAAAACTAGCTAAAATGTGCCTGGCTGCTATTCACTGAAAAGCTCATTCTGAGTACATTTTTAGCATACGTTTGCTCCTGCCGGGTCAGCTGAGCAGCGAATTTCTATTTAACCACCTGCTATCATAAGAGAACTCAGGGCTGCATGTTTCGAGCCCAGTACTGATCCTGAAAAGCGTTTCCAACCCCACTTACAAGTAAAACTAGCTAAAATGTGCCTGGCTTCTCTTCACTGAAAAGCTCATTCTGAGTACATTTTTAGCATACGTTTGCTCCTACCAGGTCAGCTGAGCTGCGAATTTCTATTTAACCACCTGCTTTCATGAGAGACCTCAGGGCTGCATGTTTTGAGCCCAGTACTGAGACTGAAAAGCATTTCCAACCCCACTTACAAGTAAAACTAGCTAAAATGTGCCTGGCTGCTATTCACTGAAAAGCTCATTCTGAGTACATTTTTAGCATCCGTTTGCTCCTGCCGGGTCAGCTGAGCAGCGAATTTCTATTTAACCACCTGCTATCATGAGAGACCTCAGGGCTGCATGTTTTGAGCCCAGTACTGATCCTGAAAAGCGTTTCCAACCCCACTTACAAGTAAAACTAGCTAAAATGTGCCTGGCTTCTCTTCACTGAAAAGCTCATTCTGAGTACATTTTTAGCATACGTTTGCTCCTGCCGGGTCAGCTGAGCAGCGAATTTCTATTTAACCACCTGCTATCATGAGAGACCTCAGGGCTGCATGTTTTGAGCCCTGTACTGAGCCTAAAAAGCATTTCCAACCCCACTTACAAGTAAAACTAGCTAAAATGTGCCTGGCTTCTCTTCACTGAAAAGCTCATTCTGTGTACATTTTTTGCATACCTTTGCTCCTACCGGGTCAGCTGAGCATCGAATTTCTATTTAACCACCTGCTATCATGAGAGACCTCAGGGCTGCATGTTTTGAGCCCAGTACTGAGCCTGAAAAGCATTTCCAACCCTACTTACAAGTAAAACTAGCTAAAATGTGCCTGGCTTCTCTTCACTGAAAAGCTCATTCTGAGTACATTTTTAGCATACGTTTGCTCCTGCCGGGTCAGCTGAGCAGCGAATTTCTATTTAACCACCTGCTATCATAAGAGACCTCAGGGCTGCATGTTTTGAGCCCAGTACTGAGCCTGAAAAGCGTTTCCAACCCCACTTACAAGTAAAACTAGCTAAAATGTGCCTGGCTTCTCTTCACTGAAAAGCTCATTCTGAGTATATTTTTAGCATACGTTTGCTCCTGCCGGGTCAGCTGAGCAGCGAATTTCTATTTAACCACCTGCTATCATGAGAGACCTCAGGGCTGCATGTTTTGAGCCCTGTACTGAGCCTAAAAAGCATTTCCAACCCCACTTACAAGTAAAACTAGCTAAAATGTGCCTGGCTTCTCTTCACTGAAAAGCTCATTCTGTGTACATTTTTTGCATACCTTTGCTCCTACCGGGTCAGCTGAGCATCGAATTTCTATTTAACCACCTGCTTTCATGAGAGACCTCAGGGCTGCATGTTTTGAGCCCAGTACTGAGACTGAAAAGCATTTCCAACCCCACTTACAAGTAAAACTAGCTAAAATGTGCCTGGCTGCTAGTCACTGAAAAGCTCATTCTGAGTACATTTTTAGCATCCGTTTGCTCCTGCCGGGTCAGCTGAGCAGCGAATTTCTATTTAACCACCTGCTATCATGAGAGACCTCAGGGCTGCATGTTTTGAGCCCAGTACTGATCCTGAAAAGCGTTTCCAACCCCACTTACAAGTAAAACTAGCTAAAATGTGCCTGGCTTCTCTTCACTGAAAAGCTCATTCTGAGTACATTTTTAGCATACGTTTGCTCCTGCCGGGTCAGCTGAGCAGCGAATTTCTATTTAACCACCTGCTATCATGAGAGACCTCAGGGCTGCATGTTTTGAGCCCTGTACTGAGCCTAAAAAGCATTTCCAACCCCACTTACAAGTAAAACTAGCTAAAATGTGCCTGGCTTCTCTTCACTGAAAAGCTAATTCTTTTTACATTTTAAGCATACGTTTGCTCCTGCCGGGTCAGCTGAGCAGCGAATTTCTATTTAACCACCTGCTATCATGAGAGACCTCAGGGCTGCATGTTTTGAGCCCAGTACTGATCCTGAAAAGCGTTTCCAACCCCACTTACAAGTAAAACTAGCTAAAATGTGCCTGGCTGCTATTCACTGAAAAGCTCATTCTGTGTACATATTTTGCATACGTTTGCTCCTACCGGGTCAGCTGAGCAGCGAATTTCTATTTAACCACCTGCTTTCATGAGAGGACTCAGGGCTGCATGTTTTGAGCCCAGTACTGAGCCTGAAAAGCATTTCCAACCCCACTTACAAGTAAAACTAGCTAAAATGTGCCTGGCTTCTCTTCACTGAAAAGCTCATTCTGAGTACATTTTTAGCATACGTTTGCTCCTGCCGGGTCAGCTGAGCAGCGAATTTCTAATTAATCACCTGCTATCATGAGAGACCTCGGGGCTGCATGTTTTGAGCCAGTACTGAGCCTGAAAAGCATTTCCAACCCCACTTACAAGTAAAACTAGCTAAAATGTGCCTGGCTTCTCTTCACTGAAAAGCTCATTCTGAGTACAATACGTTTGCTCCTGCCGGGTCAGCTGAGCAGCGAATTTCTATTTAACCACCTGCTATCATGAGAGACCTCAGGGCTGCATGTTTTGAGCCCAGTACTGATCCTGAAAAGCGTTTCCAACCCCATTTACAAGTAAAACTAGCTAAAATGTGCCTGGCTGCTATTCACTGAAAAGCTCATTCTGTGTACATTTTTGGCATACGTTTGCTCCTACCTGGTCAGCTGAGCAGCGAATTTCTATTTAACCACCTGCTTTCATGAGAGACTTCAGGGCTGCATGTTTTGAGCCCAGTACTGAGCCTGAAAAGCATTTCCAACCCTACTTACAAGTAAAACTAGCTAAAATGTGCCTGGCTTCTCTTTACTGAAAAGCTCATTCTGAGTACATTTTTAGCATACGTTTGCTCCTGCCGGGTCAGCTGAGCAGCGAATTTCTATTTAACCACCTGCTTTCATGAGAGACCTCAGGGCTGCATGTTTTGAGCCCAGTACTGATCCTGAAAAGCTTTTCCAACCCCACTTACAAGTAAAACTAGCTAAAATGTGCCTGGCTTCTCTTCACTGAAAAGCTCATTCTGAGTACATTTTTAGCATACGTTTGCTCCTGCCGGGTCAGCTGAGCAGCGAATTTCTATTTAACCACCTGCTATCATGAGAGACCTCAGGGCTGCATGTTTTGAGCCCAGTACTGATCCTGAAAAGCGTTTCCAACCCCACTTACAAGTAAAACTAGCTAAAATGTGCCTGGCTGCTTTTCAATGAAAAGCTCATTCTGTGTACATTTTTGGCATACGTTTGCTCCTGCCGGGTCAGCTGAGCAGCGAATTTCTATTTAACCACCTGCTATCATGAGAGACCTCAGGGCTGCATGTTTTGAGCCCCGTACTGATCCTGAAAAGCGTTTCCAACCCCATTTACAAGTAAAACTAGCTAAAATGTGCCTGGCTGCTATTCACTGAAGAGCTCATTCTGTGTACATTTTTGGCATACGTTTGCTCCTACCTGGTCAGCTGAGCAGCGAATTTCTATTTAACCACCTGCTTTCATGAGAGACCTCAGGGCTACATGTTTTGAGCCCAGTACTGAGCCTGAAAAGCATTTCCAACCCCACTTACAAGTAAAACTAGCTAAAATTTGCCTGGCTTCTCTTCACTGAAAAGCTCATTCTGAGTACATTTTTAGCATACGTTTGCTCCTGCCGGGTCAGCTGAGCAGCGAATTTCTATTTAACCACCTGCTATCATGAGAGACCTCAGGGATGCATGTTTTGAGCCCAGCACTGAGCCTCAAAAGCGTTTCCAACCCCACTTACAAGTAAAACTAGCTAAAATGTGCCTGGCTGCTATTCACTGAAAAGCTCATTCTGAGTACATTTTTAGCATACGTTTGCTCCTGCCGGGTCAGCTGAGCAGCGAATTTCTATTTAACCACCTGCTATCATAAGAGAACTCAGGGCTGCATGTTTCGAGCCCAGTACTGATCCTGAAAAGCGTTTCCAACCCCACTTACAAGTAAAACTAGCTAAAATGTGCCTGGCTTCTCTTCACTGAAAAGCTCATTCTGAGTACATTTTTAGCATACGTTTGCTCCTACCAGGTCAGCTGAGCTGCGAATTTCTATTTAACCACCTGCTTTCATGAGAGACCTCAGGGCTGCATGTTTTGAGCCCAGTACTGAGCCTGAAAAGCATTTCCAACCCCACTTACAAGTAAAACTAGCTAAAATGTGCCTGGCTGCTATTCACTGAAAAGCTCATTCTGAGTACATTTTTAGCATCCGTTTGCTCCTGCCGGGTCAGCTGAGCAGCGAATTTCTATTTAACCACCTGCTATCATGAGAGACCTCAGGGCTGCATGTTTTGAGCCCAGTACTGATCCTGAAAAGCGTTTCCAACCCCACTTACAAGTAAAACTAGCTAAAATGTGCCTGGCTTCTCTTCACTGAAAAGCTCATTCTGTGTACATTTTTTGCATACCTTTGCTCCTACCGGGTCAGCTGAGCATCGAATTTCTATTTAACCACCTGCTATCATGAGAGACCTCAGGGCTGCATGTTTTGAGCCCAGTACTGAGCCTGAAAAGCATTTCCAACCCTACTTACAAGTAAAACTAGCTAAAATGTGCCTGGCTTCTCTTCACTGAAAAGCTCATTCTGAGTACATTTTTAGCATACGTTTGCTCCTGCCGGGTCAGCTGAGCAGCGAATTTCTATTTAAGCACCTGCTATCATAAGAGACCTCAGGGCTGCATGTTTTGAGCCCAGTACTGAGCCTGAAAAGCGTTTCCAACCCCACTTACAAGTAAAACTAGCTAAAATGTGCCTGGCTTCTCTTCACTGAAAAGCTCATTCTGTGTACATTTTTAGCATACGTTTGCTCCTGCCGGGTCAACTGAGCAGCGAATTTCTATTTAACCACCTGCTATCATGAGAGACCTCAGGGCTGCATGTTTTGAGCCCTGTACTGAGCTTAAAAAGCATTTCCAACCCCACTTACAAGTAAAACTAGCTAAAATGTGCCTGGCTTCTCTTCACTGAAAAGCTCATTCTGTGTACATTTTTTGCATACCTTTGCTCCTACCGGGTCAGCTGAGCATCGAATTTCTATTTAACCACCTGCTTTCATGAGAGACCTCAGGGCTGCATGTTTTGAGCCCAGTATTGATCCTGAAAAGCGTTTTCAACCCCATTTACAAGTAAAACTAGCTAAAATGTGCCTGGCTGCTATTCACTGAAAAGCTCATTCTGTGTACATTTTTGGCATACGTTTGCTCCTACCGGGTCAGCTGAGCAGCGAATTTCTATTTAACCACCTGCTTTCATGAGAGACCTCAGGGCTGCATGTTTTGAGCCCAGTACTGAGCCTGAAAAGCATTTCCAACCCCACTTGCAAGTAAAACTAGCTAAAATGTGCCTGGCTTCTCTTCACTGAAAAGCTCATTCTGAGTACATTTTTAGCATACGTTTGCTCCTGCCGGGTCAGCTGAGCAGCGAATTTCTATTTAATCACCTGCTATCATGAGAGACCTTAGGGCTGCATGTTTTGAGCCAGTACTGAGCCTGAAAAGCATTTCCAACCCCACTTACAAGTAAAACTAGCTAAAATGTGCCTGGCTTCTCTTCACTGAAAAGCTCATTCTGAGTACAATACGTTTGCTCCTGCCGGGTCAGCTGAGCAGCGAATTTCTATTGAACCACCTGCTATCATGAGAGACCTCAGGGCTGCATGTTTTGAGCCCAGTACTGATCCTGAAAAGCGTTTCCAACCCCATTTACAAGTAAAACTAGCTAAAATGTGCCTGGCTGCTATTCACTGAAAAGCTCATTCTGTGTACATTTTTGGCATACGTTTGCTCCTACCTGGTCAGCTGAGCAGCGAATTTCTATTTAACCACCTGCTTTCATGAGAGACTTCAGGGCTGCATGTTTTGAGCCCAGTACTGAGCCTGAAAAGCATTTCCAACCCTACTTACAAGTAAAACTAGCTAAAATGTGCCTGGCTTCTCTTCACTGAAAAGCTCATTCTGAGTACATTTTTAGCATACGTTTGCTCCTGCCGGGTCAGCTGAGCAGCAAATTTCTATTTAACCACCTGCTATCATAAGAGACCTCAGGGCTGCATGTTTTGAGCCCAGTACTGATCCTGAAAAGCGTTTCCAACCCCACTTACAAGTAAAACTAGCTAAAATGTGCCTGGCTTCTCTTCACTGAAAAGCTCATTCTGAGTACATTTTTAGCATACGTTTGCTCCTGCTGGGTCAGCTGAGCAGCGAATTTCTATTTAATCACCTGCTATCATGAGAGACCTCAGGGCTGCATGTTTTGAGCCCAGTACTGAGCCTGAAAAGCATTTCCAACCCCACTTACAAGTAAAACTAGCTAAAATGTGCCTGGCTTCTCTTCACTGAAAAGCTCATTCTGAGTACATTTTAAGCATACGTTTGCTGCTGCCGGGTCAGCTGAGCAGCGAATTTCTATTTAACCACCTGCTATCATGAGAGACCTCAGGGCTGCATGTTTTGAGCCCAGTACTGATCCTGAAAAGCATTTCCAACCCCACTTACAAGTAAAACTAGCTAAAATGTGCCTGGCTTCTCTTCACTGAAAGCTCATTCTGAGTACATTTTTCGCATACGTTTGCTCCTGCCGGGTCAGCTGAGCAGCGAATTTCTATTTAACCACCTGCTATCATGAGAGACCTCAGGGCTGCATGTTTTGAGCCCAGTACCGAGCCTGAAAAGCATTTCCAACCCCACTTACAAGTAAATCTAGCTAAAATGTGCTTGGCTTCTCTTCACTGAAAAGCTCATTCTGAGTACATTTTTAGCATACGTTTGCTCCTGCCGGGTCAGCTGAGCAGCGAATTTCTAATTAATCACCTGCTATCATGAGAGACCTCGGGGCTGCATGTTTTGAGCCAGTACTGAGCCTGAAAAGCATTTCCAACCCCACTTACAAGTAAAACTAGCTAAAATGTGCCTGGCTTCTCTTCACTGAAAAGCTCATTCTGAGTACAATACGTTTGCTCCTGCCGGGTCAGCTGAGCAGCGAATTTCTATTTAACCACCTGCTATCATGAGAGACCTCAGGGCTGCATGTTTTGAGCCCAGTACTGATCCTGAAAAGCGTTTCCAACCCCATTTACAAGTAAAACTAGCTAAAATGTGCCTGGCTGCTATTCACTGAAAAGCTCATTCTGTGTACATTTTTGGCATACGTTTGCTCCTACCTGGTCAGCTGAGCAGCGAATTTCTATTTAACCACCTGCTTTCATGAGAGACTTCAGGGCTGCATGTTTTGAGCCCAGTACTGAGCCTGAAAAGCATTTCCAACCCTACTTACAAGTAAAACTAGCTAAAATGTGCCTGGCTTCTCTTTACTGAAAAGCTCATTCTGAGTACATTTTTAGCATACGTTTGCTCCTGCCGGGTCAGCTGAGCAGCGAATTTCTATTTAACCACCTGCTTTCATGAGAGACCTCAGGGCTGCATGTTTTGAGCCCAGTACTGATCCTGAAAAGCTTTTCCAACCCCACTTACAAGTAAAACTAGCTAAAATGTGCCTGGCTTCTCTTCACTGAAAAGCTCATTCTGAGTACATTTTTAGCATACGTTTGCTCCTGCCGGGTCAGCTGAGCAGCGAATTTCTATTTAACCACCTGCTATCATGAGAGACCTCAGGGCTGCATGTTTTGAGCCCAGTACTGATCCTGAAAAGCGTTTCCAACCCCACTTACAAGTAAAACTAGCTAAAATGTGCCTGGCTGCTTTTCAATGAAAAGCTCATTCTGTGTACATTTTTGGCATACGTTTGCTCCTGCCGGGTCAGCTGAGCAGCGAATTTCTATTTAACCACCTGCTATCATGAGAGACCTCAGGGCTGCATGTTTTGAGCCCCGTACTGATCCTGAAAAGCGTTTCCAACCCCATTTACAAGTAAAACTAGCTAAAATGTGCCTGGCTGCTATTCACTGAAGAGCTCATTCTGTGTACATTTTTGGCATACGTTTGCTCCTACCTGGTCAGCTGAGCAGCGAATTTCTATTTAACCACCTGCTTTCATGAGAGACCTCAGGGCTACATGTTTTGAGCCCAGTACTGAGCCTGAAAAGCATTTCCAACCCCACTTACAAGTAAAACTAGCTAAAATTTGCCTGGCTTCTCTTCACTGAAAAGCTCATTCTGAGTACATTTTTAGCATACGTTTGCTCCTGCCGGGTCAGCTGAGCAGCGAATTTCTATTTAACCACCTGCTATCATGAGAGACCTCAGGGATGCATGTTTTGAGCCCAGCACTGAGCCTCAAAAGCGTTTCCAACCCCACTTACAAGTAAAACTAGCTAAAATGTGCCTGGCTGCTATTCACTGAAAAGCTCATTCTGAGTACATTTTTAGCATACGTTTGCTCCTGCCGGGTCAGCTGAGCAGCGAATTTCTATTTAACCACCTGCTATCATAAGAGAACTCAGGGCTGCATGTTTCGAGCCCAGTACTGATCCTGAAAAGCGTTTCCAACCCCACTTACAAGTAAAACTAGCTAAAATGTGCCTGGCTTCTCTTCACTGAAAAGCTCATTCTGAGTACATTTTTAGCATACGTTTGCTCCTACCAGGTCAGCTGAGCTGCGAATTTCTATTTAACCACCTGCTTTCATGAGAGACCTCAGGGCTGCATGTTTTGAGCCCAGTACTGAGCCTGAAAAGCATTTCCAACCCCACTTACAAGTAAAACTAGCTAAAATGTGCCTGGCTGCTATTCACTGAAAAGCTCATTCTGAGTACATTTTTAGCATCCGTTTGCTCCTGCCGGGTCAGCTGAGCAGCGAATTTCTATTTAACCACCTGCTATCATGAGAGACCTCAGGGCTGCATGTTTTGAGCCCAGTACTGATCCTGAAAAGCGTTTCCAACCCCACTTACAAGTAAAACTAGCTAAAATGTGCCTGGCTTCTCTTCACTGAAAAGCTCATTCTGTGTACATTTTTTGCATACCTTTGCTCCTACCGGGTCAGCTGAGCATCGAATTTCTATTTAACCACCTGCTATCATGAGAGACCTCAGGGCTGCATGTTTTGAGCCCAGTACTGAGCCTGAAAAGCATTTCCAACCCTACTTACAAGTAAAACTAGCTAAAATGTGCCTGGCTTCTCTTCACTGAAAAGCTCATTCTGAGTACATTTTTAGCATACGTTTGCTCCTGCCGGGTCAGCTGAGCAGCGAATTTCTATTTAAGCACCTGCTATCATAAGAGACCTCAGGGCTGCATGTTTTGAGCCCAGTACTGAGCCTGAAAAGCGTTTCCAACCCCACTTACAAGTAAAACTAGCTAAAATGTGCCTGGCTTCTCTTCACTGAAAAGCTCATTCTGTGTACATTTTTAGCATACGTTTGCTCCTGCCGGGTCAACTGAGCAGCGAATTTCTATTTAACCACCTGCTATCATGAGAGACCTCAGGGCTGCATGTTTTGAGCCCTGTACTGAGCTTAAAAAGCATTTCCAACCCCACTTACAAGTAAAACTAGCTAAAATGTGCCTGGCTTCTCTTCACTGAAAAGCTCATTCTGTGTACATTTTTTGCATACCTTTGCTCCTACCGGGTCAGCTGAGCATCGAATTTCTATTTAACCACCTGCTTTCATGAGAGACCTCAGGGCTGCATGTTTTGAGCCCAGTATTGATCCTGAAAAGCGTTTTCAACCCCATTTACAAGTAAAACTAGCTAAAATGTGCCTGGCTGCTATTCACTGAAAAGCTCATTCTGTGTACATTTTTGGCATACGTTTGCTCCTACCGGGTCAGCTGAGCAGCGAATTTCTATTTAACCACCTGCTTTCATGAGAGACCTCAGGGCTGCATGTTTTGAGCCCAGTACTGAGCCTGAAAAGCATTTCCAACCCCACTTGCAAGTAAAACTAGCTAAAATGTGCCTGGCTTCTCTTCACTGAAAAGCTCATTCTGAGTACATTTTTAGCATACGTTTGCTCCTGCCGGGTCAGCTGAGCAGCGAATTTCTATTTAATCACCTGCTATCATGAGAGACCTTAGGGCTGCATGTTTTGAGCCAGTACTGAGCCTGAAAAGCATTTCCAACCCCACTTACAAGTAAAACTAGCTAAAATGTGCCTGGCTTCTCTTCACTGAAAAGCTCATTCTGAGTACAATACGTTTGCTCCTGCCGGGTCAGCTGAGCAGCGAATTTCTATTGAACCACCTGCTATCATGAGAGACCTCAGGGCTGCATGTTTTGAGCCCAGTACTGATCCTGAAAAGCGTTTCCAACCCCATTTACAAGTAAAACTAGCTAAAATGTGCCTGGCTGCTATTCACTGAAAAGCTCATTCTGTGTACATTTTTGGCATACGTTTGCTCCTACCTGGTCAGCTGAGCAGCGAATTTCTATTTAACCACCTGCTTTCATGAGAGACTTCAGGGCTGCATGTTTTGAGCCCAGTACTGAGCCTGAAAAGCATTTCCAACCCTACTTACAAGTAAAACTAGCTAAAATGTGCCTGGCTTCTCTTCACTGAAAAGCTCATTCTGAGTACATTTTTAGCATACGTTTGCTCCTGCCGGGTCAGCTGAGCAGCAAATTTCTATTTAACCACCTGCTATCATAAGAGACCTCAGGGCTGCATGTTTTGAGCCCAGTACTGATCCTGAAAAGCGTTTCCAACCCCACTTACAAGTAAAACTAGCTAAAATGTGCCTGGCTTCTCTTCACTGAAAAGCTCATTCTGAGTACATTTTTAGCATACGTTTGCTCCTGCTGGGTCAGCTGAGCAGCGAATTTCTATTTAATCACCTGCTATCATGAGAGACCTCAGGGCTGCATGTTTTGAGCCCAGTACTGAGCCTGAAAAGCATTTCCAACCCCACTTACAAGTAAAACTAGCTAAAATGTGCCTGGCTTCTCTTCACTGAAAAGCTCATTCTGAGTACATTTTAAGCATACGTTTGCTGCTGCCGGGTCAGCTGAGCAGCGAATTTCTATTTAACCACCTGCTATCATGAGAGACCTCAGGGCTGCATGTTTTGAGCCCAGTACTGATCCTGAAAAGCATTTCCAACCCCACTTACAAGTAAAACTAGCTAAAATGTGCCTGGCTTCTCTTCACTGAAAGCTCATTCTGAGTACATTTTTCGCATACGTTTGCTCCTGCCGGGTCAGCTGAGCAGCGAATTTCTATTTAACCACCTGCTATCATGAGAGACCTCAGGGCTGCATGTTTTGAGCCCAGTACCGAGCCTGAAAAGCATTTCCAACCCCACTTACAAGTAAATCTAGCTAAAATGTGCTTGGCTTCTCTTCACTGAAAAGCTCATTCTGAGTACATTTTAAGCATACGTTTGCTCCTGCCGGGTCAGCTGAGCAGCGAATTTCTATTTAACCACCTGCTATCATGAGAGACCTCAGGGCTGCATGTTTTGAGCCCAGTACTGATCCTGAAAAGCGTTTCCAACCCCACTTACAAGTAAAACTAGCTAAAATGTGCCTGGCTGCTATTCACTGAAAAGCTCATTCTGTGTACATTTTTGGCATACCTTTGCTCCTACCGGGTCAGCTGAGCAGCGATTTCTATTTAACCACCTGCTTTCATGAGAGACCTCAGGGCTGCATGTTTTGAGCCCAGTACTTAGCCTGAAAAGCATTTCCAACCCCACTTACAAGTAAAACTAGCTAAAATGTGCCTGGCTTCTCTTCACTGAAAAGCTCATTCTGAGTACATTTTTAGCATATGTTTGCTCCTGCCGGGTCAGCTGAGCAGTGAATTTCTATTTAACCACCTGCTATCATAAGAGAACTCAGGGCTGCATGTTTCGAGCCCAGTACTGATCCTGAAAAGCGTTTCCAACCCCACTTACAAGTAAAACTAGCTAAAATGTGCTTGGCTTCTCTTCACTGAAAAGCTCATTCTGAGTACATTTTTAGAATACGTTTGCTCCTACCAGGTCAGCTGAGCTGCAAATTTCTATTTAACCACCTGCTATCATGAGAGACCTCAGGGATGCATGTTTTGAGCCCAGCACTGAGCCTGAAAAGCATTTCCAACCCCACTTACAAGTAAAACTAGCTAAAATGTGCCTGGCTTCTCTTCACTGAAAAGCTCATTCTGAGTACATTTTTAGCATACGTTTGCTCCTGCCGGGTCAGCTGAGCAGCGAATTTCTATTTAACCACCTGCTATCATGAGAGACCTCAGGGCTGCATGTTTTGAGCCCAGTACTGATCCTGAAAAGCGTTTCCAACCCCACTTACAAGTAAAACTAGCTAAAATGTGCCTGGCTGCTTTTCAATGAAAAGCTCATTCTGTGTACATTTTTAGCATACGTTTGCTCCTGCCGGGTCAGCTGAGCAGCGAATTTCTATTTAACCACCTGCTATCATGAGAGACCTCAGGGCTGCATGTTTTGAGCCAGTACTGAGCCTGAAAAGCATTTCCAACCCCACTTACAAGTAAAACTAGCTAAAATGTGCCTGGCTTCTCTTCACTGAAAAGCTCATTCTGAGTACAATACGTTTGCTCCTGCCGGGTCAGCTGAGCAGCGAATTTCTATTTAACCACCTGCTATCATGAGAGACCTCAGGGCTGCATGTTTTGAGCCCAGTACTGATCCTGAAAAGCGTTTCCAACCCCATTTACAAGTAAAACTAGCTAAAATGTGCCTGGCTGCTATTCACTGAAAAGCTCATTCTGTGTACATTTTTGGCATACGTTTGCTCCTACCTGGTCAGCTGAGCAGCGAATTTCTATTTAACCACCTGCTTTCATGAGAGACTTCAGGGCTGCATGTTTTGAGCCCAGTACTGAGCCTGAAAAGCATTTCCAACCCTACTTACAAGTAAAACTAGCTAAAATGTGCCTGGCTTCTCTTCACTGAAAAGCTCATTCTGAGTACATTTTTAGCATACGTTTGCTCCTGCCGGGTCAGCTGAGCAGCGAATTTCTATTTAACCACCTGCTTTCATGAGAGACCTCAGGGCTGCATGTTTTGAGCCCAGTACTGATCCTGAAAAGCTTTTCCAACCCCACTTACAAGTAAAACTAGCTAAAATGTGCCTGGCTTCTCTTCACTGAAAAGCTCATTCTGAGTACATTTTTAGCATACGTTTGCTCCTGCCGGGTCAGCTGAGCAGCGAATTTCTATTTAACCACCTGCTATCATGAGAGACCTCAGGGCTGCATGTTTTGAGCCCAGTACTGATCCTGAAAAGCGTTTCCAACCCCACTTACAAGTAAAACTAGCTAAAATGTGCCTGGCTGCTTTTCAATGAAAAGCTCATTCTGTGTACATTTTTGGCATACGTTTGCTCCTGCCGGGTCAGCTGAGCAGCGAATTTCTATTTAACCACCTGCTATCATGAGAGACCTCAGGGCTGCATGTTTTGAGCCCCGTACTGATCCTGAAAAGCGTTTCCAACCCCATTTACAAGTAAAACTAGCTAAAATGTGCCTGGCTGCTATTCACTGAAGAGCTCATTCTGTGTACATTTTTGGCATACGTTTGCTCCTACCTGGTCAGCTGAGCAGCGAATTTCTATTTAACCACCTGCTTTCATGAGAGACCTCAGGGCTACATGTTTTGAGCCCAGTACTGAGCCTGAAAAGCATTTCCAACCCCACTTACAAGTAAAACTAGCTAAAATTTGCCTGGCTTCTCTTCACTGAAAAGCTCATTCTGAGTACATTTTTAGCATACGTTTGCTCCTGCCGGGTCAGCTGAGCAGCGAATTTCTATTTAACCACCTGCTATCATGAGAGACCTCAGGGATGCATGTTTTGAGCCCAGCACTGAGCCTCAAAAGCGTTTCCAACCCCACTTACAAGTAAAACTAGCTAAAATGTGCCTGGCTGCTATTCACTGAAAAGCTCATTCTGAGTACATTTTTAGCATACGTTTGCTCCTGCCGGGTCAGCTGAGCAGCGAATTTCTATTTAACCACCTGCTATCATAAGAGAACTCAGGGCTGCATGTTTCGAGCCCAGTACTGATCCTGAAAAGCGTTTCCAACCCCACTTACAAGTAAAACTAGCTAAAATGTGCCTGGCTTCTCTTCACTGAAAAGCTCATTCTGAGTACATTTTTAGCATACGTTTGCTCCTACCAGGTCAGCTGAGCTGCGAATTTCTATTTAACCACCTGCTTTCATGAGAGACCTCAGGGCTGCATGTTTTGAGCCCAGTACTGAGCCTGAAAAGCATTTCCAACCCCACTTACAAGTAAAACTAGCTAAAATGTGCCTGGCTGCTATTCACTGAAAAGCTCATTCTGAGTACATTTTTAGCATCCGTTTGCTCCTGCCGGGTCAGCTGAGCAGCGAATTTCTATTTAACCACCTGCTATCATGAGAGACCTCAGGGCTGCATGTTTTGAGCCCAGTACTGATCCTGAAAAGCGTTTCCAACCCCACTTACAAGTAAAACTAGCTAAAATGTGCCTGGCTTCTCTTCACTGAAAAGCTCATTCTGTGTACATTTTTTGCATACCTTTGCTCCTACCGGGTCAGCTGAGCATCGAATTTCTATTTAACCACCTGCTATCATGAGAGACCTCAGGGCTGCATGTTTTGAGCCCAGTACTGAGCCTGAAAAGCATTTCCAACCCTACTTACAAGTAAAACTAGCTAAAATGTGCCTGGCTTCTCTTCACTGAAAAGCTCATTCTGAGTACATTTTTAGCATACGTTTGCTCCTGCCGGGTCAGCTGAGCAGCGAATTTCTATTTAAGCACCTGCTATCATAAGAGACCTCAGGGCTGCATGTTTTGAGCCCAGTACTGAGCCTGAAAAGCGTTTCCAACCCCACTTACAAGTAAAACTAGCTAAAATGTGCCTGGCTTCTCTTCACTGAAAAGCTCATTCTGTGTACATTTTTAGCATACGTTTGCTCCTGCCGGGTCAACTGAGCAGCGAATTTCTATTTAACCACCTGCTATCATGAGAGACCTCAGGGCTGCATGTTTTGAGCCCTGTACTGAGCTTAAAAAGCATTTCCAACCCCACTTACAAGTAAAACTAGCTAAAATGTGCCTGGCTTCTCTTCACTGAAAAGCTCATTCTGTGTACATTTTTTGCATACCTTTGCTCCTACCGGGTCAGCTGAGCATCGAATTTCTATTTAACCACCTGCTTTCATGAGAGACCTCAGGGCTGCATGTTTTGAGCCCAGTATTGATCCTGAAAAGCGTTTTCAACCCCATTTACAAGTAAAACTAGCTAAAATGTGCCTGGCTGCTATTCACTGAAAAGCTCATTCTGTGTACATTTTTGGCATACGTTTGCTCCTACCGGGTCAGCTGAGCAGCGAATTTCTATTTAACCACCTGCTTTCATGAGAGACCTCAGGGCTGCATGTTTTGAGCCCAGTACTGAGCCTGAAAAGCATTTCCAACCCCACTTGCAAGTAAAACTAGCTAAAATGTGCCTGGCTTCTCTTCACTGAAAAGCTCATTCTGAGTACATTTTTAGCATACGTTTGCTCCTGCCGGGTCAGCTGAGCAGCGAATTTCTATTTAATCACCTGCTATCATGAGAGACCTTAGGGCTGCATGTTTTGAGCCAGTACTGAGCCTGAAAAGCATTTCCAACCCCACTTACAAGTAAAACTAGCTAAAATGTGCCTGGCTTCTCTTCACTGAAAAGCTCATTCTGAGTACAATACGTTTGCTCCTGCCGGGTCAGCTGAGCAGCGAATTTCTATTGAACCACCTGCTATCATGAGAGACCTCAGGGCTGCATGTTTTGAGCCCAGTACTGATCCTGAAAAGCGTTTCCAACCCCATTTACAAGTAAAACTAGCTAAAATGTGCCTGGCTGCTATTCACTGAAAAGCTCATTCTGTGTACATTTTTGGCATACGTTTGCTCCTACCTGGTCAGCTGAGCAGCGAATTTCTATTTAACCACCTGCTTTCATGAGAGACTTCAGGGCTGCATGTTTTGAGCCCAGTACTGAGCCTGAAAAGCATTTCCAACCCTACTTACAAGTAAAACTAGCTAAAATGTGCCTGGCTTCTCTTCACTGAAAAGCTCATTCTGAGTACATTTTTAGCATACGTTTGCTCCTGCCGGGTCAGCTGAGCAGCAAATTTCTATTTAACCACCTGCTATCATAAGAGACCTCAGGGCTGCATGTTTTGAGCCCAGTACTGATCCTGAAAAGCGTTTCCAACCCCACTTACAAGTAAAACTAGCTAAAATGTGCCTGGCTTCTCTTCACTGAAAAGCTCATTCTGAGTACATTTTTAGCATACGTTTGCTCCTGCTGGGTCAGCTGAGCAGCGAATTTCTATTTAATCACCTGCTATCATGAGAGACCTCAGGGCTGCATGTTTTGAGCCCAGTACTGAGCCTGAAAAGCATTTCCAACCCCACTTACAAGTAAAACTAGCTAAAATGTGCCTGGCTTCTCTTCACTGAAAAGCTCATTCTGAGTACATTTTAAGCATACGTTTGCTGCTGCCGGGTCAGCTGAGCAGCGAATTTCTATTTAACCACCTGCTATCATGAGAGACCTCAGGGCTGCATGTTTTGAGCCCAGTACTGATCCTGAAAAGCATTTCCAACCCCACTTACAAGTAAAACTAGCTAAAATGTGCCTGGCTTCTCTTCACTGAAAGCTCATTCTGAGTACATTTTTCGCATACGTTTGCTCCTGCCGGGTCAGCTGAGCAGCGAATTTCTATTTAACCACCTGCTATCATGAGAGACCTCAGGGCTGCATGTTTTGAGCCCAGTACCGAGCCTGAAAAGCATTTCCAACCCCACTTACAAGTAAATCTAGCTAAAATGTGCTTGGCTTCTCTTCACTGAAAAGCTCATTCTGAGTACATTTTAAGCATACGTTTGCTCCTGCCGGGTCAGCTGAGCAGCGAATTTCTATTTAACCACCTGCTATCATGAGAGACCTCAGGGCTGCATGTTTTGAGCCCAGTACTGATCCTGAAAAGCGTTTCCAACCCCACTTACAAGTAAAACTAGCTAAAATGTGCCTGGCTGCTATTCACTGAAAAGCTCATTCTGTGTACATTTTTGGCATACCTTTGCTCCTACCGGGTCAGCTGAGCAGCGATTTCTATTTAACCACCTGCTTTCATGAGAGACCTCAGGGCTGCATGTTTTGAGCCCAGTACTTAGCCTGAAAAGCATTTCCAACCCCACTTACAAGTAAAACTAGCTAAAATGTGCCTGGCTTCTCTTCACTGAAAAGCTCATTCTGAGTACATTTTTAGCATATGTTTGCTCCTGCCGGGTCAGCTGAGCAGTGAATTTCTATTTAACCACCTGCTATCATAAGAGAACTCAGGGCTGCATGTTTCGAGCCCAGTACTGATCCTGAAAAGCGTTTCCAACCCCACTTACAAGTAAAACTAGCTAAAATGTGCTTGGCTTCTCTTCACTGAAAAGCTCATTCTGAGTACATTTTTAGAATACGTTTGCTCCTACCAGGTCAGCTGAGCTGCAAATTTCTATTTAACCACCTGCTATCATGAGAGACCTCAGGGATGCATGTTTTGAGCCCAGCACTGAGCCTGAAAAGCATTTCCAACCCCACTTACAAGTAAAACTAGCTAAAATGTGCCTGGCTTCTCTTCACTGAAAAGCTCATTCTGAGTACATTTTTAGCATACGTTTGCTCCTGCCGGGTCAGCTGAGCAGCGAATTTCTATTTAACCACCTGCTATCATGAGAGACCTCAGGGCTGCATGTTTTGAGCCCAGTACTGATCCTGAAAAGCGTTTCCAACCCCACTTACAAGTAAAACTAGCTAAAATGTGCCTGGCTGCTTTTCAATGAAAAGCTCATTCTGTGTACATTTTTAGCATACGTTTGCTCCTGCCGGGTCAGCTGAGCAGCGAATTTCTATTTAACCACCTGCTATCATGAGAGACCTCAGGGCTGCATGTTTTGAGCCCCGTACTGATCCTGAAAAGCGTTTCCAACCCCATTTACAAGTAAAACTAGCTAAAATGTGCCTGGCTGCTATTCACTGAAAAGCTCATTCTGTGTACATTTTTGGCATACGTTTGCTCCTACCTGGTCAGCTGAGCAGCGAATTTCTATTTAACTACCTGCTTTCATGAGAGACCTCAGGGCTGCATGTTTTGAGCCCAGTACTGAGCCTGAAAAGCATTTCCAACCCCACTTACAAGTAAAACTAGCTAAAATTTGCCTGGCTTCTCTTCACTGAAAAGCTCATTCTGAGTACATTTTTAGCATACGTTTGCTCCTGCCGGGTCAGCTGAGCAGCGAATTTCTATTTAACCACCTGCTATCATGAGAGACCTCAGGATGCATGTTTTGAGCCCAGCACTGAGCCTCAAAAGCGTTTCCAACCCCACTTACAAGTAAAACTAGCTAAAATGTGCCTGGCTGCTATTCACTGAAAAGCTCATTCTGAGTACATTTTTAGCATACGTTTGCTCCTGCCGGGTCAGCTGAGCAGCGAATTTCTATTTAACCACCTGCTATCATAAGAGAACTCAGGGCTGCATGTTTCGAGCCCAGTACTGATCCTGAAAAGCGTTTCCAACCCCACTTACAAGTAAAACTAGCTAAAATGTGCCTGGCTTCTCTTCACTGAAAAGCTCATTCTGAGTACATTTTAGCATACGTTTGCTCCTACAAGGTCAGCTGAGCTGCGAATTTCTATTTAACCACCTGCTTTCATGAGAGACCTCGGGGCTGCATGTTTTGAGCCCAGTACTGAGCCTGAAAAGCATTTCCAACCCCACTTACAAGTAAAACTAGCTAAAATGTGCCTGGCTGCTATTCACTGAAAAGCTCATTCTGAGTACATTTTTAGCATCCGTTTGCTCCTGCCGGGTCAGCTGAGCAGCGATTTTCTATTTAACCACCTGCTATCATGAGAGACCTCAGGGCTGCATGTTTTGAGCCCAGTACTGATCCTGAAAAGCGTTTCCAACCCCACTTACAAGTAAAACTAGCTAAAATGTGCCTGGCTTCTCTTCACTGAAAGCTCATTCTGAGTACATTTTTCGCATACGTTTGCTCCTGCCGGGTCAGCTGAGCAGCGAATTTCTATTTAACCACCTGCTATCATGAGAGACCTCAGGGCTGCATGTTTTGAGCCCAGTACCGAGCCTGAAAAGCATTTCCAACCCCACTTACAAGTAAATCTAGCTAAAATGTGCTTGGCTTCTCTTCACTGAAAAGCTCATTCTGAGTACATTTTAAGCATACGTTTGCTCCTGCCGGGTCAGCTGAGCAGCGAATTTCTATTTAACCACCTGCTATCATGAGAGACCTCAGGGCTGCATGTTTTGAGCCCAGTACTGATCCTGAAAAGCGTTTCCAACCCCACTTACAAGTAAAACTAGCTGAAATGTGCCTGGCTGCTATTCACTGAAAAGCTCATTCTGTGTACATTTTTGGCATACCTTTGCTCCTACCGGGTCAGCTGAGCAGCGATTTCTATTTAACCACCTGCTTTCATGAGAGACCTCAGGGCTGCATGTTTTGAGCCCAGTACTTAGCCTGAAAAGCATTTCCAACCCCACTTACAAGTAAAACTAGCTAAAATGTGCCTGGCTTCTCTTCACTGAAAAGCTCATTCTGAGTACATTTTTAGCATATGTTTGCTCCTGCCGGGTCAGCTGAGCAGCGAATTTCTATTTAACCACCTGCTATCATAAGAGAACTCAGGGCTGCATGTTTCGAGCCCAGTACTGATCCTGAAAAGCGTTTCCAACCCCACTTACAAGTAAAACTAGCTAAAATGTGCCTGGCTTCTCTTCACTGAAAAGCTCATTCTGAGTACATTTTTAGAATACGTTTGCTCCTACCAGGTCAGCTGAGCTGCAAATTTCTATTTAACCACCTGCTATCATGAGAGACCTCAGGGATGCATGTTTTGAGCCCAGCACTGAGCCTGAAAAGCATTTCCAACCCCACTTACAAGTAAAACTAGCTAAAATGTGCCTGGCTTCTCTTCACTGAAAAGCTCATTCTGAGTACATTTTTAGCATACGTTTGCTCCTGCCGGGTCAGCTGAGCAGCGAATTTCTATTTAACCACCTGCTATCATGAGAGACCTCAGGGCTGCATGTTTTGAGCCCAGTACTGATCCTGAAAAGCGTTTCCAACCCCACTTACAAGTAAAACTAGCTAAAATGTGCCTGGCTGCTTTTCAATGAAAAGCTCATTCTGTGTACATTTTTAGCATACGTTTGCTCCTGCCGGGTCAGCTGAGCAGCAAATTTCTATTTAACCACCTGCTATCATGAGAGACCTCAGGGCTGCATGTTTTGAGCCCCGTACTGATCCTGAAAAGCGTTTCCAACCCCATTTACAAGTAAAACTAGCTAAAATGTGCCTGGCTGCTATTCACTGAAAAGCTCATTCTGTGTACATTTTTGGCATACGTTTGCTCCTACCTGGTCAGCTGAGCAGCGAATTTCTATTTAACTGCCTGCTTTCATGAGAGACCTCAGGGCTGCATGTTTTGAGCCCAGTACTGAGCCTGAAAAGCATTTCCAACCCCACTTACAAGTAAAACTAGCTAAAATTTGCCTGGCTTCTCTTCACTGAAAAGCTCATTCTGAGTACATTTTTAGCATACGTTTGCTCCTGCCGGGTCAGCTGAGCAGCGAATTTCTATTTAACCACCTGCTATCATGAGAGTCCTCAGGATGCATGTTTTGAGCCCAGCACTGAGCCTCAAAAGCGTTTCCAACCCCACTTACAAGTAAAACTAGCTAAAATGTGCCTGGCTGCTATTCACTGAAAAGTTCATTCTGAGTACATTTTTAGCATACGTTTGCTCCTGCCGGGTCAGCTGAGCAGCGAATTTCTATTTAACCACCTGCTATCATAAGAGAACTCAGGGCTGCATGTTTCGAGCCCAGTACTGATCCTGAAAAGCGTTTCCAACCCCACTTACAAGTAAAACTAGCTAAAATGTGCCTGGCTTCTCTTCACTGAAAAGCTCATTCTGAGTACATTTTTAGCATACGTTTGCTCCTACCAGGTCAGCTGAGCTGCGAATTTCTATTTAACCACCTGCTTTCATGAGAGACCTCAGGGCTGCATGTTTTGAGCCCAGTACTGAGCCTGAAAAGCATTTCCAACCCCACTTACAAGTAAAACTAGCTAAAATGTGCCTGGCTGCTATTCACTGAAAAGCTCATTCTGAGTACATTTTTAGCATCCGTTTGCTCCTGCCGGGTCAGCTGAGCAGCGAATTTCTATTTAACCACCTGCTATCATGAGAGACCTCAGGGCTGCATGTTTTGAGCCCAGTACTGATCCTGAAAAGCGTTTCCAACCCCACTTACAAGTAAAACTAGCTAAAATGTGCCTGGCTTCTCTTCACTGAAAAGCTCATTCTGAGTACATTTTTAGCATACGTTTGCTCCTGCCGGGTCAGCTGAGCAGCGAATTTCTATTTAACCACCTGCTATCATGAGAGACCTCAGGGCTGCATGTTTTGAGCCCCGTACTGAGCCTGAAAAGCATTTCCAACCCCACTTACAAGTAAAACTAGCTAAAATTTGCCTGGCTTCTCTTCACTGAAAAGCTCATTCTGAGTACATTTTTAGCATACGTTTGCTCCTGCCGGGTCAGCTGAGCAGCGAATTTCTATTTAACCACCTGCTATCATGAGAGACCTCAGGGATGCCTGTTTTGAGCCCAGCACTGAGCCTCAAAAGCGTTTCCAACCCCACTTACAAGTAAAACTAGCTAAAATGTGCCTGGCTGCTATTCACTGAAAAGCTCATTCTGAGTACATTTTTAGCATACGTTTGCTCCTGCCGGGTCAGCTGAGCAGCGAATTTCTATTTAACCACCTGCTATCATAAGAGAACTCAGGGCTGCATGTTTCGAGCCCAGTACTGATCCTGAAAAGCGTTTCCAACCCCACTTACAAGTAAAACTAGCTAAAATGTGCCTGGCTTCTCTTCACTGAAAAGCTCATTCTGAGTACATTTTTAGCATACGTTTGCTCCTACCAGGTCAGCTGAGCTGCGAATTTCTATTTAACCACCTGCTTTCATGAGAGACCTCAGGGCTGCATGTTTTGAGCCCAGTACTGAGCCTGAAAAGCATTTCCAACCCCACTTACAAGTAAAACTAGCTAAAATGTGCCTGGCTGCTATTCACTGAAAAGCTCATTCTGAGTACATTTTTAGCATCCGTTTGCTCCTGCCGGGTCAGCTGAGCAGCGAATTTCTATTTAACCACCTGCTATCATGAGAGACCTCAGGGCTGCATGTTTTGAGCCCAGTACTGATCCTGAAAAGCGTTTCCAACCCCACTTACAAGTAAAACTAGCTAAAATGTGCCTGGCTTCTCTTCACTGAAAAGCTCATTCTGAGTACATTTTTAGCATACGTTTGCTCCTGCCGGGTCAGCTGAGCAGCGATTTTCTATTTAACCACCTGCTATCATGAGAGACCTCAGGGCTGCATGTTTTGAGCCCTGTACTGAGCCTAAAAAGCATTTCCAACCCCACTTACAAGTAAAACTAGCTAAAATGTGCCTGGCTTCTCTTCACTGAAAAGCTCATTCTGTGTACATTTTTTGCATACCTTTGCTCCTACCGGGTCAGCTGAGCATCGAATTTCTATTTAACCACCTGCTATCATGAGAGACCTCAGGGCTGCATGTTTTGAGCCCAGTACTGAGCCTGAAAAGCATTTCCAACCCTACTTACAAGTAAAACTAGCTAAAATGTGCCTGGCTTCTCTTCACTGAAAAGCTCATTCTGAGTACATTTTTAGCATACGTTTGCTCCTGCCGGGTCAGCTGAGCAGCGAATTTCTATTTAACCACCTGCTATCATAAGAGACCTCAGGGCTGCATGCTTTGAGCCCAGTACTGAGCCTGAAAAGCGTTTCCAACCCCACTTACAAGTAAAACTAGCTAAAATGTGCCTGGCTTCTCTTCACTGAAAAGCTCATTCTGAGTACATTTTTAGCATACGTTTGCTCCTGCCGGGTCAACTGAGCAGCGAATTTCTATTTAACCACCTGCTATCATGAGAGACCTCAGGGCTGCATGTTTTGAGCCCTGTACTGAGCCTAAAAAGCATTTCCAACCCCACTTACAAGTAAAACTAGCTAAAATGTGCCTGGCTTCTCTTCACTGAAAAGCTCATTCTGTGTACATTTTTTGCATACCTTTGCTCCTACCGGGTCAGCTGAGCATCGAATTTCTATTTAACCACCTGCTTTCATGAGAGACCTCAGGGCTGCATGTTTTGAGCCCAGTATTGATCCTGAAAAGCGTTTTCAACCCCATTTACAAGTAAAACTAGCTAAAATGTGCCTGGCTGCTATTCACTGAAAAGCTCATTCTGTGTACATTTTTGGCATACGTTTGCTCCTACCGGGTCAGCTGAGCAGCGAATTTCTATTTAACCACCTGCTTTCATGAGAGACCTCAGGGCTGCATGTTTTGAGCCCAGTACTGAGCCTGAAAAGCATTTCCAACCCCACTTACAAGTAAAACTAGCTAAAATGTGCCTGGCTTCTCTTCACTGAAAAGCTCATTCTGAGTACATTTTTAGCATACGTTTGCTCCTGCCGGGTCAGCTGAGCAGCGAATTTCTATTTAACCACCTGCTATCATGAGAGACCTCAGGGCTGCATGTTTTGAGCCCAGTACTGATCCTGAAAAGCGTTTCCAACCCCATTTACAAGTAAAACTAGCTAAAATGTGCCTGGCTGCTATTCACTGAAAAGCTCATTCTGTGTACATTTTTGGCATACGTTTGCTCCTACCTGGTCAGCTGAGCAGCGAATTTCTATTTAACCACCTGCTTTCATGAGAGACTTCAGGGCTGCATGTTTTGAGCCCAGTACTGAGCCTGAAAAGCATTTCCAACCCTACTTACAAGTAAAACTAGCTAAAATGTGCCTGGCTTCTCTTCACTGAAAAGCTCATTCTGAGTACATTTTTAGCATAAGTTTGCTCCTGCCGGGTCAGCTGAGCAGCAAATTTCTATTTACACCTGCTATCATAAGAGACCTCAGGGCTGCATGTTTTGAGCCCAGTACTGATCCTGAAAAGCGTTTCCAACCCCACTTACAAGTAAAACTAGCTAAAATGTGCCTGGCTTCTCTTCACTGAAAAGCTCATTCTGAGTACATTTTTAGCATACGTTTGCTCCTGCCGGGTCAGCTGAGCAGCGAATTTCTATTTAATCACCTGCTATCATGAGAGACCTCAGGGCTGCATGTTTTGAGCCCAGTACTGAGCCTGAAAAGCATTTCCAACCCCACTTACAAGTAAAACTAGCTAAAATGTGCCTGGCTTCTCTTCACTGAAAAGCTCATTCTGAGTACATTTTAAGCATACGTTTGCTCCTGCCGGGTCAGCTGAGCAGCGAATTTCTATTTAACCACCTGCTATCATGAGAGACCTCAGGGCTGCATGTTTTGAGCCCAGTACTGATCCTGAAAAGCGTTTCCAACCCCACTTACAAGTAAAACTAGTTAAAATGTGCCTGGCTGCTATTCACTGAAAAGCTCATTCTGTGTACATTTTTGGCATACGTTTGCTCCTACCGGGTCAGCTGAGCAGCGAATTTCTATTTAACCACCTGCTATCACGAGAGACCTCAGGGCTGCATGTTTTAAGCCCAGTACTGATCCTGAAAAGCGTTTCCAACCCCACTTACAAGTAAAACTAGCTAAAATGTGCCTGGCTTCTCTTCACTGAAAAGCTCATTCTGAGTACATTTTTAGCATACGTTTGCTCCTGCCGGGTCAGCTGAGCAGCGAATTTCTATTTAACCACCTGCTATCATGAGAGACCTCAGGGCTGCATGTTTTGAGCCCAGTACTGATCCTGAAAAGCGTTTCCAACCCCATTTACAAGTAAAACTAGCTAAAATGTGCCTGGCTGCTATTCACTGAAAAGCTCATTCTGTGTACATTTTTGGCATACGTTTGCTCCTACCTGGTCAGCTGAGCAGCGAATTTCTATTTAACCATCTGCTTTCATGAGAGACCTCAGGGCTGCATGTTTTGAGCCCAGTACTGAGCCTGAAAAGCGTTTCCAACCCAACTTACAAGTAAAACTAGCTAAAATGTGCCTGGCTTCTCTTCGCTGAAAGCTCATTCTGAGTACATTTTTAGCATACGTTTGCTCCTGCCGGGTCAGCTGAGCAGCGAATTTCTATTTAGCCACCTGCTATCATGAGAGACCTCAGGGCTGCATGTTTTGAGCCCAGTACCGAGCCTGAAAAGCATTTCCAACCCCACTTACAAGTAAATCTAGCTAAAATGTGCTTGGCTTCTCTTCACTGAAAAGCTCATTCTGAGTACATTTTAAGCATACGTTTGCTCCTGCCGGGTCAGCTGAGCAGCGAATTTCTATTTAACCACCTGCTATCATGAGAGACCTCAGGGCTGCATGTTTTGAGCCCAGTACTGATCCTGAAAAGCGTTTCCAACCCCACTTACAAGTAAAACTAGCTAAAATGTGCCTGGCTGCTATTCACTGAAAAGCTCATTCTGTGTACATTTTTGGCATACCTTTGCTCCTACCGGGTCAGCTGAGCAGCGATTTCTATTTAACCACCTGCTTTCATGAGAGACCTCAGGGCTGCATGTTTTGAGCCCAGTACTTAGCCTGAAAAGCATTTCCAACCCCACTTACAAGTAAAACTAGCTAAAATGTGCCTGGCTTCTCTTCACTGAAAAGCTCATTCTGAGTACATTTTTAGCATATGTTTGCTCCTGCCGGGTCAGCTGAGCAGCGAATTTCTATTTAACCACCTGCTATCATAAGAGAACTCAGGGCTGCATGTTTCGAGCCCAGTACTGATCCTGAAAAGCGTTTCCAACCCCACTTACAAGTAAAACTAGCTAAAATGTGCCTGGCTTCTCTTCACTGAAAAGCTCATTCTGAGTACATTTTTAGCATACGTTTGCTCCTGCCGGGTCAGCTGAGCAGCGAATTTCTATTTAACCACCTGCTATCATGAGAGACCTCAGGGCTGCATGTTTTGAGCCCAGTACTGATCCTGAAAAGCGTTTCCAACCCCATTTACAAGTAAAACTAGCTAAAATGTGCCTGGCTGCTATTCACTGAAAAGCTCATTCTGTGTACATTTTTGGCATACGTTTGCTCCTACCGGGTCAGCTGAGCAGCGAATTTCTATTTAACCACCTGCTATCACGAGAGACCTCAGGGCTGCATGTTTTGAGTAAAACTAGCTAAAATGTGCCTGGCTGCTATTCACTGAAAAGCTCATTCTGTGTACATTTTTGGCATACGTTTGCTCCTACCGGGTCAGCTGAGCAGCGAATTTCTATTTAACCACCTGCTATCACGAGAGACCTCAGGGCTGCATGTTTTGAGCCCAGTACTGATCCTGAAAAGCGTTTCCAACCCCACTTACAAGTAAAACTAGCTAAAATGTGCCTGGCTTCTCTTCACTGAAAAGCTCATTCTGAGTACATTTTTAGCATACGTTTGCTCCTGCCGGGTCAGCTGAGCAGCGAATTTCTATTTAACCACCTGCTATCATGAGAGACCTCAGGGCTGCATGTTTTGAGCCCAGTACTGATCCTGAAAAGCGTTTCCAACCCCATTTACAAGTAAAACTAGCTAAAATGTGCCTGGCTGCTATTCACTGAAAAGCTCATTCTGTGTACATTTTTGGCATACGTTTGCTCCTACCTGGTCAGCTGAGCAGCGAATTTCTATTTAACCATCTGCTTTCATGAGAGACCTCAGGGCTGCATGTTTTGAGCCCAGTACTGAGCCTGAAAAGCGTTTCCAACCCAACTTACAAGTAAAACTAGCTAAAATGTGCCTGGCTTCTCTTCACTGAAAGCTCATTCTGAGTACATTTTTAGCATACGTTTGCTCCTGCCGGGTCAGCTGAGCAGCGAATTTCTATTTAACCACCTGCTATCATGAGAGACCTCAGGGCTGCATGTTTTGAGCCCAGTACCGAGCCTGAAAAGCATTTCCAACCCCACTTACAAGTAAATCTAGCTAAAATGTGCTTGGCTTCTCTTCACTGAAAAGCTCATTCTGAGTACATTTTAAGCATACGTTTGCTCCTGCCGGGTCAGCTGAGCAGCGAATTTCTATTTAACCACCTGCTATCATGAGAGACCTCAGGGCTGCATGTTTTGAGCCCAGTACTGATCCTGAAAAGCGTTTCCAACCCCACTTACAAGTAAAACTAGCTAAAATGTGCCTGGCTGCTATTCACTGAAAAGCTCATTCTGTGTACATTTTTGGCATACCTTTGCTCCTACCGGGTCAGCTGAGCAGCGATTTCTATTTAACCACCTGCTTTCATGAGAGACCTCAGGGCTGCATGTTTTGAGCCCAGTACTTAGCCTGAAAAGCATTTCCAACCCCACTTACAAGTAAAACTAGCTAAAATGTGCCTGGCTTCTCTTCACTGAAAAGCTCATTCTGAGTACATTTTTAGCATATGTTTGCTCCTGCCGGGTCAGCTGAGCAGCGAATTTCTATTTAACCACCTGCTATCATAAGAGAACTCAGGGCTGCATGTTTCGAGCCCAGTACTGATCCTGAAAAGCGTTTCCAACCCCACTTACAAGTAAAACTAGCTAAAATGTGCCTGGCTTCTCTTCACTGAAAAGCTCATTCTGAGTACATTTTTAGAATACGTTTGCTCCTACCAGGTCAGCTGAGCTGCAAATTTCTATTTAACCACCTGCTATCTTTGCTCCTGCCGGGTCAGCTGAGCAGCGAATTTCTATTTAACCACCTGCTATCACGAGAGACCTCAGGGCTGCATGTTTTGAGCCCAGTACTGATCCTGAAAAGCGTTTCCAACCCCATTTGCAAGTAAAACTAGCTAAAATGTGCCTGGCTGCTATTCACTGAAAAGCTCATTCTGTGTACATTTTTGGCATACGTTTGCTCCTACCTGGTCAGCTGAGCAGCGAATTTCTATTTAACCACCTGCTTTCATGAGAGACCTCAGGGCTGCATGTTTTGAGCCCAGTACTGAGCCTGAAAAGCATTTCCAACCCCCTTACAAGTAAAACTAGCTAAAATGTGCCTGGCTTCTCTTCACTGAAAAGCTCATTCTGTGTACATTTTTGGCATACGTTTGCTCCTGCCGGGTCAGCTGAGCAGCGAATTTCTATTTAACCACCTGCTATCATGAGAGACCTCAGGGCTGCATGTTTTGAGCCTTGTACTGAGCCTAAAAAGCATTTCCAACCCCACTTACAAGTAAAACTAGCTAAAATGTGCCTGGCTTCTCTTCACTGAAAAGCTCATTCTGAGTACATTTTTAGCATATGTTTGCTCCTGCCGGGTCAGCTGAGCAGCGAATTTCTATTTAACCACCTGCTATCATAAGAGAACTCAGGGCTGCATGTTTCGAGCCCAGTACTGATCCTGAAAAGCGTTTCCAACCCCACTTACAAGTAAAACTAGCTAAAATGTGCCTGGCTTCTCTTCACTGAAAAGCTCATTCTGAGTACATTTTTAGAATACGTTTGCTCCTACCAGGTCAGCTGAGCTGCAAATTTCTATTTAACCACCTGCTATCTTTGCTCCTGCCGGGTCAGCTGAGCAGCGAATTTCTATTTAACCACCTGCTATCACGAGAGACCTCAGGGCTGCATGTTTTGAGCCCAGTACTGATCCTGAAAAGCGTTTCCAACCCCATTTGCAAGTAAAACTAGCTAAAATGTGCCTGGCTGCTATTCACTGAAAAGCTCATTCTGAGTACATTTTTAGCATACGTTTGCTCCTGCCGGGTCAGCTGAGCAGCAAATTTCTATTTAACCACCTGCTTTCATGAGAGACCTCAGGGATGCATGTTTTGAGCCCAGCACTGAGCCTGAAAAGCTTTTCCAACCCCATTTACAAGTAAAACTAGCTAAAATGTGCCTGGCTTCTCTTCACTGAAAAGCTCATTCTGTGTACATTTTTGGCATACGTTTGCTCCTGCCGGGTCAGCTGAGCAGCGAATTTCTATTTAACCACCTGCTATCATGAGAGACCTCAGGGCTGCATGTTTTGAGCCTTGTACTGAGCCTAAAAAGCATTTCCAACCCCACTTACAAGTAAAACTAGCTAAAATGTGCCTGGCTTCTCTTCACTGAAAAGCTCATTCTGAGTACATTTTTAGCATACGTTTGCTCCTGCCGGGTCAGCTGAGCAGCGAATTTCTATTTAACCACCTGCTATCATGAGAGACCTCAGGGCTGCATGTTTTGAGCCCTGTACTGAGCCCGAAAAGCGTTTCCAACCCCACTTACAAGTAAAACTAGCTAAAATGTGCCTGGCTGCTTTTCACTGAAAAGCTCATTCTGTGTACATTTTTGGCATACGTTTGCTCCTACCGGGTCAGCTGAGCTGCGAATTTCTATTTAACCACCTGCTTTCATGAGAGACCTCAGGGCTGCATGTTTATAGCCCAGTACTGACCCTGAAAAGCATTTCCAACCCCACTTACAAGTAAAACTAGCTAAAATGTGCCTGGCTTCTCTTCACTGAAAAGCTCATTCTGAGTACATTTTTAGCATACGTTTGCTCCTGCCGGGTCAGCTGAGCAGCAAATTTCTATTTAACCACCTGCTTTCATGAGAGACCTCAGGGATGCATGTTTTGAGCCCAGCACTGAGCCTGAAAAGCTTTTCCAACCCCATTTACAAGTAAAACTAGCTAAAATGTGCCTGGCTGCTATTCACTGAAAAGCTCATTCTGTGTACATTTTTGGCATACGTTTGCTCCTACCTGGTCAGCTGAGCAGCGAATGTCTATTTAACCACCTGCTATCATGAGAGACCTCAGGGCTGCATGTTTTGAGCCCAGTACTGATCCTGAAAAGCGTTTCCAACCCCACTTACAAGTAAAACTAGCTAAAATGTGCCTGGCTGCTATTCACTGAAAAGCTCATTCTGTGTACATTTTTGGCATACGTTTGCTCCTGCCGGGTCAGCTGAGCAGCGAATTTCTATTTAACCACCTGCTATCACGAGAGACCTCAGGGCTGCATGTTTTGAGCCCAGTACTGATCCTGAAAAGCGTTTCCAACCCCACTTACAAGTAAAACTAGCTAAAATGTGCCTGGCTTCTCTTCACTGAAAAGCTCATTCTGAGTACATTTTAGGCATACGTTTGCTCCTGCCGGGTCAGCTGAGCAGCGAATTTCTATTTAACCACATGCTATCATGAGAGACCTCAGGGCTGCATGTTTTGAGCCCAGTACTGATCCTGAAAAGCGTTTCCAACCCCACTTACAAGTAAAACTAGCTAAAATGTGCCTGGCTGCTATTCACTGAAAAGCTCATTCTGTGTACATTTTTGGCATACGTTTGCTCCTGCCGGGTCAGCTGAGCAGCGAATTTCTATTTAACCACCTGCTATCACGAGAGACCTCAGGGCTGCATGTTTTGAGCCCAGTACTGATCCTGAAAAGCGTTTCCAACCCCACTTACAAGTAAAACTAGCTAAAATGTGCCTGGCTTCTCTTCACTGAAAAGCTCATTCTGAGTACATTTTTAGCATACGTTTGCTCCTGCCGGGTCAGCTGAGCAGCGAATTTCTATTTAACCACCTGCTATCACGAGAGACCTCAGGGCTGCATGTTTTGAGCCCAGTACTGATCCTGAAAAGCGTTTCCAACCCCATTTGCAAGTAAAACTAGCTAAAATGTGCCTGGCTGCTATTCACTGAAAAGCTCATTCTGTGTACATTTTTGGCATACGTTTGCTCCTACCTGGTCAGCTGAGCAGCGAATTTCTATTTAACCACCTGCTATCATGAGAGACCTCAGGGCTGCATGTTTTGAGCCCAGTACTGATCCTGAAAAGCTTTTCCAACCCCACTTACAAGTAAAACTAGCTAAAATGTGCCTGGCTTCTCTTCACTGAAAAGCTCATTCTGAGTACATTTTAGGCATACGTTTGCTCCTGCCGGGTCAGCTGAGCAGCGAATTTCTATTTAACCACCTGCTATCACGAGAGACGTCAGGGCTGCATGTTTTGAGCCCAGTACTGATCCTGAAAAGCGTTTCCAACCCCATTTACAAGTAACACTAGCTAAAATGTGCCTGGCTTCTCTTCACTGAAAAGCTCATTCTGAGTACATTTTTAGCATACGTTTGCTCCTACCTGGTCAGCTGAGCAGCGAATTTCTATTTAACCACCTGCTTTCATGAGAGACCTCAGGGCTGCATGTTTTGAGCCCAGTACTGATCCTGAAAAGCGTTTCCAACCCCATTTACAAGTAACACTAGCTAAAATGTGCCTGGCTTCTCTTCACTGAAAAGCTCCTTCTGAGTACATTTTTAGCATACGTTTGCTCCTGCCGGGTCAGCTGAGCAGCGAATTTCTATTTAACCACCTGCTATCATGAGAGACCTCAGGGCTGCATGTTTTGAGCCCAGTACTGATCCTGAAAAGCGTTTCCAGCCCCACTTACAAGTAAAACTAGATAAAATGTGCCTGGCTTCTCTTCACTGAAAAGCTCATTCTGAGTACATTTTTAGCATACGTTTGCTCCTACCGGGTCAGCTGAGCTGCGAATTTCTATTTAACCACCTGCTTTCATGAGAGACCTCAGGGCTGCATGTTTTGAGCCCAGCACTGAGCCTGAAAAGCATTTCCAACCCCACTTACAAGTAAAACTAGCTAAAATGTGCCTGGCTGCTATTCACTGAAAAGCTCATTCTGAGTACATTTTTAGCATACGTTTGCTCCTGCCGGGTCAGCTGAGCAGCGAATTTATATTTAACCACCTGCTATCATGAGAGACCTCAGGGCTGCATGTTTTGAGCCCAGTACTGATCCTGAAAGCGTTTCCAACCCCACTTACAAGTAAAACTAGCTAAAATGTGCCTGGCTGCTATTCACTGAAAAGCTCATTCTGTGTACATTTTTGGCATACGTTTGCTCCTACCGGGTCAGCTGAGCAGCGAATTTCTATTTAACCACCTGCTTTCATGAGAGACCTCAGGGCTGCATGTTTTGAGCCCAGTACTGAGCCTGAAAAGCATTTCCAACCCCACTTACAAGTAAAACTAGCTAAAATGTGCCTGGCTTCTCTTCACTGAAAAGCTCATTCTGAGTACATTTTTAGCATACGTTTGCTCCTGCCGGGTCAGCTGAGCAGCGAATTTCTATTTAACCACCTGCTATCATGAGAGACCTCAGGGCTGCATGTTTTGAGCCCAGTACTGATCCTGAAAAGCGTTTCCAACCCCACTTACAAGTAAAACTAGCTAAAATGTGCCTGGCTGCTATTCACTGAAAAGCTCATTCTGTGTACATTTTTGGCATACGTTTGCTCCTGCCGGGTCAGCTGAGCAGCGAATTTCTATTTAACCACCTGCTATCACGAGAGACCTCAGGGCTGCATGTTTTGAGCCCAGTACTGATCCTGAAAAGCGTTTCCAACCCCACTTACAAGTAAAACTAGCTAAAATGTGCCTGGCTTCTCTTCACTGAAAAGCTCATTCTGAGTACATTTTTAGCATACGTTTGCTCCTGCCGGGTCAGCTGAGCAGCGAATTTCTATTTAACCACCTGCTATCACGAGAGACCTCAGGGCTGCATGTTTTGAGCCCAGTACTGATCCTGAAAAGCGTTTCCAACCCCATTTGCAAGTAAAACTAGCTAAAATGTGCCTGGCTGCTATTCACTGAAAAGCTCATTCTGTGTACATTTTTGGCATACGTTTGCTCCTACCTGGTCAGCTGAGCAGCGAATTTCTATTTAACCACCTGCTATCATGAGAGACCTCAGGGCTGCATGTTTTGAGCCCAGTACTGATCCTGAAAAGCTTTTCCAACCCCACTTACAAGTAAAACTAGCTAAAATGTGCCTGGCTTCTCTTCACTGAAAAGCTCATTCTGAGTACATTTTAGGCATACGTTTGCTCCTGCCGGGTCAGCTGAGCAGCGAATTTCTATTTAACCACCTGCTATCACGAGAGACGTCAGGGCTGCATGTTTTGAGCCCAGTACTGATCCTGAAAAGCGTTTCCAACCCCATTTACAAGTAACACTAGCTAAAATGTGCCTGGCTTCTCTTCACTGAAAAGCTCATTCTGAGTACATTTTTAGCATACGTTTGCTCCTACCTGGTCAGCTGAGCAGCGAATTTCTATTTAACCACCTGCTTTCATGAGAGACCTCAGGGCTGCATGTTTTGAGCCCAGTACTGATCCTGAAAAGCGTTTCCAACCCCATTTACAAGTAACACTAGCTAAAATGTGCCTGGCTTCTCTTCACTGAAAAGCTCCTTCTGAGTACATTTTTAGCATACGTTTGCTCCTGCCGGGTCAGCTGAGCAGCGAATTTCTATTTAACCACCTGCTATCATGAGAGACCTCAGGGCTGCATGTTTTGAGCCCAGTACTGATCCTGAAAAGCGTTTCCAGCCCCACTTACAAGTAAAACTAGATAAAATGTGCCTGGCTTCTCTTCACTGAAAAGCTCATTCTGAGTACATTTTTAGCATACGTTTGCTCCTACCGGGTCAGCTGAGCTGCGAATTTCTATTTAACCACCTGCTTTCATGAGAGACCTCAGGGCTGCATGTTTTGAGCCCAGCACTGAGCCTGAAAAGCATTTCCAACCCCACTTACAAGTAAAACTAGCTAAAATGTGCCTGGCTGCTATTCACTGAAAAGCTCATTCTGAGTACATTTTTAGCATACGTTTGCTCCTGCCGGGTCAGCTGAGCAGCGAATTTATATTTAACCACCTGCTATCATGAGAGACCTCAGGGCTGCATGTTTTGAGCCCAGTACTGATCCTGAAAGCGTTTCCAACCCCACTTACAAGTAAAACTAGCTAAAATGTGCCTGGCTGCTATTCACTGAAAAGCTCATTCTGTGTACATTTTTGGCATACGTTTGCTCCTACCGGGTCAGCTGAGCAGCGAATTTCTATTTAACCACCTGCTTTCATGAGAGACCTCAGGGCTGCATGTTTTGAGCCCAGTACTGAGCCTGAAAAGCATTTCCAACCCCACTTACAAGTAAAACTAGCTAAAATGTGCCTGGCTTCTCTTCACTGAAAAGCTCATTCTGAGTACATTTTTAGCATACGTTTGCTCCTGCCGGGTCAGCTGAGCAGCGAATTTCTATTTAACCACCTGCTTTCATGAGAGACCTCAGGGATGCATGTTTTGAGCCCAGCACTGAGCCTGAAAAGCTTTTCCAACCCCACTTACAAGTAAAACTAGCTAAAATGTACCTGGCTTCTCTTCACTGAAAAGCTCATTCTGTGTACATTTTTGGCATACGTTTGCTCCTGCCGGGTCAGCTGAGCAGCGAATTTCTATTTAACCACCTGCTATCATGAGAGACCTCAGGGCTGCATGTTTTGAGCCCAGTACCGAGCCTGAAAAGCATTTCCAACCCCACTTACAAGTAAATCTAGCTAAAATGTGCTTGGCTTCTCTTCACTGAAAAGCTCATTCTGAGTACATTTTAAGCATACGTTTGCTCCTGCCGGGTCAGCTGAGCAGCGAATTTCTATTTAACCACCTGCTATCATGAGAGACCTCAGGGCTGCATGTTTTGAGCCCTGTACTGAGCCCGAAAAGTGTTTCCAACCCCACTTACAAGTAAAACTAGCTAAAATGTGCCTGGCTGCTTTTCACTGAAAAGCTCATTCTGTGTACATTTTTGGCATACGATTGCTCCTGCCGGGTCAGCTGAGCAGCGAATTTCTATTTAACCACCTGCTATCATGAGAGACCTTAGGGCTGCATGTTTTGAGCCCAGTACTGATCCTGAAAAGCGTTTCCAACCCAACTTACAAGTAAAACTAGATAAAATGTGCCTGGCTTCTCTTCACTGAAAAGCTCATTCTGAGTACATTTTTAGCATACGTTTGCTCCTACCGGGTCAGCTGAGCTGCGAATTTCTATTTAACCACCTGCTTTCATGAGAGACCTCAGGGCTGCATGTTTATAGCCCAGTACTGACCCTGAAAAGCATTTCCAACCCCACTTACAAGTAAAACTAGCTAAAATGTGCCTGGCTTCTCTTCACTGAAAAGCTCATTCTGAGTACATTTTTAGCATACGTTTGCTCCTGCCGGGTCAGCTGAGCAGCGAATTTCTATTTAACCACCTGCTTTCATAAGAGACCTCAGGGATGCATGTTTTGAGCCCAGCACTGAGCCTGAAAAGCTTTTCCAACCCCATTTACAAGTAAAACTAGCTAAAATGTGCCTGGCTGCTATTCACTGAAAAGCTCATTCTGTGTACATTTTTGGCATACGTTTGCTCCTACCTGGTCAGCTGAGCAGCGAATGTCTATTTAACCACCTGCTATCATGAGAGACCTCAGGGCTGCATGTTTTGAGCCCAGTACTGATCCTGAAAAGCGTTTCCAACCCCACTTACAAGTAAAACTAGCTAAAATGTGCCTGGCTGCTATTCACTGAAAAGCTCATTCTGTGTACATTTTTGGCATACGTTTGCTCCTGCCGGGTCAGCTGAGCAGCGAATTTCTATTTAACCACCTGCTATCACGAGAGACCTCAGGGCTGCATGTTTTGAGCCCAGTACTGATCCTGAAAAGCGTTTCCAACCCCACTTACAAGTAAAACTAGCTAAAATGTGCCTGGCTTCTCTTCACTGAAAAGCTCATTCTGAGTACATTTTAGGCATACGTTTGCTCCTGCCGGGTCAGCTGAGCAGCGAATTTCTATTTAACCACCTGCTATCATGAGAGACCTCAGGGCTGCATGTTTTGAGCCCAGTACTGATCCTGAAAAGCGTTTCCAACCCCACTTACAAGTAAAACTAGCTAAAATGTGCCTGGCTGCTATTCACTGAAAAGCTCATTCTGTGTACATTTTTGGCATACGTTTGCTCCTGCCTGGTCAGCTGAGCAGCGAATTTCTATTTAACCACCTGCTATCACGAGAGACCTCAGGGCTGCATGTTTTGAGCCCAGTACTGATCCTGAAAAGCGTTTCCAACCCCACTTACAAGTAAAACTAGCTAAAATGTGCCTGGCTTCTCTTCACTGAAAAGCTCATTCTGAGTACATTTTTAGCATACGTTTGCTCCTGCCGGGTCAGCTGAGCAGCGAATTTCTATTTAACCACCTGCTATCACGAGAGACCTCAGGGCTGCATGTTTTGAGCCCAGTACTGATCCTGAAAAGCGTTTCCAACCCCATTTGCAAGTAAAACTAGCTAAAATGTGCCTGGCTGCTATTCACTGAAAAGCTCATTCTGTGTACATTTTTGGCATACGTTTGCTCCTACCTGGTCAGCTGAGCAGCGAATTTCTATTTAACCACCTGCTTTCATGAGAGACCTCAGGGCTGCATGTTTTGAGCCCAGTACTGAGCCTGAAAAGCATTTCCAACCCCCTTACAAGTAAAACTAGCTAAAATGTGCCTGGCTTCTCTTCACTGAAAAGCTCATTCTGAGTACATTTTAGGCATACGTTTGCTCCTGCCGGGTCAGCTGAGCAGCGAATTTCTATTTAACCACCTGCTATCATGAGAGACCTCAGGGCTGCATGTTTTGAGCCCAGTACTGATCCTGAAAAGCTTTTCCAACCCCACTTACAAGTAAAACTAGCTAAAATGTGCCTGGCTTCTCTTCACTGAAAAGCTCATTCTGAGTACATTTTAGGCATACGTTTGCTCCTGCCGGGTCAGCTGAGCAGCGAATTTCTATTTAACCACCTGCTATCACGAGAGACCTCAGGGCTGCATGTTTTGAGCCCAGTACTGATCCTGAAAAGCGTTTCCAACCCCATTTACAAGTAACACTAGCTAAAATGTGCCTGGCTTCTCTTCACTGAAAAGCTCATTCTGAGTACATTTTTAGCATACGTTTGCTCCTACCTGGTCAGCTGAGCAGCGAATTTCTATTTAACCACCTGCTTTCATGAGAGACCTCAGGGCTGCATGTTTTGAGCCCAGTACTGATCCTGAAAAGCGTTTCCAACCCCATTTACAAGTAACACTAGCTAAAATGTGCCTGGCTTCTCTTCACTGAAAAGCTCCTTCTGAGTACATTTTTAGCATACGTTTGCTCCTGCCGGGTCAGCTGAGCAGCGAATTTCTATTTAACCACCTGCTATCATGAGAGACCTCAGGGCTGCATGTTTTGAGCCCAGTACTGATCCTGAAAAGCGTTTCCAGCCCCACTTACAAGTAAAACTAGATAAAATGTGCCTGGCTTCTCTTCACTGAAAAGCTCATTCTGAGTACATTTTTAGCATACGTTTGCTCCTACCGGGTCAGCTGAGCAGCGAATTTATATTTAACCACCTGCTATCATGAGAGACCTCAGGGCTGCATGTTTTGAGCCCAGTACTGATCCTGAAAGCGTTTCCAACCCCACTTACAAGTAAAACTAGCTAAAATGTGCCTGGCTGCTATTCACTGAAAAGCTCATTCTGTGTACATTTTTGGCATACGTTTGCTCCTACCGGGTCAGCTGAGCAGCGAATTTCTATTTAACCACCTGCTTTCATGAGAGACCTCAGGGCTGCATGTTTTGAGCCCAGTACTGAGCCTGAAAAGCATTTCCAACCCCACTTACAAGTAAAACTAGCTAAAATGTGCCTGGCTTCTCTTCACTGAAAAGCTCATTCTGAGTACATTTTTAGCATACGTTTGCTCCTGCCGGGTCAGCTGAGCAGCGAATTTCTATTTAACCACCTGCTTTCATGAGAGACCTCAGGGATGCATGTTTTGAGCCCAGCACTGAGCCTGAAAAGCTTTTCCAACCCCACTTACAAGTAAAACTAGCTAAAATGTGCCTGGCTTCTCTTCACTGAAAAGCTCATTCTGTGTACATTTTTGGCATACCTTTGCTCCTACCGGGTCAGCTGAGCATCGAATTTCTATTTAACCACCTGCTATCATGAGAGACCTCAGGGCTGCATGTTTTGAGCCCAGTACTGAGCCTGAAAAGCATTTCCAACCCTACGTACAAGTAAAACTAGCTAAAATGTGCCTGGCTTCTCTTCACTGAAAAGCTAATTCTGAGTACATTTTTAGCATACGTTTGCTCCTGCCGGGTCAGCTGAGCAGCGAATTTCTATTTAACCACCTGCTATCACGAGAGACCTCAGGGCTGCATGTTTTGAGCCCAGTACTGATCCTGAAAAGCGTTTCCAACCCCATTTGCAAGTAAAACTAGCTAAAATGTGCCTGGCTGCTATTCACTGAAAAGCTCATTCTGTGTACATTTTTGGCATACGTTTGCTCCTACCTGGTCAGCTGAGCAGCGAATTTCTATTTAACCACCTGCTTTCATGAGAGACCTCAGGGCTGCATGTTTTGAGCCCAGTACTGAGCCTGAAAAGCATTTCCAACCCCCTTACAAGTAAAACTAGCTAAAATGTGCCTGGCTTCTCTTCACTGAAAAGCTCATTCTGTGTACATTTTTGGCATACGTTTGCTCCTGCCGGGTCAGCTGAGCAGCGAATTTCTATTTAACCACCTGCTATCATGAGAGACCTCAGGGCTGCATGTTTTGAGCCTTGTACTGAGCCTAAAAAGCATTTCCAACCCCACTTACAAGTAAAACTAGCTAAAATGTGCCTGGCTTCTCTTCACTGAAAAGCTCATTCTGAGTACATTTTTAGCATACGTTTGCTCCTGCCGGGTCAGCTGAGCAGCGAATTTCTATTTAACCACCTGCTATCATGAGAGACCTCAGGGCTGCATGTTTTGAGCCCTGTACTGAGCCCGAAAAGCGTTTCCAACCCCACTTACAAGTAAAACTAGCTAAAATGTGCCTGGCTGCTTTTCACTGAAAAGCTCATTCTGTGTACATTTTTGGCATACGATTGCTCCTGCCGGGTCAGCTGAGCAGCGAATTTCTATTTAACCACCTGCTATCATGAGAGACCTTAGGGCTGCATGTTTTGAGCCCAGTACTGATCCTGAAAAGCGTTTCCAACCCAACTTACAAGTAAAACTAGATAAAATGTGCCTGGCTTCTCTTCACTGAAAAGCTCATTCTGAGTACATTTTTAGCATACGTTTGCTCCTACCGGGTCAGCTGAGCTGCGAATTTCTATTTAACCACCTGCTTTCATGAGAGACCTCAGGGCTGCATGTTTATAGCCCAGTACTGACCCTGAAAAGCATTTCCAACCCCACTTACAAGTAAAACTAGCTAAAATGTGCCTGGCTTCTCTTCACTGAAAAGCTCATTCTGAGTACATTTTTAGCATACGTTTGCTCCTGCCGGGTCAGCTGAGCAGCGAATTTCTATTTAACCACCTGCTTTCATGAGAGACCTCAGGGATGCATGTTTTGAGCCCAGCACTGAGCCTGAAAAGCTTTTCCAACCCCATTTACAAGTAAAACTAGCTAAAATGTGCCTGGCTGCTATTCACTGAAAAGCTCATTCTGTGTACATTTTTGGCATACGTTTGCTCCTACCTGGTCAGCTGAGCAGCGAATGTCTATTTAACCACCTGCTATCATGAGAGACCTCAGGGCTGCATGTTTTGAGCCCAGTACTGATCCTGAAAAGCGTTTCCAACCCCACTTACAAGTAAAACTAGCTAAAATGTGCCTGGCTGCTATTCACTGAAAAGCTCATTCTGTGTACATTTTTGGCATACGTTTGCTCCTGCCGGGTCAGCTGAGCAGCGAATTTCTATTTAACCACCTGCTATCACGAGAGACCTCAGGGCTGCATGTTTTGAGCCCAGTACTGATCCTGAAAAGCGTTTCCAACCCCACTTACAAGTAAAACTAGCTAAAATGTGCCTGGCTTCTCTTCACTGAAAAGCTCATTCTGAGTACATTTTAGGCATACGTTTGCTCCTGCCGGGTCAGCTGAGCAGCGAATTTCTATTTAACCACCTGCTATCATTAGAGACCTCAGGGCTGCATGTTTTGAGCCCAGTACTGATCCTGAAAAGCGTTTCCAACCCCACTTACAAGTAAAACTAGCTAAAATGTGCCTGGCTTCTCTTCACTGAAAAGCTCATTCTGTGTACATTTTTTGCATACCTTTGCTCCTACCGGGTCAGCTGAGCATCGAATTTCTATTTAACCACCTGCTTTCATGAGAGACCTCAGGGCTGCATGTTTTGAGCCCAGTATTGATCCTGAAAAGCGTTTTCAACCCCATTTACAAGTAAAACTAGCTAAAATGTGCCTGGCTGCTATTCACTGAAAAGCTCATTCTGTGTACATTTTTGGCATACGTTTGCTCCTACCGGGTCAGCTGAGCAGCGAATTTCTATTTAACCACCTGCTTTCATGAGAGACCTCAGGGCTGCATGTTTTGAGCCCAGTACTGAGCCTGAAAAGCATTTCCAACCCCACTTACAAGTAAAACTAGCTAAAATGTGCCTGGCTTCTCTTCACTGAAAAGCTCATTCTGAGTACATTTTTAGCATACGTTTGCTCCTGCCGGGTCAGCTGAGCAGCGAATTTCTATTTAACCACCTGCTATCATGAGAGACCTCAGGGCTGCATGTTTTGAGCCCAGTACTGATCCTGAAAAGCGTTTCCAACCCCATTTACAAGTAAAACTAGCTAAAATGTGCCTGGCTGCTATTCACTGAAAAGCTCATTCTGTGTACATTTTTGGCATACGTTTGCTCCTACCTGGTCAGCTGAGCAGCGAATTTCTATTTAACCACCTGCTTTCATGAGAGACTTCAGGGCTGCATGTTTTGAGCCCAGTACTGAGCCTGAAAAGCATTTCCAACCCTACTTACAAGTAAAACTAGCTAAAATGTGCCTGGCTTCTCTTCACTGAAAAGCTCATTCTGAGTACATTTTTAGAATAAGTTTGCTCCTGCCGGGTCAGCTGAGCAGCAAATTTCTATTTACACCTGCTATCATAAGAGACCTCAGGGCTGCATGTTTTGAGCCCAGTACAGATCCTGAAAAGCGTTTCCAACCCCACTTACAAGTAAAACTAGCTAAAATGTGCCTGGCTTCTCTTCACTGAAAAGCTCATTCTGAGTACATTTTTAGCATACGTTTGCTCCTGCCGGGTCAGCTGAGCAGCAAATTTCTATTTAATCACCTGCTATCATGAGAGACCTCAGGGCTGCATGTTTTGAGCCCAGTACTGAGCCTGAAAAGCATTTCCAACCCCACTTACAAGTAAAACTAGCTAAAATGTGCCTGGCTTCTCTTCACTGAAAAGCTCATTCTGAGTACATTTTAAGCATACGTTTGCTCCTGCCGGGTCAGCTGAGCAGCGAATTTCTATTTAACCACCTGTTATCATGAGAGACCTCAGGGCTGCATGTTTTGAGCCCAGTACTGATCCTGAAAAGCGTTTCCAACCCCACTTACAAGTAAAACTAGCTAAAATGTGCCTGGCTGCTATTCACTGAAAAGCTCATTCTGTGTACATTTTTGGCATACGTTTGCTCCTACCGGGTCAGCTGAGCAGCGAATTTCTATTTAACCACCTGCTATCACGAGAGACCTCAGGGCTGCATGTTTTGAGCCCAGTACTGATCCTGAAAAGCGTTTCCAACCCCACTTACAAGTAAAACTAGCTAAAATGTGCCTGGCTTCTCTTCACTGAAAAGCTCATTCTGAGTACATTTTTAGCATACGTTTGCTCCTGCCGGGTCAGCTGAGCAGCGAATTTCTATTTAACCACCTGCTATCATGAGAGACCTCAGGGCTGCATGTTTTGAGCCCAGTACTGATCCTGAAAAGCGTTTCCAACCCCATTTACAAGTAAAACTAGCTAAAATGTGCCTGGCTGCTATTCACTGAAAAGCTCATTCTGTGTACATTTTTGGCATACGTTTGCTCCTACCTGGTCAGCTGAGCAGCGAATTTCTATTTAACCATCTGCTTTCATGAGAGACCTCAGGGCTGCATGTTTTGAGCCCAGTACTGAGCCTGAAAAGCGTTTCCAACCCAACTTACAAGTAAAACTAGCTAAAATGTGCCTGGCTTCTCTTCACTGAAAGCTCATTCTGAGTACATTTTTAGCATACGTTTGCTCCTGCCGGGTCAGCTGAGCAGCGAATTTCTATTTAACCACCTGCTATCATGAGAGACCTCAGGGCTGCATGTTTTGAGCCCAGTACCGAGCCTGAAAAGCATTTCCAACCCCACTTACAAGTAAATCTAGCTAAAATGTGCTTGGCTTCTCTTCACTGAAAAGCTCATTCTGAGTACATTTTAAGCATACGTTTGCTCCTGCCGGGTCAGCTGAGCAGCGAATTTCTATTTAACCACCTGCTATCATGAGAGACCTCAGGGCTGCATGTTTTGAGCCCAGTACTGATCCTGAAAAGCGTTTCCAACCCCACTTACAAGTAAAACTAGCTAAAATGTGCCTGGCTGCTATTCACTGAAAAGCTCATTCTGTGTACATTTTTGGCATACCTTTGCTCCTACCGGGTCAGCTGAGCAGCGATTTCTATTTAACCACCTGCTTTCATGAGAGACCTCAGGGCTGCATGTTTTGAGCCCAGTACTTAGCCTGAAAAGCATTTCCAACCCCACTTACAAGTAAAACTAGCTAAAATGTGCCTGGCTTCTCTTCACTGAAAAGCTCATTCTGAGTACATTTTTAGCATATGTTTGCTCCTGCCGGGTCAGCTGAGCAGCGAATTTCTATTTAACCACCTGCTATCATAAGAGAACTCAGGGCTGCATGTTTCGAGCCCAGTACTGATCCTGAAAAGCGTTTCCAACCCCACTTACAAGTAAAACTAGCTAAAATGTGCCTGGCTTCTCTTCACTGAAAAGCTCATTCTGAGTACATTTTTAGAATACGTTTGCTCCTACCAGGTCAGCTGAGCTGCAAATTTCTATTTAACCACCTGCTATCTTTGCTCCTGCCGGGTCAGCTGAGCAGCGAATTTCTATTTAACCACCTGCTATCACGAGAGACCTCAGGGCTGCATGTTTTGAGCCCAGTACTGATCCTGAAAAGCGTTTCCAACCCCATTTGCAAGTAAAACTAGCTAAAATGTGCCTGGCTGCTATTCACTGAAAAGCTCATTCTGTGTACATTTTTGGCATACGTTTGCTCCTACCTGGTCAGCTGAGCAGCGAATTTCTATTTAACCACCTGCTTTCATGAGAGACCTCAGGGCTGCATGTTTTGAGCCCAGTACTGAGCCTGAAAAGCATTTCCAACCCCCTTACAAGTAAAACTAGCTAAAATGTGCCTGGCTTCTCTTCACTGAAAAGCTCATTCTGTGTACATTTTTGGCATACGTTTGCTCCTGCCGGGTCAGCTGAGCAGCGAATTTCTATTTAACCACCTGCTATCATGAGAGACCTCAGGGCTGCATGTTTTGAGCCTTGTACTGAGCCTAAAAAGCATTTCCAACCCCACTTACAAGTAAAACTAGCTAAAATGTGCCTGGCTTCTCTTCACTGAAAAGCTCATTCTGAGTACATTTTTAGCATACGTTTGCTCCTGCCGGGTCAGCTGAGCAGCGAATTTCTATTTAACCACCTGCTATCATGAGAGACCTTAGGGCTGCATGTTTTGAGCCCAGTACTGATCCTGAAAAGCGTTTCCAACCCAACTTACAAGTAAAACTAGATAAAATGTGCCTGGCTTCTCTTCACTGAAAAGCTCATTCTGAGTACATTTTTAGCATACGTTTGCTCCTACCGGGTCAGCTGAGCTGCGAATTTCTATTTAACCACCTGCTTTCATGAGAGACCTCAGGGCTGCATGTTTATAGCCCAGTACTGACCCTGAAAAGCATTTCCAACCCCACTTACAAGTAAAACTAGCTAAAATGTGCCTGGCTTCTCTTCACTGAAAAGCTCATTCTGAGTACATTTTTAGCATACGTTTGCTCCTGCCGGGTCAGCTGAGCAGCGAATTTCTATTTAACCACCTGCTTTCATGAGAGACCTCAGGGATGCATGTTTTGAGCCCAGCACTGAGCCTGAAAAGCTTTTCCAACCCCATTTACAAGTAAAACTAGCTAAAATGTGCCTGGCTGCTATTCACTGAAAAGCTCATTCTGTGTACATTTTTGGCATACGTTTGCTCCTACCTGGTCAGCTGAGCAGCGAATGTCTATTTAACCACCTGCTATCATGAGAGACCTCAGGGCTGCATGTTTTGAGCCCAGTACTGATCCTGAAAAGCGTTTCCAACCCCACTTACAAGTAAAACTAGCTAAAATGTGCCTGGCTGCTATTCACTGAAAAGCTCATTCTGTGTACATTTTTGGCATACGTTTGCTCCTGCCGGGTCAGCTGAGCAGCGAATTTCTATTTAACCACCTGCTATCACGAGAGACCTCAGGGCTGCATGTTTTGAGCCCAGTACTGATCCTGAAAAGCGTTTCCAACCCCACTTACAAGTAAAACTAGCTAAAATGTGCCTGGCTTCTCTTCACTGAAAAGCTCATTCTGAGTACATTTTAGGCATACGTTTGCTCCTGCCGGGTCAGCTGAGCAGCGAATTTCTATTTAACCACCTGCTATCATGAGAGACCTCAGGGCTGCATGTTTTGAGCCCAGTACTGATCCTGAAAAGCGTTTCCAACCCCACTTACAAGTAAAACTAGCTAAAATGTGCCTGGCTTCTCTTCACTGAAAAGCTCATTCTGAGTACATTTTTAGCATACGTTTGCTCCTGCCGGGTCAGCTGAGCAGCGAATTTCTATTTAACCACCTGCTATCACGAGAGACCTCAGGGCTGCATGTTTTGAGCCCAGTACTGATCCTGAAAAGCGTTTCCAACCCCATTTGCAAGTAAAACTAGCTAAAATGTGCCTGGCTGCTATTCACTGAAAAGCTCATTCTGTGTACATTTTTGGCATACGTTTGCTCCTACCTGGTCAGCTGAGCAGCGAATTTCTATTTAACCACCTGCTTTCATGAGAGACCTCAGGGCTGCATGTTTTGAGCCCAGTACTGAGCCTGAAAAGCATTTCCAACCCCCTTACAAGTAAAACTAGCTAAAATGTGCCTGGCTTCTCTTCACTGAAAAGCTCATTCTGAGTACATTTTAGGTATACGTTTGCTCCTGCCGGGTCAGCTGAGCAGCGAATTTCTATTTAACCACCTGCTATCATGAGAGACCTCAGGGCTGCATGTTTTGAGCCCAGTACTGATCCTGAAAAGCTTTTCCAACCCCACTTACAAGTAAAACTAGCTAAAATGTGCCTGGCTTCTCTTCACTGAAAAGCTCATTCTGAGTACATTTTAGGCATACGTTTGCTCCTGCCGGGTCAGCTGAGCAGCGAATTTCTATTTAACCACCTGCTATCACGAGAGACCTCAGGGCTGCATGTTTTGAGCCCAGTACTGATCCTGAAAAGCGTTTCCAACCCCATTTACAAGTAACACTAGCTAAAATGTGCCTGGCTTCTCTTCACTGAAAAGCTCATTCTGAGTACATTTTTAGCATACGTTTGCTCCTACCTGGTCAGCTGAGCAGCGAATTTCTATTTAACCACCTGCTTTCATGAGAGACCTCAGGGCTGCATGTTTTGAGCCCAGTACTGATCCTGAAAAGCGTTTCCAACCCCATTTACAAGTAACACTAGCTAAAATGTGCCTGGCTTCTCTTCACTGAAAAGCTCCTTCTGAGTACATTTTTAGCATACGTTTGCTCCTGCCGGGTCAGCTGAGCAGCGAATTTCTATTTAACCACCTGCTATCATGAGAGACCTCAGGGCTGCATGTTTTGAGCCCAGTACTGATCCTGAAAAGCGTTTCCAGCCCCACTTACAAGTAAAACTAGATAAAATGTGCCTGGCTTCTCTTCACTGAAAAGCTCATTCTGAGTACATTTTTAGCATACGTTTGCTCCTACCGGGTCAGCTGAGCTGCGAATTTCTATTTAACCACCTGCTTTCATGAGAGACCTCAGGGCTGCATGTTTTGAGCCCAGCACTGAGCCTGAAAAGCATTTCCAACCCCACTTACAAGTAAAACTAGCTAAAATGTGCCTGGCTGCTATTCACTGAAAAGCTCATTCTGAGTACATTTTTAGCATACGTTTGCTCCTGCCGGGTCAGCTGAGCAGCGAATTTATATTTAACCACCTGCTATCATGAGAGACCTCAGGGCTGCATGTTTTGAGCCCAGTACTGATCCTGAAAGCGTTTCCAACCCCACTTACAAGTAAAACTAGCTAAAATGTGCCTGGCTGCTATTCACTGAAAAGCTCATTCTGTGTACATTTTTGGCATACGTTTGCTCCTACCGGGTCAGCTGAGCAGCGAATTTCTATTTAACCACCTGCTTTCATGAGAGACCTCAGGGCTGCATGTTTTGAGCCCAGTACTGAGCCTGAAAAGCATTTCCAACCCCACTTACAAGTAAAACTAGCTAAAATGTGCCTGGCTTCTCTTCACTGAAAAGCTCATTCTGAGTACATTTTTAGCATACGTTTGCTCCTGCCGGGTCAGCTGAGCAGCGAATTTCTATTTAACCACCTGCTTTCATGAGAGACCTCAGGGATGCATGTTTTGAGCCCAGCACTGAGCCTGAAAAGCTTTTCCAACCCCACTTACAAGTAAAACTAGCTAAAATGTGCCTGGCTTCTCTTCACTGAAAAGCTCATTCTGTGTACATTTTTGGCATACCTTTGCTCCTACCGGGTCAGCTGAGCATCGAATTTCTATTTAACCACCTGCTATCATGAGAGACCTCAGGGCTGCATGTTTTGAGCCCAGTACTGAGCCTGAAAAGCATTTCCAACCCTACGTACAAGTAAAACTAGCTAAAATGTGCCTGGCTTCTCTTCATTGAAAAGCTCATTCTGAGTACATTTTTAGCATACGTTTGCTCCTGCCGGGTCAGCTGAGCAGCGAATTTCTATTTAACCACCTGCTATCATAAGAGACCTCAGGGCTGCATGTTTTGAGCCCAGTACTGATCCTGAAAAGCGTTTCCAACCCCATTTACAAGTAAAACTAGCTAAAATGTGCCTGGCTGCTATTCACTGAAAAGCTCATTCTGTGTACATTTTTGGCATACATTTGCTCCTACCTGGTCAGCTGAGCAGCGAATTTCTATTTAACCATCTGCTTTCATGAGAGACCTCAGGGCTGCATGTTTTGAGCCCAGTACTGAGCCTGAAAAGCGTTTCCAACCCAACTTACAAGTAAAACTAGCTAAAATGTGCCTGGCTTCTCTTCACTGAAAGCTCATTCTGAGTACATTTTTAGCATACGTTTGCTCCTGCCGGGTCAGCTGAGCAGCGAATTTCTATTTAACCACCTGCTATCATGAGAGACCTCAGGGCTGCATGTTTTGAGCCCAGTACCGAGCCTGAAAAGCATTTCCAACCCCACTTACAAGTAAATCTAGCTAAAATGTGCTTGGCTTCTCTTCACTGAAAAGCTCATTCTGAGTACATTTTAAGCATACGTTTGCTCCTGCCGGGTCAGCTGAGCAGCGAATTTCTATTTAACCACCTGCTATCATGAGAGACCTCAGGGCTGCATGTTTTGAGCCCAGTACTGATCCTGAAAAGCGTTTCCAACCCCACTTACAAGTAAAACTAGCTAAAATGTGCCTGGCTGCTATTCACTGAAAAGCTCATTCTGTGTACATTTTTGGCATACCTTTGCTCCTACCGGGTCAGCTGAGCAGCGATTTCTATTTAACCACCTGCTTTCATGAGAGACCTCAGGGCTGCATGTTTTGAGCCCAGTACTTAGCCTGAAAAGCATTTCCAACCCCACTTACAAGTAAAACTAGCTAAAATGTGCCTGGCTTCTCTTCACTGAAAAGCTCATTCTGAGTACATTTTTAGCATATGTTTGCTCCTGCCGGGTCAGCTGAGCAGCGAATTTCTATTTAACCACCTGCTATCATAAGAGAACTCAGGGCTGCATGTTTCGAGCCCAGTACTGATCCTGAAAAGCGTTTCCAACCCCACTTACAAGTAAAACTAGCTAAAATGTGCCTGGCTTCTCTTCACTGAAAAGCTCATTCTGAGTACATTTTTAGAATACGTTTGCTCCTACCAGGTCAGCTGAGCTGCAAATTTCTATTTAACCACCTGCTATCTTTGCTCCTGCCGGGTCAGCTGAGCAGCGAATTTCTATTTAACCACCTGCTTTCATGAGAGACCTCAGGGCTGCATGTTTATAGCCCAGTACTGACCCTGAAAAGCATTTCCAACCCCACTTACAAGTAAAACTAGCTAAAATGTGCCTGGCTTCTCTTCACTGAAAAGCTCATTCTGAGTACATTTTTAGCATACGTTTGCTCCTGCCGGGTCAGCTGAGCAGCGAATTTCTATTTAACCACCTGCTATCATAAGAGACCTCAGGGCTGCATGTTTTGAGCCCAGTACTGATCCTGAAAAGCGTTTCCAACCCCATTTACAAGTAAAACTAGCTAAAATGTGCCTGGCTGCTATTCACTGAAAAGCTCATTCTGTGTACATTTTTGGCATACATTTGCTCCTACCTGGTCAGCTGAGCAGCGAATTTCTATTTAACCATCTGCTTTCATGAGAGACCTCAGGGCTGCATGTTTTGAGCCCAGTACTGAGCCTGAAAAGCGTTTCCAACCCAACTTACAAGTAAAACTAGCTAAAATGTGCCTGGCTTCTCTTCACTGAAAGCTCATTCTGAGTACATTTTTAGCATACGTTTGCTCCTGCCGGGTCAGCTGAGCAGCGAATTTCTATTTAACCACCTGCTATCATGAGAGACCTCAGGGCTGCATGTTTTGAGCCCAGTACCGAGCCTGAAAAGCATTTCCAACCCCACTTACAAGTAAATCTAGCTAAAATGTGCTTGGCTTCTCTTCACTGAAAAGCTCATTCTGAGTACATTTTAAGCATACGTTTGCTCCTGCCGGGTCAGCTGAGCAGCGAATTTCTATTTAACCACCTGCTATCATGAGAGACCTCAGGGCTGCATGTTTTGAGCCCAGTACTGATCCTGAAAAGCGTTTCCAACCCCACTTACAAGTAAAACTAGCTAAAATGTGCCTGGCTGCTATTCACTGAAAAGCTCATTCTGTGTACATTTTTGGCATACCTTTGCTCCTACCGGGTCAGCTGAGCAGCGATTTCTATTTAACCACCTGCTTTCATGAGAGACCTCAGGGCTGCATGTTTTGAGCCCAGTACTTAGCCTGAAAAGCATTTCCAACCCCACTTACAAGTAAAACTAGCTAAAATGTGCCTGGCTTCTCTTCACTGAAAAGCTCATTCTGAGTACATTTTTAGCATATGTTTGCTCCTGCCGGGTCAGCTGAGCAGCGAATTTCTATTTAACCACCTGCTATCATAAGAGAACTCAGGGCTGCATGTTTCGAGCCCAGTACTGATCCTGAAAAGCGTTTCCAACCCCACTTACAAGTAAAACTAGCTAAAATGTGCCTGGCTTCTCTTCACTGAAAAGCTCATTCTGAGTACATTTTTAGAATACGTTTGCTCCTACCAGGTCAGCTGAGCTGCAAATTTCTATTTAACCACCTGCTATCTTTGCTCCTGCCGGGTCAGCTGAGCAGCGAATTTCTATTTAACCACCTGCTATCACGAGAGACCTCAGGGCTGCATGTTTTGAGCCCAGTACTGATCCTGAAAAGCGTTTCCAACCCCATTTGCAAGTAAAACTAGCTAAAATGTGCCTGGCTGCTATTCACTGAAAAGCTCATTCTGTGTACATTTTTGGCATACGTTTGCTCCTACCTGGTCAGCTGAGCAGCGAATTTCTATTTAACCACCTGCTTTCATGAGAGACCTCAGGGCTGCATGTTTTGAGCCCAGTACTGAGCCTGAAAAGCATTTCCAACCCCCTTACAAGTAAAACTAGCTAAAATGTGCCTGGCTTCTCTTCACTGAAAAGCTCATTCTGTGTACATTTTTGGCATACGTTTGCTCCTGCCGGGTCAGCTGAGCAGCGAATTTCTATTTAACCACCTGCTATCATGAGAGACCTCAGGGCTGCATGTTTTGAGCCTTGTACTGAGCCTAAAAAGCATTTCCAACCCCACTTACAAGTAAAACTAGCTAAAATGTGCCTGGCTTCTCTTCACTGAAAAGCTCATTCTGAGTACATTTTTAGCATACGTTTGCTCCTGCCGGGTCAGCTGAGCAGCGAATTTCTATTTAACCACCTGCTATCATGAGAGACCTCAGGGCTGCATGTTTTGAGCCCTGTACTGAGCCCGAAAAGCGTTTCCAACCCCACTTACAAGTAAAACTAGCTAAAATGTGCCTGGCTGCTTTTCACTGAAAAGCTCATTCTGTGTACATTTTTGGCATACGATTGCTCCTGCCGGGTCAGCTGAGCAGCGAATTTCTATTTAACCACCTGCTATCATGAGAGACCTTAGGGCTGCATGTTTTGAGCCCAGTACTGATCCTGAAAAGCGTTTCCAACCCAACTTACAAGTAAAACTAGATAAAATGTGCCTGGCTTCTCTTCACTGAAAAGCTCATTCTGAGTACATTTTTAGCATACGTTTGCTCCTACCGGGTCAGCTGAGCTGCGAATTTCTATTTAACCACCTGCTTTCATGAGAGACCTCAGGGCTGCATGTTTATAGCCCAGTACTGACCCTGAAAAGCATTTCCAACCCCACTTACAAGTAAAACTAGCTAAAATGTGCCTGGCTTCTCTTCACTGAAAAGCTCATTCTGAGTACATTTTTAGCATACGTTTGCTCCTGCCGGGTCAGCTGAGCAGCGAATTTCTATTTAACCACCTGCTTTCATGAGAGACCTCAGGGATGCATGTTTTGAGCCCAGCACTGAGCCTGAAAAGCTTTTCCAACCCCATTTACAAGTAAAACTAGCTAAAATGTGCCTGGCTGCTATTCACTGAAAAGCTCATTCTGTGTACATTTTTGGCATACGTTTGCTCCTACCTGGTCAGCTGAGCAGCGAATGTCTATTTAACCACCTGCTATCATGAGAGACCTCAGGGCTGCATGTTTTGAGCCCAGTACTGATCCTGAAAAGCGTTTCCAACCCCACTTACAAGTAAAACTAGCTAAAATGTGCCTGGCTGCTATTCATTGAAAAGCTCATTCTGTGTACATTTTTGGCATACGTTTGCTCCTGCCTGGTCAGCTGAGCAGCGAATTTCTATTTAACCACCTGCTATCACGAGAGACCTCAGGGCTGCATGTTTTGAGCCCAGTACTGATCCTGAAAAGCTTTTCCAACCCCACTTACAAGTAAAACTAGCTAAAATGTGCCTGGCTTCTCTTCACTGAAAAGCTCATTCTGAGTACATTTTAGGCATACGTTTGCTCCTGCCGGGTCAGCTGAGCAGCGAATTTCTATTTAACCACCTGCTATCATGAGAGACCTCAGGGCTGCATGTTTTGAGCCCAGTACTGATCCTGAAAAGCGTTTCCAACCCCACTTACAAGTAAAACTAGCTAAAATGTGCCTGGCTGCTATTCACTGAAAAGCTCATTCTGTGTACATTTTTGGCATACGTTTGCTCCTGCCGGGTCAGCTGAGCAGCGAATTTCTATTTAACCACCTGCTATCACGAGAGACCTCAGGGCTGCATGTTTTGAGCCCAGTACTGATCCTGAAAAGCGTTTCCAACCCCACTTACAAGTAAAACTAGCTAAAATGTGCCTGGCTTCTCTTCACTGAAAAGCTCATTCTGAGTACATTTTTAGCATACGTTTGCTCCTGCCGGGTCAGCTGAGCAGCGAATTTCTATTTAACCACCTGCTATCACGAGAGACCTCAGGGCTGCATGTTTTGAGCCCAGTACTGATCCTGAAAAGCGTTTCCAACCCCATTTGCAAGTAAAACTAGCTAAAATGTGCCTGGCTGCTATTCACTGAAAAGCTCATTCTGTGTACATTTTTGGCATACGTTTGCTCCTACCTGGTCAGCTGAGCAGCGAATTTCTATTTAACCACCTGCTTTCATGAGAGACCTCAGGGCTGCATGTTTTGAGCCCAGTACTGAGCCTGAAAAGCATTTCCAACCCCCTTACAAGTAAAACTAGCTAAAATGTGCCTGGCTTCTCTTCACTGAAAAGCTCATTCTGAGTACATTTTAGGCATACGTTTGCTCCTGCCGGGTCAGCTGAGCAGCGAATTTCTATTTAACCACCTGCTATCATGAGAGACCTCAGGGCTGCATGTTTTGAGCCCAGTACTGATCCTGAAAAGCTTTTCCAACCCCACTTACAAGTAAAACTAGCTAAAATGTGCCTGGCTTCTCTTCACTGAAAAGCTCATTCTGAGTACATTTTAGGCATACGTTTGCTCCTGCCGGGTCAGCTGAGCAGCGAATTTCTATTTAACCACCTGCTATCACGAGAGACCTCAGGGCTGCATGTTTTGAGCCCAGTACTGATCCTGAAAAGCGTTTCCAACCCCATTTACAAGTAACACTAGCTAAAATGTGCCTGGCTTCTCTTCACTGAAAAGCTCATTCTGAGTACATTTTTAGCATACGTTTGCTCCTACCTGGTCAGCTGAGCAGCGAATTTCTATTTAACCACCTGCTTTCATGAGAGACCTCAGGGCTGCATGTTTTGAGCCCAGTACTGATCCTGAAAAGCGTTTCCAACCCCATTTACAAGTAACACTAGCTAAAATGTGCCTGGCTTCTCTTCACTGAAAAGCTCCTTCTGAGTACATTTTTAGCATACGTTTGCTCCTGCCGGGTCAGCTGAGCAGCGAATTTCTATTTAACCACCTGCTATCATGAGAGACCTCAGGGCTGCATGTTTTGAGCCCAGTACTGATCCTGAAAAGCGTTTCCAGCCCCACTTACAAGTAAAACTAGATAAAATGTGCCTGGCTTCTCTTCACTGAAAAGCTCATTCTGAGTACATTTTTAGCATACGTTTGCTCCTACCGGGTCAGCTGAGCTGCGAATTTCTATTTAACCACCTGCTTTCATGAGAGACCTCAGGGCTGCATGTTTTGAGCCCAGCACTGAGCCTGAAAAGCATTTCCAACCCCACTTACAAGTAAAACTAGCTAAAATGTGCCTGGCTGCTATTCACTGAAAAGCTCATTCTGAGTACATTTTTAGCATACGTTTGCTCCTGCCGGGTCAGCTGAGCAGCGAATTTATATTTAACCACCTGCTATCATGAGAGACCTCAGGGCTGCATGTTTTGAGCCCAGTACTGATCCTGAAAGCGTTTCCAACCCCACTTACAAGTAAAACTAGCTAAAATGTGCCTGGCTGCTATTCACTGAAAAGCTCATTCTGTGTACATTTTTGGCATACGTTTGCTCCTACCGGGTCAGCTGAGCAGCGAATTTCTATTTAACCACCTGCTTTCATGAGAGACCTCAGGGCTGCATGTTTTGAGCCCAGTACTGAGCCTGAAAAGCATTTCCAACCCCACTTACAAGTAAAACTAGCTAAAATGTGCCTGGCTTCTCTTCACTGAAAAGCTCATTCTGAGTACATTTTTAGCATACGTTTGCTCCTGCCGGGTCAGCTGAGCAGCGAATTTCTATTTAACCACCTGCTTTCATGAGAGACCTCAGGGATGCATGTTTTGAGCCCAGCACTGAGCCTGAAAAGCTTTTCCAACCCCACTTACAAGTAAAACTAGCTAAAATGTGCCTGGCTTCTCTTCACTGAAAAGCTCATTCTGTGTACATTTTTGGCATACCTTTGCTCCTACCGGGTCAGCTGAGCATCGAATTTCTATTTAACCACCTGCTATCATGAGAGACCTCAGGGCTGCATGTTTTGAGCCCAGTACTGAGCCTGAAAAGCATTTCCAACCCTACGTACAAGTAAAACTAGCTAAAATGTGCCTGGCTTCTCTTCACTGAAAAGCTCATTCTGAGTACATTTTTAGCATACGTTTGCTCCTGCCGGGTCAGCTGAGCAGCGAATTTCTATTTAACCACCTGCTATCATAAGAGACCTCAGGGCTGCATGTTTTGAGCCCAGTACTGATCCTGAAAAGCGTTTCCAACCCCACTTACAAGTAAAACTAGCTAAAATGTGCCTGGCTTCTCTTCACTGAAAAGCTCATTCTGAGTACATTTTTAGCATACGTTTGCTCCTGCCGGGTCAGCTGAGCAGCGAATTTCTATTTAATCACCTGCTATCATGAGAGACCTCAGGGCTGCATGTTTTGAGCCCAGTACTGAGCCTGAAAAGCGTTTCCAACCCCACTTACAAGTAAAACTAGCTAAAATGTGCCTGGCCGCTATTTACTGAAAAGCTCATTCTGTGTACATTTTTGGCATACGTTGGCTCCTGCCGGGTCAGCTGAGCAGCGAATTTCTATTTAACCACCTGCTATCACGAGAGACCTCAGGGCTGCATGTTTTGAGCCCAGTACTGATCCTGAAAAGCGTTTCCAACCCCACTTACAAGTAAAACTAGCTAAAATGTGCCTGGCTTCTCTTCACTGAAAAGCTCATTCTGAGTACATTTTTAGCATACGTTTGCTCCTGCCGGGTCAGCTGAGCTGCGAATTTCTATTTAACCACCTGCTTTCATGAGAGACCTCAGGGCTGCATGTTTATAGCCCAGTACTGACCCTGAAAAGCATTTCCAACCCCACTTACAAGTAAAACTAGCTAAAATGTGCCTGGCTTCTCTTCACTGAAAAGCTCATTCTGAGTACATTTTTAGCATACGTTTGCTCCTGCCGGGTCAGCTGAGCAGCGAATTTCTATTTAACCACCTGCTTTCATGAGAGACCTCAGGGATGCATGTTTTGAGCCCAGCACTGAGCCTGAAAAGCTTTTCCAACCCCATTTACAAGTAAAACTAGCTAAAATGTGCCTGGCTGCTATTCACTGAAAAGCTCATTCTGTGTACATTTTTGGCATACGTTTGCTCCTACCTGGTCAGCTGAGCAGCGAATGTCTATTTAACCACCTGCTATCATGAGAGACCTCAGGGCTGCATGTTTTGAGCCCAGTACTGATCCTGAAAAGCGTTTCCAACCCCACTTACAAGTAAAACTAGCTAAAATGTGCCTGGCTGCTATTCACTGAAAAGCTCATTCTGTGTACATTTTTGGCATACGTTTGCTCCTGCCGGGTCAGCTGAGCAGCGAATTTCTATTTAACCACCTGCTATCACGAGAGACCTCAGGGCTGCATGTTTTGAGCCCAGTACTGATCCTGAAAAGCGTTTCCAACCCCACTTACAAGTAAAACTAGCTAAAATGTGCCTGGCTTCTCTTCACTGAAAAGCTCATTCTGAGTACATTTTAGGCATACGTTTGCTCCTGCCGGGTCAGCTGAGCAGCGAATTTCTATTTAACCACCTGCTATCATGAGAGACCTCAGGGCTGCATGTTTTGAGCCCAGTACTGATCCTGAAAAGCGTTTCCAACCCCACTTACAAGTAAAACTAGCTAAAATGTGCCTGGCTGCTATTCACTGAAAAGCTCATTCTGTGTACATTTTTGGCATACGTTTGCTCCTGCCGGGTCAGCTGAGCAGCGAATTTCTATTTAACCACCTGCTATCACGAGAGACCTCAGGGCTGCATGTTTTGAGCCCAGTACTGATCCTGAAAAGCGTTTCCAACCCCACTTACAAGTAAAACTAGCTAAAATGTGCCTGGCTTCTCTTAACTGAAAAGCTCATTCTGAGTACATTTTTAGCATACGTTTGCTCCTGCCGGGTCAGCTGAGCAGCGAATTTCTATTTAACCACCTGCTATCACGAGAGACCTCAGGGCTGCATGTTTTGAGCCCAGTACTGATCCTGAAAAGCGTTTCCAACCCCATTTGCAAGTAAAACTAGCTAAAATGTGCCTGGCTGCTATTCACTGAAAAGCTCATTCTGTGTACATTTTTGGCATACGTTTGCTCCTACCTGGTCAGCTGAGCAGCGAATTTCTATTTAACCACCTGCTTTCATGAGAGACCTCAGGGCTGCATGTTTTGAGCCCAGTACTGAGCCTGAAAAGCATTTCCAACCCCCTTACAAGTAAAACTAGCTAAAATGTGCCTGGCTTCTCTTCACTGAAAAGCTCATTCTGAGTACATTTTAGGCATACGTTTGCTCCTGCCGGGTCAGCTGAGCAGCGAATTTCTATTTAACCACCTGCTATCATGAGAGACCTCAGGGCTGCATGTTTTGAGCCCAGTACTGATCCTGAAAAGCTTTTCCAACCCCACTTACAAGTAAAACTAGCTAAAATGTGCCTGGCTTCTCTTCACTGAAAAGCTCATTCTGAGTACATTTTAGGCATACGTTTGCTCCTGCCGGGTCAGCTGAGCAGCGAATTTCTATTTAACCACCTGCTATCACGAGAGACCTCAGGGCTGCATGTTTTGAGCCCAGTACTGATCCTGAAAAGCGTTTCCAACCCCATTTACAAGTAACACTAGCTAAAATGTGCCTGGCTTCTCTTCACTGAAAAGCTCATTCTGAGTACATTTTTAGCATACGTTTGCTCCTACCTGGTCAGCTGAGCAGCGAATTTCTATTTAACCACCTGCTTTCATGAGAGACCTCAGGGCTGCATGTTTTGAGCCCAGTACTGATCCTGAAAAGCGTTTCCAACCCCATTTACAAGTAACACTAGCTAAAATGTGCCTGGCTTCTCTTCACTGAAAAGCTCATTCTGAGTACATTTTTAGAATACGTTTGCTCCTACCAGGTCAGCTGAGCTGCAAATTTCTATTTAACCACCTGCTATCTTTGCTCCTGCCGGGTCAGCTGAGCAGCGAATTTCTATTTAACCACCTGCTTTCATGAGAGACCTCAGGGCTGCATGTTTATAGCCCAGTACTGACCCTGAAAAGCATTTCCAACCCCACTTACAAGTAAAACTAGCTAAAATGTGCCTGGCTTCTCTTCACTGAAAAGCTCATTCTGAGTACATTTTTAGCATACGTTTGCTCCTGCCGGGTCAGCTGAGCAGCGAATTTCTATTTAACCACCTGCTATCATAAGAGACCTCAGGGCTGCATGTTTTGAGCCCAGTACTGATCCTGAAAAGCGTTTCCAACCCCATTTACAAGTAAAACTAGCTAAAATGTGCCTGGCTGCTATTCACTGAAAAGCTCATTCTGTGTACATTTTTGGCATACATTTGCTCCTACCTGGTCAGCTGAGCAGCGAATTTCTATTTAACCATCTGCTTTCATGAGAGACCTCAGGGCTGCATGTTTTGAGCCCAGTACTGAGCCTGAAAAGCGTTTCCAACCCAACTTACAAGTAAAACTAGCTAAAATGTGCCTGGCTTCTCTTCACTGAAAGCTCATTCTGAGTACATTTTTAGCATACGTTTGCTCCTGCCGGGTCAGCTGAGCAGCGAATTTCTATTTAACCACCTGCTATCATGAGAGACCTCAGGGCTGCATGTTTTGAGCCCAGTACCGAGCCTGAAAAGCATTTCCAACCCCACTTACAAGTAAATCTAGCTAAAATGTGCTTGGCTTCTCTTCACTGAAAAGCTCATTCTGAGTACATTTTAAGCATACGTTTGCTCCTGCCGGGTCAGCTGAGCAGCGAATTTCTATTTAACCACCTGCTATCATGAGAGACCTCAGGGCTGCATGTTTTGAGCCCAGTACTGATCCTGAAAAGCGTTTCCAACCCCACTTACAAGTAAAACTAGCTAAAATGTGCCTGGCTGCTATTCACTGAAAAGCTCATTCTGTGTACATTTTTGGCATACCTTTGCTCCTACCGGGTCAGCTGAGCAGCGATTTCTATTTAACCACCTGCTTTCATGAGAGACCTCAGGGCTGCATGTTTTGAGCCCAGTACTTAGCCTGAAAAGCATTTCCAACCCCACTTACAAGTAAAACTAGCTAAAATGTGCCTGGCTTCTCTTCACTGAAAAGCTCATTCTGAGTACATTTTTAGCATATGTTTGCTCCTGCCGGGTCAGCTGAGCAGCGAATTTCTATTTAACCACCTGCTATCATAAGAGAACTCAGGGCTGCATGTTTCGAGCCCAGTACTGATCCTGAAAAGCGTTTCCAACCCCACTTACAAGTAAAACTAGCTAAAATGTGCCTGGCTTCTCTTCACTGAAAAGCTCATTCTGAGTACATTTTTAGAATACGTTTGCTCCTACCAGGTCAGCTGAGCTGCAAATTTCTATTTAACCACCTGCTATCTTTGCTCCTGCCGGGTCAGCTGAGCAGCGAATTTCTATTTAACCACCTGCTATCACGAGAGACCTCAGGGCTGCATGTTTTGAGCCCAGTACTGATCCTGAAAAGCGTTTCCAACCCCATTTGCAAGTAAAACTAGCTAAAATGTGCCTGGCTGCTATTCACTGAAAAGCTCATTCTGTGTACATTTTTGGCATACGTTTGCTCCTACCTGGTCAGCTGAGCAGCGAATTTCTATTTAACCACCTGCTTTCATGAGAGACCTCAGGGCTGCATGTTTTGAGCCCAGTACTGAGCCTGAAAAGCATTTCCAACCCCCTTACAAGTAAAACTAGCTAAAATGTGCCTGGCTTCTCTTCACTGAAAAGCTCATTCTGTGTACATTTTTGGCATACGTTTGCTCCTGCCGGGTCAGCTGAGCAGCGAATTTCTATTTAACCACCTGCTATCATGAGAGACCTCAGGGCTGCATGTTTTGAGCCTTGTACTGAGCCTAAAAAGCATTTCCAACCCCACTTACAAGTAAAACTAGCTAAAATGTGCCTGGCTTCTCTTCACTGAAAAGCTCATTCTGAGTACATTTTTAGCATACGTTTGCTCCTGCCGGGTCAGCTGAGCAGCGAATTTCTATTTAACCACCTGCTATCATGAGAGACCTCAGGGCTGCATGTTTTGAGCCCTGTACTGAGCCCGAAAAGCGTTTCCAACCCCACTTACAAGTAAAACTAGCTAAAATGTGCCTGGCTGCTTTTCACTGAAAAGCTCATTCTGTGTACATTTTTGGCATACGATTGCTCCTGCCGGGTCAGCTGAGCAGCGAATTTCTATTTAACCACCTGCTATCATGAGAGACCTTAGGGCTGCATGTTTTGAGCCCAGTACTGATCCTGAAAAGCGTTTCCAACCCAACTTACAAGTAAAACTAGATAAAATGTGCCTGGCTTCTCTTCACTGAAAAGCTCATTCTGAGTACATTTTTAGCATACGTTTGCTCCTACCGGGTCAGCTGAGCTGCGAATTTCTATTTAACCACCTGCTTTCATGAGAGACCTCAGGGCTGCATGTTTATAGCCCAGTACTGACCCTGAAAAGCATTTCCAACCCCACTTACAAGTAAAACTAGCTAAAATGTGCCTGGCTTCTCTTCACTGAAAAGCTCATTCTGAGTACATTTTTAGCATACGTTTGCTCCTGCCGGGTCAGCTGAGCAGCGAATTTCTATTTAACCACCTGCTTTCATGAGAGACCTCAGGGATGCATGTTTTGAGCCCAGCACTGAGCCTGAAAAGCTTTTCCAACCCCATTTACAAGTAAAACTAGCTAAAATGTGCCTGGCTGCTATTCACTGAAAAGCTCATTCTGTGTACATTTTTGGCATACGTTTGCTCCTACCTGGTCAGCTGAGCAGCGAATGTCTATTTAACCACCTGCTATCATGAGAGACCTCAGGGCTGCATGTTTTGAGCCCAGTACTGATCCTGAAAAGCGTTTCCAACCCCACTTACAAGTAAAACTAGCTAAAATGTGCCTGGCTGCTATTCATTGAAAAGCTCATTCTGTGTACATTTTTGGCATACGTTTGCTCCTGCCTGGTCAGCTGAGCAGCGAATTTCTATTTAACCACCTGCTATCACGAGAGACCTCAGGGCTGCATGTTTTGAGCCCAGTACTGATCCTGAAAAGCTTTTCCAACCCCACTTACAAGTAAAACTAGCTAAAATGTGCCTGGCTTCTCTTCACTGAAAAGCTCATTCTGAGTACATTTTAGGCATACGTTTGCTCCTGCCGGGTCAGCTGAGCAGCGAATTTCTATTTAACCACCTGCTATCATGAGAGACCTCAGGGCTGCATGTTTTGAGCCCAGTACTGATCCTGAAAAGCGTTTCCAACCCCACTTACAAGTAAAACTAGCTAAAATGTGCCTGGCTGCTATTCACTGAAAAGCTCATTCTGTGTACATTTTTGGCATACGTTTGCTCCTGCCGGGTCAGCTGAGCAGCGAATTTCTATTTAACCACCTGCTATCACGAGAGACCTCAGGGCTGCATGTTTTGAGCCCAGTACTGATCCTGAAAAGCGTTTCCAACCCCACTTACAAGTAAAACTAGCTAAAATGTGCCTGGCTTCTCTTCACTGAAAAGCTCATTCTGAGTACATTTTTAGCATACGTTTGCTCCTGCCGGGTCAGCTGAGCAGCGAATTTCTATTTAACCACCTGCTATCACGAGAGACCTCAGGGCTGCATGTTTTGAGCCCAGTACTGATCCTGAAAAGCGTTTCCAACCCCATTTGCAAGTAAAACTAGCTAAAATGTGCCTGGCTGCTATTCACTGAAAAGCTCATTCTGTGTACATTTTTGGCATACGTTTGCTCCTACCTGGTCAGCTGAGCAGCGAATTTCTATTTAACCACCTGCTTTCATGAGAGACCTCAGGGCTGCATGTTTTGAGCCCAGTACTGAGCCTGAAAAGCATTTCCAACCCCCTTACAAGTAAAACTAGCTAAAATGTGCCTGGCTTCTCTTCACTGAAAAGCTCATTCTGAGTACATTTTAGGCATACGTTTGCTCCTGCCGGGTCAGCTGAGCAGCGAATTTCTATTTAACCACCTGCTATCATGAGAGACCTCAGGGCTGCATGTTTTGAGCCCAGTACTGATCCTGAAAAGCTTTTCCAACCCCACTTACAAGTAAAACTAGCTAAAATGTGCCTGGCTTCTCTTCACTGAAAAGCTCATTCTGAGTACATTTTAGGCATACGTTTGCTCCTGCCGGGTCAGCTGAGCAGCGAATTTCTATTTAACCACCTGCTATCACGAGAGACCTCAGGGCTGCATGTTTTGAGCCCAGTACTGATCCTGAAAAGCGTTTCCAACCCCATTTACAAGTAACACTAGCTAAAATGTGCCTGGCTTCTCTTCACTGAAAAGCTCATTCTGAGTACATTTTTAGCATACGTTTGCTCCTACCTGGTCAGCTGAGCAGCGAATTTCTATTTAACCACCTGCTTTCATGAGAGACCTCAGGGCTGCATGTTTTGAGCCCAGTACTGATCCTGAAAAGCGTTTCCAACCCCATTTACAAGTAACACTAGCTAAAATGTGCCTGGCTTCTCTTCACTGAAAAGCTCCTTCTGAGTACATTTTTAGCATACGTTTGCTCCTGCCGGGTCAGCTGAGCAGCGAATTTCTATTTAACCACCTGCTATCATGAGAGACCTCAGGGCTGCATGTTTTGAGCCCAGTACTGATCCTGAAAAGCGTTTCCAGCCCCACTTACAAGTAAAACTAGATAAAATGTGCCTGGCTTCTCTTCACTGAAAAGCTCATTCTGAGTACATTTTTAGCATACGTTTGCTCCTACCGGGTCAGCTGAGCTGCGAATTTCTATTTAACCACCTGCTTTCATGAGAGACCTCAGGGCTGCATGTTTTGAGCCCAGCACTGAGCCTGAAAAGCATTTCCAACCCCACTTACAAGTAAAACTAGCTAAAATGTGCCTGGCTGCTATTCACTGAAAAGCTCATTCTGAGTACATTTTTAGCATACGTTTGCTCCTGCCGGGTCAGCTGAGCAGCGAATTTATATTTAACCACCTGCTATCATGAGAGACCTCAGGGCTGCATGTTTTGAGCCCAGTACTGATCCTGAAAGCGTTTCCAACCCCACTTACAAGTAAAACTAGCTAAAATGTGCCTGGCTGCTATTCACTGAAAAGCTCATTCTGTGTACATTTTTGGCATACGTTTGCTCCTACCGGGTCAGCTGAGCAGCGAATTTCTATTTAACCACCTGCTTTCATGAGAGACCTCAGGGCTGCATGTTTTGAGCCCAGTACTGAGCCTGAAAAGCATTTCCAACCCCACTTACAAGTAAAACTAGCTAAAATGTGCCTGGCTTCTCTTCACTGAAAAGCTCATTCTGAGTACATTTTTAGCATACGTTTGCTCCTGCCGGGTCAGCTGAGCAGCGAATTTCTATTTAACCACCTGCTTTCATGAGAGACCTCAGGGATGCATGTTTTGAGCCCAGCACTGAGCCTGAAAAGCTTTTCCAACCCCACTTACAAGTAAAACTAGCTAAAATGTGCCTGGCTTCTCTTCACTGAAAAGCTCATTCTGTGTACATTTTTGGCATACCTTTGCTCCTACCGGGTCAGCTGAGCATCGAATTTCTATTTAACCACCTGCTATCATGAGAGACCTCAGGGCTGCATGTTTTGAGCCCAGTACTGAGCCTGAAAAGCATTTCCAACCCTACGTACAAGTAAAACTAGCTAAAATGTGCCTGGCTTCTCTTCACTGAAAAGCTCATTCTGAGTACATTTTTAGCATACGTTTGCTCCTGCCGGGTCAGCTGAGCAGCGAATTTCTATTTAACCACCTGCTATCATAAGAGACCTCAGGGCTGCATGTTTTGAGCCCAGTACTGATCCTGAAAAGCGTTTCCAACCCCACTTACAAGTAAAACTAGCTAAAATGTGCCTGGCTTCTCTTCACTGAAAAGCTCATTCTGAGTACATTTTTAGCATACGTTTGCTCCTGCCGGGTCAGCTGAGCAGCGAATTTCTATTTAATCACCTGCTATCATGAGAGACCTCAGGGCTGCATGTTTTGAGCCCAGTACTGAGCCTGAAAAGCGTTTCCAACCCCACTTACAAGTAAAACTAGCTAAAATGTGCCTGGCCGCTATTTACTGAAAAGCTCATTCTGTGTACATTTTTGGCATACGTTGGCTCCTGCCGGGTCAGCTGAGCAGCGAATTTCTATTTAACCACCTGCTATCACGAGAGACCTCAGGGCTGCATGTTTTGAGCCCAGTACTGATCCTGAAAAGCGTTTCCAACCCCACTTACAAGTAAAACTAGCTAAAATGTGCCTGGCTTCTCTTCACTGAAAAGCTCATTCTGAGTACATTTTTAGCATACGTTTGCTCCTGCCGGGTCAGCTGAGCTGCGAATTTCTATTTAACCACCTGCTTTCATGAGAGACCTCAGGGCTGCATGTTTATAGCCCAGTACTGACCCTGAAAAGCATTTCCAACCCCACTTACAAGTAAAACTAGCTAAAATGTGCCTGGCTTCTCTTCACTGAAAAGCTCATTCTGAGTACATTTTTAGCATACGTTTGCTCCTGCCGGGTCAGCTGAGCAGCGAATTTCTATTTAACCACCTGCTTTCATGAGAGACCTCAGGGATGCATGTTTTGAGCCCAGCACTGAGCCTGAAAAGCTTTTCCAACCCCATTTACAAGTAAAACTAGCTAAAATGTGCCTGGCTGCTATTCACTGAAAAGCTCATTCTGTGTACATTTTTGGCATACGTTTGCTCCTACCTGGTCAGCTGAGCAGCGAATGTCTATTTAACCACCTGCTATCATGAGAGACCTCAGGGCTGCATGTTTTGAGCCCAGTACTGATCCTGAAAAGCGTTTCCAACCCCACTTACAAGTAAAACTAGCTAAAATGTGCCTGGCTGCTATTCACTGAAAAGCTCATTCTGTGTACATTTTTGGCATACGTTTGCTCCTGCCGGGTCAGCTGAGCAGCGAATTTCTATTTAACCACCTGCTATCACGAGAGACCTCAGGGCTGCATGTTTTGAGCCCAGTACTGATCCTGAAAAGCGTTTCCAACCCCACTTACAAGTAAAACTAGCTAAAATGTGCCTGGCTTCTCTTCACTGAAAAGCTCATTCTGAGTACATTTTAGGCATACGTTTGCTCCTGCCGGGTCAGCTGAGCAGCGAATTTCTATTTAACCACCTGCTATCATGAGAGACCTCAGGGCTGCATGTTTTGAGCCCAGTACTGATCCTGAAAAGCGTTTCCAACCCCACTTACAAGTAAAACTAGCTAAAATGTGCCTGGCTGCTATTCACTGAAAAGCTCATTCTGTGTACATTTTTGGCATACGTTTGCTCCTGCCGGGTCAGCTGAGCAGCGAATTTCTATTTAACCACCTGCTATCACGAGAGACCTCAGGGCTGCATGTTTTGAGCCCAGTACTGATCCTGAAAAGCGTTTCCAATCCCACTTACAAGTAAAACTAGCTAAAATGTGCCTGGCTTCTCTTAACTGAAAAGCTCATTCTGAGTACATTTTTAGCATACGTTTGCTCCTGCCGGGTCAGCTGAGCAGCGAATTTCTATTTAACCACCTGCTATCACGAGAGACCTCAGGGCTGCATGTTTTGAGCCCAGTACTGATCCTGAAAAGCGTTTCCAACCCCATTTGCAAGTAAAACTAGCTAAAATGTGCCTGGCTGCTATTCACTGAAAAGCTCATTCTGTGTACATTTTTGGCATACGTTTGCTCCTACCTGGTCAGCTGAGCAGCGAATTTCTATTTAACCACCTGCTTTCATGAGAGACCTCAGGGCTGCATGTTTTGAGCCCAGTACTGAGCCTGAAAAGCATTTCCAACCCCCTTACAAGTAAAACTAGCTAAAATGTGCCTGGCTTCTCTTCACTGAAAAGCTCATTCTGAGTACATTTTAGGCATACGTTTGCTCCTGCCGGGTCAGCTGAGCAGCGAATTTCTATTTAACCACCTGCTATCATGAGAGACCTCAGGGCTGCATGTTTTGAGCCCAGTACTGATCCTGAAAAGCTTTTCCAACCCCACTTACAAGTAAAACTAGCTAAAATGTGCCTGGCTTCTCTTCACTGAAAAGCTCATTCTGAGTACATTTTAGGCATACGTTTGCTCCTGCCGGGTCAGCTGAGCAGCGAATTTCTATTTAACCACCTGCTATCACGAGAGACCTCAGGGCTGCATGTTTTGAGCCCAGTACTGATCCTGAAAAGCGTTTCCAACCCCATTTACAAGTAACACTAGCTAAAATGTGCCTGGCTTCTCTTCACTGAAAAGCTCATTCTGAGTACATTTTTAGCATACGTTTGCTCCTACCTGGTCAGCTGAGCAGCGAATTTCTATTTAACCACCTGCTTTCATGAGAGACCTCAGGGCTGCATGTTTTGAGCCCAGTACTGATCCTGAAAAGCGTTTCCAACCCCATTTACAAGTAACACTAGCTAAAATGTGCCTGGCTTCTCTTCACTGAAAAGCTCCTTCTGAGTACATTTTTAGCATACGTTTGCTCCTGCCGGGTCAGCTGAGCAGCGAATTTCTATTTAACCACCAGCTATCATGAGAGACCTCAGGGCTGCATGTTTTGAGCCCAGTACTGATCCTGAAAAGCGTTTCCAGCCCCACTTACAAGTAAAACTAGATAAAATGTGCCTGGCTTCTCTTCACTGAAAAGCTCATTCTGAGTACATTTTTAGCATACGTTTGCTCCTACCGGGTCAGCTGAGCTGCGAATTTCTATTTAACCACCTGCTTTCATGAGAGACCTCAGGGCTGCATGTTTTGAGCCCAGCACTGAGCCTGAAAAGCATTTCCAACCCCACTTACAAGTAAAACTAGCTAAAATGTGCCTGGCTGCTATTCACTGAAAAGCTCATTCTGAGTACATTTTTAGCATACGTTTGCTCCTGCCGGGTCAGCTGAGCAGCGAATTTATATTTAACCACCTGCTATCATGAGAGACCTCAGGGCTGCATGTTTTGAGCCCAGTACTGATCCTGAAAGCGTTTCCAACCCCACTTACAAGTAAAACTAGCTAAAATATGCCTGGCTGCTATTCACTGAAAAGCTCATTCTGTGTACATTTTTGGCATACGTTTGCTCCTACCGGGTCAGCTGAGCAGCGAATTTCTATTTAACCACCTGCTTTCATGAGAGACCTCAGGGCTGCATGTTTTGAGCCCAGTACTGAGCCTGAAAAGCATTTCCAACCCCACTTACAAGTAAAACTAGCTAAAATGTGCCTGGCTTCTCTTCACTGAAAAGCTCATTCTGAGTACATTTTTAGCATACGTTTGCTCCTGCCGGGTCAGCTGAGCAGCGAATTTCTATTTAACCACCTGCTTTCATGAGAGACCTCAGGGATGCATGTTTTGAGCCCAGCACTGAGCCTGAAAAGCTTTTCCAACCCCACTTACAAGTAAAACTAGATAAAATGTGCCTGGCTTCTCTTCACTGAAAAGCTCATTCTGAGTACATTTTTAGCATACGTTTGCTCCTACCGGGTCAGCTGAGCTGCGAATTTCTATTTAACCACCTGCTTTCATGAGAGACCTCAGGGCTGCATGTTTTGAGCCCAGCACTGAGCCTGAAAAGCATTTCCAACCCCACTTACAAGTAAAACTAGCTAAAATGTGCCTGGCTGCTATTCACTGAAAAGCTCATTCTGAGTACATTTTTAGCATACGTTTGCTCCTGCCGGGTCAGCTGAGCAGCGAATTTATATTTAACCACCTGCTATCATGAGAGACCTCAGGGCTGCATGTTTTGAGCCCAGTACTGATCCTGAAAGCGTTTCCAACCCCACTTACAAGTAAAACTAGCTAAAATATGCCTGGCTGCTATTCACTGAAAAGCTCATTCTGTGTACATTTTTGGCATACGTTTGCTCCTACCGGGTCAGCTGAGCAGCGAATTTCTATTTAACCACCTGCTTTCATGAGAGACCTCAGGGCTGCATGTTTTGAGCCCAGTACTGAGCCTGAAAAGCATTTCCAACCCCACTTACAAGTAAAACTAGCTAAAATGTGCCTGGCTTCTCTTCACTGAAAAGCTCATTCTGAGTACATTTTTAGCATACGTTTGCTCCTGCCGGGTCAGCTGAGCAGCGAATTTCTATTTAACCACCTGCTTTCATGAGAGACCTCAGGGATGCATGTTTTGAGCCCAGCACTGAGCCTGAAAAGCTTTTCCAACCCCACTTACAAGTAAAACTAGCTAAAATGTGCCTGGCTTCTCTTCACTGAAAAGCTCATTCTGTGTACATTTTTGGCATACCTTTGCTCCTACCGGGTCAGCTGAGCATCGAATTTCTATTTAACCACCTGCTATCATGAGAGACCTCAGGGCTGCATGTTTTGAGCCCAGTACTGAGCCTGAAAAGCATTTCCAACCCTACGTACAAGTAAAACTAGCTAAAATGTGCCTGGCTTCTTTTCACTGAAAAGCTCATTCTGAGTACATTTTTAGCATACGTTTGCTCCTGCCGGGTCAGCTGAGCAGCGAATTTCTATTTAACCACCTGCTATCATAAGAGACCTCAGGGCTGCATGTTTTGAGCCCAGTACTGATCCTGAAAAGCGTTTCCAACCCCACTTACAAGTAAAACTAGCTAAAATGTGCCTGGCTTCTCTTCACTGAAAAGCTCATTCTGAGTACATTTTTAGCATACGTTTGCTCCTGCCGGGTCAGCTGAGCAGCGAATTTCTATTTAATCACCTGCTATCATGAGAGACCTCAGGGCTGCATGTTTTGAGCCCAGTACTGAGCCTGAAAAGCGTTTCCAACCCCACTTACAAGTAAAACTAGCTAAAATGTGCCTGGCTTCTCTTCACTGAAAAGCTCATTCTGAGTACATTTTAAGCATACGTTTGCTCCTGCCGGGTCAGCTGAGCAGCGAATTTCTATTTAACCACCTGCTATCATGAGAGACCTCAGGGCTGCATGTTTTGAGCCCAGTACTGATCCTGAAAAGCGTTTCCAACCCCACTTACAAGTAAAACTAGCTAAAATGTGCCTGGCCGCTATTTACTGAAAAGCTCATTCTGTGTACATTTTTGGCATACGTTGGCTCCTGCCGGGTCAGCTGAGCAGCGAATTTCTATTTAACCACCTGCTATCACGAGAGACCTCAGGGCTGCATGTTTTGAGCCCAGTACTGATCCTGAAAAGCGTTTCCGACCCCACTTACAAGTAAAACTAGCTAAAATGTGCCTGGCTTCTCTTCACTGAAAAGCTCATTCTGAGTACATTTTTAGCATACGTTTGCTCCTGCCGGGTCAGCTGAGCAGCGAATTTCTATTTAACCACCTGCTTTCATGAGAGACCTCAGGGATGCATGTTTTGAGCCCAGCACTGAGCCTGAACAGCGTTTCCAACCCCACTTACAAGTAAAACTAGCTAAAATGTGCCTGGCTTCTCTTCACTGAAAAGCTCATTCTGAGTACATTTTTAGCATACGTTTGCTCCTGCCGGGTCAGCTGAGCAGCGAATTTCTATTTAATCACCTGCTTTCACGAGAGACCTCAGGGCTGCAGGTTTTGAGCCCAGTATTGATCCTGAAAAGCGTTCCCAACCCCATTTACAAGTAAAACTAGCTAAAATGTGCCTGGCTGCTATTCACTGAAAAGCTCATTCTGTGTACATTTTTAGCATACGTTTGCTCCTGCCGGGTCAGCTGAGCAGCGAATTTCTATTTAACCACCTGCTATCATGAGAGACCTCAGGGCTGCATGTTTTGAGCCCTGTACTGAGCCTAAAAAGCGTTTCCAACCCCACTTACAAGTAAAACTAGCTAAAATGTGCCTGGCTGCTTTTCACTGAAAAGCTCATTCTGTGTACATTTTTGGCATACGTTTGCTCCTGCCGGGTCAGCTGAGCAGCGAATTTCTATTTAACCACCTGCTATCACGAGAGACCTCAGGGCTGCATGTTTTGAGCCCAGTACTGATCCTGAAAAGCATTTCCAACCCCACTTAAAGTAAAACTAGCTAAAATGTGCCTGGCTTCTCTTCACTAAAAAGCTCATTCTGAGTACATTTTTAGCATACGTTTGCTCCTGCCGGGTCAGCTGAGGAGCGAATTTCTATTTAACCACCTGCTATCACGAGAGACCTCAGGGCTGCATATTTTGAGCCCAGTACTGATCCTGAAAAGCGTTTCCAACCCCATTTACAAGTAAAACTAGCTAAAATGTGCCTGGCTGCTATTCACTGAAAAGCTCATTCTGAGTACATTTTTAGCATACGTTTGCTCCTGCCGGGTCAGCTGAGCAGCGAATTTCTATTTAACCACCTGCTATCATGAGAGACCTCAGGGCTGCATGTTTTGAGCCCAGTACTGATCCTGAAAAGCGTTTCCAACCCCACTTACAAGTAAAACTAGCTAAAATGTGCCTGGCTTCTCTTCACTGAAAAGCTCATTCTGAGTACATTTTTAGCATACGTTTGCTCCTACCGGGTCAGCTGAGCTGCGAATTTCTATTTAACCACCTGCTTTCATGAGAGACCTCAGGGCTGCAAGTTTTGAGCCCAGTACTGAGCCTGAAAAGCGTTTCCAACCCCACTTACAAGTAAAACTAGCTAAAATGTGCCTGGCTGCTATTCACTGAAAAGCTCATTCTGTGTACATTTTTGGCATACGTTTGCTCCTACCGGGTCAGCTGAGCAGTGAATTTCTATTTAACCACCTGCTTTCATGAGAGACCTCAGGGCTGCATGTTTTGAGCCCAGTACTGAGCCTGAAAAGCATTTCCAACCCCACTTACAAGTAAAACTAGCTAAAATGTGCCTGGCTTCTCTTCACTGAAAAGCTCATTCTGAGTACATTTTTAGCATACGTTTGCTCCTGCCGGGTCCAGCTGAGCAGCGAATTTCTATTTAACCACCTGCTTTCATGAAAGACCTCAGGGATGCATGTTTTGAGCCCAGCACTGAGCCTGAAAAGCTTTTCCAACCCCACTTACAAGTAAAACTAGCTAAAATGTGCCTGGCTTCTCTTCACTGAAAAGCTCATTCTGAGTACATTTTTAGCATACATTTGCTCCTGCCGTGTCAGCTGAGCAGCGAATTTCTATTTAACCACCTGCTATCATGAGAGACCTCAGGGCTGCATGTTTTGAGCCCTGTACTGAGCCTAAAAAGCATTTCCAACCCCACTTACAAGTAAAACTAGCTAAAATGTGCCTGGCTTCTTTTCACTGAAAAGCTCATTCTGAGTACATTTTTAGCATACATTTGCTCCTGCCGGGTCAGCTGAGCAGCGAATTTCTATTTAACCACCTGCTATCATGAGAGACCTCAGGGCTGCATGTTTTGAGCCCTGCACTGAGCCTGAAAAGCATTTCCAACCCCACTTACAAGTAAAACTAGCTAAAATGTGCCTGGCTTCTCTTCACTGAAAAGTTCATTCTTTGTAAATTTTTGGCATACGTTTGCTCCTGCCGGGTCAGCTGAGCATCGAATTTCTATTTAACCACCTGCTATCATGAGAGACCTCAGGGCTGCATGTTTTGAGCCCAGTACTGAGCCTGAAAAGCGTTTCCAACCCTACTTACAAGTAAAACTAGCTAAAATGTGCCTGGCTTCTCTTCACTGAAAAGCTCATTCTGAGTAAATTTTTAGCATACGTTTGCTCCTGCCGGGTCAGCTGAGCAGCGAATTTCTATTTAACCACCTGCTATCATGAGAGACCTCAGGGCTGCATGTTTTGAGCCCAGTACTGATCCTGAAAAGCGTTTCCAACCCCACTTACAAGTAAAACTAGCTAAAAGGTGCCTGGCTTCTCTTCACTGAAAAGCTCATTCTGAGTACATTTTTAGCATACGTTTGCTCCTGCCGGGTCAGCTGAGCAGCGAATTTCTATTTAATCACCTGCTATCATGAGAGACCTCAGGGCTGCATGTTTTGAGCCCAGTACTGAGCCTGAAAAGCATTTCCAACCCCACTTACAAGTAAAACTAGCTAAAATGTGCCTGGCTTCTCTTCACTGAAAAGCTCATTCTGAGTACATTTTAGGCATACGTTTGCTCCTGCCGGGTCAGCTGAGCAGCGAATTCCTATTTAACCACCTGCTATCATGAGAGACCTCGGGGCTGCATGTTTTGAGCCCAGTACTGATCCTGAAAAGCGTTTCCAACCCCACTTACAAGTAAAACTAGCTAAAATGTGCCTGGCTGCTATTCACTGAAAAGCTCATTCTGTGTACATTTTTGGCATACGTTTGCTCCTGCCGGGTCAGCTGAGCAGCGAATTTCTATTTAACCACCTGCTATCACGAGAGACCTCAGGGCTGCATGTTTTGAGCCCAGTACTGATCCTGAAAAGCGTTTCCAACCCCACTTACAAGTAAAACTAGCTAAAATGTGCCTGGCTTCTCTTCACTGAAAAGCTCATTCTGAGTACATTTTTAGCATACGTTTGCTCCTGCCGGGTCAGCTGAGCAGCGAATTTCTATTTAACCACCTGCTATCACGAGAGACCTCACGGCTGCATATTTTGAGCCCAGTACTGATCCTGAAAAGCGTTTCCAACCCCACTTACAAGTAAAACTAGCTAAAATGTGCCTGGCTTCTCTTCACTGAAAAGCTCATTCTGAGTACATTTTTAGCATACATTTGCTCCTACCGGGTCAGCTGAGCTGCGAATTTCTATTTAACCACCTGCTTTCATGAGAGACCTCAGGGCTGCATGTTTTGAGCCCAGTACTGAGCCTGAAAAGCATTTCCAACCCCACTTACAAGTAAAACTAGCTAAAATGTGCCTGGCTTCTCTTCACTGAAAAGCTCATTCTGAGTACATTTTTAGCATACGTTTGCTCCTGCCGGGTCAGCTGAGCAGTGAATTTCTATTTAATCACCTGCTATCATGAGAGACCTCAGGGCTGCATGTTTTGAGCCCAGTACTGAGCCTGAAAAGCGTTTCCAACCCCACTTGCAAGTAAAACTAGCTAAAATGTGCCTGGCTTCTCTTCACTGAAAAGCTCATTCTGAGTACATTTCAAGCATACGTTTGCTCCTGCCGGGTCAGCTGAGCAGCGAATTTCTATTTAACCACCTGCTATCATGAGAGACCTCAGGGCTGCATGTTTTGAGCCCAGTACTGATCCCGAAAAGCGTTTCCAACCCCACTTACAAGTAAAACTAGCTAAAATGTGCCTGGCTGCTATTCACTGAAAAGCTCATTCTGTGTACATTTTTGGCATACATTTGCTCCTGCCGGGTCAGCTGAGCAGCGAATTTCTATTTAACCACCTGCTATCACGAGAGACCTCAGGGCTGCATGTTTTGAGCCAAGTACTGATCCTCAAAAGCGTTTCCAACCCCACTTACAAGTAAAACTAGCTAAAATGTGCCTGGCTTCTCTTCACTGAAAAGCTCATTCTGAGTACATTTTTAGCATACGTTTGCTCCTGCCGGGTCAGCTGAGCAGCGAATTTCTATTTAACCACCTGCTATCATGAGAGACCTCAGGGCTGCATGTTTTGAGCCCAGTACTGATCCTGAAAAGCGTTTCCAACCCCACTTACAAGTAAAACTAGCTAAAATGTGCCTGGCCGCTATTTACTGAAAAGCTCAGTCTGTGTACATTTTTGGCATATGTTGGCTCCTGCCGGGTCAGCTGAGCAGCGAATTTCTATTTAACCACCTGCTATCACGAGAGACCTCAGGGCTGCATGTTTTGAGCCCAGTACTGATCCTGAAAAGCGTTTCCAACCCCACTTACAAGTAAAACTAGCTAAAATGTGCCTGGCTTCTCTTCACTGAAAAGCTCATTCTGAGTACATTTTTAGCATATGTTTGCTCCTGCCGGGTCAGCTGAGCAGCGAATTTCTATTTAACCACCTGCTTTCATGAGAGACCTCAGGGATGCATGTTTTGAGCCCAGCACTGAGCCTGAACAGCGTTTCCAACCCCACTTACAAGTAAAACTAGCTAAAATGTGCCTGGCTTCTCTTCACTGAAAAGCTCATTCTGAGTACATTTTTAGCATACGTTTGCTCCTGCCGGGTCAGCTGAGCAGCGAATTTCTATTTAATCACCTGCTTTCACGAGAGACCTCAGGGCTGCAGGTTTTGAGCCCAGTATTGATCCTGAAAAGCGTTCCCAACCCCATTTACAAGTAAAACTAGCTAAAATGTGCCTGGCTGCTATTCACTGAAAAGCTCATTCTGTGTACATTTTTAGCATACGTTTGCTCCTGCCGGGTCAGCTGAGCAGCGAATTTCTATTTAACCACCTGCTATCATGAGAGACCTCAGGGCTGCATGTTTTGAGCCCTGTACTGAGCCTAAAAAGCGTTTCCAACCCCACTTACAAGTAAAACTAGCTAAAATGTGCCTGGCTGCTTTTCACTGAAAAGCTCATTCTGTGTACATTTTTGGCATACGTTTGCTCCTGCCGGGTCAGCTGAGCAGCGAATTTCTATTTAACCACCTGCTATCACGAGAGACCTCAGGGCTGCATGTTTTGAGCCCAGTACTGATCCTGAAAAGCATTTCCAACCCCACTTACAAGTAAAACTAGCTAAAATGTGCCTGGCTTCTCTTCACTAAAAAGCTCATTCTGAGTACATTTTTAGCATACGTTTGCTCCTGCCGGGTCAGCTGAGGAGCGAATTTCTATTTAACCACCTGCTATCACGAGAGACCTCAGGGCTGCATATTTTGAGCCCAGTACTGATCCTGAAAAGCGTTTCCAACCCCATTTACAAGTAAAACTAGCTAAAATGTGCCTGGCTGCTATTCACTGAAAAGCTCATTCTGAGTACATTTTTAGCATACGTTTGCTCCTGCCGGGTCAGCTGAGCAGCGAATTTCTATTTAACCACCTGCTATCATGAGAGACCTCAGGGCTGCATGTTTTGAGCCCAGTACTGATCCTGAAAAGCGTTTCCAACCCCACTTACAAGTAAAACTAGCTAAAATGTGCCTGGCTTCTCTTCACTGAAAAGCTCATTCTGAGTACATGTTTAGCATACGTTTGCTCCTACCGGGTCAGCTGAGCTGCGAATTTCTATTTAAGCACCTGCTTTCATGAGAGACCTCAGGGCTGCATGTTTTGAGCCCAGTACTGAGCCTGAAAAGCGTTTCCAACCCCACTTACAAGTAAAACTAGCTAAAATGTGCCTGGCTGCTATTCACTGAAAAGCTCATTCTGTGTACATTTTTGGCATACGTTTGGTCAGCTGAGCAGCGAATTTCTATTTAACCACCTGCTTTCATGAGAGACCTCAGGGCTGCATGTTTTGAGCCCAGTACTGAGCCTGAAAAGCATTTCCAACCCCACTTACAAGTAAAACTAGCTAAAATGTGCCTGGCTTCTCTTCACTGAAAAGCTCATTCTGAGTACATTTTTAGCATACGTTTGCTCCTGCCGGGTCCAGCTGAGCAGCGAATTTCTATTTAACCACCTGCTTTCATGAAAGACCTCAGGGATGCATGTTTTGAGCCCAGCACTGAGCCTGAAAAGCTTTTCCAACCCCACTTACAAGTAAAACTAGCTAAAATGTGCCTGGCTTCTCTTCACTGAAAAGCTCATTCTGAGTACATTTTTAGCATACATTTGCTCCTGCCGTGTCAGCTGAGCAGCGAATTTCTATTTAACCACCTGCTATCATGAGAGACCTCAGGGCTGCATGTTTTGAGCCCTGTACTGAGCCTAAAAAGCATTTCCAACCCCACTTACAAGTAAAACTAGCTAAAATGTGCCTGGCTTCTCTTCACTGAAAAGCTCATTCTGAGTACATTTTTAGCATACATTTGCTCCTGTCGGGTCAGCTGAGCAGCGAATTTCTATTTAATCACCTGCTATCATGAGAGACCTCAGGGCTGCATGTTTTGAGCCCAGTACTGAGCCTGAAAAGCATGTCCAACCCCACTTACAAGTAAAACTAGCTAAAATGTGCCTGGCTTCTCTTCACTGAAAAGCTCATTCTGAGTACATTTTTAGCATACGTTTGCTCCTGCCGGGTCAGCTGAGCAGCGAATTTCTATTTAACCACCTGCTATCACGAGAGACCTCAGGGCTGCATGTTTTGAGCCCTGCACTGAGCCTGAAAAGCATTTCCAACCCCACTTACAAGTAAAACTAGCTAAAATGTGCCTGGCTTCTCTTCACTGAAAAGCTCATTCTTTGTAAATTTTTGGCATACGTTTGCTCCTGCCGGGTCAGCTGAGCATCGAATTTCTATTTAACCACCTGCTATCATGAGAGACCTCAGGGCTGCATGTTTTGAGCCCAGTACTGAGCCTGAAAAGCGTTTCCAACCCTACTTACAAGTAAAACTAGCTAAAATGTGCCTGGCTTCTCTTCACTGAAAAGCTCATTCTGAGTAAATTTTTAGCATACGTTTGCTCCTGCCGGGTCAGCTGAGCAGCGAATTTCTATTTAACCACCTGCTATCATGAGAGACCTCAGGGCTGCATGTTTTGAGCCCAGTACTGATCCTGAAAAGCGTTTCCAACCCCACTTACAAGTAAAACTAGCTAAAATGTGCCTGGCTTCTCTTCACTGAAAAGCTCGTTCTGAGTACATTTTTAGCATACGTTTGCTCCTACCGGGTCAGCTGAGCTGCGAATTTCTATTTAACCACCTGCTCTCATGAGAGACCTCAGGGCTGCATGTTTTGAGCCCAGTACTGAGCCTGAAAAGCGTTTCTAACCCCACTTACAAGTAAAACTAGCTAAAATGTGCCTGGCTGCTATTCACTGAAAAGCTCATTCTGAGTACATTTTTAGCATACGTTTGCTCCTGCCGGGTCCAGCTGAGCAGCGAATTTCTATTTAACCACCTGCTATCATGAGAGACCTCAGGGCTGCATGTTTTGAGCCCTGTACTGAGCCTAAAAAGCATTTCCAACCCCACTTACAAGTAAAACTAGCTAAAATGTGCCTGGCTTCTCTTCACTGAAAAGCTCATTCTGAGTACATTTTTAGCATACATTTGCTCCTGCCGGGTCAGCTGAGCAGCGAATTTCTATTTAATCACCTGCTATCATGAGAGACCTCAGGGCTGCATGTTTTGAGCCCAGTACTGAGCCTGAAAAGCATGTCCAACCCCACTTACAAGTAAAACTAGCTAAAATGTGCCTGGCTTCTCTTCACTGAAAAGCTCATTCTTTGTAAATTTTTGGCATACGTTTGCTCCTGCCGGGTCAGCTGAGCATCGAATTTCTATTTAACCACCTGCTATCATGAGAGACCTCAGGGCTGCATGTTTTGAGCCCAGTACTGAGCCTGAAAAGCGTTTCCAACCCTACTTACAAGTAAAACTAGCTAAAATGTGCCTGGCTTCTCTTCACTGAAAAGCTCATTCTGAGTAAATTTTTAGCATACGTTTGCTCCTGCCGGGTCAGCTGAGCAGCAAATTTCTATTTAACCACCTGCTATCATGAGAGACCTCAGGGCTGCATGTTTTGAGCCCAGTACTGATCCTGAAAAGCGTTTCCAACCCCACTTACAAGTAAAACTAGCTAAAAGGTGCCTGGCTTCTCTTCACTGAAAAGCTCATTCTGAGTACATTTTTAGCATACGTTTGCTCCTGCCGGGTCAGCTGAGCAGCGAATTTCTATTTAATCACCTGCTATCATGAGAGACCTCAGGGCTGCATGTTTTGAGCCCAGTACTGAGCCTGAAAAGCATTTCCAACCCCACTTACAAGTAAAACTAGCTAAAATGTGCCTGGCTTCTCTTCACTGAAAAGCTCATTCTGAGTACATTTTAGGCATACGTTTGCTCCTGCCGGGTCAGCTGAGCAGCGAATTTCTATTTAACCACCTGCTATCATGAGAGACCTCGGGGCTGCATGTTTTGAGCCCAGTACTGATCCTGAAAAGCGTTTCCAACCCCACTTACAAGTAAAACTAGCTAAAATGTGCCTGGCTGCTATTCACTGAAAAGCTCATTCTGTGTACATTTTTGGCATACGTTTGCTCCTGCCGGGTCAGCTGAGCAGCGAATTTCTATTTAACCACCTGCTATCACGAGAGACCTCAGGGCTGCATGTTTTGAGCCCAGTACTGATCCTGAAAAGCGTTTCCAACCCCACTTACAAGTAAAACTAGCTAAAATGTGCCTGGCTTCTCTTCACTGAAAAGCTCATTCTGAGTACATTTTTAGCATACGTTTGCTCCTGCCGGGTCAGCTGAGCAGCGAATTTCTATTTAACCACCTGCTATCACGAGAGACCTCACGGCTGCATATTTTGAGCCCAGTACTGATCCTGAAAAGCGTTTCCAACCCCACTTACAAGTAAAACTAGCTAAAATGTGCCTGGCTTCTCTTCACTGAAAAGCTCATTCTGAGTACATTTTTAGCATACGTTTGCTCCTACCGGGTCAGCTGAGCTGCGAATTTCTATTTAACCACCTGCTTTCATGAGAGACCTCAGGGCTGCATGTTTTGAGCCCAGTACTGAGCCTGAAAAGCATTTCCAACCCCACTTACAAGTAAAACTAGCTAAAATGTGCCTGGCTTCTCTTCACTGAAAAGCTCATTCTGAGTACATTTTTAGCATACGTTTGCTCCTGCCGGGTCAGCTGAGCAGTGAATTTCTATTTAATCACCTGCTATCATGAGAGACCTCAGGGCTGCATGTTTTGAGCCCAGTACTGAGCCTGAAAAGCGTTTCCAACCCCACTTACAAGTAAAACTAGCTAAAATGTGCCTGGCTTCTCTTCACTGAAAAGCTCATTCTGAGTACATTTCAAGCATACGTTTGCTCCTGCCGGGTCAGCTGAGCAGCGAATTTCTATTTAACCACCTGCTATCATGAGAGACCTCAGGGCTGCATGTTTTGAGCCCAGTACTGATCCTGAAAAGCGTTTCCAGCCCCACTTACAAGTAAAACTAGCTAAAATGTGCCTGGCTGCTATTCACTGAAAAGCTCATTCTGTGTACATTTTTGGCATACATTTGCTCCTGCCGGGTCAGCTGAGCAGCGAATTTCTATTTAACCACCTGCTATCACGAGAGACCTCAGGGCTGCATGTTTTGAGCCAAGTACTGATCCTCAAAAGCGTTTCCAACCCCACTTACAAGTAAAACTAGCTAAAATGTGCCTGGCTTCTCTTCACTGAAAAGCTCATTCTGAGTACATTTTTAGCATACGTTTGCTCCTGCCGGGTCAGCTGAGCAGCGAATTTCTATTTAACCACCTGCTATCATGAGAGACCTCAGGGCTGCATGTTTTGAGCCCAGTACTGATCCTGAAAAGCGTTTCCAACCCCACTTACAAGTAAAACTAGCTAAAATGTGCCTGGCTGCTATTCACTGAAAAGCTCATTCTGTGTACATTTTTGGCATACGTTTGCTCCTGCCTGGTCAGCTGAGCAAAGAATTTCTATTTAACCACCTGCTTTCATGAGAGACCTCAGGGCTGCATGTTTTGAGCCCAGTACTGAGCCTGAAAAGCGTTTCCAACCCCACTTATAAGTAAAACTAGCTAAAATGTGCCTGGCTGCTATTCACTGAAAAGCTCATTCTGTGTACATTTTTGGCATACGTTTGCTCCTACCGGGTCAGCTGAGCAGCGAATTTCTATTTAATCACCTGCTATCATGAGAGACCTCAGGGCTGCATGTTTTGAGCCCAGTACTGAGCCTGAAAAGCATTTCCAACCCCACTTACAAGTAAAACTAGCTAAAATGTGCCTGGCTTCTCTTCACTGAAAAGCTCATTCTGAGTACATTTTAGGCATACGTTTGCTCCTGCCGGGTCAGCTGAGCAGCGAATTTCTATTTAACCACCTGCTATCATGAGAGACCTCGGGGCTGCATGTTTTGAGCCCAGTACTGATCCTGAAAAGCGTTTCCAACCCCACTTACAAGTAAAACTAGCTAAAATGTGCCTGGCTGCTATTCACTGAAAAGCTCATTCTGTGTACATTTTTGGCATACGTTTGCTCCTGCCGGGTCAGCTGAGCAGCGAATTTCTATTTAACCACCTGCTATCACGAGAGAGCTCAGGGCTGCATGTTTTGAGCCCAGTACTGATCCTGAAAAGCGTTTCCAACCCCACTTACAAGTAAAACTAGCTAAAATGTGCCTGGCTTCTCTTCACTGAAAAGCTCATTCTGAGTACATTTTTAGCATACGTTTGCTCCTGCCGGGTCAGCTGAGCAGCGAATTTCTATTTAACCACCTGCTATCACGAGAGACCTCACGGCTGCATATTTTGAGCCCAGTACTGATCCTGAAAAGCGTTTCCAACCCCACTTACAAGTAAAACTAGCTAAAATGTGCCTGGCTTCTCTTCACTGAAAAGCTCATTCTGAGTACATTTTTAGCATACGTTTGCTCCTACCGGGTCAGCTGAGCTGCGAATTTCTATTTAACCACCTGCTTTCATGAGAGACCTCAGGGCTGCATGTTTTGAGCCCAGTACTGAGCCTGAAAAGCATTTCCAACCCCACTTACAAGTAAAACTAGCTAAAATGTGCCTGGCTTCTCTTCACTGAAAAGCTCATTCTGAGTACATTTTTAGCATACGTTTGCTCCTGCCGGGTCAGCTGAGCAGTGAATTTCTATTTAATCACCTGCTATCATGAGAGACCTCAGGGCTGCATGTTTTGAGCCCAGTACTGAGCCTGAAAAGCGTTTCCAACCCCACTTACAAGTAAAACTAGCTAAAATGTGCCTGGCTTCTCTTCACTGAAAAGCTCATTCTGAGTACATTTCAAGCATACGTTTGCTCCTGCCGGGTCAGCTGAGCAGCGAATTTCTATTTAACCACCTGCTATCATGAGAGACCTCAGGGCTGCATGTTTTGAGCCCAGTACTGATCCTGAAAAGCGTTTCCAGCCCCACTTACAAGTAAAACTAGCTAAAATGTGCCTGGCTGCTATTCACTGAAAAGCTCATTCTGTGTACATTTTTGGCATACATTTGCTCCTGCCGGGTCAGCTGAGCAGCGAATTTCTATTTAACCACCTGCTATCACGAGAGACCTCAGGGCTGCATGTTTTGAGCCAAGTACTGATCCTCAAAAGCGTTTCCAACCCCACTTACAAGTAAAACTAGCTAAAATGTGCCTGGCTTCTCTTCACTGAAAAGTTCATTCTGAGTACATTTTTAGCATACGTTTGCTCCTGCCGGGTCAGCTGAGCAGCGAATTTCTATTTAACCACCTGCTATCATGAGAGACCTCAGGGCTGCATGTTTTGAGCCCAGTACTGATCCTGAAAAGCGTTTCCAACCCCACTTACAAGTAAAACTAGCTAAAATGTGCCTGGCTGCTATTCACTGAAAAGCTCATTCTGTGTACATTTTTGGCATACGTTTGCTCCTGCCTGGTCAGCTGAGCAAAGAATTTCTATTTAACCACCTGCTTTCATGAGAGACCTCAGGGCTGCATGTTTTGAGCCCAGTACTGAGCCTGAAAAGCGTTTCCAACCCCACTTATAAGTAAAACTAGCTAAAATGTGCCTGGCTGCTATTCACTGAAAAGCTCATTCTGTGTACATTTTTGGCATACGTTTGCTCCTACCGGGTCAGCTGAGCAGCGAATTTCTATTTAACCACCTGCTATCACGAGGGACCTCAGGGCTGCATGTTTTGAGCCCAGTACTGATCCTGAAAAGCGTTTCCAACCCCACTTACAAGTAAAACTAGCTAAAATGTGCCTGGCTGCTTTTCACTGAAAACCTCATTCTGTGTACATTTTTGGCATACGTTTGCTCCTGCCGGGTCAGCTGAGCAGCGAATTTCTATTTAACCATCTGCTATCATGAGAGACCTCAGGGCTGCATGTTTTGAGCCCAGTACTGATCCTGAAAAGCGTTTCCAACCCCATTAACAAGTAAAACTAGCTAAAATGTGCCTGGCTGCTATTCACTGAAAAGCTCATTCTGTGTACATTTTTGGCATACGTTTGCTCCTACCTGGTCAGCTGAGCAGCGAATTTCTATTTAACCACCTGCTTTCATGAGAGACCTCAGGGCTGCATGTTTTGAGCCCAGTACTGAGCCTGAAAAGCATTTCCAACCCCACTTACAAGTAAAACTAGCTAAAATGTGCCTGGCTTCTCTTCACTGAAAAGCTCATTCTGAGTACATTTTTAGCATACGTTTGCTCCTGCCGGGTCAGCTGAGCAGCGAATTTCTATTTAACCACCTGCTATCATGAGAGACCTCAGGGCTGCATGTTTTGAGCCCAGTACTGATCCTGAAAAGCGTTTCCAACCCCACTTACAAGTAAAACTAGCTAAAATGTGCCTGGCTGCTATTCACTGAAAAGCTCATTCTGTGTACATTTTTGGCATACGTTTGCTCCTACCGGGTCTGCTGAGCAGCGAATTTCTATTTAACCACCTGCTATCATGAGAGACCTCAGGGATGCATGTTTTGAGCCCAGCACTGAGCCTGAAAAGCGTTTCCAACCCCACTTACAAGTAAAACTAGCTAAAATGTGCCTGGCTTCTCTTCACTGAAAAGCTCATTCTGAGTACATTTTTAGCATACGTTTGCTCCTGCCGGGTCAGCTGAGCAGCGAATTCCTATTTAACCACCTGCTATCATAAGAGAACTCAGGGCTGCATGTTTTGAGCCCAGTACTGATCCTGAAAAGCGTTTCCAACCCCACTTACAAGTAAAATTAGCTAAAATGTGCCTTGCTTCTCTTCACTTAAAAACTCATTCTGAGTACATTTTTAGCATACGTTTGCTCCTACCAGGTCAGCTGAGCTGCGAATTTCTATTTAACCACCTGCTTTCATGAGAGACCTCAGGGCTGCATGTTTTGAGCCCAGTACTGAGCCTGAAAAGCATTTCCAACCCCACTTACAAGTAAAACTAGCTAAAATGTGCCTGGCTGCTATTCACCGAAAAGCTCATTCTGTGTACATTTTTGGCATACGTTTGCTCCTACCTGGTCAGCTGAGCAGCGAATTTCTATTTAACCACCTGCTTTCATGAGAGACGTCAGGGCTGCATATTTTGAGCCCAGTACTGAGCCTGAAAAGCATTTCCAACCCCACTTACAAGTAAAACTAGCTAAAATGTGCCTGGCTGCTAGTCACTGAAAAGCTCATTCTGTGTACATTTTTGGCATATGTTTGCTCCTACCGGGTCAGCTGAGCAGCGAATTTCTATTTAACCACCTGCTTTCATGAGAGACCTCAGGGCTGCATGTTTTGAGCCCAGTACTGAGCCTGAAAAGCATTTCCAACCACACTTACAAGTAAAACTAGCTAAAATGTGCCTGGCTTCTCTTCACTGAAAAGCTCATTCTGAGTTCATTTTTGGCATATGTTTGCTCCTACCGGGTCAGCTGAGCAGCGAATTTCTATTTAACTACCTGCTTTCATGAGAGACCTCAGGGCTGCATGTTTTGAGCCCAGTACTGATCCTGAAAAGCGTTTCCAACCCCACTTAAAGTAAAACTAGCTAAAATGTGCCTGGCTGCTATTCACTGAAAAGCTCATTCCCTGTACATTTTTGGCGTACGTTTGCTCCTACCGGGTCAGCTGAGCAGCGAATTTCTATTTAACCACCTGCTTTCATGAGAGACCTGAGGGCTGCATGTTTTGAGCCTAGTACTGAGCCTGAAAAGCATTTCCAACCCCACTTACAAGTAAAACTAGCTAAAATGTGCCTGACTTCTCTTCACTGAAAAGCTCATTCTGAGTACATTTTAAGCATACGTTTGCTCCTGCCGGGTCAGCTGAGCAGCGAATTTCTATTTAACCACCTGCTATCATGAGAGACCTCAGGGCTGCATGATTTGAGCCCAGTACTGATCCTGAAAAGCGTTTCCAACCCCACTTACAAGTAAAACTAGCTAAAATGTGCCTGGCTGCTTTTCACTGAAAAGCTCATTCTGTATACATTTTTGGCATACGTTTGCTCCTGCCGGGTCAGCTGAGCAGCGAATTTCTATTTAACCACCTGCTTTCATGAGAGACCTCAGGGCTGCATGTTTTGAGCCCAGTACTGAGCCTGAAAAGCATTTCCAACCCCACTTACAAGTAAAACTAGCTAAAATGTGCCTGGCTTCTTTTCACTGAAAAGCTCATTCTGAGTACATTTTTAGCATACGTTTGCTCCTGCCGGGTCAGCTGAGCAGCGACTTTCTATTTAACCACCTGCTATCACGAGTGACCTCAGGGCTGCATGTTTTGAGCCCAGTACTGATCCTGAAAAGCGTTTCCAACCCCACTTACAAGTAAAACTAGCTAAAATGTGCCTGGCTACTTTTCACTGAAAAGCTCATTCTGTGTACATTTTTGGCATATGTTTGCTCCTGCCGGGTCAGCTGAGCAGCGAATTTCTATTTAACCACCTGCTATCATAAGAGACCTCAGGGCTGCATGTTTTGAGCCCAGTACTGATCCTGAAAAGCGTTTCCAACCCCACTTACAAGTGAAACTAGCTAAAATGTGCCAGGCTTCTCTTCACTGAAAAGCTCATTCTGAGTACATTTTTAGCATACGTTTGCTCCTGCCGGGTCAGCTGAGCAGCGAATTTCTATTTAACCACCTGCTATCACGAGAGACCTCAGGGCTGCATGTTTTGAGCCCAGTACTGATCCTGAAAAGCGTTTCCAACCCCACTTACAAGTAAAACTAGCTAAAATGTGCCTGGCTTCTCTTCACTGAAAAGCTCATTCTGAGTACATTTTTAGCATACGTTTGCTCCTGCCGGGTCAGCTGAGCAGCGAATTTCTATTTAACCACCTGCTATCACGAGAGACCTCACGGCTGCATATTTTGAGCCCAGTACTGATCCTGAAAAGCGTTTCCAACCCCATTTACAAGTAAAACTAGCTAAAATGTGCCTGGCTGCTATTCACTGAAAAGCTCATTCTGTGTACATTTTTGGCATACGTTTGCTCCTACCTGGTCAGCTGAGCAGCGAATTTCTATTTAACCACCTGCTTTCATGAGAGACCTCAGGGCTGCATGTTTGGAGCCCAGTACTGAGCCTGAAAAACATTTCCAACCCCACTTACAAGTAAAACTAGCTAAAATGTGCCTGGCTTCTCTTCACTGAAAAGCTCATTCTGCGTACATTTTTAGCATACGTTTGCTCCTACCGGGTCAGCTGAGCTGCGAATTTCTATTTAACCACCTGCTTTCATGAGAGACCTCAGGGCTGCATGTTTTGAGCCCAGTACTGAGCCTGAAAAGCATTTCCAACCCCACTTACAAGTAAAACTAGCTAAAATGTGCCTGGTTTCTCTTCACTGAAAAGCTCATTCTGAGTACATTTTTAGCATACGTTTGCTCCTGCCGGGTCAGCTGAGCAGTGAATTTCTATTTAATCACCTGCTATCATGAGAGACCTCAGGGCTGCATGTTTTGAGCCCAGTACTGAGCCTGAAAAGCATTTCCAACCCCACTTACAAGTAAAACTAGCTAAAATGTGCCTGGCTTCTCTTCACTGAAAAGCTCATTCTGAGTACATTTCAAGCATACGTTTGCTCCTGCCGGGTCAGCTGAGCAGCGAATTTCTATTTAACCACCTGCTATCATGAGAGACCTCAGGGCTGCATGTTTTGAGCCCAGTACTGATCCTGAAAAGCGTTTCCAACCCCACTTACAAGTAAAACTAGCTAAAATGTGCCTGGCTGCTATTCACTGAAAAGCTCATTCTGTGTACATTTTTGGCATACATTTGCTCCTGCCGGGTCAGCTGAGCAGCGAATTTCTATTTAACCACCTGCTATCACGAGAGACCTCAGGGCTGCATGTTTTGAGCCAAGTACTGATCCTCAAAAGCGTTTCCAACCCCACTTACAAGTAAAACTAGCTAAAATGTGCCTGGCTTCTCTTCACTGAAAAGCTCATTCTGAGTACATTTTTAGCATACGTTTGCTCCTGCCGGGTCAGCTGAGCAGCGAATTTCTATTTAACCACCTGCTATCACGAGAGACCTCACGGCTGCATATTTTGAGCCCAGTACTGATCCTGAAAAGCGTTTCCAACCCCATTTACAAGTAAAACTAGCTAAAATGTGCCTGGCTGCTATTCACTGAAAAGCTCATTCTGTGTACATTTTTGGCATACGTTTGCTCCTACCTGGTCAGCTGAGCAGCGAATTTCTATTTAACCACCTGCTTTCATGAGAGACCTCAGGGCTGCATGTTTGGAGCCCAGTACTGAGCCTGAAAAACATTTCCAACCCCACTTACAAGTAAAACTAGCTAAAATGTGCCTGGCTTCTCTTCACTGAAAAGCTCATTCTGCGTACATTTTTAGCATACGTTTGCTCCTACCGGGTCAGCTGAGCTGCGAATTTCTATTTAACCACCTGCTTTCATGAGAGACCTCAGGGCTGCATGTTTTGAGCCCAGTACTGAGCCTGAAAAGCATTTCCAACCCCACTTACAAGTAAAACTAGCTAAAATGTGCCTGGCTTCTCTTCACTGAAAAGCTCATTCTGAGTACATTTTTAGCATACGTTTGCTCCTGCCGGGTCAGCTGAGCAGTGAATTTCTATTTAATCACCTGCTATCATGAGAGACCTCAGGGCTGCATGTTTTGAGCCCAGTACTGAGCCTGAAAAGCGTTTCCAACCCCACTTACAAGTAAAACTAGCTAAAATGTGCCTGGCTTCTCTTCACTGAAAAGCTCATTCTGAGTACATTTCAAGCATACGTTTGCTCCTGCCGGGTCAGCTGAGCAGCGAATTTCTATTTAACCACCTGCTATCATGAGAGACCTCAGGGCTGCATGTTTTGAGCCCAGTACTGATCCTGAAAAGTGTTTCCAGCCCCACTTACAAGTAAAACTAGCTAAAATGTGCCTGGCTGCTATTCACTGAAAAGCTCATTCTGTGTACATTTTTGGCATACATTTGCTCCTGCCGGGTCAGCTGAGCAGCGAATTTCTATTTAACCACCTGCTATCACGAGAGACCTCAGGGCTGCATGTTTTGAGCCAAGTACTGATCCTCAAAAGCGTTTCCAACCCCACTTACAAGTAAAACTAGCTAAAATGTGCCTGGCTTCTCTTCACTGAAAAGCTCATTCTGAGTACATTTTTAGCATACGTTTGCTCCTGCCGGGTCAGCTGAGCAGCGAATTTCTATTTAACCACCTGCTATCATGAGAGACCTCAGGGCTGCATGTTTTGAGCCCAGTACTGATCCTGAAAAGCGTTTCCAACCCCACTTACAAGTAAAACTAGCTAAAATGTGCCTGGCTGCTATTCACTGAAAAGCTCATTCTGTGTACATTTTTGGCATACGTTTGCTCCTGCCTGGTCAGCTGAGCAAAGAATTTCTATTTAACCACCTGCTTTCATGAGAGACCTCAGGGCTGCATGTTTTGAGCCCAGTACTGAGCCTGAAAAGCGTTTCCAACCCCACTTATAAGTAAAACTAGCTAAAATGTGCCTGGCTGCTATTCACTGAAAAGCTCATTCTGTGTACATTTTTGGCATACGTTTGCTCCTACCGGGTCAGCTGAGCAGCGAATTTCTATTTAACCACCTGCTATCACGAGGGACCTCAGGGCTGCATGTTTTGAGCCCAGTACTGATCCTGAAAAGCGTTTCCAACCCCACTTACAAGTAAAACTAGCTAAAATGTGCCTGGCTGCTTTTCACTGAAAACCTCATTCTGTGTACATTTTTGGCATACGTTTGCTCCTGCCGGGTCAGCTGAGCAGCGAATTTCTATTTAACCATCTGCTATCATGAGAGACCTCAGGGCTGCATGTTTTGAGCCCAGTACTGATCCTGAAAAGCGTTTCCAACCCCATTAACAAGTAAAACTAGCTAAAATGTGCCTGGCTGCTATTCACTGAAAAGCTCATTCTGTGTACATTTTTGGCATACGTTTGCTCCTACCTGGTCAGCTGAGCAGCGAATTTCTATTTAACCACCTGCTTTCATGAGAGACCTCAGGGTTGCATGTTTTGAGCCCAGTACTGAGCCTGAAAAGCATTTCCAACCCCACTTACAAGTAAAACTAGCTAAAATGTGCCTGGCTTCTCTTCACTGAAAAGCTCATTCTGAGTACATTTTTAGCATACGTTTGCTCCTGCCGGGTCAGCTGAGCAGCGAATTTCTATTTAACCACCTGCTATCATGAGAGACCTCAGGGCTGCATGTTTTGAGCCCAGTACTGATCCTGAAAAGCGTTTCCAACCCCACTTACAAGTAAAACTAGCTAAAATGTGCCTGGCTGCTATTCACTGAAAAGCTCATTCTGTGTACATTTTTGGCATACGTTTGCTCCTACCGGGTCTGCTGAGCAGCGAATTTCTATTTAACCACCTGCTATCATGAGAGACCTCAGGGATGCATGTTTTGAGCCCAGCACTGAGCCTGAAAAGCGTTTCCAACCCCACTTACAAGTAAAACTAGCTAAAATGTGCCTGGCTTCTCTTCACTGAAAAGCTCATTCTGAGTACATTTTTAGCATACGTTTGCTCCTGCCGGGTCAGCTGAGCAGCGAATTCCTATTTAACCACCTGCTATCATAAGAGAACTCAGGGCTGCATGTTTTGAGCCCAGTACTGATCCTGAAAAGCGTTTCCAACCCCACTTACAAGTAAAATTAGCTAAAATGTGCCTTGCTTCTCTTCACTTAAAAACTCATTCTGAGTACATTTTTAGCATACGTTTGCTCCTACCAGGTCAGCTGAGCTGCAAATTTCTATTTAACCACCTGCTTTCATGAGAGACCTCAGGGCTGCATGTTTTGAGCCCAGTACTGAGCCTGAAAAGCATTTCCAACCCCACTTACAAGTAAAACTAGCTAAAATGTGCCTGGCTGCTATTCACCGAAAAGCTCATTCTGTGTACATTTTTGGCATACGTTTGCTCCTACCTGGTCAGCTGAGCAGCGAATTTCTATTTAACCACCTGCTTTCATGAGAGACGTCAGGGCTGCATATTTTGAGCCCAGTACTGAGCCTGAAAACATTTCCAACCCCACTTACAAGTAAAACTAGCTAAAATGTGCCTGGCTGCTAGTCACTGAAAAGCTCATTCTGTGTACATTTTTGGCATATGTTTGCTCCTACCGGGTCAGCTGAGCAGCGAATTTCTATTTAACCACCTGCTTTCATGAGAGACCTCAGGGCTGCATGTTTTGAGCCCAGTACTGAGCCTGAAAAGCATTTCCAACCACACTTACAAGTAAAACTAGCTAAAATGTGCCTGGCTTCTCTTCACTGAAAAGCTCATTCTGAGTTCATTTTTGGCATATGTTTGCTCCTACCGGGTCAGCTGAGCAGCGAATTTCTATTTAACTACCTGCTTTCATGAGAGACCTCAGGGCTGCATGTTTTGAGCCCAGTACTGATCCTGAAAAGCGTTTCCAACCCCACTTAAAGTAAAACTAGCTAAAATGTGCCTGGCTTCTCTTCACTGAAAAGCTCATTCCCTGTACATTTTTGGCGTACGTTTGCTCCTACCGGGTCAGCTGAGCAGCGAATTTCTATTTAACCACCTGCTTTCATGAGAGACCTGAGGGCTGCATGTTTTGAGCCTAGTACTGAGCCTGAAAAGCATTTCCAACCCCACTTACAAGTAAAACTAGCTAAAATGTGCCTGACTTCTCTTCACTGAAAAGCTCATTCTGAGTACATTTTAAGCATACGTTTGCTCCTGCCGGGTCAGCTGAGCAGCGAATTTCTATTTAACCACCTGCTATCATGAGAGACCTCAGGGCTGCATGATTTGAGCCCAGTACTGATCCTGAAAAGCGTTTCCAACCCCACTTACAAGTAAAACTAGCTAAAATGTGCCTGGCTGCTTTTCACTGAAAAGCTCATTCTGTATACATTTTTGGCATACGTTTGCTCCTGCCGGGTCAGCTGAGCAGCGAATTTCTATTTAACCACCTGCTTTCATGAGAGACCTCAGGGCTGCATGTTTTGAGCCCAGTACTGAGCCTGAAAAGCATTTCCAACCCCACTTACAAGTAAAACTAGCTAAAATGTGCCTGGCTTCTTTTCACTGAAAAGCTCATTCTGAGTACATTTTTAGCATACGTTTGCTCCTGCCGGGTCAGCTGAGCAGCGACTTTCTATTTAACCACCTGCTATCACGAGTGACCTCAGGGCTGCATGTTTTGAGCCCAGTACTGATCCTGAAAAGCGTTTCCAACCCCACTTACAAGTAAAACTAGCTAAAATGTGCCTGGCTACTTTTCACTGAAAAGCTCATTCTGTGTACATTTTTGGCATATGTTTGCTCCTGCCGGGTCAGCTGAGCAGCGAATTTCTATTTAACCACCTGCTATCATAAGAGACCTCAGGGCTGCATGTTTTGAGCCCAGTACTGATCCTGAAAAGCGTTTCCAACCCCACTTACAAGTAAAACTAGCTAAAATGTGCCAGGCTTCTCTTCACTGAAAAGCTCATTCTGAGTACATTTTTAGCATACGTTTGCTCCTGCCGGGTCAGCTGAGCAGCGAATTTCTATTTAACCACCTGCTATCACGAGAGACCTCAGGGCTGCATGTTTTGAGCTCAGTACTGATCCTGAAAAGCGTTTCCAACCCCACTTACAAGTAAAACTAGCTAAAATGTGCCTGGCTTCTCTTCACTGAAAAGCTCATTCTGAGTACATTTTTAGCATACGTTTGCTCCTGCCGGGTCAGCTGAGCAGCGAATTTCTATTTAACCACCTGCTATCACAAGAGACCTCACAGCTGCATATTTTGAGCCCAGTACTGATCCTGAAAAGCGTTTCCAACCCCATTTACAAGTAAAACTAGCTAAAATGTGCCTGGCTGCTATTCACTGAAAAGCTCATTCTGTGTACATTTTTGGCATACGTTTGCTCCTACCTGGTCAGCTGAGCAGCGAATTTCTATTTAACCACCTGCTTTCATGAGAGACCTCAGGGCTGCATGTTTGGAGCCCAGTACTGAGCCTGAAAAACATTTCCAACCCCACTTACAAGTAAAACTAGCTAAAATGTGCCTGGCTTCTCTTCACTGAAAAGCTCATTCTGCGTACATTTTTAGCATACGTTTGCTCCTACCGGGTCAGCTGAGCTGCGAATTTCTATTTAACCACCTGCTTTCATGAGAGACCTCAGGGCTGCATGTTTTGAGCCCAGTACTGAGCCTGAAAAGCATTTCCAACCCCACTTACAAGTAAAACTAGCTAAAATGTGCCTGGCTTCTCTTCACTGAAAAGCTCATTCTGAGTACATTTTTAGCATACGTTTGCTCCTGCCGGGTCAGCTGAGCAGTGAATTTCTATTTAATCACCTGCTATCATGAGAGACCTCAGGGCTGCATGTTTTGAGCCCAGTACTGAGCCTGGAAAGCATTTCCAACCCCACTTACAAGTAAAACTAGCTAAAATGTGCCTGGCTTCTCTTCACTGAAAAGCTCATTCTGAGTACATTTCAAGCATACGTTTGCTCCTGCCGGGTCAGCTGAGCAGCGAATTTCTATTTAACCACCTGCTATCATGAGAGACCTCAGGGCTGCATGTTTTGAGCCCAGTACTGATCCTGAAAAGCGTTTCCAACCCCACTTACAAGTAAAACTAGCTAAAATGTGCCTGGCTGCTATTCACTGAAAAGCTCATTCTGTGTACATTTTTGGCATACATTTGCTCCTGCCGGGTCAGCTGAGCAGCGAATTTCTATTTAACCACCTGCTATCACGAGAGACCTCAGGGCTGCATGTTTTGAGCCAAGTACTGATCCTCAAAAGCGTTTCCAACCCCACTTACAAGTAAAACTAGCTAAAATGTGCCTGGCTTCTCTTCACTGAAAAGCTCATTCTGAGTACATTTTTAGCATACGTTTGCTCCTGCCGGGTCAGCTGAGCAGCGAATTTCTATTTAACCACCTGCTGTCATGAGAGACCTCAGGGCTGCATGTTTTGAGCCCAGTACTGATCCTGAAAAGCGTTTCCAACCCCACTTACAAGTAGAACTAGCTAAAATGTGCCTGGCTGCTATTCACTGAAAAGCTCATTCTGTGTACATTTTTGGCATACATTTGCTCCTGCCTGGTCAGCTGAGCAAAGAATTTCTATTTAACCACCTGCTTTCATGAGAGACCTCAGGGCTGCATGTTTTGAGCCCAGTACTGAGCCTGAAAAGCGTTTCCAACCCCACTTAAAAGTAAAACTAGCTAAAATGTGCCTGGCTGCTATTCACTGAAAAGCTCATTCTGTGTACATTTTTGGCATACGTTTGCTCCTACCGGGTCAGCTGAGCAGCGAATTTCTATTTAACCACCTGCTATCACGAGGGACCTCAGGGCTGCATGTTTTGAGCCCAGTACTGATCCTGAAAAGCGTTTCCAACCCCACTTACAAGTAAAACTAGCTAAAATGTGCCTGGCTGCTTTTCACTGAAAACCTCATTCTGTGTACATTTTTGGCATACGTTTGCTCCTGCCGGGTCAGCTGAGCAGCGAATTTCTATTTAACCATCTGCTATCATGAGAGACCTCAGGGCTGCATGTTTTGAGCCCAGTACTGATCCTGAAAAGCGTTTCCAACCCCATTAACAAGTAAAACTAGCTAAAATGTGCCTGGCTGCTATTCACTGAAAAGCTCATTCTGTGTACATTTTTGGCATACGTTTGCTCCTACCTGGTCAGCTGAGCAGCGAATTTCTATTTAACCACCTGCTTTCATGAGAGACCTCAGGGCTGCATGTTTTGAGCCCAGTACTGAGCCTGAAAAGCATTTCCAACCCCACTTACAAGTAAAACTAGCTAAAATGTGCCTGGCTTCTCTTCACTGAAAAGCTCATTCTGAGTACATTTTTAGCATACGTTTGCTCCTGCCGGGTCAGCTGAGCAGCGAATTTCTATTTAACCACCTGCTATCATGAGAGACCTCAGGGCTGCATGTTTTGAGCCCAGTACTGATCCTGAAAAGCGTTTCCAACCCCACTTACAAGTAAAACTAGCTAAAATGTGCCTGGCTGCTATTCACTGAAAAGCTCATTCTGTGTACATTTTTGGCATACGTTTGCTCCTACCGGGTCTGCTGAGCAGCGAATTTCTATTTAACCACCTGCTATCATGAGAGACCTCAGGGATGCATGTTTTGAGCCCAGCACTGAGCCTGAAAAGCGTTTCCAACCCCACTTACAAGTAAAACTAGCTAAAATGTGCCTGGCTTCTCTTCACTGAAAAGCTCATTCTGAGTACATTTTTAGCATACGTTTGCTCCTGCCGGGTCAGCTGAGCAGCGAATTTCTATTTAACCACCTGCTATCATAAGAGAACTCAGGGCTGCATGTTTTGAGCCCAGTACTGATCCTGAAAAGCGTTTCCAACCCCACTTACAAGTAAAATTAGCTAAAATGTGCCTTGCTTCTCTTCACTGAAAAGCTCATTCTGAGTACATTTTTAGCATACGTTTGCTCCTACCAGGTCAGCTGAGCTGCGAATTTCTATTTAACCACCTGCTTTCATGAGAGACCTCAGGGCTGCATGTTTTGAGCCCAGTACTGAGCCTGAAAAGCATTTCCAACCCCACTTACAAGTAAAACTAGCTAAAATGTGCCTGGCTGCTATTCACCGAAAAGCTCATTCTGTGTACATTTTTGGCATACGTTTGCTCCTACCTGGTCAGCTGAGCAGAGAATTTCTATTTAACCACCTGCTTTCATGAGAGACGTCAGGGCTGCATATTTTGAGCCCAGTACTGAGCCTGAAAAGCATTTCCAACCCCACTTACAAGTAAAACTAGCTAAAATGTGCCTGGCTGCTAGTCACTGAAAAGCTCATTCTGTGTACATTTTTGGCATATGTTTGCTCCTACCGGGTCAGCTGAGCAGCGAATTTCTATTTAACCACCTGCTTTCATGAGAGACCTCAGGGCTGCATGTTTTGAGCCCAGTACTGAGCCTGAAAAGCATTTCCAACCACACTTACAAGTAAAACTAGCTAAAATGTGCCTGGCTTCTCTTCACTGAAAAGCTCATTCTGAGTTCATTTTTGGCATATGTTTGCTCCTACCGGGTCAGCTGAGCAGCGAATTTCTATTTAACTACCTGCTTTCATGAGAGACCTCAGGGCTGCATGTTTTGAGCCCAGTACTGATCCTGAAAAGCGTTTCCAACCCCACTTAAAGTAAAACTAGCTAAAATGTGCCTGGCTGCTATTCACTGAAAAGCTCATTCCCTGTACATTTTTGGCGTACGTTTGCTCCTACCGGGTCAGCTGAGCAGCGAATTTCTATTTAACCACCTGCTTTCATGAGAGACCTGAGGGCTGCATGTTTTGAGCCTAGTACTGAGCCTGAAAAGCATTTCCAACCCCACTTACAAGTAAAACTAGCTAAAATGTGCCTGACTTCTCTTCACTGAAAAGCTCATTCTGAGTACATTTTAAGCATACGTTTGCTCCTGCCGGGTCAGCTGAGCAGCGAATTTCTATTTAACCACCTGCTATCATGAGAGACCTCAGGGCTGCATGATTTGAGCCCAGTACTGATCCTGAAAAGCGTTTCCAACCCCACTTACAAGTAAAACTAGCTAAAATGTGCCTGGCTGCTTTTCACTGAAAAGCTCATTCTGTATACATTTTTGGCATACGTTTGCTCCTGCCGGGTCAGCTGAGCAGCGAATTTCTATTTAACCACCTGCTTTCATGAGAGACCTCAGGGCTGCATGTTTTGAGCCCAGTACTGAGCCTGAAAAGCATTTCCAACCCCACTTACAAGTAAAACTAGCTAAAATGTGCCTGGCTTCTTTTCACTGAAAAGCTCATTCTGAGTACATTTTTAGCATACGTTTGCTCCTGCCGGGTCAGCTGAGCAGCGACTTTCTATTTAACCACCTGCTATCACGAGTGACCTCAGGGCTGCATGTTTTGAGCCCAGTACTGATCACGAAAAGCGTTTCCAACCCCACTTACAAGTAAAACTAGCTAAAATGTGCCTGGCTACTTTTCACTGAAAAGCTCATTCTGTGTACATTTTTGGCATATGTTTGCTCCTACCGGGTCAGCTGAGCAGCGAATTTCTATTTAACCACCTGCTATCATAAGAGACCTCAGGGCTGCATGTTTTGAGCCCAGTACTGATCCTGAAAAGCGTTTCCAACCCCACTTACAAGTAAAACTAGCTAAAATGTGCCAGGCTTCTCTTCACTGAAAAGCTCATTCTGAGTACATTTTTAGCATACGTTTGCTCCTGCCGGGTCAGCTGAGCAGCGAATTTCTATTTAACCACCTGCTATCACGAGAGACCTCAGGGCTGCATGTTTTGAGCCCAGTACTGATCCTGAAAAGCGTTTCCAACCCCACTTACAAGTAAAACTAGCTAAAATGTGCCTGGCTTCTCTTCACTGAAAAGCTCATTCTGAGTACATTTTTAGCATACGTTTGCTCCTGCCGGGTCAGCTGAGCAGCGAATTTCTATTTAACCACCTGCTATCACGAGAGACCTCACAGCTGCATATTTTGAGCCCAGTACTGATCCTGAAAAGCGTTTCCAACCCCATTTACAAGTAAAACTAGCTAAAATGTGCCTGGCTGCTATTCACTGAAAAGCTCATTCTGTGTACATTTTTGGCATACGTTTGCTCCTACCTGGTCAGCTGAGCAGCGAATTTCTATTTAACCACCTGCTTTCATGAGAGCCCTCAGGGCTGCATGTTTGGAGCCCAGTACTGAGCCTGAAAAACATTTCCAACCCCACTTACAAGTAAAACTAGCTAAAATGTGCCTGGCTTCTCTTCACTGAAAAGCTCATTCTGCGTACATTTTTAGCATACGTTTGCTCCTACCGGGTCAGCTGAGCTGCGAATTTCTATTTAACCACCTGCTTTCATGAGAGACCTCAGGGCTGCATGTTTTGAGCCCAGTACTGAGCCTGAAAAGCATTTCCAACCCCACTTACAAGTAAAACTAGCTAAAATGTGCCTGGCTTCTCTTCACTGAAAAGCTCATTCTGAGTACATTTTTAGCATACGTTTGCTCCTGCCGGGTCAGCTGAGCAGTGAATTTCTATTTAATCACCTGCTATCATGAGAGACCTCAGGGCTGCATGTTTTGAGCCCAGTACTGAGCCTGAAAAGCATTTCCAACCCCACTTACAAGTAAAACTAGCTAAAATGTGCCTGGCTTCTCTTCACTGAAAAGCTCATTCTGAGTACATTTCAAGCATACGTTTGCTCCTGCCGGGTCAGCTGAGCAGCGAATTTCTATTTAACCACCTGCTATCATGAGAGACCTCAGGGCTGCATGTTTTGAGCCCAGTACTGATCCTGAAAAGCGTTTCCAACCCCACTTACAAGTAAAACTAGCTAAAATGTGCCTGGCTGCTATTCACTGAAAAGCTCATTCTGTGTACATTTTTGGCATACATTTGCTCCTGCCGGGTCAGCTGAGCAGCGAATTTCTATTTAACCACCTGCTATCACGAGAGACGTCAGGGCTGCATGTTTTGAGCCAAGTACTGATCCTCAAAAGCGTTTCCAACCCCACTTACAAGTAAAACTAGCTAAAATGTGCCTGGCTTCTCTTCACTGAAAAGCTCATTCTGAGTACATTTTTAGCATACGTTTGCTCCTGCCGGGTCAGCTGAGCAGCGAATTTCTATTTAACCACCTGCTGTCATGAGAGACCTCAGGGCTGCATGTTTTGAGCCCAGTACTGATCCTGAAAAGCGTTTCCAACCCCACTTACAAGTAGAACTAGCTAAAATGTGCCTGGCTGCTATTCACTGAAAAGCTCATTCTGTGTACATTTTTGGCATATGTTTGCTCCTGCCTGGTCAGCTGAGCAAAGAATTTCTATTTAACCACCTGCTTTCATGAGAGACCTCAGGGCTGCATGTTTTGAGCCCAGTACTGAGCCTGAAAAGCGTTTCCAACCCCACTTATAAGTAAAACTAGCTAAAATGTGCCTGGCTGCTATTCACTGAAAAGCTCATTCTGTGTACATTTTTGGCATACGTTTGCTCCTACCGGGTCAGCTGAGCAGCGAATTTCTATTTAACCACCTGCTTTCATGAGAGCCCTCAGGGCTGCATGTTTGGAGCCCAGTACTGAGCCTGAAAAACATTTCCAACCCCACTTACAAGTAAAACTAGCTAAAATGTGCCTGGCTTCTCTTCACTGAAAAGCTCATTCTGCGTACATTTTTAGCATACGTTTGCTCCTACCGGGTCAGCTGAGCTGCGAATTTCTATTTAACCACCTGCTTTCATGAGAGACCTCAGGGCTGCATGTTTTGAGCCCAGTACTGAGCCTGAAAAGCATTTCCAACCCCACTTACAAGTAAAACTAGCTAAAATGTGCCTGGCTTCTCTTCACTGAAAAGCTCATTCTGAGTACATTTTTAGCATACGTTTGCTCCTGCCGGGTCAGCTGAGCAGTGAATTTCTATTTAATCACCTGCTATCATGAGAGACCTCAGGGCTGCATGTTTTGAGCCCAGTACTGAGCCTGAAAAGCATTTCCAACCCCACTTACAAGTAAAACTAGCTAAAATGTGCCTGGCTTCTCTTCACTGAAAAGCTCATTCTGAGTACATTTCAAGCATACGTTTGCTCCTGCTGGGTCAGCTGAGCAGCGAATTTCTATTTAACCACCTGCTATCATGAGAGACCTCAGGGCTGCATGTTTTGAGCCCAGTACTGATCCTGAAAAGCGTTTCCAACCCCACTTACAAGTAAAACTAGCTAAAATGTGCCTGGCTGCTATTCACTGAAAAGCTCATTCTGTGTACATTTTTGGCATACATTTGCTCCTGCCGGGTCAGCTGAGCAGCGAATTTCTATTTAACCACCTGCTATCACGAGAGACCTCAGGGCTGCATGTTTTGAGCCAAGTACTGATCCTCAAAAGCGTTTCCAACCCCACTTACAAGTAAAACTAGCTAAAATGTGCCTGGCTTCTCTTCACTGAAAAGCTCATTCTGAGTACATTTTTAGCATACGTTTGCTCCTGCCGGGTCAGCTGAGCAGCGAATTTCTATTTAACCACCTGCTGTCATGAGAGACCTCAGGGCTGCATGTTTTGAGCCCAGTACTGATCCTGAAAAGCGTTTCCAACCCCACTTACAAGTAGAACTAGCTAAAATGTGCCTGGCTGCTATTCACTGAAAAGCTCATTCTGTGTACATTTTTGGCATACGTTTGCTCCTGCCTGGTCAGCTGAGCAAAGAATTTCTATTTAACCACCTGCTTTCATGAGAGACCTCAGGGCTGCATGTTTTGAGCCCAGTACTGAGCCTGAAAAGCGTTTCCAACCCCACTTATAAGTAAAACTAGCTAAAATGTGCCTGGCTGCTATTCACTGAAAAGCTCATTCTGTGTACATTTTTGGCATACGTTTGCTCCTACCGGGTCAGCTGAGCAGCGAATTTCTATTTAACCACCTGCTATCACGAGGGACCTCAGGGCTGCATGTTTTGAGCCCAGTACTGATCCTGAAAAGCGTTTCCAACCCCACTTACAAGTAAAACTAGCTAAAATGTGCCTGGCTGCTTTTCACTGAAAACCTCATTCTGTGTACATTTTTGGCATACGTTTGCTCCTGCCGGGTCAGCTGAGCAGCGAATTTCTATTTAACCATCTGCTATCATGAGAGACCTCAGGGCTGCATGTTTTGAGCCCAGTACTGATCCTGAAAAGCGTTTCCAACCCCATTAACAAGTAAAACTAGCTAAAATGTGCCTGGCTGCTATTCACTGAAAAGCTCATTCTGTGTACATTTTTGGCATACGTTTGCTCCTACCTGGTCAGCTGAGCAGCGAATTTCTATTTAACCACCTGCTTTCATGAGAGACCTCAGGGCTGCATGTTTTGAGCCCAGTACTGAGCCTGAAAAGCATTTCCAACCCCACTTACAAGTAAAACTAGCTAAAATGTGCCTGGCTTCTCTTCACTGAAAAGCTCATTCTGAGTACATTTTTAGCATACGTTTGCTCCTGCCGGGTCAGCTGAGCAGCGAATTTCTATTTAACCACCTGCTATCATGAGAGACCTCAGGGCTGCATGTTTTGAGCCCAGTACTGATCCTGAAAAGCGTTTCCAACCCCACTTACAAGTAAAACTAGCTAAAATGTGCCTGGCTGCTATTCACTGAAAAGCTCATTCTGTGTACATTTTTGGCATACGTTTGCTCCTACCGGGTCTGCTGAGCAGCGAATTTCTATTTAACCACCTGCTATCATGAGAGACCTCAGGGATGCATGTTTTGAGCCCAGCACTGAGCCTGAAAAGCGTTTCCAACCCCACTTACAAGTAAAACTAGCTAAAATGTGCCTGGCTTCTCTTCACTGAAAAGCTCATTCTGAGTACATTTTTAGCATACGTTTGCTCCTGCCGGGTCAGCTGAGCAGCGAATTTCTATTTAACCACCTGCTATCATAAGAGAACTCAGGGCTGCATGTTTTGAGCCCAGTACTGATCCTGAAAAGCGTTTCCAACGTCACTTACAAGTAAAATTAGCTAAAATGTGCCTTGCTTCTCTTCACTGAAAAGCTCATTCTGAGTACATTTTTAGCATACGTTTGCTCCTACCAGGTCAGCTGAGCTGCGAATTTCTATTTAACCACCTGCTTTCATGAGAGACCTCAGGGCTGCATGTTTTGAGCCCAGTACTGAGCCTGAAAAGCATTTCCAACCCCACTTACAAGTAAAACTAGCTAAAATGTGCCTGGCTGCTATTCACCGAAAAGCTCATTCTGTGTACATTTTTGGCATACGTTTGCTCCTACCTGGTCAGCTGAGCAGCGAATTTCTATTTAACCACCTGCTTTCATGAGAGACGTCAGGGCTGCATATTTTGAGCCCAGTACTGAGCCTGAAAAGCATTTCCAACCCCACTTACAAGTAAAACTAGCTAAAATGTGCCTGGCTGCTAGTCACTGAAAAGCTCATTCTGTGTACATTTTTGGCATATGTTTGCTCCTACCGGGTCAGCTGAGCAGCGAATTTCTATTTAACCACCTGCTTTCATGAGAGACCTCAGGGCTGCATGTTTTGAGCCCAGTACTGAGCCTGAAAAGCATTTCCAACCCCACTTACAAGTAAAACTAGCTAAAATGTGCCTGGCTTCTCTTCACTGAAAAGCTCATTCCGAGTTCATTTTTGGCATATGTTTGCTCCTACCGGGTCAGCTGAGCAGCGAATTTCTATTTAACTACCTGCTTTCATGAGAGACCTCAGGGCTGCATGTTTTGAGCCCAGTACTGATCCTGAAAAGCGTTTCCAACCCCACTTAAAGTAAAACTAGCTAAAATGTGCCTGGCTGCTATTCACTGAAAAGCTCATTCCCTGTACATTTTTGGCGTACGTTTGCTCCTACCGGGTCAGCTGAGCAGCAAATTTCTATTTAACCACCTGCTTTCATGAGAGACCTGAGGGCTGCATGTTTTGAGCCTAGTACTGAGCCTGAAAAGCATTTCCAACCCCACTTACAAGTAAAACTAGCTAAAATGTGCCTGACTTCTCTTCACTGAAAAGCTCATTCTGAGTACATTTTAAGCATACGTTTGCTCCTGCCGGGTCAGCTGAGCAGCGAATTTCTATTTAACCACCTGCTATCATGAGAGACCTCAGGGCTGCATGATTTGAGCCCAGTACTGATCCTGAAAAGCGTTTCCAACCCCACTTACAAGTAAAACTAGCTAAAATGTGCCTGGCTGCTTTTCACTGAAAAGCTCATTCTGTATACATTTTTGGCATACGTTTGCTCCTGCCGGGTCAGCTGAGCAGCGAATTTCTATTTAACCACCTGCTTTCATGAGAGACCTCAGGGCTGCATGTTTTGAGCCCAGTACTTAGCCTGAAAAGCATTTCCAACCCCACTTACAAGTAAAACTAGCTAAAATGTGCCTGGCTTCTTTTCACTGAAAAGCTCATTCTGAGTACATTTTTAGCATACGTTTGCTCCTGCCGGGTCAGCTGAGCAGCGACTTTCTATTTAACCACCTGCTATCACGAGTGACCTCAGGGCTGCATGTTTTGAGCCCAGTACTGATCCTGAAAAGCGTTTCCAACCCCACTTACAAGTAAAACTAGCTAAAATGTGCCTGGCTACTTTTCACTGAAAAGCTCATTCTGTGTACATTTTTGGCATATGTTTGCTCCTGCCGGGTCAGCTGAGCAGCGAATTTCTATTTAACCACCTGCTATCATAAGAGACCTCAGGGCTGCATGTTTTGAGCCCAGTACTGATCCTGAAAAGCGTTTCCAACCCCACTTACAAGTAAAACTAGCTAAAATGTGCCAGGCTTCTCTTCACTGAAAAGCTCATTCTGAGTACATTTTTAGCATACGTTTGCTCCTGCCGGGTCAGCTGAGCAGCGAATTTCTATTTAATCACCTGCTATCATGAGAGACCTCAGGGCTGCATGTTTTGAGCCCAGTACTGAGCCTGAAAAGCATTTCCAACCCCACTTACAAGTAAAACTAGCTAAAATGTGCCTGGCTTCTCTTCACTGAAAAGCTCATTCTGAGTACATTTTTAGCATACGTTTGCTCCTGCCGGGTCAGCTGAGCAGCGAATTTCTATTTAACCACCTGCTATCATGAGAGACCTCATGGCTGCATGATTTGAGCCCAGTACTGAGCCTGAAAAGCTTTCCAACCCCATATACAAGTAAAACTAGCTAAAATGTGCCTGGCTGCTATTCACTGAAAAGCTCATTCTGTGTACATTTTTGGCATACGTTTGCTCCTATCGGGTCAGCTGAGCAGCGAATTTCTATTTAACCACCTGCTATCACGAGGGACCTCAGGGCTGCATGTTTTGAGCCCAGTACTGATCCTGAAAAGCTTTTCCAACCCCACTTACAAGTAAAACTAGCTAAAATGTGCCTGGCTTCTCTTCACTGAAAAGCTCATTCTGAGTACATTTTTAGCATACGTTTGCTCCTGCCGGGTCAGCTGAGCAGCGAACTTCTATTTAACCACCTGCTATCATGAGAGACCTCAGGGCTGCATGTTTTGAGCCCAGTACTGATCCTGAAAAGCGTTTCCAACCCCATTTACAAGTAAAACTAGCTAAAATGTGCCTGGCTGCTATTCACTGAAAAGCTCATTCTGAGTACATTTTTAGCATACGTTTGCTCCTGCCGGGTCAGCTGAGCAGTGAATTTCTATTTAATCACCTGCTATCATGAGAGACCTCAGGGCTGCATGTTTTGAGCCCAGTACTGAGCCTGGAAAGCATTTCCAACCCCACTTACAAGTAAAACTAGCTAAAATGTGCCTGGCTTCTCTTCACTGAAAAGCTCATTCTGAGTACATTTCAAGCATACGTTTGCTCCTGCCGGGTCAGCTGAGCAGCGAATTTCTATTTAACCACCTGCTATCATGAGAGACCTCAGGGCTGCATGTTTTGAGCCCAGTACTGATCCTGAAAAGCGTTTCCAACCCCACTTACAAGTAAAACTAGCTAAAATGTGCCTGGCTGCTATTCACTGAAAAGCTCATTCTGTGTACATTTTTGGCATACATTTGCTCCTGCCGGGTCAGCTGAGCAGCGAATTTCTATTTAACCACCTGCTATCACGAGAGACCTCAGGGCTGCATGTTTTGAGCCAAGTACTGATCCTCAAAAGCGTTTCCAACCCCACTTACAAGTAAAACTAGCTAAAATGTGCCTGGCTTCTCTTCACTGAAAAGCTCATTCTGAGTACATTTTTAGCATACGTTTGCTCCTGCCGGGTCAGCTGAGCAGCGAATTTCTATTTAACCACCTGCTGTCATGAGAGACCTCAGGGCTGCATGTTTTGAGCCCAGTACTGATCCTGAAAAGCGTTTCCAACCCCACTTACAAGTAGAACTAGCTAAAATGTGCCTGGCTGCTATTCACTGAAAAGCTCATTCTGTGTACATTTTTGGCATACATTTGCTCCTGCCTGGTCAGCTGAGCAAAGAATTTCTATTTAACCACCTGCTTTCATGAGAGACCTCAGGGCTGCATGTTTTGAGCCCAGTACTGAGCCTGAAAAGCGTTTCCAACCCCACTTAAAAGTAAAACTAGCTAAAATGTGCCTGGCTGCTATTCACTGAAAAGCTCATTCTGTGTACATTTTTGGCATACGTTTGCTCCTACCGGGTCAGCTGAGCAGCGAATTTCTATTTAACCACCTGCTATCACGAGGGACCTCAGGGCTGCATGTTTTGAGCCCAGTACTGATCCTGAAAAGCGTTTCCAACCCCACTTACAAGTAAAACTAGCTAAAATGTGCCTGGCTGCTTTTCACTGAAAACCTCATTCTGTGTACATTTTTGGCATACGTTTGCTCCTGCCGGGTCAGCTGAGCAGCGAATTTCTATTTAACCATCTGCTATCATGAGAGACCTCAGGGCTGCATGTTTTGAGCCCAGTACTGATCCTGAAAAGCGTTTCCAACCCCATTAACAAGTAAAACTAGCTAAAATGTGCCTGGCTGCTATTCACTGAAAAGCTCATTCTGTGTACATTTTTGGCATACGTTTGCTCCTACCTGGTCAGCTGAGCAGCGAATTTCTATTTAACCACCTGCTTTCATGAGAGACCTCAGGGCTGCATGTTTTGAGCCCAGTACTGAGCCTGAAAAGCATTTCCAACCCCACTTACAAGTAAAACTAGCTAAAATGTGCCTGGCTTCTCTTCACTGAAAAGCTCATTCTGAGTACATTTTTAGCATACGTTTGCTCCTGCCGGGTCAGCTGAGCAGCGAATTTCTATTTAACCACCTGCTATCATGAGAGACCTCAGGGCTGCATGTTTTGAGCCCAGTACTGATCCTGAAAAGCGTTTCCAACCCCACTTACAAGTAAAACTAGCTAAAATGTGCCTGGCTGCTATTCACTGAAAAGCTCATTCTGTGTACATTTTTGGCATACGTTTGCTCCTACCGGGTCTGCTGAGCAGCGAATTTCTATTTAACCACCTGCTATCATGAGAGACCTCAGGGATGCATGTTTTGAGCCCAGCACTGAGCCTGAAAAGCGTTTCCAACCCCACTTACAAGTAAAACTAGCTAAAATGTGCCTGGCTTCTCTTCACTGAAAAGCTCATTCTGAGTACATTTTTAGCATACGTTTGCTCCTGCCGGGTCAGCTGAGCAGCGAATTTCTATTTAACCACCTGCTATCATAAGAGAACTCAGGGCTGCATGTTTTGAGCCCAGTACTGATCCTGAAAAGCGTTTCCAACCCCACTTACAAGTAAAATTAGCTAAAATGTGCCTTGCTTCTCTTCACTGAAAAGCTCATTCTGAGTACATTTTTAGCATACGTTTGCTCCTACCAGGTCAGCTGAGCTGCGAATTTCTATTTAACCACCTGCTTTCATGAGAGACCTCAGGGCTGCATGTTTTGAGCCCAGTACTGAGCCTGAAAAGCATTTCCAACCCCACTTACAAGTAAAACTAGCTAAAATGTGCCTGGCTGCTATTCACCGAAAAGCTCATTCTGTGTACATTTTTGGCATACGTTTGCTCCTACCTGGTCAGCTGAGCAGCGAATTTCTATTTAACCACCTGCTTTCATGAGAGACGTCAGGGCTGCATATTTTGAGCCCAGTACTGAGCCTGAAAAGCATTTCCAACCCCACTTACAAGTAAAACTAGCTAAAATGTGCCTGGCTGCTAGTCACTGAAAAGCTCATTCTGTGTACATTTTTGGCATATGTTTGCTCCTACCGGGTCAGCTGAGCAGCGAATTTCTATTTAACCACCTGCTTTCATGAGAGACCTCAGGGCTGCATGTTTTGAGCCCAGTACTGAGCCTGAAAAGCATTTCCAACCACACTTACAAGTAAAACTAGCTAAAATGTGCCTGGCTTCTCTTCACTGAAAAGCTCATTCTGAGTTCATTTTTGGCATATGTTTGCTCCTACCGGGTCAGCTGAGCAGCGAATTTCTATTTAACTACCTGCTTTCATGAGAGACCTCAGGGCTGCATGTTTTGAGCCCAGTACTGATCCTGAAAAGCGTTTCCAACCCCACTTAAAGTAAAACTAGCTAAAATGTGCCTGGCTGCTATTCACTGAAAAGCTCATTCCCTGTACATTTTTGGCGTACGTTTGCTCCTACCGGGTCAGCTGAGCAGCGAATTTCTATTTAACCACCTGCTTTCATGAGAGACCTGAGGGCTGCATGTTTTGAGCCTAGTACTGAGCCTGAAAAGCATTTCCAACCCCACTTACAAGTAAAACTAGCTAAAATGTGCCTGACTTCTCTTCACTGAAAAGCTCATTCTGAGTACATTTTAAGCATACGTTTGCTCCTGCCGGGTCAGCTGAGCAGCGAATTTCTATTTAACCACCTGCTATCATGAGAGACCTCAGGGCTGCATGATTTGAGCCCAGTACTGATCCTGAAAAGCGTTTCCAACCCCACTTACAAGTAAAACTAGCTAAAATGTGCCTGGCTGCTTTTCACTGAAAAGCTCATTCTGTATACATTTTTGGCATACGTTTGCTCCTGCCGGGTCAGCTGAGCAGCGAATTTCTATTTAACCACCTGCTTTCATGAGAGACCTCAGGGCTGCATGTTTTGAGCCCAGTACTGAGCCTGAAAAGCATTTCCAACCCCACTTACAAGTAAAACTAGCTAAAATGTGCCTGGCTTCTTTTCACTGAAAAGCTCATTCTGAGTACATTTTTAGCATACGTTTGCTCCTGCCGGGTCAGCTGAGCAGCGACTTTCTATTTAACCACCTGCTATCACGAGTGACCTCAGGGCTGCATGTTTTGAGCCCAGTACTGATCACGAAAAGCGTTTCCAACCCCACTTACAAGTAAAACTAGCTAAAATGTGCCTGGCTACTTTTCACTGAAAAGCTCATTCTGTGTACATTTTTGGCATATGTTTGCTCCTACCGGGTCAGCTGAGCAGCGAATTTCTATTTAACCACCTGCTATCATAAGAGACCTCAGGGCTGCATGTTTTGAGCCCAGTACTGATCCTGAAAAGCGTTTCCAACCCCACTTACAAGTAAAACTAGCTAAAATGTGCCAGGCTTCTCTTCACTGAAAAGCTCATTCTGAGTACATTTTTAGCATACGTTTGCTCCTGCCGGGTCAGCTGAGCAGCGAATTTCTATTTAACCACCTGCTATCACGAGAGACCTCAGGGCTGCATGTTTTGAGCCCAGTACTGATCCTGAAAAGCGTTTCCAACCCCACTTACAAGTAAAACTAGCTAAAATGTGCCTGGCTTCTCTTCACTGAAAAGCTCATTCTGAGTACATTTTTAGCATACGTTTGCTCCTGCCGGGTCAGCTGAGCAGCGAATTTCTATTTAACCACCTGCTATCACGAGAGACCTCACAGCTGCATATTTTGAGCCCAGTACTGATCCTGAAAAGCGTTTCCAACCCCATTTACAAGTAAAACTAGCTAAAATGTGCCTGGCTGCTATTCACTGAAAAGCTCATTCTGTGTACATTTTTGGCATACGTTTGCTCCTACCTGGTCAGCTGAGCAGCGAATTTCTATTTAACCACCTGCTTTCATGAGAGCCCTCAGGGCTGCATGTTTGGAGCCCAGTACTGAGCCTGAAAAACATTTCCAACCCCACTTACAAGTAAAACTAGCTAAAATGTGCCTGGCTTCTCTTCACTGAAAAGCTCATTCTGCGTACATTTTTAGCATACGTTTGCTCCTACCGGGTCAGCTGAGCTGCGAATTTCTATTTAACCACCTGCTTTCATGAGAGACCTCAGGGCTGCATGTTTTGAGCCCAGTACTGAGCCTGAAAAGCATTTCCAACCCCACTTACAAGTAAAACTAGCTAAAATGTGCCTGGCTTCTCTTCACTGAAAAGCTCATTCTGAGTACATTTTTAGCATACGTTTGCTCCTGCCGGGTCAGCTGAGCAGTGAATTTCTATTTAATCACCTGCTATCATGAGAGACCTCAGGGCTGCATGTTTTGAGCCCAGTACTGAGCCTGAAAAGCATTTCCAACCCCACTTACAAGTAAAACTAGCTAAAATGTGCCTGGCTTCTCTTCACTGAAAAGCTCATTCTGAGTACATTTCAAGCATACGTTTGCTCCTGCCGGGTCAGCTGAGCAGCGAATTTCTATTTAACCACCTGCTATCATGAGAGACCTCAGGGCTGCATGTTTTGAGCCCAGTACTGATCCTGAAAAGCGTTTCCAACCCCACTTACAAGTAAAACTAGCTAAAATGTGCCTGGCTGCTATTCACTGAAAAGCTCATTCTGTGTACATTTTTGGCATACATTTGCTCCTGCCGGGTCAGCTGAGCAGCGAATTTCTATTTAACCACCTGCTATCACGAGAGACGTCAGGGCTGCATGTTTTGAGCCAAGTACTGATCCTCAAAAGCGTTTCCAACCCCACTTACAAGTAAAACTAGCTAAAATGTGCCTGGCTTCTCTTCACTGAAAAGCTCATTCTGAGTACATTTTTAGCATACGTTTGCTCCTGCCGGGTCAGCTGAGCAGCGAATTTCTATTTAACCACCTGCTGTCATGAGAGACCTCAGGGCTGCATGTTTTGAGCCCAGTACTGATCCTGAAAAGCGTTTCCAACCCCACTTACAAGTAGAACTAGCTAAAATGTGCCTGGCTGCTATTCACTGAAAAGCTCATTCTGTGTACATTTTTGGCATATGTTTGCTCCTGCCTGGTCAGCTGAGCAAAGAATTTCTATTTAACCACCTGCTTTCATGAGAGACCTCAGGGCTGCATGTTTTGAGCCCAGTACTGAGCCTGAAAAGCGTTTCCAACCCCACTTATAAGTAAAACTAGCTAAAATGTGCCTGGCTGCTATTCACTGAAAAGCTCATTCTGTGTACATTTTTGGCATACGTTTGCTCCTACCGGGTCAGCTGAGCAGCGAATTTCTATTTAACCACCTGCTTTCATGAGAGCCCTCAGGGCTGCATGTTTGGAGCCCAGTACTGAGCCTGAAAAACATTTCCAACCCCACTTACAAGTAAAACTAGCTAAAATGTGCCTGGCTTCTCTTCACTGAAAAGCTCATTCTGCGTACATTTTTAGCATACGTTTGCTCCTACCGGGTCAGCTGAGCTGCGAATTTCTATTTAACCACCTGCTTTCATGAGAGACCTCAGGGCTGCATGTTTTGAGCCCAGTACTGAGCCTGAAAAGCATTTCCAACCCCACTTACAAGTAAAACTAGCTAAAATGTGCCTGGCTTCTCTTCACTGAAAAGCTCATTCTGAGTACATTTTTAGCATACGTTTGCTCCTGCCGGGTCAGCTGAGCAGTGAATTTCTATTTAATCACCTGCTATCATGAGAGACCTCAGGGCTGCATGTTTTGAGCCCAGTACTGAGCCTGAAAAGCATTTCCAACCCCACTTACAAGTAAAACTAGCTAAAATGTGCCTGGCTTCTCTTCACTGAAAAGCTCATTCTGAGTACATTTCAAGCATACGTTTGCTCCTGCTGGGTCAGCTGAGCAGCGAATTTCTATTTAACCACCTGCTATCATGAGAGACCTCAGGGCTGCATGTTTTGAGCCCAGTACTGATCCTGAAAAGCGTTTCCAACCCCACTTACAAGTAAAACTAGCTAAAATGTGCCTGGCTGCTATTCACTGAAAAGCTCATTCTGTGTACATTTTTGGCATACATTTGCTCCTGCCGGGTCAGCTGAGCAGCGAATTTCTATTTAACCACCTGCTATCACGAGAGACCTCAGGGCTGCATGTTTTGAGCCAAGTACTGATCCTCAAAAGCGTTTCCAACCCCACTTACAAGTAAAACTAGCTAAAATGTGCCTGGCTTCTCTTCACTGAAAAGCTCATTCTGAGTACATTTTTAGCATACGTTTGCTCCTGCCGGGTCAGCTGAGCAGCGAATTTCTATTTAACCACCTGCTGTCATGAGAGACCTCAGGGCTGCATGTTTTGAGCCCAGTACTGATCCTGAAAAGCGTTTCCAACCCCACTTACAAGTAGAACTAGCTAAAATGTGCCTGGCTGCTATTCACTGAAAAGCTCATTCTGTGTACATTTTTGGCATACGTTTGCTCCTGCCTGGTCAGCTGAGCAAAGAATTTCTATTTAACCACCTGCTTTCATGAGAGACCTCAGGGCTGCATGTTTTGAGCCCAGTACTGAGCCTGAAAAGCGTTTCCAACCCCACTTATAAGTAAAACTAGCTAAAATGTGCCTGGCTGCTATTCACTGAAAAGCTCATTCTGTGTACATTTTTGGCATACGTTGGCTCCTACCGGGTCAGCTGAGCAGCGAATTTCTATTTAACCACCTGCTATCACGAGGGACCTCAGGGCTGCATGTTTTGAGCCCAGTACTGATCCTGAAAAGCGTTTCCAACCCCACTTACAAGTAAAACTAGCTAAAATGTGCCTGGCTGCTTTTCACTGAAAACCTCATTCTGTGTACATTTTTGGCATACGTTTGCTCCTGCCGGGTCAGCTGAGCAGCGAATTTCTATTTAACCATCTGCTATCATGAGAGACCTCAGGGCTGCATGTTTTGAGCCCAGTACTGATCCTGAAAAGCGTTTCCAACCCCATTAACAAGTAAAACTAGCTAAAATGTGCCTGGCTGCTATTCACTGAAAAGCTCATTCTGTGTACATTTTTGGCATACGTTTGCTCCTACCTGGTCAGCTGAGCAGCGAATTTCTATTTAACCACCTGCTTTCATGAGAGACCTCAGGGCTGCATGTTTTGAGCCCAGTACTGAGCCTGAAAAGCATTTCCAACCCCACTTACAAGTAAAACTAGCTAAAATGTGCCTGGCTTCTCTTCACTGAAAAGCTCATTCTGAGTACATTTTTAGCATACGTTTGCTCCTGCCGGGTCAGCTGAGCAGCGAATTTCTATTTAACCACCTGCTATCATGAGAGACCTCAGGGCTGCATGTTTTGAGCCCAGTACTGATCCTGAAAAGCGTTTCCAACCCCACTTACAAGTAAAACTAGCTAAAATGTGCCTGGCTGCTATTCACTGAAAAGCTCATTCTGTGTACATTTTTGGCATACGTTTGCTCCTACCGGGTCTGCTGAGCAGCGAATTTCTATTTAACCACCTGCTATCATGAGAGACCTCAGGGATGCATGTTTTGAGCCCAGCACTGAGCCTGAAAAGCGTTTCCAACCCCACTTACAAGTAAAACTAGCTAAAATGTGCCTGGCTTCTCTTCACTGAAAAGCTCATTCTGAGTACATTTTTAGCATACGTTTGCTCCTGCCGGGTCAGCTGAGCAGCGAATTTCTATTTAACCACCTGCTATCATAAGAGAACTCAGGGCTGCATGTTTTGAGCCCAGTACTGATCCTGAAAAGCGTTTCCAACCCCACTTACAAGTAAAATTAGCTAAAATGTGCCTTGCTTCTCTTCACTGAAAAGCTCATTCTGAGTACATTTTTAGCATACGTTTGCTCCTACCAGGTCAGCTGAGCTGCGAATTTCTATTTAACCACCTGCTTTCATGAGAGACCTCAGGGCTGCATGTTTTGAGCCCAGTACTGAGCCTGAAAAGCATTTCCAACCCCACTTACAAGTAAAACTAGCTAAAATGTGCCTGGCTGCTATTCACCGAAAAGCTCATTCTGTGTACATTTTTGGCATACGTTTGCTCCTACCTGGTCAGCTGAGCAGCGAATTTCTATTTAACCACCTGCTTTCATGAGAGACGTCAGGGCTGCATATTTTGAGCCCAGTACTGAGCCTGAAAAGCATTTCCAACCCCACTTACAAGTAAAACTAGCTAAAATGTGCCTGGCTGCTAGTCACTGAAAAGCTCATTCTGTGTACATTTTTGGCATATGTTTGCTCCTACCGGGTCAGCTGAGCAGCGAATTTCTATTTAACCACCTGCTTTCATGAGAGACCTCAGGGCTGCATGTTTTGAGCCCAGTACTGAGCCTGAAAAGCATTTCCAACCCCACTTACAAGTAAAACTAGCTAAAATGTGCCTGGCTTCTCTTCACTGAAAAGCTCATTCCGAGTTCATTTTTGGCATATGTTTGCTCCTACCGGGTCAGCTGAGCAGCGAATTTCTATTTAACTACCTGCTTTCATGAGAGACCTCAGGGCTGCATGTTTTGAGCCCAGTACTGATCCTGAAAAGCGTTTCCAACCCCACTTAAAGTAAAACTAGCTAAAATGTGCCTGGCTGCTATTCACTGAAAAGCTCATTCCCTGTACATTTTTGGCGTACGTTTGCTCCTACCGGGTCAGCTGAGCAGCAAATTTCTATTTAACCACCTGCTTTCATGAGAGACCTGAGGGCTGCATGTTTTGAGCCTAGTACTGAGCCTGAAAAGCATTTCCAACCCCACTTACAAGTAAAACTAGCTAAAATGTGCCTGACTTCTCTTCACTGAAAAGCTCATTCTGAGTACATTTTAAGCATACGTTTGCTCCTGCCGGGTCAGCTGAGCAGCGAATTTCTATTTAACCACCTGCTATCATGAGAGACCTCAGGGCTGCATGATTTGAGCCCAGTACTGATCCTGAAAAGCGTTTCCAACCCCACTTACAAGTAAAACTAGCTAAAATGTGCCTGGCTGCTTTTCACTGAAAAGCTCATTCTGTATACATTTTTGGCATACGTTTGCTCCTGCCGGGTCAGCTGAGCAGCGAATTTCTATTTAACCACCTGCTTTCATGAGAGACCTCAGGGCTGCATGTTTTGAGCCCAGTACTTAGCCTGAAAAGCATTTCCAACCCCACTTACAAGTAAAACTAGCTAAAATGTGCCTGGCTTCTTTTCACTGAAAAGCTCATTCTGAGTACATTTTTAGCATACGTTTGCTCCTGCCGGGTCAGCTGAGCAGCGACTTTCTATTTAACCACCTGCTATCACGAGTGACCTCAGGGCTGCATGTTTTGAGCCCAGTACTGATCCTGAAAAGCGTTTCCAACCCCACTTACAAGTAAAACTAGCTAAAATGTGCCTGGCTACTTTTCACTGAAAAGCTCATTCTGTGTACATTTTTGGCATATGTTTGCTCCTGCCGGGTCAGCTGAGCAGCGAATTTCTATTTAACCACCTGCTATCATAAGAGACCTCAGGGCTGCATGTTTTGAGCCCAGTACTGATCCTGAAAAGCGTTTCCAACCCCACTTACAAGTAAAACTAGCTAAAATGTGCCAGGCTTCTCTTCACTGAAAAGCTCATTCTGAGTACATTTTTAGCATACGTTTGCTCCTGCCGGGTCAGCTGAGCAGCGAATTTCTATTTAATCACCTGCTATCATGAGAGACCTCAGGGCTGCATGTTTTGAGCCCAGTACTGAGCCTGAAAAGCATTTCCAACCCCACTTACAAGTAAAACTAGCTAAAATGTGCCTGGCTTCTCTTCACTGAAAAGCTCATTCTGAGTACATTTTTAGCATACGTTTGCTCCTGCCGGGTCAGCTGAGCAGCGAATTTCTATTTAACCACCTGCTATCATGAGAGACCTCATGGCTGCATGATTTGAGCCCAGTACTGAGCCTGAAAAGCTTTCCAACCCCATATACAAGTAAAACTAGCTAAAATGTGCCTGGCTGCTATTCACTGAAAAGCTCATTCTGTGTACATTTTTGGCATACGTTTGCTCCTATCGGGTCAGCTGAGCAGCGAATTTCTATTTAACCACCTGCTATCACGAGGGACCTCAGGGCTGCATGTTTTGAGCCCAGTACTGATCCTGAAAAGCTTTTCCAACCCCACTTACAAGTAAAACTAGCTAAAATGTGCCTGGCTTCTCTTCACTGAAAAGCTCATTCTGAGTACATTTTTAGCATACGTTTGCTCCTGCCGGGTCAGCTGAGCAGCGAACTTCTATTTAACCACCTGCTATCATGAGAGACCTCAGGGCTGCATGTTTTGAGCCCAGTACTGATCCTGAAAAGCGTTTCCAACCCCATTAACAAGTAAAACTAGCTAAAATGTGCCTGGCTGCTATTCACTGAAAAGCTCATTCTGTGTACATTTTTGGCATACGTTTGCTCCTACCGGGTCAGCTGAGCAGCGAATTTCTATTTAACCACCTGCTATCACGAGGGACCTCAGGGCTGCATGTTTTGAGCCCAGTACTGATCCTGAAAAGCGTTTCCAACCCCACTTACAAGTAAAACTAGCTAAAATGTGCCTGGCTGCTTTTCACTGAAAACCTCATTCTGTGTACATTTTTGGCATACGTTTGCTCCTGCCGGGTCAGCTGAGCAGCGAATTTCTATTTAACCACCTGCTATCATGAGAGACCTCAGGGCTGCATGTTTTGAGCCCAGTACTGATCCTGAAAAGCGTTTCCAACCCCATTAACAAGTAAAACTAGCTAAAATGTGCCTGGCTTCTATTCACTGAAAAGCTCATTCTGTGTACATTTTTGGCATACGTTTGCTCCTACCTGGTCAGCTGAGCAGCGAATTTCTATTTAACCACCTGCTATCATGAGAGACCTCAGGGCTGCATGTTTTGAGCCCAGTACTGATCCTGAAAAGCGTTTCCAACCCCACTTAAAGTAAAACTAGCTAAAATGTGCCTGGCTGCTATTCACTGAAAAGCTCATTCCCTGTACATTTTTGGCATACGTTTGCTCCTACCGGGTCAGCTGAGCAGCGAATTTCTATTTAACCACCTGCTTTCATGAGAGACCTCAGGGCTGCATGTTTTGAGCCTAGTACTGAGCCTGAAAAGCATTTCCAACCCCACTTACAAGTAAAACTAGCTAAAATGTGCCTGGCTTCTCTTCACTGAAAAGCTCATTCTGAGTACATTTTTAGCATACGTTTGCTCCTGCCGGGTCAGCTGAGCAGCGAATTTCTATTTAACCACCTGCTATCATGAGAGACCTCAGGGCTGCATGTTTTGAGCCCAGTACTGATCCTGAAAAGCGTTTCCAACCCAATAACAAGTAAAACTAGCTAAAATGTGCCTGGCTGCTATTCACTGAAAAGCTCATTCTGTGTACATTTTTGGCATACGTTTGCTCCTACCTGGTCAGCTGAGCAGCGAATTTCTATTTAACCACCTGCTATCATGAGAGACCTCAGGGCTGCATGTTTTGAGCCCAGTACTGATCCTGAAAAGCGTTTCCAACCCCACTTAAAGTAAAACTAGCTAAAATGTGCCTGGCTGCTATTCACTGAAAAGCTCATTCCCTGTACATTTTTGGCATACGTTTGCTCCTACCGGGTCAGCTGAGCAGCGAATTTCTATTTAACCACCTGCTTTCATGAGAGACCTCAGGGCTGCATGTTTTGAGCCTAGTACTGAGCCTGAAAAGCATTTCCAACCCCACTTACAAGTAAAACTAGCTAAAATGTGCCTGGCTTCTCTTCACTGAAAAGCTCATTCTGAGTACATTTTTAGCATACGTTTGCTCCTGCCGGGTCAGCTGAGCAGCGAATTTCTATTTAACCACCTGCTATCATGAGAGACCTCAGGGCTGCATGTTTTGAGCCCAGTACTGATCCTGAAAAGCGTTTCCAACCCCATTAACAAGTAAAACTAGCTAAAATGTGCCTGGCTGCTATTCACTGAAAAGCTAATTCTGTGTACATTTTTGGCATACGTTTGCTCCTACCTGGTCAGCTGAGCAGCGAATTTCTATTTAACCACCTGCTATCATGAGAGACCTCAGGGATGCATGTTTTGAGCCCCGTACTGATCCTGAAAAGCGTTTCCAACCCCATTTACAAGTAAAACTAGCTAAAATGTGCCTGGCTGCTATTCACTGAAAAGCTCATTCTGAGTACATTTTAAGCATACGTTTGCTCCTGCCGGGTCAGCTGAGCAGCGAATTTCTATTTAACCACCTGCTATCATGAGAGACCTCAGGGCTGCATGATTTGAGCCCAGTACTGATCCTGAAAAGCGTTTCCAACCCCACTTACAAGTAAAACTAGCTAAAATGTGCCTGGCTGCTTTTCACTGAAAAGCTCATTCTGTATACATTTTTGGCATACGTTTGCTCCTGCCGGGTCAGCTGAGCAGCGAATTTCTATTTAACCACCTGCTTTCATGAGAGACCTCAGGGCTGCATGTTTTGAGCCCAGTACTTAGCCTGAAAAGCATTTCCAACCCCACTTACAAGTAAAACTAGCTAAAATGTGCCTGGCTTCTTTTCACTGAAAAGCTCATTCTGAGTACATTTTTAGCATACGTTTGCTCCTGCCGGGTCAGCTGAGCAGCGACTTTCTATTTAACCACCTGCTATCACGAGTGACCTCAGGGCTGCATGTTTTGAGCCCAGTACTGATCCTGAAAAGCGTTTCCAACCCCACTTACAAGTAAAACTAGCTAAAATGTGCCTGGCTACTTTTCACTGAAAAGCTCATTCTGTGTACATTTTTGGCATATGTTTGCTCCTGCCGGGTCAGCTGAGCAGCGAATTTCTATTTAACCACCTGCTATCATAAGAGACCTCAGGGCTGCATGTTTTGAGCCCAGTACTGATCCTGAAAAGCGTTTCCAACCCCACTTAAAGTAAAACTAGCTAAAATGTGCCAGGCTTCTCTTCACTGAAAAGCTCATTCTGAGTACATTTTTGGCATACGTTTGCTCCTGCCGGGTCAGCTGAGCAGCGAATTTCTATTTAATCACCTGCTATCATGAGAGACCTCAGGGCTGCATGTTTTGAGCCCAGTACTGAGCCTGAAAAGCATTTCCAACCCCACTTACAAGTAAAACTAGCTAAAATGTGCCTGGCTTCTCTTCACTGAAAAGCTCATTCTGAGTACATTTTTAGCATACGTTTGCTCCTGCCGGGTCAGCTGAGCAGCGAATTTCTATTTAACCACCTGCTATCATGAGAGACCTCATGGCTGCATGATTTGAGCCCAGTACTGAGCCTGAAAAGCTTTCCAACCCCATATACAAGTAAAACTAGCTAAAATGTGCCTGGCTGCTATTCACTGAAAAGCTCATTCTGTGTACATTTTTGGCATACGTTTGCTCCTATCGGGTCAGCTGAGCAGCGAATTTCTATTTAACCACCTGCTATCACGAGGGACCTCAGGGCTGCATGTTTTGAGCCCAGTACTGATCCTGAAAAGCTTTTCCAACCCCACTTACAAGTAAAACTAGCTAAAATGTGCCTGGCTTCTCTTCACTGAAAAGCTCATTCTGAGTACATTTTTAGCATACGTTTGCTCCTGCCGGGTCAGCTGAGCAGCGAATTTCTATTTAACCACCTGCTATCACGAGAGACCTCAGGGCTGCATGTTTTGAACCCAGTACTGATCCTGAAAAGCGTTTCCAACCCCACTTAAAAGTAAAACTAGCTAAAATGTGCCTGGCTACTTTTCACTGAAAAGCTCATTCTGTGTACATTTTTGGCATACGTTTGCTCCTGCCGGGTCAGCTGAGCAGCGAATTTCTATTTAACCACCTGCTATCACGAGAGACCTCAGGGCTGCATGTTTTGAGCCCAGTACTGATCCTGAAAAGCGTTTCCAACCCCATTAACAAGTAAAACTAGCTAAAATGTGCCTGGCTGCTATTCACTGAAAAGCTCATTCTGTGTACATTTTTGGCATACGTTTGCTCCTACCTGGTCAGCTGAGCAGCGAATTTCTATTTAACCACCTGCTTTCATGAGAGACCTCAGGGCTGCATGTTTTGAGCCCAGTACTGAGCCTGAAAAGCATTTCCAATCCCACTTACAAGTAAAACTAGCTAAAATGTGCCTGGCTTCTCTTCACTGAAAAGCTCATTCTGAGTACATTTTTAGCATACGTTTGCTCCTGCCGGGTCAGCTGAGCAGCGAATTTCTATTTAACCACCTGCTATCATGAGAGACCTCAGGGCTGCATGTTTTGAGCCCAGTACTGATCCTGAAAAGCGTTTCCAACCCCACTTACAAGTAAAACTAGCTAAAATGTGCCTGGCTGCTATTCACTGAAAAGCTCATTCTGTGTACATTTTTGGCATACGTTTGCTCCTACCGGGTCAGCTGAGCAGCGAATTTCTATTTAACCACCTGCTTTCATGAGAGACCTCAGGGCTGCATGTTTTGAGCCCAGTACTGAGCCTGAAAAGCATTTCCAACCCCACTTACAAGTAAAACTAGCTAAAATGTGCCTGGCTTCTCTTCACTGAAAAGCTCATTCTGAGTTCATTTTTAGCATACGTTTGCTCCTGCCGGGTCAGCTGAGCAGCGAATTTCTATTTAACCACCTGCTATCATGAGAGACCTCAGGGCTGCATGTTTTGAGCCCAGTACTGATCCTGAAAAGCGTTTCCAACCCCACTTAAAGTAAAACTAGCTAAAATGTGCCTGGCTGCTATACACTGAAAAGCTCATTCCCTGTACATTTTTGGCATACGTTTGCTCCTACCGGGTCAGCTGAGCAGCGAATTTCTATTTAACCACCTGCTTTCATGAGAGACCTCAGGGCTGCATGTTTTGAGCCTAGTACTGAGCCTGAAAAGCATTTCCAACCCCACTTACAAGTAAAACTAGCTAAAATGTGCCTGGCTTCTCTTCACTGAAAAGCTCATTCTGAGTACATTTTAAGCATACGTTTGCTCCTGCCGGGTCAGCTGAGCAGCGAATTTCTATTTAACCACCTGCTATCATGAGAGACCTCAGGGCTGCATGATTTGAGCCCAATACTGATCCTGAAAAGCGTTTCCAACCCCACTTACAAGTAAAACTAGCTAAAATGTGCCTGGCTGCTTTTCACTGAAAAGGTCATTCTGTGTACATTTTTGGCATACGTTTGCTCCTGCCGGGTCAGCTGAGCAGCGAATTTCTATTTAACCACCTGCTTTCATGAGAGACCTCAGGGCTGCATGTTTTGAGCCCAGTACTTAGCCTGAAAAGCATTTCCAACCCCACTTACAAGTAAAACTAGCTAAAATGTGCCTGGCTTCTTTTCACTGAAAAGCTCATTCTGAGTACATTTTTAGCATACGTTTGCTCCTGCCGGGTCAGCTGAGCAGCGAATTTCTATTTAACCACCTGCTATCACGAGAGACCTCAGGGCTGCATGTTTTGAGCCCAGTACTGATCCTGAAAAGCGTTTCCAACCCCACTTACAAGTAAAACTAGCTAAAATGTGCCTGGCTACTTTTCACTGAAAAGCTCATTCTGTGTACATTTTTGGCATACGTTTGCTCCTGCCGGGTCAGCTGAGCAGCGAATTTCTATTTAACCACCTGCTATCACGAGAGACCTCAGGGCTGCATGTTTTGAGCCCAGTACTGATCCTGAAAAGCGTTTCCAACCCCACTTACAAGTAAAATTAGCTAAAATGTGCCTGGCTTCTCTTCACTGAAAAGCTCATTCTGAGTACATTTTTAGCATACGTTTGCTCCTACCAGGTCAGCTGAGCTGCGAATTTCTATTTAACCACCTGCTTTCATGAGAGACCTCAGGGCTGCATGTTTTGAGCCCAGTACTGAGCCTGAAAAGCATTTCCAACCCCCACTTACAAGTAAAACTAGCTAAAATGTGCCTGGCTTCTCTTCACTGAAAAGCTCATTCTGAGTACATTTTTAGCATACGTTTGCTCCTGCCGGGTCAGCTGAGCAGCGAATTTCTATTTAACCACCTGCTATCATAAGAGAACCCAGGGCTGCATGTTTTGAGCCCAGTACTGATCCTGAAAAGCGTTTCCAACCCCACTTACAAGTAAAATTAGCTAAAATGTGCCTGGCTTCTCTTCACTGAAAAGCTCCTTCTGAGTACATTTTTAGCATACGTTTGCTCCTACCAGGTCAGCTGAGCTGCGAATTTCTATTTAACCACCTGCTTTCATGGGAGACCTCAGGGCTGCATGTTTTGACCCCAGTACTGAGCCTGAAAAGCATTTCCAACCCCACTTACAAGTAAAACTAGCTAAAATGTGCCTGGCTGCTATTCACTGAAAAGCTCATTCTGTGTACATTTTTGGCATACGTTTGCTCCTACCTGGTCAGCTGAGCAGCGAATTTCTATTTAACCACCTGCTTTCATGAGAGACCTCAGGGCTGCATATTTTGAGCCCAGTACTGAGCCTGAAAAGCATTTCCAACCCCACTTACAAGTAAAACTAGCTAAAATGTGCCTGGCTGCTAGTCACTGAAAAGCTCATTCTGTGTACATTTTTGGCATATGTTTGCTCCTACCGGGTCAGCTGAGCAGCGAATTTCTATTTAACTACCTGCTTTCATGAGAGATCTCAGGGATGCATGTTTTGAGCCCAGTACTGATCCTGAAAAGCGTTTCCAACCCCACTTAAAGTAAAACTAGCTAAAATGTGCCTGGCTGCTATTCACTGAAAAGCTCATTCCCTGTACATTTTTGGCATACGTTTGCTCCTACCGGGTCAGCTGAGCAGCGAATTTCTATTTAACCACCTGCTTTCATGAGAGACCTCAGGGCTGCATGTTTTGAGCCTAGTACTGAGCCTGAAAAGCATTTCCAACCCCACTTACAAGTAAAACTAGCTAAAATGTGCCTGACTTCTCTTCACTGAAAAGCTCATTCTGAGTACATTTTAAGCATACGTTTGCTCCTGCCGGGTCAGCTGAGCAGCGAATTTCTATTTAACCACCTGCTATCATGAGAGACCTCATAGCTGCATGATTTGAGCCCAGTACTGAGCCTGAAAAGCTTTCCAACCCCACTTACAAGTAAAACTAGCTAAAATGTGCCTGGCTGCTATTCACTGAAAAGCTCATTCTGTGTACATTTTTAGCATACGTTTGCTCCTGCCGGGTCAGCTGAGCAGCGAATTTCTATTTAACCACCTGCTATCATGAGAGACCTCAGGGCTGCATGTTTTGAGCCCAGTACTGATCCTGAAAAGCGTTTCCAACCCCACTTAAAGTAAAACTAGCTAAAATGTGCCTGGCTGCTATTCACTGAAAAGCTCATTCCCTGTACATTTTTGGCATACATTTGCTCCTACCGGGTCAGCTGAGCAGCGAATTTCTATTTAACCACCTGCTTTCATGAGAGACCTCAGGGCTGCATGTTTTGAGCCTAGTACTGAGCCTGAAAAGCATTTCCAACCCCACTTACAAGTAAAACTAGCTAAAATGTGCCTGGCTTCTCTTCACTGAAAAGCTCATTCTGAGTACATTTTAAGCATACGTTTGCTCCTGCCGGGTCAGCTGAGCAGCAAATTTCTATTTAACCACCTGCTATCATGAGAGACCTCAGGGCTGCATGATTTGAGCCCAATACTGATCCTGAAAAGCGTTTCCAACCCCACTTACAAGTAAAACTAGCTAAAATGTGCCTGGCTGCTTTTCACTGAAAAGCTCATTCTGTGTACATTTTTGGCATACGTTTGCTCCTGCCGGGTCAGCTGAGCAGCGAATTTCTATTTAACCACCTGCTTTCATGAGAGACCTCAGGGCTGCATGTTTTGAGCCCAGTACTTAGCCTGAAAAGCATTTCCAACCCCACTTACAAGTAAAACTAGCTAAAATGTGCCTGGCTTCTTTTCACTGAAAAGCTCATTCTGAGTACATTTTTAGCATACGTTTGCTCCTGCCGGGTCAGCTGAGCAGCGAATTTCTATTTAACCACCTGCTATCACGAGAGACCTCAGGGCTGCATGTTTTGAGCCCAGTACTGATCCTAAAAAGCGTTTCCAATCCCACTTACAAGTAAAACTAGCTAAAATGTGCCTGGCTACTTTTCACTGAAAAGCTCATTCTGTGTACATTTTTGGCATACGTTTGCTCCTGCCGGGTCAGCTGAGCAGCGAATTTCTATTTAACCACCTGCTATCACGAGAGACCTCAGGGCTGCATGTTTTTAGCCCAGTACTGATCCTGAAAAGCGTTTCCAACCCCACTTACAAGTAAAATTAGCTAAAATGTGCCTGGCTTCTCTTCACTGAAAAGCTCATTCTGAGTACATTTTTAGCATACGTTTGCTCCTACCAGGTCAGCTGAGCTGCGAATTTCTATTTAACCACCTGCTTTCATGAGAGACCTCAGGGCTGCATGTTTTGAGCCCAGTACTGAGCCTGAAAAGCATTTCCAACCCCCACTTACAAGTAAAACTAGCTAAAATGTGCCTGGCTTCTCTTCACTGAAAAGCTCATTCTGAGTACAATTTTAGCATACGTTTGCTCCTGCCGGGTCAGCTGAGCAGCGAATTTCTATTTAACCACCTGCTATCATAAGAGAACCCAGGGCTGCATGTTTTGAGCCCAGTACTGATCCTGAAAAGCGTTTCCAACCCCACTTACAAGTAAAATTAGCTAAAATGTGCCTGGCTTCTCTTCACTGAAAAGCTCCTTCTGAGTACATTTTTAGCATACGTTTGCTCCTACCAGGTCAGCTGAGCTGCGAATTTCTATTTAACCACCTGCTTTCATGGGAGACCTCAGGGCTGCATGTTTTGACCCCAGTACTGAGCCTGAAAAGCATTTCCAACCCCACTTACAAGTAAAACTAGCTAAAATGTGCCTGGCTGCTATTCACTGAAAAGCTCATTCTGTGTACATTTTTGGCATACGTTTGCTCCTACCTGGTCAGCTGAGCAGCAAATTTCTATTTAACCACCTGCTTTCATGAGAGACCTCAGGGCTGCATATTTTGAGCCCAGTACTGAGCCTGAAAAGCATTTCCAACCCCACTTACAAGTAAAACTAGCTAAAATGTGCCTGGCTGCTAGTCACTGAAAAGCTCATTCTGTGTACATTTTTGGCATATGTTTGCTCCTACCGGGTCAGCTGAGCAGCGAATTTCTATTTAACTACCTGCTTTCATGAGAGATCTCAGGGCTACATGTTTTGAGCCCAGTACTGATCCTGAAAAGCGTTTCCAACCCCACTTAAAGTAAAACTAGCTAAAATGTGCCTGGCTGCTATTCACTGAAAAGCTCATTCCCTGTACATTTTTGGCATACGTTTGCTCCTACCGGGTCAGCTGAGCAGCGAATTTCTATTTAACCACCTGCTTTCATGAGAGACCTCAGGGCTGCATGTTTTGAGCCTAGTACTGAGCCTGAAAAGCATTTCCAACCCCACTTACAAGTAAAACTAGCTAAAATGTGCCTGACTTCTCTTCACTGAAAAGCTCATTCTGAGTACATTTTAAGCATACGTTTGCTCCTGCCGGGTCAGCTGAGCAGCGAATTTCTATTTAACCACCTGCTATCATGAGAGACCTCATAGCTGCATGATTTGAGCCCAGTACTGAGCCTGAAAAGCTTTCCAACCCCACTTACAAGTAAAACTAGCTAAAATGTGCCTGGCTGCTATTCACTGAAAAGCTCATTCTGTGTACATTTTTAGCATACGTTTGCTCCTGCCGGGTCAGCTGAGCAGCGAATTTCTATTTAACCACCTGCTATCATGAGAGACCTCAGGGCTGCATGTTTTGAGCCCAGTACTGATCCTGAAAAGCGTTTCCAACCCCACTTAAAGTAAAACTAGCTAAAATGTGCCTGGCTGCTATTCACTGAAAAGCTCATTCCCTGTACATTTTTGGCATACATTTGCTCCTACCGGGTCAGCTGAGCAGCGAATTTCTATTTAACCACCTGCTTTCATGAGAGACCTCAGGGCTGCATGTTTTGAGCCTAGTACTGAGCCTGAAAAGCATTTCCAACCCCACTTACAAGTAAAACTAGCTAAAATGTGCCTGGCTTCTCTTCACTGAAAAGCTCATTCTGAGTACATTTTAAGCATACGTTTGCTCCTGCCGGGTCAGCTGAGCAGCAAATTTCTATTTAACCACCTGCTATCATGAGAGACCTCAGGGCTGCATGATTTGAGCCCAATACTGATCCTGAAAAGCGTTTCCAACCCCACTTACAAGTAAAACTAGCTAAAATGTGCCTGGCTGCTTTTCACTGAAAAGCTCATTCTGTGTACATTTTTGGCATACGTTTGCTCCTGCCGGGTCAGCTGAGCAGCGAATTTCTATTTAACCACCTGCTTTCATGAGAGACCTCAGGGCTGCATGTTTTGAGCCCAGTACTTAGCCTGAAAAGCATTTCCAACCCCACTTACAAGTAAAACTAGCTAAAATGTGCCTGGCTTCTTTTCACTGAAAAGCTCATTCTGAGTACATTTTTAGCATACGTTTGCTCCTGCCGGGTCAGCTGAGCAGCGAATTTCTATTTAACCACCTGCTATCACGAGAGACCTCAGGGCTGCATGTTTTGAGCCCAGTACTGATCCTGAAAAGCGTTTCCAATCCCACTTACAAGTAAAACTAGCTAAAATGTGCCTGGCTACTTTTCACTGAAAAGCTCATTCTGTGTACATTTTTGGCATACGTTTGCTCCTGCCGGGTCAGCTGAGCAGCGAATTTCTATTTAACCACCTGCTATCACGAGAGACCTCAGGGCTGCATGTTTTTAGCCCAGTACTGATCCTGAAAAGCGTTTCCAACCCCACTTACAAGTAAAATTAGCTAAAATGTGCCTGGCTTCTCTTCACTGAAAAGCTCATTCTGAGTACATTTTTAGCATACGTTTGCTCCTACCAGGTCAGCTGAGCTGCGAATTTCTATTTAACCACCTGCTTTCATGAGAGACCTCAGGGCTGCATGTTTTGAGCCCAGTACTGAGCCTGAAAAGCATTTCCAACCCCCACTTACAAGTAAAACTAGCTAAAATGTGCCTGGCTTCTCTTCACTGAAAAGCTCATTCTGAGTACAATTTTAGCATACGTTTGCTCCTGCCGGGTCAGCTGAGCAGCGAATTTCTATTTAACCACCTGCTATCATAAGAGAACCCAGGGCTGCATGTTTTGAGCCCAGTACTGATCCTGAAAAGCGTTTCCAACCCCACTTACAAGTAAAATTAGCTAAAATGTGCCTGGCTTCTCTTCACTGAAAAGCTCCTTCTGAGTACATTTTTAGCATACGTTTGCTCCTACCAGGTCAGCTGAGCTGCGAATTTCTATTTAACCACCTGCTTTCATGGGAGACCTCAGGGCTGCATGTTTTGACCCCAGTACTGAGCCTGAAAAGCATTTCCAACCCCACTTACAAGTAAAACTAGCTAAAATGTGCCTGGCTGCTATTCACTGAAAAGCTCATTCTGTGTACATTTTTGGCATACGTTTGCTCCTACCTGGTCAGCTGAGCAGCAAATTTCTATTTAACCACCTGCTTTCATGAGAGACCTCAGGGCTGCATATTTTGAGCCCAGTACTGAGCCTGAAAAGCATTTCCAACCCCACTTACAAGTAAAACTAGCTAAAATGTGCCTGGCTGCTAGTCACTGAAAAGCTCATTCTGTGTACATTTTTGGCATATGTTTGCTCCTACCGGGTCAGCTGAGCAGCGAATTTCTATTTAACTACCTGCTTTCATGAGAGATCTCAGGGCTACATGTTTTGAGCCCAGTACTGATCCTGAAAAGCGTTTCCAACCCCACTTAAAGTAAAACTAGCTAAAATGTGCCTGGCTGCTATTCACTGAAAAGCTCATTCCCTGTACATTTTTGGCATACGTTTGCTCCTACCGGGTCAGCTGAGCAGCGAATTTCTATTTAACCACCTGCTTTCATGAGAGACCTCAGGGCTGCATGTTTTGAGCCTAGTACTGAGCCTGAAAAGCATTTCCAACCCCACTTACAAGTAAAACTAGCTAAAATGTGCCTGACTTCTCTTCACTGAAAAGCTCATTCTGAGTACATTTTAAGCATACGTTTGCTCCTGCCGGGTCAGCTGAGCAGCGAATTTCTATTTAACCACCTGCTATCATGAGAGACCTCATAGCTGCATGATTTGAGCCCAGTACTGAGCCTGAAAAGCTTTCCAACCCCACTTACAAGTAAAACTAGCTAAAATGTGCCTGGCTGCTATTCACTGAAAAGCTCATTCTGTGTACATTTTTAGCATACGTTTGCTCCTGCCGGGTCAGCTGAGCAGCGAATTTCTATTTAACCACCTGCTATCATGAGAGACCTCAGGGCTGCATGTTTTGAGCCCAGTACTGATCCTGAAAAGCGTTTCCAACCCCACTTAAAGTAAAACTAGCTAAAATGTGCCTGGCTGCTATTCACTGAAAAGCTCATTCCCTGTACATTTTTGGCATACATTTGCTCCTACCGGGTCAGCTGAGCAGCGAATTTCTATTTAACCACCTGCTTTCATGAGAGACCTCAGGGCTGCATGTTTTGAGCCTAGTACTGAGCCTGAAAAGCATTTCCAACCCCACTTACAAGTAAAACTAGCTAAAATGTGCCTGGCTTCTCTTCACTGAAAAGCTCATTCTGAGTACATTTTAAGCATACGTTTGCTCCTGCCGGGTCAGCTGAGCAGCAAATTTCTATTTAACCACCTGCTATCATGAGAGACCTCAGGGCTGCATGATTTGAGCCCAATACTGATCCTGAAAAGCGTTTCCAACCCCACTTACAAGTAAAACTAGCTAAAATGTGCCTGGCTGCTTTTCACTGAAAAGCTCATTCTGTGTACATTTTTGGCATACGTTTGCTCCTGCCGGGTCAGCTGAGCAGCGAATTTCTATTTAACCACCTGCTTTCATGAGAGACCTCAGGGCTGCATGTTTTGAGCCCAGTACTTAGCCTGAAAAGCATTTCCAACCCCACTTACAAGTAAAACTAGCTAAAATGTGCCTGGCTTCTTTTCACTGAAAAGCTCATTCTGAGTACATTTTTAGCATACGTTTGCTCCTGCCGGGTCAGCTGAGCAGCGAATTTCTATTTAACCACCTGCTATCACGAGAGACCTCAGGGCTGCATGTTTTGAGCCCAGTACTGATCCTGAAAAGCGTTTCCAATCCCACTTACAAGTAAAACTAGCTAAAATGTGCCTGGCTACTTTTCACTGAAAAGCTCATTCTGTGTACATTTTTGGCATACGTTTGCTCCTGCCGGGTCAGCTGAGCAGCGAATTTCTATTTAACCACCTGCTATCACGAGAGACCTCAGGGCTGCATGTTTTTAGCCCAGTACTGATCCTGAAAAGCGTTTCCAACCCCACTTACAAGTAAAATTAGCTAAAATGTGCCTGGCTTCTCTTCACTGAAAAGCTCATTCTGAGTACATTTTTAGCATACGTTTGCTCCTACCAGGTCAGCTGAGCTGCGAATTTCTATTTAACCACCTGCTTTCATGAGAGACCTCAGGGCTGCATGTTTTGAGCCCAGTACTGAGCCTGAAAAGCATTTCCAACCCCCACTTACAAGTAAAACTAGCTAAAATGTGCCTGGCTTCTCTTCACTGAAAAGCTCATTCTGAGTACATTTTTAGCATACGTTTGCTCCTGCCGGGTCAGCTGAGCAGCGAATTTCTATTTAACCACCTGCTATCATAAGAGAACCCAGGGCTGCATGTTTTGAGCCCAGTACTGATCCTGAAAAGCGTTTCCAACCCCACTTACAAGTAAAATTAGCTAAAATGTGCCTGGCTTCTCTTCACTGAAAAGCTCCTTCTGAGTACATTTTTAGCATACGTTTGCTCCTACCAGGTCAGCTGAGCTGCGAATTTCTATTTAACCACCTGCTTTCATGGGAGACCTCAGGGCTGCATGTTTTGACCCCAGTACTGAGCCTGAAAAGCATTTCCAACCCCACTTACAAGTAAAACTAGCTAAAATGTGCCTGGCTGCTATTCACTGAAAAGCTCATTCTGTGTACATTTTTGGCATACGTTTGCTCCTACCTGGTCAGCTGAGCAGCGAATTTCTATTTAACCACCTGCTTTCATGAGAGACCTCAGGGCTGCATATTTTGAGCCCAGTACTGAGCCTGAAAAGCATTTCCAACCCCACTTACAAGTAAAACTAGCTAAAATGTGCCTGGCTGCTAGTCACTGAAAAGCTCATTCTGTGTACATTTTTGGCATATGTTTGCTCCTACCGGGTCAGCTGAGCAGCGAATTTCTATTTAACTACCTGCTTTCATGAGAGATCTCAGGGCTACATGTTTTGAGCCCAGTACTGATCCTGAAAAGCGTTTCCAACCCCACTTAAAGTAAAACTAGCTAAAATGTGCCTGGCTGCTATTCACTGAAAAGCTCATTCCCTGTACATTTTTGGCATACGTTTGCTCCTACCGGGTCAGCTGAGCAGCGAATTTCTATTTAACCACCTGCTTTCATGAGAGACCTCAGGGCTGCATGTTTTGAGCCTAGTACTGAGCCTGAAAAGCATTTCCAACCCCACTTACAAGTAAAACTAGCTAAAATGTGCCTGACTTCTCTTCACTGAAAAGCTCATTCTGAGTACATTTTAAGCATACGTTTGCTCCTGCCGGGTCAGCTGAGCAGCGAATTTCTATTTAACCACCTGCTATCATGAGAGACCTCATAGCTGCATGATTTGAGCCCAGTACTGAGCCTGAAAAGCTTTCCAACCCCACTTACAAGTAAAACTAGCTAAAATGTGCCTGGCTGCTATTCACTGAAAAGCTCATTCTGTGTACATTTTTAGCATACGTTTGCTCCTGCCGGGTCAGCTGAGCAGCGAATTTCTATTTAACCACCTGCTATCATGAGAGACCTCAGGGCTGCATGTTTTGAGCCCAGTACTGATCCTGAAAAGCGTTTCCAACCCCACTTAAAGTAAAACTAGCTAAAATGTGCCTGGCTGCTATTCACTGAAAAGCTCATTCCCTGTACATTTTTGGCATACATTTGCTCCTACCGGGTCAGCTGAGCAGCGAATTTCTATTTAACCACCTGCTTTCATGAGAGACCTCAGGGCTGCATGTTTTGAGCCTAGTACTGAGCCTGAAAAGCATTTCCAACCCCACTTACAAGTAAAACTAGCTAAAATGTGCCTGGCTTCTCTTCACTGAAAAGCTCATTCTGAGTACATTTTAAGCATACGTTTGCTCCTGCCGGGTCAGCTGAGCAGCAAATTTCTATTTAACCACCTGCTATCATGAGAGACCTCAGGGCTGCATGATTTGAGCCCAATACTGATCCTGAAAAGCGTTTCCAACCCCACTTACAAGTAAAACTAGCTAAAATGTGCCTGGCTGCTTTTCACTGAAAAGCTCATTCTGTGTACATTTTTGGCATACGTTTGCTCCTGCCGGGTCAGCTGAGCAGCGAATTTCTATTTAACCACCTGCTTTCATGAGAGACCTCAGGGCTGCATGTTTTGAGCCCAGTACTGATCCTGAAAAGCGTTTCCAATCCCACTTACAAGTAAAACTAGCTAAAATGTGCCTGGCTACTTTTCACTGAAAAGCTCATTCTGTGTACATTTTTGGCATACGTTTGCTCCTGCCGGGTCAGCTGAGCAGCGAATTTCTATTTAACCACCTGCTATCACGAGAGACCTCAGGGCTGCATGTTTTTAGCCCAGTACTGATCCTGAAAAGCGTTTCCAACCCCACTTACAAGTAAAATTAGCTAAAATGTGCCTGGCTTCTCTTCACTGAAAAGCTCATTCTGAGTACATTTTTAGCATACGTTTGCTCCTACCAGGTCAGCTGAGCTGCGAATTTCTATTTAACCACCTGCTTTCATGAGAGACCTCAGGGCTGCATGTTTTGAGCCCAGTACTGAGCCTGAAAAGCATTTCCAACCCCCACTTACAAGTAAAACTAGCTAAAATGTGCCTGGCTTCTCTTCACTGAAAAGCTCATTCTGAGTACATTTTTAGCATACGTTTGCTCCTGCCGGGTCAGCTGAGCAGCAAATTTCTATTTAACCACCTGCTATCATGAGAGACCTCAGGGCTGCATGATTTGAGCCCAATACTGATCCTGAAAAGCGTTTCCAACCCCACTTACAAGTAAAACTAGCTAAAATGTGCCTGGCTGCTTTTCACTGAAAAGCTCATTCTGTGTACATTTTTGGCATACGTTTGCTCCTGCCGGGTCAGCTGAGCAGCGAATTTCTATTTAACCACCTGCTTTCATGAGAGACCTCAGGGCTGCATGTTTTGAGCCCAGTACTTAGCCTGAAAAGCATTTCCAACCCCACTTACAAGTAAAACTAGCTAAAATGTGCCTGGCTTCTTTTCACTGAAAAGCTCATTCTGAGTACATTTTTAGCATACGTTTGCTCCTGCCGGGTCAGCTGAGCAGCGAATTTCTATTTAACCACCTGCTATCACGAGAGACCTCAGGGCTGCATGTTTTGAGCCCAGTACTGATCCTGAAAAGCGTTTCCAATCCCACTTACAAGTAAAACTAGCTAAAATGTGCCTGGCTACTTTTCACTGAAAAGCTCATTCTGTGTACATTTTTGGCATACGTTTGCTCCTGCCGGGTCAGCTGAGCAGCGAATTTCTATTTAACCACCTGCTATCACGAGAGACCTCAGGGCTGCATGTTTTTAGCCCAGTACTGATCCTGAAAAGCGTTTCCAACCCCACTTACAAGTAAAATTAGCTAAAATGTGCCTGGCTTCTCTTCACTGAAAAGCTCATTCTGAGTACATTTTTAGCATACGTTTGCTCCTACCAGGTCAGCTGAGCTGCGAATTTCTATTTAACCACCTGCTTTCATGAGAGACCTCAGGGCTGCATGTTTTGAGCCCAGTACTGAGCCTGAAAAGCATTTCCAACCCCCACTTACAAGTAAAACTAGCTAAAATGTGCCTGGCTTCTCTTCACTGAAAAGCTCATTCTGAGTACAATTTTAGCATACGTTTGCTCCTGCCGGGTCAGCTGAGCAGCGAATTTCTATTTAACCACCTGCTATCATAAGAGAACCCAGGGCTGCATGTTTTGAGCCCAGTACTGATCCTGAAAAGCGTTTCCAACCCCACTTACAAGTAAAATTAGCTAAAATGTGCCTGGCTTCTCTTCACTGAAAATCTCCTTCTGAGTACATTTTTAGCATACGTTTGCTCCTACCAGGTCAGCTGAGCTGCGAATTTCTATTTAACCACCTGCTTTCATGGGAGACCTCAGGGCTGCATGTTTTGACCCCAGTACTGAGCCTGAAAAGCATTTCCAACCCCACTTACAAGTAAAACTAGCTAAAATGTGCCTGGCTGCTATTCACTGAAAAGCTCATTCTGTGTACATTTTTGGCATACGTTTGCTCCTACCTGGTCAGCTGAGCAGCAAATTTCTATTTAACCACCTGCTTTCATGAGAGACCTCAGGGCTGCATATTTTGAGCCCAGTACTGAGCCTGAAAAGCATTTCCAACCCCACTTACAAGTAAAACTAGCTAAAATGTGCCTGGCTGCTAGTCACTGAAAAGCTCATTCTGTGTACATTTTTGGCATATGTTTGCTCCTACCGGGTCAGCTGAGCAGCGAATTTCTATTTAACTACCTGCTTTCATGAGAGATCTCAGGGCTACATGTTTTGAGCCCAGTACTGATCCTGAAAAGCGTTTCCAACCCCACTTAAAGTAAAACTAGCTAAAATGTGCCTGGCTGCTATTCACTGAAAAGCTCATTCCCTGTACATTTTTGGCATACGTTTGCTCCTACCGGGTCAGCTGAGCAGCGAATTTCTATTTAACCACCTGCTTTCATGAGAGACCTCAGGGCTGCATGTTTTGAGCCTAGTACTGAGCCTGAAAAGCATTTCCAACCCCACTTACAAGTAAAACTAGCTAAAATGTGCCTGACTTCTCTTCACTGAAAAGCTCATTCTGAGTACATTTTAAGCATACGTTTGCTCCTGCCGGGTCAGCTGAGCAGCGAATTTCTATTTAACCACCTGCTATCATGAGAGACCTCATAGCTGCATGATTTGAGCCCAGTACTGAGCCTGAAAAGCTTTCCAACCCCACTTACAAGTAAAACTAGCTAAAATGTGCCTGGCTGCTATTCACTGAAAAGCTCATTCTGTGTACATTTTTAGCATACGTTTGCTCCTGCCGGGTCAGCTGAGCAGCGAATTTCTATTTAACCACCTGCTATCATGAGAGACCTCAGGGCTGCATGTTTTGAGCCCAGTACTGATCCTGAAAAGCGTTTCCAACCCCACTTAAAGTAAAACTAGCTAAAATGTGCCTGGCTGCTATTCACTGAAAAGCTCATTCCCTGTACATTTTTGGCATACATTTGCTCCTACCGGGTCAGCTGAGCAGCGAATTTCTATTTAACCACCTGCTTTCATGAGAGACCTCAGGGCTGCATGTTTTGAGCCTAGTACTGAGCCTGAAAAGCATTTCCAACCCCACTTACAAGTAAAACTAGCTAAAATGTGCCTGGCTTCTCTTCACTGAAAAGCTCATTCTGAGTACATTTTAAGCATACGTTTGCTCCTGCCGGGTCAGCTGAGCAGCAAATTTCTATTTAACCACCTGCTATCATGAGAGACCTCAGGGCTGCATGATTTGAGCCCAATACTGATCCTGAAAAGCGTTTCCAACCCCACTTACAAGTAAAACTAGCTAAAATGTGCCTGGCTGCTTTTCACTGAAAAGCTCATTCTGTGTACATTTTTGGCATACGTTTGCTCCTGCCGGGTCAGCTGAGCAGCGAATTTCTATTTAACCACCTGCTTTCATGAGAGACCTCAGGGCTGCATGTTTTGAGCCCAGTACTTAGCCTGAAAAGCATTTCCAACCCCACTTACAAGTAAAACTAGCTAAAATGTGCCTGGCTTCTTTTCACTGAAAAGCTCATTCTGAGTACATTTTTAGCATACGTTTGCTCCTGCCGGGTCAGCTGAGCAGCGAATTTCTATTTAACCACCTGCTATCACGAGAGACCTCAGGGCTGCATGTTTTGAGCCCAGTACTGATCCTGAAAAGCGTTTCCAATCCCACTTACAAGTAAAACTAGCTAAAATGTGCCTGGCTACTTTTCACTGAAAAGCTCATTCTGTGTACATTTTTGGCATACGTTTGCTCCTGCCGGGTCAGCTGAGCAGCGAATTTCTATTTAACCACCTGCTATCACGAGAGACCTCAGGGCTGCATGTTTTTAGCCCAGTACTGATCCTGAAAAGCGTTTCCAACCCCACTTACAAGTAAAATTAGCTAAAATGTGCCTGGCTTCTCTTCACTGAAAAGCTCATTCTGAGTACATTTTTAGCATACGTTTGCTCCTACCAGGTCAGCTGAGCTGCGAATTTCTATTTAACCACCTGCTTTCATGAGAGACCTCAGGGCTGCATGTTTTGAGCCCAGTACTGAGCCTGAAAAGCATTTCCAACCCCCACTTACAAGTAAAACTAGCTAAAATGTGCCTGGCTTCTCTTCACTGAAAAGCTCATTCTGAGTACATTTTTAGCATACGTTTGCTCCTGCCGGGTCAGCTGAGCAGCGAATTTCTATTTAACCACCTGCTATCATAAGAGAACCCAGGGCTGCATGTTTTGAGCCCAGTACTGATCCTGAAAAGCGTTTCCAACCCCACTTACAAGTAAAATTAGCTAAAATGTGCCTGGCTTCTCTTCACTGAAAAGCTCCTTCTGAGTACATTTTTAGCATACGTTTGCTCCTACCAGGTCAGCTGAGCTGCGAATTTCTATTTAACCACCTGCTTTCATGGGAGACCTCAGGGCTGCATGTTTTGACCCCAGTACTGAGCCTGAAAAGCATTTCCAACCCCACTTACAAGTAAAACTAGCTAAAATGTGCCTGGCTGCTATTCACTGAAAAGCTCATTCTGTGTACATTTTTGGCATACGTTTGCTCCTACCTGGTCAGCTGAGCAGCGAATTTCTATTTAACCACCTGCTTTCATGAGAGACCTCAGGGCTGCATATTTTGAGCCCAGTACTGAGCCTGAAAAGCATTTCCAACCCCACTTACAAGTAAAACTAGCTAAAATGTGCCTGGCTGCTAGTCACTGAAAAGCTCATTCTGTGTACATTTTTGGCATATGTTTGCTCCTACCGGGTCAGCTGAGCAGCGAATTTCTATTTAACTACCTGCTTTCATGAGAGATCTCAGGGCTACATGTTTTGAGCCCAGTACTGATCCTGAAAAGCGTTTCCAACCCCACTTAAAGTAAAACTAGCTAAAATGTGCCTGGCTGCTATTCACTGAAAAGCTCATTCCCTGTACATTTTTGGCATACGTTTGCTCCTACCGGGTCAGCTGAGCAGCGAATTTCTATTTAACCACCTGCTTTCATGAGAGACCTCAGGGCTGCATGTTTTGAGCCTAGTACTGAGCCTGAAAAGCATTTCCAACCCCACTTACAAGTAAAACTAGCTAAAATGTGCCTGACTTCTCTTCACTGAAAAGCTCATTCTGAGTACATTTTAAGCATACGTTTGCTCCTGCCGGGTCAGCTGAGCAGCGAATTTCTATTTAACCACCTGCTATCATGAGAGACCTCATAGCTGCATGATTTGAGCCCAGTACTGAGCCTGAAAAGCTTTCCAACCCCACTTACAAGTAAAACTAGCTAAAATGTGCCTGGCTGCTATTCACTGAAAAGCTCATTCTGTGTACATTTTTAGCATACGTTTGCTCCTGCCGGGTCAGCTGAGCAGCGAATTTCTATTTAACCACCTGCTATCATGAGAGACCTCAGGGCTGCATGTTTTGAGCCCAGTACTGATCCTGAAAAGCGTTTCCAACCCCACTTAAAGTAAAACTAGCTAAAATGTGCCTGGCTGCTATTCACTGAAAAGCTCATTCCCTGTACATTTTTGGCATACATTTGCTCCTACCGGGTCAGCTGAGCAGCGAATTTCTATTTAACCACCTGCTTTCATGAGAGACCTCAGGGCTGCATGTTTTGAGCCTAGTACTGAGCCTGAAAAGCATTTCCAACCCCACTTACAAGTAAAACTAGCTAAAATGTGCCTGGCTTCTCTTCACTGAAAAGCTCATTCTGAGTACATTTTAAGCATACGTTTGCTCCTGCCGGGTCAGCTGAGCAGCAAATTTCTATTTAACCACCTGCTATCATGAGAGACCTCAGGGCTGCATGATTTGAGCCCAATACTGATCCTGAAAAGCGTTTCCAACCCCACTTACAAGTAAAACTAGCTAAAATGTGCCTGGCTGCTTTTCACTGAAAAGCTCATTCTGTGTACATTTTTGGCATACGTTTGCTCCTGCCGGGTCAGCTGAGCAGCGAATTTCTATTTAACCACCTGCTTTCATGAGAGACCTCAGGGCTGCATGTTTTGAGCCCAGTACTGATCCTGAAAAGCGTTTCCAATCCCACTTACAAGTAAAACTAGCTAAAATGTGCCTGGCTACTTTTCACTGAAAAGCTCATTCTGTGTACATTTTTGGCATACGTTTGCTCCTGCCGGGTCAGCTGAGCAGCGAATTTCTATTTAACCACCTGCTATCACGAGAGACCTCAGGGCTGCATGTTTTTAGCCCAGTACTGATCCTGAAAAGCGTTTCCAACCCCACTTACAAGTAAAATTAGCTAAAATGTGCCTGGCTTCTCTTCACTGAAAAGCTCATTCTGAGTACATTTTTAGCATACGTTTGCTCCTACCAGGTCAGCTGAGCTGCGAATTTCTATTTAACCACCTGCTTTCATGAGAGACCTCAGGGCTGCATGTTTTGAGCCCAGTACTGAGCCTGAAAAGCATTTCCAACCCCCACTTACAAGTAAAACTAGCTAAAATGTGCCTGGCTTCTCTTCACTGAAAAGCTCATTCTGAGTACATTTTTAGCATACGTTTGCTCCTGCCGGGTCAGCTGAGCAGCGAATTTCTATTTAACCACCTGCTATCATAAGAGAACTCAGGGCTGCATGTTTTGAGCCCAGTACTGATCCTGAAAAGCGTTTCCAACCCCACTTACAAGTAAAATTAGCTAAAATGTGCCTGGCTTCTCTTCACTGAAAAGCTCCTTCTGAGTACATTTTTAGCATACGTTTGCTCCTACCAGGTCAGCTGAGCTGCGAATTTCTATTTAACCACCTGCTTTCATGGGAGACCTCAGGGCTGCATGTTTTGACCCCAGTACTGAGCCTGAAAAGCATTTCCAACCCCACTTACAAGTAAAACTAGCTAAAATGTGCCTGGCTGCTATTCACTGAAAAGCTCATTCTGTGTACATTTTTGGCATACGTTTGCTCCTACCTGGTCAGCTGAGCAGCGAATTTCTATTTAACCACCTGCTTTCATGAGAGACCTCAGGGCTGCATATTTTGAGCCCAGTACTGAGCCTGAAAAGCATTTCCAACCCCACTTACAAGTAAAAGTAGCTAAAATGTGCCTGGCTGCTAGTCACTGAAAAGCTCATTCTGTGTACATTTTTGGCATATGTTTGCTCCTACCGGGTCAGCTGAGCAGCGAATTTCTATTTAACTACCTGCTTTCATGAGAGACCTCAGGGCTGCATGTTTTGAGCCCAGTACTGATCCTGAAAAGCGTTTCCAACCCCACTTAAAGTAAAACTAGCTAAAATGTGCCTGGCTGCTATTCACTGAAAAGCTCATTCCCTGTACATTTTTGGCATACGTTTGCTCCTACCGGGTCAGCTGAGCAGCGAATTTCTATTTAACCACCTGCTTTCATGAGAGACCTCAGGGCTGCATGTTTTGAGCCTAGTACTGAGCCTGAAAAGCATTTCCAACCCCACTTACAAGTAAAACTAGCTAAAATGTGCCTGACTTCTCTTCACTGAAAAGCTCATTCTGAGTACATTTTAAGCATACGTTTGCTCCTGCCGGGTCAGCTGAGCAGCGAATTTCTATTTAACCACCTGCTATCATGAGAGACCTCATAGCTGCATGATTTGAGCCCAGTACTGAGCCTGAAAAGCTTTCCAACCCCACTTACAAGTAAAACTAGCTAAAATGTGCCTGGCTGCTATTCACTGAAAAGCTCATTCTGTGTACATTTTTGGCATACGTTTGCTCCTACCGGGTCAGCTGAGCAGCGAATTTCTATTTAACCACCTGCTATCACGAGGGACCTCAGGGCTGCATGTTTTGAGCCCAGTACTGATCCTGAAAAGCTTTTCCAACCCCACTTACAAGTAAAACTAGCTAAAATGTGCCTGGCTTCTCTTCACTGAAAAGCTCATTCTGAGTACATTTTTAGCATACGTTTGCTCCTGCCGGGTCAGCTGAGCAGCGAACTTCTATTTAACCACCTGCTATCATGAGAGACCTCAGGGCTGCATGTTTTGAGCCCAGTACTGATCCTGAAAGCGTTTCCAACCCCATTAACAAGTAAAACTAGCTAAAATGTGCCTGGCTGCTATTCACTGAAAAGCTCATTCTGTGTACATTTTTGGCATACGTTTGCTCCTACCGGGTCAGCTGAGCAGCGAATTTCTATTTAACCACCTGCTATCACGAGGGACCTCAGGGCTGCATGTTTTTAGCCCAGTACTGATCCTGAAAAGCGTTTCCAACCCCACTTACAAGTAAAACTAGCTAAAATGTGCCTGGCTGCTTTTCACTGAAAACCTCATTCTGTGTACATTTTTGGCATACGTTTGCTCCTGCCGGGTCAGCTGAGCAGCAAATTTCTATTTAACCACCTGCTTTCATGAGAGACCTCAGGGCTGCATGTTTTGAGCCCAGTACTGAGCCTGAAAAGCGTTTCCAACCCCACTTACAAGTAAAACTAGCTAAAATGTGCCTGGCTGCTATTCACTGAAAAGCTCATTCTGTGTCCATTTTTGGCATACGTTTGCTCCTGCCGGGTCAGCTGAGCAGCGAATTTCTATTGAGCCCAGTACTGATCCTGAAAAGCGTTTCCAACCCCATTAACAAGTAAAACTAGCTAAAAAGTGCCTGGCTGCTATTCACTGAAAAGCTCATTCTGTGTACATTTTTGGCATACGTTTGCTCCTACCTGGTCAGCTGAGCAGCGAATTTCTATTTAACCACCTGCTTTCATGAGAGACCTCAGGGCTGCATGTTTTGAGCCCAGTACTGAGCCTGAAAAGCATTTCCAACCCCACTTACAAGTAAAACTAGCTAAAATGTGCCTGGCTTCTCTTCACTGAAAAGCTCATTCTGAGTACATTTTTAGCATACGTTTGCTCCTACCGGGTCTGCTGAGCAGCGAATTTCTATTTAACCACCTGCTATCATGAGAGACCTCAGGGATGCATGTTTTGACCCCAGCACTGAGCCTGAAAAGCGTTTCCAACCCCACTTACAAGTAAAACTAGCTAAAATGTGCCTGGCTTCTCTTCACTGAAAAGCTCATTCTGAGTACATTTTTAGCATACGTTTGCTCCTGCCGGGTCAGCTGAGCAGCGAATTTCTATTTAACCACCTGCTATCATAAGAGAACTCAGGGCTGCATGTTTTGAGCCCAGTACTGATCCTGAAAAGCGTTTCCAACCCCACTTACAAGTAAAATTAGCTAAAATGTGCCTGGCTTCTCTTCACTGAAAAGCTCATTCTGAGTACATTTTTAGCATACGTTTGCTCCTACCAGGTCAGCTGAGCTGCGAATTTCTATTTAACCACCTGCTTTCATGAGAAACCTCAGGGCTGCATGTTTTGAGCCCAGTACTGAGCCTGAAAAGCATTTCCAACCCCACTTACAAGTAAAACTAGCTAAAATGTCCCTGGCTGCTATTCACCGAAAAGCTCATTCTGTGTACATTTTTGGCATATGTTTGCTCCTACCGGGTCAGCTGAGCAGCGAATTTCTATTTAACCACCTGCTTTCATGAGAGACCTCAGGGCTGCATGTTTTGAGCCCAGTACTGAGCCTGAAAAGCATTTTCAGGCATTACAAGTAAAACTAGCTAAAATGTGCCTGGCTTCTCTTCACTGAAAAGCTCATTCTGAGTTCATTTTTAGCATACGTTTGCTCCTGCCGGGTCAGCTGAGCAGCGAATTTCTATTTAACCACCTGCTATCATGAGAGACCTCAGGGCTGCATGTTTTGAGCCCAGTACTGATCCTGAAAAGCGTTTCCAACCCCACTTAAAGTAAAACTAGCTAAAATGTGCCTGGCTGCTATTCACTGAAAAGCTCATTCCCTGTACATTTTTGGCATACGTTTGCTCCTACCGGGTCAGCTGAGCAGCGAATTTCTATTTAACCACCTGCTTTCATGAGAGACCTCAGGGCTGCATGTTTTGAGCCTAGTACTGAGCCTGAAAAGCATTTCCAACCCCACTTACAAGTTAAACTAGCTAAAATGTGCCTGGCTTCTCTTCACTGAAAAGCTCATTCTGAGTACATTTTAAGCATACGTTTGCTCCTGCCGGGTCAGCTGAGCAGCGAATTTCTATTTAACCACCTGCTATCATGAGAGACCTCAGGGCTGCATGATTTGAGCCCAGTACTGATCCTGAAAAGCGTTTCCAACCCCACTTACAAGTAAAACTAGCTAAAATGTGCCTGGCTGCTTTTCACTGAAAAGCTCATTCTGTGTACATTTTTGGCATACGTTTGCTCCTGCCGGGTCAGCTGAGCAGCGAATTTCTATTTAACCACCTGCTTTCATGAGAGACCTCAGGGCTGCATGTTTTGAGCCCAGTACTTAGCCTGAAAAGCATTTCCAACCCCACTTCCAAGTAAAACTAGCTAAAATGTGCCTGGCTTCTTTTCACTGAAAAGCTCATTCTGAGTACATTTTTAGCATACGTTTGCTCCTGCCGGGTCAGCTGAGCAGCGAATTTCTATTTAACCACCTGCTATCACGAGAGACCTCAGGGCTGCATGTTTTGAGCCCAGTACTGATCCTGAAAAGCGTTTCAACCCCACTTACAAGTAAAACTAGCTAAAATGTGCCTGGCTACTTTTCACTGAAAAGCTCATTCTGTGTACATTTTTGGCATACGTTTGCTCCTGCCGGGTCAGCTGAGCAGCGAATTTCTATTTAACCACCTGCTATCACGAGAGACCTCAGGGCTGCATGTTTTGAGCCCAGTACTGATCCTGAAAAGCGTTTCCAACCCCACTTACAAGTAAAATTAGCTAAAATGTGCCTGGCTTCTCTTCACTGAAAAGCTCATTCTGAGTACATTTTTAGCATACGTTTGCTCCTACCAGGTCAGCTGAGCTGCGAATTTCTATTTAACCACCTGCTTTCATGAGAGACCTCAGGGCTGCATGTTTTGAGCCCAGTACTGAGCCTGAAAAGCATTTCCAACCCCCACTTACAAGTAAAACTAGCTAAAATGTGCCTGGCTTCTCTTCACTGAAAAGCTCATTCTGAGTACATTTTTAGCATACGTTTGCTCCTGCCGGGTCAGCTGAGCAGCGAATTTCTATTTAACCACCTGCTATCATAAGAGAACTCAGGGCTGCATGTTTTGAGCCCAGTACTGATCCTGAAAAGCGTTTCCAACCCCACTTACAAGTAAAACTAGCTAAAATGTGCCTGGCTGCTAGTCACTGAAAAGCTCATTCTGTGTACATTTTTGGCATATGTTTGCTCCTACCGGGTCAGCTGAGCAGCGAATTTCTATTTAACTACCTGCTTTCATGAGAGACCTCAGGGCTGCATGTTTTGAGCACAGTACTGATCCTGAAAAGCGTTTCCAACCCCACTTAAAGTAAAACTAGCTAAAATGTGCCTGGCTGCTATTCACTGAAAAGCTCATTCCCTGTACATTTTTGGCATACGTTTGCTCCTACCGGGTCAGCTGAGCAGCGAATTTCTATTTAACCACCTGCTTTCATGAGAGACCTCAGGGCTGCATGTTTTGAGCCTAGTACTGAGCCTGAAAAGCGTTTCCAACCCCACTTACAAGTAAAACTAGCTAAAATGTGCCAGGCTTCTCTTCACTGAAAAGCTCATTCTGAGTACATTTTTAGCATACGTTTGCTCCTGCCGGGTCAGCTGAGCAGCGAATTTCTATTTAATCACCTGCTATCATGAGAGACCTCAGGGCTGCATGTTTTGAGCCCAGTACTGAGCCTGAAAAGCATTTCCAACCCCACTTACAAGTAAAACTAGCTAAAATGTGCCTGGCTTCTCTTCACTGAAAAGCTCATTCTGAGTACATTTTTAGCATACGTTTGCTCCTGCCGGGTCAGCTGAGCAGCGAATTTCTATTTAACCACCTACTATCATGAGAGACCTCATGGCTGCATGATTTGAGCCCAGTACTGAGCCTGAAAAGCTTTCCAACCCCACTTACAAGTAAAACTAGCTAAAATGTGCCTGGCTGCTATTCACTGAAAAGCTCATTCTGTGTACATTTTTGGCATACGTTTGCTCCTACCGGGTCAGCTGAGCAGCGAATTTCTATTTAACCACCTGCTATCACGAGGGACCTCAGGGCTGCATGTTTTGAGCCCAGTACTGATCCTGAAAAGCTTTTCCAACCCCACTTACAAGTAAAACTAGCTAAAATGTGCCTGGCTTCTCTTCACTGAAAAGCTCATTCTGAGTACATTTTTAGCATACGTTTGCTCCTGGCGGGTCAGCTGAGCAGCGAACTTCTATTTAACCACCTGCTATCATGAGAGACCTCAGGGCTGCATGTTTTGAGCCCAGTACTGATCCTGAAAAGCGTTTCCAACCCCATTACCAAGTAAAACTAGCTAAAATGTGCCTGGCTGCTATTCACTGAAAAGCTTCTGTGTACATTTTTGGCATACGTTTGCTCCTACCGGGTCAGCTGAGCAGCGAATTTCTATTTAACCACCTGCTATCACGAGGGACCTCAGGGCTGCATGTTTTGAGCCCAGTACTGATCCTGAAAAGCGTTTCCAACCCCACTTACAAGTAAAACTAGCTAAAATGTGCCTGGCTGCTTTTCACTGAAAACCTCATTCTGTGTACATCTTTGGCATACGTTTGCTCCTGCCGGGTCAGCTGAGCAGCGAATTTCTATTTAACCACCTGCTTTCATGAGAGACCTCAGGGCTGCATGTTTTGAGCCCAGTACTGAGCCTGGAAAGCGTTTCCAACCCCACTTACAAGTAAAACTATCTAAAATGTGCCTGGCTGCTATTCACTGAAAAGCTCATTCTGTGTACATTTTTGGCATACGTTTGCTCCTACCGGGTCTGCTGAGCAGCGAATTTCTATTTAACCACCTGCTATCATGAGAGACCTCAGGGATGCATGTTTTGAGCCCAGCACTGAGCCTGAAAAGCGTTTCCAACCCCACTTACAAGTAAAACTAGCTAATATGTGCCTGGCTTCTCTTCACTGAAAAGCTCATTCTGAGTACATTTTTAGCATACGTTTGCTCCTACCAGGTCAGCTGAGCAGCGAATTTCTATTTAACCACCTGCTATCATAAGAGAACTTAGGGCTGCATGTTTTGAGCCCAGTACTGATCCTGAAAAGCGTTTCCAAAGCCACTTACAAGTAAAATTAGCTAAAATGTGCCTGGCTTCTCTTCACTGAAAAGCTCATTCTGAGTACATTTTTAGCATACGTTTGCTCCTACCAGGTCAGCTGAGCTGCGAATTTCTATTTAACCACCTGCTTTCATGAGAGACCTCAGGGCTGCATGTTGAGCCCAGTACTGAGCCTGAAAAGCATTTCCAACCCCACTTACAAGTAAAACTAGCTAAAATGTGCCTGGCTGCTATTCACCGAAAAGCTCATTCTGTGTACATTTTTGGCATACGTTTGCTCCTACCTGGTCAGCTGAGCAGCGAATTTCTATTTAACCACCTGCTTTCATGAGAGACCTCAGGGCTGCATATTTTGAGCCCAGTACTGAGCCTGAAAAGCATTTCCAACCCCACTTACAAGTAAAACTAGCTAAAATGTGCCTGGCTGCTAGTCACTGAAAAGCTTATTCTGTGTACATTTTTGGCATATGTTTGCTCCTACCGGGTCAGCTGAGCAGCGAATTTCTATTTAACCACCTGCTTTCATGAGAGACCTCAGGGCTGCATGTTTTGAGCCCAGTACTGAGCCTGAAAAGCATTTCCAACCCCACTTACAAGTAAAACTAGCTAAAATGTGCCTGGCTTCTCTTCAGAAAAGCTCATTCTGAGTTCATTTTTAGCAAATGTTTGCTCCTGCCGGGTCAGCTGAGCAGCGAATTTCTATTTAACTACCTGCTATCCTGAGAGACCTCAGGGCTGCATGTTTTGAGCCCAGTACTGATCCTGAAAAGCGTTTCCAACCCCACTTAAAGTAAAACTAGCTAAAATGTGCCTGGCTGCTATTCACTGAAAAGCTCATTCTGAGTACATTTTTAGCATACGTTTGCTCCTACCGGGTCAGCTGAGCAGCGAATTTCTATTTAACCACCTGCTTTCATGAGAGACCTCAGGGCTGCATGTTGAGCCCAGTACTGAGCCTGAAAAGCATTTCCAACCCCACTTACAAGTAAAACTAGCTAAAATGTGCCTGGCTGCTATTCACCGAAAAGCTCATTCTGTGTACATTTTTGGCATACGTTTGCTCCTACCTGGTCAGCTGAGCAGCGAATTTCTATTTAACCACCTGCTTTCATGAGAGACCTCAGGGCTGCATATTTTGAGCCCAGTACTGAGCCTGAAAAGCATTTCCAACCCCACTTACAAGTAAAACTAGCTAAAATGTGCCTGGCTGCTAGTCACTGAAAAGCTTATTCTGTGTACATTTTTGGCATATGTTTGCTCCTACCGGGTCAGCTGAGCAGCGAATTTCTATTTAACCACCTGCTTTCATGAGAGACCTCAGGGCTGCATGTTTTGAGCCCAGTACTGAGCCTGAAAAGCATTTCCAACCCCACTTACAAGTAAAACTAGCTAAAATGTGCCTGGCTTCTCTTCACTGAAAAGCTCATTCTGAGTTCATTTTTAGCAAATGTTTGCTCCTGCCGGGTCAGCTGAGCAGCGAATTTCTATTTAACCACCTGCTATCCTGAGAGACCTCAGGGCTGCATGTTTTGAGCCCAGTACTGATCCTAAAAAGCGTTTCCAACCCCACTTAAAGTAAAACTAGCTAAAATGTGCCTGGCTGCTATTCACTGAAAAGCTCATTCCCTGTACATTTTTGGCATACGTTTGCTCCTACCTGGTCAGCTGAGCAGCGAATTTCTATTTAACCACCTGCTTTCATGAGAGACCTCAGGGCTGCATATTTTGAGCCCAGTACTGAGCCTGAAAAGCATTTCCAACCCCACTTACAAGTAAAACTAGCTAAAATGTGCCTGGCTGCTAGTCACTGAAAAGCTTATTCTGTGTACATTTTTGGCATATGTTTGCTCCTACCGGGTCAGCTGAGCAGCGAATTTCTATTTAACCACCTGCTATCACGAGGGACCTCAGGGCTGCATGTTTTGAGCCCAGTACTGATCCTGAAAAGCGTTTCCAACCCCACTTACAAGTAAAACTAGCTATAATGTGCCTGGCTGCTTTTCACTGAAAACCTCATTCTGTGTACATTTTTGGCATACGTTTGCTCCTGCCGGGTCAGCTGAGCAGCGAATTTCTATTTAACCACCTGCTTTCATGAGAGACCTCAGGGCTGCATGTTTTGAGCCCAGTACTAAGCCTGAAAAGCGTTTCCAACCCCACTTACAAGTAAAACTAGCTAAAATGTGCCTGGCTGCTATTCACTGAAAAGCTCATTCTGTGTCCATTTTTGGCATACGTTTGCTCCTGCCGGGTCAGCTGAGCAGCGAATTTCTATTTAACCACCTGCTATCACGAGAGACCTCAGGGCTGCATGTTTTGAGCCCAGTACTGATCCTGAAAAGCGTTTCCAACCCCATTAACAAGTAAAACTAGCTAAAAAGTGCCTGGCTGCTATTCACTGAAAAGCTCATTCTGTGTACATTTTTGGCATACGTTTGCTCCTACCTGGTCAGCTGAGCAGCGAATTTCTAATTAACCACCTGCTTTCATGAGAGACCTCAGGGCTGCATGTTTTGAGCCCAGTACTGAGCCTGAAAAGCATTTCCAACCCCACTTACAAGTAAAACTAGCTAAAATGTGCCTGGCTTCTCTTCACTGAAAAGCTCATTCTGAGTACATTTTTAGCATACGTTTGCTCCTGCCGGGTCAGCTGAGCAGCGAATTTCTATTTAACCACCTGCTATCATGAGAGACCTCAGGGCTGCATGTTTTGAGCCCAGTACTGATCCTGAAAAGCGTTTCCAACCCCACTTACAAGTAAAACTAGCTAAAATGTGCCTGGCTGCTATTCACTGAAAAGCTCATTCTGTGTACATTTTTGGCATACGTTTGCTCCTACCGGGTCTGCTGAGCAGCGAATTTCTATTTAACCACCTGCTATCATGAGAGACCTCAGGGATGCATGTTTTGACCCCAGCACTGATCCTGAAAAGCGTTTCCAACCCCACTTACAAGTAAAACTAGCTAAAATGTGCCTGGCTTCTCTTCACTGAAAAGCTCATTCTGAGTACATTTTTAGCATACGTTTGCTCCTGCCGGGTCAGCTGAGCAGCGAATTTCTATTTAACCACCTGCTATCATAAGAGAACTTAGGGCTGCATGTTTTGAGCCCAGTACTCATCCTGAAAAGCGTTTCCAAAGCCACTTACAAGTAAAATTAGCTAAAATGTGCCTGGCTTCTCTTCACTGAAAAGCTCATTCTGAGTACATTTTTAGCATACGTTTGCTCCTACCAGGTCAGCTGAGCTGCGAATTTCTATTTAACCACCTGCTTTCATGAGAGACCTCAGGGCTGCATGTTGAGCCCAGTACTGAGCCTGAAAAGCATTTCCAACCCCACTTACAAGTAAAACTAGCTAAAATGTGCCTGGCTGCTATTCACCGAAAAGCTCATTCTGTGTACATTTTTGGCATACGTTTGCTCCTACCTGGTCAGCTGAGCAGCGAATTTCTATTTAACCACCTGCTTTCATGAGAGACCTCAGGGCTGCATATTTTGAGCCCAGTACTGAGCCTGAAAAGCATTTCCAACCCCACTTACAAGTAAAACTAGCTAAAATGTGCCTGGCTGCTAGTCACTGAAAAGCTTATTCTGTGTACATTTTTGGCATATGTTTGCTCCTACCGGGTCAGCTGAGCAGCGAATTTCTATTTAACCACCTGCTTTCATGAGAGACCTCAGGGCTGCATGTTTTGAGCCCAGTACTGAGCCTGAAAAGCATTTCCAACCCCACTTACAAGTAAAACTAGCTAAAATGTGCCTGGCTTCTCTTCAGAAAAGCTCATTCTGAGTTCATTTTTAGCAAATGTTTGCTCCTGCCGGGTCAGCTGAGCAGCGAATTTCTATTTAACCACCTGCTATCCTGAGAGACCTCAGGGCTGCATATTTTGAGCCCAGTACTGATCCTGAAAAGCGTTTCCAACCCCACTTAAAGTAAAACTAGCTAAAATGTGCCTGGCTGCTATTCACTGAAAAGCTCATTCTGAGTACATTTTTAGCATACGTTTGCTCCTACCGGGTCAGCTGAGCAGCGAATTTCTATTTAACCACCTGCTTTCATGAGAGACCTCAGGGCTGCATGTTGAGCCCAGTACTGAGCCTGAAAAGCATTTCCAACCCCACTTACAAGTAAAACTAGCTAAAATGTGCCTGGCTGCTATTCACCGAAAAGCTCATTCTGTGTACATTTTTGGCATACGTTTGCTCCTACCTGGTCAGCTGAGCAGCGAATTTCTATTTAACCACCTGCTTTCATGAGAGACCTCAGGGCTGCATATTTTGAGCCCAGTACTGAGCCTGAAAAGCATTTCCAACCCCACTTACAAGTAAAACTAGCTAAAATGTGCCTGGCTGCTAGTCACTGAAAAGCTTATTCTGTGTACATTTTTGGCATATGTTTGCTCCTACCGGGTCAGCTGAGCAGCGAATTTCTATTTAACCACCTGCTTTCATGAGAGACCTCAGGGCTGCATGTTTTGAGCCCAGTACTGAGCCTGAAAAGCATTTCCAACCCCACTTACAAGTAAAACTAGCTAAAATGTGCCTGGCTTCTCTTCACTGAAAAGCTCATTCTGAGTTCATTTTTAGCAAATGTTTGCTCCTGCCGGGTCAGCTGAGCAGCGAATTTCTATTTAACCACCTGCTATCCTGAGAGACCTCAGGGCTGCATGTTTTGAGCCCAGTACTGATCCTAAAAAGCGTTTCCAACCCCACTTAAAGTAAAACTAGCTAAAATGTGCCTGGCTGCTATTCACTGAAAAGCTCATTCCCTGTACATTTTTGGCATACGTTTGCTCCTACCTGGTCAGCTGAGCAGCGAATTTCTATTTAACCACCTGCTTTCATGAGAGACCTCAGGGCTGCATATTTTGAGCCCAGTACTGAGCCTGAAAAGCATTTCCAACCCCACTTACAAGTAAAACTAGCTAAAATGTGCCTGGCTGCTAGTCACTGAAAAGCTTATTCTGTGTACATTTTTGGCATATGTTTGCTCCTACCGGGTCAGCTGAGCAGCGAATTTCTATTTAACCACCTGCTATCACGAGGGACCTCAGGGCTGCATGTTTTGAGCCCAGTACTGATCCTGAAAAGCGTTTCCAACCCCACTTACAAGTAAAACTAGCTAAAATGTGCCTGGCTGCTTTTCACTGAAAACCTCATTCTGTGTACATTTTTGGCATACGTTTGCTCCTGCCGGGTCAGCTGAGCAGCGAATTTCTATTTAACCACCTGCTTTCATGAGAGACCTCAGGGCTGCATGTTTTGAGCCCAGTACTAAGCCTGAAAAGCGTTTCCAACCCCACTTACAAGTAAAACTAGCTAAAATGTGCCTGGCTGCTATTCACTGAAAAGCTCATTCTGTGTCCATTTTTGGCATACGTTTGCTCCTGCCGGGTCAGCTGAGCAGCGAATTTCTATTTAACCACCTGCTATCACGAGAGACCTCAGGGCTGCATGTTTTGAGCCCAGTACTGATCCTGAAAAGCGTTTCCAACCCCATTAACAAGTAAAACTAGCTAAAAAGTGCCTGGCTGCTATTCACTGAAAAGCTCATTCTGTGTACATTTTTGGCATACGTTTGCTCCTACCTGGTCAGCTGAGCAGCGAATTTCTAATTAACCACCTGCTTTCATGAGAGACCTCAGGGCTGCATGTTTTGAGCCCAGTACTGAGCCTGAAAAGCATTTCCAACCCCACTTACAAGTAAAACTAGCTAAAATGTGCCTGGCTTCTCTTCACTGAAAAGCTCATTCTGAGTACATTTTTAGCATACGTTTGCTCCTGCCGGGTCAGCTGAGCAGCGAATTTCTATTTAACCACCTGCTATCATGAGAGACCTCAGGGCTGCATGTTTTGAGCCCAGTACTGATCCTGAAAAGCGTTTCCAACCCCACTTACAAGTAAAACTAGCTAAAATGTGCCTGGCTGCTATTCACTGAAAAGCTCATTCTGTGTACATTTTTGGCATACGTTTGCTCCTACCGGGTCTGCTGAGCAGCGAATTTCTATTTAACCACCTGCTATCATGAGAGACCTCAGGGATGCATGTTTTGACCCCAGCACTGAGCCTGAAAAGCGTTTCCAACCCCACTTACAAGTAAAACTAGCTAAAATGTGCCTGGCTTCTCTTCACTGAAAAGCTCATTCTGAGTACATTTTTAGCATACGTTTGCTCCTGCCGGGTCAGCTGAGCAGCGAATTTCTATTTAACCACCTGCTATCATAAGAGAACTCAGGGCTGCATGTTTTGAGCCCAGTACTGATCCTGAAAAGCGTTTCCAACCCCACTTACAAGTAAAATTAGCTAAAATGTGCCTGGCTTCTCTTCACTGAAAAGCTCATTCTGAGTACATTTTTAGCATACGTTTGCTCCTACCAGGTCAGCTGAGCTGCGAATTTCTATTTAACCACCTGCTTTCATGAGAAACCTCAGGGCTGCATGTTTTGAGCCCAGTACTGAGCCTGAAAAGCATTTCCAACCCCACTTACAAGTAAAACTAGCTAAAATGTGCCTGGCTGCTATTCACCGAAAAGCTCATTCTGTGTACATTTTTGGCATACGTTTGCTCCTACCTGGTCAGCTGAGCAGCGAATTTCTATTTAACCACCTGCTTTCATGAGAGACCTCAGGGCTGCACATTTTGAGCCCAGTACTGAGCCTGAAAAGCATTTCCAACCCCACTTACAAGTAAAACTAGCTAAAATGTGCCTGGCTGCTAGTCACTGAAAAGCTCATTCTGTGTACATTTTTGGCATATGTTTGCTCCTACCGGGTCAGCTGAGCAGCAAATTTCTATTTAACCACCTGCTTTCATGAGAGACCTCAGGGCTGCATGTTTTGAGCCCAGTACTGAGCCTGAAAAGCATTTCCAACCCCACTTACAAGTAAAACTAGCTAAAATGTGCCTGGCTTCTCTTCACTGAAAAGCTCATTCTGAGTTCATTTTTAGCATACGTTTGCTCCTGCCGGGTCAGCTGAGCAGCGAATTTCTATTTAACCACCTGCTATCATGAGAGACCTCAGGGCTGCATGTTTTGAGCCCAGTACTGATCCTGAAAAGCGTTTCCAACCCCACTTAAAGTAAAACTAGCTAAAATGTGCCTGGCTGCTATTCACTGAAAAGCTCATTCCCTGTACATTTTTGGCATACGTTTGCTCCTACCGGGTCAGCTGAGCAGCGAATTTCTATTTAACCACCTGCTTTCATGAGAGACCTCAGGGCTGCATGTTTTGAGCCTAGTACTGAGCCTGAAAAGCATTTCCAACCCCACTTACAAGTAAAACTAGCTAAAATGTGCCTGGCTTCTCTTCACTGAAAAGCTCATTCTGAGTACATTTTAAGCATACGTTTGCTCCTGCCGGGTCAGCTGAGCAGCGAATTTCTATTTAACCACCTGCTATCATGAGAGACCTCAGGGCTGCATGATTTGAGCCCAGTACTGATCCTGAAAAGCGTTTCCAACCCCACTTACAAGTTAAACTAGCTAAAATGTGCCTGGCTGCTTTTCACTGAAAAGCTCATTCTGTGTACATTTTTGGCATACGTTTGCTCCTGCCGGGTCAGCTGAGCTGCGAATTTCTATTTAACCACCTGCTTTCATGAGAGACCTCAGGGCTGCATGTTTTGAGCCCAGTACTTAGCCTGAAAAGCATTTCCAACCCCACTTACAAGTAAAACTAGCTAAAATGTGCCTGGCTTCTTTTCACTGAAAAGCTCATTCTGAGTACATTTTTAGCATACGTTTGCTCCTGCCGGGTCAGCTGAGCAGCGAATTTCTATTTAACCACCTGCTATCACAAGAGACCTCAGGGCTGCATGTTTTGAGCCCAGTACTGATCCTGAAAAGCGTTTCCAACCCCACTTACAAGTAAAACTAGCTAAAATGTGCCCGGCTACTTTTCACTGAAAAGCTCATTCTGTGTACATTTTTGGCATACGTTTGCTCCTGCCGGGTCAGCTGAGCAGCGAATTTCTATTTAACCACCTGCTATCACGAGAGACCTCAGGGCTGCATGTTTTGAGCCCAGTACTGATCCTGAAAAGCGTTTCCAACCCCACTTACAAGTAAAATTAGCTAAAATGTGCCTGGCTTCTCTTCACTGAAAAGCTCATTCTGAGTACATTTTTAGCATACGTTTGCTCCTACCAGGTCAGCTGAGCTGCGAATTTCTATTTAACCACCTGCTTTCATGAGAGACCTCAGGGCTGCATGTTTTGAGCCCAGTACTGAGCCTGAAAAGCATTTCCAACCCCCACTTACAAGTAAAACTAGCTAAAATGTGCCTGGCTTCTCTTCACTGAAAAGCTCATTCTGAGTACATTTTTAGCATACGTTTGCTCCTGCCGGGTCAGCTGAGCAGCGAATTTCTATTTAACCACCTGCTATCATAAGAGAACTCAGGGCTGCATGTTTTGAGCCCAGTACTGATCCTGAAAAGCGTTTCCAACCCCACTTACAAGTAAAATTAGCTAAAATGTGCCTGGCTTCTCTTCACTGAAAAGCTCATTCTGAGTACATTTTTAGCATACGTTTGCTCCTACCAGGTCAGCTGAGCTGCGAATTTCTATTTAACCACCTGCTTTCATGAGAAACCTCAGGGCTGCATGTTTTGAGCCCAGTACTGAGCCTGAAAAGCATTTCCAACCCCACTTACAAGTAAAACTAGCTAAAATGTGCCTGGCTGCTATTCACCGAAAAGCTCATTCTGTGTACATTTTTGGCATACGTTTGCTCCTACCTGGTCAGCTGAGCAGCGAATTTCTATTTAACCACCTGCTTTCATGAGAGACCTCAGGGCTGCACATTTTGAGCCCAGTACTGAGCCTGAAAAGCATTTCCAACCCCACTTACAAGTAAAACTAGCTAAAATGTGCCTGGCTGCTAGTCACTGAAAAGCTCATTCTGTGTACATTTTTGGCATATGTTTGCTCCTACCGGGTCAGCTGAGCAGCAAATTTCTATTTAACCACCTGCTTTCATGAGAGACCTCAGGGCTGCATGTTTTGAGCCCAGTACTGAGCCTGAAAAGCATTTCCAACCCCACTTACAAGTAAAACTAGCTAAAATGTGCCTGGCTTCTCTTCACTGAAAAGCTCATTCTGAGTTCATTTTTAGCATACGTTTGCTCCTGCCGGGTCAGCTGAGCAGCGAATTTCTATTTAACCACCTGCTATCATGAGAGACCTCAGGGCTGCATGTTTTGAGCCCAGTACTGATCCTGAAAAGCGTTTCCAACCCCACTTAAAGTAAAACTAGCTAAAATGTGCCTGGCTGCTATTCACTGAAAAGCTCATTCCCTGTACATTTTCGGCATACGTTTGCTCCTACCGGGTCAGCTGAGCAGCGAATTTCTATTTAACCACCTGCTTTCATGAGAGACCTCAGGGCTGCATGTTTTGAGCCTAGTACTGAGCCTGAAAAGCATTTCCAACCCCACTTACAAGTAAAACTAGCTAAAATGTGCCTGGCTTCTCTTCACTGAAAAGCTCATTCTGAGTACATTTTAAGCATACGTTTGCTCCTGCCGGGTCAGCTGAGCAGCGAATTTCTATTTAACCACCTGCTATCATGAGAGACCTCAGGGCTGCATGATTTGAGCCCAGTACTGATCCTGAAAAGCGTTTCCAACCCCACTTACAAGTAAAACTAGCTAAAATGTGCCTGGCTGCTTTTCACTGAAAAGCTCATTCTGTGTACATTTTTGGCATACGTTTGCTCCTGCCGGGTCAGCTGAGCAGCGAATTTCTATTTAACCACCTGCTATCACGAGAGACCTCAGGGCTGCATGTTTTGAGCCCAGTACTGATCCTGAAAAGCGTTTCCAACCCCACTTACAAGTAAAATTAGCTAAAATGTGCCTGGCTTCTCTTCACTGAAAAGCTCATTCTGAGTACATTTTTAGCATACGTTTGCTCCTACCAGGTCAGCTGAGCTGCGAATTTCTATTTAACCACCTGCTTTCATGAGAGACCTCAGGGCTGCATGTTTTGAGCCCAGTACTGAGCCTGAAAAGCATTTCCAACCCCCACTTACAAGTAAAACTAGCTAAAATGTGCCTGGCTTCTCTTCACTGAAAAGCTCATTCTGAGTACATTTTTAGCATATGTTTGCTCCTGCCGGGTCAGCTGAGCTGCGAATTTCTATTTAACCACCTGCTTTCATGAGAAACCTCAGGGCTGCATGTTTTGAGCCCAGTACTGAGCCTGAAAAGCATTTCCAACCCCACTTACAAGTAAAACTAGCTAAAATGTGCCTGGCTGCTATTCACCGAAAAGCTCATTCTGTGTACATTTTTGGCATACGTTTGCTCCTACCTGGTCAGCTGAGCAGCGAATTTCTATTTAACCACCTGCTTTCATGAGAGACCTCAGGGCTGCACATTTTGAGCCCAGTACTGAGCCTGAAAAGCATTTCCAACCCCACTTACAAGTAAAACTAGCTAAAATGTGCCTGGCTGCTAGTCACTGAAAAGCTCATTCTGTGTACATTTTTGGCATATGTTTGCTCCTACCGGGTCAGCTGAGCAGCGAATTTCTATTTAACCACCTGCTTTCATGAGAGACCTCAGGGCTGCATGTTTTGAGCCCAGTACTGAGCCTGAAAAGCATTTCCAACCCCACTTACAAGTAAAACTAGCTAAAATGTGCCTGGCTTCTCTTCACTGAAAAGCTCATTCTGAGTTCATTTTTAGCATACGTTTGCTCCTGCCGGGTCAGCTGAGCAGCGAATTTCTATTTAACCACCTGCTATCATGAGAGACCTCAGGGCTGCATGTTTTGAGCCCAGTACTGATCCTGAAAAGCGTTTCCAACCCCACTTAAAGTAAAACTAGCTAAAATGTGCCTGGCTGCTATTCACTGAAAAGCTCATTCCCTGTACATTTTTGGCATACGTTTGCTCCTACCGGGTCAGCTGAGCAGCGAATTTCTATTTAACCACCTGCTTTCATGAGAGACCTCAGGGCTGCATGTTTTGAGCCTAGTACTGAGCCTGAAAAGCATTTCCAACCCCACTTACAAGTAAAACTAGCTAAAATGTGCCTGGCTTCTCTTCACTGAAAAGCTCATTCTGAGTACATTTTAAGCATACGTTTGCTCCTGCCGGGTCAGCTGAGCAGCGAATTTCTATTTAACCACCTGCTATCATGAGAGACCTCAGGGCTGCATGATTTGAGCCCAGTACTGATCCTGAAAAGCGTTTCCAACCCCACTTACAAGTAAAACTAGCTAAAATGTGCCTGGCTGCTTTTCACTGAAAAGCTCATTCTGTGTACATTTTTGGCATACGTTTGCTCCTGCCGGATCAGCTGAGCAGCGAATTTCTATTTAACCACCTGCTTTCATGAGAGACCTCAGGGCTGCATGTTTTGAGCCCAGTACTTAGCCTGAAAAGCATTTCCAACCCCACTTACAAGTAAAACTAGCTAAAATGTGCCTGGCTTCTTTTCACTGAAAAGCTCATTCTGAGTACATTTTTAGCATACGTTTGCTCCTGCCGGGTCAGCTGAGCAGCAAATTTCTATTTAACCACCTGCTATCACGAGAGACCTCAGGGCTGCATGTTTTGAGCCCAGTACTGATCCTGAAAAGCGTTTCCAACCCCACTTACAAGTAAAACTAGCTAAAATGTGCCTGGCTACTTTTCACTGAAAAGCTCATTCTGTGTACATTTTTGGCATACGTTTGCTCCTGCCGGGTCAGCTGAGCAGCGAATTTCTATTTAACCACCTGCTATCACGAGAGACCCCAGGGCTGCATGTTTTGAGCCCAGTACTGATCCTGAAAAGCGTTTCCAACCCCACTTACAAGTAAAATTAGCTAAAATGTGCCTGGCTTCTCTTCACTGAAAAGCTCATTCTGAGTACATTTTTAGCATACGTTTGCTCCTACCAGGTCAGCTGAGCTGCGAATTTCTATTTAACCACCTGCTTTCATGAGAGACCTCAGGGCTGCATGTTTTGAGCCCAGTACTGAGCCTGAAAAGCATTTCCAACCCCCACTTACAAGTAAAACTAGCTAAAATGTGCCTGGCTTCTCTTCACTGAAAAGCTCATTCTGAGTACATTTTTAGCATACGTTTGCTCCTGCCGGGTCAGCTGAGCAGCGAATTTCTATTTAACCACCTGCTATCATAAGAGAACTCAGGGCTGCATGTTTTGAGCCCAGTACTGATCCTGAAAAGCGTTTCCAACCCCACTTACAAGTAAAATTAGCTAAAATGTGCCTGGCTTCTCTTCACTGAAAAGCTCCTTCTGAGTACATTTTTAGCATACGTTTGCTCCTACCAGGTCAGCTGAGCTGCGAATTTCTATTTAACCACCTGCTTTTATGAGAGACCTCAGGGCTGCATGTTTTGAGCCCAGTACTGAGCCTGAAAAGCATTTCCAACCCCACTTACAAGTAAAACTAGCTAAAATGTGCCTGGCTGCTATTCACTGAAAAGCTCATTCTGTGTACATTTTTGGCATACGTTTGCTCCTACCTGGTCAGCTGAGCAGCGAATTTCTATTTAACCACCTGCTTTCATGAGAGACCTCAGGGCTGCATATTTTGAGCCCAGTACTGAGCCTGAAAAGCATTTCCAACCCCACTTACAAGTAAAACTAGCTAAAATGTGCCTGGCTGCTAGTCACTGAAAAGCTCATTCTGTGTACATTTTTGGCATATGTTTGCTCCTACCGGGTCAGCTGAGCAGCGAATTTCTATTTAACTACCTGCTTTCATGAGAGACCTCAGGGCTGCATGTTTTGAGCACAGTACTGATCCTGAAAAGCGTTTCCAACCCCACTTAAAGTAAAACTAGCTAAAATGTGCCTGGCTGCTATTCACTGAAAAGCTCATTCCCTGTACATTTTTGGCATACGTTTGCTCCTACCGGGTCAGCTGAGCAGCGAATTTCTATTTAATCACCTGCTATCATGAGAGACCTCAGGGCTGCATGTTTTGAGCCCAGTACTGAGCCTGAAAAGCATTTCCAACCCCACTTACAAGTAAAACTAGCTAAAATGTGCCTGGCTTCTCTTCACTGAAAAGCTCATTCTGAGTACATTTTTAGCATACGTTTGCTCCTGCCGGGTCAGCTGAGCAGCGAATTTCTATTTAACCACCTGCTATCATGAGAGACCTCATGGCTGCATGATTTGAGCCCAGTACTGAGCCTGAAAAGCTTTCCAACCCCACTTACAAGTAAAACTAGCTAAAATGTGCCTGGCTGCTATTCACTGAAAAGCTCATTCTGTGTACATTTTTGGCATACGTTTGCTCCTATCGGGTCAGCTGAGCAGCGAATTTCTATTTAACCACCTGCTATCACGAGGGACCTCAGGGCTGCATGTTTTGAGCCCAGTACTGATCCTGAAAAGCATTTCCAACCCCACTTACAAGTAAAACTAGCTAAAATGTGCCTGGCTTCTCTTCACTGAAAAGCTCATTCTGAGTACATTTTTAGCATACGTTTGCTCCTGCCGGGTCAGCTGAGCAGCGAATTTCTATTTAACCATCTGCTATCATGAGAGACCTCATGGCTGCATGATTTGAGCCCAGTACTGAGCCTGAAAAGCTTTCCAACCCCACTTACAAGTAAAACTAGCTAAAATGTGCCTGGCTGCTATTCACTGAAAAGCTCATTCTGTGTACATTTTTGGCATACGTTTGCTCCTATCGGGTCAGCTGAGCAGCAAATTTCTATTTAACCACCTGCTATCACGAGGGACCTCAGGGCTGCATGTTTTGAGCCCAGTACTGATCCTGAAAAGCTTTTCCAACCCCACTTACAAGTAAAACTAGCTAAAATGTGCCTGGCTTCTCTTCACTGAAAAGCTCATTCTGAGTACATTTTTAGCATACGTTTGCTCCTGCCGGGTCAGCTGAGCAGCGAACTTCTATTTAACCACCTGCTATCATGAGAGACCTCAGGGCTGCATGTTTTGAGCCCAGTACTGATCCTGAAAAGCGTTTCCAACCCCACTTACAAGTAAAACTAGCTAAAATGTGCCTGGCTGCTTTTCACTGAAAACCTCATTCTGTGTACATTTTTGGCATACGTTTGCTCCTGCCGGGTCAGCTGAGCAGCGAATTTCTATTTAACCACCTGCTATCATGAGAGACCTCAGGGCTGCATGTTTTGAGCCCAGTACTGATCCTAAAAAGCGTTTCCAACCCCATTAACAAGTAAAACTAGCTAAAATGTGCCTGGCTGCTATTCACTGAAAAGCTCATTCTGTGTACATTTTTGGCATACGTTTGCTCCTACCTGGTCAGCTGAGCAGCGAATTTCTATTTAACCACCTGCTATCATGAGAGACCTCAGGGCTGCATGTTTTGAGCCCAGTACTGATCCTGAAAAGCGTTTCCAACCCCACTTAAAGTAAAACTAGCTAAAATGTGCCTGGCTGCTATTCACTGAAAAGCTCATTCCCTGTACATTTTTGGCATACGTTTGCTCCTACCGGGTCAGCTGAGCAGCGAATTTCTATTTAACCACCTGCTTTCATGAGAGACATCAGGGCTGCATGTTTTGAGCCTAGTACTGAGCCTGAAAAGCATTTCCAACCCCACTTACAAGTAAAACTAGCTAAAATGTGCCTGGCTTCTCTTCACTGAAAAGCTCATTCTGAGTACATTTTTAGCATACGTTTGCTCCTGCCGGGTCAGCTGAGCAGCGAATTTCTATTTAACCACCTGCTATCATGAGAGACCTCAGGGCTGCATGTTTTGAGCCCAGTACTGATCCTGAAAAGCGTTTCCAACCCCATTAACAAGTAAAACTAGCTAAAATGTGCCTGGCTGCTATTCACTGAATAGCTCATTCTGTGTTCATTTTTGGCATACGTTTGCTCCTACCTGGTCAGCTGAGCAGCGAATTTCTATTTAACCACCTGCTATCATGAGAGACCTCAGGGCTGCATGTTTTGAGCCCAGTACTGATCCTGAAAAGCGTTTCCAACCCCACTTAAAGTAAAACTAGCTAAAATGTGCCTGGCTGCTATTCACTGAAAAGCTCATTCCCTGTACATTTTTGGCATACGTTTGCTCCTACCGGGTCAGCTGAGCAGCGAATTTCTATTTAACCACCTGCTTTCATGAGAGACCTCAGGGCTGCATGTTTTGAGCCTAGTACTGAGCCTGAAAAGCATTTCCAACCCCACTTACAAGTAAAACTAGCTAAAATGTGCCTGGCTTCTCTTCACTGAAAAGCTCATTCTGAGTACATTTTTAGCATACGTTTGCTCCTGCCGGGTCAGCTGAGCAGCGAATTTCTATTTAACCTCTTCGCCGCTAATGACAAGGGTAACTCGTCATGGACTTTCCATTGATTTCAATGGAAATTGCAGCAGCAGAGTAATTATACCTTAGCACTAAAGGGGTTAACCACCTGCTATCACGAGAGACCTCAGGGCTGCATGTTTTGAGCCCAGTACTGATCCTGAAAAGCGTTTCCAACCCCATTAACAAGTAAAACTAGCTAAAATGTGCCTGGCTGCTATTCACTGAAAAGCTCATTCTGTGTACATTTTTGGCATACGTTTGCTCCTACCTGGTCAGCTGAGCAGCGAATTTCTATTTAACCACCTGCTTTCATGAGAGACCTCAGGGCTGCATGTTTTGAGCCCAGTACTGATCCTGAAAAGCGTTTCCAACCCCACTTACAAGTAAAACTAGCTAAAATGTGCCTGGCTGCTTTTCACTGAAAAGCTCATTCTGTGTACATTTTTGGCATACGTTTGCTCCTGCCGGGTCAGCTGAGCTGCGAATTTCTATTTAACCACCTGCTTTCATGAGAGACCTCAGGGCTGCATGTTTTGAGCCCAGTACTTAGCCTGAAAAGCATTTCCAACCCCACTTACAAGTAAAACTAGCTAAAATGTGCCTGGCTTCTTTTCACTGAAAAGCTCATTCTGAGTACATTTTTAGCATACGTTTGCTCCTGCCGGGTCAGCTGAGCAGCGAATTTCTATTTAACCACCTGCTATCACAAGAGACCTCAGGGCTGCATGTTTTGAGCCCAGTACTGATCCTGAAAAGCGTTTCCAACCCCACTTACAAGTAAAACTAGCTAAAATGTGCCTGGCTACTTTTCACTGAAAAGCTCATTCTGTGTACATTTTTGGCATACGTTTGCTCCTGCCGGGTCAGCTGAGCAGCGAATTTCTATTTAACCACCTGCTATCACGAGAGACCTCAGGGCTGCATGTTTTGAGCCCAGTACTGATCCTGAAAAGCGTTTCCAACCCCACTTACAAGTAAAATTAGCTAAAATGTGCCTGGCTTCTCTTCACTGAAAAGCTCATTCTGAGTACATTTTTAGCATACGTTTGCTCCTACCAGGTCAGCTGAGCTGCGAATTTCTATTTAACCACCTGCTTTCATGAGAGACCTCAGGGCTGCATGTTTTGAGCCCAGTACTGAGCCTGAAAAGCATTTCCAACCCCCACTTACAAGTAAAACTAGCTAAAATGTGCCTGGCTTCTCTTCACTGAAAAGCTCATTCTGAGTACATTTTTAGCATACGTTTGCTCCTGCCGGGTCAGCTGAGCAGCGAATTTCTATTTAACCACCTGCTATCATTCGAGAACTCAGGGCTGCATGTTTTGAGCCCAGTACTGATCCTGAAAAGCGTTTCCAACCCCACTTACAAGTAAAATTAGCTAAAATGTGCCTGGCTTCTCTTCACTGAAAAGCTCATTCTGAGTACATTTTTAGCATACGTTTGCTCCTACCAGGTCAGCTGAGCTGCGAATTTCTATTTAACCACCTGCTTTCATGAGAAACCTCAGGGCTGCATGTTTTGAGCCCAGTACTGAGCCTGAAAAGCATTTCCAACCCCACTTACAAGTAAAACTAGCTAAAATGTGCCTGGCTGCTATTCACCGAAAAGCTCATTCTGTGTACATTTTTGGCATACGTTTGCTCCTACCTGGTCAGCTGAGCAGCGAATTTCTATTTAACCACCTGCTTTCATGAGAGACCTCAGGGCTGCACATTTTGAGCCCAGTACTGAGCCTGAAAAGCATTTCCAACCCCACTTACAAGTAAAACTAGCTAAAATGTGCCTGGCTGCTAGTCACTGAAAAGCTCATTCTGTGTACATTTTTGGCATATGTTTGCTCCTACCGGGTCAGCTGAGCAGCAAATTTCTATTTAACCACCTGCTTTCATGAGAGACCTCAGGGCTGCATGTTTTGAGCCCAGTACTGAGCCTGAAAAGCATTTTCAACCCCACTTACAAGTAAAACTAGCTAAAATGTGCCTGGCTTCTCTTCACTGAAAAGCTCATTCTGAGTTCATTTTTAGCATACGTTTGCTCCTGCCGGGTCAGCTGAGCAGCGAATTTCTATTTAACCACCTGCTATCATGAGAGACCTCAGGGCTGCATGTTTTGAGCCCAGTACTGATCCTGAAAAGCGTTTCCAACCCCACTTAAAGTAAAACTAGCTAAAATGTGCCTGGCTGCTATTCACTGAAAAGCTCATTCCCTGTACATTTTTGGCATACGTTTGCTCCTACCGGGTCAGCTGAGCAGCGAATTTCTATTTAACCACCTGCTTTCATGAGAGACCTCAGGGCTGCATGTTTTGAGCCTAGTACTGAGCCTGAAAAGCATTTCCAACCCCACTTACAAGTAAAACTAGCTAAAATGTGCCTGGCTTCTCTTCACTGAAAAGCTCATTCTGAGTACATTTTAAGCATACGTTTGCTCCTGCCGGGTCAGCTGAGCAGCGAATTTCTATTTAACCACCTGCTATCATGAGAGACCTCAGGGCTGCATGATTTGAGCCCAGTACTGATCCTGAAAAGCGTTTCCAACCCCACTTACAAGTAAAACTAGCTAAAATGTGCCTGGCTGCTTTTCACTGAAAAGCTCATTCTGTGTACATTTTTGGCATACGTTTGCTCCTGCCGGGTCAGCTGAGCAGCGAATTTCTATTTAACCACCTGCTTTCATGAGAGACCTCAGGGCTGCATGTTTTGAGCCCAGTACTTAGCCTGAAAAGCATTTCCAACCCCACTTACAAGTAAAACTAGCTAAAATGTGCCTGGCTTCTTTTCACTGAAAAGCTCATTCTGAGTACATTTTTAGCATACGTTTGCTCCTGCCGGGTCAGCTGAGCAGCGAATTTCTATTTAACCACCTGCTATCACAAGAGACCTCAGGGCTGCATGTTTTGAGCCCAGTACTGATCCTGAAAAGCGTTTCCAACCCCACTTACAAGTAAAACTAGCTAAAATGTGCCTGGCTACTTTTCACTGAAAAGCTCATTCTGTGTACATTTTTGGCATACGTTTGCTCCTGCCGGGTCAGCTGAGCAGCGAATTTCTATTTAACCACCTGCTATCACGAGAGACCTCAGGGCTGCATGTTTTGAGCCCAGTACTGATCCTGAAAAGCGTTTCCAACCCCACTTACAAGTAAAATTAGCTAAAATGTGCCTGGCTTCTCTTCACTGAAAAGCTCATTCTGAGTACATTTTTAGCATACGTTTGCTCCTACCAGGTCAGCTGAGCTGCGAATTTCTATTTAACCACCTGCTTTCATGAGAGACCTCAGGGCTGCATGTTTTGAGCCCAGTACTGAGCCTGAAAAGCATTTCCAACCCCCACTTACAAGTAAAACTAGCTAAAATGTGCCTGGCTTCTCTTCACTGAAAAGCTCATTCTGAGTACATTTTTAGCATACGTTTGCTCCTGCCGGGTCAGCTGAGCTGCGAATTTCTATTTAACCACCTGCTTTCATGAGAAACCTCAGGGCTGCATGTTTTGAGCCCAGTACTGAGCCTGAAAAGCATTTCCAACCCCACTTACAAGTAAAACTAGCTAAAATGTGCCTGGCTGCTATTCACCGAAAAGCTCATTCTGTGTACATTTTTGGCATACGTTTGCTCCTACCTGGTCAGCTGAGCAGTGAATTTCTATTTAACCACCTGCTTTCATGAGAGACCTCAGGGCTGCACATTTTGAGCCCAGTACTGAGCCTGAAAAGCATTTCCAACCCCACTTACAAGTAAAACTAGCTAAAATGTGCCTGGCTGCTAGTCACTGAAAAGCTCATTCTGTGTACATTTTTGGCATATGTTTGCTCCTACCGGGTCAGCTGAGCAGCGAATTTCTATTTAACCACCTGCTTTCATGAGAGACCTCAGGGCTGCATGTTTTGAGCCCAGTACTGAGCCTGAAAAGCATTTCCAACCCCACTTACAAGTAAAACTAGCTAAAATGTGCCTGGCTTCTCTTCACTGAAAAGCTCATTCTGAGTTCATTTTTAGCATACGTTTGCTCCTGCCGGGTCAGCTGAGCAGCGAATTTCTATTTAACCACCTGCTATCATGAGAGACCTCAGGGCTGCATGTTTTGAGCCCAGTACTGATCCTGAAAAGCGTTTCCAACCCCACTTAAAGTGAAACTAGCTAAAATGTGCCTGGCTGCTATTCACTGAAAAGCTCATTCCCTGTACATTTTTGGCATACGTTTGCTCCTACCGGGTCAGCTGAGCAGCGAATTTCTATTTAACCACCTGCTTTCATGAGAGACCTCAGGGCTGCATGTTTTGAGCCTAGTACTGAGCCTGAAAAGCATTTCCAACCCCACTTACAAGTAAAACTAGCTAAAATGTGCCTGGCTTCTCTTCACTGAAAAGCTCATTCTGAGTACATTTTAAGCATACGTTTGCTCCTGCCGGGTCAGCTGAGCAGCGAATTTCTATTTAACCACCTGCTATCATGAGAGACCTCAGGGCTGCATGATTTGAGCCCAGTACTGATCCTGAAAAGCGTTTCCAACCCCACTTACAAGTAAAACTAGCTAAAATGTGCCTGGCTGCTTTTCACTGAAAAGCTCATTCTGTGTACATTTTTGGCATACGTTTGCTCCTGCCGGGTCAGCTGAGCAGCGAATTTCTATTTAACCACCTGCTTTCATGAGAGACCTCAGGGCTGCATGTTTTGAGCCCAGTACTTAGCCTGAAAAGCATTTCCAACCCCACTTACAAGTAAAACTAGCTAAAATGTGCCTGGCTTCTTTTCACTGAAAAGCTCATTCTGAGTACATTTTTAGCATACGTTTGCTCCTGCCGGGTCAGCTGAGCAGCGAATTTCTATTTAACCACCTGCTATCACGAGAGACCTCAGGGCTGCATGTTTTGAGCCCAGTACTGATCCTGAAAAGCGTTTCCAACCCCACTTACAAGTAAAACTAGCTAAAATGTGCCTGGCTACTTTTCACTGAAAAGCTCATTCTGTGTACATTTTTGGCATACGTTTGCTCCTGCCGGGTCAGCTGAGCAGCGAATTTCTATTTAACCACCTGCTATCACGAGAGACCTCAGGGCTGCATGTTTTGAGCCCAGTACTGATCCTGAAAAGCGTTTCCAACCCCACTTACAAGTAAAATTAGCTAAAATGTGCCTGGCTTCTCTTCACTGAAAAGCTCATTCTGAGTACATTTTTAGCATACGTTTGCTCCTACCAGGTCAGCTGAGCTGCGAATTTCTATTTAACCACCTGCTTTCATGAGAGACCTCAGGGCTGCATGTTTTGAGCCCAGTACTGAGCCTGAAAAGCATTTCCAACCCCCACTTACAAGTAAAACTAGCTAAAATGTGCCTGGCTTCTCTTCACTGAAAAGCTCATTCTGAGTACATTTTTAGCATACGTTTGCTCCTGCCGGGTCAGCTGAGCAGCGAATTTCTATTTAACCACCTGCTATCATAAGAGAACTCAGGGCTGCATGTTTTGAGCCCAGTACTGATCCTGAAAAGCGTTTCCAACCCCACTTACAAGTAAAATTAGCTAAAATGTGCCTGGCTTCTCTTCACTGAAAAGCTCCTTCTGAGTACATTTTTAGCATACGTTTGCTCCTACCAGGTCAGCTGAGCTGCGAATTTCTATTTAACCACCTGCTTTTATGAGAGACCTCAGGGCTGCATGTTTTGAGCCCAGTACTGAGCCTGAAAAGCATTTCCAACCCCACTTACAAGTAAAACTAGCTAAAATGTGCCTGGCTGCTATTCACTGAAAAGCTCATTCTGTGTACATTTTTGGCATACGTTTGCTCCTACCTGGTCAGCTGAGCAGCGAATTTCTATTTAACCACCTGCTTTCATGAGAGACCTCAGGGCTGCATATTTTGAGCCCAGTACTGAGCCTGAAAAGCATTTCCAACCCCACTTACAAGTAAAACTAGCTAAAATGTGCCTGGCTGCTAGTCACTGAAAAGCTCATTCTGTGTACATTTTTGGCATATGTTTGCTCCTACCGGGTCAGCTGAGCAGCGAATTTCTATTTAACTACCTGCTTTCATGAGAGACCTCAGGGCTGCATGTTTTGAGCACAGTACTGATCCTGAAAAGCGTTTCCAACCCAACTTAAAGTAAAACTAGCTAAAATGTGCCTGGCTGCTATTCACTGAAAAGCTCATTCCCTGTACATTTTAGCATACGTTTGCTCCTACCGGGTCAGCTGAGCAGCGAATTTCTATTTAATCACCTGCTATCATGAGAGACCTCAGGGCTGCATGTTTTGAGCCCAGTACTGAGCCTGAAAAGCATTTCCAACCCCACTTACAAGTAAAACTAGCTAAAATGTGCCTGGCTTCTCTTCACTGAAAAGCTCATTCTGAGTACATTTTTAGCATACGTTTGCTCCTGCCGGGTCAGCTGAGCAGCGAATTTCTATTTAACCACCTGCTATCATGAGAGACCTCATGGCTGCATGATTTGAGCCCAGTACTGAGCCTGAAAAGCTTTCCAACCCCACTTACAAGTAAAACTAGCTAAAATGTGCCTGGCTGCTATTCACTGAAAAGCTCATTCTGTGTACATTTTTGGCATACGTTTGCTCCTATCGGGTCAGCTGAGCAGCGAATTTCTATTTAACCACCTGCTATCACGAGGGACCTCAGGGCTGCATGTTTTGAGCCCAGTACTGATCCTGAAAAGCTTTTCCAACCCCACTTACAAGTAAAACTAGCTAAAATGTGCCTGGCTTCTCTTCACTGAAAAGCTCATTCTGAGTACATTTTTAGCATACGTTTGCTCCTGCCGGGTCAGCTGAGCAGCGAACTTCTATTTAACCACCTGCTATCATGAGAGACCTCAGGGCTGCATGTTTTGAGCCCAGTACTGATCCTGAAAAGCGTTTCCAACCCCATTAACAAGTAAAACTAGCTAAAATGTGCCTGGCTGCTATTCACTGAAAAGCTCATTCTGTGTACATTTTTGGCATACGTTTGCTCCTACCGGGTCAGCTGAGCAGCGAATTTCTATTTAACCACCTGCTATCACGAGGGACATCAGGGCTGCATGTTTTGAGCCCAGTACTGATCCTGAAAAGCGTTTCCAACCCCACTTACAAGTAAAACTAGCTAAAATGTGCCTGGCTGCTTTTCACTGAAAACCTCATTCTGTGTACATTTTTGGCATACGTTTGCTCCTGCCGGGTCAGCTGAGCAGCGAATTTCTATTTAACCACCTGCTATCATGAGAGACCTCAGGGCTGCATGTTTTGAGCCCAGTACTGATCCTAAAAAGCGTTTCCAACCCCATTAACAAGTAAAACTAGCTAAAATGTGCCTGGCTGCTATTCACTGAAAAGCTCATTCTGTGTACATTTTTGGCATACGTTTGCTCCTACCTGGTCAGCTGAGCAGCGAATTTCTATTTAACCACCTGCTATCATGAGAGACCTCAGGGCTGCATGTTTTGAGCCCAGTACTGATCCTGAAAAGCGTTTCCAACCCCACTTAAAGTAAAACTAGCTAAAATGTGCCTGGCTGCTATTCACTGAAAAGCTCATTCCCTGTACATTTTTGGCATACGTTTGCTCCTACCGGGTCAGCTGAGCAGCGAATTTCTATTTAACCACCTGCTTTCATGAGAGACATCAGGGCTGCATGTTTTCAGCCTAGTACTGAGCCTGAAAAGCATTTCCAACCCCACTTACAAGTAAAACTAGCTAAAATGTGCCTGGCTGCTATTCACCGAAAAGCTCATTCTGTGTACATTTTTGGCATACGTTTGCTCCTACCTGGTCAGCTGAGCAGCGAATTTCTATTTAACCACCTGCTTTCATGAGAGACCTCAGGGCTGCACATTTTGAGCCCAGTACTGAGCCTGAAAAGCATTTCCAACCCCACTTACAAGTAAAACTAGCTAAAATGTGCCTGGCTGCTAGTCACTGAAAAGCTCATTCTGTGTACATTTTTGGCATATGTTTGCTCCTACCGGGTCAGCTGAGCAGCAAATTTCTATTTAACCACCTGCTTTCATGAGAGACCTCAGGGCTGCATGTTTTGAGCCCAGTACTGAGCCTGAAAAGCATTTCCAACCCCACTTACAAGTAAAACTAGCTAAAATGTGCCTGGCTTCTCTTCACTGAAAAGCTCATTCTGAGTTCATTTTTAGCATACGTTTGCTCCTGCCGGGTCAGCTGAGCAGCGAATTTCTATTTAACCACCTGCTATCATGAGAGACCTCAGGGCTGCATGTTTTGAGCCCAGTACTGATCCTGAAAAGCGTTTCCAACCCCACTTAAAGTAAAACTAGCTAAAATGTGCCTGGCTGCTATTCACTGAAAAGCTCATTCCCTGTACATTTTTGGCATACGTTTGCTCCTACCGGGTCAGCTGAGCAGCGAATTTCTATTTAACCACCTGCTTTCATGAGAGACCTCAGGGCTGCATGTTTTGAGCCTAGTACTGAGCCTGAAAAGCATTTCCAACCCCACTTACAAGTAAAACTAGCTAAAATGTGCCTGGCTTCTCTTCACTGAAAAGCTCATTCTGAGTACATTTTAAGCATACGTTTGCTCCTGCCGGGTCAGCTGAGCAGCGAATTTCTATTTAACCACCTGCTATCATGAGAGACCTCAGGGCTGCATGATTTGAGCCCAGTACTGATCCTGAAAAGCGTTTCCAACCCCACTTACAAGTAAAACTAGCTAAAATGTGCCTGGCTGCTTTTCACTGAAAAGCTCATTCTGTGTACATTTTTGGCATACGTTTGCTCCTGCCGGGTCAGCTGAGCAGCGAATTTCTATTTAACCACCTGCTTTCATGAGAGACCTCAGGGCTGCATGTTTTGAGCCCAGTACTTAGCCTGAAAAGCATTTCCAACCCCACTTACAAGTAAAACTAGCTAAAATGTGCCTGGCTTCTTTTCACTGAAAAGCTCATTCTGAGTACATTTTTAGCATACGTTTGCTCCTGCCGGGTCAGCTGAGCAGCGAATTTCTATTTAACCACCTGCTATCACAAGAGACCTCAGGGCTGCATGTTTTGAGCCCAGTACTGATCCTGAAAAGCGTTTCCAACCCCACTTACAAGTAAAACTAGCTAAAATGTGCCTGGCTACTTTTCACTGAAAAGCTCATTCTGTGTACATTTTTGGCATACGTTTGCTCCTGCCGGGTCAGCTGAGCAGCGAATTTCTATTTAACCACCTGCTATCACGAGAGACCTCAGGGCTGCATGTTTTGAGCCCAGTACTGATCCTGAAAAGCGTTTCCAACCCCACTTACAAGTAAAATTAGCTAAAATGTGCCTGGCTTCTCTTCACTGAAAAGCTCATTCTGAGTACATTTTTAGCATACGTTTGCTCCTACCAGGTCAGCTGAGCTGCGAATTTCTATTTAACCACCTGCTTTCATGAGAGACCTCAGGGCTGCATGTTTTGAGCCCAGTACTGAGCCTGAAAAGCATTTCCAACCCCCACTTACAAGTAAAACTAGCTAAAATGTGCCTGGCTTCTCTTCACTGAAAAGCTCATTCTGAGTACATTTTTAGCATACGTTTGCTCCTGCCGGGTCAGCTGAGCTGCGAATTTCTATTTAACCACCTGCTTTCATGAGAAACCTCAGGGCTGCATGTTTTGAGCCCAGTACTGAGCCTGAAAAGCATTTCCAACCCCACTTACAAGTAAAACTAGCTAAAATGTGCCTGGCTGCTATTCACCGAAAAGCTCATTCTGTGTACATTTTTGGCATACGTTTGCTCCTACCTGGTCAGCTGAGCAGCGAATTTCTATTTAACCACCTGCTTTCATGAGAGACCTCAGGGCTGCACATTTTGAGCCCAGTACTGAGCCTGAAAAGCATTTCCAACCCCACTTACAAGTAAAACTAGCTAAAATGTGCCTGGCTGCTAGTCACTGAAAAGCTCATTCTGTGTACATTTTTGGCATATGTTTGCTCCTACCGGGTCAGCTGAGCAGCGAATTTCTATTTAACCACCTGCTTTCATGAGAGACCTCAGGGCTGCATGTTTTGAGCCCAGTACTGAGCCTGAAAAGCATTTCCAACCCCACTTACAAGTAAAACTAGCTAAAATGTGCCTGGCTTCTCTTCACTGAAAAGCTCATTCTGAGTTCATTTTTAGCATACGTTTGCTCCTGCCGGGTCAGCTGAGCAGCGAATTTCTATTTAACCACCTGCTATCATGAGAGACCTCAGGGCTGCATGTTTTGAGCCCAGTACTGATCCTGAAAAGCGTTTCCAACCCCACTTAAAGTAAAACTAGCTAAAATGTGCCTGGCTGCTATTCACTGAAAAGCTCATTCCCTGTACATTTTTGGCATACGTTTGCTCCTACCGGGTCAGCTGAGCAGCGAATTTCTATTTAACCACCTGCTTTCATGAGAGACCTCAGGGCTGCATGTTTTGAGCCTAGTACTGAGCCTGAAAAGCATTTCCAACCCCACTTACAAGTAAAACTAGCTAAAATGTGCCTGGCTTCTCTTCACTGAAAAGCTCATTCTGAGTACATTTTAAGCATACGTTTGCTCCTGCCGGGTCAGCTGAGCAGCGAATTTCTATTTAACCACCTGCTATCATGAGAGACCTCAGGGCTGCATGATTTGAGCCCAGTACTGATCCTGAAAAGCGTTTCCAACCCCACTTACAAGTAAAACTAGCTAAAATGTGCCTGGCTGCTTTTCACTGAAAAGCTCATTCTGTGTACATTTTTGGCATACGTTTGCTCCTGCCGGGTCAGCTGAGCAGCGAATTTCTATTTAACCACCTGCTATCACGAGAGACCTCAGGGCTGCATGTTTTGAGCCCAGTACTGATCCTGAAAAGCGTTTCCAACCCCACTTACAAGTAAAACTAGCTAAAATGTGCCTGGCTACTTTTCACTGAAAAGCTCATTCTGTGTACATTTTTGGCATACGTTTGCTCCTGCCGGGTCAGCTGAGCAGCGAATTTCTATTTAACCACCTGCTATCACGAGAGACCTCAGGGCTGCATGTTTTGAGCCCAGTACTGATCCTGAAAAGCGTTTCCAACCCCACTTACAAGTAAAATTAGCTAAAATGTGCCTGGCTTCTCTTCACTGAAAAGCTCATTCTGAGTACATTTTTAGCATACGTTTGCTCCTACCAGGTCAGCTGAGCTGCGAATTTCTATTTAACCACCTGCTTTCATGAGAGACCTCAGGGCTGCATGTTTTGAGCCCAGTACTGAGCCTGAAAAGCATTTCCAACCCCCACTTACAAGTAAAACTAGCTAAAATGTGCCTGGCTTCTCTTCACTGAAAAGCTCATTCTGAGTACATTTTTAGCATACGTTTGCTCCTGCCGGGTCAGCTGAGCAGCGAATTTCTATTTAACCACCTGCTATCATAAGAGAACTCAGGGCTGCATGTTTTGAGCCCAGTACTGATCCTGAAAAGCGTTTCCAACCCCACTTACAAGTAAAATTAGCTAAAATGTGCCTGGCTTCTCTTCACTGAAAAGCTCCTTCTGAGTACATTTTTAGCATACGTTTGCTCCTACCAGGTCAGCTGAGCTGCGAATTTCTATTTAACCACCTGCTTTTATGAGAGACCTCAGGGCTGCATGTTTTGAGCCCAGTACTGAGCCTGAAAAGCATTTCCAACCCCACTTACAAGTAAAACTAGCTAAAATGTGCCTGGCTGCTATTCACTGAAAAGCTCATTCTGTGTACATTTTTGGCATACGTTTGCTCCTACCTGGTCAGCTGAGCAGCGAATTTCTATTTAACCACCTGCTTTCATGAGAGACCTCAGGGCTGCATATTTTGAGCCCAGTACTGAGCCTGAAAAGCATTTCCAACCCCACTTACAAGTAAAACTAGCTAAAATGTGCCTGGCTGCTAGTCACTGAAAAGCTCATTCTGTGTACATTTTTGGCATATGTTTGCTCCTACCGGGTCAGCTGAGCAGCGAATTTCTATTTAACTACCTGCTTTCATGAGAGACCTCAGGGCTGCATGTTTTGAGCACAGTACTGATCCTGAAAAGCGTTTCCAACCCCACTTAAAGTAAAACTAGCTAAAATGTGCCTGGCTGCTATTCACTGAAAAGCTCATTCCCTGTACATTTTTGGCATACGTTTGCTCCTACCGGGTCAGCTGAGCAGCGAATTTCTATTTAATCACCTGCTATCATGAGAGACCTCAGGGCTGCATGTTTTGAGCCCAGTACTGAGCCTGAAAAGCATTTCCAACCCCACTTACAAGTAAAACTAGCTAAAATGTGCCTGGCTTCTCTTCACTGAAAAGCTCATTCTGAGTACATTTTTAGCATACGTTTGCTCCTGCCGGGTCAGCTGAGCAGCGAATTTCTATTTAACCACCTGCTATCATGAGAGACCTCATGGCTGCATGATTTGAGCCCAGTACTGAGCCTGAAAAGCTTTCCAACCCCACTTACAAGTAAAACTAGCTAAAATGTGCCTGGCTGCTATTCACTGAAAAGCTCATTCTGTGTACATTTTTGGCATACGTTTGCTCCTATCGGGTCAGCTGAGCAGCGAATTTCTATTTAACCACCTGCTATCACGAGGGACCTCAGGGCTGCATGTTTTGAGCCCAGTACTGATCCTGAAAAGCATTTCCAACCCCACTTACAAGTAAAACTAGCTAAAATGTGCCTGGCTTCTCTTCACTGAAAAGCTCATTCTGAGTACATTTTTAGCATACGTTTGCTCCTGCCGGGTCAGCTGAGCAGCGAATTTCTATTTAACCATCTGCTATCATGAGAGACCTCATGGCTGCATGATTTGAGCCCAGTACTGAGCCTGAAAAGCTTTCCAACCCCACTTACAAGTAAAACTAGCTAAAATGTGCCTGGCTGCTATTCACTGAAAAGCTCATTCTGTGTACATTTTTGGCATACGTTTGCTCCTATCGGGTCAGCTGAGCAGCAAATTTCTATTTAACCACCTGCTATCACGAGGGACCTCAGGGCTGCATGTTTTGAGCCCAGTACTGATCCTGAAAAGCTTTTCCAACCCCACTTACAAGTAAAACTAGCTAAAATGTGCCTGGCTTCTCTTCACTGAAAAGCTCATTCTGAGTACATTTTTAGCATACGTTTGCTCCTGCCGGGTCAGCTGAGCAGCGAACTTCTATTTAACCACCTGCTATCATGAGAGACCTCAGGGCTGCATGTTTTGAGCCCAGTACTGATCCTGAAAAGCGTTTCCAACCCCATTAACAAGTAAAACTAGCTAAAATGTGCCTGGCTGCTATTCACTGAAAAGCTCATTCTGTGTACATTTTTGGCATACGTTTGCTCCTACCGGGTCAGCTGAGCAGCGAATTTCTATTTAACCACCTGCTATCACGAGGGACATCAGGGCTGCATGTTTTGAGCCCAGTACTGATCCTGAAAAGCGTTTCCAACCCCACTTACAAGTAAAACTAGCTAAAATGTGCCTGGCTGCTTTTCACTGAAAACCTCATTCTGTGTACATTTTTGGCATACGTTTGCTCCTGCCGGGTCAGCTGAGCAGCGAATTTCTATTTAACCACCTGCTATCATGAGAGACCTCAGGGCTGCATGTTTTGAGCCCAGTACTGATCCTAAAAAGCGTTTCCAACCCCATTAACAAGTAAAACTAGCTAAAATGTGCCTGGCTGCTATTCACTGAAAAGCTCATTCTGTGTACATTTTTGGCATACGTTTGCTCCTACCTGGTCAGCTGAGCAGCGAATTTCTATTTAACCACCTGCTATCATGAGAGACCTCAGGGCTGCATGTTTTGAGCCCAGTACTGATCCTGAAAAGCGTTTCCAACCCCACTTAAAGTAAAACTAGCTAAAATGTGCCTGGCTGCTATTCACTGAAAAGCTCATTCCCTGTACATTTTTGGCATACGTTTGCTCCTACCGGGTCAGCTGAGCAGCGAATTTCTATTTAACCACCTGCTTTCATGAGAGACATCAGGGCTGCATGTTTTGAGCCTAGTACTGAGCCTGAAAAGCATTTCCAACCCCACTTACAAGTAAAACTAGCTAAAATGTGCCTGGCTTCTCTTCACTGAAAAGCTCATTCTGAGTACATTTTTAGCATACGTTTGCTCCTGCCGGGTCAGCTGAGCAGCGAATTTCTATTTAACCACCTGCTATCATGAGAGACCTCAGGGCTGCATGTTTTGAGCCCAGTACTGATCCTGAAAAGCGTTTCCAACCCCATTAACAAGTAAAACTAGCTAAAATGTGCCTGGCTGCTATTCACTGAATAGCTCATTCTGTGTTCATTTTTGGCATACGTTTGCTCCTACCTGGTCAGCTGAGCAGCGAATTTCTATTTAACCACCTGCTATCATGAGAGACCTCAGGGCTGCATGTTTTGAGCCCAGTACTGATCCTGAAAAGCGTTTCCAACCCCACTTAAAGTAAAACTAGCTAAAATGTGCCTGGCTGCTATTCACTGAAAAGCTCATTCCCTGTACATTTTTGGCATACGTTTGCTCCTACCGGGTCAGCTGAGCAGCGAATTTCTATTTAACCACCTGCTTTCATGAGAGACCTCAGGGCTGCATGTTTTGAGCCTAGTACTGAGCCTGAAAAGCATTTCCAACCCCACTTACAAGTAAAACTAGCTAAAATGTGCCTGGCTTCTCTTCACTGAAAAGCTCATTCTGAGTACATTTTTAGCATACGTTTGCTCCTGCCGGGTCAGCTGAGCAGCGAATTTCTATTTAACCTCTTCGCCGCTAATGACAAGGGTAACTCGTCATGGACTTTCCATTGATTTCAATGGAAATTGCAGCAGCAGAGTAATTATACCTTAGCACTAAAGGGGTTAACCACCTGCTATCACGAGAGACCTCAGGGCTGCATGTTTTGAGCCCAGTACTGATCCTGAAAAGCGTTTCCAACCCCATTAACAAGTAAAACTAGCTCAAATGTGCCTGGCTGCTATTCACTGAAAAGCTCATTCTGTGTACATTTTTGGCATACGTTTGCTCCTACCTGGTCAGCTGAGCAGCGAATTTCTATTTAACCACCTGCTTTCATGAGAGACCTCAGGGCTGCATGTTTTGAGCCCAGTACTGAGCCTGAAAAGCATTTCCAATCCCACTTACAAGTAAAACTAGCTAAAATGTGCCTGGCTTCTCTTCACTGAAAAGCTCATTCTGAGTACATTTTTAGCATACGTTTGCTCCTGCCGGGTCAGCTGAGCAGCGAATTTCTATTTAACCACCTGCTATCATGAGAGACCTCAGGGCTGCATGTTTTGAGCCCAGTACTGATCCTGAAAAGCGTTTCCAACCCCATTAACAAGTAAAACTAGCTAAAATGTGCCTGGCTGCTATTCACTGAATAGCTCATTCTGTGTTCATTTTTGGCATACGTTTGCTCCTACCTGGTCAGCTGAGCAGCGAATTTCTATTTAACCACCTGCTATCATGAGAGACCTCAGGGCTGCATGTTTTGAGCCCAGTACTGATCCTGAAAAGCGTTTCCAACCCCACTTAAAGTAAAACTAGCTAAAATGTGCCTGGCTGCTATTCACTGAAAAGCTCATTCCCTGTACATTTTTGGCATACGTTTGCTCCTACCGGGTCAGCTGAGCAGCGAATTTCTATTTAACCACCTGCTTTCATGAGAGACCTCAGGGCTGCATGTTTTGAGCCTAGTACTGAGCCTGAAAAGCATTTCCAACCCCACTTACAAGTAAAACTAGCTAAAATGTGCCTGGCTTCTCTTCACTGAAAAGCTCATTCTGAGTACATTTTTAGCATACGTTTGCTCCTGCCGGGTCAGCTGAGCAGCGAATTTCTATTTAACCTCTTCGCCGCTAATGACAAGGGTAACTCGTCATGGACTTTCCATTGATTTCAATGGAAATTGCAGCAGCAGAGTAATTATACCTTAGCACTAAAGGGGTTAACCACCTGCTATCACGAGAGACCTCAGGGCTGCATGTTTTGAGCCCAGTACTGATCCTGAAAAGCGTTTCCAACCCCATTAACAAGTAAAACTAGCTCAAATGTGCCTGGCTGCTATTCACTGAAAAGCTCATTCTGTGTACATTTTTGGCATACGTTTGCTCCTACCTGGTCAGCTGAGCAGCGAATTTCTATTTAACCACCTGCTTTCATGAGAGACCTCAGGGCTGCATGTTTTGAGCCCAGTACTGAGCCTGAAAAGCATTTCCAATCCCACTTACAAGTAAAACTAGCTAAAATGTGTCTGGCTTCTCTTCACTGAAAAGCTCATTCTGAGTACATTTTTAGCATACGTTTGCTCCTGCCGGGTCAGCTGAGCAGCGAATTTCTATTTAACCACCTGCTATCATGAGAGACCTCAGGGCTGCATGTTTTGAGCCCAGTACTGATCCTGAAAAGCGTTTCCAACCCCACTTACAAGTAAAACTAGCTAAAATGTGCCTGGCTGCTATTCACTGAAAAGCTCATTCTGTGTACATTTTTGGCATACGTTTGCTCCTACCGGGTCTGCTGAGCAGCGAATTTCTATTTAACCACCTGCTATCATGAGAGACCTCAGGGATGCATGTTTTGACCCCAGCACTGAGCCTGAAAAGCGTTTCCAACCCCACTTACAAGTAAAACTAGCTAAAATGTGCCTGGCTTCTCTTCACTGAAAAGCTCATTCTGAGTACATTTTTAGCATACGTTTGCTCCTGCCGGGTCAGCTGAGCAGCGAATTTCTATTTAACCACCTGCTATCATAAGAGAACTCAGGGCTGCATGTTTTGAGCCCAGTACTGATCCTGAAAAGCGTTTCCAACCCCACTTACAAGTAAAATTAGCTAAAATGTGCCTGGCTTCTCTTCACTGAAAAGCTCATTCTGAGTACATTTTTAGCATACGTTTGCTCCTACCAGGTCAGCTGAGCTGCGAATTTCTATTTAACCACCTGCTTTCATGAGAAACCTCAGGGCTGCATGTTTTGAGCCTAGTACTGAGCCTGAAAAGCATTTCCAACCCCACTTACAAGTAAAACTAGCTAAAATGTGCCTGGCTTCTCTTCACTGAAAAGCTCATTCTGAGTACATTTTTAGCATACGTTTGCTCCTGCCGGGTCAGCTGAGCAGCGAATTTCTATTTAACCTCTTCGCCGCTAATGACAAGGGTAACTCGTCATGGACTTTCCATTGATTTCAATGGAAATTGCAGCAGCAGAGTAATTATACCTTAGCACTAAAGGGGTTAACCACCTGCTATCACGAGAGACCTCAGGGCTGCATGTTTTGAGCCCAGTACTGATCCTGAAAAGCGTTTCCAACCCCATTAACAAGTAAAACTAGCTAAAATGTGCCTGGCTGCTATTCACTGAAAAGCTCATTCTGTGTACATTTTTGGCATACGTTTGCTCCTACCTGGTCAGCTGAGCAGCGAATTTCTATTTAACCACCTGCTTTCATGAGAGACCTCAGGGCTGCATGTTTTGAGCCCAGTACTGATCCTGAAAAGCGTTTCCAACCCCACTTACAAGTAAAACTAGCTAAAATGTGCCTGGCTGCTTTTCACTGAAAAGCTCATTCTGTGTACATTTTTGGCATACGTTTGCTCCTGCCGGGTCAGCTGAGCTGCGAATTTCTATTTAACCACCTGCTTTCATGAGAGACCTCAGGGCTGCATGTTTTGAGCCCAGTACTTAGCCTGAAAAGCATTTCCAACCCCACTTACAAGTAAAACTAGCTAAAATGTGCCTGGCTTCTTTTCACTGAAAAGCTCATTCTGAGTACATTTTTAGCATACGTTTGCTCCTGCCGGGTCAGCTGAGCAGCGAATTTCTATTTAACCACCTGCTATCACAAGAGACCTCAGGGCTGCATGTTTTGAGCCCAGTACTGATCCTGAAAAGCGTTTCCAACCCCACTTACAAGTAAAACTAGCTAAAATGTGCCTGGCTACTTTTCACTGAAAAGCTCATTCTGTGTACATTTTTGGCATACGTTTGCTCCTGCCGGGTCAGCTGAGCAGCGAATTTCTATTTAACCACCTGCTATCACGAGAGACCTCAGGGCTGCATGTTTTGAGCCCAGTACTGATCCTGAAAAGCGTTTCCAACCCCACTTACAAGTAAAATTAGCTAAAATGTGCCTGGCTTCTCTTCACTGAAAAGCTCATTCTGAGTACATTTTTAGCATACGTTTGCTCCTACCAGGTCAGCTGAGCTGCGAATTTCTATTTAACCACCTGCTTTCATGAGAGACCTCAGGGCTGCATGTTTTGAGCCCAGTACTGAGCCTGAAAAGCATTTCCAACCCCCACTTACAAGTAAAACTAGCTAAAATGTGCCTGGCTTCTCTTCACTGAAAAGCTCATTCTGAGTACATTTTTAGCATACGTTTGCTCCTGCCGGGTCAGCTGAGCAGCGAATTTCTATTTAACCACCTGCTATCATAAGAGAACTCAGGGCTGCATGTTTTGAGCCCAGTACTGATCCTGAAAAGCGTTTCCAACCCCACTTACAAGTAAAATTAGCTAAAATGTGCCTGGCTTCTCTTCACTGAAAAGCTCATTCTGAGTACATTTTTAGCATACGTTTGCTCCTACCAGGTCAGCTGAGCTGCGAATTTCTATTTAACCACCTGCTTTCATGAGAAACCTCAGGGCTGCATGTTTTGAGCCCAGTACTGAGCCTGAAAAGCATTTCCAACCCCACTTACAAGTAAAACTAGCTAAAATGTGCCTGGCTGCTATTCACCGAAAAGCTCATTCTGTGTACATTTTTGGCATACGTTTGCTCCTACCTGGTCAGCTGAGCAGCGAATTTCTATTTAACCACCTGCTTTCATGAGAGACCTCAGGGCTGCACATTTTGAGCCCAGTACTGAGCCTGAAAAGCATTTCCAACCCCACTTACAAGTAAAACTAGCTAAAATGTGCCTGGCTGCTAGTCACTGAAAAGCTCATTCTGTGTACATTTTTGGCATATGTTTGCTCCTACCGGGTCAGCTGAGCAGCAAATTTCTATTTAACCACCTGCTTTCATGAGAGACCTCAGGGCTGCATGTTTTGAGCCCAGTACTGAGCCTGAAAAGCATTTTCAACCCCACTTACAAGTAAAACTAGCTAAAATGTGCCTGGCTTCTCTTCACTGAAAAGCTCATTCTGAGTTCATTTTTAGCATACGTTTGCTCCTGCCGGGTCAGCTGAGCAGCGAATTTCTATTTAACCACCTGCTATCATGAGAGACCTCAGGGCTGCATGTTTTGAGCCCAGTACTGATCCTGAAAAGCGTTTCCAACCCCACTTAAAGTAAAACTAGCTAAAATGTGCCTGGCTGCTATTCACTGAAAAGCTCATTCCCTGTACATTTTTGGCATACGTTTGCTCCTACCGGGTCAGCTGAGCAGCGAATTTCTATTTAACCACCTGCTTTCATGAGAGACCTCAGGGCTGCATGTTTTGAGCCTAGTACTGAGCCTGAAAAGCATTTCCAACCCCACTTACAAGTAAAACTAGCTAAAATGTGCCTGGCTTCTCTTCACTGAAAAGCTCATTCTGAGTACATTTTAAGCATACGTTTGCTCCTGCCGGGTCAGCTGAGCAGCGAATTTCTATTTAACCACCTGCTATCATGAGAGACCTCAGGGCTGCATGATTTGAGCCCAGTACTGATCCTGAAAAGCGTTTCCAACCCCACTTACAAGTAAAACTAGCTAAAATGTGCCTGGCTGCTTTTCACTGAAAAGCTCATTCTGTGTACATTTTTGGCATACGTTTGCTCCTGCCGGGTCAGCTGAGCAGCGAATTTCTATTTAACCACCTGCTTTCATGAGAGACCTCAGGGCTGCATGTTTTGAGCCCAGTACTTAGCCTGAAAAGCATTTCCAACCCCACTTACAAGTAAAACTAGCTAAAATGTGCCTGGCTTCTTTTCACTGAAAAGCTCATTCTGAGTACATTTTTAGCATACGTTTGCTCCTGCCGGGTCAGCTGAGCAGCGAATTTCTATTTAACCACCTGCTATCACAAGAGACCTCAGGGCTGCATGTTTTGAGCCCAGTACTGATCCTGAAAAGCGTTTCCAACCCCACTTACAAGTAAAACTAGCTAAAATGTGCCTGGCTACTTTTCACTGAAAAGCTCATTCTGTGTACATTTTTGGCATACGTTTGCTCCTGCCGGGTCAGCTGAGCAGCGAATTTCTATTTAACCACCTGCTATCACGAGAGACCTCAGGGCTGCATGTTTTGAGCCCAGTACTGATCCTGAAAAGCGTTTCCAACCCCACTTACAAGTAAAATTAGCTAAAATGTGCCTGGCTTCTCTTCACTGAAAAGCTCATTCTGAGTACATTTTTAGCATACGTTTGCTCCTACCAGGTCAGCTGAGCTGCGAATTTCTATTTAACCACCTGCTTTCATGAGAGACCTCAGGGCTGCATGTTTTGAGCCCAGTACTGAGCCTGAAAAGCATTTCCAACCCCCACTTACAAGTAAAACTAGCTAAAATGTGCCTGGCTTCTCTTCACTGAAAAGCTCATTCTGAGTACATTTTTAGCATACGTTTGCTCCTGCCGGGTCAGCTGAGCTGCGAATTTCTATTTAACCACCTGCTTTCATGAGAAACCTCAGGGCTGCATGTTTTGAGCCCAGTACTGAGCCTGAAAAGCATTTCCAACCCCACTTACAAGTAAAACTAGCTAAAATGTGCCTGGCTGCTATTCACCGAAAAGCTCATTCTGTGTACATTTTTGGCATACGTTTGCTCCTACCTGGTCAGCTGAGCAGCGAATTTCTATTTAACCACCTGCTTTCATGAGAGACCTCAGGGCTGCACATTTTGAGCCCAGTACTGAGCCTGAAAAGCATTTCCAACCCCACTTACAAGTAAAACTAGCTAAAATGTGCCTGGCTGCTAGTCACTGAAAAGCTCATTCTGTGTACATTTTTGGCATATGTTTGCTCCTACCGGGTCAGCTGAGCAGCGAATTTCTATTTAACCACCTGCTTTCATGAGAGACCTCAGGGCTGCATGTTTTGAGCCCAGTACTGAGCCTGAAAAGCATTTCCAACCCCACTTACAAGTAAAACTAGCTAAAATGTGCCTGGCTTCTCTTCACTGAAAAGCTCATTCTGAGTTCATTTTTAGCATACGTTTGCTCCTGCCGGGTCAGCTGAGCAGCGAATTTCTATTTAACCACCTGCTATCATGAGAGACCTCAGGGCTGCATGTTTTGAGCCCAGTACTGATCCTGAAAAGCGTTTCCAACCCCACTTAAAGTAAAACTAGCTAAAATGTGCCTGGCTGCTATTCACTGAAAAGCTCATTCCCTGTACATTTTTGGCATACGTTTGCTCCTACCGGGTCAGCTGAGCAGCGAATTTCTATTTAACCACCTGCTTTCACGAGAGACCTCAGGGCTGCATGTTTTGAGCCTAGTACTGAGCCTGAAAAGCATTTCCAACCCCACTTACAAGTAAAACTAGCTAAAATGTGCCTGGCTTCTCTTCACTGAAAAGCTCATTCTGAGTACATTTTAAGCATACGTTTGCTCCTGCCGGGTCAGCTGAGCAGCGAATTTCTATTTAACCACCTGCTATCATGAGAGACCTCAGGGCTGCATGATTTGAGCCCAGTACTGATCCTGAAAAGCGTTTCCAACCCCACTTACAAGTAAAACTAGCTAAAATGTGCCTGGCTGCTTTTCACAGAAAAGCTCATTCTGTGTACATTTTTGGCATACGTTTGCTCCTGCCGGGTCAGCTGAGCAGCGAATTTCTATTTAACCACCTGCTTTCATGAGAGACCTCAGGGCTGCATGTTTTGAGCCCAGTACTTAGCCTGAAAAGCATTTCCAACCCCACTTACAAGTAAAACTAGCTAAAATGTGCCTGGCTTCTTTTCACTGAAAAGCTCATTCTGAGTACATTTTTAGCATACGTTTGCTCCTGCCGGGTCAGCTGAGCAGCGAATTTCTATTTAACCACCTGCTATCACGAGAGACCTCAGGGCTGCATGTTTTGAGCCCAGTACTGATCCTGAAAAGCGTTTCCAACCCCACTTACAAGTAAAACTAGCTAAAATGTGCCTGGCTACTTTTCACTGAAAAGCTCATTCTGTGTACATTTTTGGCATACGTTTGCTCCTGCCGGGTCAGCTGAGCAGCGAATTTCTATTTAACCACCTGCTATCACGAGAGACCTCAGGGCTGCATGTTTTGAGCCCAGTACTGATCCTGAAAAGCGTTTCCAACCCCACTTACAAGTAAAATTAGCTAAAATGTGCCTGGCTTCTCTTCACTGAAAAGCTCATTCTGAGTACATTTTTAGCATACGTTTGCTCCTACCAGGTCAGCTGAGCTGCGAATTTCTATTTAACCACCTGCTTTCATGAGAGACCTCAGGGCTGCATGTTTTGAGCCCAGTACTGAGCCTGAAAAGCATTTCCAACCCCCACTTACAAGTAAAACTAGCTAAAATGTGCCTGGCTTCTCTTCACTGAAAAGCTCATTCTGAGTACATTTTTAGCATACGTTTGCTCCTGCCGGGTCAGCTGAGCAGCGAATTTCTATTTAACCACCTGCTATCATAAGAGAACTCAGGGCTGCATGTTTTGAGCCCAGTACTGATCCTGAAAAGCGTTTCCAACCCCACTTACAAGTAAAATTAGCTAAAATGTGCCTGGCTTCTCTTCACTGAAAAGCTCCTTCTGAGTACATTTTTAGCATACGTTTGCTCCTACCAGGTCAGCTGAGCTGCGAATTTCTATTTAACCACCTGCTTTTATGAGAGACCTCAGGGCTGCATGTTTTGAGCCCAGTACTGAGCCTGAAAAGCATTTCCAACCCCACTTACAAGTAAAACTAGCTAAAATGTGCCTGGCTGCTATTCACTGAAAAGCTCATTCTGTGTACATTTTTGGCATACGTTTGCTCCTACCTGGTCAGCTGAGCAGCGAATTTCTATTTAACCACCTGCTTTCATGAGAGACCTCAGGGCTGCATATTTTGAGCCCAGTACTGAGCCTGAAAAGCATTTCCAACCCCACTTACAAGTAAAACTAGCTAAAATGTGCCTGGCTGCTAGTCACTGAAAAGCTCATTCTGTGTACATTTTTGGCATATGTTTGCTCCTACCGGGTCAGCTGAGCAGCGAATTTCTATTTAACTACCTGCTTTCATGAGAGACCTAAGGGCTGCATGTTTTGAGCACAGTACTGATCCTGAAAAGCGTTTCCAACCCCACTTAAAGTAAAACTAGCTAAAATGTGCCTGGCTGCTATTCACTGAAAAGCTCATTCCCTGTACATTTTAGCATACGTTTGCTCCTACCGGGTCAGCTGAGCAGCGAATTTCTATTTAATCACCTGCTATCATGAGAGACCTCAGGGCTGCATGTTTTGAGCCCAGTACTGAGCCTGAAAAGCATTTCCAACCCCACTTACAAGTAAAACTAGCTAAAATGTGCCTGGCTTCTCTTCACTGAAAAGCTCATTCTGAGTACATTTTTAGCATACGTTTGCTCCTGCCGGGTCAGCTGAGCAGCGAATTTCTATTTAACCACCTGCTATCATGAGAGACCTCATGGCTGCATGATTTGAGCCCAGTACTGAGCCTGAAAAGCTTTCCAACCCCACTTACAAGTAAAACTAGCTAAAATGTGCCTGGCTGCTATTCACTGAAAAGCTCATTCTGTGTACATTTTTGGCATACGTTTGCTCCTATCGGGTCAGCTGAGCAGCGAATTTCTATTTAACCACCTGCTATCACGAGGGACCTCAGGGCTGCATGTTTTGAGCCCAGTACTGATCCTGAAAAGCATTTCCAACCCCACTTACAAGTAAAACTAGCTAAAATGTGCCTGGCTTCTCTTCACTGAAAAGCTCATTCTGAGTACATTTTTAGCATACGTTTGCTCCTGCCGGGTCAGCTGAGCAGCGAATTTCTATTTAACCATCTGCTATCATGAGAGACCTCATGGCTGCATGATTTGAGCCCAGTACTGAGCCTGAAAAGCTTTCCAACCCCACTTACAAGTAAAACTAGCTAAAATGTGCCTGGCTGCTATTCACTGAAAAGCTCATTCTGTGTACATTTTTGGCATACGTTTGCTCCTATCGGGTCAGCTGAGCAGCAAATTTCTATTTAACCACCTGCTATCACGAGGGACCTCAGGGCTGCATGTTTTGAGCCCAGTACTGATCCTGAAAAGCTTTTCCAACCCCACTTACAAGTAAAACTAGCGAAAATGTGCCTGGCTTCTCTTCACTGAAAAGCTCATTCTGAGTACATTTTTAGCATACGTTTGCTCCTGCCGGGTCAGCTGAGCAGCGAACTTCTATTTAACCACCTGCTATCATGAGAGACCTCAGGGCTGCATGTTTTGAGCCCAGTACTGATCCTGAAAAGCGTTTCCAACCCCATTAACAAGTAAAACTAGCTAAAATGTGCCTGGCTGCTATTCACTGAAAAGCTCATTCTGTGTACATTTTTGGCATACGTTTGCTCCTACCGGGTCAGCTGAGCAGCGAATTTCTATTTAACCACCTGCTATCACGAGGGACATCAGGGCTGCATGTTTTGAGCCCAGTACTGATCCTGAAAAGCGTTTCCAACCCCACTTACAAGTAAAACTAGCTAAAATGTGCCTGGCTGCTTTTCACTGAAAACCTCATTCTGTGTACATTTTTGGCATACGTTTGCTCCTGCCGGGTCAGCTGAGCAGCGAATTTCTATTTAACCACCTGCTATCATGAGAGACCTCAGGGCTGCATGTTTTGAGCCCAGTACTGATCCTAAAAAGCGTTTCCAACCCCATTAACAAGTAAAACTAGCTAAAATGTGCCTGGCTGCTATTCACTGAAAAGCTCATTCTGTGTACATTTTTGGCATACGTTTGCTCCTACCTGGTCAGCTGAGCAGCGAATTTCTATTTAACCACCTGCTATCATGAGAGACCTCAGGGCTGCATGTTTTGAGCCCAGTACTGATCCTGAAAAGCGTTTCCAACCCCACTTAAAGTAAAACTAGCTAAAATGTGCCTGGCTGCTATTCACTGAAAAGCTCATTCCCTGTACATTTTTGGCATACGTTTGCTCCTACCGGGTCAGCTGAGCAGCGAATTTCTATTTAACCACCTGCTTTCATGAGAGACATCAGGGCTGCATGTTTTCAGCCTAGTACTGAGCCTGAAAAGCATTTCCAACCCCACTTACAAGTAAAACTAGCTAAAATGTGCCTGGCTGCTATTCACCGAAAAGCTCATTCTGTGTACATTTTTGGCATACGTTTGCTCCTACCTGGTCAGCTGAGCAGCGAATTTCTATTTAACCACCTGCTTTCATGAGAGACCTCAGGGCTGCACATTTTGAGCCCAGTACTGAGCCTGAAAAGCATTTCCAACCCCACTTACAAGTAAAACTAGCTAAAATGTGCCTGGCTGCTAGTCACTGAAAAGCTCATTCTGTGTACATTTTTGGCATATGTTTGCTCCTACCGGGTCAGCTGAGCAGCAAATTTCTATTTAACCACCTGCTTTCATGAGAGACCTCAGGGCTGCATGTTTTGAGCCCAGTACTGAGCCTGAAAAGCATTTCCAACCCCACTTACAAGTAAAACTAGCTAAAATGTGCCTGGCTTCTCTTCACTGAAAAGCTCATTCTGAGTTCATTTTTAGCATACGTTTGCTCCTGCCGGGTCAGCTGAGCAGCGAATTTCTATTTAACCACCTGCTATCATGAGAGACCTCAGGGCTGCATGTTTTGAGCCCAGTACTGATCCTGAAAAGCGTTTCCAACCCCACTTAAAGTAAAACTAGCTAAAATGTGCCTGGCTGCTATTCACTGAAAAGCTCATTCCCTGTACATTTTTGGCATACGTTTGCTCCTACCGGGTCAGCTGAGCAGCGAATTTCTATTTAACCACCTGCTTTCATGAGAGACCTCAGGGCTGCATGTTTTGAGCCTAGTACTGAGCCTGAAAAGCATTTCCAACCCCACTTACAAGTAAAACTAGCTAAAATGTGCCTGGCTTCTTTTCACTGAAAAGCTCATTCTGAGTACATTTTTAGCATACGTTTGCTCCTGCCGGGTCAGCTGAGCAGCGAATTTCTATTTAACCACCTGCTATCACAAGAGACCTCAGGGCTGCATGTTTTGAGCCCAGTACTGATCCTGAAAAGCGTTTCCAACCCCACTTACAAGTAAAACTAGCTAAAATGTGCCTGGCTACTTTTCACTGAAAAGCTCATTCTGTGTACATTTTTGGCATACGTTTGCTCCTGCCGGGTCAGCTGAGCAGCGAATTTCTATTTAACCACCTGCTATCACGAGAGACCTCAGGGCTGCATGTTTTGAGCCCAGTACTGATCCTGAAAAGCGTTTCCAACCCCACTTACAAGTAAAATTAGCTAAAATGTGCCTGGCTTCTCTTCACTGAAAAGCTCATTCTGAGTACATTTTTAGCATACGTTTGCTCCTACCAGGTCAGCTGAGCTGCGAATTTCTATTTAACCACCTGCTTTCATGAGAGACCTCAGGGCTGCATGTTTTGAGCCCAGTACTGAGCCTGAAAAGCATTTCCAACCCCCACTTACAAGTAAAACTAGCTAAAATGTGCCTGGCTTCTCTTCACTGAAAAGCTCATTCTGAGTACATTTTTAGCATACGTTTGCTCCTGCCGGGTCAGCTGAGCTGCGAATTTCTATTTAACCACCTGCTTTCATGAGAAACCTCAGGGCTGCATGTTTTGAGCCCAGTACTGAGCCTGAAAAGCATTTCCAACCCCACTTACAAGTAAAACTAGCTAAAATGTGCCTGGCTGCTATTCACCGAAAAGCTCATTCTGTGTACATTTTTGGCATACGTTTGCTCCTACCTGGTCAGCTGAGCAGCGAATTTCTATTTAACCACCTGCTTTCATGAGAGACCTCAGGGCTGCACATTTTGAGCCCAGTACTGAGCCTGAAAAGCATTTCCAACCCCACTTACAAGTAAAACTAGCTAAAATGTGCCTGGCTGCTAGTCACTGAAAAGCTCATTCTGTGTACATTTTTGGCATATGTTTGCTCCTACCGGGTCAGCTGAGCAGCGAATTTCTATTTAACCACCTGCTTTCATGAGAGACCTCAGGGCTGCATGTTTTGAGCCCAGTACTGAGCCTGAAAAGCATTTCCAACCCCACTTACAAGTAAAACTAGCTAAAATGTGCCTGGCTTCTCTTCACTGAAAAGCTCATTCTGAGTTCATTTTTAGCATACGTTTGCTCCTGCCGGGTCAGCTGAGCAGCGAATTTCTATTTAACCACCTGCTATCATGAGAGACCTCAGGGCTGCATGTTTTGAGCCCAGTACTGATCCTGAAAAGCGTTTCCAACCCCACTTAAAGTAAAACTAGCTAAAATGTGCCTGGCTGCTATTCACTGAAAAGCTCATTCCCTGTACATTTTTGGCATACGTTTGCTCCTACCGGGTCAGCTGAGCAGCGAATTTCTATTTAACCACCTGCTTTCATGAGAGACCTCAGGGCTGCATGTTTTGAGCCTAGTACTGAGCCTGAAAAGCATTTCCAACCCCACTTACAAGTAAAACTAGCTAAAATGTGCCTGGCTTCTCTTCACTGAAAAGCTCATTCTGAGTACATTTTAAGCATACGTTTGCTCCTGCCGGGTCAGCTGAGCAGCGAATTTCTATTTAACCACCTGCTATCATGAGAGACCTCAGGGCTGCATGATTTGAGCCCAGTACTGATCCTGAAAAGCGTTTCCAACCCCACTTACAAGTAAAACTAGCTAAAATGTGCCTGGCTGCTTTTCACTGAAAAGCTCATTCTGTGTACATTTTTGGCATACGTTTGCTCCTGCCGGGTCAGCTGAGCAGCGAATTTCTATTTAACCACCTGCTATCACGAGAGACCTCAGGGCTGCATGTTTTGAGCCCAGTACTGATCCTGAAAAGCGTTTCCAACCCCACTTACAAGTAAAACTAGCTAAAATGTGCCTGGCTACTTTTCACTGAAAAGCTCATTCTGTGTACATTTTTGGCATACGTTTGCTCCTGCCGGGTCAGCTGAGCAGCGAATTTCTATTTAACCACCTGCTATCACGAGAGACCTCAGGGCTGCATGTTTTGAGCCCAGTACTGATCCTGAAAAGCGTTTCCAACCCCACTTACAAGTAAAATTAGCTAAAATGTGCCTGGCTTCTCTTCACTGAAAAGCTCATTCTGAGTACATTTTTAGCATACGTTTGCTCCTACCAGGTCAGCTGAGCTGCGAATTTCTATTTAACCACCTGCTTTCATGAGAGACCTCAGGGCTGCATGTTTTGAGCCCAGTACTGAGCCTGAAAAGCATTTCCAACCCCCACTTACAAGTAAAACTAGCTAAAATGTGCCTGGCTTCTCTTCACTGAAAAGCTCATTCTGAGTACATTTTTAGCATACGTTTGCTCCTGCCGGGTCAGCTGAGCAGCGAATTTCTATTTAACCACCTGCTATCATAAGAGAACTCAGGGCTGCATGTTTTGAGCCCAGTACTGATCCTGAAAAGCGTTTCCAACCCCACTTACAAGTAAAATTAGCTAAAATGTGCCTGGCTTCTCTTCACTGAAAAGCTCCTTCTGAGTACATTTTTAGCATACGTTTGCTCCTACCAGGTCAGCTGAGCTGCGAATTTCTATTTAACCACCTGCTTTTATGAGAGACCTCAGGGCTGCATGTTTTGAGCCCAGTACTGAGCCTGAAAAGCATTTCCAACCCCACTTACAAGTAAAACTAGCTAAAATGTGCCTGGCTGCTATTCACTGAAAAGCTCATTCTGTGTACATTTTTGGCATACGTTTGCTCCTACCTGGTCAGCTGAGCAGCGAATTTCTATTTAACCACCTGCTTTCATGAGAGACCTCAGGGCTGCATATTTTGAGCCCAGTACTGAGCCTGAAAAGCATTTCCAACCCCACTTACAAGTAAAACTAGCTAAAATGTGCCTGGCTGCTAGTCACTGAAAAGCTCATTCTGTGTACATTTTTGGCATATGTTTGCTCCTACCGGGTCAGCTGAGCAGCGAATTTCTATTTAACTACCTGCTTTCATGAGAGACCTCAGGGCTGCATGTTTTGAGCACAGTACTGATCCTGAAAAGCGTTTCCAACCCCACTTAAAGTAAAACTAGCTAAAATGTGCCTGGCTGCTATTCACTGAAAAGCTCATTCCCTGTACATTTTTGGCATACGTTTGCTCCTACCGGGTCAGCTGAGCAGCGAATTTCTATTTAATCACCTGCTATCATGAGAGACCTCAGGGCTGCATGTTTTGAGCCCAGTACTGAGCCTGAAAAGCATTTCCAACCCCACTTACAAGTAAAACTAGCTAAAATGTGCCTGGCTTCTCTTCACTGAAAAGCTCATTCTGAGTACATTTTTAGCATACGTTTGCTCCTGCCGGGTCAGCTGAGCAGCGAATTTCTATTTAACCACCTGCTATCATGAGAGACCTCATGGCTGCATGATTTGAGCCCAGTACTGAGCCTGAAAAGCTTTCCAACCCCACTTACAAGTAAAACTAGCTAAAATGTGCCTGGCTGCTATTCACTGAAAAGCTCATTCTGTGTACATTTTTGGCATACGTTTGCTCCTATCGGGTCAGCTGAGCAGCAAATTTCTATTTAACCACCTGCTATCACGAGGGACCTCAGGGCTGCATGTTTTGAGCCCAGTACTGATCCTGAAAAGCATTTCCAACCCCACTTACAAGTAAAACTAGCTAAAATGTGCCTGGCTTCTCTTCACTGAAAAGCTCATTCTGAGTACATTTTTAGCATACGTTTGCTCCTGCCGGGTCAGCTGAGCAGCGAATTTCTATTTAACCATCTGCTATCATGAGAGACCTCATGGCTGCATGATTTGAGCCCAGTACTGAGACTGAAAAGCTTTCCAACCCCACTTACAAGTAAAACTAGCTAAAATGTGCCTGGCTGCTATTCACTGAAAAGCTCATTCTGTGTACATTTTTGGCATACGTTTGCTCCTATCGGGTCAGCTGAGCAGCAAATTTCTATTTAACCACCTGCTATCACGAGGGACCTCAGGGCTGCATGTTTTGAGCCCAGTACTGATCCTGAAAAGCTTTTCCAACCCCACTTACAAGTAAAACTAGCTAAAATGTGCCTGGCTTCTCTTCACTGAAAAGCTCATTCTGAGTACATTTTTAGCATACGTTTGCTCCTGCCGGGTCAGCTGAGCAGCGAACTTCTATTTAACCACCTGCTATCATGAGAGACCTCAGGGCTGCATGTTTTGAGCCCAGTACTGATCCTGAAAAGCGTTTCCAACCCCATTAACAAGTAAAACTAGCTAAAATGTGCCTGGCTGCTATTCACTGAAAAGCTCATTCTGTGTACATTTTTGGCATACGTTTGCTCCTACCGGGTCAGCTGAGCAGCGAATTTCTATTTAACCACCTGCTATCACGAGGGACATCAGGGCTGCATGTTTTGAGCCCAGTACTGATCCTGAAAAGCGTTTCCAACCCCACTTACAAGTAAAACTAGCTAAAATGTGCCTGGCTGCTTTTCACTGAAAACCTCATTCTGTGTACATTTTTGGCATACGTTTGCTCCTGCCGGGTCAGCTGAGCAGCGAATTTCTATTTAACCACCTGCTATCATGAGAGACCTCAGGGCTGCATGTTTTGAGCCCAGTACTGATCCTAAAAAGCGTTTCCAACCCCATTAACAAGTAAAACTAGCTAAAATGTGCCTGGCTGCTATTCACTGAAAAGCTCATTCTGTGTACATTTTTGGCATACGTTTGCTCCTACCTGGTCAGCTGAGCAGCGAATTTCTATTTAACCACCTGCTATCATGAGAGACCTCAGGGCTGCATGTTTTGAGCCCAGTACTGATCCTGAAAAGCGTTTCCAACCCCACTTAAAGTAAAACTAGCTAAAATGTGCCTGGCTGCTATTCACTGAAAAGCTCATTCCCTGTACATTTTTGGCATACGTTTGCTCCTACCGGGTCAGCTGAGCAGCAAATTTCTATTTAACCACCTGCTTTCATGAGAGACATCAGGGCTGCATGTTTTGAGCCTAGTACTGAGCCTGAAAAGCATTTCCAACCCCACTTACAAGTAAAACTAGCTAAAATGTGCCTGGCTTCTCTTCACTGAAAAGCTCATTCTGAGTACATTTTTAGCATACGTTTGCTCCTGCCGGGTCAGCTGAGCAGCGAATTTCTATTTAACCACCTGCTATCATGAGAGACCTCAGGGCTGCATGTTTTGAGCCCAGTACTGATCCTGAAAAGCGTTTCCAACCCCATTAACAAGTAAAACTAGCTAAAATGTGCCTGGCTGCTATTCACTGAATAGCTCATTCTGTGTTCATTTTTGGCATACGTTTGCTCCTACCTGGTCAGCTGAGCAGCGAATTTCTATTTAACCACCTGCTATCATGAGAGACCTCAGGGCTGCATGTTTTGAGCCCAGTACTGATCCTGAAAAGCGTTTCCAACCCCACTTAAAGTAAAACTAGCTAAAATGTGCCTGGCTGCTATTCACTGAAAAGCTCATTCCCTGTACATTTTTGGCATACGTTTGCTCCTACCGGGTCAGCTGAGCAGCGAATTTCTATTTAACCACCTGCTTTCATGAGAGACCTCAGGGCTGCATGTTTTGAGCCTAGTACTGAGCCTGAAAAGCATTTCCAACCCCACTTACAAGTAAAACTAGCTAAAATGTGCCTGGCTTCTCTTCACTGAAAAGCTCATTCTGAGTACATTTTTAGCATACGTTTGCTCCTGCCGGGTCAGCTGAGCAGCGAATTTCTATTTAACCTCTTCGCCGCTAATGACAAGGGTAACTCGTCATGGACTTTCCATTGATTTCAATGGAAATTGCAGCAGCAGAGTAATTATACCTTAGCACTAAAGGGGTTAACCACCTGCTATCACGAGAGACCTCAGGGCTGCATGTTTTGAGCCCAGTACTGATCCTGAAAAGCGTTTCCAACCCCATTAACAAGTAAAACTAGCTCAAATGTGCCTGGCTGCTATTCACTGAAAAGCTCATTCTGTGTACATTTTTGGCATACGTTTGCTCCTACCTGGTCAGCTGAGCAGCGAATTTCTATTTAACCACCTGCTTTCATGAGAGACCTCAGGGCTGCATGTTTTGAGCCCAGTACTGAGCCTGAAAAGCATTTCCAATCCCACTTACAAGTAAAACTAGCTAAAATGTGCCTGGCTTCTCTTCACTGAAAAGCTCATTCTGAGTACATTTTTAGCATACGTTTGCTCCTGCCGGGTCAGCTGAGCAGCGAATTTCTATTTAACCACCTGCTATCATGAGAGACCTCAGGGCTGCATGTTTTGAGCCCAGTACTGATCCTGAAAAGCGTTTCCAACCCCATTAACAAGTAAAACTAGCTAAAATGTGCCTGGCTGCTATTCACTGAATAGCTCATTCTGTGTTCATTTTTGGCATACGTTTGCTCCTACCTGGTCAGCTGAGCAGCGAATTTCTATTTAACCACCTGCTATCATGAGAGACCTCAGGGCTGCATGTTTTGAGCCCAGTACTGATCCTGAAAAGCGTTTCCAACCCCACTTAAAGTAAAACTAGCTAAAATGTGCCTGGCTGCTATTCACTGAAAAGCTCATTCCCTGTACATTTTTGGCATACGTTTGCTCCTACCGGGTCAGCTGAGCAGCGAATTTCTATTTAACCACCTGCTTTCATGAGAGACCTCAGGGCTGCATGTTTTGAGCCTAGTACTGAGCCTGAAAAGCATTTCCAACCCCACTTACAAGTAAAACTAGCTAAAATGTGCCTGGCTTCTCTTCACTGAAAAGCTCATTCTGAGTATATTTTTAGCATACGTTTGCTCCTGCCGGGTCAGCTGAGCAGCGAATTTCTATTTAACCTCTTCGCCGCTAATGACAAGGGTAACTCGTCATGGACTTTCCATTGATTTCAATGGAAATTGCAGCAGCAGAGTAATTATACCTTAGCACTAAAGGGGTTAACCACCTGCTATCACGAGAGACCTCAGGGCTGCATGTTTTGAGCCCAGTACTGATCCTGAAAAGCGTTTCCAACCCCATTAACAAGTAAAACTAGCTCAAATGTGCCTGGCTGCTATTCACTGAAAAGCTCATTCTGTGTACATTTTTGGCATACGTTTGCTCCTACCTGGTCAGCTGAGCAGCGAATTTCTATTTAACCACCTGCTTTCATGAGAGACCTCAGGGCTGCATGTTTTGAGCCCAGTACTGAGCCTGAAAAGCATTTCCAATCCCACTTACAAGTAAAACTAGCTAAAATGTGCCTGGCTTCTCTTCACTGAAAAGCTCATTCTGAGTACATTTTTAGCATACGTTTGCTCCTGCCGGGTCAGCTGAGCAGCGAATTTCTATTTAACCACCTGCTATCATGAGAGACCTCAGGGCTGCATGTTTTGAGCCCAGTACTGATCCTGAAAAGCGTTTCCAACCCCACTTACAAGTAAAACTAGCTAAAATGTGCCTGGCTGCTATTCACTGAAAAGCTCATTCTGTGTACATTTTTGGCATACGTTTGCTCCTACCGGGTCTGCTGAGCAGCGAATTTCTATTTAACCACCTGCTATCATGAGAGACCTCAGGGATGCATGTTTTGACCCCAGCACTGAGCCTGAAAAGCGTTTCCAACCCCACTTACAAGTAAAACTAGCTAAAATGTGCCTGGCTTCTCTTCACTGAAAAGCTCATTCTGAGTACATTTTTAGCATACGTTTGCTCCTGCCGGGTCAGCTGAGCAGCGAATTTCTATTTAACCACCTGCTATCATAAGAGAACTCAGGGCTGCATGTTTTGAGCCCAGTACTGATCCTGAAAAGCGTTTCCAACCCCACTTACAAGTAAAATTAGCTAAAATGTGCCTGGCTTCTCTTCACTGAAAAGCTCATTCTGAGTACATTTTTAGCATACGTTTGCTCCTACCAGGTCAGCTGAGCTGCGAATTTCTATTTAACCACCTGCTTTCATGAGAAACCTCAGGGCTGCATGTTTTGAGCCCAGTACTGAGCCTGAAAAGCATTTCCAACCCCACTTACAAGTAAAACTAGCTAAAATGTGCCTGGCTGCTATTCACCGAAAAGCTCATTCTGTGTACATTTTTGGCATACGTTTGCTCCTACCTGGTCAGCTGAGCAGCGAATTTCTATTTAACCACCTGCTTTCATGAGAGACCTCAGGGCTGCATATTTTGAGCCCAGTACTGAGCCTGAAAAGCATTTCCAACCCCACTTACAAGTAAAACTAGCTAAAATGTGCCTGGCTGCTAGTCACTGAAAAGCTCATTCTGTGTACATTTTTGGCATATGTTTGCTCCTACCGGGTCAGCTGAGCAGCGAATTTCTATTTAACCACCTGCTTTCATGAGAGACCTCAGGGCTGCATGTTTTGAGCCCAGTACTGAGCCTGAAAAACATTTCCAACCCCACTTACAAGTAAAACTAGCTAAAATGTGCCTGGCTTCTCTTCACTGAAAAGCTCATTCTGAGTTCATTTTTAGCATACGTTTGCTCCTGCCGGATCAGCTGAGCAGCGAATTTCTATTTAACCACCTGCTATCATGAGAGACCTCAGGGCTGCATGTTTTGAGCCCAGTACTGATCCTGAAAAGCGTTTCCAACCCCACTTAAAGTAAAACTAGCTAAAATGTGCCTGGCTGCTATTCACTGAAAAGCTCATTCCCTGTACATTTTTGGCATACGTTTGCTCCTACCGGGTCAGCTGAGCAGCGAATTTCTTTTTAACCACCTGCTTTCATGAGAGACCTCAGGGCTGCATGTTTTGAGCCTAGTACTGAGCCTGAAAAGCATTTCCAACCCCACTTACAAGTAAAACTAGCTAAAATGTGCCTGGCTTCTCTTCACTGAAAAGCTCATTCTGAGTACATTTTAAGCATACGTTTGCTCCTGCCGGGTCAGCTGAGCAGCGAATTTCTATTTAACCACCTGCTATCATGAGAGACCTCAGGGCTGCATGATTTGAGCCCAATACTGATCCTGAAAAGCGTTTCCAACCCCACTTACAAGTAAAACTAGCTAAAATGTGCCTGGCTGCTTTTCACTGAAAAGCTCATTCTGTGTACATTTTTGGCATACGTTTGCTCCTGCCGGGTCAGCTGAGCAGCGAATTTCTATTTAACCACCTGCTTTCATGAGAGACCTCAGGGCTGCATGTTTTGAGCCCAGTACTTAGCCTGAAAAGCATTTCCAACCCCACTTACAAGTAAAACTAGCTAAAATGTGCCTGGCTTCTTTTCACTGAAAAGCTCATTCTGAGTACATTTTTAGCATACGTTTGCTCCTGCCGGGTCAGCTGAGCAGCGAATTTCTATTTAACCACCTGCTATCACGAGAGACCTCAGGGCTGCATGTTTTGAGCCCAGTACTGATCCTGAAAAGCGTTTCCAACCCCACTTACAAGTAAAACTAGCTAAAATGTGCCTGGCTACTTTTCACTGAAAAGCTCATTCTGTGTACATTTTTGGCATACGTTTGCTCCTGCCGGGTCAGCTGAGCAGCGAATTTCTATTTAACCACCTGCTATCACGAGAGACCTCAGGGCTGCATGTTTTGAGCCCAGTACTGATCCTGAAAAGCGTTTCCAACCCCACTTACAAGTAAAACTAGCTAAAAAGTGCCTGGCTGCTATTCACTGAAAAGCTCATTCTGTGTACATTTTTGGCATACGTTTGCTCCTACCGGGTCTGCTGAGCAGCGAATTTCTATTTAACCACCTGCTATCATGAGAGACCTCAGGGATGCATGTTTTGACCCCAGCACTGAGCCTGAAAAGCGTTTCCAACCCCACTTACAAGTAAAACTAGCTAAAATGTGCCTGGCTTCTCTTCACTGAAAAGCTCATTCTGAGTACATTTTTAGCATACGTTTGCTCCTGCCGGGTCAGCTGAGCAGCGAATTTCTATTTAACCACCTGCTATCATAAGAGAACTCAGGGCTGCATGTTTTGAGCCCAGTACTGATCCTGAAAAGCGTTTCCAACCCCACTTACAAGTAAAATTAGCTAAAATGTGCCTGGCTTCTCTTCACTGAAAAGCTCATTCTGAGTACATTTTTAGCATACGTTTGCTCCTACCAGGTCAGCTGAGCTGCGAATTTCTATTTAACCACCTGCTTTCATGAGAAACCTCAGGGCTGCATGTTTTGAGCCCAGTACTGAGCCTGAAAAGCATTTCCAACCCCACTTACAAGTAAAACTAGCTAAAATGTGCCTGGCTGCTATTCACCGAAAAGCTCATTCTGTGTACATTTTTGGCATACGTTTGCTCCTACCTGGTCAGCTGAGCAGCGAATTTCTATTTAACCACCTGCTTTCATGAGAGACCTCAGGGCTGCATATTTTGAGCCCAGTACTGAGCCTGAAAAGCATTTCCAACCCCACTTACAAGTAAAACTAGCTAAAATGTGCCTGGCTGCTAGTCACTGAAAAGCTCATTCTGTGTACATTTTTGGCATATGTTTGCTCCTACCGGGTCAGCTGAGCAGCAAATTTCTATTTAACCACCTGCTTTCATGAGAGACCTCAAGGCTGCATGTTTTGAGCCCAGTACTGAGCCTGAAAAGCATTTTCAGGCATTACAAGTAAAACTAGCTAAAATGTGCCTGGCTTCTCTTCACTGAAAAGCTCATTCTGAGTTCATTTTTAGCATACGTTTGCTCCTGCCGGGTCAGCTGAGCAGCGAATTTCTATTTAACCGCCTGCTATCATGAGAGACCTCAGGGCTGCATGTTTTGAGCCCAGTACTGATCCTGAAAAGCGTTTCCAACCCCACTCAAAGTAAAACTAGCTAAAATGTGCCTGGCTGCTATTCACTGAAAAGCTCATTCCCTGTACATTTTTGGCATACGTTTGCTCCTACCGGGTCAGCTGAGCAGCGAATTTCTATTTAACCACCTGCTTTCATGAGAGACCTCAGGGCTGCATGTTTTGAGCCTAGTACTGAGCCTGAAAAGCATTTCCAACCCCACTTACAAGTAAAACTAGCTAAAATGTGCCTGGCTTCTCTTCACAGAAAAGCTCATTCTGAGTACATTTTTAGCATACGTTTGCTCCTGCCGGGTCAGCTGAGCAGCGAATTTCTATTTAACCACCTGCTATCATGAGAGACCTCATGGCTGCATGATTTGAGCCCAGTACTGAGCCTGAAAAGCTTTCCAACCCCACTTACAAGTAAAACTAGCTAAAATGTGCCTGGCTGCTATTCACTGAAAAGCTCATTCTGTGTACATTTTTGGCATACGTTTGCTCCTACCGGGTCAGCTGAGCAGCGAATTTCTATTTAACCACCTGCTATCACGAGGGACCTCAGGGCTGCATGTTTTGAGCCCAGTACTGATCCTGAAAAGCTTTTCCAACCCCACTTACAAGTAAAACTAGCTAAAATGTGCCTGGCTTCTCTTCACTGAAAAGCTCATTCTGAGTACATTTTTAGCATACGTTTGCTCCTGCCGGGTCAGCTGAGCAGCGAACTTCTATTTAACCACCTGCTATCATGAGAGACCTCAGGGCTGCATGTTTTGAGCCCAGTACTGATCCTGAAAAGCGTTTCCAACCCCATTAACAAGTAAAACTAGCTAAAATGTGCCTGGCTGCTATTCACTGAAAAGCTCATTCTGTGTACATTTTTGGCATACGTTTGCTCCTACCGGGTCAGCTGAGCAGCGAATTTCTATTTAACCACCTGCTATCACGAGGGACCTCAGGGCTGCATGTTTTGAGCCCAGTACTGATCCTGAAAAGCGTTTCCAACCCCACTTACAAGTAAAACTAGCTAAAATGTGCCTGGCTGCTTTTCACTGAAAACCTCATTCTGTGTACATTTTTGGCATACGTTTGCTCCTGCCGGGTCAGCTGAGCAGCGAATTTCTATTTAACCACCTGCTATCACGAGAGACCTCAGGGCTGCATGTTTTGAGCCCAGTACTGATCCTGAAAAGCGTTTCCAACCCCATTAACAAGTAAAACTAGCTAAAAAGTGCCTGGCTGCTATTCACTGAAAAGCTCATTCTGTGTACATTTTTGGCATACGTTTGCTCCTACCTGGTCAGCTGAGCAGCGAATTTCTATTTAACCACCTGCTTTCATGAGAGACCTCAGGGCTGCATGTTTTGAGCCCAGTACTGAGCCTGAAAAGCATTTCCAACCCCACTTACAAGTAAAACTAGCTAAAATGTGCCTGGCTTCTCTTCACTGAAAAGCTCATTCTGAGTACATTTTTAGCATACGTTTGCTCCTGCCGGGTCAGCTGAGCAGCACATTTCTATTTAACCACCTGCTATCATGAGAGACCTCAGGGCTGCATGTTTTGAGCCCAGTACTGATCCTGAAAAGCGTTTCCAACCCCACTTACAAGTAAAACTAGCTAAAATGTGCCTGGCTGCTATTCACTGAAAAGCTCATTCTGTGTACATTTTTGGCATACGTTTGCTCCTACCGGGTCTGCTGAGCAGCGAATTTCTATTTAACCACCTGCTATCATGAGAGACCTCAGGGATGCATGTTTTGACCCCAGCACTGAGCCTGAAAAGCGTTTCCAACCCCACTTACAAGTAAAACTAGCTAAAATGTGCCTGGCTTCTCTTCACTGAAAAGCTCATTCTGAGTACATTTTTAGCATACGCTTGCTCCTGCCGGGTCAGCTGAGCAGCGAATTTCTATTTAACCACCTGCTATCATAAGAGAACTCAGGGCTGCATGTTTTGAGCCCAGTACTGATCCTGAAAAGCGTTTCCAACCCCACTTACAAGTAAAATTAGCTAAAATGTGCCTGGCTTCTCTTCACTGAAAAGCTCATTCTGAGTACATTTTTAGCATACGTTTGCTCCTACCAGGTCAGCTGAGCTGCGAATTTCTATTTAACCACCTGCTTTCATGAGAAACCTCATGAAAGCAGGGCTGCATGTTTTGAGGCCTATACTGAGCCTGAAAAGCATTTCCAACCCCACTTACAAGTAAAACTAGCTAAAATGTGCCTGTCTTCTCTTCACTGAAAAGCTCATTCTGAGTACATTTTTAGCATACGTTTGCTCCTGCCGGGTCAGCTGAGCAGCGAATTTCTACTTAACCACCTGCTATCATGAGAGACCTCAGGGCTGCATGTTTTGAGCCCAGTACTTAGCCTGAAAAGCGTTTCCAACCCCACTTACAAGTAAAACTAGCTAAAATGTGCCTGGCTTCTCTTCACTGAAAAGCTCATTCTGAGTACATTTTTAGCATACGTTTGCTCCTGCCGGGTCAGCTGAGCAGCGAATTTCTATTTAACCACCTGCTTTCATGAGAGACCTCAGGGATGCATGTTTTGAGCCCAGCACTGAGCCTGAAAAGCGTTTCCAACCCCATTTACAAGTAAAACTAGCTAAAATGTGCCTGGCTGCTATTCACTGAAAAGCTCATTCTGTGTACATTTTTAGCATACGTTTGCTCGTGCCGGGTCAGCTGAGCAGCGAATTTCTATTTAACCACCTGCTATCATGAGAGACATCAGGGCTGCATGTTTTGAGCCCTGTACTGAGCCTAAAAAGCGTTTCCAACCCCACTTACAAGTAAAACTAGCTAAAATGTGCCTGGCTGCTTTTCACTGAAAAGCTCATTCTGTGTACATTTTTGGCATACCTTTGCTCCTGCCGGGTCAGCTGAGCAGCGAATTTCTATTTAATCACCTGCTATCATGAGAGACCTCAGGGCTGTATGTTTTGAGCCCGGTACTTAGCCTGAAAAGCGTTTCCAACCCCACTTACAAGTAAAACTAGCTAAAATGTGCCTGGCTGCTTTTCACTGAAAAGCTCATTCTGTGTACATTTTTGGCATACGTTTGCTCCTGCCGGGTCAGCTGAGCAGCGAATTTCTATTTAACCACCTGCTTTCATGAGAGACCTCATGAAAGCAGGGCTGCATGTTTTGAGGCCTATACTGAGCCTGAAAAGCATTTCCAACCCCACTTACAAGTAAAACTAGCTAAAATGTGCCTGGCTTCTCTTCACTGAAAAGCTCATTCTGAGTACATTTTTAGCATACGTTTGCTCCTGCCGGGTCAGCTGAGCAGCGAATTTCTATTTAACCACCTGCTATCATGAGAGACCTCAGGGCTGCATGTTTTGAGCCCAGTACTTAGCCTGAAAAGCGTTTCCAACCCCACTTACAAGTAAAACTAGCTAAAATGTGCCTGGCTGCTTTTCACTGAAAAGCTCATTCTGAGTACATTTTTAGCATACGTTTGCTCCTGCCGGGTCAGCTGAGCAGCGAATTTCTATTTAACCACCTGCTTTCATGAGAGACCTCATGAAAGCAGGGCTGCATGTTTTGAGCCCTGTACTGAGCCTAAAAAGCGTTTCCAACCCCACTTACAAGTAAAACTAGCTAAAATGTGCCTGGCTTCTCTTCACTGAAAAGCTCATTCTGAGTACATTTTTAGCATACCTTTGCTCCTGCCGGGTCAGCTGAGCAGCGAATTTCTACTTAACCACCTGCTATCATGAGACACCTCAGGGCTGCATGTTTTGAGCCCAGTACTTAGCCTGAAAAGCGTTTCCAACCCCACTTACAAGTAAAACTAGCTAAAATGTGCCTGGCTGCTTTTCACTGAAAAGCTCATTCTGAGTACATTTTTAGCATACGTTTGCTCCTGCCGGGTCAGCTGAGCAGCGAATTTCTATTTAACCACCTGCTTTCATGAGAGACCTCATGAAAGCAGGGCTGCATGTTTTGAGGCCTATACTGAGCCTGAAAAGCATTTCCAACCCCACTTACAAGTAAAACTAGCTAAAATGTGCCTGGCTTCTCTTCACTGAAAAGCTCATTCTGAGTACATTTTTAGCATACGTTTGCTCCTGCCGGGTCAGCTGAGCAGCGAATTTCTATTTAACCACCTGCTATCATGAGAGACCTCAGGGCTGCATGTTTTGAGCCCAGTACTTAGCCTGAAAAGCGTTTCCAACCCCACTTACAAGTAAAACTAGCTAAAATGTGCCTGGCTGCTTTTCACTGAAAAGCTCATTCTGAGTACATTTTTAGCATACGTTTGCTCCTGCCGGGTCAGCTGAGCAGCGAATTTCTATTTAACCACCTGCTTTCATGAGAGACCTCATGAAAGCAGGGCTGCATGTTTTGAGGCCTATACTGAGCCTGAAAAGCATTTCCAACCCCACTTACAAGTAAAACTAGCTAAAATGTGCCTGGCTTCTCTTCACTGAAAAGCTCATTCTGAGTACATTTTTAGCATACGTTTGCTCCTGCCGGGTCAGCTGAGCAGCGAATTTCTACTTAACCACCTGCTATCATGGGAGACCTCAGGGCTGCATGTTTTGAGCCCAGTACTTAGCCTGAAAAGCGTTTCCAACCCCACTTACAAGTAAAACTAGCTAAAATGTGCCTGGCTTCTCTTCACTGAAAAGCTCATTCTGAGTACATTTTTAGCATACGTTTGCTCCTGCCGGGTCAGCTGAGCAGCGAATTTCTATTTAACCACCTGCTTTCATGAGAGACCTCAGGGATGCATGTTTTGAGCCCAGCACTGAGCCTGAAAAGCGTTTCCAACCCCATTTACAAGTAAAACTAGCTAAAATGTGCCTGGCTGCTATTCACTGAAAAGCTCATTCTGTGTACATTTTTAGCATACGTTTGCTCGTGCCGGGTCAGCTGAGCAGCGAATTTCTATTTAACCACCTGCTATCATGAGAGACATCAGGGCTGCATGTTTTGAGCCCTGTACTGAGCCTAAAAAGCGTTTCCAACCCCACTTACAAGTAAAACTAGCTAAAATGTGCCTGGCTGCTTTTCACTGAAAAGCTCATTCTGTGTACATTTTTGGCATACCTTTGCTCCTGCCGGGTCAGCTGAGCAGCGAATTTCTATTTAATCACCTGCTATCATGAGAGACCTCAGGGCTGTATGTTTTGAGCCCGGTACTTAGCCTGAAAAGCGTTTCCAACCCCACTTACAAGTAAAACTAGCTAAAATGTGCCTGGCTGCTTTTCACTGAAAAGCTCATTCTGTGTACATTTTTGGCATACGTTTGCTCCTGCCGGGTCAGCTGAGCAGCGAATTTCTATTTAACCACCTGCTTTCATGAGAGACCTCATGAAAGCAGGGCTGCATGTTTTGAGGCCTATACTGAGCCTGAAAAGCATTTCCAACCCCACTTACAAGTAAAACTAGCTAAAATGTGCCTGGCTTCTCTTCACTGAAAAGCTCATTCTGAGTACATTTTTAGCATACGTTTGCTCCTGCCGGGTCAGCTGAGCAGCGAATTTCTATTTAACCACCTGCTATCATGAGAGACCTCAGGGCTGCATGTTTTGAGCCCAGTACTTAGCCTGAAAAGCGTTTCCAACTCCACTTACAAGTAAAACTAGCTAAAATGTGCCTGGCTTCTCTTCACTGAAAAGCTCATTCTGAGTACATTTTTAGCATACGTTTGCTCCTGCCGGGTCAGCTGAGCAGCGAATTTCTATTTAACCACCTGCTTTCATGAGAGACCTCAGGGATGCATGTTTTGAGCCCAGCACTGAGCCTGAAAAGCGTTTCCAACCCCACTTACAAGTAAAACTAGCTAAAATGTGCCTGGCTTCTCTTCACTGATAAACTCATTCTGAGTACATTTTTAGCATACGTTTGCTCCTGCCGGGTCAGCTCAGCAGCGAATTTCTATTTAATCACCTGATATCCTGAGAGACCTCAGGGCTGCAGGTTTTGAGCCCAGTATTGATCCTGAAAAGCGTTCCCAACCCCATTTACAAGTAAAACTAGCTAAAATGTGCCTGGCTGCTATTCACTGAAAAGCTCATTCTGTGTACATTTTTAGCATACATTTGCTCGTGCCGGGTCAGCTGAGCAGCGAATTTCTATTTAACCACCTGCTATCATGAGAGACATCAGGGCTGCATGTTTTGAGCCCTGTACTGAGCCTAAAAAGCGTTTCCAACCCCACTTACAAGTAAAACTAGCTAAAATGTGCTTGGCTGCTTTTCACTGAAAAGCTCATTCTGTGTACATTTTTGGCATACCTTTGCTCCTGCCGGGTCAGCTGAGCAGCGAATTTCTATTTAATCACCTGCTATCATGAGAGACCTCAGGGCTGCATGTTTTGAGCCCGGTACTTAGCCTGAAAAGCGTTTCCAACCCCACTTACAAGTAAAACTAGCTAAAATGTGCCTGGCTGCTTTTCACTGAAAAGCTCATTCTGTGTACATTTTTGGCATACGTTTGCTCCTGCCGGGTCAGCTGAGCAGCGAATTTCTATTTAACCACCTGCTATCATGAGAGACCTCAGGGCTGCATGTTTTGAGCCCAGTACTGATCCTGAAAAGCGTTTCCAACCCCACTTACAAGTAAAACTAGCTAAAAATGTGCCTGGCTGCTATTCACTGAAAAGCTCATTCTGTGTACATTTTTGGCATACGTTTGCTCCTACCGGGTCAGCTGAGCATCAAATTTCTATTTAACCACCTGCTATTATGAGAGACCTCAGGGCTGCATGTTTTGAGCCCAGTACTGAGCCTGAAAAGCGTTTCCAACCCCACTTACAAGTAAAACTAGCTAAAATGTGCCTGGCTTCTCTTCACTGAAAAGCTCATTCTGAGTACATTTTTGGCATACGTTTGCTCCTGCCGGGTCAGCTGAGCAGCGAATTTCTATTTAACCACCTGCTATCATGAGAGACCTCAGGGCTGCATGTTTTGAGCCCAGTACTGATCCTGAAAAGCGTTTCCAACCCCTCTTACAAGTAAAACTAGCTAAAATGTGCCTGGCTGCTATTCACTGAAAAGCTCATTCTGTGTACATTTTTGGCATACGTTTGCTCCTACCTGGTCAGCTGAGCAGCGAATTTCTATTTAACCACCTGCTTTCATGAGAGACCTCAGGGCTGCATGTTTTGAGCCCAGTACTGATCCTGAAAAGCGTTCCCAACCCCATTTACAAGTAAAACTAGCTAAAATGTGCCTGGCTGCTATTCACTGAAAAGCTCATTCTGTGTACATTTTTAGCATACGTTTGCTCGTGCCGGGTCAGCTGAGCAGCGAATTTCTATTTAACCACCTGCTATCATGAGAGACATCAGGGCTGCATGTTTTGAGCCCTGTACTGAGCCTAAAAAGCGTTTCCAACCCCACTTACAAGTAAAACTAGCTAAAATGTGCCTGGCTGCTTTTCACTGAAAAGCTCATTCTGTGTACATTTTTGGCATACCTTTGCTCCTGCCGGGTCAGCTGAGCAGCGAATTTCTATTTAATCACCTGCTATCATGAGAGACCTCAGGGCTGCATGTTTTGAGCCCAGTACTTAGCCTGAAAAGCGTTTCCAACCCCACTTACAAGTAAAACTAGCTAAAATGTGCCTGGCTGCTTTTCACTGAAAAGCTCATTCTGTGTACATTTTTGGCATACGTTTGCTCCTGCCGGGTCAGCTGAGCAGCGAATTTCTATTTAACCACCTGCTATCATGAGAGACCTCAGGGCTGCATGTTTTGAGCCCAGTACTGATCCTGAAAAGCGTTTCCAACCCCACTTACAAGTAAAACTAGCTAAAAATGTGCCTGGCTGCTATTCACTGAAAAGCTCATTCTGTGTACATTTTTGGCATACGTTTGCTCCTACCGGGTCAGCTGAGCATCGAATTTCTATTTAACCACCTGCTATTATGAGAGACCTCGGGGCTGCATGTTTTGAGCCCAGTACTGAGCCTGAAAAGCATTTCCAACCCTACTTACAAGTAAAACTAGCTAAAATGTGCCTGGCTTCTCTTCACTGAAAAGCTCATTCTGAGTACATTTTTAGCATACGTTTGCTCCTGCCGGGTCAGCTGAGCAGCGAATTTCTATTTAACCACCTGCTTTCATGAGAGACCTCAGGGATGCATGTTTTGAGCCCAGCACTGAGCCTGAAAAGCGTTTCCAACCCCATTTACAAGTAAAACTAGCTAAAATGTGCCTGGCTGCTATTCACTGAAAAGCTCATTCTGTGTACATTTTTAGCATACGTTTGCTCGTGCCGGGTCAGCTGAGCAGCGAATTTCTATTTAACCACCTGCTATCATGAGAGACATCAGGGCTGCATGTTTTGAGCCCTGTACTGAGCCTAAAAAGCGTTTCCAACCCCACTTACAAGTAAAACTAGCTAAAATGTGCCTGGCTGCTTTTCACTGAAAAGCTCATTCTGTGTACATTTTTGGCATACCTTTGCTCCTGCCGGGTCAGCTGAGCAGCGAATTTCTATTTAATCACCTGCTATCATGAGAGACCTCAGGGCTGTATGTTTTGAGCCCGGTACTTAGCCTGAAAAGCGTTTCCAACCCCACTTACAAGTAAAACTAGCTAAAATGTGCCTGGCTGCTTTTCACTGAAAAGCTCATTCTGTGTACATTTTTGGCATACGTTTGCTCCTGCCGGGTCAGCTGAGCAGCGAATTTCTATTTAACCACCTGCTTTCATGAGAGACCTCATGAAAGCAGGGCTGCATGTTTTGAGGCCTATACTGAGCCTGAAAAGCATTTCCAACCCCACTTACAAGTAAAACTAGCTAAAATGTGCCTGGCTTCTCTTCACTGAAAAGCTCATTCTGAGTACATTTTTAGCATACGTTTGCTCCTGCCGGGTCAGCTGAGCAGCGAATTTCTATTTAACCACCTGCTATCATGAGAGACCTCAGGGCTGCATGTTTTGAGCCCAGTACTTAGCCTGAAAAGCGTTTCCAACCCCACTTACAAGTAAAACTAGCTAAAATGTGCCTGGCTGCTTTTCACTGAAAAGCTCATTCTGAGTACATTTTTAGCATACGTTTGCTCCTGCCGGGTCAGCTGAGCAGCGAATTTCTATTTAACCACCTGCTTTCATGAGAGACCTCATGAAAGCAGGGCTGCATGTTTTGAGCCCTGTACTGAGCCTAAAAAGCGTTTCCAACCCCACTTACAAGTAAAACTAGCTAAAATGTGCCTGGCTTCTCTTCACTGAAAAGCTCATTCTGAGTACATTTTTAGCATACCTTTGCTCCTGCCGGGTCAGCTGAGCAGCGAATTTCTACTTAACCACCTGCTATCATGAGACACCTCAGGGCTGCATGTTTTGAGCCCAGTACTTAGCCTGAAAAGCGTTTCCAACCCCACTTACAAGTAAAACTAGCTAAAATGTGCCTGGCTGCTTTTCACTGAAAAGCTCATTCTGAGTACATTTTTAGCATACGTTTGCTCCTGCCGGGTCAGCTGAGCAGCGAATTTCTATTTAACCACCTGCTTTCATGAGAGACCTCATGAAAGCAGGGCTGCATGTTTTGAGGCCTATACTGAGCCTGAAAAGCATTTCCAACCCCACTTACAAGTAAAACTAGCTAAAATGTGCCTGGCTTCTCTTCACTGAAAAGCTCATTCTGAGTACATTTTTAGCATACGTTTGCTCCTGCCGGGTCAGCTGAGCAGCGAATTTCTATTTAACCACCTGCTATCATGAGAGACCTCAGGGCTGCATGTTTTGAGCCCAGTACTTAGCCTGAAAAGCGTTTCCAACCCCACTTACAAGTAAAACTAGCTAAAATGTGCCTGGCTGCTTTTCACTGAAAAGCTCATTCTGAGTACATTTTTAGCATACGTTTGCTCCTGCCGGGTCAGCTGAGCAGCGAATTTCTATTTAACCACCTGCTTTCATGAGAGACCTCATGAAAGCAGGGCTGCATGTTTTGAGGCCTATACTGAGCCTGAAAAGCATTTCCAACCCCACTTACAAGTAAAACTAGCTAAAATGTGCCTGGCTTCTCTTCACTGAAAAGCTCATTCTGAGTACATTTTTAGCATACGTTTGCTCCTGCCGGGTCAGCTGAGCAGCGAATTTCTACTTAACCACCTGCTATCATGGGAGACCTCAGGGCTGCATGTTTTGAGCCCAGTACTTAGCCTGAAAAGCGTTTCCAACCCCACTTACAAGTAAAACTAGCTAAAATGTGCCTGGCTTCTCTTCACTGAAAAGCTCATTCTGAGTACATTTTTAGCATACGTTTGCTCCTGCCGGGTCAGCTGAGCAGCGAATTTCTATTTAACCACCTGCTTTCATGAGAGACCTCAGGGATGCATGTTTTGAGCCCAGCACTGAGCCTGAAAAGCGTTTCCAACCCCATTTACAAGTAAAACTAGCTAAAATGTGCCTGGCTGCTATTCACTGAAAAGCTCATTCTGTGTACATTTTTAGCATACGTTTGCTCGTGCCGGGTCAGCTGAGCAGCGAATTTCTATTTAACCACCTGCTATCATGAGAGACATCAGGGCTGCATGTTTTGAGCCCTGTACTGAGCCTAAAAAGCGTTTCCAACCCCACTTACAAGTAAAACTAGCTAAAATGTGCCTGGCTGCTTTTCACTGAAAAGCTCATTCTGTGTACATTTTTGGCATACCTTTGCTCCTGCCGGGTCAGCTGAGCAGCGAATTTCTATTTAATCACCTGCTATCATGAGAGACCTCAGGGCTGTATGTTTTGAGCCCGGTACTTAGCCTGAAAAGCGTTTCCAACCCCACTTACAAGTAAAACTAGCTAAAATGTGCCTGGCTGCTTTTCACTGAAAAGCTCATTCTGTGTACATTTTTGGCATACGTTTGCTCCTGCCGGGTCAGCTGAGCAGCGAATTTCTATTTAACCACCTGCTTTCATGAGAGACCTCATGAAAGCAGGGCTGCATGTTTTGAGGCCTATACTGAGCCTGAAAAGCATTTCCAACCCCACTTACAAGTAAAACTAGCTAAAATGTGCCTGGCTTCTCTTCACTGAAAAGCTCATTCTGAGTACATTTTTAGCATACGTTTGCTCCTGCCGGGTCAGCTGAGCAGCGAATTTCTATTTAACCACCTGCTATCATGAGAGACCTCAGGGCTGCATGTTTTGAGCCCAGTACTTAGCCTGAAAAGCGTTTCCAACTCCACTTACAAGTAAAACTAGCTAAAATGTGCCTGGCTTCTCTTCACTGAAAAGCTCATTCTGAGTACATTTTTAGCATACGTTTGCTCCTGCCGGGTCAGCTGAGCAGCGAATTTCTATTTAACCACCTGCTTTCATGAGAGACCTCAGGGATGCATGTTTTGAGCCCAGCACTGAGCCTGAAAAGCGTTTCCAACCCCACTTACAAGTAAAACTAGCTAAAATGTGCCTGGCTTCTCTTCACTGATAAACTCATTCTGAGTACATTTTTAGCATACGTTTGCTCCTGCCGGGTCAGCTCAGCAGCGAATTTCTATTTAATCACCTGATATCCTGAGAGACCTCAGGGCTGCAGGTTTTGAGCCCAGTATTGATCCTGAAAAGCGTTCCCAACCCCATTTACAAGTAAAACTAGCTAAAATGTGCCTGGCTGCTATTCACTGAAAAGCTCATTCTGTGTACATTTTTAGCATACATTTGCTCGTGCCGGGTCAGCTGAGCAGCGAATTTCTATTTAACCACCTGCTATCATGAGAGACATCAGGGCTGCATGTTTTGAGCCCTGTACTGAGCCTAAAAAGCGTTTCCAACCCCACTTACAAGTAAAACTAGCTAAAATGTGCTTGGCTGCTTTTCACTGAAAAGCTCATTCTGTGTACATTTTTGGCATACCTTTGCTCCTGCCGGGTCAGCTGAGCAGCGAATTTCTATTTAATCACCTGCTATCATGAGAGACCTCAGGGCTGCATGTTTTGAGCCCGGTACTTAGCCTGAAAAGCGTTTCCAACCCCACTTACAAGTAAAACTAGCTAAAATGTGCCTGGCTGCTTTTCACTGAAAAGCTCATTCTGTGTACATTTTTGGCATACGTTTGCTCCTGCCGGGTCAGCTGAGCAGCGAATTTCTATTTAACCACCTGCTATCATGAGAGACCTCAGGGCTGCATGTTTTGAGCCCAGTACTGATCCTGAAAAGCGTTTCCAACCCCACTTACAAGTAAAACTAGCTAAAAATGTGCCTGGCTGCTATTCACTGAAAAGCTCATTCTGTGTACATTTTTGGCATACGTTTGCTCCTACCGGGTCAGCTGAGCATCAAATTTCTATTTAACCACCTGCTATTATGAGAGACCTCAGGGCTGCATGTTTTGAGCCCAGTACTGAGCCTGAAAAGCGTTTCCAACCCCACTTACAAGTAAAACTAGCTAAAATGTGCCTGGCTTCTCTTCACTGAAAAGCTCATTCTGAGTACATTTTTGGCATACGTTTGCTCCTGCCGGGTCAGCTGAGCAGCGAATTTCTATTTAACCACCTGCTATCATGAGAGACCTCAGGGCTGCATGTTTTGAGCCCAGTACTGATCCTGAAAAGCGTTTCCAACCCCTCTTACAAGTAAAACTAGCTAAAATGTGCCTGGCTGCTATTCACTGAAAAGCTCATTCTGTGTACATTTTTGGCATACGTTTGCTCCTACCTGGTCAGCTGAGCAGCGAATTTCTATTTAACCACCTGCTTTCATGAGAGACCTCAGGGCTGCATGTTTTGAGCCCAGTACTGATCCTGAAAAGCGTTCCCAACCCCATTTACAAGTAAAACTAGCTAAAATGTGCCTGGCTGCTATTCACTGAAAAGCTCATTCTGTGTACATTTTTAGCATACGTTTGCTCGTGCCGGGTCAGCTGAGCAGCGAATTTCTATTTAACCACCTGCTATCATGAGAGACATCAGGGCTGCATGTTTTGAGCCCTGTACTGAGCCTAAAAAGCGTTTCCAACCCCACTTACAAGTAAAACTAGCTAAAATGTGCCTGGCTGCTTTTCACTGAAAAGCTCATTCTGTGTACATTTTTGGCATACCTTTGCTCCTGCCGGGTCAGCTGAGCAGCGAATTTCTATTTAATCACCTGCTATCATGAGAGACCTCAGGGCTGCATGTTTTGAGCCCAGTACTTAGCCTGAAAAGCGTTTCCAACCCCACTTACAAGTAAAACTAGCTAAAATGTGCCTGGCTGCTTTTCACTGAAAAGCTCATTCTGTGTACATTTTTGGCATACGTTTGCTCCTGCCGGGTCAGCTGAGCAGCGAATTTCTATTTAACCACCTGCTATCATGAGAGACCTCAGGGCTGCATGTTTTGAGCCCAGTACTGATCCTGAAAAGCGTTTCCAACCCCACTTACAAGTAAAACTAGCTAAAAATGTGCCTGGCTGCTATTCACTGAAAAGCTCATTCTGTGTACATTTTTGGCATACGTTTGCTCCTACCGGGTCAGCTGAGCATCGAATTTCTATTTAACCACCTGCTATTATGAGAGACCTCGGGGCTGCATGTTTTGAGCCCAGTACTGAGCCTGAAAAGCATTTCCAACCCTACTTACAAGTAAAACTAGCTAAAATGTACCTGGCTTCTCTTCACTGAAAAGCTCATTCTGAGTACATTTTTAGCATACGTTTGCTCCTGCCGGGTCAGCTGAGCAGCGAATTTCTATTTAACCACCTGCTATCATGAGAGACCTCAGGGCTGCATGTTTTGAGCCCAGTACTGATCCTGAAAAGCGTTTCCAACCCCATTTACAAGTAAAACTAGCTAAAATGTGCCTGGCTGCTATTCACTGAAAAGCTCTTTCTGTGTACATTTTTGGCATACGTTTGCTCCTACCTGGTCAGCTGAGCAGCGAATTTCTATTTAACTACCTGCTTTCATGAGAGACCTCAGGGCTGCATGTTTTGAGCCCAGTACTGAGCCTGAAAAGCGTTTCCAACCCCACTTACAAGTAAAACTAGCTAAAATGTGCCTGGCTTCTCTTCACTGAAAAGCTCATTCTGAGTACATTTTTGGCATACGTTTGCTCCTGCCGGGTCAGCTGAGCAGCAAATTTCTATTTAACCACCTGCTATCATGAGAGACCTCAGGGCTGCATGTTTTGAGCCCAGTACTGATCCTGAAAAGCGTTTCCAACCCCTCTTACAAGTAAAACTAGCTAAAATGTGCCTGGCTGCTATTCACTGAAAAGCTTATTCTGTGTCCATTTTTAGCATACGTTTGCTCGTGCCGGGTCAGCTGAGCAGCGAATTTCTATTTAACCACCTGCTTTCATGAGAGACATCAGGGCTGCATGTTTTGAGCCCTGTACTGAGCCTGAAAAGCGTTTCCAACCCCACTTACAAGTAAAACTAGCTAAAATGTGCCTGGCTGCTTTTCACTGAAAAGCTCATTCTGTGTACATTTTTGGCATACGTTTGCTCCTGCCGGGTCAGCTGAGCAGCGAATTTCTATTTAACCACCTGCTATCATGAGAGACCTCAGGGCTGCATGTTTTGAGCCCAGTACTGATCCTGAAAAGCGTTTCCAACCCCACTTACAAGTAAAACTAGCTAAAAATGTGCCTGGCTGCTATTCACTGAAAAGCTCATTCTGTGTACATTTTTGGCATACCTTTGCTCCTGCCTGGTCAGCTGAGCAGCGAATTTCTATTTAACCACCTGCTATCATGAGAGACCTCAGGGCTGCATGTTTTGAGCCCAGTACTGATCCTGAAAAGCGTTTCCAACCCCACTTACAAGTAAAACTAGCTAAAAATGTGCCTGGCTGCTATTCACTGAAAAGCTCATTCTGTGTACATTTTTGGCATACGTTTGCTCCTACCGGGTCAGCTGAGCATCAAATTTCTATTTAACCACCTGCTATTATTAGAGACCTCAGGGCTGCATGTTTTGAGCCCAGTACTGAGCCTGAAAAGCATTTCCAACCCTACTTACAAGTAAAACTAGCTAAAATGTGCCTGGCTTCTCTTCACTGAAAAGCTCATTCTGAGTACATTTTTAGCATACGTTTGCTCCTGCCGGGTCAGCTGAGCAGCGAATTTCTATTTAACCACCTGCTTTCATGAGAGACCTCAGGGCTGCATGTTTTGAGCCCAGTACTGATCCTGAAAAGCGTTTCCAACCCCATTTACAAGTAAAACTAGCTAAAATGTGCCTGGCTGCTATTCACTGAAAAGCTCTTTCTGTGTACATTTTTGGCATACGTTTGCTCCTACCTGGTCAGCTGAGCAGCGAATTTCTATTTAACCACCTGCTTTCATGAGAGACCTCAGGGCTGCATGTTTTGAGCCCAGTACTGAGCCTGAAAAGCGTTTCCAACCCCACTTACAAGTAAAACTAGCTAAAATGTGCCTGGCTTCTCTTCACTGAAAAGCTCATTCTGAGTACATTTTTGGCATACGTTTGCTCCTGCCGGGTCAGCTGAGCAGCGAATTTCTATTTAACCACCTGCTTTCATGAGAGACCTCGTGGCTGCATGATTTGAGCCCAGTACTGAGCCTGAAAAGCTTTCCAACCCCACTTACAAGTAAAACTAGCTAAAATGTGCCTGGCTGCTATTCACTGAAAAGCTCATTCTGTGTACATTTTTGGCATACGTTTGCTCCTGCCGGGTCAGCTGAGCAGCGAATTTCTATTTAACCACCTACTATCATGAGAGACCTCAGGGCTGCATGTTTTGAGCCCAGTACTGATCCTGAAAAGCGTTTCCAACCCCTCTTACAAGTGAAACTAGCTAAAATGTGCCTGGCTTCTCTTCACTGAAAAGCTCATTCTGAGTACATTTTTAGCATACGTTTGCTCCTGCCGGGTCAGCTGAGCAGCGAATTTCTATTTAACCACCTGCTATCATGAGAGACCTCAGGGCTGCATGTTTTGAGCCCAGTACTTAGCCTGAAAAGCGTTTCCAACCCCACTTACAAGTAAAACTAGCTAAAATGTGCCTGGCTGCTTTTCACTGAAAAGCTCATTCTGTGTACATTTTTAGCATACGTTTGCTCCTGCCGGGTCAGCTGAGCAGCAAATTTCTATTTAACCACCTGCTATCATGAGAGACCTCAGGGCTGCATGTTTTGAGCCCTGTACTGAGCCTAAAAAGCGTTTCCAACCCCACTTACAAGTAAAACTAGCTAAAATGTGCCTGGCTGCTTTTCACTGAAAAGCTCATTCTGTGTACATTTTTGGCATACCTTTGCTCCTGCCGGGTCAGCTGAGCAGCGAATTTCTATTTAATCACCTGCTATCATGAGAGACCTCAGGGCTGCATGTTTTGAGCCCAGTACTTAGCCTGAAAAGCGTTTCCAACCCCACTTACAAGTAAAACTAGCTAAAATGTGCCTGGCTGCTTTTCACTGAAAAGCTCATTCTGAGTACATTTTTAGCATACGTTTGCTCCTGCCGGGTCAGCTGAGCAGCGAATTTCTATTTAACCACCTGCTTTCATGAGAGACCTCATGAAAGCAGGGCTGCATGTTTTGAGGCCTATACTGAGCCTGAAAAGCATTTCCAACCCCACTTACAAGTAAAACTAGCTAAAATGTGCCTGGCTTCTCTTCACTGAAAAGCTCATTCTGAGTACATTTTTAGCATAAGTTTGCTCCTGCCGGGTCAGCTGAGCAGCGAATTTCTATTTAACCACCTGCTATCATGAGAGACCTCAGGGCTGCATGTTTTGAGCCCAGTACTTAGCCTGAAAAGCGTTTCCAACCCCACTTACAAGTAAAACTAGCTAAAATGTGCCTGGCTGCTTTTCACTGAAAAGCTCATTCTGAGTACATTTTTAGCATACGTTTGCTCCTGCCGGGTCAGCTGAGCAGCGAATTTCTATTTAACCACCTGCTTTCATGAGAGACCTCATGAAAGCAGGGCTGCATGTTTTGAGGCCTATACTGAGCCTGAAAAGCATTTCCAACCCCACTTACAAGTAAAACTAGCTAAAATGTGCCTGGCTTCTCTTCACTGAAAAGCTCATTCTGAGTACATTTTTAGCATACGTTTGCTCCTGCCGGGTCAGCTGAGCAGCGAATTTCTACTTAACCACCTGCTATCATGAGAGACCTCAGGGCTGCATGTTTTGAGCCCAGTACTTAGCCTGAAAAGCGTTTCCAACCCCACTTACAAGTAAAACTAGCTAAAATGTGCCTGGCTTCTCTTCACTGAAAAGCTCATTCTGAGTACATTTTTAGCATACGTTTGCTCCTGCCGGGTCAGCTGAGCAGCGAATTTCTATTTAACCACCTGCTTTCATGAGAGACCTCAGGGATGCATGTTTTGAGCCCAGCACTGAGCCTGAAAAGCGTTTCCAACCCCATTTACAAGTAAAACTAGCTAAAATGTGCCTGGCTGCTATTCACTGAAAAGCTCATTCTGTGTACATTTTTAGCATACGTTTGCTCGTGCCGGGTCAGCTGAGCAGCGAATTTCTATTTAACCACCTGCTATCATGAGAGACATCAGGGCTGCATGTTTTGAGCCCTGTACTGAGCCTAAAAAGCGTTTCCAACCCCACTTACAAGTAAAACTAGCTAAAATGTGCCTGGCTGCTTTTCACTGAAAAGCTCATTCTGTGTACATTTTTGGCATACCTTTGCTCCTGCCGGGTCAGCTGAGCAGCGAATTTCTATTTAATCACCTGCTATCATGAGAGACCTCAGGGCTGTATGTTTTGAGCCCGGTACTTAGCCTGAAAAGCGTTTCCAACCCCACTTACAAGTAAAACTAGCTAAAATGTGCCTGGCTGCTTTTCACTGAAAAGCTCATTCTGTGTACATTTTTGGCATACGTTTGCTCCTGCCGGGTCAGCTGAGCAGCGAATTTCTATTTAACCACCTGCTTTCATGAGAGACCTCATGAAAGCAGGGCTGCATGTTTTGAGGCCTATACTGAGCCTGAAAAGCATTTCCAACCCCACTTACAAGTAAAACTAGCTAAAATGTGCCTGGCTTCTCTTCACTGAAAAGCTCATTCTGAGTACATTTTTAGCATACGTTTGCTCCTGCCAGGTCAGCTGAGCAGCGAATTTCTATTTAACCACCTGCTATCATGAGAGACCTCAGGGCTGCATGTTTTGAGCCCAGTACTTAGCCTGAAAAGCGTTTCCAACCCCACTTACAAGTAAAACTAGCTAAAATGTGCCTGGCTGCTTTTCACTGAAAAGCTCATTCTGAGTACATTTTTAGCATACGTTTGCTCCTGCCGGGTCAGCTGAGCAGCGAATTTCTATTTAACCACCTGCTTTCATGAGAGACCTCATGAAAGCAGGGCTGCATGTTTTGAGCCCTGTACTGAGCCTAAAAAGCGTTTCCAACCCCACTTACAAGTAAAACTAGCTAAAATGTGCCTGGCTTCTCTTCACTGAAAAGCTCATTCTGAGTACATTTTTAGCATACCTTTGCTCCTGCCGGGTCAGCTGAGCAGCGAATTTCTACTTAACCACCTGCTATCATGAGAGACCTCAGGGCTGCATGTTTTGAGCCCAGTACTTAGCCTGAAAAGCGTTTCCAACCCCACTTACAAGTAAAACTAGCTAAAATGTGCCTGGCTGCTTTTCACTGAAAAGCTCATTCTGAGTACATTTTTAGCATACGTTTGCTCCTGCCGGGTCAGCTGAGCAGCGAATTTCTATTTAACCACCTGCTTTCATGAGAGACCTCATGAAAGCAGGGCTGCATGTTTTGAGGCCTATACTGAGCCTGAAAAGCATTTCCAACCCCACTTACAAGTAAAACTAGCTAAAATGTGCCTGGCTTCTCTTCACTGAAAAGCTCATTCTGAGTACATTTTTAGCATACGTTTGCTCCTGCCGGGTCAGCTGAGCAGCGAATTTCTATTTAACCACCTGCTATCATGAGAGACCTCAGGGCTGCATGTTTTGAGCCCAGTACTTAGCCTGAAAAGCGTTTCCAACCCCACTTACAAGTAAAACTAGCTAAAATGTGCCTGGCTGCTTTTCACTGAAAAGCTCATTCTGAGTACATTTTTAGCATACGTTTGCTCCTGCCGGGTCAGCTGAGCAGCGAATTTCTATTTAACCACCTGCTTTCATGAGAGACCTCATGAAAGCAGGGCTGCATGTTTTGAGGCCTATACTGAGCCTGAAAAGCATTTCCAACCCCACTTACAAGTAAAACTAGCTAAAATGTGCCTGGCTTCTCTTCACTGAAAAGCTCATTCTGAGTACATTTTTAGCATACGTTTGCTCCTGCCGGGTCAGCTGAGCAGCGAATTTCTACTTAACCACCTGCTATCATGAGAGACCTCAGGGCTGCATGTTTTGAGCCCAGTACTTAGCCTGAAAAGCGTTTCCAACCCCACTTACAAGTAAAACTAGCTAAAATGTGCCTGGCTTCTCTTCACTGAAAAGCTCATTCTGAGTACATTTTTAGCATACGTTTGCTCCTGCCGGGTCAGCTGAGCAGCGAATTTCTATTTAACCACCTGCTTTCATGAGAGACCTCAGGGATGCATGTTTTGAGCCCAGCACTGAGCCTGAAAAGCGTTTCCAACCCCATTTACAAGTAAAACTAGCTAAAATGTGCCTGGCTGCTATTCACTGAAAAGCTCATTCTGTGTACATTTTTAGCATACGTTTGCTCGTGCCGGGTCAGCTGAGCAGCGAATTTCTATTTAACCACCTGCTATCATGAGAGACATCAGGGCTGCATGTTTTGAGCCCTGTACTGAGCCTAAAAAGCGTTTCCAACCCCACTTACAAGTAAAACTAGCTAAAATGTGCCTGGCTGCTTTTCACTGAAAAGCTCATTCTGTGTACATTTTTGGCATACCTTTGCTCCTGCCGGGTCAGCTGAGCAGCGAATTTCTATTTAATCACCTGCTATCATGAGAGACCTCAGGGCTGTATGTTTTGAGCCCGGTACTTAGCCTGAAAAGCGTTTCCAACCCCACTTACAAGTAAAACTAGCTAAAATGTGCCTGGCTGCTTTTCACTGAAAAGCTCATTCTGTGTACATTTTTGGCATACGTTTGCTCCTGCCGGGTCAGCTGAGCAGCGAATTTCTATTTAACCACCTGCTTTCATGAGAGACCTCATGAAAGCAGGGCTGCATGTTTTGAGGCCTATACTGAGCCTGAAAAGCATTTCCAACCCCACTTACAAGTAAAACTAGCTAAAATGTGCCTGGCTTCTCTTCACTGAAAAGCTCATTCTGAGTACATTTTTAGCATACGTTTGCTCCTGCCGGGTCAGCTGAGCAGCGAATTTCTATTTAACCACCTGCTATCATGAGAGACCTCAGGGCTGCATGTTTTGAGCCCAGTACTTAGCCTGAAAAGCGTTTCCAACTCCACTTACAAGTAAAACTAGCTAAAATGTGCCTGGCTTCTCTTCACTGAAAAGCTCATTCTGAGTACATTTTTAGCATACGTTTGCTCCTGCCGGGTCAGCTGAGCAGCGAATTTCTATTTAACCACCTGCTTTCATGAGAGACCTCAGGGATGCATGTTTTGAGCCCAGCACTGAGCCTGAAAAGCGTTTCCAACCCCACTTACAAGTAAAACTAGCTAAAATGTGCCTGGCTTCTCTTCACTGATAAACTCATTCTGAGTACATTTTTAGCATACGTTTGCTCCTGCCGGGTCAGCTCAGCAGCGAATTTCTATTTAATCACCTGCTATCCTGAGAGACCTCAGGGCTGCAGGTTTTGAGCCCAGTATTGATCCTGAAAAGCGTTCCCAACCCCATTTACAAGTAAAACTAGCTAAAATGTGCCTGGCTGCTATTCACTGAAAAGCTCATTCTGTGTACATTTTTAGCATACATTTGCTCGTGCCGGGTCAGCTGAGCAGCGAATTTCTATTTAACCACCTGCTATCATGAGAGACATCAGGGCTGCATGTTTTGAGCCCTGTACTGAGCCTAAAAAGCGTTTCCAACCCCACTTACAAGTAAAACTAGCTAAAATGTGCTTGGCTGCTTTTCACTGAAAAGCTCATTCTGTGTACATTTTTGGCATACCTTTGCTCCTGCCGGGTCAGCTGAGCAGCGAATTTCTATTTAATCACCTGCTATCATGAGAGACCTCAGGGCTGCATGTTTTGAGCCCGGTACTTAGCCTGAAAAGCGTTTCCAACCCCACTTACAAGTAAAACTAGCTAAAATGTGCCTGGCTGCTTTTCACTGAAAAGCTCATTCTGTGTACATTTTTGGCATACGTTTGCTCCTGCCGGGTCAGCTGAGCAGCGAATTTCTATTTAACCACCTGCTATCATGAGAGACCTCAGGGCTGCATGTTTTGAGCCCAGTACTGATCCTGAAAAGCGTTTCCAACCCCACTTACAAGTAAAACTAGCTAAAAATGTGCCTGGCTGCTATTCACTGAAAAGCTCATTCTGTGTACATTTTTGGCATACGTTTGCTCCTACCGGGTCAGCTGAGCATCAAATTTCTATTTAACCACCTGCTATTATGAGAGACCTCAGGGCTGCATGTTTTGAGCCCAGTACTGAGCCTGAAAAGCGTTTCCAACCCCACTTACAAGTAAAACTAGCTAAAATGTGCCTGGCTTCTCTTCACTGAAAAGCTCATTCTGAGTACATTTTTGGCATACGTTTGCTCCTGCCGGGTCAGCTGAGCAGCGAATTTCTATTTAACCACCTGCTATCATGAGAGACCTCAGGGCTGCATGTTTTGAGCCCAGTACTGATCCTGAAAAGCGTTTCCAACCCCTCTTACAAGTAAAACTAGCTAAAATGTGCCTGGCTGCTATTCACTGAAAAGCTCATTCTGTGTACATTTTTGGCATACGTTTGCTCCTACCTGGTCAGCTGAGCAGCGAATTTCTATTTAACCACCTGCTTTCATGAGAGACCTCATGGCTGCATGATTTGAGCCCAGTACTGAGCCTGAAAAGCTTTCCAACCCCACTTACAAGTAAAACTAGCTAAAATGTGCCTGGCTGCTATTCACTGAAAAGCTCATTCTGTGTACATTTTTGGCATACGTTTGCTCCTGCCGGGTCAGCTGAGCAGCAAATTTCTATTTAACCACCTACTATCATGAGAGACCTCAGGGCTGCATGTTTTGAGCCCAGTACTGATCCTGAAAAGCGTTTCCAACCCCTCTTACAAGTAAAACTAGCTAAAATGTGCCTGGCTTCTCTTCACTGAAAAGCTCATTCTGAGTACATTTTTAGCATACGTTTGCTCCTGCCGGGTCAGCTCAGCAGCGAATTTCTATTTAACCACCTGCTATCATGAGAGACCTCAGGGCTGCATGTTTTGAGCCCAGTACTTAGCCTGAAAAGCGTTTCCAACCCCACTTACAAGTAAAACTAGCTAAAATGTGCCTGGCTTCTCTTCACTGAAAAGCTCATTCTGTGTTCATTTTTAGCATACGTTTGCTCCTGCCGGGTCAGCTGAGCAGCGAATTTCTATTTAACCACCTGCTATCATGAGAGACCTCAGGGCTGCATGTTTTGAGCCCTGTACTGAGCCTAAAAAGCGTTTCCAACCCCACTTACAAGTAAAACTAGCTAAAATGTGCCTGGCTGCTTTTCACTGAAAAGCTCATTCTGTGTACATTTTTGGCATACCTTTGCTTATGCCGGGTCAGCTGAGCAGCGAATTTCTATTTAATCACCTGCTATCATGAGAGACCTCAGGGCTGCATGTTTTGAGCCCAGTACTTAGCCTGAAAAGCGTTTCCAACACTACTTACAAGTAAAACTAGCTAAAATGTGCCTGGCTGCTTTTCACTGAAAAGCTAATTCTGAGTACATTTTTAGCATACGTTTGCTCCTGCCGGGTCAGCTGAGCAGCGAATTTCTATTTAACCACCTGCTTCCATGAGAGACCTCATGAAAGCAGGGCTGCATGTTTTGAGGCCTATACTGAGCCTGAAAAGCATTTCCAACCCCACTTACAAGTAAAACTAGCTAAAATGTGCCTGGCTTCTCTTCACTGAAAAGCTCATTTTGAGTACATTTTTAGCATACGTTTGCTCCTGCCGGGTCAGCTGAGCAGCGAATTTCTATTTAACCACCTGCTATCATGAGAGACCTCAGGGCTGCATGTTTTGAGCCCAGTACTTAGCCTGAAAAGCGTTTCCAACCCCACTTACAAGTAAAACTAGCTAAAATGTGCCTGGCTTCTCTTCAATGAAAAGCTCATTCTGAGTACATTTTTAGCATACGTTTGCTCCTGCCGGGTCAGCTGAGCAGCGAATTTCTATTTAACCACCTGCTTTCATGAGAGACCTCAGGGATGCATGTTTTGAGCCCAGCACTGAGCCTGAAAAGCGTTTCCAACCCCACTTACAAGTAAAACTAGCTAAAATGTGCCTGGCTTCTCTTCACTGATAAACTCATTCTGAGTACATTTTTAGCATACGTTTGCTCCTGCCGGGTCAGCTCAGCAGCGAATTTCTATTTAATCACCTGCTATCATGAGAGACCTCAGGGCTGCAGGTTTTGAGCCCAGTATTGATCCTGAAAAGCGTTCCCAACCCCATTTACAAGTAAAACTAGCTAAAATGTGCCTGGCTGCTATTCACTGAAAAGCTCATTCTGTGTACATTTTTAGCATACGTTTGCTCGTGCCGGGTCAGCTGAGCAGCGAATTTCTATTTAACCACCTGCTATCATGAGAGACATCAGGGCTGCATGTTTTGAGCCCTGTACTGAGCCTAAAAAGCGTTTCCAACCCCACTTACAAGTAAAACTAGCTAAAATGTGCCTGGCTGCTTTTCACTGAAAAGCTCATTCTGTGTACATTTTTGGCATACCTTTGCTCCTGCCGGGTCAGCTGAGCAGCGAATTTCTATTTAATCACCTGCTATCATGAGAGACCTCAGGGCTGCATGTTTTGAGCCCGGTACTTAGCCTGAAAAGCGTTTCCAACCCCACTTACAAGTAAAACTAGCTAAAATGTGCCTGGCTGCTTTTCACTGAAAAGCTCATTCTGTGTACATTTTTGGCATACGTTTGCTCCTGCCGGGTCAGCTGAGCAGCGAATTTCTATTTAACCACCTGCTATCATGAGAGACCTCAGGGCTGCATGTTTTGAGCCCAGTACTGATCCTGAAAAGCGTTTCCAACCCCACTTACAAGTAAAACTAGCTAAAAATGTGCCTGGCTGCTATTCACTGAAAAGCTCATTCTGTGTACATTTTTGGCATACGTTTGCTCCTACCGGGTCAGCTGAGCATCGAATTTCTATTTAACCACCTGCTATTATGAGAGACCTCAGGGCTGCATGTTTTGAGCCCAGTACTGAGCCTGAAAAGCATTTCCAACCCTACTTACAAGTAAAACTAGCTAAAATGTGCCTGGCTTCTCTTCACTGAAAAGCTCATTCTGAGTACATTTTTAGCATACGTTTGCTCCTGCCGGGTCAGCTGAGCAGCGAATTTCTATTTAACTACCTGCTATCATGAGAGACCTCAGGGCTGCATGTTTTGAGCCCAGTACTGATCCTGAAAAGCGTTTCCAACCCCATTTACAAGTAAAACTAGATAAAATGTGCCTGGCTGCTATTCACTGAAAAGCTCTTTCTGTGTACATTTTTGGCATACGTTTGCTCCTACCTGGTCAGCTGAGCAGCGAATTTCTATTTAACCACCTGCTTTCATGAGAGACCTCAGGGCTGCATGTTTTGAGCCCAGTACTGAGCCTGAAAAGCGTTTCCAACCCCACTTACAAGTAAAACTAGCTAAAATGTGCCTGGCTTCTCTTCACTGAAAAGCTCATTCTGAGTACATTTTTGGCATACGTTTGCTCCTGCCGGGTCAGCTGAGCAGCGAATTTCTATTTAACCACCTGCTATCATGAGAGACCTCAGGGCTGCATGTTTTGAGCCCAGTACTGATCCTGAAAAGCGTTTCCAACACCTCTTACAAGTAAAACTAGCTAAAATGTGCCTGGCTGCTATTCACTGAAAAGCTCATTCTGTGTACATTTTTGGCATACGTTTGCTCCTACCTGGTCAGCTGAGCAGCGAATTTCTATTTAACCACCTTCTTTCATGAGAGACCTCATGGCTGCATGATTTGAGCCCAGTACTGAGCCTGAAAAGCTTTCCAACCCCACTTACAAGTAAAACTAGCTAAAATGTGCCTGGCTGCTATTCACTGAAAAGCTCATTCTGTGTACATTTTTGGCATACGTTTGCTCCTGCCGGGTCAGCTGAGCAGCGAATTTCTATTTAACCACCTACTATCATGAGAGACCTCAGGGCTGCATGTTTTGAGCCCAGTACTGATCCTGAAAAGCGTTTCCAACCCCTCTTACAAGTAAAACTAGCTAAAATGTGCCTGGCTTCTCTTCACTGAAAAGCTCATTCTGAGTACATTTTTAGCATACGTTTGCTCCTGCCGGGTCAGCTGAGCAGCGAATTTCTATTTAACCACCTGCTATCATGAGAGACCCCAGGGCTGCATGTTTTGAGCCCAGTACTTAGCCTGAAAAGCGTTTCCAACCCCACTTACAAGTAAAACTAGCTAAAATGTGCCTGGCTTCTCTTCACTGAAAAGCTCATTCTGTGTACATTTTTAGCATACGTTTGCTCCTGCCTGGTCAGCTGAGTAGCGAATTTCTATTTAACCACCTGCTATCATGAGAGACCTCAGGGCTGCATGTTTTGAGCCCTGTACTGAGCCTAAAAAGCGTTTCCAACCCCACTTACAAGTGAAACTAGCTAAAATGTGCCTGGCTGCTTTTCACTGAAAAGCTCATTCTGTGTACATTTTTAGCATACCTTTGCTCCTGCCGGGTCAGCTGAGCAGCGAATTTCTATTTAATCACCTGCTATCATGAGAGACCTCAGGGCTGCATGTTTTGAGCCCAGTACTTAGCCTGAAAAGCGTTTCCAACCCCACTTACAAGTAAAACTAGCTAAAATGTGCCTGGCTGCTTTTCACTGAAAAGCTCATTCTGTGTACATTTTTGGCATACGTTTGCTCCTGCCGGGTCAGCTGAGCAGCGAATTTCTATTTAACCACCTGCTATCATGAGAGACCTCAGGGCTGCATGTTTTGAGCCCAGTACTGATCCTGAAAAGCGTTTCCAACCCCACTTACAAGTAAAACTAGCTAAAAATGTGCCTGGCTGCTTTTCACTGAAAAGCTCATTCTGTGTACATTTTTGGCATACCTTTGCTCCTGCCGGGTCAGCTGAGCAGCGAATTTCTATTTAATCACCTGCTATCATGAGAGACCTCAGGGCTGCATGTTTTGAGCCCGGTACTTAGCCTGAAAAGCGTTTCCAACCCCACTTACAAGTAAAACTAGCTAAAATGTGCCTGGCTGCTTTTCACTGAAAAGCTCATTCTGTGTACATTTTTGGCATACGTTTGCTCCTGCCGGGTCAGCTGAGCAGCGAATTTCTATTTAACCACCTGCTATCATGAGAGACCTCAGGGCTGCATGTTTTGAGCCCAGTACTGATCCTGAAAAGCGTTTCCAACCCCACTTACAAGTAAAACTAGCTAAAAATGTGCCTGGCTGCTATTCACTGAAAAGCTCATTCTGTGTACATTTTTGGCATACGTTTGCTCCTACCGGGTCAGCTGAGCATCGAATTTCTATTTAACCACCTGCTATTATGAGAGACCTCAGGGCTGCATGTTTTGAGCCCAGTACTGAGCCTGAAAAGCATTTCCAACCCTACTTACAAGTAAAACTAGCTAAAATGTGCCTGGCTTCTCTTCACTGAAAAGCTCATTCTGAGTACATTTTTAGCATACGTTTGCTCCTGCCGGGTCAGCTGAGCAGCGAATTTCTATTTAACCACCGGCTATCATGAGAGACCTCAGGGCTGCATGTTTTGAGCCCAGTACTGATCCTGAAAAGCGTTTCCAACCCCATTTACAAGTAAAACTAGCTAAAATGTGCCTGGCTGCTATTCACTGAAAAGCTCTTTCTGTGTACATTTTTGGCATACGTTTGCTCCTACCTGGTCAGCTGAGCAGCGAATTTCTATTTAACCACCTGCTTTCATGAGAGACCTCAGGGCTGCATGTTTTGAGCCCAGTACTGAGCCTGAAAAGCGTTTCCAACCCCACTTACAAGTAAAACTAGCTAAAATGTGCCTGGCTTCTCTTCACTGAAAAGCTCATTCTGAGTACATTTTTGGCATACGTTTGCTCCTGCCGGGTCAGCTGAGCAGCGAATTTCTATTTAACCACCTGCTATCATGAGAGACCTCAGGGCTGCATGTTTTGAGCCCAGTACTGATCCTGAAAAGCGTTTCCAACCCCTCTTACAAGTAAAACTAGCTAAAATGTGCCTGGCTGCTATTCACTGAAAAGCTCATTCTGTGTACATTTTTGGCATACGTTTGCTCCTACAGGGTCACTGAGCAGCGAATTTCTATTTAACCACCTGCTTTCATGAGAGACCTCATGGCTGCATGATTTGAGCCCAGTACTGAGCCTGACAAGCTTTCCAACCCCACTTACAAGTAAAACTAGCTAAAATGTGCCTGGCTGCTATTCACTGAAAAGCTCATTCTGTGTACATTTTTGGCATACGTTTGCTCCTGCCGGGTCAGCTGAGCAGCGAATTTCTATTTAACCACCTACTATCATGAGAGACCTCAGGGCTGCATGTTTTGAGCCCAGTACTGATCCTGAAAAGCGTTTCCAACCCCTCTTACAAGTAAAACTAGCTAAAATGTGCCTGGCTTCTCTTCACTGAAAAGCTCATTCTGAGTACATTTTTAGCATACGTTTGCTCCTGCCGGGTCAGCTGAGCAGCGAATTTCTATTTAACCACCTGCTATCATGAGAGACCTCAGGGCTGCATGTTTTGAGCCCAGTACTTAGCCTGAAAAGCGTTTCCAACCCCACTTACAAGTAAAACTAGCTAAAATGTGCCTGGCTTCTCTTCACTGAAAAGCTCATTCTGTGTACATTTTTAGCATACGTTTGCTCCTGCCGGGTCAGCTGAGCAGCGAATTTCTATTTAACCACCTGCTATCATGAGAGACCTCAGGGCTGCATGTTTTGAGCCCTGTACTGAGCCTAAAAAGCGTTTCCAACCCCACTTACAAGTAAAACTAGCTAAAATGTGCCTGGCTGCTTTTCACTGAAAAGCTCATTCTGTGTACATTTTTGGCATACCTTTGCTCCTGCCGGGTCAGCTGAGCAGCGAATTTCTTTTTAACCACCTGCTATCATGAGAGACCTCAGGGCTGCATGTTTTGAGCCCAGTACTTAGCCTGAAAAGCGTTTCCAACCCCACTTACATGTAAAACTAGCTAAAATATGCCTGGCTTCTCTTCACTGAAAAGCTCATTCTGTGTACATTTTTAGCATACGTTTGCTCCTGCCGGGTCAGCTGAGCAGCGAATTTCTATTTAACCACCTGCTATCATGAGAGACCTCAGGGCTGCATGTTTTGAGCCCTGTACTGAGCCTAAAAAGCGTTTCCAACCCCACTTACAAGTAAAACTAGCAAAAATGTGCCTGGCTGCTTTTCACTGAAAAGCTCATTCTGTGTACATTTTTGGCATACCTTTGCTCCTGCCGGGTCAGCTGAGCAGCGAATTTCTATTTAATCACCTGCTATCATGAGAGACCTCAGGGCTGCATGTTTTGAGCCCAGTACTTAGCCTGAAAAGCGTTTCCAACCCCACTACAAGTAAAACTAGCTAAAATGTGCCTGGCTGCTTTTCACTGAAAAGCTCATTCTGAGTACATTTTTAGCATACGTTTGCTCCTGCCGGGTCAGCTGAGCAGCGAATTTCTATTTAACCACCTGCTTTCATGAGAGACCTCATGAAAGCAGGGCTGCATGTTTTGAGGCCTATACTGAGCCTGAAAAGCATTTCCAACCCCACTTACAAGTAAAACTAGCTAAAATGTGCCTGGCTTCTCTTCACTGAAAAGCTCATTCTGAGTACATTTTTAGCATACGTTTGCTCCTGCCGGGTCAGCTGAGCAGCGAATTTCTATTTAACCACCTGCTATCATGAGAGACCTCAGGGCTGCATGTTTTGAGCCCAGTACTTAGCCTGAAAAGCGTTTCCAACCCCACTTACAAGTAAAACTAGCTAAAATGTGCCTGGCTTCTCTTCACTGAAAAGCTCATTCTGAGTACATTTTTAGCATACGTTTGCTCCTGCCGGGTCAGCTGAGCAGCGAATTTCTATTTAACCACCTGCTTTCATGAGAGACCTCAGGGATGCATGTTTTGAGCCCAGCACTGAGCCTGAAAAGCGTTTCCAACCCCACTTACAAGTAAAACTAGCTAAAATGTGCCTGGCTTCTCTTCACTGATAAACTCATTCTGAGTACATTTTTAGCATACGTTTGCTCCTGCCGGGTCAGCTCAGCAGCGAATTTCTATTTAATCACCTGCTATCATGAGAGACCTCAGGGCTGCAGGTTTTGAGCCCAGTATTGATCCTGAAAAGCGTTCCCAACCCCATTTACAAGTAAAACTAGCTAAAATGTGCCTGGCTGCTATTCACTGAAAAGCTCATTCTGTGTACATTTTTAGCATACGTTTGCTCGTGCCGGGTCAGCTGAGCAGCGAATTTCTATTTAACCACCTGCTATCATGAGAGACATCACTGAGCCCTGTACTGAGCCTAAAAAGCGTTTCCAACCCCACTTACAAGTAAAACTAGCTAAAATGTGCCTGGCTGCTTTTCACTGAAAAGCTCATTCTGTGTACATTTTTGGCATACCTTTGCTCCTGCCGGGTCAGCTGAGCAGCGAATTTCTATTTAATCACCTGCTATCATGAGAGACCTCAGGGCTGCATGTTTTGAGCCCGGTACTTAGCCTGAAAAGCGTTTCCAACCCCACTTACAAGTAAAACTAGCTAAAATGTGCCTGGCTGCTTTTCACTGAAAAGCTCATTCTGTGTACATTTTTGGCATACGTTTGCTCCTGCCGGGTCAGCTGAGCAGCGAATTTCTATTTAACCACCTGCTATCATGAGAGACCTCAGGGCTGCATGTTTTGAGCCCAGTACTGATCCTGAAAAGCGTTTCCAACCCCACTTACAAGTAAAACTAGCTAAAAATGTGCCTGGCTGCTATTCACTGAAAAGCTCATTCTGTGTACATTTTTGGCATACGTTTGCTCCTACCGGGTCAGCTGAGCATCGAATTTCTATTTAACCACCTGCTATTATGAGAGACCTCAGGGCTGCATGTTTTGAGCCCAGTACTGAGCCTGAAAAGCATTTCCAACCCTACTTACAAGTAAAACTAGCTAAAATGTGCCTGGCTTCTCTTCACTGAAAAGCTCATTCTGAGTACATTTTTAGCATACGTTTGCTCCTGCCGGGTCAGCTGAGCAGCGAATTTCTATTTAACCACCTGCTATCATGAGAGACCTCAGGGCTGCATGTTTTGAGCCCAGTACTGATCCTGAAAAGCGTTTCCAACCCCATTTACAAGTAAAACTAGCTAAAATGTGCCTGGCTGCTATTCACTGAAAAGCTCTTTCTGTGTACATTTTTGGCATACGTTTGCTCCTACCTGGTCAGCTGAGCAGCGAATTTCTATTTAACCACCTGCTTTCATGAGAGACCTCAGGGCTGCATGTTTTGAGCCCAGTACTGAGCCTGAAAAGCATTTCCAACCCTACTTACAAGTAAAACTAGCTAAAATGTGCCTGGCTTCTCTTCACTGAAAAGCTCATTCTGAGTACATTTTTAGCATACGTTTGCTCCTGCCGGGTCAGCTGAGCAGCGAATTTCTATTTAACCACCTGCTATCATGAGAGACCTCAGGGCTGCATGTTTTGAGCCCAGTACTGATCCTGAAAAGCGTTTCCAACCCCATTTACAAGTAAAATTAGCTAAAATGTGCCTGGCTGCTATTCACTGAAAAGCTCTTTCTGTGTACATTTTTGGCATACGTTTTCTCCTACCTGGTCAGCTGAGCAGCGAATTTCTATTTAACCACCTGCTTTCATGAGAGACCTCAGGGCTGCATGTTTTGAGCCCAGTACTGAGCCTGAAAAGCGTTTCCAACCCCACTTACAAGTAAAACTAGCTAAAATGTGCCTGGCTTCTCTTCACTGAAAAGCTCATTCTGAGTACATTTTTGGCATACGTTTGCTCCTGCCGGGTCAGCTGATCAGCGAATTTCTATTTAACCACCTGCTATCATGAGAGACCTCAGGGCTGCATGTTTTGAGCCCAGTACTGATCCTGAAAAGCGTTTCCAACCCCTCTTACAAGTAAAACTAGCTAAAATGTGCCTGGCTGCTATTCACTGAAAAGCTCATTCTGTGTACATTTTTGGCATACGTTTGCTCCTACCTGGTCAGCTGAGCAGCGAATTTCTATTTAACCACCTGCTTTCATGAGAGACCTCATGGCTGCATGATTTGATTCCAGTACTGAGCCTGAAAAGCTTTCCAACCCCACTTACAAGTAAAACTAGCTAAAATGTGCCTGGCTGCTATTCACTGAAAAGCTCATTCTGTGTACATTTTTGGCATACGTTTGCTCCTGCCGGGTCAGCTGAGCAGCGAATTTCTATTTAACCACCTACTATCATGAGAGACCTCAGGGCTGCATGTTTTGAGCCCAGTACTGATCCTGAAAAGCGTTTCCAACCCCTCTTACAAGTAAAACTAGCTAAAATGTGCCTGGCTTCTCTTCACTGAAAAGCTCATTCTGAGTACATTTTTAGCATACGTTTGCTCCTGCCGGGTCAGCTGAGCAGCGAATTTCTATTTAACCACCTGCTATCATGAGAGACCTTAGGGCTGCATGTTTTGAGCCCAGTACTTAGCCTGAAAAGCGTTTCCAACCCCACTTACAAGTAAAACTAGCTAAAATGTGCCTGGCTTCTCTTCACTGAAAAGCTCATTCTGTGTACATTTTTAGCATACGTTTGCTCCTGCCGGGTCAGCTGAGCAGCGAATTTCTATTTAACTACCTGCTATCATGAGAGACCTCAGGGGTGCATGTTTTGAGCCCTGTACTGAGCCTAAAAAGCGTTTCCAACCCCACTTACAAGTAAAACTAGCTAAAATGTGCCTGGCTGCTTTTCACTGAAAAGCTCATTCTGTGTACATTTTTGGCATACGTTTGCTCCTGCCGGGTCAGCTGAGCAGCGAATTTCTATTTAATCACCTGCTATCATGAGAGACCTCAGGGCTGCATGTTTTGAGCCCAGTACTTAGCCTGAAAAGCGTTTCCAACCCCACTTACAAGTAAAACTAGCTAAAATGTGCCTGGCTGCTTTTCACTGAAAAGCTCATTCTGAGTACATTTTTAGCATACGTTTGCTCCTGCCCGGTCAGCTGAGCAGCGAATTTCTATTTAACCACCTGCTTTCATGAGAGACCTCATGAAAGCAGGGCTGCATGTTTTGAGGCCTATACTGAGCCTGAAAAGCATTTCCAACCCCACTTACAAGTAAAACTAGCTAAAATGTGCCTGGCTTCTCTTCACTGAAAAGCTCATTCTGAGTACATTTTTAGCATACGTTTGCTCCTGCCGGGTCAGCTGAGCAGCGAATTTCTATTTAACCACCTGCTATCATGAGAGACCTCAGGGCTGCATGTTTTGAGCCCAGTACTTAGCCTGAAAAGCGTTTCCAACCCCACTTACAAGTAAAACTAGCTAAAATGTGCCTGGCTTCTCTTCACTGAAAAGCTCATTCTGAGTACATTTTTAGCATACGTTTGCTCCTGCCGGGTCAGCTGAGCAGCGAATTTCTATTTAACCACCTGCTTTCATGAGAGACCTCAGGGATGCATGTTTTGAGCCCAGCACTGAGCCTGAAAAGCGTTTCCAACCCCACTTACAAGTAAAACTAGCTAAAATGTGCCTGGCTTCTCTTCACTGATAAACTCATTCTGAGTACATTTTTAGCATACGTTTTCTCCTGCCGGGTCAGCTCAGCAGCGAATTTCTATTTAATCACCTGCTATCATGAGAGACCTCAGGGCTGCAGGTTTTGAGCCCAGTATTGATCCTGAAAAGTGTTCCCAACCCCATTTACAAGTAAAACTAGCTAAAATGTGCCTGGCTGCTATTCACTGAAAAGCTCATTCTGTGTACATTTTTAGCATACGTTTGCTCGTGCCGGGTCAGCTGAGCAGCGAATTTCTATTTAACCACCTGCTATCATGAGAGACATCAGGGCTGCATGTTTTGAGCCCTGTACTGAGCCTAAAAAGCGTTTCCAACCCCACTTACAAGTAAAACTAGCTAAAATGTGCCTGGCTGCTTTTCACTGAAAAGCTCATTCTGTGTACATTTTTGGCATACCTTTGCTCCTGCCGGGTCAGCTGAGCAGCGAATTTCTATTTAACCACCTGCTATCACGAGAGACCTCAGGGCTGCATGTTTTGAGCCCAGTACTGATCCTGAAAAGCGTTTCCAACCCCATTTACAAGTAAAACTAGCTAAAATGTGCCTGGCTGCTATTCACTGAAAAGCTCATTCTGTGTACATTTTTGGCATACCTTTGCTCCTGCCGGGTCAGCTGAGCAGCGAATTTCTATTTAACCACCTGCTATCATGAGAGACCTCAGGGCTGCATGTTTTGAGCCCAGTACTGATCCTGAAAAGCGTTTCCAACCCCACTTACAAGTAAAACTAGCTAAAATATGCCTGGCTTCTCTTCACTGAAAAGCTCATTCTGTGTACATTTTTGGCATACGTTTGCTCCTACCGGGTCAGCTGAGCATCGAATTTCTATTTAACCACCTGCTATCATGAGAGACCTCAGGGCTGCATGTTTTGAGCCCAGTACTGAGCCTGAAAAGCATTTCCAACCCTACTTACAAGTAAAACTAGCTAAAATGTGCCTGGCTTCTCTTCACTGAAAAGCTCATTCTGTGTACATTTTTGGCATACGTTTGCTCCTACCGGGTCAGCTGAGCATCGAATTTCTATTTAACCACCTGCTATCATGAGAGACCTCAGGGCTGCATGTTTTGAGCCCAGTACTGAGCCTGAAAAGCGTTTCCAACCCTACTTACAAGTAAAACTAGCTAAAATGTGCCTGGCTTCTCTTCACTGAAAAGCTAATTCTGAGTACATTTTTAGCATACGTTTGCTCCTGCCGGGTCAGCTGAGCAGCGAATTTCTATTTAATCACCTGCTATCATGAGAGACCTCAGGGCTGCATGTTTTGAGCCCAGTACTGATCCTGAAAAGCGTTTCCAACCCCACTTACAAGTAAAACTAGCTAAAATGTGCCTGGCTGCTATTCACTGAAAAGCTCATTCTGTGTACATTTTTGGCATACGTTTGCTCCTACCGGGTCAGCTGAGCAGCGAATTTCTATTTAACCACCTGCTATCACGAGAGACCTCAGGGCTGCATGTTTTGAGCCCAGTACTGATCCTGAAAAGCGTTTCCAACCCCACTTACAAGTAAAACTAGCTAAAATGTGCCTGGCTTCTCTTCACTGAAAAGCTCATTCTGAGTACATTTTTAGCATACGTTTGCTCCTGCCGGGTCAGCTGAGCATCGAATTTCTATTTAACCACCTGCTATCATGAGAGACCTCAGGGCTGCATGTTTTGAGCCCAGTACTGAGCCTGAAAAGCATTTCCAACCCTACTTACAAGTAAAACTAGCTAAAATGTGCCTGGCTGCTATTCACTGAAAAGCTCATTCTGTGTACATTTTTGGCATACGTTTGCTCCTGCCGGGTCAGCTGAGCAGCGAATTTCTATTTAACCACCTGCTTTCATGAGAGACCTCATGGCTGCATGTTTTGAGGCCTGTACTGAGCCTGAAAAGCATTTCCACCCCACTTACAAGTAAAACTAGCTAAAATGTGCCTGGCTTCTCTTCACTGAAAAGTTCATTCTGAGTACATTTTTAGCATACGTTTGCTCCTGCCGGGTCAGCTGAGCAGCGAATTTCTATTTAACCACCTGCTATCATGAGAGACCTCAGGGCTGCATTTTTTGAGCCCAGTACTTAGCCTGAAAAGCGTTTCCAACCCCACTTACAAGTAAAACTAGCTAAAATGTGCCTGGCTTCTCTTCACTGAAAAGCTCATTCTGAGTACATTTTTAGCATACGTTTGCTCCTGCCGGGTCAGCTGAGCAGCGAATTTCTATTTAACCACCTGCTATCATGAGAGACCTCAGGGCTGCATGTTTTGAGCCCAGTACTGATCCTGAAAAGCGTTTCCAACCCCTCTTACAAGTAAAACTAGCTAAAATGTGCCTGGCTGCTATTCACTGAAAAGCTCATTCTGTGTACATTTTTGGCATACGTTTGCTCCTGCCGGGTCAGCTGAGCAGCGAATTTCTATTTACCCACCTGCTATCACGAGAGACCTCAGGGCTGCATGTTTTGAGCCCAGTACTGATCCTGAAAAGCGTTTCCAACCCCACTTACAAGTAAAACTAGCTAAAATGTGCCTGGCTTCTCTTCACTGAAAAGCTCATTCTGAGTACATTTTTAGCATACGTTTGCTCCTGCCGGGTCAGCTGAGCAGCGAATTTCTATTTAACCACCTGCTATCATGAGAGACCTCAGGGCTGCATGTTTTGAGCCCAGTACTGATCCTGAAAAGCGTTTCCAACCCCATTTACAAGTAAAACTAGCTAAAATGTGCCTGGCTGCTATTCACTGAAAAGCTCATTCTGTGTACATTTTTGGCATACGTTTGCTCCTACCTGGTCAGCTGAGCAGCAAATTTCTATTTAACCACCTGCTTTCATGAGAGACCTCAGGGCTGCATGTTTTGAGCCCAGTACTGATCCTGAAAAGCGTTTCCAACCCCACTTACAAGTAAAACTAGCTAAAATGTGCCTGGCTTCTCTTCACTGAAAAGCTCATTCTGAGTACATTTTTAGCATACGTTTGCTCCTGCCGGGTCAGCTGAGCAGCGAATTTCTATTTAACCACCTGCTATCATGAGAGACCTCAGGGCTGCATGTTTTGAGCCCAGTACTGATCCTGAAAAGCGTTTCCAACCCCACTTACAAGTAAAACTAGCTAAAATGTGCCTGGCTGCTATTCACTGAAAAGCTCATTCTGTGTACATTTTTGGCATACGTTTGCTCCTGCCGGGTCAGCTGAGCAGCGAATTTCTATTTAACCACCTGCTTTCATGAGAGACCTCAGGGCTGCATGTTTTGAGGCCTGTACTGAGCCTGAAAAGTGTTCCCAACCCCATTTACAAGTAAAACTAGCTAAAATGTGCCTGGCTGCTATTCACTGAAAAGCTCATTCTGTGTACATTTTTAGCATACGTTTGCTCGTGCCGGGTCAGCTGAGCAGCGAATTTCTATTTAACCACCTGCTATCATGAGAGACATCAGGGCTGCATGTTTTGAGCCCTGTACTGAGCCTAAAAAGCGTTTCCAACCCCACTTACAAGTAAAACTAGCTAAAATGTGCCTGGCTGCTTTTCACTGAAAAGCTCATTCTGTGTACATTTTTGGCATACATTTGCTCCTGCCGGGTCAGCTGAGCAGCGAATTTCTATTTAACCACCTGCTATCATGAGAGACCTCAGGGCTGCATGTTTTGAGCCCAGTACTGATCCTGAAAAGCGTTTCCAACCCCACTTACAAGTAAAACTAGCTAAAATGTGCCTGGCTTCTCTTCACTGAAAAGCTCATTCTGTGTACATTTTTGGCATACGTTTGCTCCTACCGGGTCAGCTGAGCATCGAATTTCGATTTAACCACCTGCTATCATGAGAGACCTCAGGGCTGCATGTTTTGAGCCCAGTACTGAGCCTGAAAAGCATTTCCAACCCCACTTACAAGTAAAACTAGCTAAAATGTGCCTGGCTGCTATTCACTGAAAAGCTCATTCTGGGTACATTTTTGGCATACGTTTGCTCCTACCGGGTCAGCTGAGCAGTGAATTTCTATTTAACCACCTGCTATCACGAGAGACCTCAGGGCTGCATGTTTTGAGCCCAGTACTGATCCTGAAAAGCGTTTCCAACCCCACTTACAAGTAAAACTAGCTAAAATGTGCCTGGCTTCTCTTCACTGAAAAGCTCATTCTGAGTACATTTTTAGCATACGTTTGCTCCTGCCGGGTCAGCTGAGCATCGAATTTCTATTTAACCACCTGCTATCATGAGAGACCTCAGGGCTGCATGTTTTGAGCCCAGTACTGAGCCTGAAAAGCATTTCCAACCCTACTTACAAGTAAAACTAGCTAAAATGTGCCTGGCTGCTATTCACTGAAAAGCTCATTCTGTGTACATTTTTGGCATACGTTTGCTCCTACCGGGTCAGCTGAGCAGCGAATTTCTATTTAACCACCTGCTTTCATGAGAGACCTCAGGGCTGCATGTTTTGGGGCCTGTACTGAGCCTGAAAAGCATTTCCAACCCCACTTACAAGTAAAACTAGCTAAAATGTGCCTGGCTTCTCTTCACTGAAAAGCTCATTCTGAGTACATTTTTAGCATACGTTTGCTCCTGCCGGGTCAGCTGAGCAGCGAATTTCTATTTAACCACCTGCTTTCATGAGAGACCTCATGGCTGCATGTTTTGAGGCCTGTACTGAGCCTGAAAAGCATTTCCACCCCACTTACAAGTAAAACTAGCTAAAATGTGCCTGGCTTCTCTTCACTGAAAAGTTCATTCTGAGTACATTTTTAGCATACGTTTGCTCCTGCTGGGTCAGCTGAGCAGCGAATTTCTATTTAACCACCTGCTATCATGAGAGACCTCAGGGCTGCATGTTTTGAGCCCAGTACTTAGCCTGAAAAGCGTTTCCAACCCCACTTACAAGTAAAACTAGCTAAAATGTGCCTGGCTTCTCTTCACTGAAAAGCTCATTCTGAGTACATTTTTAGCATACGTTTGCTCCTGCCGGGTCAGCTGAGCAGCGAATTTCTATTTAACCACCTGCTATCATGAGAGACCTCAGGGCTGCATGTTTTGAGCCCAGTACTGATCCTGAAAAGCGTTTCCAACCCCTCTTACAAGTAAAACTAGCTAAAATGTGCCTGGCTGCTATTCACTGAAAAGCTCATTCTGTGTACATTTTTGGCATACGTTTGCTCCTGCCGGGTCAGCTGAGCAGCGAATTTCTATTTACCCACCTGCTATCACGAGAGACCTCAGGGCTGCATGTTTTGAGCCCAGTACTGATCCTGAAAAGCGTTTCCAACCCCACTTACAAGTAAAACTAGCTAAAATGTGCCTGGCTTCTCTTCACTGAAAAGCTCATTCTGAGTACATTTTTAGCATACGTTTGCTCCTGCCGGGTCAGCTGAGCAGCGAATTTCTATTTAACCACCTGCTATCATGAGAGACCTCAGGGCTGCATGTTTTGAGCCCAGTACTGATCCTGAAAAGCGTTTCCAACCCCATTTACAAGTAAAACTAGCTAAAATGTGCCTGGCTGCTATTCACTGAAAAGCTCATTCTGTGTACATTTTTGGCATACGTTTGCTCCTACCTGGTCAGCTGAGCAGCGAATTTCTATTTAACCACCTGCTTTCATGAGAGACCTCAGGGCTGCATGTTTTGAGCCCAGTACTGATCCTGAAAAGCGTTTCCAACCCCACTTACAAGTAAAACTAGCTAAAATGTGCCTGGCTTCTCTTCACTGAAAAGCTCATTCTGAGTACATTTTTAGCATACGTTTGCTCCTGCCGGGTCAGCTGAGCAGCGAATTTCTATTTAACCACCTGCTATCATGAGAGACCTCAGGGCTGCATGTTTTAAGCCCAGTACTGATCCTGAAAAGCGTTTCCAACCCCACTTACAAGTAAAACTAGCTAAAATGTGCCTGGCTGCTATTCACTGAAAAGCTCATTCTGTGTACATTTTTGGCATACGTTTGCTCCTGCCGGGTCAGCTGAGCAGCGAATTTCTATTTAACCACCTGCTTTCATGAGAGACCTCAGGGCTGCATGTTTTGAGGCCTGTACTGAGCCTGAAAAGCATTTCCAACCCCACTTACAAGTAAAACTAGCTAAAATGTGCCTGGCTTCTCTTCACTGAAAAGCTCATTCTGAGTACATTTTTAGCATACGTTTGCTCCTGCCGGGTCAGCTGAGCAGCGAATTTCTATTTAACCACCTGCTTTCATGAGAGACCTCAGGGATGCATGTTTTGAGCCCAGCACTGAGCCTGAAAAGCGTTTCCAACCCCACTTACAAGTAAAACTAGCTAAAATGTGCCTGGCTTCTCTTCACTGAAAAGCTCATTCTGAGTACATTTTTAGCATACGTTTGCTCCTGCCGGGTCAGCTGAGCAGCGAATTTCTATTTAATCACCTGCTATCATGGGAGACCTCAGGACTGCAGGTTTTGAGCCCAGTATTGATCCTGAAAAGCGTTCCCAACCCCATTTACAAGTAAAACTAGCTAAAATGTGCCTGGCTGCTATTCACTGAAAAGCTCATTCTGTGTACATTTTTGGCATACGTTTGCTCCTGCCGGGTCAGCTGAGCAGCGAATTTCTATTTAACCACCTGCTATCATGAGAGACCTCAGGGCTGCATGTTTTGAGCCCTGTACTGAGCCTAAAAAGCATTTCCAACCCCACTTACAAGTAAAACTAGCTAAAATGTGCCTGGCTTCTCTTCACTGAAAAGCTCATTCTGAGTACATTTTAAGAATACGTTTGCTCCTGCCGGGTCAGCTGAGCAGCGAATTGCTATTTAACCACCTGCTATCATGAGAGACCTCAGGGCTGCATGTTTTGAGCCCAGTACTGATCCTGAAAAGCGTTTCCAACCCCACTTACAAGTAAAACTAGCTAAAATGTGCCTGGCTTCTCTTCACTGAAAAGCTCATTCTGAGTACATTTTTAGCATACGTTTGCTCCTGCCGGGTCAGCTGAGCAGCGAATTTCTATTTAACCACCTGCTTTCATGAGAGACCTCATGGCTGCATGTTTTGAGGCCTGTACTGAGCCTGAAAAGCATTTCCACCCCACTTACAAGTAAAACTAGCTAAAATGTGCCTGGCTTCTCTTCACTGAAAAGTTCATTCTGAGTACATTTTTAGCATACGTTTGCTCCTGCCGGGTCAGCTGAGCAGCGAATTTCTATTTAACCACCTGCTATCATGAGAGACCTCAGGGCTGCATGTTTTGAGCCCAGTACTTAGCCTGAAAAGCGTTTCCAACCCCACTTACAAGTAAAACTAGCTAAAATGTGCCTGGCTTCTCTTCACTGAAAAGCTCATTCTGAGTACATTTTTAGCATACGTTTGCTCCTGCCGGGTCAGCTGAGCAGCGAATTTCTATTTAACCACCTGCTATCATGAGAGACCTCAGGGCTGCATGTTTTGAGCCCAGTACTGATCCTGAAAAGCGTTTCCAACCCCATTTACAAGTAAAACTAGCTAAAATGTGCCTGGCTGCTATTCACTGAAAAGCTCATTCTGTGTACATTTTTGGCATACGTTTGCTCCTGCCTGGTCAGCTGAGCAGCGAATTTCTATTTAACCACCTGCTTTCATGAGAGACCTCAGGGCTGCATGTTTTGAGCCCAGTACTGAGCCTGAAAAGCGTTTCCAACCCCACTTACAAGTAAAACTAGCTAAAATGTGCCTGGCTTCTCTTCACTGAAAAGCTCATTCTGAGTACATTTTTAGCATACGTTTGCTCCTGCCGGGTCAGCTGAGCAGCGAATTTCTATTTAACCACCTGCTATCATGAGAGACCTCAGGGCTGCATGTTTTGAGCCCAGTACTGATCCTGAAAAGCGTTTCCAACCCCATTTACAAGTAAAACTAGCTAAAATGTGCCTGGCTGCTATTCACTGAAAAGCTCATTCTGTGTACATTTTTGGCATACGTTTGCTCCTGCCTGGTCAGCTGAGCAGCGAATTTCTATTTAACCACCTGCTTTCATGAGAGACCTCAGGGCTGCATGTTTTGAGCCCAGTACTGAGCCTGAAAAGCGTTTCCAACCCCACTTACAAGTAAAACTAGCTAAAATGTGCCTGGCTTCTCTTCACTGAAAAGCTCATTGTGAGTACATTTTTAGCATACGTTTGCTCCTGCCGGGTCAGCTGAGCAGCGAATTTCTATTTAACCACCTGATATCATGAGAGACCTCAGGGCTGCATGTTTTGAGCCCAGTACTGATCCTGAAAAGCGTTTCCAACCCCATTTACAAGTAAAACTAGCTAAAATGTGCCTGGCTGCTATTCACTGAAAAGCTCATTCTGTGTACATTTTTGGCATACGTTTGCTCCTACCTGGTCAGCTGAGCAGCGAATTTCTATTTAACCACCTGCTTTCATGAGAGACCTCAGGGCTGCATGTTTTGAGCCCAGTACTGATCCTGAAAAGCGTTTCCAACCCCACTTACAAGTAAAACTAGCTAAAATGTGCCTGGCTTCTCTTCACTGAAAAGCTCATTCTGAGTACATTTTTAGCATACGTTTGCTCCTGCCGGGTCAGCTGAGCAGCGAATTTCTATTTAACCACCTGCTATCATGAGAGACCTCAGGGCTGCATGTTTTGAGCCCAGTACTGATCCTGAAAAGCGTTTCCAACCCCACTTACAAGTAAAAACTAGCTAAAATGTGCCTGGCTGCTATTCACTGAAAAGCTCATTCTGTGTACATTTTTGGCATACGTTTGCTCCTGCCGGGTCAGCTGAGCAGCAAATTTCTATTTAACCACCTGCTTTCATGAGAGACCTCAGGGCTGCATGTTTTGAGGCCTGTACTGAGCCTGAAAAGCATTTCCAACCCCACTTACAAGTAAAACTAGCTAAAATGTGCCAGGCTTCTCTTCACTGAAAAGCTCATTCTGAGTACATTTTTAGCATACGTTTGCTCCTGCCGGGTCAGCTGAGCAGCGAATTTCTATTTAACCACCTGCTTTCATGAGAGACCTCAGGGATGCATGTTTTGAGCCCAGCACTGAGCCTGAAAAGCGTTTCCAACCCCACTTACAAGTAAAACTAGCTAAAATGTGCCTGGCTGCTATTCACTGAAAAGCTCATTCTGTGTACATTTTTGGCATACGTTTGCTCCTACCTGGTCAGCTGAGCAGCGAATTTCTATTTAACCACCTGCTTTCATGAGAGACCTCAGGGCTGCATGTTTTGAGCCCAGTACTGATCCTGAAAAGCGTTTCCAACCCCACTTACAAGTAAAACTAGCTAAAATGTGCCTGGCTTCTCTTCACTGAAAAGCTCATTCTGAGTACATTTTTAGCATACGTTTGCTCCTGCCGGGTCAGCTGAGCAGCGAATTTCTATTTAATCACCTGCTATCATGGGAGACCTCAGGGCTGCAGGTTTTGAGCCCAGTATTGATCCTGAAAAGCGTTCCCAACCCCATTTACAAGTAAAACTAGCTGAAATGTGCCTGGCTGCTATTCACTGAAAAGCTCATTCTGTGTACATTTTTGGCATACGTTTGCTCCTGCCGGGTCAGCTGAGCAGCGAATTTCTATTTAACCACCTGCTATCATGAGAGACCTCAGGGCTGCATGTTTTGAGCCCTGTACTGAGCCTAAAAAGCATTTCCAACCCCACTTACAAGTAAAACTAGCTAAAATGTGCCTGGCTTCTCTTCACTGAAAAGCTCATTCTGAGTACATTTTAAGCATATGTTTGCTCCTGCCGGGTCAGCTGAGCAGCGAATTGCTATTTAACCACCTGCTATCATGAGAGACCTCAGGGCTGCATGTTTTGAGCCCAGTACTGATCCTGAAAAGCGTTTCCAACCCCACTTACAAGTAAAACTAGCTAAAATGTGCCTGGCTTCTCTTCACTGAAAAGCTCATTCTGAGTACATTTTAAGCATACGTTTGCTCCTGCCGGGTCAGCTGAGCAGCGAATTTCTATTTAACCACCTGCTATCATGAGAGACCTCAGGGCTGCATGTTTTGAGCCCAGTACTGATCCTGAAAAGCATTTCCAACCCCACTTACAAGTAAAACTAGCTAAAATGTGCCTGGCTGCTATTCACTGAAAAGCTCATTCTGTGTACATTTTTGGCATACGTTTGCTCCTGCCAGGTCAGCTGAGCAGCGAATTTCTATTTAACCACCTGCTATCACGAGAGACCTTAGGGCTGCATAGTTTGAGCCCAGTACTGATCCTGAAAAGCGTTTCCAACCCCACTTACAAGTAAAGCTAGCTAAAATGTGCCTGGCTTCTCTTCACTGAAAAGCTCATTCTGAGTACATTTTTAGCATACGTTTGCTCCTGCCGGGTCAGCTGAGCAGCGAATTTCTATTTAACCACCTGCTATCATGAGAGACCTCAGGGCTGCATGTTTTGAGCCCAGTACTTCACTAAAAAGCGTTTCCACCCCATTTACAAGTAAAACTAGCTAAAATGTGCCTGGCTGCTATTCACTGAAAAGCTCATTCTGTGTACATTTTTGGCATACGTTTGCTCCTGCCTGGTCAGCTGAGCAGCGAATTTCTATTTAACCACCTGCTTTCATGAGAGACCTCAGGGCTGCATGTTTTGAGCCCAGTACTGAGCCTGAAAAGCGTTTCCAACCCCACTTACAAGTAAAACTAGCTAAAATGTGCCTGACTTCTCTTCACTGAAAAGCTCATTCTGAGTACATTTTTAGCATACGTTTGCTCCTGCCGGGTCAGCTGAGCAGCGAATTTCTATTTAACCACCTGCTATCATGAGAGACCTCAGGGCTGCATGTTTTGAGCCCAGTACTGATCCTGAAAAGCGTTTCCAACCCCTCTTACAAGTAAAACTAGCTAAAATGTGCCTGGCTGCTATTCACTGAAAAGCTCATTCTGTGTACATTTTTGGCTAACGTTTGCTCCTGCCGGGTCAGCTGAGCAGCGAATTTCTATTTACCCACCTGCTTTCATGAGAGACCTCAGGGCTGCATGTTTTGAGGCCTGTACTGAGCCTGAAAAGCATTTCCAACCCCACTTACAAGTAAAACTAGCTAAAATGTGCCTGGCTTCTCTTCACTGAAAAGCTCATTCTGAGTACATTTTTAGCATACGTTTGCTCCTGCCGGGTCAGCTGAGCAGCGAATTTCTATTTAACCACCTGCTTTCATGAGAGACCTCAGGGATGCATGTTTTGAGCCCAGCACTGAGCCTGAAAAGCGTTTCCAACCCCACTTACAAGTAAAACTAGCTAAAATGTGCCTGGCTTCTCTTCACTGAAAAGCTCATTCTGAGTACATTTTTAGCATACGTTTGCTCCTGCCGGGTCAGCTGAGCAGCGAATTTCTATTTAATCACCTGCTATCATGGGAGACCTCAGGGCTGCAGGTTTTGAGCCCAGTATTGATCCTGAAAAGCGTTCCCAACCCCATTTACAAGTAAAACTAGCTAAAATGTGCCTGGCTGCTATTCACTGAAAAGCTCATTCTGTGTACATTTTTGGCATACGTTTGCTCCTGCCGGGTCAGCTGAGCAGCGAATTTCTATTTACCCACCTGCTTTCATGAGAGACCTCAGGGCTGCATGTTTTGAGGCCTGTACTGAGCCTGAAAAGCATTTCCAACCCCACTTACAAGTAAAACTAGCTAAAATGTGCCTGGCTTCTCTTCACTGAAAAGCTCATTCTGAGTACATTTTTAGCATACGTTTGCTCCTGCCGGGTCAGCTGAGCAGCGAATTTCTATTTAACCACCTGCTTTCATGAGAGACCTCAGGGATGCATGTTTTGAGCCCAGCACTGAGCCTGAAAAGCGTTTCCAACCCCACTTACAAGTAAAACTAGCTAAAATGTGCCTGGCTTCTCTTCACTGAAAAGCTCATTCTGAGTACATTTTTAGCATACGTTTGCTCCTGCCGGGTCAGCTGAGCAGCGAATTTCTATTTAATCACCTGCTATCATGGGAGACCTCAGGGCTGCAGGTTTTGAGCCCAGTATTGATCCTGAAAAGCGTTCCCAACCCCATTTACAAGTAAAACTAGCTAAAATGTGCCTGGCTGCTATTCACTGAAAAGCTCATTCTGTGTACATTTTTGGCATACGTTTGCTCCTGCCGGGTCAGCTGAGCAGCGAATTTCTATTTAACCACCTGCTATCATGAGAGACCTCAGGGCTGCATGTTTTGAGCCCTGTACTGAGCCTGAAAAGCATTTCCAACCCCACTTACAAGTAAAACTAGCTAAAATGTGCCTGGCTTCTCTTCACTGAAAAGCTCATTCTGAGTACATTTTAAGCATACGTTTGCTCCTGCCGGGTCAGCTGAGCAGCGAATTGCTATTTAACCACCTGCTATCATGAGAGACCTCAGGGCTGCATGTTTTGAGCCCAGTACTGATCCTGAAAAGCGTTTCCAACCCCACTTACAAGTAAAACTAGCTAAAATGTGCCTGGCTTCTCTTCACTGAAAAGCTCATTCTGAGTACATTTTAAGCATACGTTTGCTCCTGCCGGGTCAGCTGAGCAGCGAATTTCTATTTAACCACCTGCTATCATGAGAGACCTCAGGGCTGCATGTTTTGAGCCCAGTACTGATCCTGAAAAGCGTTTCCAACCCCACTTACAAGTAAAACTAGATAAAATGTGCCTGGCTGCTATTCACTGAAAAGCTCATTCTGTGTACATTTTTGGCATACGTTTGCTCCTGCCAGGTCAGCTGAGCAGCGAATTTCTATTTAACCACCTGCTATCACGAGAGACCTTAGGGCTGCATAGTTTGAGCCCAGTACTGATCCTGAAAAGCGTTTCCAACCCCACTTACAAGTAAAACTAGCTAAAATGTGCCTGGCTTCTCTTCACTGAAAAGCTCATTCTGTGTACATTTTTGGCATACGTTTGCTCCTGCCTGGTCAGCTGAGCAGCGAATTTCTATTTAACCACCTGCTTTCATGAGAGACCTCAGGGCTGCATGTTTTGAGCCCAGTACTGAGCCTGAAAAGCGTTTCCAACCCCACTTACAAGTAAAACTAGCTAAAATGTGCCTGGCTTCTCTTCACTGAAAAGCTCATTCTGAGTACAGTTTTTAGCATACATTTGCTCCTGCCGGGTCAGCTGAGCAGCGAATTTCTATTTAACCACCTGCTATCATGTGAGACCTGAGGGCTGCATGTTTTGAGCCCAGTACTGATCCTGAAAAGCGTTTCCAACCCCATTTACAAGTAAAACTAGCTAAAATGTGCCTGGCTGGTATTCACTGAAAAGCTCATTCTGTGTACATTTTTGGCATACGTTTGCTCCTACCTGGTCAGCTGAGCAGCGAATTTCTATTTAACCACCTGCTTTCATGAGAGACCTCAGGGCTGCATGTTTTGAGCCCAGTACTGATCCTGAAAAGCGTTTCCAACCCCACTTACAAGTAAAACTAGCTAAAATGTGCCTGGCTTCTCTTCACTGAAAAGCTCATTCGGAGTACATTTTTAGCATACGTTTGCTCCTGCCGGGTCAGCTGAGCAGCGAATTTCTATTTAATCACCTGCTATCATGGGAGACCTCAGGGCTGCAGGTTTTGAGCCCTGTACTGAGCCTAAAAAGCATTTCCAACCCCACTTACAAGTAAAACTAGCTAAAATGTGCCTGGCTTCTCTTCACTGAAAAGCTCATTCTGAGTACATTTTAAGCATACGTTTGCTGCTGCCGGGTCAGCTGAGCAGTGAATTGCTATTTAACCACCTGCTATCATGAGAGACCTCAGGGCTGCATGTTTTGAGCCCAGTACTGATCCTGAAAAGCGTTTCCAACCCCACTTACAAGTAAAACTAGCTAAAATGTGCCTGGCTTCTCTTCACTGAAAAGCTCATTCTGAGTACATTTTTAGCATACGTTTGCTCCTGCCGGGTCAGCTGAGCAGCGAATTTCTATTTAACCACCTGCTTTCATGAGAGACCTCATGGCTGCATGTTTTGAGGCCTGTACTGAGCCTGAAAAGCATTTCCACCCCACTTACAAGTAAAACTAGCTAAAATGTGCCTGGCTTCTCTTCACTGAAAAGTTCATTCTGAGTACATTTTTAGCATACGTTTGCTCCTGCCGGGTCAGCTGAGCAGCGAATTTCTATTTAACCACCTGCTATCATGAGAGACCTCAGGGCTGCATGTTTTGAGCCCAGTACTTAGCCTGAAAAGCGTTTCCAACCCCACTTACAAGTAAAACTAGCTAAAATGTGCCTGGCTTCTCTTCACTGAAAAGCTCATTCTGAGTACATTTTTAGCATACGTTTGCTCCTGCCGGGTCAGCTGAGCAGCGAATTTCTATTTAACCACCTGCTATCATGAGAGACCTCAGGGCTGCATGTTTTGAGCCCAGTACTGATCCTGAAAAGCGTTTCCAACCCCATTTACAAGTAAAACTAGCTAAAATGTGCCTGGCTGCTATTCACTGAAAAGCTCATTCTGTGTACATTTTTGGCATACGTTGCTCCCGCCTGGTCAGCTGAGCAGCGAATTTCTATTTAACCACCTGCTTTCATGAGAGACCTCAGGGCTGCATGTTTTGAGCCCAGTACTGAGCCTGAAAAGCGTTTCCAACCCCACTTACAAGTAAAACTAGCTAAAATGTGCCTGTCTTCTCTTCACTGAAAAGCTCATTCTGAGTACATTTTTAGCATACGTTTGCTCCTGCCGGGTCAGCTGAGCAGCGAATTTCTATTTAACCACCTGCTATCATGAGAGACCTCAGGGCTGCATGTTTTGAGCCCAGTACTGATCCTGAAAAGCGTTTCCAACCCCATTTACAAGTAAAACTAGCTAAAATGTGCCTGGCTGCTATTCACTGAAAAGCTCATTCTGTGTACATTTTTGGCATACGTTTGCTCCTGCCTGGTCAGCTGAGCAGCGAATTTCTATTTAACCACCTGCTTTCATGAGAGACCTCAGGGCTGCATGTTTTGAGCCCAGTACTGAGCCTGAAAAGCGTTTCCAACCCCACTTACAAGTAAAACTAGCTAAAATGTGCCTGACTTCTCTTCACTGAAAAGCTCATTCTGAGTACATTTTTAGCATACGTTTGCTCCTGCCGGGTCAGCTGAGCAGCGAATTTCTATTTAATCACCTGCTATCATGGGAGACCTCATGGCTGCAGGTTTTGAGCCCAGTATTGATCCTGAAAAGCGTTCCCAACCCCATTTACAAGTAAAACTAGCTAAAATGTGCCTGGCTGCTATTCACTGAAAAGCTCATTCTGTGTACATTTTTGGCATACGTTTGCTCCTGCCGGGTCAGCTGAGCAGCGAATTTCTATTTAACCACCTGCTATCATGAGAGACCTCAGGGCTGCATGTTTTGAGCCCAGTACTGATCCTGAAAAGCTTTTCCAACCCCACTTACAAGTAAAACTAGCTAAAATGTGCCTGGCTTCTCTTCACTGAAAAGCTCATTCTGAGTACATTTTAAGCATACGTTTGCTCCTGCCGGGTCAGCTGAGCAGCGAATTGCTATTTAACCACCTGCTATCATGAGAGACCTCAGGGCAGCATGTTTTGAGCCCAGTACTGATCCTGAAAAGCGTTTCCAACCCCACTTACAAGTAAAACTAGCTAAAATGTGCCTGGCTTCTCTTCACTGAAAAGCTCATTCTGAGTACATTTTAAGCATACGTTTGCTCCTGCCGGGTCAGCTGAGCAGCGAATTTCTATTTAACCACCTGCTATCATGAGAGACCTCAGGGCTGCATGTTTTGAGCCCAGTACTGATCCTGAAAAGCGTTTCCAACCCCACTTACAAGTAAAACTAGCTAAAATGTGCCTGGCTGCTATTCACTGAAAAGCTCATTCTGTGTACATTTTTGGCATACGTTTGCTCCTGCCAGGTCAGCTGAGCAGCGAATTTCTATTTAACCACCTGCTATCACGAGAGACCTTAGGGCTGCATAGTTTGAGCCCAGTACTGATCCTGAAAAGCGTTTCCAACCCCACTTACAAGTAAAACTAGCTAAAATGTGCCTGGCTGCTATTCACTGAAAAGCTCATTCTGTGTACATTTTTGGCATACGTTTGCTCCTGCCTGGTCAGCTGAGCAGCGAATTTCTATTTAACCACCTGCTTTCATGAGAGACCTCAGGGCTGCATGTTTTGAGCCCAGTACTGAGCCTGAAAAGCGTTTCCAACCCCACTTACAAGTAAAACTAGCTAAAATGTGCCTGGCTTCTCTTCACTGAAAAGCTCATTCTGAGTACAGTTTTTAGCATACATTTGCTCCTGCCGGGTCAGCTGAGCAGCAAATTTCTATTTAACCACCTGCTATCATGAGAGACCTGAGGGCTGCATGTTTTGAGCCCAGTACTGATCCTGAAAAGCGTTTCCAACCCCATTTACAAGTAAAACTAGCTAAAATGTGCCTGGCTGGTATTCACTGAAAAGCTCATTCTGTGTACATTTTTGGCATACGTTTGCTCCTACCTGGTCAGCTGAGCAGCGAATTTCTATTTAACCACCTGCTTTCATGAGAGACCTCAGGGCTGCATGTTTTGAGCCCAGTACTGATCCTGAAAAGCGTTTCCAACCCCACTTACAAGTAAAACTAGCTAAAATGTGCCTGGCTTCTCTTCACTGAAAAGCTCATTCTGAGTACATTTTTAGCATACGTTTGCTCCTGCCGGGTCAGCTGAGCAGCGAATTTCTATTTAATCACCTGCTATCATGGGAGACCTCGGGGCTGCAGGTTTTGAGCCCAGTATTGATCCTGAAAAGCGTTCCCAACCCCATTTACAAGTAAAACTAGCTAAAATGTGCCTGGCTGCTATTCACTGAAAAGCTCATTCTGTGTACATTTTTGGCATACGTTTGCTCCTGCCGGGTCAGCTGAGCAGCGAATTTCTATTTAACCACCTGCTATCATGAGAGACCTCAGGGCTGCATGTTTTGAGCCCTGTACTGAGCCTAAAAAGCATTTCCAACCCCACTTACAAGTAAAACTAGCTAAAATGTGCCTGGCTTCTCTTCACTGAAAAGCTCATTCTGAGTACATTTTAAGCATACGTTTGCTCCTGCCGGGTCAGCTGAGCAGCGAATTGCTATTTAACCACCTGCTATCATGAGAGACCTCAGGGCTGCATGTTTTGAGCCCAGTACTGATCCTGAAAAGCGTTTCCAACCCCACTTACAAGTAAAACTAGCTAAAATGTGCCTGGCTTCTCTTCACTGAAAAGCTCATTCTGAGTACATTTTAAGCATACGTTTGCTCCTGCCGGGTCAGCTGAGCAGCGAATTTCTATTTAACCACCTGCTATCATGAGAGACCTCAGGGCTGCATGTTTTGAGCCCAGTACTGATCCTGAAAAGCATTTCCAACCCCACTTACAAGTAAAACTAGCTAAAATGTGCCTGGCTGCTATTCACTGAAAAGCTCATTCTGTGTACATTTTTGGCATACGTTTGCTCCTGCCAGGTCAGCTGAGCAGCGAATTTCTATTTAACCACCTGCTATCACGAGAGACCTTAGGGCTGCATAGTTTGAGCCCAGTACTGATCCTGAAAAGCGTTTCCAACCCCACTTACAAGTAAAACTAGCTAAAATGTGCCTGGCTGCTATTCACTGAAAAGCTCATTCTGTGTACATTTTTGGCATACGTTTGCTCCTGCCTGGTCAGCTGAGCAGCGAATTTCTATTTAACCACCTGCTTTCATGAGAGACCTCAGGGCTGCATGTTTTGAGCCCAGTACTGAGCCTGAAAAGCGTTTCCAACCCCACTTACAAGTAAAACTAGCTAAAATGTGCCTGGCTTCTCTTCACTGAAAAGCTCATTCTGAGTACAGTTTTTAGCATACATTTTCTCCTGCCGGGTCAGCTGAGCAGCGAATTTCTATTTAACCACCTGCTATCATGAGAGACCTGAGGGCTGCATGTTTTGAGCCCAGTACTGATCCTGAAAAGCGTTTCCAACCCCATTTACAAGTAAAACTAGCTAAAATGTGCCTGGCTGGTATTCACTGAAAAGCTCATTCTGTGTACATTTTTGGCATACGTTTGCTCCTACCTGGTCAGCTGAGCAGCGAATTTCTATTTAACCACCTGCTTTCATGAGAGACCTCAGGGCTGCATGTTTTGAGCCCAGTACTGATCCTGAAAAGCGTTTCCAACCCCACTTACAAGTAAAACTAGCTAAAATGTGCCTGGCTTCTCTTCACTGAAAAGCTCATTCTGAGTACATTTTTAGCATACGTTTGCTCCTGCCGGGTCAGCTGAGCAGCGAATTTCTATTTAATCACCTGCTATCATGGGAGACCTCGGGGCTGCAGGTTTTGAGCCCAGTATTGATCCTGAAAAGCGTTCCCAACCCCATTTACAAGTAAAACTAGCTAAAATGTGCCTGGCTGCTATTCACTGAAAAGCTCATTCTGTGTACATTTTTGGCATACGTTTGCTCCTGCCGGGTCAGCTGAGCAGCGAATTTCTATTTAACCACCTGCTATCATGAGAGACCTCAGGGCTGCATGTTTTGAGCCCTGTACTGAGCCTAAAAAGCATTTCCAACCCCACTTACAAGTAAAACTAGCTAAAATGTGCCTGGCTTCTCTTCACTGAAAAGCTCATTCTGAGTACATTTTAAGCATACGTTTGCTCCTGTGGGTCAGCTGAGCAGCGAATTGCTATTTAACCACCTGCTATCATGAGAGACCTCAGGGCTGCATGTTTTGAGCCCAGTACTGATCCTGAAAAGCGTTTCCAACCCCACTTACAAGTAAAACTAGCTAAAATGTGCCTGGCTTCTCTTCACTGAAAAGCTCATTCTGAGTACATTTTAAGCATACGTTTGCTCCTGCCGGGTCAGCTGAGCAGCGAATTTCTATTTAACCACCTGCTATCATGAGAGACCTCAGGGCTGCATGTTTTGAGCCCAGTACTGATCCTGAAAAGCATTTCCAACCCCACTTACAAGTAAAACTAGCTAAAATGTGCCTGGCTGCTATTCACTGAAAAGCTCATTCTGTGTACATTTTTGGCATACGTTTGCTCCTGCCAGGTCAGCTGAGCAGCGAATTTCTATTTAACCACCTGCTATCACGAGAGACCTTAGGGCTGCATAGTTTGAGCCCAGTACTGATCCTGAAAAGCGTTTCCAACCCCACTTACAAGTAAAACTAGCTAAAATGTGCCTGGCTTCTCTTCACTGAAAAGCTCATTCTGAGTACATTTTTAGCATACGTTTGCTCCTGCCGGGTCAGCTGAGCAGCGAATTTCTATTTAACCACCTGCTATCATGAGAGACCTCAGGGCTGCATGTTTTGAGCCCAGTACTTCACTAAAAAGCGTTTCCAACCCCATTTACAAGTAAAACTAGCTAAAATGTGCCTGGCTGCTATTCACTGAAAAGCTCATTCTGTGTACATTTTTGGCATACGTTTGCTCCTGCCTGGTCAGCTGAGCTGCGAATTTCTATTTAACCACCTGCTTTCATGAGAGACCTCAGGGCTGCATGTTTTGAGCCCAGTACTGAGCCTGAAAAGCGTTTCCAACCCCACTTACAAGTAAAACTAGCTAAAATGTGCCTGACTTCTCTTCACTGAAAAGCTCATTCTGAGTACATTTTTAGCATACTTTTGCTCCTGCCGGGTCAGCTGAGCAGCGAATTTCTATTTAACCACCTGCTATCATGAGAGACCTCAGGGCTGCATGTTTTGAGCCCAGTACTGATCCTGAAAAGCGTTTCCAACCCCTCTTACAAGTAAAACTAGCTAAAATGTGCCTGGCTGCTATTCACTGAAAAGCTCATTCTGTGTACATTTTTGGCTAACGTTTGCTCCTGCCGGGTCAGCTGAGCAGCGAATTTCTATTTACCCACCTGCTTTCATGAGAGACCTCAGGGCTGCATGTTTTGAGGCCTGTACTGAGCCTGAAAAGCATTTCCAACCCCCCTTACAAGTAAAACTAGCTAAAATGTGCCTGGCTTCTCTTCACTGAAAAGCTCATTCTGAGTACATTTTTAGCATACGTTTGCTCCTGCCGGGTCAGCTGAGCAGCAAATTTCTATTTAATCACCTGCTATCATGGGAGACCTCAGGGCTGCAGGTTTTGAGCCCAGTATTGATCCTGAAAAGCGTTCCCAACCCATTTACAAGTAAAACTAGCTAAAATGTGCCTGGCTGCTATTCACTGAAAAGCTCATTCTGTGTACATTTTTGGCATACGTTTGCTCCTGCCGGGTCAGCTGAGCAGCGAATTTCTATTTAACCACCTGCTATCATGAGAGACCTCAGGGCTGCATGTTTTGAGCCCTGTACTGAGCCTAAAAAGCATTTCCAACCCCACTTACAAGTAAAACTAGCTAAAATGTGCCTGGCTTCTCTTCACTGAAAAGCTCATTCTGAGTACATTTTAAGCATACGTTTGCTCCTGCCGGGTCAGCTGAGCAGCGAATTGCTATTTAACCACCTGCTATCATGAGAGACCTCAGGGCTGCATGTTTTGAGCCCAGTACTGATCCTGAAAAGCATTTCCAACCCCACTTACAAGTAAAACTAGCTAAAATGTGCCTGGCTTCTCTTCACTGAAAAGCTCATTCTGAGTACATTTTAAGCATACGTTTGCTCCTGCCGGGTCAGCTGAGCAGCGAATTTCTATTTAACCACCTGCTATCATGAGAGACCTCAGGGCTGCATGTTTTGAGCCCAGTACTGATCCTGAAAAGCGTTTCCAACCCCACTTACAAGTAAAACTAGATAAAATGTGCCTGGCTGCTATTCACTGAAAAGCTCATTCTGTGTACATTTTTGGCATACGTTTGCTCCTGCCAGGTCAGCTGAGCAGCGAATTTCTATTTAACCACCTGCTATCACGAGAGACCTTAGGGCTGCATAGTTTGAGCCCAGTACTGATCCTGAAAAGCGTTTCCAACCCCACTTACAAGTAAAACTAGCTAAAATGTGCCTGGCTTCTCTTCACTGAAAAGCTCATTCTGAGTACATTTTAAGCATACGTTTGCTCCTGCCGGGTCAGCTGAGCAGCGAATTGCTATTTAACCACCTGCTATCATGAGAGACCTCAGGGCTGCATGTTTTGAGCCCAGTACTGATCCTGAAAAGCGTTTCCAACCCCACTTACAAGTAAAACTAGCTAAAATGTGCCTGGCTTCTCTTCACTGAAAAGCTCATTCTGAGTACATTTTAAGCATACGTTTGCTCCTGCCGGGTCAGCTGAGCAGCGAATTTCTATTTAACCACCTGCTATCATGAGAGACCTCAGGGCTGCATGTTTTGAGCCCAGTACTGATCCTGAAAAGCGTTTCCAACCCCACTTACAAGTAAAACTAGCTAAAATGTGCCTGGCTGCTATTCACTGAAAAGCTCATTCTGTGTACATTTTCGGCATACGTTTGCTCCTGCCAGGTCAGCTGAGCAGCGAATTTCTATTTAACCACCTGCTATCACGAGAGACCTTAGGGCTGCATAGTTTGAGCCCAGTACTGATCCTGAAAAGCGTTTCCAACCCCACTTACAAGTAAAACTAGCTAAAATGTGCCTGGCTTCTCTTCACTGAAAAGCTCATTCTGAGTACATTTTTAGCATACGTTTGCTCCTGCCGGGTCAGCTGAGCAGCGAATTTCTATTTAACCACCTGCTATCATGAGAGACCTCAGGGCTGCATGTTTTGAGCCCAGTACTGATCCTGAAAAGCGTTTCCAACCCCATTTACAAGTAAAACTAGCTAAAATGTGCCTGGCTGCTATTCACTGAAAAGCTCATTCTGTGTACATTTTTGGCATACGTTGCTCCCGCCTGGTCAGCTGAGCAGCGAATTTCTATTTAACCACCTGCTTTCATGAGAGACCTCAGGGCTGCATGTTTTGAGCCCAGTACTGAGCCTGAAAAGCGTTTCCAACCCCACTTACAAGTAAAACTAGCTAAAATGTGCCTGTCTTCTCTTCACTGAAAAGCTCATTCTGAGTACATTTTTAGCATACGTTTGCTCCTGCCGGGTCAGCTGAGCAGCGAATTTCTATTTAACCACCTGCTATCATGAGAGACCTCAGGGCTGCATGTTTTGAGCCCAGTACTGATCCTGAAAAGCGTTTCCAACCCCATTTACAAGTAAAACTAGCTAAAATGTGCCTGGCTGCTATTCACTGAAAAGCTCATTCTGTGTACATTTTTGGCATACGTTTGCTCCTGCCTGGTCAGCTGAGCAGCGAATTTCTATTTAACCACCTGCTTTCATGAGAGACCTCAGGGCTGCATGTTTTGAGCCCAGTACTGAGCCTGAAAAGCGTTTCCAACCCCACTTACAAGTAAAACTAGCTAAAATGTGCCTGACTTCTCTTCACTGAAAAGCTCATTCTGAGTACATTTTTAGCATACGTTTGCTCCTGCCGGGTCAGCTGAGCAGCGAATTTCTATTTAACCACCTGCTATCATGAGAGACCTCAGGGCTGCATGTTTTGAGCCCAGTACTTCACTAAAAAGCGTTTCCAACCCCATTTACAAGTAAAACTAGCTAAAATGTGCCTGGCTGCTATTCACTGAAAAGCTCATTCTGTGTACATTTTTGGCATACGTTTGCTCCTGCCTGGTCAGCTGAGCTGCGAATTTCTATTTAACCACCTGCTTTCATGAGAGACCTCAGGGCTGCATGTTTTGAGCCCAGTACTGAGCCTGAAAAGCGTTTCCAACCCCACTTACAAGTAAAACTAGCTAAAATGTGCCTGACTTCTCTTCACTGAAAAGCTCATTCTGAGTACATTTTTAGCATACTTTTGCTCCTGCCGGGTCAGCTGAGCAGCGAATTTCTATTTAACCACCTGCTATCATGAGAGACCTCAGGGCTGCATGTTTTGAGCCCAGTACTGATCCTGAAAAGCGTTTCCAACCCCTCTTACAAGTAAAACTAGCTAAAATGTGCCTGGCTGCTATTCACTGAAAAGCTCATTCTGTGTACATTTTTGGCTAACGTTTGCTCCTGCCGGGTCAGCTGAGCAGCGAATTTCTATTTACCCACCTGCTTTCATGAGAGACCTCAGGGCTGCATGTTTTGAGGCCTGTACTGAGCCTGAAAAGCATTTCCAACCCCCCTTACAAGTAAAACTAGCTAAAATGTGCCTGGCTTCTCTTCACTGAAAAGCTCATTCTGAGTACATTTTTAGCATACGTTTGCTCCTGCCGGGTCAGCTGAGCAGCAAATTTCTATTTAATCACCTGCTATCATGGGAGACCTCAGGGCTGCAGGTTTTGAGCCCAGTATTGATCCTGAAAAGCGTTCCCAACCCATTTACAAGTAAAACTAGCTAAAATGTGCCTGGCTGCTATTCACTGAAAAGCTCATTCTGTGTACATTTTTGGCATACGTTTGCTCCTGCCGGGTCAGCTGAGCAGCGAATTTCTATTTAACCACCTGCTATCATGAGAGACCTCAGGGCTGCATGTTTTGAGCCCTGTACTGAGCCTAAAAAGCATTTCCAACCCCACTTACAAGTAAAACTAGCTAAAATGTGCCTGGCTTCTCTTCACTGAAAAGCTCATTCTGAGTACATTTTAAGCATACGTTTGCTCCTGCCGGGTCAGCTGAGCAGCGAATTGCTATTTAACCACCTGCTATCATGAGAGACCTCAGGGCTGCATGTTTTGAGCCCAGTACTGATCCTGAAAAGCATTTCCAACCCCACTTACAAGTAAAACTAGCTAAAATGTGCCTGGCTTCTCTTCACTGAAAAGCTCATTCTGAGTACATTTTAAGCATACGTTTGCTCCTGCCGGGTCAGCTGAGCAGCGAATTTCTATTTAACCACCTGCTATCATGAGAGACCTCAGGGCTGCATGTTTTGAGCCCAGTACTGATCCTGAAAAGCGTTTCCAACCCCACTTACAAGTAAAACTAGATAAAATGTGCCTGGCTGCTATTCACTGAAAAGCTCATTCTGTGTACATTTTTGGCATACGTTTGCTCCTGCCAGGTCAGCTGAGCAGCGAATTTCTATTTAACCACCTGCTATCACGAGAGACCTTAGGGCTGCATAGTTTGAGCCCAGTACTGATCCTGAAAAGCGTTTCCAACCCCACTTACAAGTAAAACTAGCTAAAATGTGCCTGGCTTCTCTTCACTGAAAAGCTCATTCTGAGTACATTTTAAGCATACGTTTGCTCCTGCCGGGTCAGCTGAGCAGCGAATTGCTATTTAACCACCTGCTATCATGAGAGACCTCAGGGCTGCATGTTTTGAGCCCAGTACTGATCCTGAAAAGCGTTTCCAACCCCACTTACAAGTAAAACTAGCTAAAATGTGCCTGGCTTCTCTTCACTGAAAAGCTCATTCTGAGTACATTTTAAGCATACGTTTGCTCCTGCCGGGTCAGCTGAGCAGCGAATTTCTATTTAACCACCTGCTATCATGAGAGACCTCAGGGCTGCATGTTTTGAGCCCAGTACTGATCCTGAAAAGCGTTTCCAACCCCACTTACAAGTAAAACTAGCTAAAATGTGCCTGGCTGCTATTCACTGAAAAGCTCATTCTGTGTACATTTTCGGCATACGTTTGCTCCTGCCAGGTCAGCTGAGCAGCGAATTTCTATTTAACCACCTGCTATCACGAGAGACCTTAGGGCTGCATAGTTTGAGCCCAGTACTGATCCTGAAAAGCGTTTCCAACCCCACTTACAAGTAAAACTAGCTAAAATGTGCCTGGCTTCTCTTCACTGAAAAGCTCATTCTGAGTACATTTTTAGCATACGTTTGCTCCTGCCGGGTCAGCTGAGCAGCGAATTTCTATTTAACCACCTGCTATCATGAGAGACCTCAGGGCTGCATGTTTTGAGCCCAGTACTGATCCTGAAAAGCGTTTCCAACCCCATTTACAAGTAAAACTAGCTAAAATGTGCCTGGCTGCTATTCACTGAAAAGCTCATTCTGTGTACATTTTTGGCATACGTTGCTCCCGCCTGGTCAGCTGAGCAGCGAATTTCTATTTAACCACCTGCTTTCATGAGAGACCTCAGGGCTGCATGTTTTGAGCCCAGTACTGAGCCTGAAAAGCGTTTCCAACCCCACTTACAAGTAAAACTAGCTAAAATGTGCCTGTCTTCTCTTCACTGAAAAGCTCATTCTGAGTACATTTTTAGCATACGTTTGCTCCTGCCGGGTCAGCTGAGCAGCGAATTTCTATTTAACCACCTGCTATCATGAGAGACCTCAGGGCTGCATGTTTTGAGCCCAGTACTGATCCTGAAAAGCGTTTCCAACCCCATTTACAAGTAAAACTAGCTAAAATGTGCCTGGCTGCTATTCACTGAAAAGCTCATTCTGTGTACATTTTTGGCATACGTTTGCTCCTGCCTGGTCAGCTGAGCAGCGAATTTCTATTTAACCACCTGCTTTCATGAGAGACCTCAGGGCTGCATGTTTTGAGCCCAGTACTGAGCCTGAAAAGCGTTTCCAACCCCACTTACAAGTAAAACTAGCTAAAATGTGCCTGACTTCTCTTCACTGAAAAGCTCATTCTGAGTACATTTTTAGCATACGTTTGCTCCTGCCGGGTCAGCTGAGCAGCGAATTTCTATTTAACCACCTGCTATCATGAGAGACCTCAGGGCTGCATGTTTTGAGCCCAGTACTGATCCTGAAAAGCGTTTCCAACCCCTCTTACAAGTAAAACTAGCTAAAATGTGCCTGGCTGCTATTCACTGAAAAGCTCATTCTGTGTACATTTTTGGCATACGTTTGCTCCTGCCGGGTCAGCTGAGCAGCGAATTTCTATTTACCCACCTGCTTTCATGAGAGACCTCAGGGCTGCATGTTTTGAGGCCTGTACTGAGCCTGAAAAGCATTTCCAACCCCACTTACAAGTAAAACTAGCTAAAATGTGCCTGGCTTCTCTTCACTGAAAAGCTCATTCTGAGTACATTTTTAGCATACGTTTGCTCCTGCCGGGTCAGCTGAGCAGCGAATTTCTATTTAACCACCTGCTTTCTTGAGAGACCTCAGGGATGCATGTTTTGAGCCCAGCACTGAGCCTGAAAAGCGTTTCCAACCCCACTTACAAGTAAAACTAGCTAAAATGTGCCTGGCTTCTCTTCACTGAAAAGCTCATTCTGAGTACATTTTTAACATACGTTTGCTCCTGCCGGGTCAGCTGAGCAGCGAATTTCTATTTAATCACCTGCTATCATGGGAGACCTCATGGCTGCAGGTTTTGAGCCCAGTATTGATCCTGAAAAGCGTTCCCAACCCCATTTACAAGTAAAACTAGCTAAAATGTGCCTGGCTGCTATTCACTGAAAAGCTCATTCTGTGTACATTTTTGGCATACGTTTGCTCCTGCCGGGTCAGCTGAGCAGCGAATTTCTATTTAACCACCTGCTATCATGAGAGACCTCAGGGCTGCATGTTTTGAGCCCATTACTGATCCTGAAAAGCTTTTCCAACCCCACTTACAAGTAAAACTAGCTAAAATGTGCCTGGCTTCTCTTCACTGAAAAGCTCATTCTGAGTACATTTTAAGCATACGTTTGCTCCTGCCGGGTCAGCTGAGCAGCGAATTGCTATTTAACCACCTGCTATCATGAGAGACCTCAGGGCTGCATGTTTTGAGCCCAGTACTGATCCTGAAAAGCGTTTCCAACCCCACTTACAAGTAAAACTAGCTAAAATGTGCCTGGCTTCTCTTCACTGAAAAGCTCATTCTGAGTACATTTTAAGCATACGTTTGCTCCTGCCGGGTCAGCTGAGCAGCGAATTTCTATTTAACCACCTGCTATCATGAGAGACCTCAGGGCTGCATGTTTTGAGCCCAGTACTGATCCTGAAAAGCGTTTCCAACCCCACTTACAAGTAAAACTAGCTAAAATGTGCCTGGCTGCTATTCACTGAAAAGCTCATTCTGTGTACATTTTTGGCATACGTTTGCTCCTGCCAGGTCAGCTGAGCAGCGAATTTCTATTTAACCACCTGCTATCACGAGAGACCTTAGGGCTGCATAGTTTGAGCCCAGTACTGATCCTGAAAAGCGTTTCCAACCCCACTTACAAGTAAAACTAGCTAAAATGTGCCTGGCTGCTATTCACTGAAAAGCTCATTCTGTGTACATTTTTGGCATACGTTTGCTCCTGCCTGGTCAGCTGAGCAGCGAATTTCTATTTAACCACCTGCTTTCATGAGAGACCTCAGGGCTGCATGTTTTGAGCCCAGTACTGAGCCTGAAAAGCGTTTCCAACCCCACTTACAAGTAAAACTAGCTAAAATGTGCCTGGCTTCTCTTCACTGAAAAGCTCATTCTGAGTACAGTTTTTAGCATACATTTGCTCCTGCCGGGTCAGCTGAGCAGCGAATTTCTATTTAACCACCTGCTATCATGAGAGACCTGAGGGCTGCATGTTTTGAGCCCAGTACTGATCCTGAAAAGCGTTTCCAACCCCATTTACAAGTAAAACTAGCTAAAATGTGCCTGGCTGGTATTCACTGAAAAGCTCATTCTGTGTACATTTTTGGCATACGTTTGCTCCTACCTGGTCAGCTGAGCAGCGAATTTCTATTTAACCACCTGCTTTCATGAGAGACCTCAGGGCTGCATGTTTTGAGCCCAGTACTGATCCTGAAAAGCGTTTCCAACCCCACTTACAAGTAAAACTAGCTAAAATGTGCCTGGCTTCTCTTCACTGAAAAGCTCATTCTGAGTACATTTTTAGCATACGTTTGCTCCTGCCGGGTCAGCTGAGCAGCGAATTTCTATTTAATCACCTGCTATCATGAGAGACCTCAGGGCTGCATGTTTTGAGCCCAGTACTGAGCCTGAAAAGCGTTTCCAACCCCACTTACAAGTAAAACTAGCTAAAATGTGCCTGGCTTCTCTTCACTGAAAAGCTCATTCTGAGTACATTTTTAGCATACGTTTGCTCCTGCCGGGTCAGCTGAGCAGCGAATTTCTATTTAATCACCTGCTATCATGAGAGACCTCAGGGCTGCAGGTTTTGAGCCCAGTATTGATCCTGAAAAGCGTTCCCAACCCCATTTACAAGTAAAACTAGCTAAAATGTGCCTGGCTGCTATTCACTGAAAAGCTCATTCTGTGTACATTTTTAGCATACGTTTGCTCCTGCCGGGTCAGCTGAGCAGCGAATTTCTATTTAACCACCTGCTATCATGAGAGACCTCAGGGCTGCGTGTTTTGAGCCCTGTATTGAGCCTAAAAAGCGTTTCCAACCCCACTTATAAGTAAAACTAGCTGAAATGTGCCTGGCTGCTTTTCACTGAAAAGCTCATTATGTGTACATTTTTGGCATACGTTTGCTCCTGCCGGGTCAGCTGAGCAGCGAATTTCTATTTAACCACCTGCTATCATGAGAGACCTCAGGGCTGCATGTTTTGAGCCCAGTACTGATCCTGAAAAGCGTTTCCAACCCCACTTACAAGTAAAACTAGCTAAAATGTGCCTGGCTGCTATTCACTGAAAAGCTCATTCTGTGTACATTTATGGCATACCTTTGCTCCTGCCGGGTCAGCTGAGCAACAAATTTCTATTTAATCACCTGCTTTCATGAGAGACCTCAGGGCTGCATGTTTTGAGCCCAGTACTTAGCCTGAAAAGCGTTTCCAACCCCACTTACAAGTAAAACTAGCTAAAATGTGCCTGGCTTCTTTTCACTGAAAAGCTCATTCTGAGTACATTTTTAGCATACGTTTGCTCCTGCCGGGTCAGCTGAGCAGCGAATTTCTATTTAACCACCTGCTATCATGAGAGACCTCAGGGCTGCATGTTTTGAGCCCAGTACTGAGCCTGAAAAGCGTTTCCAACCCCACTTACAAGTAAAACTAGCTAAAATGTGCCTGGCTTCTCTTCACTGAAAAGCTTATTCTGAGTACATTTTTGGCATACGTTTGCTCCTGCCGGGTCAGCTGAGCAGCGAATTTCTATTTAACCACCTGCTATCATGAGAGACCTCAGGGCTGCATGTTTTGAGCCCAGTACTGATCCTGAAAAGCGTTTCCAACCCCTCTTACAAGTAAAACTAGCTAAAATGTGCCTGGCTGCTAATCACTGAAAAGCTCATTCTGTGTACATTTGTGGCATACGTTTGCTCCTACCGGGTCACTGAGCAGCGAATTTCTATTTAACCACCTGCTTTCACGAGAGACCTCATGGCTGCATGATTTGAGCCCAGTACTGAGCCTGAAAAGCTTTCCAACCCCACCTACAAGTAAAACTAGCTAAAATGTGCCTGGTTGCTATTCACTGAAAAGCTCATTCTGTGTACATTTTTGGCATACGTTTGCTCCTGCGGGGTCAGCTGAGCAGCGAATTTCTATTTAACCACCTACTATCATGAGAGACCTCAGGGCTGCATGTTTTGAGCCCAGTACTTAGCCTGAAAAGCGTTTCCAACCCCACTTACAAGTAAAACTAGCTAAAATGTGCCTGGCTTCTCTTCACTGAAAAGCTCATTCTGAGTACATTTTTAGCATACGTTTGCTCCTGCCGGGTCAGCTGAGCAGCGAATTTCTATTTAACCACCTGCTTTCATGAGAGACCTCAGGGATGCATGTTTTGAGCCCAGCACTGAGCCTGAAAAGCGTTTCCAACCCCACTTACAAGTAAAACTAGCTAAAATGTGCCTGGCTTCTCTTCACTGAAAAGCTCATTCTGAGTACATTTTTAGCATACGTTTGCTCCTGCCGGGTCAGCTGAGCAGCGAATTTCTATTTAATCACCTGCTATCATGGGAGACCTCAGGGCTGCAGGTTTTGAGCCCAGTATTGATCCTGAAAAGCGTTCCCAACCCCATTTACAAGTAAAACTAGCTAAAATGTGCCTGGCTGCTATTCACTGAAAAGCTCATTCTGTGTACATTTTTGGCATACGTTTGCTCCTGCCGGGTCAGCTGAGCAGCGAATTTCTATTTAACCACCTGCTATCATGAGAGACCTCAGGGCTGCATGTTTTGAGCCCTGTACTGAGCCTAAAAAGCATTTCCAACCCCACTTACAAGTAAAACTAGCTAAAATGTGCCTGGCTTCTCTTCACTGAAAAGCTCATTCTGAGTACATTTTAAGCATACGTTTGCTCCTGCCGGGTCAGCTGAGCAGCGAATTGCTATTTAACCACCTGCTATCATGAGAGACCTCAGGGCTGCATGTTTTGAGCCCAGTACTGATCCTGAAAAGCGTTTCCAACCCCACTTACAAGTAAAACTAGCTAAAATGTGCCTGGCTTCTCTTCACTGAAAAGCTCATTCTGAGTACATTTTAAGCATACGTTTGCTCCTGCCGGGTCAGCTGAGCAGCGAATTTCTATTTAACCACCTGCTATCATGAGAGACCTCAGGGCTGCATGTTTTGAGCCCAGTACTGATCCTGAAAAGCGTTTCCAACCCCACTTACAAGTAAAACTAGATAAAATGTGCCTGGCTGCTATTCACTGAAAAGCTCATTCTGTGTACATTTTTGGCATACGTTTGCTCCTGCCAGGTCAGCTGAGCAGCGAATTTCTATTTAACCACCTGCTATCACGAGAGACCTTAGGGCTGCATAGTTTGAGCCCAGTACTGATCCTGAAAAGCGTTTCCAACCCCACTTACAAGTAAAACTAGCTAAAATGTGCCTGGCTTCTCTTCACTGAAAAGCTCATTCTGAGTACATTTTAAGCATACGTTTGCTCCTGCCGGGTCAGCTGAGCAGCGAATTGCTATTTAACCACCTGCTATCATGAGAGACCTCAGGGCTGCATGTTTTGAGCCCAGTACTGATCCTGAAAAGCGTTTCCAACCCCACTTACAAGTAAAACTAACTAAAATGTGCCTGGCTTCTCTTCACTGAAAAGCTCATTCTGAGTACATTTTAAGCATACGTTTGCTCCTGCCGGGTCAGCTGAGCAGCGAATTTCTATTTAACCACCTGCTATCATGAGAGACCTCAGGGCTGCATGTTTTGAGCCCAGTACTGATCCTGAAAAGCGTTTCCAACCCCACTTACAAGTAAAACTAGCTAAAATGTGCCTGGCTGCTATTCACTGAAAAGCTCATTCTGTGTACATTTTCGGCATACGTTTGCTCCTGCCAGGTCAGCTGAGCAGCGAATTTCTATTTAACCACCTGCTATCACGAGAGACCTTAGGGCTGCATAGTTTGAGCCCAGTACTGATCCTGAAAAGCGTTTCCAACCCCACTTACAAGTAAAACTAGCTAAAATGTGCCTGGCTTCTCTTCACTGAAAAGCTCATTCTGAGTACATTTTTAGCATACGTTTGCTCCTGCCGGGTCAGCTGAGCAGCGAATTTCTATTTAACCACCTGCTATCATGAGAGACCTCAGGGCTGCATGTTTTGAGCCCAGTACTGATCCTGAAAAGCGTTTCCAACCCCATTTACAAGTAAAACTAGCTAAAATGTGCCTGGCTGCTATTCACTGAAAAGCTCATTCTGTGTACATTTTTGGCATACGTTGCTCCCGCCTGGTCAGCTGAGCAGCGAATTTCTATTTAACCACCTGCTTTCATGAGAGACCTCAGGGCTGCATGTTTTGAGCCCAGTACTGAGCCTGAAAAGCGTTTCCAACCCCACTTACAAGTAAAACTAGCTAAAATGTGCCTGTCTTCTCTTCACTGAAAAGCTCATTCTGAGTACATTTTTAGCATACGTTTGCTCCTGCCGGGTCAGCTGAGCAGCGATTTTCTATTTAACCACCTGCTATCATGAGAGACCTCAGGGCTGCATGTTTTGAGCCCAGTACTGATCCTGAAAAGCGTTTCCAACGCCATTTACAAGTAAAACTAGCTAAAATGTGCCTGGCTGCTATTCACTGAAAAGCTCATTCTGTGTACATTTTTGGCATACGTTTGCTCCTGCCTGGTCAGCTGAGCAGCGAATTTCTATTTAACCACCTGCTTTCATGAGAGACCTCAGGGCTGCATGTTTTGAGCCCAGTACTGAGCCTGAAAAGCGTTTCCAACCCCACTTACAAGTAAAACTAGCTAAAATGTGCCTGACTTCTCTTCACTGAAAAGCTCATTCTGAGTACATTTTTAGCATACGTTTGCTCCTGCCGGGTCAGCTGAGCAGCGAATTTCTATTTAACCACCTGCTATCATGAGAGACCTCAGGGCTGCATGTTTTGAGCCCAGTACTGATCCTGAAAAGCGTTTCCAACCCCTCTTACAAGTAAAACTAGCTAAAATGTGCCTGGCTGCTATTCACTGAAAAGCTCATTCTGTGTACATTTTTGGCATACGTTTGCTCCTGCCGGGTCAGCTGAGCAGCGAATTTCTATTTACCCACCTGCTTTCATGAGAGACCTCAGGGCTGCATGTTTTGAGGCCTGTACTGAGCCTGAAAAGCATTTCCAACCCCACTTACAAGTAAAACTAGCTAAAATGTGCCTGGCTTCTCTTCACTGAAAAGCTCATTCTGAGTACATTTTTAGCATACGTTTGCTCCTGCCGGGTCAGCTGAGCAGCGAATTTCTATTTAACCACCTGCTTTCATGAGAGACCTCAGGGATGCATGTTTTGAGCCCAGCACTGAGCCTGAAAAGCGTTTCCAACCCCACTTACAAGTAAAACTAGCTAAAATGTGCCTGGCTTCTCTTCACTGAAAAGCTCATTCTGAGTACATTTTTAACATACGTTTGCTCCTGCCGGGTCAGCTGAGCAGCGAATTTCTATTTAATCACCTGCTATCATGGGAGACCTCATGGCTGCAGGTTTTGAGCCCAGTATTGATCCTGAAAAGCGTTCCCAACCCCATTTACAAGTAAAACTAGCTAAAATGTGCCTGGCTGCTATTCACTGAAAAGCTCATTCTGTGTACATTTTTGGCATACGTTTGCTCCTGCCGGGTCAGCTGAGCAGCGAATTTCTATTTAACCACCTGCTATCATGAGAGACCTCAGGGCTGCATGTTTTGAGCCCAGTACTGATCCTGAAAAGCTTTTCCAACCACACTTACAAGTAAAACTAGCTAAAATGTGCCTGGCTTCTCTTCACTGAAAAGCTCATTCTGAGTACATTTTAAGCATACGTTTGCTCCTGCCGGGTCAGCTGAGCAGCGAATTGCTATTTAACCACCTGCTATCATGAGAGACCTCAGGGCTGCATGTTTTGAGCCCAGTACTGATCCTGAAAAGCGTTTCCAACCCCACTTACAAGTAAAACTAGCTAAAATGTGCCTGGCTTCTCTTCACTGAAAAGCTCATTCTGAGTACATTTTAAGCATACGTTTGCTCCTGCCGGGTCAGCTGAGCAGCGAATTTCTATTTAACCACCTGCTATCATGAGAGACCTCAGGGCTGCATGTTTTGAGCCCAGTACTGATCCTGAAAAGCGTTTCCAACCCCACTTACAAGTAAAACTAGATAAAATGTGCCTGGCTGCTATTCACTGAAAAGCTCATTCTGTGTACATTTTTGGCATACGTTTGCTCCTGCCAGGTCAGCTGAGCAGCGAATTTCTATTTAACCACCTGCTATCACGAGAGACCTTAGGGCTGCATAGTTTGAGCCCAGTACTGATCCTGAAAAGCGTTTCCAACCCCACTTACAAGTAAAACTAGCTAAAATGTGCCTGGCTTCTCTTCACTGAAAAGCTCATTCTGAGTACATTTTAAGCATACGTTTGCTCCTGCCGGGTCAGCTGAGCAGCGAATTGCTATTTAACCACCTGCTATCATGAGAGACCTCAGGGCTGCATGTTTTGAGCCCAGTACTGATCCTGAAAAGCGTTTCCAACCCCACTTACAAGTAAAACTAACTAAAATGTGCCTGGCTTCTCTTCACTGAAAAGCTCATTCTGAGTACATTTTAAGCATACGTTTGCTCCTGCCGGGTCAGCTGAGCAGCGAATTTCTATTTAACCACCTGCTATCATGAGAGACCTCAGGGCTGCATGTTTTGAGCCCAGTACTGATCCTGAAAAGCGTTTCCAACCCCACTTACAAGTAAAACTAGCTAAAATGTGCCTGGCTGCTATTCACTGAAAAGCTCATTCTGTGTACATTTTCGGCATACGTTTGCTCCTGCCAGGTCAGCTGAGCAGCGAATTTCTATTTAACCACCTGCTATCACGAGAGACCTTAGGGCTGCATAGTTTGAGCCCAGTACTGATCCTGAAAAGCGTTTCCAACCCCACTTACAAGTAAAACTAGCTAAAATGTGCCTGGCTTCTCTTCACTGAAAAGCTCATTCTGAGTACATTTTTAGCATACGTTTGCTCCTGCCGGGTCAGCTGAGCAGCGAATTTCTATTTAACCACCTGCTATCATGAGAGACCTCAGGGCTGCATGTTTTGAGCCCAGTACTGATCCTGAAAAGCGTTTCCAACCCCATTTACAAGTAAAACTAGCTAAAATGTGCCTGGCTGCTATTCACTGAAAAGCTCATTCTGTGTACATTTTTGGCATACGTTGCTCCCGCCTGGTCAGCTGAGCAGCGAATTTCTATTTAACCACCTGCTTTCATGAGAGACCTCAGGGCTGCATGTTTTGAGCCCAGTACTGAGCCTGAAAAGCGTTTCCAACCCCACTTACAAGTAAAACTAGCTAAAATGTCCTGTCTTCTCTTCACTGAAAAGCTCATTCTGAGTACATTTTTAGCATACGTTTGCTCCTGCCGGGTCAGCTGAGCAGCGATTTTCTATTTAACCACCTGCTATCATGAGAGACCTCAGGGCTGCATGTTTTGAGCCCAGTACTGATCCTGAAAAGCGTTTCCAACCCCATTTACAAGTAAAACTAGCTAAAATGTGCCTGGCTGCTATTCACTGAAAAGCTCATTCTGTGTACATTTTTGGCATACGTTTGCTCCTGCCTGGTCAGCTGAGCAGCGAATTTCTATTTAACCACCTGCTTTCATGAGAGACCTCAGGGCTGCATGTTTTGAGCCCAGTACTGAGCCTGAAAAGCGTTTCCAACCCCACTTACAAGTAAAACTAGCTAAAATGTGCCTGACTTCTCTTCACTGAAAAGCTCATTCTGAGTACATTTTTAGCATACGTTTGCTCCTGCCGGGTCAGCTGAGCAGCGAATTTCTATTTAACCACCTGCTATCATGAGAGACCTCAGGGCTGCATGTTTTGAGCCCAGTACTGATCCTGAAAAGCGTTTCCAACCCCTCTTACAAGTAAAACTAGCTAAAATGTGCCTGGCTGCTATTCACTGAAAAGCTCATTCTGTGTACATTTTTGGCATACGTTTGCTCCTGCCGGGTCAGCTGAGCAGCGAATTTCTATTTACCCACCTGCTTTCATGAGAGACCTCAGGGCTGCATGTTTTGAGGCCTGTACTGAGCCTGAAAAGCATTTCCAACCCCACTTACAAGTAAAACTAGCTAAAATGTGCCTGGCTTCTCTTCACTGAAAAGCTCATTCTGAGTACATTTTTAGCATACGTTTGCTCCTGCCGGGTCAGCTGAGCAGCGAATTTCTATTTAACCACCTGCTTTCATGAGAGACCTCAGGGATGCATGTTTTGAGCCCAGCACTGAGCCTGAAAAGCGTTTCCAACCCCACTTACAAGTAAAACTAGCTAAAATGTGCCTGGCTTCTCTTCACTGAAAAGCTCATTCTGAGTACATTTTTAACATACGTTTGCTCCTGCCGGGTCAGCTGAGCAGCGAATTTCTATTTAATCACCTGCTATCATGGGAGACCTCATGGCTGCAGGTTTTGAGCCCAGTATTGATCCTGAAAAGCGTTCCCAACCCCATTTACAAGTAAAACTAGCTAAAATGTGCCTGGCTGCTATTCACTGAAAAGCTCATTCTGTGTACATTTTTGGCATACGTTTGCTCCTGCCGGGTCAGCTGAGCAGCGAATTTCTATTTAACCACCTGCTATCATGAGAGACCTCAGGGCTGCATGTTTTGAGCCCAGTACTGATCCTGAAAAGCTTTTCCAACCACACTTACAAGTAAAACTAGCTAAAATGTGCCTGGCTTCTCTTCACTGAAAAGCTCATTCTGAGTACATTTTAAGCATACGTTTGCTCCTGCCGGGTCAGCTGAGCAGCGAATTGCTATTTAACCACCTGCTATCATGAGAGACCTCAGGGCTGCATGTTTTGAGCCCAGTACTGATCCTGAAAAGCGTTTCCAACCCCACTTACAAGTAAAACTAGCTAAAATGTGCCTGGCTTCTCTTCACTGAAAAGCTCATTCTGAGTACATTTTAAGCATACGTTTGCTCCTGCCGGGTCAGCTGAGCAGCGAATTTCTATTTAACCACCTGCTATCATGAGAGACCTCAGGGATGCATGTTTTGAGCCCAGTACTGATCCTGAAAAGCGTTTCCAACCCCACTTACAAGTAAAACTAGCTAAAATGTGCCTGGCTGCTATTCACTGAAAAGCTCATTCTGTGTACATTTTCGGCATACGTTTGCTCCTGCCAGGTCAGCTGAGCAGCGAATTTCTATTTAACCACCTGCTATCACGAGAGACCTTAGGGCTGCATAGTTTGAGCCCAGTACTGATCCTGAAAAGCGTTTCCAACCCCACTTACAAGTAAAACTAGCTAAAATGTGCCTGGCTTCTCTTCACTGAAAAGCTCATTCTGAGTACATTTTTAGCATACGTTTGCTCCTGCCGGGTCAGCTGAGCAGCGAATTTCTATTTAACCACCTGCTATCATGAGAGACCTCAGGGCTGCATGTTTTGAGCCCAGTACTGATCCTGAAAAGCGTTTCCAACCCCATTTACAAGTAAAACTAGCTAAAATGTGCCTGGCTGCTATTCACTGAAAAGCTCATTCTGTGTACATTTTTGGCATACGTTGCTCCCGCCTGGTCAGCTGAGCAGCGAATTTCTATTTAACCACCTGCTTTCATGAGAGACCTCAGGGCTGCATGTTTTGAGCCCAGTACTGAGCCTGAAAAGCGTTTCCAACCCCACTTACAAGTAAAACTAGCTAAAATGTGCCTGTCTTCTCTTCACTGAAAAGCTCATTCTGAGTACATTTTTAGCATACGTTTGCTCCTGCCGGGTCAGCTGAGCAGCGATTTTCTATTTAACCACCTGCTATCATGAGAGACCTCAGGGCTGCATGTTTTGAGCCCAGTACTGATCCTGAAAAGCGTTTCCAACCCCATTTACAAGTAAAACTAGCTAAAATGTGCCTGGCTGCTATTCACTGAAAAGCTCATTCTGTGTACATTTTTGGCATACGTTTGCTCCTGCCTGGTCAGCTGAGCAGCGAATTTCTATTTAACCACCTGCTTTCATGAGAGACCTCAGGGCTGCATGTTTTGAGCCCAGTACTGAGCCTGAAAAGCGTTTCCAACCCCACTTACAAGTAAAACTAGCTAAAATGTGCCTGACTTCTCTTCACTGAAAAGCTCATTCTGAGTACATTTTTAGCATACGTTTGCTCCTGCCGGGTCAGCTGAGCAGCGAATTTCTATTTAACCACCTGCTATCATGAGAGACCTCAGGGCTGCATGTTTTGAGCCCAGTACTGATCCTGAAAAGCGTTTCCAACCCCTCTTACAAGTAAAACTAGCTAAAATGTGCCTGGCTGCTATTCACTGAAAAGCTCATTCTGTGTACATTTTTGGCATACGTTTGCTCCTGCCGGGTCAGCTGAGCAGCGAATTTCTATTTACCCACCTGCTTTCATGAGAGACCTCAGGGCTGCATGTTTTGAGGCATGTACTGAGCCTGAAAAGCATTTCCAACCCCACTTACAAGTAAAACTAGTTAAAATGTGCCTGGCTTCTCTTCACTGAAAAGCTCATTCTGAGTACATTTTTAGCATACGTTTGCTCCTGCCGGGTCAGCTGAGCAGCGAATTTCTATTTAACCACCTGCTTTCATGAGAGACCTCAGGGATGCATGTTTTGAGCCCAGCACTGAGCCTGAAAAGCGTTTCCAACCCCACTTACAAGTAAAACTAGCTAAAATGTGCCTGGCTTCTCTTCACTGAAAAGCTCATTCTGAGTATATTTTTAACATACGTTTGCTCCTGCCGGGTCAGCTGAGCAGCGAATTTCTATTTAATCACCTGCTATCATGGGAGACCTCATGGCTGCAGGTTTTGAGCCCAGTATTGATCCTGAAAAGCGTTCCCAACCCCATTTACAAGTAAAACTAGCTAAAATGTGCCTGGCTGCTATTCACTGAAAAGCTCATTCTGTGTACATTTTTGGCATACGTTTGCTCCTGCCGGGTCAGCTGAGCAGCGAATTTCTATTTAACCACCTGCTATCATGAGAGACCTCAGGGCTGCATGTTTTGAGCCCAGTACTGATCCTGAAAAGCTTTTCCAACCACACTTACAAGTAAAACTAGCTAAAATGTGCCTGGCTTCTCTTCACTGAAAAGCTCATTCTGAGTACATTTTAAGCATACGTTTGCTCCTGCCGGGTCAGCTGAGCAGCGAATTGCTATTTAACCACCTGCTATCATGAGAGACCTCAGGGCTGCATGTTTTGAGCCCAGTACTGATCCTGAAAAGCGTTTCCAACCCCACTTACAAGTAAAACTAGCTAAAATGTGCCTGGCTTCTCTTCACTGAAAAGCTCATTCTGAGTACATTTTAAGCATACGTTTGCTCCTGCCGGGTCAGCTGAGCAGCGAATTTCTATTTAACCACCTGCTATCATGAGAGACCTCAGGGCTGCATGTTTTGAGCCCAGTACTGATCCTGAAAAGCGTTTCCAACCCCACTTACAAGTAAAACTAGCTAAAATGTGCCTGGCTGCTATTCACTGAAAAGCTCATTCTGTGTACATTTTTGGCATACGTTTGCTCCTGCCAGGTCAGCTGAGCAGCGAATTTCTATTTAACCACCTGCTATCACGAGAGACCTTAGGGCTGCATAGTTTGAGCCCAGTACTGATCCTGAAAAGCGTTTCCAACCCCACTTACAAGTAAAACTAGCTAAAATGTGCCTGGCTGCTATTCACTGAAAAGCTCATTCTGTGTACATTTTTGGCATACGTTTGCTCCTGCCTGGTCAGCTGAGCAGCGAATTTCTATTTAACCACCTGCTTTCATGAGAGACCTCAGGGCTGCATGTTTTGAGCCCAGTACTGAGCCTGAAAAGCGTTTCCAACCCCACTTACAAGTAAAACTAGCTAAAATGTGCCTGGCTTCTCGTCACTGAAAAGCTCATTCTGAGTACAGTTTTTAGCATACATTTGCTCCTGCCGGGTCAGCTGAGCAGCGAATTTCTATTTAACCACCTGCTATCATGAGAGACCTGAGGGCTGCATGTTTTGAGCCCAGTACTGATCCTGAAAAGCGTTTCCAACCCCATTTACAAGTAAAACTAGCTAAAATGTGCCTGGCTGGTATTCACTGAAAAGCTCATTCTGTGTACATTTTTGGCATACGTTTGCTCCTACCTGGTCAGCTGAGCAGCGAATTTCTATTTAACCACCTGCTTTCATGAGAGACCTCAGGGCTGCATGTTTTGAGCCCAGTACTGATCCTGAAAAGCGTTTCCAACCCCACTTACAAGTAAAACTAGCTAAAATGTGCCTGGCTTCTCTTCACTGAAAAGCTCATTCTGAGTACATTTTTAGCATACGTTTGCTCCTGCCGGGTCAGCTGAGCAGCGAATTTCTATTTAATCACCTGCTATCATGAGAGACCTCAGGGCTGCATGTTTTGAGCCCAGTACTGAGCCTGAAAAGCGTTTCCAACCCCACTTACAAGTAAAACTAGCTAAAATGTGCCTGGCTTCTCTTCACTGAAAAGCTCATTCTGAGTACATTTTTAGCATACGTTTGCTCCTGCCGGGTCAGCTGAGCGGCGAATTTCTATTTACCACCTGCTATCATGAGAGACCTCAGGGCTGCAAGTTTTGAGCCCAGTACTGATCCTGAAAAGCGTTTCCAACCCCATTTACAAGTAAAACTAGCTAAAATGTGCCTGGCTGCTATTCACTGAAAAGCTCATTCTGTGTACATTTTTGGCATACGTTTGCTCCTACCTGGTCAGCTGAGCAGCGAATTTCTATTTAACCACCTGCTTTCACGAGAGACCTCAGGGCTGCATGTTTTGAGCCCAGTACTGAGCCTGAAAAGCTTTCCAACCCCACTTACAAGTAAAACTAGCTAAAATGTGCCTGGTTGCTATTCACTGAAAAGCTCATTCTGTGTACATTTTTGGCATACGTTTGCTCCTGCGGGGTCAGCTGAGCAGCGAATTTCTATTTAACCACCTGCTTTCATGAGAGACCTCAGGGATGCATGTTTTGAGCCCAGCACTGAGCCTGAAAAGCGTTTCCAACCCCACTTACAAGTAAAACTAGCTAAAATGTGCCTGGCTTCTCTTCACTGAAAAGCTCATTCTGAGTACATTTTAAGCATACGTTTGCTCCTGCCGGGTCAGCTGAGCAGCGAATTTCTATTTAACCACCTGCTATCATGAGAGACCTCAGGACTGCATGTTTTGAGCCCAGTACTGAGCCTGAAAAGCATTTCCAACCCCACTTACAAGTAAAACTAGCTAAAATGTGCCTGGCTTCTCTTCACTGAAAAGCTCATTCTGAGTACATTTTTAGCATACGTTTGCTCCTGCCGGGTCAGCTGAGCAGCAAATTTCTATTTAATCACCTGCTATCATGAGAGACCTCAGGGCTGCATGTTTTGAGCCCAGTACTGATCCTGAAAAGCGTTTCCAACCCCTCTTACAAGTAAAACTAGCTAAAATGTGCCTGGCTGCTATTCACTGAAAAGCTCATTCTGTGTACATTTTTGGCATACGTTTGCTCCTACCGGGTCACTGAGCAGCGAATTTCTATTTAACCACCTGCTTTCATGAGAGACCTCATGGCTGCATGATTTGAGCCCAGTACTGAGCCTGAAAAGCTTTCCAACCCCACTTACAAGTAAAACTAGCTAAAATGTGCCTGGCTGCTATTCACTGAAAAGCTCATTCTGTGTACATTTTTGGCATACGTTTGCTCCTGCCGGGTCAGCTGAGCAGCGAATTTCTATTTAACCACCTACTATCATGAGAGACCTCAGGGCTGCATGTTTTGAGCCCAGTACTGATCCTGAAAAGCGTTTCCAACCCCACTTACAAGTAAAACTAGCTAAAATGTGCCTGGCTGCTATTCACTGAAAAGCTCATTCTGTGTACATTTTTGGCATATGTTTGCTCCTACCTGGTCAGCTGAGCAGCGAATTTCTATTTAACCACCTGCTTTCATGAGAGACCTCAGGGCTGCATGTTTTGAGCCCAGTACTGAGCCTGAAAAGCGTTTCCAACCCCACTTACAAGTAACTAGCTAAAATGTGCCTGGCTTCTCTTCACTGAAAAGCTCATTCTGAGTACATTTTTGGCATACGTTTGCTCCTGCCGGGTCAGCTGAGCAGCGAATTTCTATTTAACCACCTGCTTTCATGAGAGACCTCAGGGATGCATGTTTTGAGCCCAGCACTGAGCCTGAAAAGCGTTTCCAACCCCACTTACAAGTAAAACTAGCTAAAATGTGCCTGGCTTCTCTTCACTGAAAAGCTCATTCTGAGTACATTTTTAGCATACGTTTGCTCCTGCCGGGTCAGCTGAGCAGCGAATTTCTATTTAATCACCTGCTATCATGAGAGACCTCAGGGCTGCAGGTTTTGAGCCCAGTATTGATCCTGAAAAGCGTTCCCAACCCCATTTACAAGTAAAACTAGCTAAAATGTGCCTGGCTGCTATTCACTGAAAAGCTCATTCTGTGTACATTTTTAGCATACGTTTGCTCCTGCCGGGTCAGCTGAGCAGCGAATTTCTATTTAACCACCTGCTATCATGAGAGACCTCAGGGCTGCGTGTTTTGAGCCCTGTATTGAGCCTAAAAAGCGTTTCCAACCCCACTTATAAGTAAAACTAGCTGAAATGTGCCTGGCTGCTTTTCACTGAAAAGCTCATTCTGTGTACATTTTTGGCATACGTTTGCTCCTGCCGGGTCAGCTGAGCAGCGAATTTCTATTTAACCACCTGCTATCATGAGAGACCTCAGGGCTGCATGTTTTGAGCCCAGTACTGATCCTGAAAAGCGTTTCCAACCCCACTTACAAGTAAAACTAGCTAAAATGTGCCTGGCTGCTATTCACTGAAAAGCTCATTCTGTGTACATTTATGGCATACCTTTGCTCCTGCCGGGTCAGCTGAGCAACAAATTTCTATTTAATCACCTGCTTTCATGAGAGACCTCAGGGCTGCATGTTTTGAGCCCAGTACTTAGCCTGAAAAGCGTTTCCAACCCCACTTACAAGTAAAACTAGCTAAAATGTGCCTGGCTTCTTTTCACTGAAAAGCTCATTCTGAGTACATTTTTAGCATACGTTTGCTCCTGCCGGGTCAGCTGAGCAGCGAATTTCTATTTAACCACCTGCTATCATGAGAGACCTCAGGGCTGCATGTTTTGAGCCCAGTACTGAGCCTGAAAAGCGTTTCCAACCCCACTTACAAGTAAAACTAGCTAAAATGTGCCTGGCTTCTCTTCACTGAAAAGCTTATTCTGAGTACATTTTTGGCATACGTTTGCTCCTGCCGGGTCAGCTGAGCAGCGAATTTCTATTTAACCACCTGCTATCATGAGAGACCTCAGGGCTGCATGTTTTGAGCCCAGTACTGATCCTGAAAAGCGTTTCCAACCCCTCTTACAAGTAAAACTAGCTAAAATGTGCCTGGCTGCTAATCACTGAAAAGCTCATTCTGTGTACATTTGTGGCATACGTTTGCTCCTACCGGGTCACTGAGCAGCGAATTTCTATTTAACCACCTGCTTTCACGAGAGACCTCATGGCTGCATGATTTGAGCCCAGTACTGAGCCTGAAAAGCTTTCCAACCCCACCTACAAGTAAAACTAGCTAAAATGTGCCTGGTTGCTATTCACTGAAAAGCTCATTCTGTGTACATTTTTGGCATACGTTTGCTCCTGCGGGGTCAGCTGAGCAGCGAATTTCTATTTAACCACCTACTATCATGAGAGACCTCAGGGCTGCATGTTTTGAGCCCAGTACTTAGCCTGAAAAGCGTTTCCAACCCCACTTACAAGTAAAACTAGCTAAAATGTGCCTGGCTTCTCTTCACTGAAAAGCTCATTCTGAGTACATTTTTAGCATACGTTTGCTCCTGCCGGGTCAGCTGAGCAGCGAATTTCTATTTAACCACCTGCTTTCATGAGAGACCTCAGGGATGCATGTTTTGAGCCCAGCACTGAGCCTGAAAAGCGTTTCCAACCCCACTTACAAGTAAAACTAGCTAAAATGTGCCTGGCTTCTCTTCACTGAAAAGCTCATTCTGAGTACATTTTTAGCATACGTTTGCTCCTGCCGGGTCAGCTGAGCAGAGAATTTCTATTTAACCACCTGCTATCATGAGAGACCTCAGGGCTGCATGTTTTGAGCCCAGTACTGATCCTGAAAAGCGTTTCCAACCCCACTTACAAGTAAAACTAGCTAAAATGTGCCTGGCTTCTCTTCACTGAAAAGCTCATTCTGAGTACATTTTTAGCATACGTTTGCTCCTGCCGGGTCAGCTGAGCAGCGAATTTCTATTTAACCACCTGCTATCATGAGAGACCTCAGGGCTGCATGTTTTGAGCCCAGTACTTAGCCTGAAAAGCGTTTCCAACCCCACTTACAAGTAAAACTAGCTAAAATGTGCCTGGCTTCTCTTCACTGAAAAGCTCATTCTGAGTACATTTTTAGCATACGTTTGCTCCTGCCGGGTTAGCTGAGCAGCGAATTTCTATTTAACCACCTGCTTTCATGAGAGACCTCAGGGATGCATGTTTTGAGCCCAGCACTGAGCCTGAAAAGCGTTTCCAACCCCACTTACAAGTAAAACTAGCTAAAATGTGCCTGGCTTCTCTTCACTGAAAAGCTCATTCTGAGTACATTTTTAGCATACGTTTGCTCCTGCCGGGTCAGCTGAGCAGCGAATTTCTATTTAATCACCTGCTATCATGAGAGACCTCAGGGCTGCAGGTTTTGAGCCCAGTACTGATCCTGAAAAGCGTTTCCAACCCCACTTACAAGTAAAACTAGCTAAAATGTGCCTGGCTGCTATTCACTGAAAAGCTCATTCTGTGTACATTTATGGCATACCTTTGCTCCTGCCGGGTCAGCTGAGCAACAAATTTCTATTTAATCACCTGCTTTCATGAGAGACCTCAGGGCTGCATGTTTTGAGCCCAGTACTTAGCCTGAAAAGCGTTTCCAACCCCACTTACAAGTAAAACTAGCTAAAATGTGCCTGGCTTCTTTTCACTGAAAAGCTCATTCTGAGTACATTTTTAGCATACGTTTGCTCCTGCCGGGTCAGCTGAGCAGCGAATTTCTATTTAACCACCTGCTATCATGAGAGACCTCAGGGCTGCATGTTTTGAGCCCAGTACTGAGCCTGAAAAGCGTTTCCAACCCCACTTACAAGTAAAACTAGCTAAAATGTGCCTGGCTTCTCTTCACTGAAAAGCTTATTCTGAGTACATTTTTGGCATACGTTTGCTCCTGCCGGGTCAGCTGAGCAGCGAATTTCTATTTAACCACCTGCTATCATGAGAGACCTCAGGGCTGCATGTTTTGAGCCCAGTACTGATCCTGAAAAGCGTTTCCAACCCCTCTTACAAGTAAAACTAGCTAAAATGTGCCTGGCTGCTAATCACTGAAAAGCTCATTCTGTGTACATTTGTGGCATACGTTTGCTCCTACCGGGTCACTGAGCAGCGAATTTCTATTTAACCACCTGCTTTCACGAGAGACCTCATGGCTGCATGATTTGAGCCCAGTACTGAGCCTGAAAAGCTTTCCAACCCCACCTACAAGTAAAACTAGCTAAAATGTGCCTGGTTGCTATTCACTGAAAAGCTCATTCTGTGTACATTTTTGGCATACGTTTGCTCCTGCGGGGTCAGCTGAGCAGCGAATTTCTATTTAACCACCTACTATCATGAGAGACCTCAGGGCTGCATGTTTTGAGCCCAGTACTTAGCCTGAAAAGCGTTTCCAACCCCACTTACAAGTAAAACTAGCTAAAATGTGCCTGGCTTCTCTTCACTGAAAAGCTCATTCTGAGTACATTTTTAGCATACGTTTGCTCCTGCCGGGTCAGCTGAGCAGCGAATTTCTATTTAACCACCTGCTTTCATGAGAGACCTCAGGGATGCATGTTTTGAGCCCAGCACTGAGCCTGAAAAGCGTTTCCAACCCCACTTACAAGTAAAACTAGCTAAAATGTGCCTGGCTTCTCTTCACTGAAAAGCTCATTCTGAGTACATTTTTAGCATACGTTTGCTCCTGCCGGGTCAGCTGAGCAGAGAATTTCTATTTAACCACCTGCTATCATGAGAGACCTCAGGGCTGCATGTTTTGAGCCCAGTACTGATCCTGAAAAGCGTTTCCAACCCCACTTACAAGTAAAACTAGCTAAAATGTGCCTGGCTTCTCTTCACTGAAAAGCTCATTCTGAGTACATTTTTAGCATACGTTTGCTCCTGCCGGGTCAGCTGAGCAGCGAATTTCTATTTAACCACCTGCTATCATGAGAGACCTCAGGGCTGCATGTTTTGAGCCCAGTACTTAGCCTGAAAAGCGTTTCCAACCCCACTTACAAGTAAAACTAGCTAAAATGTGCCTGGCTTCTCTTCACTGAAAAGCTCATTCTGAGTACATTTTTAGCATACGTTTGCTCCTGCCGGGTTAGCTGAGCAGCGAATTTCTATTTAACCACCTGCTTTCATGAGAGACCTCAGGGATGCATGTTTTGAGCCCAGCACTGAGCCTGAAAAGCGTTTCCAACCCCACTTACAAGTAAAACTAGCTAAAATGTGCCTGGCTTCTCTTCACTGAAAAGCTCATTCTGAGTACATTTTTAGCATACGTTTGCTCCTGCCGGGTCAGCTGAGCAGCGAATTTCTATTTAATCACCTGCTATCATGAGAGACCTCAGGGCTGCAGGTTTTGAGCCCAGTATTGATCCTAAAAAGCGTTTCCAACCCCACTTACAAGTAAAACTAGCTGAAATGTGCCTGGCTGCTTTTCACTGAAAAGCTCATTCTGTGTACATTTTTGGCATACGTTTGCTCCTGCCGGGTCAGCTGAGCAGCGAATTTCTATTTAACCACCTGCTATCATGAGAGACCTCAGGGCTGCATGTTTTGAGCCCAGTACTGATCCTGAAAAGCGTTTCCAACCCCACTTACAAGTAAAACTAGCTAAAATGTGCCTGGCTGCTATTCACTGAAAAGCTCATTCTGTGTACATTTATGGCATACCTTTGCTCCTGCCGGGTCAGCTGAGCAACAAATTTCTATTTAATCACCTGCTTTCATGAGAGACCTCAGGGCTGCATGTTTTGAGCCCAGTACTTAGCCTGAAAAGCGTTTCCAACCCCACTTACAAGTAAAACTAGCTAAAATGTGCCTGGCTTCTTTTCACTGAAAAGCTCATTCTGAGTACATTTTTAGCATACGTTTGCTCCTGCCGGGTCAGCTGAGCAGCGAATTTCTATTTAACCACCTGCTATCATGAGAGACCTCAGGGCTGCATGTTTTGAGCCCAGTACTGATCCTGAAAAGCGTTTCCAACCCCACTTACAAGTAAAACTAGCTAAAATGTGCCTGGCTTCTCTTCACTGAAAAGCTCATTCTGAGTACATTTTTGGCATACGTTTGCTCCTGCCGGGTCAGCTGAGCAGCGAATTTCTATTTAACCACCTGCTATCATGAGAGACCTCAGGGCTGCATGTTTTGAGCCCAGTACTGATCCTGAAAAGCGTTTCCAACCCCTCTTACAAGTAAAACTAGCTAAAATGTGCCTGGCTGCTAATCACTGAAAAGCTCATTCTGTGTACATTTATGGCATACGTTTGCTCCTACCGGGTCACTGAGCAGCGAATTTCTATTTAACCACCTGCTTTCACGAGAGACCTCATGGCTGCATGATTTGAGCCCAGTACTGAGCCTGAAAAGCTTTCCAACCCCACCTACAAGTAAAACTAGCTAAAAAGTGCCTGGTTGCTATTTACTGAAAAGCTCATTCTGTGTACATTTTGGCATACGTTTGCTCCTGCGGGGTCAGCTGAGCAGCGAATTTCTATTTAACCACCTACTATCATGAGAGACCTCAGGGCTGCATGTTTTGAGCCCAGTACTTAGCCTGAAAAGCGTTTCCAACCCCACTTACAGGTAAAACTAGCTAAAATGTGCCTGGCTTCTCTTCACTGAAAAGCTCATTCTGAGTACATTTTAAGCATACGTTTGCTCCTGCCGGGTCAGCTGAGCAGCGAATTTCTATTTAACCACCTGCTATCATGAGAGACCTCAGGGCTGCATGTTTTGAGCCCAGTACTGATCCTGAAAAGCGTTTCCAACCCCATTGACAAGTAAAACTAGCTAAAATGTGCCTGGCTGCTATTCACTGAAAAGCTCATTCTGTGTACATTTTTGGCATACGTTTGCTCCTACCTGGTCAGCTGAGCAGCGAATTTCTATTTAACCACCTGCTTTCATGAGAGACCTCAGGGCTGCATGTTTTGAGCCCAGTACTGAGCCTGAAAAGCATTTCCAACCCTACTTACAAGTAAAACTAGCTAAAATGTGCCTGGCTTCTCTTCACTGAAAAGCTCATTCTGAGTACATTTTTAGCATACGCTTGCTCCTGCCGGGTCAGCTGAGCAGCGAATTTCTATTTAACCACCTGCTATCATAAGAGAACTCAGGGCTGCATGTTTTGAGCCCAGTACTGATCCTGAAAAGCGTTTCCAACCCCACTTACAAGTAAAATTAGCTAAAATGTGCCTGGCTTCTCTTCACTGAAAAGCTCATTCTGAGTACATTTTTAGCATACGTTTGCTCCTGCCGGGTCAGCTGAGCAGCGAATTTCTATTTAACCACCTGCTATCATGAGAGACCTCAGGGCTGCATGTTTTGAGCCCAGTACTGATCCTGAAAAGCGTTTCCAACCCCATTTACAAGTAAAACTAGCTAAAATGTGCCTGGCTGCTATTCACTGAAAAGCTCTTTCTGTGTACATTTTTGGCATACGTTTGCTCCTACCTGGTCAGCTGAGCAGCGAATTTCTATTTAACCACCTGCTTTCATGAGAGACCTCAGGGCTGCATGTTTTGAGCCCAGTACTGAGCCTGAAAAGCATTTCCAACCCCACTTACAAGTAAAACTAGCTAAAATGTGCCTGGCTTCTCTTCACTGAAAAGCTCATTCTGAGTACATTTTTGGCATACTTTTGCTCCTGCCGGGTCAGCTGAGCAGCGAATTTCTATTTAACCACCTGCTATCATGAGAGACCTCAGGGCTGCATGTTTTGAGCCCAGTACTGATCCTGAAAAGCGTTTCCAACCCCTCTTACAAGTAAAACTAGCTAAAATGTGCCTGGCTGCTATTCACTGAAAAGCTCATTCTGTGTACATTTTTGGCATACGTTTGCTCCTACAGGGTCACTGAGCAGCGAATTTCTATTTAACCACCTTCTTTCATGAGAGACCTCATGGCTGCATGATTTGAGCCCAGTACTGAGCCTGAAAAGCTTTCCAACCCCACTTACAAGTAAAACTAGCTAAAATGTGCCTGGCTGCTATTCACTGAAAAGCTCATTCTGTGTAAATTTTTGGCATACGTTTGCTCCTGCCGGGTCAGCTGAGCAGCGAATTTCTATTTAACCACCTACTATCATGAGAGACCTCAGGGCTGCATGTTTTGAGCCCAGTACTGATCCTGAAAAGTGTTTCCAACCCCTCTTACAAGTAAAACTAGCTAAAATGTGCCTGGCTTCTCTTCACTGAAAAGCTCATTCTGAGTACATTTTTAGCATACGTTTGCTCCTGCCGGGTCAGCTGAGCAGCGAATTTCTATTTAACCACCTGCTATCATGAGAGACCTCAGGGCTGCATGTTTTGAGCCCAGTACTGATCCTGAAAAGCGTTTCCAACCCCACTTACAAGTAAAACTAGCTAAAATGTGCCTGGCTTCTCTTCACTGAAAAGCTCATTCTGAGTACATTTTTAGCATACGTTTGCTCCTGCCGGGTCAGCTGAGCAGCGAATTTCTATTTAACCACCTGCTTTCATGAGAGACCTCAGGGATGCATGTTTTGAGCCCAGCACTGAGCCTGAAAAGCGTTTCCAATCCCACTTACAAGTAAAACTAGCTAAAATGTGCCTGGCTTCTCTTCACTGAAAAGCTCATTCTGAGTACATTTTTAGCATACGTTTGCTCCTGCCGGGTCAGCTGAGCAGCGAATTTCTATTTAACCACCTGCTATCATGAGAGACTTCAGGGCTGCATGTTTTGAGCCCAGTGCTGATCCTGAAAAGCGTTTCCAACCCCACTTACAAGTAAAACTAGCTAAAATGTGCCTGGCTGCTATTCACTGAAAAGCTCATTCTGTGTACATTTTTGGCATACGTTTGCTCCTACCGGGTCAGCTGAGCAGCGAATTTCTATTTAACCACCTGCTATCATGAGAGACCTCAGGGCTGCATGTTTTGAGCCCAGTACTGATCCTGAAAAGCGTTTCCAACCCCTCTTACAAGTAAAACTAGCTAAAATGTGCCTGGCTGCTATTCACTGAAAAGCTCATTCTGTGTACATTTTTGGCATACGTTTGCTCCTACAGGGTCACTGAGCAGCGAATTTCTATTTAACCACCTTCTTTCATGAGAGACCTCATGGCTGCATGATTTGAGCCCAGTACTGAGCCTGAAAAGCTTTCCAACCCCACTTACAAGTAAAACTAGCTAAAATGTGCCTGGCTGCTATTCACTGAAAAGCTCATTCTGTGTACATTTTTGGCATACGTTTGCTCCTGCCGGGTCAGCTGAGCAGCGAATTTCTATTTAACCACCTACTATCATGAGAGACCTCAGGGCTGCATGTTTTGAGCCCAGTACTGATCCTGAAAAGTGTTTCCAACCCCTCTTACAAGTAAAACTAGCTAAAATGTGCCTGGCTTCTCTTCACTGAAAAGCTCATTCTGAGTACATTTTTAGCATACGTTTGCTCCTGCCGGGTCAGCTGAGCAGCGAATTTCTATTTAACCACCTGCTATCATGAGAGACCTCAGGGCTGCATGTTTTGAGCCCAGTACTGATCCTGAAAAGCGTTTCCAACCCCACTTACAAGTAAAACTAGCTAAAATGTGCCTGGCTTCTCTTCACTGAAAAGCTCATTCTGAGTACATTTTTAGCATACGTTTGCTCCTGCCGGGTCAGCTGAGCAGCGAATTTCTATTTAACCACCTGCTTTCATGAGAGACCTCAGGGATGCATGTTTTGAGCCCAGCACTGAGCCTGAAAAGCGTTTCCAATCCCACTTACAAGTAAAACTAGCTAAAATGTGCCTGGCTTCTCTTCACTGAAAAGCTCATTCTGAGTACATTTTTAGCATACGTTTGCTCCTGCCGGGTCAGCTGAGCAGCGAATTTCTATTTAACCACCTGCTATCATGAGAGACTTCAGGGCTGCATGTTTTGAGCCCAGTGCTGATCCTGAAAAGCGTTTCCAACCCCACTTACAAGTAAAACTAGCTAAAATGTGCCTGGCTGCTATTCACTGAAAAGCTCATTCTGTGTACATTTTTGGCATACGTTTGCTCCTACCGGGTCAGCTGAGCAGCGAATTTCTATTTAACCACCTGCTATCATGAGAGACCTCAGGGCTGCATGTTTTGAGCCCAGTACTGATCCTGAAAAGCGTTTCCAACCCCTCTTACAAGTAAAACTAGCTAAAATGTGCCTGGCTGCTATTCACTGAAAAGCTCATTCTGTGTACATTTTTGGCATACGTTTGCTCCTACAGGGTCACTGAGCAGCGAATTTCTATTTAACCACCTTCTTTCATGAGAGACCTCATGGCTGCATGATTTGAGCCCAGTACTGAGCCTGAAAAGCTTTCCAACCCCACTTACAAGTAAAACTAGCTAAAATGTGCCTGGCTGCTATTCACTGAAAAGCTCATTCTGTGTACATTTTTGGCATACGTTTGCTCCTGCCGGGTCAGCTGAGCAGCGAATTTCTATTTAACCACCTACTATCATGAGAGACCTCAGGGCTGCATGTTTTGAGCCCAGTACTGATCCTGAAAAGTGTTTCCAACCCCTCTTACAAGTAAAACTAGCTAAAATGTGCCTGGCTTCTCTTCACTGAAAAGCTCATTCTGAGTACATTTTTAGCATACGTTTGCTCCTGCCGGGTCAGCTGAGCAGCGAATTTCTATTTAACCACCTGCTATCATGAGAGACCTCAGGGCTGCATGTTTTGAGCCCAGTACTGATCCTGAAAAGCGTTTCCAACCCCACTTACAAGTAAAACTAGCTAAAATGTGCCTGGCTTCTCTTCACTGAAAAGCTCATTCTGAGTACATTTTTAGCATACGTTTGCTCCTGCCGGGTCAGCTGAGCAGCGAATTTCTATTTAACCACCTGCTTTCATGAGAGACCTCAGGGATGCATGTTTTGAGCCCAGCACTGAGCCTGAAAAGCGTTTCCAATCCCACTTACAAGTAAAACTAGCTAAAATGTGCCTGGCTTCTCTTCACTGAAAAGCTCATTCTGAGTACATTTTTAGCATACGTTTGCTCCTGCCGGGTCAGCTGAGCAGCGAATTTCTATTTAACCACCTGCTATCATGAGAGACTTCAGGGCTGCATGTTTTGAGCCCAGTGCTGATCCTGAAAAGCGTTTCCAACCCCACTTACAAGTAAAACTAGCTAAAATGTGCCTGGCTGCTATTCACTGAAAAGCTCATTCTGTGTACATTTTTGGCATACGTTTGCTCCTACCGGGTCAGCTGAGCAGCGAATTTCTATTTAACCACCTGCTATCACGAGAGACCTCAGGGCTGCATGTTTTGAGCCCAGTACTGATCCTGAAAAGCGTTTCCAACCCCACTTACAAGTAAAACTAGCTAAAATGTGCCTGGCTTCTCTTCACTGAAAAGCTCATTCTGAGTACATTTTTAGCATACGTTTGCTCCTGCCGGGTCAGCTGAGCAGCGAATTTCTATTTAACCACCTGCTATCACGAGAGACCTCAGGGCTGCATGTTTTGAGCCCAGTACTGATCCTGAAAAGCGTTTCCAACCCCATTTACAAGTAAAACTAGCTAAAATGTGCCTGGCTGCTATTCACTGAAAAGCTCATTCTGTGTACATTTTTGGCATACGTTTTCTCCTGCCGGGTCAGCTGAGCAGCGAATTTCTATTTAATCACCTGCTATCATGAGAGACCTCAGGGCTGCATGTTTTGAGCCCAGTACTTAGCCTGAAAAGCGTTTTCAACCTCACTTACAAGTAAAACTAGCTAAAATGTGCCTGGCTTCTCTTCACTGAAAAGCTCATTCTGAGTACATTTTTAGCATACGTTTGCTCCTGCCGGGTCAGCTGAGCAGCGAATTTCTATTTAACCACCTGCTATCATGAGAGACCTCAGGGCTGCATGTTTTGAGCCCAGTACTGATCCTGAAAAGCGTTTCCAACCCCACTTACAAGTAAAACTAGCTAAAAATGTGCCTGGCTGCTATTCACTGAAAAGCTCATTCTGTGTACATTTTTGGCATACGTTTGCTCCTACCTGGTCAGCTGAGCAGCGAATTTCTATTTAACCACCTGCTTTCATGAGAGACCTCAGGGATGCATGTTTTGAGCCCAGCACTGAGCCTGAAAAGCGTTTCCAACCCCACTTACAAGTAAAACTAGCTAAAATGTGCCTGGCTTCTCTTCACTGAAAAGCTCATTCTGTGTACATTTTTGGCATACGTTTGCTCCTACCGGGTCAGCTGAGCATCGAATTTCTATTTAACCACCTGCTATCATGAGAGACCTCAGGGCTGCATGTTTTGAGCCCAGTACTGAGCCTGAAAAGCATTTCCAACCCCATACAAGTAAAACTAGCTAAAATGTGCCTGGCTTCTCTTCACTGAAAAGCTCATTCTGAGTACATTTTTAGCATACGTTTGCTCCTGCCGGGTCAGCTGAGCAGCGAATTTCTATTTAACCACCTGCTTTCATGAGAGACCTCATGGCTGCATGTTTTGAGGCCTGTACTGAGCCTGAAAAGCATTTCCACCCCACTTACAAGTAAAACTAGCTAAAATGTGCCTGGCTTCTCTTCACTGAAAAGCTCATTCTGAGTACATTTTTAGCATACGTTTGCTCCTGCCGGGTCAGCTGAGCAGCGAATTTCTATTTAACCACCTGCTATCATGAGAGACCTCAGGGCTGCATGTTTTGAGCCCAGTACTGATCCTGAAAAGCGTTTCCAACCCCACTTACAAGTAAAACTAGCTAAAATGTGCCTGGCTGCTATTCACTGAAAATCTCATTCTGTGTACATTTTTGGCATACGTTTGCTCCTGCCGGGTCAGCTGAGCAGCGAATTTCTATTTAACCACCTGCTTTCATGAGAGACCTCATGGCTGCATGTTTTGAGGCCTGTACTGAGCCTGAAAAGCATTTCCAACCCCACTTAAAGTAAAACTAGCTAAAATGTGCCTGGCTTCTCTTCACTGAAAAGCTCATTCTGAGTACATTTTTAGTATACGTTTGCTCCTGCCGGGTCAGCTGAGCAGCGAATTTCTATTTAATCACCTGCTATCATGGGAGACCTCAGGGCTGCAGGTTTTGAGCCCAGTATTGATCCTGAAAAGCGTTCCCAACCCCATTTACAAGTAAAACTAGCTAAAATGTGCCTGGCTGCTATTCACTGAAAAGCTCATTCTGTGTACATTTTTGGCATACGTTTGCTCCTGCCGGGTCAGCTGAGCAGCGAATTTCTATTTAACCACCTGCTATCATGAGAGACCTCAGGGCTGCATGTTTTGAGCCCTGTACTGAGCCTAAAAAGCATTTCCAACCCCACTTACAAGTAAAACTAGCTAAAATGTGCCTGGCTTCTCTTCACTGAAAAGCTCATTCTGAGTACATTTTAAGCATACGTTTGCTCCTGCCGGGTCAGCTGAGCAGCGAATTTCTATTTAACCACCTGCTATCATGAGAGACCTCAGGGCTGCATGTTTTGAGCCCAGTACTGATCCTGAAAAGCGTTTCCAACCCCACTTACAAGTAAAACTAGCTAAAATGTGCCTGGCTTCTCTTCACTGAAAAGCTCATTCTGAGTACATTTTTAGGATACGTTTGCTCCTGCCGGGTCAGCTGAGCAGCGAATTTCTATTTAACCACCTGCTATCATGAGAGACCTCAGGGCTGCATGTTTTGAGCCCAGTACTGATCCTGAAAAGCGTTTCCAACCCCACTTACAAGTAAAACTAGCTAAAATGTGCCTGGCTGCTATTCACTGAAAAGCTCATTCTGTGTACATTTTTGGCATACGTTTGCTCCTGCCGGGTCAGCTGAGCAGCGAATTTCTATTTAACCACCTGCTTTCATGAGAGACCTCAGGGCTGCATGTTTTGAGGCCTGTACTGAGCCTGAAAAGCATTTCCAACCCCACTTACAAGTAAAACTAGCTAAAATGTGCCTGGCTTCTCTTCACTGAAAAGCTCATTCTGAGTACATTTTTAGCATACGTTTGCTCCTGCCGGGTCAGCTGAGCAGCGAATTTCTATTTAACCACCTGCTTTCATGAGAGACCTCAGGGATGCATGTTTTGAGCCCAGCACTGAGCCTGAAAAGCGTTTCCAACCCCACTTACAAGTAAAAACTAGCTAAAATGTGCCTGGCTTCTCTTCACTGAAAAGCTCATTCTGAGTACATTTTTAGCATACGTTTGCTCCTGCCGGGTCAGCTGAGCAGCGAATTTCTATTTAATCACCTGCTATCATGGGAGACCTCAGGGCTGCAGGTTTTGAGCCCAGTATTGATCCTGAAAAGCGTTCCCAACCCCATTTACAAGTAAAACTAGCTAAAATGTGCCTGGCTGCTATTCACTGAAAAGCTCATTCTGTGTACATTTTTGGCATACGTTTGCTCCTGCCGGGTCAGCTGAGCAGCGAATTTCTATTTAACCACCTGCTATCATGAGAGACCTCAGGGCTGCATGTTTTGAGCCCTGTACTGAGCCTAAAAAGCATTTCCAGCCCCACTTACAAGTAAAACTAGCTAAAATGTGCCTGGCTTCTCTTCACTGAAAAGCTCATTCTGAGTACATTTTAAGCATACGTTTGCTCCTGCCGGGTCAGCTGAGCAGTGAATTGCTATTTAACCACCTGCTATCATGAGAGACCTCAGGGCTGCATGTTTTGAGCCCAGGACTGATCCTGAAAAGCGTTTCCAACCCCACTTACAAGTAAAACTAGCTAAAATGTGCCTGGCTTCTCTTCACTGAAAAGCTCATTCTGAGTACATTTTAAGCATACGTTTGCTCCTGCCGGGTCAGCTGAGCAGCGAATTTCTATTTAACCACCTGCTATCATGAGAGACCTCAGGGCTGCATGTTTTGAGCCCAGTACTGATCCTGAAAAGCGTTTCCAACCCCACTTACAAGTAAAACTAGCTAAAATGTGCCTGGCTGCTATTCACTGAAAAGCTCATTCTGTGTACATTTTTGGCATACGTTTGCTCCTGCCAGGTCAGCGGAGCAGCGAATTTCTATTTTACCACCTGCTATCACGAGAGACCTTAGGGCTGCATGTTTTGAGCCCAGTACTGATCCTGAAAAGCGTTTCCAACCCCACTTACAAGTAAAACTAGCTAAAATGTGCCTGGCTTCTCTTCACTGAAAAGCTCATTCTGAGTACATTTTTAGCATACGTTTGCTCCTGCCGGGTCAGCTGAGCAGCGAATTTCTATTTAACCACCTGCTATCATGAGAGACCTCAGGGCTGCATGTTTTGAGCCCAGTACTGATCCTGAAAAGCGTTTCCAACCCCATTTACAAGTAAAACTAGCTAAAATGTGCCTGGCTGCTATTCACTGAAAAGCTCATTCTGTGTACATTTTTGGCATACGTTTGCTCCTGCCGGGTCAGCTGAGCAGCGAATTTCTATTTAACCACCTACTATCATGAGAGACCTCAGGGCTGCATGTTTTGAGCCCAGTACTGATCCTGAAAAGCGTTTCCAACCCCTCTTACAAGTAAAACTAGCTAAAATGTGCCTGGCTTCTCTTCACTGAAAAGCTCATTCTGAGTACATTTTTAGCATACGTTTGCTCCTGCCGGGTCAGCTGAGCAGCGAATTTCTATTTAACCACCTGCTATCATGAGAGACCTCAGGGCTGCATGTTTTGAGCCCAGTACTTAGCCTGAAAAGCGTTTCCAACCCCACTTACAAGTAAAACTAGCTAAAATGTGCCTGGCTTCTCTTCACTGAAATGCTCATTCTGAGTACATTTTTAGCATACGTTTGCTCCTGCCGGGTCAGCTGAGCAGCGAATTTCTATTTAACCACCTGCTTTCATGAGAGACCTCAGGGATGCATGTTTTGAGCCCAGCACTGAGCCTGAAAAGCGTTTCCAATCCCACTTACAAGTAAAACTAGCTAAAATGTGCCTGGCTTCTCTTCACTGAAAAGCTCATTCTGAGTACATTTTTAGCATACGTTTGCTCCTGCCGGGTCAGCTGAGCAGCGAATTTCTATTTAACCACCTGCTATCATGAGAGACTTCAGGGCTGCATGTTTTGAGCCCAGTGCTGATCCTGAAAAGCATTTCCAACCCCACTTACAAGTAAAACTAGCTAAAATGTGCCTGGCTGCTATTCACTGAAAAGCTCATTCTGTGTACATTTTTGGCATACGTTTGCTCCTACCGGGTCAGCTGAGCAGCGAATTTCTATTTAACCACCTGCTATCACGAGAGACCTCAGGGCTGCATGTTTTGAGCCCAGTACTGATCCTGAAAAGCGTTTCCAACCCCACTTACAAGTAAAACTAGCTAAAATGTGCCTGGCTTCTCTTCACTGAAAAGCTCATTCTGAGTACATTTTTAGCATACGTTTGCTCCTGCCGGGTCAGCTGAGCAGCGAATTTCTATTTAACCACCTGCTATCACGAGAGACCTCAGGGCTGCATGTTTTGAGCCCAGTACTGATCCTGAAAAGCGTTTCCAACCCCATTTACAAGTAAAACTAGCTAAAATGTGCCTGGCTGCTATTCACTGAAAAGCTCATTCTGTGTACATTTTTGGCATACGTTTTCTCCTGCCGGGTCAGCTGAGCAGCGAATTTCTATTTAATCACCTGCTATCATGAGAGACCTCAGGGCTGCATGTTTTGAGCCCAGTACTTAGCCTGAAAAGCGTTTTCAACCCCACTTACAAGTAAAACTAGCTAAAATGTGCCTGGCTTCTCTTCACTGAAAAGCTCATTCTGAGTACATTTTTAGCATACGTTTGCTCCTGCCGGGTCAGCTGAGCAGCGAATTTCTATTTAACCACCTGCTATCATGAGAGACCTCAGGGCTGCATGTTTTGAGCCCAGTACTGATCCTGAAAAGCGTTTCCAACCCCACTTACAAGTAAAACTAGCTAAAAATGTGCCTGGCTGCTATTCACTGAAAAGCTCATTCTGTGTACATTTTTGGCATACGTTTGCTCCTACCTGGTCAGCTGAGCAGCGAATTTCTATTTAACCACCTGCTTTCATGAGAGACCTCAGGGATGCATGTTTTGAGCCCAGCACTGAGCCTGAAAAGCGTTTCCAACCCCACTTACAAGTAAAACTAGCTAAAATGTGCCTGGCTTCTCTTCACTGAAAAGCTCATTCTGTGTACATTTTTGGCATACGTTTGCTCCTACCGGGTCAGCTGAGCATCGAATTTCTATTTAACCACCTGCTATCAAGAGAGACCTCAGGGCTGCATGTTTTGAGCCCAGTACTGAGCCTGAAAAGCATTTCCAACCCCATACAAGTAAAACTAGCTAAAATGTGCCTGGCTTCTCTTCACTGAAAAGCTCATTCTGAGTACATTTTTAGCATACGTTTGCTCCTGCCGGGTCAGCTGAGCAGCGAATTTCTATTTAACCACCTGCTTTCATGAGAGACCTCATGGCTGCATGTTTTGAGGCCTGTACTGAGCCTGAAAAGCATTTCCACCCCACTTACAAGTAAAACTAGCTAAAATGTGCCTGGCTTCTCTTCACTGAAAAGTTCATTCTGAGTACATTTTTAGCATACGTTTGCTCCTGCCGGGTCAGCTGAGCAGAGAATTTCTATTTAACCACCTGCTATCATGAGAGACCTCAGGGCTGCATGTTTTGAGCCCAGTACTTAGCCTGAAAAGCGTTTCCAACCCCACTTACAAGTAAAACTAGCTAAAATGTGCCTGGCTTCTCTTCACTGAAAAGCTCATTCTGAGTACATTTTTAGCATACGTTTGCTCCTGCCGGGTCAGCTGAGCAGCGAATTTCTATTTAACCACCTGCTATCATGAGAGACCTCAGGGCTGCATGTTTTGAGCCCAGTACTGATCCTGAAAAGCGTTTCCAACCCCACTTACAAGTAAAACTAGCTAAAATGTGCCTGGCTGCTATTCACTGAAAAGCTCATTCTGTGTACATTTTTGGCATACGTTTGCTCCTGCCGGGTCAGCTGAGCAGCGAAATTCTATTTAACCACCTGCTTTCATGAGAGACCTCATGGCTGCATGTTTTGAGGCCTGTACTGAGCCTGAAAAGCATTTCCAACCCCACTTAAAGTAAAACTAGCTAAAATGTGCCTGGCTTCTCTTCACTGAAAAGCTCATTCTGAGTACATTTTTAGTATACGTTTGCTCCTGCCGGGTCAGCTGAGCAGCGAATTTCTATTTAATCACCTGCTATCATGGGAGACCTCAGGGCTGCAGGTTTTGAGCCCAGTATTGATCCTGAAAAGCGTTCCCAACCCCATTTACAAGTAAAACTAGCTAAAATGTGCCTGGCTGCTATTCACTGAAAAGCTCATTCTGTGTACATTTTTGGCATACGTTTGCTCCTGCCGGGTCAGCTGAGCAGCGAATTTCTATTTAACCACCTGCTATCATGAGAGACCTCAGGGCTGCATGTTTTGAGCCCTGTACTGAGCCTAAAAAGCATTTCCAACCCCACTTACAAGTAAAACTAGCTAAAATGTGCCTGGCTTCTCTTCACTGAAAAGCTCATTCTGAGTACATTTTAAGCATACGTTTGCTCCTGCCGGGTCAGCTGAGCAGCGAATTTCTATTTAACCACCTGCTATCATGAGAGACCTCAGGGCTGCATGTTTTGAGCCCAGTACTGATCCTGAAAAGCGTTTCCAACCCCACTTACAAGTAAAACTAGCTAAAATGTGCCTGCCTTCTCTTCACTGAAAAGCTCATTCTGAGTACATTTTTAGGATACGTTTGCTCCTGCCGGGTCAGCTGAGCAGCGAATTTCTATTTAACCACCTGCTATCATGAGAGACCTCAGGGCTGCATGTTTTGAGCCCAGTACTGATCCTGAAAAGCGTTTCCAACCCCACTTACAAGTAAAACTAGCTAAAATGTGCCTGGCTGCTATTCACTGAAAAGCTCATTCTGTGTACATTTTTGGCATACGTTTGCTCCTGCCGGGTCAGCTGAGCAGCGAATTTCTATTTAACCACCTGCTTTCATGAGAGACCTCAGGGCTGCATGTTTTGAGGCCTGTACTGAGCCTGAAAAGCATTTCCAACCCCACTTACAAGTAAAACTAGCTAAAATGTGCCTGGCTTCTCTTCACTGAAAAGCTCATTCTGAGTACATTTTTAGCATACGTTTGCTCCTGCCGGGTCAGCTGAGCAGCGAATTTCTATTTAACCACCTGCTTTCATGAGAGACCTCAGGGATGCATGTTTTGAGCCCAGCACTGAGCCTGAAAAGCGTTTCCAACCCCACTTACAAGTAAAACTAGCTAAAATGTGCCTGGCTTCTCTTCACTGAAAAGCTCATTCTGAGTACATTTTTAGCATACGTTTGCTCCTGCCGGGTCAGCTGAGCAGCGAATTTCTATTTAATCACCTGCTATCATGGGAGACCTCAGGGCTGCAGGTTTTGAGCCCAGTATTGATCCTGAAAAGCGTTCCCAACCCCATTTACAAGTAAAACTAGCTAAAATGTGCCTGGCTGCTATTCACTGAAAAGCTCATTCTGTGTACATTTTTGGCATACGTTTGCTCCTGCCGGGTCAGCTGAGCAGCGAATTTCTATTTAACCACCTGCTATCATGAGAGACCTCAGGGCTGCATGTTTTGAGCCCTGTACTGAGCCTAAAAAGCATTTCCAGCCCCACTTACAAGTAAAACTAGCTAAAATGTGCCTGGCTTCTCTTCACTGAAAAGCTCATTCTGAGTACATTTTAAGCATACGTTTGCTCCTGCCGGGTCAGCTGAGCAGTGAATTGCTATTTAACCACCTGCTATCATGAGAGACCTCAGGGCTGCATGTTTTGAGCCCAGTACTGATCCTGAAAAGCGTTTCCAACCCCACTTACAAGTAAAACTAGCTAAAATGTGCCTGGCTTCTCTTCACTGAAAAGCTCATTCTGAGTACATTTTAAGCATACGTTTGCTCCTGCCGGGTCAGCTGAGCAGCGAATTTCTATTTAACCACCTGCTATCATGAGAGACCTCAGGGCTGCATGTTTTGAGCCCAGTACTGATCCTGAAAAGCGTTTCCAACCCCACTTACAAGTAAAACTAGCTAAAATGTGCCTGGCTGCTATTCACTGAAAAGCTCATTCTGTGTACATTTTTGGCATACGTTTGTTCCTGCCAGGTCAGCGGAGCAGCGAATTTCTATTTTACCACCTGCTATCACGAGAGACCTTAGGGCTGCATGTTTTGAGCCCAGTACTGATCCTGAAAAGCGTTTCCAACCCCACTTACAAGTAAAACTAGCTAAAATGTGCCTGGCTTCTCTTCACTGAAAAGCTCATTCTGAGTACATTTTTAGCACATGTTTGCTCCTGCCGGGTCAGCTGAGCAGCGAATTTCTATTTAACCACCTGCTATCATGAGAGACCTCAGGGCTGCATGTTTTGAGCCAAGTACTGATCCTGAAAAGCGTTTCCAACCCCATTTACAAGTAAAACTAGCTAAAATGTGCCTGGCTGCTATTCACTGAAAAGCTCATTCTGTGTACATTTTTGGCATACGTTTGCTCCTGCCTGGTCAGCTGAGCAGCGAATTTCTATTTAACCACCTGCTTTCATGAGAGACCTCAGGGCTGCATGTTTTGAGCCCAGTACTGAGCCTGAAAAGCGTTTCCAACCCCACTTACAAGTAAAACTAGCTAAAATGTGCCTGGCTTCTCTTCACTGAAAAGCTCATTCTGAGTACATTTTTAGCATACGTTTGCTCCTGCCGGGTCAGCTGAGCATCGAATTTCTATTTAACCACCTGCTATCATGAGAGACCTCAGGGCTGCATGTTTTGAGCCCAGTACTGATCCTGAAAAGCGTTTCCAACCCCTCTTACAAGTAAAACTAGCTAAAATGTGCCTGGCTGCTATTCACTGAAAAGCTCATTCTGTGTACATTTTTGGCATACGTTTGCTCCTGCCGGGTCAGCTGAGCAGCGAATTTCTATTTACCCACCTGCTATCACGAGAGACCTCAGGGCTGCATGTTTTGAGCCCAGTACTGATCCTGAAAAGCGTTTCCAACCCCACTTACAAGTAAAACTAGCTAAAATGTGCCTGGCTTCTCTTCACTGAAAAGCTCACTCTGAGTACATTTTTAGCATACGTTTGCTCCTGCCGGGTCAGCTGAGCAGCGAATTTCTATTTAACCACCTGCTATCATGAGAGACCTCAGGGCTGCATGTTTTGAGCCCAGTACTGATCCTGAAAAGCGTTTCCAACCCCATTTACAAGTAAAACTAGCTAAAATGTGCCTGGCTGGTATTCACTGAAAAGCTCATTCTGTGTACATTTTTGGCATACGTTTGCTCCTACCGGGTCACTGAGCAGCGAATTTCTATTTAACCACCTGCTTTCATGAGAGACCTCATGGCTGCATGATTTGAGCCCAGTACTGAGCCTGAAAAGCTTTCCAACCCCACATACAAGTAAAACTAGCTAAAATGTGCCTGGCTGCTATTCACTGAAAAGCTCATTCTGTGTACATTTTTGGCATACGTTTGCTCCTGCCGGGTCAGCTGAGCAGCGAATTTCTATTTAACCACCTACTATCATGAGAGACCTCAGGGCTGCATGTTTTGAGCCCAGTACTGATCCTGAAAAGCGTTTCCAACCCCACTTACAAGTAAAACTAGCTAAAATGTGCCTGGCTGCTATTCACTGAAAAGCTCATTCTGTGTACATTTTTGGCATACGTTTGCTCCTACCTGGTCAGCTGAGCAGCGAATTTCTATTTAACCACCTGCTTTCATGAGAGACCTCAGGGCTGCATGTTTTGAGCCCAGTACTGAGCCTGAAAAGCGTTTCCAACCCCACTTACAAGTAAAACTAGCTAAAATGTGCCTGGCTTCTCTTCACTGAAAAGCTCATTCTGAGTACATTTTTGGCATACGTTTGCTCCTGCCGGGTCAGCTGAGCAGCGAATTTCTATTTAACCACCTGCTATCATGAGAGACCTCAGGGCTGCATGTTTTGAGCCCAGTACTGATCCTGAAAAGCGTTTCCAACCCCTCTTACAAGTAAAACTAGCTAAAATGTGCCTGGCTGCTATTTACTGAAAAGCTCATTCTGTGTACATTTTTGGCATACGTTTGCTCCTACCGGGTCACTGAGCAGCGAATTTCTATTTAACCACCTGCTTTCTTGAGAGACCTCATGGCTGCATGATTTAAGCCCAGTACTGAGCCTGAAAAGCTTTCCAACCCCTATTACAAGTAAAACTAGCTAAAATGTGCCTGGCTTCTCTTCACTGAAAAGCTCATTCTGAGTACATTTTTGGCATACGTTTGCTCCTTCCGGGTCAGCTGAGCAGCGAATTTCTATTTAACCACCTGCTATCATGAGAGACCTCAGGGCTGCATGTTTTGAGCCCAGTACTGATCCTGAAAAGCGTTTCCAACCCCTCTTACAAGTAAAACTAGCTAAAATGTGCCTGGCTGCTATTTACTGAAAAGCTCATTCTGTGTACATTTTTGGCATACGTTTGCTCCTACCGGGTCACTGAGCAGCGAATTTCTATTTAACCACCTGCTTTCATGAGAGACCTCAGGGCTGCATGTTTTGAGCCCAGTACTGAGCCTGAAAAGCGTTTCCAACCCCACTTACAAGTAAAACTAGCTAAAATGTGCCTGGCTGCTATTCACTGAAAAGCTCATTCTGTGTACATTTTTGGCATACGTTTGCTCCTGCCGGGTCAGCTGAGCAGCGAATTTCTATTTAACCACCTACTATCATGAGAGACCTCAGGGATGCATGTTTTGAGCCCAGCACTGATCCTGAAAAGCGTTTCCAACCCCACTTACAAGTAAAACTAGCTAAAATGTGCCTGGCTTCTCTTCACTGAAAAGCTCATTCTGAGTACATTTTTAGCATACGTTTGCTCCTGCCGGGTCAGCTGAGCAGCGAATTTCTATTTAACCACCTGCTATCATGAGAGACCTCAGGGCTGCATGTTTTGAGCCCAGTACTGATCCTGAAATGCGTTTCCAACCCCATTAACAAGTAAAACTAGCTAAAATGTGCCTGGCTGCTATTCACTGAAAAGCTCATTCTGTGTACATTTTTGGCATACGTTTGCTCCTACCTGGTCAGCTGAGCAGCGAATTTCTATTTAACCACCTGCTTTCATGAGAGACCTCGGGGCTGCATGTTTCGAGCCCAGTACTGAGCCTGAAAAGCATTTCCAACCCCACTTACAAGTAAAACTAGCTAAAATGTGCCTGGCTTCTCTTCACTGAAAAGCTCATTCTGAGTACATTTTTAGCATACGTTTGCTCCTGCCGGGTCAGCTGAGCAGCGAATTTCTATTTAACCACCTGCTATCATGAGAGACCTCAGGGCTGCATGTTTTGAGCCCAGTACTGATCCTGAAAAGCGTTTCCAACCCCACTTACAAGTAAAACTAGCTAAAATGTGCCTGGCTGCTATTCACTGAAAAGCTCATTCTGTGTACATTTTTGGCATACGTTTGCTCCTACCGGGTCTGCTGAGCAGCGCATTTCTATTTAACCACCTGCTATCATGAGAGACCTCAGGGATGCATGTTTTGAGCCCAGCACTGAGCCTGAAAAGCGTTTCCAACCCCACTTACAAGTAAAACTAGCTAAAATGTGCCTGGCTTCTCTTCACTGAAAAGCTCATTCTGAGTACATTTTTAGCATACGTTTGCTCCTGCCGGGTCAGCTGAGCAGCGAATTTCTATTTAACCACCTGCTATCATAAGAGAACTCAGGGCTGCATGTTTTGAGCCCAGTACTGATCCTGAAAAGCGTTTCCAACCCCACTTACAAGTAAAATTAGCTAAAATGTGCCTGGCTTCTCTTCACTGAAAAGCTCATTCTGAGTACATTTTTAGCATACGTTTGCTCCTACCAGGTCAGCTGAGCTGCGAATTTCTATTTAACCACCTGCTTTCATGAGAGACCTCAGGGCTGCATGTTTTGAGCCCAGTACTGAGCCTGAAAAGCATTTCCAACCCCACTTACAAGTAAAACTAGCTAAAATGTGCCTGGCTGCTATTCACTGAAAAGCTCATTCTGTGTACATTTTTGGCATACGTTTGCTCCTACCTGGTCAGCTGAGCAGCGAATTTTTATTTAACCACCTGCTTTCATGAGAGACCTCAGGGCTGCATATTTTGAGCCCAGTACTGAGCCTGAAAAGCATTTCCAACCCCACTTACAAGTAAAACTAGCTAAAATGTGCCTGGCTGCTTGTCACTGAAAAGCTCATTCTGTGTACATTTTTGGCATATGTTTGCTCCTACCGGGTCAGCTGAGCAGCGAATTTCTATTTAACCACCTGCTTTCATGAGAGACCTCAGGGCTGCATGTTTTGAGCCCAGTACTGATCCTGAAAAGCGTTTCCAACCCCACTTAAAGTAAAACTAGCTAAAATATGCCTGGCTGCTTTTCACTGAAAAGCTCATTCCCTGTACATTTTTGGCATACGTTTGCTCCTACCAAGTCAGCTGAGCAGCGAATTTCTATTTAACCACCTGCTTTCATGAGAGACCTCAGGGCTGCATGTTTTGAGCCTAGTACTGAGCCTGAAAAGCATTTCCAACCCCACTTACAAGTAAAACTAGCTAAAATGTGCCTGGCTTCTCTTCACTGAAAAGCTCATTCTGAGTACATTTTAAGCATACGTTTGCTCCTGCCGGGTCAGCTGAGCAGCGAATTTCTATTTAACCACCTGCTATCATGAGAGACCTCAGGGCTGCATGATTTGAGCCCAGTACTGATCCTGAAAAGTGTTTCCAACCCCACTTACAAGTAAAACTAGCTAAAATGTGCCTGGCTGCTTTTCACTGAAAAGCTCATTCTGTGTACATTTTTGGCATACGTTTGCTCCTGCCGGGTCAGCTGAGCAGCGAATTTCTATTTAACCACCTGCTTTCATGAGAGACCTCAGGGCTGCATGTTTGGAGCCCAGTACTTAGCCTGAAAAGCATTTCCAACCCCACTTACAAGTAAAACTAGCTAAAATGTGCCTGGCTTCTTTTCACTGAAAAGCTCATTCTGAGTACATTTTTAGCATACGTTTGCTCCTGCCGGGTCAGCTGAGCAGCGAATTTCTATTTAACCACCTGCTATCACGAGAGACCTCAGGGCTGCATGTTTTGAGCCCAGTACTGATCCTGAAAAGCGTTTCCAACCCCACTTACAAGTAAAACTAGCTAAAATGTGCCTGGCTACTTTTCACTGAAAAGCTCATTCTGTGTACTTTTTTGGCATACGTTTGCTCCTGCCGGGTCAGCTGAGCAGCGAATTTCTATTTAACCACCTGCTATCATAAGAGACCTCAGGGCTGCATGTTTTGAGCCCAGTACTGATCCTGAAAAGCGTTTCCAACCCCACTTACAAGTAAAACTAGCTAAAATGTGCCTGGCTTCTCTTCACTGAAAAGCTCATTCTGAGTACATTTTTAGCATACGTTTGCTCCTGCCGGGTCAGCTGAGCAGCGAATTTCTATTTAATCACCTGCTATCATGAGAGACCTCAGGGCTGCATGTTTTGAGCCCAGTACTGAGCCTGAAAAGCATTTCCAACCCCACTTACAAGTAAAACTAGCTAAAATGTGCCTGGCTTCTCTTCACTGAAAAGCTCATTCTGAGTACATTTTTAGCATACGTTTGCTCCTGCCGGGTCAGCTGAGCAGCGAATTTCTATTTAACCACCTGCTATCATGAGAGACCTCAGGGCTGCATGTTTTGAGCCCAGTACTGATCCTGAAATGCGTTTCCAACCCCATTAACAAGTAAAACTAGCTAAAATGTGCCTGGCTGCTATTCACTGAAAAGCTCATTCTGTGTACATTTTTGGCATACGTTTGCTCCTACCTGGTCAGCTGAGCAGCGAATTTCTATTTAACCACCTGCTTTCATGAGAGACCTCGGGCTGCATGTTTCGAGCCCAGTACTGAGCCTGAAAAGCATTTCCAACCCCACTTACAAGTAAAACTAGCTAAAATGTGCCGGCTTCTCTTCACTGAAAAGCTCATTCTGAGTACATTTTTAGCATACGTTTGCTCCTGCCGGGTCAGCTGAGCAGCGAATTTCTATTTAACCACCTGCTATCATGAGAGACCTCAGGGCTGCATGTTTTGAGCCCAGTACTGATCCTGAAAAGCGTTTCCAACCCCACTTACAAGTAAAACTAGCTAAAATGTGCCTGGCTGCTATTCACTGAAAAGCTCATTCTGTGTACATTTTTGGCATACGTTTGCTCCTACCGGGTCTGCTGAGCAGCGCATTTCTATTTAACCACCTGCTATCATGAGAGACCTCAGGGATGCATGTTGTGAGCCCAGCACTGAGCCTGAAAAGCGTTTCCAACCCCACTTACAAGTAAAACTAGCTAAAATGTGCCTGGCTGCTATTCACTGAAAAGCTCATTCTGTGTACATTTTTGGCATACGTTTGCTCCTGCCGGGTCAGCTGAGCAGCGAATTTCTATTTAACCACCTGCTTTCATGAGAGACCTCAGGGCTGCATGTTTTGAGGCCTGTACTGAGCCTGAAAAGCATTTCCAACCCCACTTACAAGTAAAACTAGCTAAAATGTGCCTGGCTTCTCTTCACTGAAAAGCTCATTCTGAGTACATTTTTAGCATACGTTTGCTCCTGCCGGGTCAGCTGAGCAGCGAATTTCTATTTAACCACCTGCTTTCATGAGAGACCTCAGGGATGCATGTTTTGAGCCCAGCACTGAGCCTGAAAAGCGTTTCCAACCCCACTTACAAGTAAAACTAGCTAAAATGTGCCTGGCTTCTCTTCACTGAAAAGCTCATTCTGAGTACATTTTTAGCATACGTTTGCTCCTGCCGGGTCAGCTGAGCAGCGAATTTCTATTTAATCACCTGCTATCATGGGAGACCTCAGGGCTGCAGGTTTTGAGCCCAGTATTGATCCTGAAAAGCGTTCCCAACCCCATTTACAAGTAAAACTAGCTAAAATGTGCCTGGCTGCTATTCACTGAAAAGCTCATTCTGTGTACATTTTTGGCATACGTTTGCTCCTGCCGGGTCAGCTGAGCAGCGAATTTCTATTTAACCACCTGCTATCATGAGAGACCTCAGGGCTGCATGTTTTGAGCCCTGTACTGAGCCTAAAAAGCATTTCCAGCCCCACTTACAAGTAAAACTAGCTAAAATGTGCCTGGCTTCTCTTCACTGAAAAGCTCATTCTGAGTACATTTTAAGCATACGTTTGCTCCTGCCGGGTCAGCTGAGCAGTGAATTGCTATTTAACCACCTGCTATCATGAGAGACCTCAGGGCTGCATGTTTTGAGCCCAGTACTGATCCTGAAAAGCGTTTCCAACCCCACTTACAAGTAAAACTAGCTAAAATGTGCCTGGCTTCTCTTCACTGAAAAGCTCATTCTGAGTACATTTTAAGCATACGTTTGCTCCTGCCGGGTCAGCTGAGCAGCGAATTTCTATTTAACCACCTGCTATCATGAGAGACCTCAGGGCTGCATGTTTTGAGCCCAGTACTGATCCTGAAAAGCGTTTCCAACCCCACTTACAAGTAAAACTAGCTAAAATGTGCCTGGCTGCTATTCACTGAAAAGCTCATTCTGTGTACATTTTTGGCATACGTTTGTTCCTGCCAGGTCAGCGGAGCAGCGAATTTCTATTTTACCACCTGCTATCACGAGAGACCTTAGGGCTGCATGTTTTGAGCCCAGTACTGATCCTGAAAAGCGTTTCCAACCCCACTTACAAGTAAAACTAGCTAAAATGTGCCTGGCTTCTCTTCACTGAAAAGCTCATTCTGAGTACATTTTTAGCACATGTTTGCTCCTGCCGGGTCAGCTGAGCAGCGAATTTCTATTTAACCACCTGCTATCATGAGAGACCTCAGGGCTGCATGTTTTGAGCCAAGTACTGATCCTGAAAAGCGTTTCCAACCCCATTTACAAGTAAAACTAGCTAAAATGTGCCTGGCTGCTATTCACTGAAAAGCTCATTCTGTGTACATTTTTGGCATACGTTTGCTCCTGCCTGGTCAGCTGAGCAGCGAATTTCTATTTAACCACCTGCTTTCATGAGAGACCTCAGGGCTGCATGTTTTGAGCCCAGTACTGAGCCTGAAAAGCGTTTCCAACCCCACTTACAAGTAAAACTAGCTAAAATGTGCCTGGCTTCTCTTCACTGAAAAGCTCATTCTGAGTACATTTTTAGCATACGTTTGCTCCTGCCGGGTCAGCTGAGCATCGAATTTCTATTTAACCACCTGCTATCATGAGAGACCTCAGGGCTGCATGTTTTGAGCCCAGTACTGATCCTGAAAAGCGTTTCCAACCCCTCTTACAAGTAAAACTAGCTAAAATGTGCCTGGCTGCTATTCACTGAAAAGCTCATTCTGTGTACATTTTTGGCATACGTTTGCTCCTGCCGGGTCAGCTGAGCAGCGAATTTCTATTTACCCACCTGCTATCACGAGAGACCTCAGGGCTGCATGTTTTGAGCCCAGTACTGATCCTGAAAAGCGTTTCCAACCCCACTTACAAGTAAAACTAGCTAAAATGTGCCTGGCTTCTCTTCACTGAAAAGCTCACTCTGAGTACATTTTTAGCATACGTTTGCTCCTGCCGGGTCAGCTGAGCAGCGAATTTCTATTTAACCACCTGCTATCATGAGAGACCTCAGGGCTGCATGTTTTGAGCCCAGTACTGATCCTGAAAAGCGTTTCCAACCCCATTTACAAGTAAAACTAGCTAAAATGTGCCTGGCTGGTATTCACTGAAAAGCTCATTCTGTGTACATTTTTGGCATACGTTTGCTCCCACCTGGTCAGCTGAGCAGCGAATTTCTATTTAACCACCTGCTTTCATGAGAGACCTCAGGGCTGCATGTTTTGAGCCCAGTACTGAGCCTGAAAAGCGTTTCCAACCCCTATTACAAGTAAAACTAGCTAAAATGTGCCTGGCTTCTCTTCACTGAAAAGCTCATGCTGAGTACATTTTTGGCATACGTTTGCTCCTGCCGGGTCAGCTGAGCAGCGAATTTCTATTTAACCACCTGCTATGATGAGAGACCTCAGGGCTGCATGTTTTGAGCCCAGTACTGATCCTGAAAAGCGTTTCCAACCCCTCTTACAAGTAAAACTAGCTAAAATGTGCCTGGCTGCTATTCACTGAAAAGCTCATTCTGTGTACATTTTTGGCATACGTTTGCTCCTACCGGGTCACTGAGCAGCGAATTTCTATTTAACCACCTGCTTTCATGAGAGACCTCATGGCTGCATGATTTGAGCCCAGTACTGAGCCTGAAAAGCTTTCCAACCCCACATACAAGTAAAACTAGCTAAAATGTGCCTGGCTGCTATTCACTGAAAAGCTCATTCTGTGTACATTTTTGGCATACGTTTGCTCCTGCCGGGTCAGCTGAGCAGCGAATTTCTATTTAACCACCTACTATCATGAGAGACCTCAGGGCTGCATGTTTTGAGCCCAGTACTGATCCTGAAAAGCGTTTCCAACCCCACTTACAAGTAAAACTAGCTAAAATGTGCCTGGCTGCTATTCACTGAAAAGCTCATTCTGTGTACATTTTTGGCATACGTTTGCTCCTACCTGGTCAGCTGAGCAGCGAATTTCTATTTAACCACCTGCTTTCATGAGAGACCTCAGGGCTGCATGTTTTGAGCCCAGTACTGAGCCTGAAAAGCGTTTCCAACCCCACTTACAAGTAAAACTAGCTAAAATGTGCCTGGCTTCTCTTCACTGAAAAGCTCATTCTGAGTACATTTTTGGCATACGTTTGCTCCTGCCGGGTCAGCTGAGCAGCGAATTTCTATTTAACCACCTGCTATCATGAGAGACCTCAGGGCTGCATGTTTTGAGCCCAGTACTGATCCTGAAAAGCGTTTCCAACCCCTCTTACAAGTAAAACTAGCTAAAATGTGCCTGGCTGCTATTTACTGAAAAGCTCATTCTGTGTACATTTTTGGCATACGTTTGCTCCTACCGGGTCACTGAGCAGCGAATTTCTATTTAACCACCTGCTTTCTTGAGAGACCTCATGGCTGCATGATTTAAGCCCAGTACTGAGCCTGAAAAGCTTTCCAACCCCTATTACAAGTAAAACTAGCTAAAATGTGCCTGGCTTCTCTTCACTGAAAAGCTCATTCTGAGTACATTTTTGGCATACGTTTGCTCCTTCCGGGTCAGCTGAGCAGCGAATTTCTATTTAACCACCTGCTATCATGAGAGACCTCAGGGCTGCATGTTTTGAGCCCAGTACTGATCCTGAAAAGCGTTTCCAACCCCTCTTACAAGTAAAACTAGCTAAAATGTGCCTGGCTGCTATTTACTGAAAAGCTCATTCTGTGTACATTTTTGGCATACGTTTGCTCCTACCGGGTCACTGAGCAGCGAATTTCTATTTAACCACCTGCTTTCATGAGAGACCTCAGGGCTGCATGTTTTGAGCCCAGTACTGAGCCTGAAAAGCGTTTCCAACCCCACTTACAAGTAAAACTAGCTAAAATGTGCCTGGCTGCTATTCACTGAAAAGCTCATTCTGTGTACATTTTTGGCATACGTTTGCTCCTGCCGGGTCAGCTGAGCAGCGAATTTCTATTTAACCACCTACTATCATGAGAGACCTCAGGGATGCATGTTTTGAGCCCAGCACTGATCCTGAAAAGCGTTTCCAACCCCACTTACAAGTAAAACTAGCTAAAATGTGCCTGGCTTCTCTTCACTGAAAAGCTCATTCTGAGTACATTTTTAGCATACGTTTGCTCCTGCCGGGTCAGCTGAGCAGCGAATTTCTATTTAACCACCTGCTATCATGAGAGACCTCAGGGCTGCATGTTTTGAGCCCAGTACTGATCCTGAAATGCGTTTCCAACCCCATTAACAAGTAAAACTAGCTAAAATGTGCCTGGCTGCTATTCACTGAAAAGCTCATTCTGTGTACATTTTTGGCATACGTTTGCTCCTACCTGGTCAGCTGAGCAGCGAATTTCTATTTAACCACCTGCTTTCATGAGAGACCTCGGGGCTGCATGTTTCGAGCCCAGTACTGAGCCTGAAAAGCATTTCCAACCCCACTTACAAGTAAAACTAGCTAAAATGTGCCTGGCTTCTCTTCACTGAAAAGCTCATTCTGAGTACATTTTTAGCATACGTTTGCTCCTGCCGGGTCAGCTGAGCAGCGAATTTCTATTTAACCACCTGCTATCATGAGAGACCTCAGGGCTGCATGTTTTGAGCCCAGTACTGATCCTGAAAAGCGTTTCCAACCCCACTTACAAGTAAAACTAGCTAAAATGTGCCTGGCTGCTATTCACTGAAAAGCTCATTCTGTGTACATTTTTGGCATACGTTTGCTCCTACCGGGTCTGCTGAGCAGCGCATTTCTATTTAACCACCTGCTATCATGAGAGACCTCAGGGATGCATGTTTTGAGCCCAGCACTGAGCCTGAAAAGCGTTTCCAACCCCACTTACAAGTAAAACTAGCTAAAATGTGCCTGGCTTCTCTTCACTGAAAAGCTCATTCTGAGTACATTTTTAGCATACGTTTGCTCCTGCCGGGTCAGCTGAGCAGCGAATTTCTATTTAACCACCTGCTATCATAAGAGAACTCAGGGCTGCATGTTTTGAGCCCAGTACTGATCCTGAAAAGCGTTTCCAACCCCACTTACAAGTAAAATTAGCTAAAATGTGCCTGGCTTCTCTTCACTGAAAAGCTCATTCTGAGTACATTTTTAGCATACGTTTGCTCCTACCAGGTCAGCTGAGCTGCGAATTTCTATTTAACCACCTGCTTTCATGAGAGACCTCAGGGCTGCATGTTTTGAGCCCAGTACTGAGCCTGAAAAGCATTTCCAACCCCACTTACAAGTAAAACTAGCTAAAATGTGCCTGGCTGCTATTCACTGAAAAGCTCATTCTGTGTACATTTTTGGCATACGTTTGCTCCTACCTGGTCAGCTGAGCAGCGAATTTCTATTTAACCACCTGCTTTCATGAGAGACCTCAGGGCTGCATATTTTGAGCCCAGTACTGAGCCTGAAAAGCATTTCCAACCCCACTTACAAGTAAAACTAGCTAAAATGTGCCTGGCTGCTTGTCACTGAAAAGCTCATTCTGTGTACATTTTTGGCATATGTTTGCTCCTACCGGGTCAGCTGAGCAGCGAATTTCTATTTAACCACCTGCTTTCATGAGAGACCTCAGGGCTGCATGTTTTGAGCCCAGTACTGATCCTGAAAAGCGTTTCCAACCCCACTTAAAGTAAAACTAGCTAAAATATGCCTGGCTGCTTTTCACTGAAAAGCTCATTCCCTGTACATTTTTGGCATACGTTTGCTCCTACCAAGTCAGCTGAGCAGCGAATTTCTATTTAACCACCTGCTTTCATGAGAGACCTCAGGGCTGCATGTTTTGAGCCTAGTACTGAGCCTGAAAAGCATTTCCAACCCCACTTACAAGTAAAACTAGCTAAAATGTGCCTGGCTTCTCTTCACTGAAAAGCTCATTCTGAGTACATTTTAAGCATACGTTTGCTCCTGCCGGGTCAGCTGAGCAGCGAATTTCTATTTAACCACCTGCTATCATGAGAGACCTCAGGGCTGCATGATTTGAGCCCAGTACTGATCCTGAAAAGTGTTTCCAACCCCACTTACAAGTAAAACTAGCTAAAATGTGCCTGGCTGCTTTTCACTGAAAAGCTCATTCTGTGTACATTTTTGGCATACGTTTGCTCCTGCCGGGTCAGCTGAGCAGCGAATTTCTATTTAACCACCTGCTTTCATGAGAGACCTCAGGGCTGCATGTTTGGAGCCCAGTACTTAGCCTGAAAAGCATTTCCAACCCCACTTACAAGTAAAACTAGCTAAAATGTGCCTGGCTTCTTTTCACTGAAAAGCTCATTCTGAGTACATTTTTAGCATACGTTTGCTCCTGCCGGGTCAGCTGAGCAGCGAATTTCTATTTAACCACCTGCTATCACGAGAGACCTCAGGGCTGCATGTTTTGAGCCCAGTACTGATCCTGAAAAGCGTTTCCAACCCCACTTACAAGTAAAACTAGCTAAAATGTGCCTGGCTACTTTTCACTGAAAAGCTCATTCTGTGTACTTTTTTGGCATACGTTTGCTCCTGCCGGGTCAGCTGAGCAGCGAATTTCTATTTAACCACCTGCTATCATAAGAGACCTCAGGGCTGCATGTTTTGAGCCCAGTACTGATCCTGAAAAGCGTTTCCAACCCCACTTACAAGTAAAACTAGCTAAAATGTGCCTGGCTTCTCTTCACTGAAAAGCTCATTCTGAGTACATTTTTAGCATACGTTTGCTCCTGCCGGGTCAGCTGAGCAGCGAATTTCTATTTAATCACCTGCTATCATGAGAGACCTCAGGGCTGCATGTTTTGAGCCCAGTACTGAGCCTGAAAAGCATTTCCAACCCCACTTACAAGTAAAACTAGCTAAAATGTGCCTGGCTTCTCTTCACTGAAAAGCTCATTCTGAGTACATTTTTAGCATACGTTTGCTCCTGCCGGGTCAGCTGAGCAGCGAATTTCTATTTAACCACCTGCTATCATGAGAGACCTCAGGGCTGCATGTTTTGAGCCCAGTACTGATCCTGAAATGCGTTTCCAACCCCATTAACAAGTAAAACTAGCTAAAATGTGCCTGGCTGCTATTCACTGAAAAGCTCATTCTGTGTACATTTTTGGCATACGTTTGCTCCTACCTGGTCAGCTGAGCAGCGAATTTCTATTTAACCACCTGCTTTCATGAGAGACCTCGGGCTGCATGTTTCGAGCCCAGTACTGAGCCTGAAAAGCATTTCCAACCCCACTTACAAGTAAAACTAGCTAAAATGTGCCGGCTTCTCTTCACTGAAAAGCTCATTCTGAGTACATTTTTAGCATACGTTTGCTCCTGCCGGGTCAGCTGAGCAGCGAATTTCTATTTAACCACCTGCTATCATGAGAGACCTCAGGGCTGCATGTTTTGAGCCCAGTACTGATCCTGAAAAGCGTTTCCAACCCCACTTACAAGTAAAACTAGCTAAAATGTGCCTGGCTGCTATTCACTGAAAAGCTCATTCTGTGTACATTTTTGGCATACGTTTGCTCCTACCGGGTCTGCTGAGCAGCGCATTTCTATTTAACCACCTGCTATCATGAGAGACCTCAGGGATGCATGTTGTGAGCCCAGCACTGAGCCTGAAAAGCGTTTCCAACCCCACTTACAAGTAAAACTAGCTAAAATGTGCCTGGCTTCTCTTCACTGAAAAGCTCATTCTGAGTACATTTTTAGCATACGTTTGCTCCTGCCGGGTCAGCTGAGCAGCGAATTTCTATTTAACCACCTGCTATCATAAGAGAACTCAGGGCTGCATGTTTTGAGCCCAGTACTGATCCTGAAAAGCGTTTCCAACCCCACTTACAAGTAAAATTAGCTAAAATGTGCCTGGCTTCTCTTCACTGAAAAGCTCATTCTGAGTACATTTTTAGCATACGTTTGCTCCTACCAGGTCAGCTGAGCTGCGAATTTCTATTTAACCACCTGCTTTCATGAGAGACCTCAGGGCTGCATGTTTTGAGCCCAGTACTGAGCCTGAAAAGCATTTCCAACCCCACTTACAAGTAAAACTAGCTAAAATGTGCCTGGCTGCTATTCACTGAAAAGCTCATTCTGTGTACATTTTTGGCATACGTTTGCTCCTACCTGGTCAGCTGAGCAGCGAATTTCTATTTAACCACCTGCTTTCATGAGAGACCTCAGGGCTGCATATTTTGAGCCCAGTACTGAGCCTGAAAAGCATTTCCAACCCCACTTACAAGTAAAACTAGCTAAAATGTGCCTGGCTGCTTGTCACTGAAAAGCTCATTCTGTGTACATTTTTGGCATATGTTTGCTCCTACCGGGTCAGCTGAGCAGCAAATTTCTATTTAACCACCTGCTTTCATGAGAGACCTCAGGGCTGCATGTTTTGAGCCCAGTACTGATCCTGAAAAGCGTTTCCAACCCCACTTAAAGTAAAACTATCTAAAATGTGCCTGGCTGCTATTCACTGAAAAGCTCATTCTGTGTACATTTTTGGCATACGTTTGCTCCTACCGGGTCAGCTGAGCAGCGAATTTCTATTTAACCACCTGCTATCACGAGAGACCTCAGGGCTGCATGTTTTGAGCCCAGTACTGATCCTGAAAAGCGTTTCCAACCCCATTTACAAGTAAAACTATCTAAAATGTGCCTGGCTGCTATTCACTGAAAAGCTCATTCTGTGTACATTTTTGGCATACGTTTGCTCCTACCGGGTCAGCTGAGCAGCGAATTTCTATTTAACCACCTGCTATCACGAGAGACCTCAGGGCTGCATGTTTTGAGCCCAGTACTGATCCTGAAAAGCGTTTCCAACCCCATTTACAAGTAAAACTAGCTAAAATGTGCCTGGCTGCTATTCACTGAAAAGCTCATTCTGTGTACATTTTTGGCATACGTTTTCTCCTGCCGGGTCAGCTGAGCAGCGAATTTCTATTTAATCACCTGCTATCATGAGAGACCTCAGGGCTGCATGTTTTGAGCCCAGTACTTAGCCTGAAAAGCGTTTTCAACCCCACTTACAAGTAAAACTAGCTAAAATGTGCCTGGCTTCTCTTCACTGAAAAGCTCATTCTGAGTACATTTTTAGCATACGTTTGCTCCTGCCGGGTCAGCTGAGCAGCAAATTTCTATTTAACCACCTGCTATCATGAGAGACCTCAGGGCTGCATGTTTTGAGCCCAGTACTGATCCTGAAAAGCGTTTCCAACCCCACTTACAAGTAAAACTAGCTAAAAATGTGCCTGGCTGCTATTCACTGAAAAGCTCATTCTGTGTACATTTTTGGCATACGTTTGCTCCTACCTGGTCAGCTGAGCAGCGAATTTCTATTTAACCACCTGCTTTCATGAGAGACCTCAGGGATGCATGTTTTGAGCCCAGCACTGAGCCTGAAAAGCGTTTCCAACCCCACTTACAAGTAAAACTAGCTAAAATGTGCCTGGCTTCTCTTCACTGAAAAGCTCATTCTGTGTACATTTTTGGCATACGTTTGCTCCTACCGGGTCAGCTGAGCATCGAATTTCTATTTAACCACCTGCTATCATGAGAGACCTCAGGGCTGCATGTTTTGAGCCCAGTACTGAGCCTGAAAAGCATTTCCAACCCCATACAAGTAAAACTAGCTAAAATGTGCCTGGCTTCTCATCACTGAAAAGCTCATTCTGAGTACATTTTTAGCATACGTTTGCTCCTGCCGGGTCAGCTGAGCAGCGAATTTCTATTTAACCACCTGCTTTCATGAGAGACCTCATGGCTGCATGTTTTGAGGCCTGTACTGAGCCTGAAAAGCATTTCCACCCCACTTACAAGTAAAACTAGCTAAAATGTGCCTGGCTTCTCTTCACTGAAAAGTTCATTCTGAGTACATTTTTAGCATACGTTTGCTCCTGCCGGGTCAGCTGAGCAGCGAATTTCTATTTAACCACCTGCTATCATGAGAGACCTCAGGGCTGCATGTTTTGAGCCCAGTACTTAGCCTGAAAAGCGTTTCCAACCCCACTTACAAGTAAAACTAGCTAAAATGTGCCTGGCTTCTCTTCACTGAAAAGCTCATTCTGAGTACATTTTAAGCATACGTTTGCTCCTGCCGGGTCAGCTGAGCAGCGAATTTCTATTTAACCACCTGCTATCATGAGAGACCTCAGGGCTGCATGATTTGAGCCCAGTACTGATCCTGAAAAGCGTTTCCAACCCCACTTACAAGTAAAACTAGCTAAAATGTGCCTGGCTGCTTTTCACTGAAAAGCTCATTCTGTGTACATTTTTGGCATACGTTTGCTCCTGCCGGGTCAGCTGAGCAGCGAATTTCTATTTAACCACCTGCTTTCATGAGAGACCTCAGGGCTGCATGTTTGGAGCCCAGTACTTAGCCTGAAAAGCATTTCCAACCCCACTTACAAGTAAAACTAGCTAAAATGTGCCTGGCTTCTTTTCACTGAAAAGCTCATTCTGAGTACATTTTTAGCATACGTTTGCTCCTGCCGGGTCAGCTGAGCAGCGAATTTCTATTTAACCACCTGCTATCACGAGAGACCTCAGGGCTGCATGTTTTGAGCCCAGTACTGATCCTGAAAAGCGTTTCCAACCCCACTTACAAGTAAAACTAGCTAAAATGTGCCTGGCTACTTTTCACTGAAAAGCTCATTCTGTGTACTTTTTTGGCATACGTTTGCTCCTGCCGGGTCAGCTGAGCAGCGAATTTCTATTTAACCACCTGCTATCATAAGAGACCTCAGGGCTGCATGTTTTGAGCCCAGTACTGATCCTGAAAAGCGTTTCCAACCCCACTTACAAGTAAAACTAGCTAAAATGTGCCTGGCTTCTCTTCACTGAAAAGCTCATTCTGAGTACATTTTTAGCATACGTTTGCTCCTGCCGGGTCAGCTGAGCAGCGAATTTCTATTTAATCACCTGCTATCATGAGAGACCTCAGGGCTGCATGTTTTGAGCCCAGTACTGAGCCTGAAAAGCATTTCCAACCCCACTTACAAGTAAAACTAGCTAAAATGTGCCTGGCTGCTATTCACTGAAAAGCTCATTCTGTGTACATTTTTGGCATACGTTTGCTCCTACCGGGTCAGCTGAGCAGCGAATTTCTATTTAACCACCTGCTATCACGAGAGACCTCAGGGCTGCATGTTTTGAGCCCAGTACTGATCCTGAAAAGCGTTTCCAACCCCATTTACAAGTAAAACTAGCTAAAATGTGCCTGGCTGCTATTCACTGAAAAGCTCATTCTGTGTACATTTTTGGCATACGTTTTCTCCTGCCGGGTCAGCTGAGCAGCGAATTTCTATTTAATCACCTGCTATCATGAGAGACCTCAGGGCTGCATGTTTTGAGCCCAGTACTTAGCCTGAAAAGCGTTTTCAACCCCACTTACAAGTAAAACTAGCTAAAATGTGCCTGGCTTCTCTTCACTGAAAAGCTCATTCTGAGTACATTTTTAGCATACGTTTGCTCCTGCCGGGTCAGCTGAGCAGCGAATTTCTATTTAACCACCTGCTATCATGAGAGACCTCAGGGCTGCATGTTTTGAGCCCAGTACTGATCCTGAAAAGCGTTTCCAACCCCACTTACAAGTAAAACTAGCTAAAAATGTGCCTGGCTGCTATTCACTGAAAAGCTCATTCTGTGTACATTTTTGGCATACGTTTGCTCCTACCTGGTCAGCTGAGCAGCGAATTTCTATTTAACCACCTGCTTTCATGAGAGACCTCAGGGATGCATGTTTTGAGCCCAGCACTGAGCCTGAAAAGCGTTTCCAACCCCACTTACAAGTAAAACTAGCTAAAATGTGCCTGGCTTCTCTTCACTGAAAAGCTCATTCTGTGTACATTTTTGGCATACGTTTGCTCCTACCGGGTCAGCTGAGCATCGAATTTCTATTTAACCACCTGCTATCATGAGAGACCTCAGGGCTGCATGTTTTGAGCCCAGTACTGAGCCTGAAAAGCATTTCCAACCCCATACAAGTAAAACTAGCTAAAATGTGCCTGGCTTCTCTTCACTGAAAAGCTCATTCTGAGTACATTTTTAGCATACGTTTGCTCCTGCCGGGTCAGCTGAGCAGCGAATTTCTATTTAACCACCTGCTTTCATGAGAGACCTCATGGCTGCATGTTTTGAGGCCTGTACTGAGCCTGAAAAGCATTTCCACCCCACTTACAAGTAAAACTAGCTAAAATGTGCCTGGCTTCTCTTCACTGAAAAGTTCATTCTGAGTACATTTTTAGCATACGTTTGCTCCTGCCGGGTCAGCTGAGCAGCGAATTTCTATTTAACCACCTGCTATCATGAGAGACCTCAGGGCTGCATGTTTTGAGCCCAGTACTTAGCCTGAAAAGCGTTTCCAACCCCACTTACAAGTAAAACTAGCTAAAATGTGCCTGGCTTCTCTTCACTGAAAAGCTCATTCTGAGTACATTTTTAGCATACGTTTGCTCCTGCCGGGTCAGCTGAGCAGCGAATTTCTATTTAACCACCTGCTATCATGAGAGACCTCAGGGCTGCATGTTTTGAGCCCAGTACTGATCCTGAAAAGCGTTTCCAACCCCACTTACAAGTAAAACTAGCTAAAATGTGCCTGGCTGCTATTCACTGAAAAGCTCATTCTGTGTACATTTTTGGCATACGTTTGCTCCTGCCGGGTCAGCTGAGCAGCGAATTTCTATTTAACCACCTGCTTTCATGAGAGACCTCATGGCTGCATGTTTTGAGGCCTGTACTGAGCCTGAAAAGCATTTCCAACCCCACTTAAAGTAAAACTAGCTAAAATGTGCCAGGCTTCTCTTCACTGAAAAGCTCATTCTGAGTACATTTTTAGTATACGTTTGCTCCTGCCGGGTCAGCTGAGCAGCGAATTTCTATTTAATCACCTGCTATCATGGGAGACCTCAGGGCTGCAGGTTTTGAGCCCAGTATTGATCCTGAAAAGCGTTCCCAACCCCATTTACAAGTAAAACTAGCTAAAATGTGCCTGGCTGCTATTCACTGAAAAGCTCATTCTGTGTACATTTTTGGCATACGTTTGCTCCTGCCGGGTCAGCTGAGCAGCGAATTTCTATTTAACCACCTGCTATCATGAGAGACCTCAGGGCTGCATGTTTTGAGCCCTGTACTGAGCCTAAAAAGCATTTCCAACCCCACTTACAAGTAAAACTAGCTAAAATGTGCCTGGCTTCTCTTCACTGAAAAGCTCATTCTGAGTACATTTTAAGCATACGTTTGCTCCTGCCGGGTCAGCTGAGCAGCGAATTTCTATTTAACCACCTGCTATCATGAGAGACCTCAGGGCTGCATGTTTTGAGCCCAGTACTGATCCTGAAAAGCGTTTCCAACCCCACTTACAAGTAAAACTAGCTAAAATGTGCCTGGCTTCTCTTCACTGAAAAGCTCATTCTGAGTACATTTTTAGGATACGTTTGCTCCTGCCGGGTCAGCTGAGCAGCGAATTTCTATTTAACCACCTGCTATCATGAGAGACCTCAGGGCTGCACGTTTTGAGCCCAGTACTGATCCTGAAAAGCGTTTCCAACCCCACTTACAAGTAAAACTAGCTAAAATGTGCCTGGCTGCTATTCACTGAAAAGCTCATTCTGTGTACATTTTTGGCATACGTTTGCTCCTGCCGGGTCAGCTGAGCAGCGAATTTCTATTTAACCACCTGCTTTCATGAGAGACCTCATGGCTGCATGTTTTGAGGCCTGTACTGAGCCTGAAAAGCATTTCCAACCCCACTTACAAGTAAAACTAGCTAAAATGTGCCTGGCTTCTCTTCACTGAAAAGCTCATTCTGAGTACATTTTTAGCATACGTTTGCTCCTGCCGGGTCAGCTGAGCAGCGAATTTCTATTTAACCACCTGCTTTCATGAGAGACCTCAGGGATGCATGTTTTGAGCCCAGCACTGAGCCTGAAAAGCGTTTCCAACCCCACTTACAAGTAAAACTAGCTAAAATGTGCCTGGCTTCTCTTCACTGAAAAGCTCATTCTGAGTACATTTTTAGCATACGTTTGCTCCTGCCGGGTCAGCTGAGCAGCAAATTTCTATTTAATCACCTGCTATCATGCGAGACCTCAGGGCTGCAGGTTTTGAGCCCAGTATTGATCCTGAAAAGCGTTCCCAACCCCATTTACAAGTAAAACTAGCTAAAATGTGCCTGGCTGCTATTCACTGAAAAGCTCATTCTGTGTACATTTTTGGCATACGTTTGCTCCTGCCGGGTCAGCTGAGCAGCGAATTTCTATTTAACCACCTGCTATCATGAGAGACCTCAGGGCTGCATGTTTTGAGCCCTGTACTGAGCCTAAAAAGCATTTCCAGCCCCACTTACAAGTAAAACTAGCTAAAATGTGCCTGGCTTCTCTTCACTGAAAAGCTCATTCTGAGTACATTTTAAGCATACGTTTGCTCCTGCCGGGTCAGCTGAGCAGTGAATTGCTATTTAACCACCTGCTATCATGAGAGACCTCAGGGCTGCATGTTTTGAGCCCAGTACTGATCCTGAAAAGCGTTTCCAACCCCACTTACAAGTAAAACTAGCTAAAATGTGCCTGGCTTCTCTTCACTGAAAAGCTCATTCTGAGTACATTTTAAGCATACGTTTGCTCCTGCCGGGTCAGCTGAGCAGCGAATTTCTATTTAACCACCTGCTATCATGAGAGACCTCAGGGCTGCATGTTTTGAGCCCAGTACTGATCCTGAAAAGCGTTTCCAACCCCACTTACAAGTAAAACTAGCTAAAATGTGCCTGGCTGCTATTCACTGAAAAGCTCATTCTGTGTACATTTTTGGCATACGTTTGCTCCTGCCAGGTCAGCGGAGCAGCGAATTTCTATTTTACCACCTGCTATCACGAGAGACCTTAGGGCTGCATGTTTTGAGCCCAGTACTGATCCTGAAAAGCGTTTCCAACCCCACTTACAAGTAAAACTAGCTAAAATGTGCCTGGCTTCTCTTCACTGAAAAGCTCATTCTGAGTACATTTTTAGCATACGTTTGCTCCTGCCGGGTCAGCTGAGCAGCGAATTTCTATTTAACCACCTGCTATCATGAGAGACCTCAGGGCTGCATGTTTTGAGCCCAGTACTGATCCTGAAAAGCGTTTCCAACCCCATTTACAAGTAAAACTAGCTAAAATGTGCCTGGCTGCTATTCACTGAAAAGCTCATTCTGTGTACATTTTTGGCATACGTTTGCTCCTGCCTGGTCAGCTGAGCAGCGAATTTCTATTTAACCACCTGCTTTCATGAGAGACCTCAGGGCTGCATGTTTTGAGCCCAGTACTGAGCCTGAAAAGCGTTTCCAACCCCACTTACAAGTAAAACTAGCTAAAATGTGCCTGGCTTCTCTTCACTGAAAAGCTCATTCTGAGTACATTTTTAGCATACGTTTGCTCCTGCCGGGTCAGCTGAGCAGCGAATTTCTATTTAACCACCTGCTATCATGAGAGACCTCAGGGCTGCATGTTTTGAGCCCAGTACTGATCCTGAAAAGCGTTTCCAACCCCTCTTACAAGTAAAACTAGCTAAAATGTGCCTGGCTGCTATTCACTGAAAAGCTCATTCTGTGTACATTTTTGGCATACGTTTGCTCCTGCCGGGTCAGCTGAGCAGCGAATTTCTATTTACCCACCTGCTATCACGAGAGACCTCAGGGCTGCATGTTTTGAGCCCAGTACTGATCCTGAAAAGCGTTTCCAACCCCACTTACAAGTAAAACTAGCTAAAATGTGCCTGGCTTCTCTTCACTGAAAAGCTCATTCTGAGTACATTTTTAGCATACGTTTGCTCCTGTGCCTGGCTTCTCTTCACTGAAAAGCTCATTCTGAGTACATTTTTAGCATACGTTTGCTCCTGCCGGGTCAGCTGAGCAGCGAATTTCTATTTAACCACCTGCTATCATGAGAGACCTCAGGGCTGCATGTTTTGAGCCCAGTACTGATCCTGAAAAGCGTTTCCAACCCCACTTACAAGTAAAACTAGCTAAAATGTGCCTGGCTGCTATTCACTGAAAAGCTCATTCTGTGTACATTTTTGGCATACGTTTGCTCCTACCGGGTCTGCTGAGCAGCGCATTTCTATTTAACCACCTGCTATCATGAGAGACCTCAGGGATGCATGTTGTGAGCCCAGCACTGAGCCTGAAAAGCGTTTCCAACCCCACTTACAAGTAAAACTAGCTAAAATGTGCCTGGCTTCTCTTCACTGAAAAGCTCATTCTGAGTACATTTTTAGCATACGTTTGCTCCTGCCGGGTCAGCTGAGCAGCGAATTTCTATTTAACCACCTGCTATCATAAGAGAACTCAGGGCTGCATGTTTTGAGCCCAGTACTGATCCTGAAAAGCGTTTCCAACCCCACTTACAAGTAAAATTAGCTAAAATGTGCCTGGCTTCTCTTCACTGAAAAGCTCATTCTGAGTACATTTTTAGCATACGTTTGCTCCTACCAGGTCAGCTGAGCTGCGAATTTCTATTTAACCACCTGCTTTCATGAGAGACCTCAGGGCTGCATGTTTTGAGCCCAGTACTGAGCCTGAAAAGCATTTCCAACCCCACTTACAAGTAAAACTAGCTAAAATGTGCCTGGCTGCTATTCACTGAAAAGCTCATTCTGTGTACATTTTTGGCATACGTTTGCTCCTACCTGGTCAGCTGAGCAGCGAATTTCTATTTAACCACCTGCTTTCATGAGAGACCTCAGGGCTGCATATTTTGAGCCCAGTACTGAGCCTGAAAAGCATTTCCAACCCCACTTACAAGTAAAACTAGCTAAAATGTGCCTGGCTGCTTGTCACTGAAAAGCTCATTCTGTGTACATTTTTGGCATATGTTTGCTCCTACCGGGTCAGCTGAGCAGCGAATTTCTATTTAACCACCTGCTTTCATGAGAGACCTCAGGGCTGCATGTTTTGAGCCCAGTACTGATCCTGAAAAGCGTTTCCAACCCCACTTAAAGTAAAACTAGCTAAAATATGCCTGGCTGCTTTTCACTGAAAAGCTCATTCCCTGTACATTTTTGGCATACGTTTGCTCCTACCGGGTCAGCTGAGCAGCGAATTTCTATTTAACCACCTGCTTTCATGAGAGACCTCAGGGCTGCATGTTTTGAGCCTAGTACTGAGCCTGAAAAGCATTTCCAACCCCACTTACAAGTAAAACTAGCTAAAATGTGCCTGGCTTCTCTTCACTGAAAAGCTCATTCTGAGTACATTTTAAGCATACGTTTGCTCCTGCCGGGTCAGCTGAGCAGCGAATTTCTATTTAACCACCTGCTATCATGAGAGACCTCAGGGCTGCATGATTTGAGCCCAGTACTGATCCTGAAAAGCGTTTCCAACCCCACTTACAAGTAAAACTAGCTAAAATGTGCCTGGCTGCTTTTCACTGAAAAGCTCATTCTGTGTACATTTTTGGCATACGTTTGCTCCTGCCGGGTCAGCTGAGCAGCGAATTTCTATTTAACCACCTGCTTTCATGAGAGACCTCAGGGCTGCATGTTTGGAGCCCAGTACTTAGCCTGAAAAGCATTTCCAACCCCACTTACAAGTAAAACTAGCTAAAATGTGCCTGGCTTCTTTTCACTGAAAAGCTCATTCTGAGTACATTTTTAGCATACGTTTGCTCCTGCCGGGTCAGCTGAGCAGCGAATTTCTATTTAACCACCTGCTATCACGAGAGACCTCAGGGCTGCATGTTTTGAGCCCAGTACTGATCCTGAAAAGCGTTTCCAACCCCACTTACAAGTAAAACTAGCTAAAATGTGCCTGGCTACTTTTCACTGAAAAGCTCATTCTGTGTACTTTTTTGGCATACGTTTGCTCCTGCCGGGTCAGCTGAGCAGCGAATTTCTATTTAACCACCTGCTATCATAAGAGACCTCAGGGCTGCATGTTTTGAGCCCAGTACTGATCCTGAAAAGCGTTTCCAACCCCACTTACAAGTAAAACTAGCTAAAATGTGCCTGGCTTCTCTTCACTGAAAAGCTCATTCTGAGTACATTTTTAGCATACGTTTGCTCCTGCCGGGTCAGCTGAGCAGCGAATTTCTATTTAATCACCTGCTATCATGAGAGACCTCAGGGCTGCATGTTTTGAGCCCAGTACTGAGCCTGAAAAGCATTTCCAACCCCACTTACAAGTAAAACTAGCTAAAATGTGCCTGGCTTCTCTTCACTGAAAAGCTCATTCTGAGTACATTTTTAGCATACGTTTGCTCCTGCCGGGTCAGCTGAGCAGCGAATTTCTATTTAACCACCTGCTATCATGAGAGACCTCAGGGCTGCATGTTTTGAGCCCAGTACTGATCCTGAAAAGCGTTTCCAACCCCACTTACAAGTAAAACTAGCTAAAATGTGCCTGGCTGCTTTTCACTGAAAAGCTCATTCTGTGTACATTTTTGGCATACGTTTGCTCCTGCCGGGTCAGCTGAGCAGCGAATTTCTATTTAACCACCTGCTTTCATGAGAGACCTCAGGGCTGCATGTTTGGAGCCCAGTACTTAGCCTGAAAAGCATTTCCAACCCCACTTACAAGTAAAACTAGCTAAAATGTGCCTGGCTTCTTTTCACTGAAAAGCTCATTCTGAGTACATTTTTAGCATACGTTTGCTCCTGCCGGGTCAGCTGAGCAGCGAATTTCTATTTAACCACCTGCTATCACGAGAGACCTCAGGGCTGCATGTTTTGAGCCCAGTACTGATCCTGAAAAGCGTTTCCAACCCCACTTACAAGTAAAACTAGCTAAAATGTGCCTGGCTACTTTTCACTGAAAAGCTCATTCTGTGTACTTTTTTGGCATACGTTTGCTCCTGCCGGGTCAGCTGAGCAGCGAATTTCTATTTAACCACCTGCTATCATAAGAGACCTCAGGGCTGCATGTTTTGAGCCCAGTACTGATCCTGAAAAGCGTTTCCAACCCCACTTACAAGTAAAACTAGCTAAAATGTGCCTGGCTTCTCTTCACTGAAAAGCTCATTCTGAGTACATTTTTAGCATACGTTTGCTCCTGCCGGGTCAGCTGAGCAGCGAATTTCTATTTAATCACCTGCTATCATGAGAGACCTCAGGGCTGCATGTTTTGAGCCCAGTACTGAGCCTGAAAAGCATTTCCCACCCCACTTACAAGTAAAACTAGCTAAAATGTGCCTGGCTTCTCTTCACTGAAAAGCTCATTCTGAGTACATTTTTAGCATACGTTTGCTCCTGCCGGGTCAGCTGAGCAGCGAATTTCTATTTAACCACCTGCTATCATGAGAGACCTCAGGGCTGCATGTTTTGAGCCCAGTACTGATCCTGAAATGCGTTTCCAACCCCATTAACAAGTAAAACTAGCTAAAATGTGCCTGGCTGCTATTCACTGAAAAGCTCATTCTGTGTACATTTTTGGCATACGTTTGCTCCTACCTGGTCAGCTGAGCAGCGAATTTCTATTTAACCACCTGCTTTCATGAGAGACCTCGGGCTGCATGTTTCGAGCCCAGTACTGAGCCTGAAAAGCATTTCCAACCCCACTTACAAGTAAAACTAGCTAAAATGTGCCGGCTTCTCTTCACTGAAAAGCTCATTCTGAGTACATTTTTAGCATACGTTTGCTCCTGCCGGGTCAGCTGAGCAGCGAATTTCTATTTAACCACCTGCTATCATGAGAGACCTCAGGGCTGCATGTTTTGAGCCCAGTACTGATCCTGAAAAGCGTTTCCAACCCCACTTACAAGTAAAACTAGCTAAAATGTGCCTGGCTGCTATTCACTGAAAAGCTCATTATGTGTACATTTTTGGCATACGTTTGCTCCTACCGGGTCTGCTGAGCAGCGCATTTCTATTTAACCACCTGCTATCATGAGAGACCTCAGGGATGCATGTTGTGAGCCCAGCACTGAGCCTGAAAAGCGTTTCCAACCCCACTTACAAGTAAAACTAGCTAAAATGTGCCTGGCTTCTCTTCACTGAAAAGCTCATTCTGAGTACATTTTTAGCATACGTTTGCTCCTGCCGGGTCAGCTGAGCAGCGAATTTCTATTTAACCACCTGCTATCATAAGAGAACTCAGGGCTGCATGTTTTGAGCCCAGTACTGATCCTGAAAAGCGTTTCCAACCCCACTTACAAGTAAAATTAGCTAAAATGTGCCTGGCTTCTCTTCACTGAAAAGCTCATTCTGAGTACATTTTTAGCATACGTTTGCTCCTACCAGGTCAGCTGAGCTGCGAATTTCTATTTAACCACCTGCTTTCATGAGAGACCTCAGGGCTGCATGTTTTGAGCCCAGTACTGAGCCTGAAAAGCATTTCCAACCCCACTTACAAGTAAAACTAGCTAAAATGTGCCTGGCTGCTATTCACTGAAAAGCTCATTCTGTGTACATTTTTGGCATACGTTTGCTCCTACCTGGTCAGCTGAGCAGCGAATTTCTATTTAACCACCTGCTTTCATGAGAGACCTCAGGGCTGCATATTTTGAGCCCAGTACTGAGCCTGAAAAGCATTTCCAACCCCACTTACAAGTAAAACTAGCTAAAATGTGCCTGGCTGCTTGTCACTGAAAAGCTCATTCTGTGTACATTTTTGGCATATGTTTGCTCCTACCGGGTCAGCTGAGCAGCGAATTTCTATTTAACCACCTGCTTTCATGAGAGACCTCAGGGCTGCATGTTTTGAGCCCAGTACTGATCCTGAAAAGCGTTTCCAACCCCACTTAAAGTAAAACTAGCTAAAATATGCCTGGCTGCTTTTCACTGAAAAGCTCATTCCCTGTACATTTTTGGCATACGTTTGCTCCTACCGGGTCAGCTGAGCAGCGAATTTCTATTTAACCACCTGCTTTCATGAGAGACCTCAGGGCTGCATGTTTTGAGCCTAGTACTGAGCCTGAAAAGCATTTCCAACCCCACTTACAAGTAAAACTAGCTAAAATGTGCCTGGCTTCTCTTCACTGAAAAGCTCATTCTGAGTACATTTTAAGCATACGTTTGCTCCTGCCGGGTCAGCTGAGCAGCGAATTTCTATTTAACCACCTGCTATCATGAGAGACCTCAGGGCTGCATGATTTGAGCCCAGTACTGATCCTGAAAAGCGTTTCCAACCCCACTTACAAGTAAAACTAGCTAAAATGTGCCTGGCTGCTTTTCACTGAAAAGCTCATTCTGTGTACATTTTTGGCATACGTTTGCTCCTGCCGGGTCAGCTGAGCAGCGAATTTCTATTTAACCACCTGCTTTCATGAGAGACCTCAGGGCTGCATGTTTGGAGCCCAGTACTTAGCCTGAAAAGCATTTCCAACCCCACTTACAAGTAAAACTAGCTAAAATGTGCCTGGCTTCTTTTCACTGAAAAGCTCATTCTGAGTACATTTTTAGCATACGTTTGCTCCTGCCGGGTCAGCTGAGCAGCGAATTTCTATTTAACCACCTGCTATCACGAGAGACCTCAGGGCTGCATGTTTTGAGCCCAGTACTGATCCTGAAAAGCGTTTCCAACCCCACTTACAAGTAAAACTAGCTAAAATGTGCCTGGCTACTTTTCACTGAAAAGCTCATTCTGTGTACTTTTTTGGCATACGTTTGCTCCTGCCGGGTCAGCTGAGCAGCGAATTTCTATTTAACCACCTGCTATCATAAGAGACCTCAGGGCTGCATGTTTTGAGCCCAGTACTGATCCTGAAAAGCGTTTCCAACCCCACTTACAAGTAAAACTAGCTAAAATGTGCCTGGCTTCTCTTCACTGAAAAGCTCATTCTGAGTACATTTTTAGCATACGTTTGCTCCTGCCGGGTCAGCTGAGCAGCGAATTTCTATTTAATCACCTGCTATCATGAGAGACCTCAGGGCTGCATGTTTTGAGCCCAGTACTGAGCCTGAAAAGCATTTCCCACCCCACTTACAAGTAAAACTAGCTAAAATGTGCCTGGCTTCTCTTCACTGAAAAGCTCATTCTGAGTACATTTTTAGCATACGTTTGCTCCTGCCGGGTCAGCTGAGCAGCGAATTTCTATTTAACCACCTGCTATCATGAGAGACCTCAGGGCTGCATGTTTTGAGCCCAGTACTGATCCTGAAATGCGTTTCCAACCCCATTAACAAGTAAAACTAGCTAAAATGTGCCTGGCTGCTATTCACTGAAAAGCTCATTCTGTGTACATTTTTGGCATACGTTTGCTCCTACCTGGTCAGCTGAGCAGCGAATTTCTATTTAACCACCTGCTTTCATGAGAGACCTCGGGCTGCATGTTTCGAGCCCAGTACTGAGCCTGAAAAGCATTTCCAACCCCACTTACAAGTAAAACTAGCTAAAATGTGCCGGCTTCTCTTCACTGAAAAGCTCATTCTGAGTACATTTTTAGCATACGTTTGCTCCTGCCGGGTCAGCTGAGCAGCGAATTTCTATTTAACCACCTGCTATCATGAGAGACCTCAGGGCTGCATGTTTTGAGCCCAGTACTGATCCTGAAAAGCGTTTCCAACCCCACTTACAAGTAAAACTAGCTAAAATGTGCCTGGCTGCTATTCACTGAAAAGCTCATTATGTGTACATTTTTGGCATACGTTTGCTCCTACCGGGTCTGCTGAGCAGCGCATTTCTATTTAACCACCTGCTATCATGAGAGACCTCAGGGATGCATGTTGTGAGCCCAGCACTGAGCCTGAAAAGCGTTTCCAACCCCACTTACAAGTAAAACTAGCTAAAATGTGCCTGGCTTCTCTTCACTGAAAAGCTCATTCTGAGTACATTTTTAGCATACGTTTGCTCCTGCCGGGTCAGCTGAGCAGCGAATTTCTATTTAACCACCTGCTATCATAAGAGAACTCAGGGCTGCATGTTTTGAGCCCAGTACTGATCCTGAAAAGCGTTTCCAACCCCACTTACAAGTAAAATTAGCTAAAATGTGCCTGGCTTCTCTTCACTGAAAAGCTCATTCTGAGTACATTTTTAGCATACGTTTGCTCCTACCAGGTCAGCTGAGCTGCGAATTTCTATTTAACCACCTGCTTTCATGAGAGACCTCAGGGCTGCATGTTTTGAGCCCAGTACTGAGCCTGAAAAGCATTTCCAACCCCACTTACAAGTAAAACTAGCTAAAATGTGCCTGGCTGCTATTCACTGAAAAGCTCATTCTGTGTACATTTTTGGCATACGTTTGCTCCTACCTGGTCAGCTGAGCAGCGAATTTCTATTTAACCACCTGCTTTCATGAGAGACCTCAGGGCTGCATATTTTGAGCCCAGTACTGAGCCTGAAAAGCATTTCCAACCCCACTTACAAGTAAAACTAGCTAAAATGTGCCTGGCTGCTTGTCACTGAAAAGCTCATTCTGTGTACATTTTTGGCATATGTTTGCTCCTACCGGGTCAGCTGAGCAGCGAATTTCTATTTAACCACCTGCTTTCATGAGAGACCTCAGGGCTGCATGTTTTGAGCCCAGTACTGATCCTGAAAAGCGTTTCCAACCCCACTTAAAGTAAAACTAGCTAAAATATGCCTGGCTGCTTTTCACTGAAAAGCTCATTCCCTGTACATTTTTGGCATACGTTTGCTCCTACCGGGTCAGCTGAGCAGCGAATTTCTATTTAACCACCTGCTTTCATGAGAGACCTCAGGGCTGCATGTTTTGAGCCTAGTACTGAGCCTGAAAAGCATTTCCAACCCCACTTACAAGTAAAACTAGCTAAAATGTGCCTGGCTTCTCTTCACTGAAAAGCTCATTCTGAGTACATTTTAAGCATACGTTTGCTCCTGCCGGGTCAGCTGAGCAGCGAATTTCTATTTAACCACCTGCTATCATGAGAGACCTCAGGGCTGCATGATTTGAGCCCAGTACTGATCCTGAAAAGCGTTTCCAACCCCACTTACAAGTAAAACTAGCTAAAATGTGCCTGGCTGCTTTTCACTGAAAAGCTCATTCTGTGTACATTTTTGGCATACGTTTGCTCCTGCCGGGTCAGCTGAGCAGCGAATTTCTATTTAACCACCTGCTTTCATGAGAGACCTCAGGGCTGCATGTTTGGAGCCCAGTACTTAGCCTGAAAAGCATTTCCAACCCCACTTACAAGTAAAACTAGCTAAAATGTGCCTGGCTTCTTTTCACTGAAAAGCTCATTCTGAGTACATTTTTAGCATACGTTTGCTCCTGCCGGGTCAGCTGAGCAGCGAATTTCTATTTAACCACCTGCTATCACGAGAGACCTCAGGGCTGCATGTTTTGAGCCCAGTACTGATCCTGAAAAGCGTTTCCAACCCCACTTACAAGTAAAACTAGCTAAAATGTGCCTGGCTACTTTTCACTGAAAAGCTCATTCTGTGTACTTTTTTGGCATACGTTTGCTCCTGCCGGGTCAGCTGAGCAGCGAATTTCTATTTAACCACCTGCTATCATAAGAGACCTCAGGGCTGCATGTTTTGAGCCCAGTACTGATCCTGAAAAGCGTTTCCAACCCCACTTACAAGTAAAACTAGCTAAAATGTGCCTGGCTTCTCTTCACTGAAAAGCTCATTCTGAGTACATTTTTAGCATACGTTTGCTCCTGCCGGGTCAGCTGAGCAGCGAATTTCTATTTAATCACCTGCTATCATGAGAGACCTCAGGGCTGCATGTTTTGAGCCCAGTACTGAGCCTGAAAAGCATTTCCAACCCCACTTACAAGTAAAACTAGCTAAAATGTGCCTGGCTTCTCTTCACTGAAAAGCTCATTCTGAGTACATTTTTAGCATACGTTTGCTCCTGCCGGGTCAGCTGAGCAGCGAATTTCTATTTAACCACCTGCTATCATGAGAGACCTCAGGGCTGCATGTTTTGAGCCCAGTACTGATCCTGAAATGCGTTTCCAACCCCATTAACAAGTAAAACTAGCTAAAATGTGCCTGGCTGCTATTCACTGAAAAGCTCATTCTGTGTACATTTTTGGCATACGTTTGCTCCTACCTGGTCAGCTGAGCAGCGAATTTCTATTTAACCACCTGCTTTCATGAGAGACCTCGGGCTGCATGTTTCGAGCCCAGTACTGAGCCTGAAAAGCATTTCCAACCCCACTTACAAGTAAAACTAGCTAAAATGTGCCTGGCTTCTCTTCACTGAAAAGCTCATTCTGAGTACATTTTTAGCATACGTTTGCTCCTGCCGGGTCAGCTGAGCAGCGAATTTCTATTTAACCACCTGCTATCATGAGAGACCTCAGGGCTGCATGTTTTGAGCCCAGTACTGATCCTGAAAAGCGTTTCCAACCCCACTTACAAGTAAAACTAGCTAAAATGTGCCTGGCTGCTATTCACTGAAAAGCTCATTCTGTGTACATTTTTGGCATACGTTTGCTCCTACCGGGTCTGCTGAGCAGCGCATTTCTATTTAACCACCTGCTATCATGAGAGACCTCAGGGATGCATGTTGTGAGCCCAGCACTGATCCTGAAAAGCGTTTCCAACCCCACTTACAAGTAAAATTAGCTAAAATGTGCCTGGCTTCTCTTCACTGAAAAGCTCATTCTGAGTACATTTTTAGCATACGTTTGCTCCTACCAGGTCAGCTGAGCTGCGAATTTCTATTTAACCACCTGCTTTCATGAGAGACCTCAGGGCTGCATGTTTTGAGCCCAGTACTGAGCCTGAAAAGCATTTCCAACCCCACTTACAAGTAAAACTAGCTAAAATGTGCCTGGCTGCTATTCACTGAAAAGCTCATTCTGTGTACATTTTTGGCATACGTTTGCTCCTACCTGGTCAGCTGAGCAGCGAATTTCTATTTAACCACCTGCTTTCATGAGAGACCTCAGGGCTGCATATTTTGAGCCCAGTACTGAGCCTGAAAAGCATTTCCAACCACACTTACAAGTAAAACTAGCTAAAATGTGCCTGGCTGCTTGTCACTGAAAAGCTCATTCTGTGTACATTTTTGGCATATGTTTGCTCCTACCGGGTCAGCTGAGCAGCGAATTTCTATTTAACCACCTGCTTTCATGAGAGACCTCAGGGCTGCATGTTTTGAGCCCAGTACTGATCCTGAAAAGCGTTTCCAACCCCACTTAAAGTAAAACTAGCTAAAATATGCCTGGCTGCTTTTCACTGAAAAGCTCATTCCCTGTACATTTTTGGCATACGTTTGCTCCTACCGGGTCTGCTGAGCAGCGCATTTCTATTTAACCACCTGCTATCATGAGAGACCTCAGGGATGCATGTTTTGAGCCCAGCACTGAGCCTGAAAAGCGTTTCCAACCCCACTTACAAGTAAAACTAGCTAAAATGTGCCTGGCTTCTCTTCACTGAAAAGCTCATTCTGAGTACATTTTTAGCATACGTTTGCTCCTGCCGGGTCAGCTGAGCAGCGAATTTCTATTTAACCACCTGCTATCATAAGAGAACTCAGGGCTGCATGTTTTGAGCCCAGTACTGATCCTGAAAAGCGTTTCCAACCCCACTTACAAGTAAAATTAGCTAAAATGTGCCTGGCTTCTCTTCACTGAAAAGCTCATTCTGAGTACATTTTTAGCATACGTTTGCTCCTACCAGGTCAGCTGAGCTGCGAATTTCTATTTAACCACCTGCTTTCATGAGAGACCTCAGGGCTGCATGTTTTGAGCCCAGTACTGAGCCTGAAAAGCATTTCCAACCCCACTTACAAGTAAAACTAGCTAAAATGTGCCTGGCTGCTATTCACTGAAAAGCTCATTCTGTGTACATTTTTGGCATACGTTTGCTCCTACCTGGTCAGCTGAGCAGCGAATTTCTATTTAACCACCTGCTTTCATGAGAGACCTCAGGGCTGCATATTTTGAGCCCAGTACTGAGCCTGAAAAGCATTTCCAACCCCACTTACAAGTAAAACTAGCTAAAATGTGCCTGGCTGCTTGTCACTGAAAAGCTCATTCTGTGTACATTTTTGGCATATGTTTGCTCCTACCGGGTCAGCTGAGCAGCAAATTTCTATTTAACCACCTGCTTTCATGAGAGACCTCAGGGCTGCATGTTTTGAGCCCAGTACTGATCCTGAAAAGCGTTTCCAACCCCACTTAAAGTAAAACTAGCTAAAATATGCCTGGCTGCTTTTCACTGAAAAGCTCATTCCCTGTACATTTTTGGCATACGTTTGCTCCTACCGGGTCAGCTGAGCAGCGAATTTCTATTTAACCACCTGCTTTCATGAGAGACCTCAGGGCTGCATGTTTTGAGCCTAGTACTGAGCCTGAAAAGCATTTCCAACCCCACTTACAAGTAAAACTAGCTAAAATGTGCCTGGCTTCTCTTCACTGAAAAGCTCATTCTGAGTACATTTTAAGCATACGTTTGCTCCTGCCGGGTCAGCTGAGCAGCGAATTTCTATTTAACCACCTGCTATCATGAGAGACCTCAGGGCTGCATGATTTGAGCCCAGTACTGATCCTGAAAAGCGTTTCCAACCCCACTTAAAGTAAAACTAGCTAAAATATGCCTGGCTGCTTTTCACTGAAAAGCTCATTCCCTGTACATTTTTGGCATACGTTTGCTCCTACCGGGTCTGCTGAGCAGCGCATTTCTATTTAACCACCTGCTATCATGAGAGACCTCAGGGATGCATGTTTTGAGCCCAGCACTGAGCCTGAAAAGCGTTTCCAACCCCACTTACAAGTAAAACTAGCTAAAATGTGCCTGGCTTCTCTTCACTGAAAAGCTCATTCTGAGTACATTTTTAGCATACGTTTGCTCCTGCCGGGTCAGCTGAGCAGCGAATTTCTATTTAACCACCTGCTATCATAAGAGAACTCAGGGCTGCATGTTTTGAGCCCAGTACTGATCCTGAAAAGCGTTTCCAACCCCACTTACAAGTAAAATTAGCTAAAATGTGCCTGGCTTCTCTTCACTGAAAAGCTCATTCTGAGTACATTTTTAGCATACGTTTGCTCCTACCAGGTCAGCTGAGCTGCGAATTTCTATTTAACCACCTGCTTTCATGAGAGACCTCAGGGCTGCATGTTTTGAGCCCAGTACTGAGCCTGAAAAGCATTTCCAACCCCACTTACAAGTAAAACTAGCTAAAATGTGCCTGGCTGCTATTCACTGAAAAGCTCATTCTGTGTACATTTTTGGCATACGTTTGCTCCTACCTGGTCAGCTGAGCAGCGAATTTCTATTTAACCACCTGCTTTCATGAGAGACCTCAGGGCTGCATATTTTAAGCCCAGTACTGAGCCTGAAAAGCATTTCCAACCCCACTTACAAGTAAAACTAGCTAAAATGTGCCTGGCTGCTTGTCACTGAAAAGCTCATTCTGTGTACATTTTTGGCATATGTTTGCTCCTACCGGGTCAGCTGAGCAGCGAATTTCTATTTAACCACCTGCTTTCATGAGAGACCTCAGGGCTGCATGTTTTGAGCCCAGTACTGATCCTGAAAAGCGTTTCCAACCCCACTTAAAGTAAAACTAGCTAAAATATGCCTGGCTGCTTTTCACTGAAAAGCTCATTCCCTGTACATTTTTGGCATACGTTTGCTCCTACCGGGTCAGCTGAGCAGCGAATTTCTATTTAACCACCTGCTTTCATGAGAGACCTCAGGGCTGCATGTTTTGAGCCTAGTACTGAGCCTGAAAAGCATTTCCAACCCCACTTACAAGTAAAACTAGCTAAAATGTGCCTGGCTTCTCTTCACTGAAAAGCTCATTCTGAGTACATTTTAAGCATACGTTTGCTCCTGCCGGGTCAGCTGAGCAGCGAATTTCTATTTAACCACCTGCTATCATGAGAGACCTCAGGGCTGCATGATTTGAGCCCAGTACTGATCCTGAAAAGCGTTTCCAACCCCACTTACAAGTAAAACTAGCTAAAATGTGCCTGGCTGCTTTTCACTGAAAAGCTCATTCTGTGTACATTTTTGGCATACGTTTGCTCCTGCCGGGTCAGCTGAGCAGCGAATTTCTATTTAACCACCTGCTTTCATGAGAGACCTCAGGGCTGCATGTTTTGAGCCCAGTACTTAGCCTGAAAAGCATTTCCAACCCCACTTACAAGTAAAACTAGCTAAAATGTGCCTGGCTTCTTTTCACTGAAAAGCTCATTCTGAGTACATTTTTAGCATACGTTTGCTCCTGCCGGGTCAGCTGAGCAGCGAATTTCTATTTAACCACCTGCTATCACGAGAGACCTCAGGGCTGCATGTTTTGAGCCCAGTACTGATCCTGAAAAGCGTTTCCAACCCCACTTACAAGTAAAACTAGCTAAAATGTGCCTGGCTACTTTTCACTGAAAAGCTCATTCTGTGTACATTTTTGGCATACGTTTGCTCCTGCCGGGTCAGCTGAGCAGCGAATTTCTATTTAACCACCTGCTATCATAAGAGACCTCAGGGCTGCATGTTTTGAGCCCAGTACTGATCCTGAAAAGCGTTTCCAACCCCACTTACAAGTAAAACTAGCTAAAATGTGCCTGGCTTCTCTTCACTGAAAAGCTCATTCTGAGTACATTTTTAGCATACGTTTGCTCCTGCCGGGTCAGCTGAGCAGCGAATTTCTATTTAATCACCTGCTATCATGAGAGACCTCAGGGCTGCATGTTTTGAGCCCAGTACTGAGCCTGAAAAGCATTTCCAACCCCACTTACAAGTAAAACTAGCTAAAATGTGCCTGGCTTCTCTTCACTGAAAAGCTCATTCTGAGTACATTTTTAGCATACGTTTGCTCCTGCCGGGTCAGCTGAGCAGCGAATTTCTATTTAACCACCTGCTATCATGAGAGACCTCATGGCTGCATGATTTGAGCCCAGTACTGAGCCTGAAAAGCATTTCCAACCCCACTTACAAGTAAAACTAGCTAAAATGTGCCTGGCTACTTTTCACTGAAAAGCTCATTCTGTGTACATTTTTGGCATACGTTTGCTCCTACCGGGTCAGCTGAGCAGCGAATTTCTATTTAACCACCTGCTATCACGAGGGACCTCAGGGCTGCATGTTTTGAGCCCAGTACTGATCCTGAAAAGCTTTTCCAACCCCACTTACAAGTAAAACTAGCTAAAATGTGCATGGCTTCTCTTCACTGAAAAGCTCATTCTGAGTACATTTTTAGCATACGTTTGCTCCTGCCGGGTCAGCTGAGCAGCGAATTTCTATTTAACCACCTGCTTTCATGAGAGACCTCAGGGCTGCATGTTTTGAGCCCAGTACTGAGCCTGAAAAGCGTTTCCAACCCCACTTAAAGTAAAACTAGCTAAAATGTGCCTGGCTGCTATTCACTGAAAAGCTCATTCCCTGTACATTTTTGGCATACGTTTGCTCCTACCGGGTCTGCTGAGCAGCGCATTTCTATTCAACCACCTGCTATCATGAGAGACCTCAGGGATGCATGTTTTGAGCCCAGCACTGAGCCTGAAAAGCGTTTCCAACCCCACTTACAAGTAAAACTAGCTAAAATGTGCCTGGCTTCTCTTCACTGAAAAGCTCATTCTGAGTACATTTTTAGCATACGTTTGCTCCTGCCGGGTCAGCTGAGCAGCGAATTTCTATTTAACCACCTGCTATCATAAGAGAACTCAGGGCTGCATGTTTTGAGCCCAGTACTGATCCTGAAAAGCGTTTCCAACCCCACTTACAAGTAAAATTAGCTAAAATGTGCCTGGCTTCTCTTCACTGAAAAGCTCATTCTGAGTACATTTTTAGCATACGTTTGCTCCTACCAGGTCAGCTGAGCTGCGAATTTCTATTTAACCACCTGCTTTCATGAGAGACCTCAGGGCTGCATGTTTTGAGCCCAGTACTGAGCCTGAAAAGCATTTCCAACCCCACTTACAAGTAAAACTAGCTAAAATGTGCCTGGCTGCTATTCACTGAAAAGCTCATTCTGTGTACATTTTTGGCATACGTTTGCTCCTACCTGGTCAGCTGAGCAGCGAATTTCTATTTAACCACCTGCTTTCATGAGAGACCTCAGGGCTGCATATTTTGAGCCCAGTACTGAGCCTGAAAAGCATTTCCAACCCCACTTACAAGTAAAACTAGCTAAAATGTGCCTGGCTGCTTGTCACTGAAAAGCTCATTCTGTGTACATTTTTGGCATATGTTTGCTCCTACCGGGTCAGCTGAGCAGCGAATTTCTATTTAACCACCTGCTTTCATGAGAGACCTCAGGGCTGCATGTTTTGAGCCCAGTACTGATCCTGAAAAGCGTTTCCAACCCCACTTAAAGTAAAACTAGCTAAAATATGCCTGGCTGCTTTTCACTGAAAAGCTCATTCCCTGTACATTTTTGGCATACGTTTGCTCCTACCGGGTCAGCTGAGCAGCGAATTTCTATTTAACCACCTGCTTTCATGAGAGACCTCAGGGCTGCATGTTTTGAGCCTAGTACTGAGCCTGAAAAGCATTTCCAACCCCACTTACAAGTAAAACTAGCTAAAATGTGCCTGGCTTCTCTTCACTGAAAAGCTCATTCTGAGTACATTTTAAGCATACGTTTGCTCCTGCCGGGTCAGCTGAGCAGCGAATTTCTATTTAACCACCTGCTATCATGAGAGACCTCAGGGCTGCATGATTTGAGCCCAGTACTGATCCTGAAAAGCGTTTCCAACCCCACTTACAAGTAAAACTAGCTAAAATGTGCCTGGCTGCTTTTCACTGAAAAGCTCATTCTGTGTACATTTTTGGCATACGTTTGCTCCTGCCGGGTCAGCTGAGCAGCGAATTTCTATTTAACCACCTGCTTTCATGAGAGACCTCAGGGCTGCATGTTTTGAGCCCAGTACTTAGCCTGAAAAGCATTTCCAACCCCACTTACAAGTAAAACTAGCTAAAATGTGCCTGGCTTCTTTTCACTGAAAAGCTCATTCTGAGTACATTTTTAGCATACGTTTGCTCCTGCCGGGTCAGCTGAGCAGCGAATTTCTATTTAACCACCTGCTATCACGAGAGACCTCAGGGCTGCATGTTTTGAGCCCAGTACTGATCCTGAAATGCGTTTCCAACCCCACTTACAAGTAAAACTAGCTAAAATGTGCCTGGCTACTTTTCACTGAAAAGCTCATTCTGTGTACATTTTTGGCATACGTTTGCTCCTGCCGGGTCAGCTGAGCAGCGAATTTCTATTTAACCACCTGCTATCATAAGAGACCTCAGGGCTGCATGTTTTGAGCCCAGTACTGATCCTGAAAAGCGTTTCCAACCCCACTTACAAGTAAAACTAGCTAAAATGTGCCTGGCTTCTCTTCACTGAAAAGCTCATTCTGAGTACATTTTTAGCATACGTTTGCTCCTGCCGGGTCAGCTGAGCAGCGAATTTCTATTTAATCACCTGCTATCATGAGAGACCTCAGGGCTGCATGTTTTGAGCCCAGTACTGAGCCTGAAAAGCATTTCCAACCCCACTTACAAGTAAAACTAGCTAAAATGTGCCTGGCTTCTCTTCACTGAAAAGCTCATTCTGAGTACATTTTTAGCATACGTTTGCTCCTGCCGGGTCAGCTGAGCAGCAAATTTCTATTTAACCACCTGCTATCATGAGAGACCTCAGGGCTGCATGTTTTGAGCCCAGTACTGATCCTGAAATGCGTTTCCAACCCCATTAACAAGTAAAACTAGCTAAAATGTGCCTGGCTGCTATTCACTGAAAAGCTCATTCTGTGTACATTTTTGGCATACGTTTGCTCCTACCTGGTCAGCTGAGCAGCGAATTTCTATTTAACCACCTGCTTTCATGAGAGACCTCGGGCTGCATGTTTCGAGCCCAGTACTGAGCCTGAAAAGCATTTCCAACCCCACTTACAAGTAAAACTAGCTAAAATGTGCCTGGCTTCTCTTCACTGAAAAGCTCATTCTGAGTACATTTTTAGCATACGTTTGCTCCTGCCGGGTCAGCTGAGCAGCGAATTTCTATTTAACCAACTGTTATCATGAGAGACCTCAGGGCTGCATGTTTTGAGCCCAGTACTGATCCTGAAAAGCGTTTCCAACCCCACTTACAAGTAAAACTAGCTAAAATGTGCCTGGCTGCTATTCACTGAAAAGCTTATTCTGTGTACATTTTTGGCATACGTTTGCTCCTACCGGGTCTGCTGAGCAGCGCATTTCTATTTAACCACCTGCTATCATGAGAGACCTCAGGGATGCATGTTTTGAGACCAGCACTGAGCCTGAAAAGCGTTTCCAACCCCACTTACAAGTAAAACTAGCTAAAATGTGCCTGGCTTCTCTTCACTGAAAAGCTCATTCTGAGTACATTTTTAGCATACGTTTGCTCCTGCCGGGGCAGCTGAGCAGCGAATTTCTATTTAACCACCTGCTATCATAAGAGAACTCAGGGCTGCATGTTTTGAGCCCAGTACTGATCCTGAAAAGCGTTTCCAACCCCACTTACAAGTAAAATTAGCTAGAATGTGCCTGGCTTCTCTTCACTGAAAAGCTCATTCTGAGTACATTTTTAGCATACGTTTGCTCCTACCAGGTCAGCTGAGCTGCGAATTTCTATTTAACCACCTGCTTTCATGAGAGACCTCAGGGCTGCATGTTTTGAGCCCAGTACTGAGCCTGAAAAGCATTTCCAACCCCACTTACAAGTAAAACTAGCTAAAATGTGCCTGGCTGCTATTCACTGAAAAGCTCATTCTGTGTACATTTTAAGCATACGTTTGCTCCTGCCGGGTCAGCTGAGCAGCGAATTTCTATTTAACCACCTGCTATCATGAGAGACCTCAGGGCTGCATGATTTGAGCCCAGTACTGATCCTGAAAAGCGTTTCCAACCCCACTTACAAGTAAAACTAGCTAAAATGTGCCTGGCTGCTTTTCACTGAAAAGCTCATTCTGTGTACATTTTTGGCATACGTTTGCTCCTGCCGGGTCAGCTGAGCAGCGAATTTCTATTTAACCACCTGCTTTCATGAGAGACCTCAGGGCTGCATGTTTTGAGCCCAGTACTTAGCCTGAAAAGCATTTCCAACCCCACTTACAAGTAAAACTAGCTAAAATGTGCCTGGCTTCTTTTCACTGAAAAGCTCATTCTGAGTACATTTTTAGCATACGTTTGCTCCTGCCGGGTCAGCTGAGCAGCGAATTTCTATTTAACCACCTGCTATCACGAGAGACCTCAGGGCTGCATGTTTTGAGCCCAGTACTGATCCTGAAAAGCGTTTCCAACCCCACTTACAAGTAAAACTAGCTAAAATGTGCCTGGCTACTTTTCACTGAAAAGCTCATTCTGTGTACATTTTTGGCATACGTTTGCTCCTGCCGGGTCAGCTGAGCAGCGAATTTCTATTTAACCACCTGCTATCATAAGAGACCTCAGGGCTGCATGTTTTGAGCCCAGTACTGATCCTGAAAAGCGTTTCCAACCCCACTTACAAGTAAAACTAGCTAAAATGTGCCTGGCTTCTCTTCACTGAAAAGCTCATTCTGAGTACATTTTTAGCATACGTTTGCTCCTGCCGGGTCAGCTGAGCAGCGAATTTCTATTTAATCACCTGCTATCATGAGAGACCTCAGGGCTGCATGTTTTGAGCCCAGTACTGAGCCTGAAAAGCATTTCCAACCCCACTTACAAGTAAAACTAGCTAAAATGTGCCTGGCTTCTCTTCACTGAAAAGCTCATTCTGAGTACATTTTTAGCATACGTTTGCTCCTGCCGGGTCAGCTGAGCAGCAAATTTCTATTTAACCACCTGCTATCATGAGAGACCTCAGGGCTGCATGTTTTGAGCCCAGTACTGATCCTGAAATGCGTTTCCAACCCCATTAACAAGTAAAACTAGCTAAAATGTGCCTGGCTGCTATTCACTGAAAAGCTCATTCTGTGTACATTTTTGGCATACGTTTGCTCCTACCTGGTCAGCTGAGCAGCGAATTTCTATTTAACCACCTGCTTTCATGAGAGACCTCGGGCTGCATGTTTCGAGCCCAGTACTGAGCCTGAAAAGCATTTCCAACCCCACTTACAAGTAAAACTAGCTAAAATGTGCCTGGCTTCTCTTCACTGAAAAGCTCATTCTGAGTACATTTTTAGCATACGTTTGCTCCTGCCGGGTCAGCTGAGCAGCGAATTTCTATTTAACCACCTGTTATCATGAGAGACCTCAGGGCTGCATGTTTTGAGCCCAGTACTGATCCTGAAAAGCGTTTCCAACCCCACTTACAAGTAAAACTAGCTAAAATGTGCCTGGCTGCTATTCACTGAAAAGCTTATTCTGTGTACATTTTTGGCATACGTTTGATCCTACCGGGTCTGCTGAGCAGCGCATTTCTATTTAACCACCTGCTATCATGAGAGACCTCAGGGATGCATGTTTTGAGCCCAGCACTGAGCCTGAAAAGCGTTTCCAACCCCACTTACAAGTAAAACTAGCTAAAATGTGCCTGGCTTCTCTTCACTGAAAAGCTCATTCTGAGTACATTTTTAGCATACGTTTGCTCCTGCCGGGGCAGCTGAGCAGCGAATTTCTATTTAACCACCTGCTATCATAAGAGAACTCAGGGCTGCATGTTTTGAGCCCAGTACTGATCCTGAAAAGCGTTTCCAACCCCACTTACAAGTAAAATTAGCTAAAATGTGCCTGGCTTCTCTTCACTGAAAAGCTCATTCTGAGTACATTTTTAGCATACGTTTGCTCCTACCAGGTCAGCTGAGCTGCGAATTTCTATTTAACCACCTGCTTTCATGAGAGACCTCAGGGCTGCATGTTTTGAGCCCAGTACTGAGCCTGAAAAGCATTTCCAACCCCACTTACAAGTAAAACTAGCTAAAATGTGCCTGGCTGCTATTCACTGAAAAGCTCATTCTGTGTACATTTTTGGCATACGTTTGCTCCTACCTGGTCAGCTGAGCAGCGAATTTCTATTTAACCACCTGCTTTCATGAGAGACCTCAGGGCTGCATATTTTGAGCCCAGTACTGAGCCTGAAAAGCATTTCCAACCCCACTTACAAGTAAAACTAGCTAAAATGTGCCTGGCTGCTTGTCACTGAAAAGCTCATTCTGTGTAAATTTTTGGCATATGTTTGCTCCTACCGGGTCAGCTGAGCAGCGAATTTCTATTTAACCACCTGCTTTCATGAGAGACCTCAGGGCTGCATGTTTTGAGCCCAGTACTGATCCTGAAAAGCGTTTCCAACCCCACTTAAAGTAAAACTAGCTAAAATATGCCTGGCTGCTTTTCACTGAAAAGCTCATTCCCTGTACATTTTTGGCATACGTTTGCTCCTACCGGGTCAGCTGAGCAGCGAATTTCTATTTAACCACCTGCTTTCATGAGAGACCTCAGGGCTGCATGTTTTGAGCCTAGTACTGAGCCTGAAAAGCATTTCCAACCCCACTTACAAGTAAAACTAGCTAAAATGTGCCTGGCTTCTCTTCACTGAAAAGCTCATTCTGAGTACATTTTAAGCATACGTTTGCTCCTGCCGGGTCAGCTGAGCAGCGAATTTCTATTTAACCACCTGCTATCATGAGAGACCTCTGGGCTGCATGATTTGAGCCCAGTACTGATCCTGAAAAGCGTTTCCAACCCCACTTACAAGTAAAACTAGCTAAAATGTGCCTGGCTGCTTTTCACTGAAAGGCTCATTCTGTGTACATTTTTGGCATACGTTTGCTCCTGCCGGGTCAGCTGAGCAGCGAATTTCTATTTAACCACCTGCTTTCATGAGAGACCTCAGGGCTGCATGTTTTGAGCCCAGTACTTAGCCTGAAAAGCATTTCCAACCACACTTACAAGTAAAACTAGCTAAAATGTGCCTGGCTTCTTTTCACTGAAAAGCTCATTCTGAGTACATTTTTAGCATACGTTTGCTCCTGCCGGGTCAGCTGAGCAGCGAATTTCTATTTAACCACCTGCTATCACGAGAGACCTCAGGGCTGCATGTTTTGAGCCCAGTACTGATCCTGAAAAGCGTTTCCAACCCCACTTACAAGTAAAACTAGCTAAAATGTGCCTGGCTACTTTTCACTGAAAAGCTCATTCTGTGTACATTTTTGGCATACGTTTGCTCCTGCCGGGTCAGCTGAGCAGCGAATTTCTATTTAACCACCTGCTATCATAAGAGACCTCAGGGCTGCATGTTTTGAGCCCAGTACTGATCCTGAAAAGCGTTTCCAACCCCACTTACAAGTAAAACTAGCTAAAATGTGCCTGGCTTCTCTTCACTGAAAAGCTCATTCTGAGTACATTTTTAGCATACGTTTGCTCCTGCCGGGTCAGCTGAGCAGCGAATTTCTATTTAATCACCTGCTATCATGAGAGACCTCAGGGCTGCATGTTTTGAGCCCAGTACTGAGCCTGAAAAGCATTTCCAACCCCACTTACAAGTAAAACTAGCTAAAATGTGCCTGGCTTCTCTTCACTGAAAAGCTCATTCTGAGTACATTTTTAGCATACGTTTGCTCCTGCCGGGTCAGCTGAGCAGCGAATTTCTATTTAACCACCTGCTATCATGAGAGACCTCATGGCTGCATGATTTGAGCCCAGTACTGAGCCTGAAAAGCATTTCCAACCCCACTTACAAGTAAAACTAGCTAAAATGTGCCTGGCTACTTTTCACTGAAAAGCTCATTCTGTGTACATTTTTGGCATACGTTTGCTCCTACCAGGTCAGCTGAGCAGCGAATTTCTATTTAACCACCTGCTATCACGAGGGACCTCAGGGCTGCATGTTTTGAGCCCAGTACTGATCCTGAAAAGCTTTTCCAACCCCACTTACAAGTAAAACTAGCTAAAATGTGCATGGCTTCTCTTCACTGAAAAGCTTATTCTGAGTACATTTTTAGCATACGTTTGCTCCTGCCGGGTCAGCTGAGCAGCGAATTTCTATTTAACCACCTGCTTTCATGAGAGACCTCAGGGCTGCATGTTTTGAGCCTAGTACTGAGACTGAAAAGCATTTCCAACCCCACTTACAAGTAAAACTAGCTAAAATGTGCCTGGCTTCTCTTCACTGAAAAGCTCATTCTGAGTACATTTTAAGCATACGTTTGCTCCTGCCGGGTCAGCTGAGCAGCGAATTTCTATTTAACCACCTGCTATCATGAGAGACCTCAGGGCTGCATGATTTGAGCCCAGTACTGATCCTGAAAAGCGTTTCCAACCCCACTTACAAGTAAAACTAGCTAAAATGTGCCTGGCTGCTTTTCACTGAAAAGCTCATTCTGTGTACATTTTTGGCATACGTTTGCTCCTGCCGGGTCAGCTGAGCAGCGAATTTCTATTTAACCACCTGCTTTCATGAGAGACCTCAGGGCTGCATGTTTTGAGCCCAGTACTTAGCCTGAAAAGCATTTCCAACCCCACTTACAAGTAAAACTAGCTAAAATGTGCCTGGCTTCTTTTCACTGAAAAGTTCATTCTGAGTACATTTTTAGCATACGTTTGCTCCTGCCGGGTCAGCTGAGCAGCGAATTTCTATTTAACCACCTGCTATCACGAGAGACCTCAGGGCTGCATGTTTTGAGCCCAGTACTGATCCTGAAAAGCGTTTCCAACCCCACTTACAAGTAAAACTAGCTAAAATGTGCCTGGCTACTTTTCACTGAAAAGCTCATTCTGTGTACATTTTTGGCATACGTTTGCTCCTGCCGGGTCAGCTGAGCAGCGAATTTCTATTTAACCACCTGCTATCATAAGAGACCTCAGGGCTGCATGTTTTGAGCCCAGTACTGATCCTGAAAAGCGTTTCCAACCCCACTTACAAGTAAAACTAGCTAAAATGTGCCTGGCTTCTCTTCACTGAAAAGCTCATTCTGAGTACATTTTTAGCATACGTTTGCTCCTGCCGGGTCAGCTGAGCAGCGAATTTCTATTTAATCACCTGCTATCATGAGAGACCTCAGGGCTGCATGTTTTGAGCCCAGTACTGAGCCTGAAAAGCATTTCCAACCCCACTTACAAGTAAAACTAGCTAAAATGTGCCTGGCTTCTCTTCACTGAAAAGCTCATTCTGAGTACATTTTTAGCATACGTTTGCTCCTGCCGGGTCAGCTGAGCAGCGAATTTCTATTTAACCACCTGCTATCATGAGAGACCTCATGGCTGCATGATTTGAGCCCAGTACTGAGCCTGAAAAGCATTTCCAACCCCACTTACAAGTAAAACTAGCTAAAATGTGCCTGGCTGCTATTCACTGAAAAGCTCATTCTGTGTACATTTTTGGCATACGTTTGCTCCTACCGGGTCAGCTGAGCAGAGAATTTCTATTTAACCACCTGCTATCACGAGGGACCTCAGGGCTGCATGTTTTGAGCCCAGTACTGATCCTGAAAAGATTTTCCAACCCCACTTACAAGTAAAACTAGCTAAAATGTGCCTGGCTTCTCTTCACTGAAAAGCTCATTCTGAGTACATTTTTAGCATACGTTTGCTCCTGCCGGGTCAGCTGAGCAGCGAATTTCTATTTAACCACCTGCTTTCATGAGAGACCTCAGGGCTGCATGTTTTGAGCCCAGCACTGAGCCTGAAAAGCGTTTCCAACCCCACTTACAAGTAAAACTAGCTAAAATGTGCCTGGCTTCTCTTCACTGAAAAGCTCATTCTGAGTACATTTTTAGCATACGTTTGCTCCTGCCGGGTCAGCTGAGCAGCGAATTTCTATTTAACCACCTGCTATCATGAGAGAACTCAGGGCTGCATGTTGTGAGCCCAGTACTTAGCCTGAAAAGCGTTTCCAACCCCACTTACAAGTAAAATTAGCTAAAATGTGCCTCGCTTCTCTTCACTGAAAAGCTCATTCTGAGTACATTTTTAGCATACGTTTGCTCCTACCAGGTCAGCTGAGCTGCAAATTTCTATTTAACCACCTGCTATCATGAGAGACCTCAGGGCTGCATGATTTGAGCCCAGTACTGATCCTGAAAAGCGTTTCCAACCCCACTTACAAGTAAAACTAGCTAAAATGTGCCTGGCTGCTTTTCACTGAAAAGCTCATTCTGTGTACATTTTTGGCATACGTTTGCTCCTGCCGGGTCAGCTGAGCAGCGAATTTCTATTTAACCACCTTCTTTCATGAGAGACCTCAGGGCTGCATGTTTTGAGCCCAGTACTTAGCCTGAAAAGCATTTCCAACCCCACTTACAAGTAAAACTAGCTAAAATGTGCCTGGCTTCTTTTCACTGAAAAGCTCATTCTGAGTACATTTTTAGCATACGTTTGCCCCTGCCGGGTCAGCTGAGCAGCGAATTTCTATTTAACCACCTGCTATCACGAGAGACCTCAGGGCTGCATGTTTTGAGCCCAGTACTGATCCTGAAAAGCGTTTCCAACCCCACTTACAAGTAAAACTAGCTAAAATGTGCCTGGCTACTTTTCACTAAAAAGCTCATTCTGTGTACATTTTTGGCATACGTTTGCTCCTGCCGGGTCAGCTGAGCAGCGAATTTCTATTTAACCACCTGCTATCACGAGAGACCTCAGGGCTGCATGTTTTGAGCCCAGTACTGATCCTGAAAAGCGTTTCCAACCCCACTTACAAGTAAAATTAGCTAAAATGTGCCTGGCTTCTCTTCACTGAAAAGCTCATTCTGAGTACATTTTTAGCATACGTTTGCTCCTACCAGGTCAGCTGAGCTGCGAATTTCTATTTAACCACCTGCTTTCATGAGAGACCTCAGGGCTGCATGTTTTGAGCCCAGTACTGAGCCTGAAAAGCATTTCCAACCCCACTTACAAGTAAAACTAGCTAAAATGTGCCTGGCTGCTATTCACTGAAAAGCTCATTCTGTGTACATTTTTGGCATACGTTTGCTCCTACCTGGTCAGCTGAGCAGCGAATTTCTATTTAACCACCTGCTTTCATGAGAGACCTCAGGGCTGCATGTTTTGAGCCCAGTACTGAGCCTGAAAAGCATTTCCAACCCCCACTTACAAGTAAAACTAGCTAAAATGTGCCTGGCTTCTCTTCACTGAAAAGCTCATTCTGAATACATTTTTAGCATACGTTTGCTCCTGCCGGGTCAGCTGAGCAGCGAATTTCTATTTAACCACCTGCTATCATAAGAGAACTCAGGGCTGCATGTTTTGAGCCCAGTACTGATCCTGAAAAGCGTTTCCAACCCCACTTACAAGTAAAATTAGCTAAAATGTGCATGGCTTCTCTTCACTGAAAAGCTCATTCTGAGTACATTTTTAGCATACGTTTGCTCCTACCAGGTCAGCTGAGCTGCGAATTTCTATTTAACCACCTGCTTTCATGAGAGACCTCAGGGCTGCATGTTTTGAGCCCAGTACTGAGCCTGAAAAGCATTTCCAACCCCACTTACAAGTAAAACTAGCTAAAATGTGCCTGGCTGCTATTCACTGAAAAGCTCATTCTGTGTACATTTTTGGCATACGTTTGCTCCTACCAGGTCAGCTGAGCAGCGAATTTCTATTTAACCACCTGCTTTCATGAGAGACCTCAGGGCTGCATGTTTTGAGCCCAGTACTGAGCCTGAAAAGCATTTCCAACCCCACTTACAAGTAAAACTAGCTAAAATGTGCCTGGCTGCTATTCACTGAAAAGCTCATTCTGTGTACATTTTTGGCATACGTTTGCTCCTACCTGGTCAGCTGAGCAGCGAATTTCTATTTAACCACCTGCTTTCATGAGAGACCTCAGGGCTGCATATTTTGAGCCCAGTACTGAGCCTGAAAAGCATTTCCAACCCCACTTACAAGTAAAACTAGCTAAAATGTGCCTGGCTGCTAGTCACTGAAAAGCTCATTCTGTGTACATTTTTGGCATATGTTTGCTCCTACTGGGTCAGCTGAGCAGCGAATTTCTGTTTAACCACCTGCTTTCATGAGAGACCTCAGGGCTGCATGTTTTGAGCCCAGTACTGATCCTGAAAAGCGTTTCCAACCCCACTTAAAGTAAAACTAGCTAAAATGTGCCTGGCTGCTATTCACTGAAAAGCTCATTCCCTGTACATTTTTGGCATACGTTTGCTCCTACCGGGTCAGCTGAGCAGCGAATTTCTATTTAACCACCTGCTTTCATGAGAGACCTCAGGGCTGCATGTTTTGAGCCTAGTACTGAGCCTGAAAAGCATTTCCAACCCCACTTACCAGTAAAACTAGCTAAAATGTGCCTGGCTTCTCTTCACTGAAAAGCTCATTCTGAGTACATTTTAATCATACGTTTGCTCCTGCCGGGTCAGCTGAGCAGCGAATTTCTATTTAACCACCTGCTATCATGAGAGACCTCAGGGCTGCATGATTTGAGCCCAGTACTGATCCTGAAAAGCGTTTCCAATCCCACTACAAGTAAAACTAGCTAAAATGTGCCTGGCTGCTTTTCACTGAAAAGCTCATTCTGTGTACATTTTTGGCATACGTTTGCTCCTGCCGGGTCAGCTGAGCAGCGAATTTCTATTTAACCACCTGCTTTCATGAGAGACCTCAGGGCTGCATGTTTTGAGCCCAGTACTTAGCCTGAAAAGCATTTCCAACCCCACTTACAAGTAAAACTAGCTAAAATGTGCCTGGCTTCTTTTCACTGAAAAGCTCATTCTGAGTACATTTTTAGCATACGTTTGCTCCTGCCGGGTCAGCTGAGCAGCGAATTTCTATTTAACCACCTGCTATCACGAGAGACCTCAGGGCTGCATGTTTTGAGCCCAGTACTGATCCTGAAAAGCGTTTCCAACCCCACTTACAAGTAAAACTAGCTAAAATGTGCCTGGCTACTTTTCACTGAAAAGCTCATTCTGTGTACATTTTTGGCATACGTTTGCTCCTGCCGGGTCAGCTGAGCAGCGAATTTCTATTTAACCACCTGCTATCACGAGAGACCTCAGGGCTGCATGTTTTGAGCCCAGTACTGAGCCTGAAAAGAATTTCCAACCCCACTTACAAGTAAAACTAGCTAAAATGTGCCTGGCTGCTATTCACTGAAAAGCTCATTCTGTGTACATTTTTGGCATACGTTTGCTCCTACCTGGTCAGCTGAGCAGCGAATTTCTATTTAACCACCTGCTTTCATGAGAGACCTCAGGGCTGCATATTTTGAGCCCAGTACTGAGCCTGAAAAGCATTTCCAACCCCACTTACAAGTAAAACTAGCTAAAATGTGCCTGGCTGCTAGTCACTGAAAAGCTCATTCTGTGTACATTTTTGGCATATGTTTGCTCCTACCGGGTCAGCTGAGCAGGGAATTTCTATTTAACCACCTGCTTTCATGAGAGACCTCAGGGCTGCATGTTTTGAGCCCAGTACTGAGCCTGAAAAGCATTTCCAACCCCCACTTACAAGTAAAACTAGCTAAAATGTGCCTGGCTTCTCTTCACTGAAAAGCTCATTCTGAGTACATTTTTAGCATACGTTTGCTCCTGCCGGGTCAGCTGAGCAGCGAATTTCTATTTAACCACCTGCTATCATAAGAGAACTCAGGGCTGCATGTTTTGAGCCCAGTACTGATCCTGAAAAGCGTTTCCAACCCCACTTACAAGTAAAACTAGCTAAAATGTGCCTGGCTTCTCTTCACTGAAAAGCTCATTTTGAGTACATTTTTAGCATACGTTTGCTCCTGCCGGGTCAGCTGAGCAGCGAATTTCTATTTAATCACCTGCTATCATGAGAGACCTCATGGCTGCATGATTTGAGCCAAGTACTGAGCCTGAAAAGCTTTCCAACCCCACTTACAAGTAAAATTAGCTAAAATGTGCCTGGCTGCTATTCACTGAAAAGCTCATTCTGTGTACATTTTTGGCATACGTTTGCTCCTACCGGGTCAGCTGAGCAGCGAATTTCTATTTAACCACCTGCTATCACGAGGGACCTCAGGGCTGCATGTTTTGAGCCCAGTACTGATCCTGAAAAGCGTTTCCAACCCCACTTACAAGTAAAACTAGCTAAAATGTGCCTGGCTGCTATTCACTGAAAAGCTCATTCTGTGTACATTTTTGGCATACGTTTGCTCCTGCCGGGTCAGCTGAGCAGCGAATTTCTATTTAACCACCTGCTATCACGAGGGACCACAGGGCTGCATGTTTTGAGCCCAGTACTGATCCTGAAAAGCTTTTCCAACCCCACTTACAAGTAAAACTAGCTAAAATGTGCCTGGCTTCTCTTCACTGAAAAGCTCATTCTGAGTACATTTTTAGCATACGTTTGCTCCTGCCGGCTCAGCTGAGCAGCGAATTTCTATTTAACCACCTGCTTTCATGAGAGACCTCAGGGCTGCATGTTTTGAGCCCAGTACTGAGCCTGAAAAGCATTTCCAACCCCACTTACAAGTAAAACTAGCTAAAATGTGCCTGGCTTCTCTTCACTGAAAAGCTCATTCTGAGTACATTCTTAGCATACGTTTGCTCCTGCCGGGTCAGCTGAGCAGCGAATTTCTATTTAACCACCTGCTATCATGAGAGACCTCAGGGCTGCATGTTTTGAGCCCAGTACTGATCCTGAAAAGCGTTTCCAACCCCACTTACAAGTAAAACTAGCTAAAATGTGCCTGGCTGCTATTCACTGAAAAGCTCATTCTGTGTACATTTTTGGCATACGTTTGCTCCTACCGGGTCTGCTGAGCAGCGAATTTCTATTTAACCACCTGCTATCATGAGAGACCTCAGGGATGCATGTTTTGAGCCCAGCACTGAGCCTGAAAAGCGTTTCCAACCCCACTTACAAGTAAAACTAGCTAAAATGTGCCTGGCTTCTCTTCACTGAAAAGCTCATTCTGAGTACATTTTTAGCATACGTTTGCTCCTGCCGGGTCAGCTGAGCAGCGAATTTCTATTTAACCACCTGCTATCATAAGAGAACTCAGGGCTGCATGTTTTGAGCCCAGTACTGATTCTGAAAAGCGTTTCCAACCCCACTTACAAGTAAAATTAGCTAAAATGTGCCTGGCTTCTCTTCACTGAAAAGCTCATTCTGAGTACATTTTTAGCATACGTTTGCTCCTACCAGGTCAGCTGAGCTGCGAATTTATATTTAACCACCTGCTTTCATGAGAAACCTCAGGGCTGCATGTTTTGAGCCCAGTACTGAGCCTGAAAAGCATTTCCAACCCCACTTACTAGCTAAAATGCTAGCTAAAATGTGCCTGGCTTCTCTTCACTGAAAAGCTCATTCTGAGTACATTTTAAGCATACGTTTGCTCCTGCCGGGTCAGCTGAGCAGCGAATTTCTATTTAACCACCTGCTATCATGAGAGACCTCAGGGCTGCATGATTTGAGCCCAGTACTGATCCTGAAAAGCGTTTCCAACCCCACTTACAAGTAAAACTAGCTAAAATGTGCCTGGCTGCTTTTCACTGAAAAGCTCATTCTGTGTACATTTTTGGCATACGTTTGCTCCTGCCGGGTCAGCTGAGCAGCGAATTTCTATTTAACCACCTTCTTTCATGAGAGACCTCAGGGCTGCATGTTTTGAGCCCAGTACTTAGCCTGAAAAGCATTTCCAACCCCACTTACAAGTAAAACTAGCTAAAATGTGCCTGGCTTCTTTTCACTGAAAAGCTCATTCTGAGTACATTTTTAGCATACGTTTGCTCCTGCCGGGTCAGCTGAGCAGCGAATTTCTATTTAACCACCTGCTATCACGAGAGACCTCAGGGCTGCATGTTTTGAGCCCAGTACTGATCCTGAAAAGCGTTTCCAACCCCACTTACAAGTAAAACTAGCTAAAATGTGCCTGGCTACTTTTCATTGAAAAGCTCATTCTGTGTACATTTTTGGCATACGTTTGCTCCTGCCGGGTCAGCTGAGCAGCGAATTTCTATTTAACCACCTGCTATCACGAGAGACCTCAGGCTGCATGTTTTGAGCCCAGTACTGATCCTGAAAAGCGTTTCCAACCCCACTTACAAGTAAAATTAGCTAAAATGTGCCTGGCTTCTCTTCACTGAAAAGCTCATTCTGAGTACATTTTTAGCATACGTTTGCTCCTACCAGGTCAGCTGAGCTGCGAATTTCTATTTAACCACCTGCTTTCATGAGAGACCTCAGGGCTGCATGTTTTGAGCCCAGTACTGAGCCTGAAAAGCATTTCCAACCCCACTTACAAGTAAAACTAGCTAAAATGTGCCTGGCTGCTATTCACTGAAAAGCTCATTCTGTGTACATTTTTGGCATACGTTTGCTCCTACCTGGTCAGCTGAGCAGCGAATTTCTATTTAACCACCTGCTTTCATGAGAGACCTCAGGGCTGCATATTTTGAGCCCAGTACTGAGCCTGAAAAGCATTTCCAACCCCACTTACAAGTAAAACTAGCTAAAATGTGCCTGGCTGCTTTTCACTGAAAAGCTCATTCTGTGTACATTTTTGGCATACGTTTGCTCCTGCCGGGTCAGCTGAGCAGCGAATTTCTATTTAACCACCTTCTTTCATGAGAGACCTCAGGGCTGCATGTTTTGAGCCCAGTACTTAGCCTGAAAAGCATTTCCAACCCCACTTACAAGTAAAACTAGCTAAAATGTGCCTGGCTTCTTTTCACTGAAAAGCTCATTCTGAGTACATTTTTAGCATACGTTTGCTCCTGCCGGGTCAGCTGAGCAGCGAATTTCTATTTAACTACCTGCTATCACGAGAGACCTCAGGGCTGCATGTTTTGAGCCCAGTACTGATCCTGAAAAGCGTTTCCAACCCCACTTACAAGTAAAACTAGCTAAAATGTGCCTGGCTACTTTTCATTGAAAAGCTCATTCTGTGTACATTTTTGGCATACGTTTGCTCCTGCCGGGTCAGCTGAGCAGCGAATTTCTATTTAACCACCTGCTATCACGAGAGACCTCAGGCTGCATGTTTTGAGCCCAGTACTGATCCTGAAAAGCGTTTCCAACCCCACTTACAAGTAAAATTAGCTAAAATGTGCCTGGCTTCTCTTCACTGAAAAGCTCATTCTGAGTACATTTTTAGCATACGTTTGCTCCTACCAGGTCAGCTGAGCTGCGAATTTCTATTTAACCACCTGCTTTCATGAGAGACCTCAGGGCTGCATGTTTTGAGCCCAGTACTGAGCCTGAAAAGCATTTCCAACCCCACTTACAAGTAAAACTAGCTAAAATGTGCCTGGCTGCTATTCACTGAAAAGCTCATTCTGTGTACATTTTTGGCATACGTTTGCTCCTACCTGGTCAGCTGAGCAGCGAATTTCTATTTAACCACCTGCTTTCATGAGAGACCTCAGGGCTGCATATTTTGAGCCCAGTACTGAGCCTGAAAAGCATTTCCAACCCCACTTACAAGTAAAACTAGCTAAAATGTGCCTGGCTGCTAGTCACTGAAAAGCTCATTCTGTGTACATTTTTGGCATATGTTTGCTCCTACCGGGTCAGCTGAGCAGCGAATTTCTATTTAACCACCTGCTTTCATGAGAGACCTCAGGGCTGCATGTTTTGAGCCCAGTACTGAGCCTGAAAAGCATTTCCAACACCCACTTACAAGTAAAACTAGCTAAAATGTGCCTGGCTTCTCTTCACTGAAAAGCTCATTCTGAGTACATTTTTAGCATACGTTTGCTCCTGCCGGGTCAGCAGAGCAGCGAATTTCTATTTAACCACCTGCTATCATAAGAGAACTCAGGGCTGCATGTTTTGAGCCCAGTACTGATCCTGAAAAGCGTTTCCAACCCCACTTACAAGTAAAATTAGCTAAAATGTGCCTGGCTTCTCTTCACTGAAAAGCTCATTCTGAGTACATTTTTAGCATACGTTTGCTCCTACCAGGTCAGCTGAGCTGCGAATTTCTATTTAACCACCTGCTTTCATGAGAGACCTCAGGGCTGCATGTTTTGAGCCCAGTACTGAGCCTGAAAAGCATTTCCAACCCCACTTACAAGTAAAACTAGCTAAAATGTGCCTGGCTGCTATTCACTGAAAAGCTCATTCTGTGTACATTTTTGGCATACGTTTGCTCCTACCTGGTCAGCTGAGCAGCGAATTTCTATTTAACCACCTGCTTCCGTGAGAGACCTCAGGGCTGCATATTTTGAGCCCAGTACTGAGCCTGAAAAGCATTTCCAACCCCACTTACAAGTAAAACTAGCTAAAATGTGCCTGGCTGCTAGTCACTGAAAAGCTCATTCTGTGTACATTTTTGGCATATGTTTGCTCCTACCGGGTCAGCTGAGCAGCGAATTTCTATTTAACCACCTGCTTTCATGAGAGACCTCAGGGCTGCATGTTTTGAGCCCAGTACTGATCCTGAAAAGCGTTTCCAACCCCACTTAAAGTAAAACTAGCTAAAATGTGCTTGGCTGCTATTCACTGAAAAGCTCATTCTGAGTACATTTTAAGCATACGTTTGCTCCTGCCGGGTCAGCTGAGCAGCGAATTTCTATTTAACCACCTGCTATCATGAGAGACCTCAGGGCTGCATGATTTGAGCCCAGTACTGATCCTGAAAAGCGTTTCCAACCCCACTACAAGTAAAACTAGCTAAAATTTGCCTGGCTGCTTTTCACTGAAAAGCTCATTCTGTGTACATTTTTGGCATACGTTTGCTCCTGCCGGGTCAGCTGAGCAGCGAATTTCTATTTAACCACCTGCTTTCATGAGAGACCTCAGGGCTGCATGTTTTGAGCCCAGTACTTAGCCTGAAAAGCATTTCCAACCCCACTTACAAGTAAAACTAGCTAAAATGTGCCTGGCTTCTTTTCACTGAAAAGCTCATTCTGAGTACATTTTTAGCATACGTTTGCTCCTGCCGGGTCAGCTGAGCAGCGAATTTCTATTTAACCACCTGCTATCACGAGAGACCTCAGGGCTGCATGTTTTGAGCCCAGTACTGATCCTGAAAAGCGTTTCCAACCCCACTTACAAGTAAAATTAGCTAAAATGTGCCTGGCTACTTTTCACTGAAAAGCTCATTCTGTGTACATTTTTGGCATACGTTTGCTCCTGCCGGGTCAGCTGAGCAGCGAATTTCTATTTAACCACCTGCTATCACGAGAGACCTCAGGGCTGCATGTTTTGAGCCCAGTACTGATCCTGAAAAGCGTTTCCAACCCCACTTACAAGTAAAATTAGCTAAAATGTGCCTGGCTTCTCTTCACTGAAAAGCTCATTCTGAGTACATTTTTAGCATACGTTTGCTCCTACCAGGTCAGCTGAGCAGCGAATTTCTATTTAACCACCTGCTTTCATGAGAGACCTCAGGGCTGCATATTTTGAGCCCAGTACTGAGCCTGAAAAGCATTTCCAACCCCACTTACAAGTAAAACTAGCTAAAATGTGCCTGGCTGCTAGTCACTGAAAAGCTCATTCTGAGTACATTTTAAGCATACGTTTGCTCCTGCCGGGTCAGCTGAGCAGCGAATTTCTATTTAACCACCTGCTATCATGAGAGACCTCAGGGCTGCATGATTTGAGCCCAGTACTGATCCTGAAAAGCGTTTCCAACCCCACTACAAGTAAAACTAGCTAAAATTTGCCTGGCTGCTTTTCACTGAAAAGCTCATTCTGTGTACATTTCTGGCATACGTTTGCTCCTGCCGGGTCAGCTGAGCAGCGAATTTCTATTTAACCACCTGCTTTCATGAGAGACCTCAGGGCTGCATGTTTTGAGCCCAGTACTTAGCCTGAAAAGCATTTCCAACCCCACTTACAAGTAAAACTAGCTAAAATGTGCCTGGCTTCTTTTCACTGAAAAGCTCATTCTGAGTACATTTTTAGCATACTTTTGCTCCTACCAGGTCAGCTGAGCAGCGAATTTCTATTTAACCACCTGCTATCACGAGAGACCTCAGGGCTGCATGTTTTGAGCCCAGTACTGATCCTGAAAAGCGTTTCCAACCCCACTTACAAGTAAAATTAGCTAAAATGTGCCTGGCTACTTTTCACTGAAAAGCTCATTCTGTGTACATTTTTGGCATACGTTTGCTCCTGCCGGGTCAGCTGAGCAGCGAATTTCTATTTAACCACCTGCTATCACGAGAGACCTCAGGGCTGCATGTTTTGAGCCCAGTACTGATCCTGAAAAGCGTTTCCAACCCCACTTACAAGTAAAATTAGCTAAAATGTGCCTGGCTTCTCTTCACTGAAAAGCTCATTCTGAGTACATTTTTAGCATACGTTTGCTCCTACCAGGTCAGCTGAGCAGCGAATTTCTATTTAACCACCTGCTTTCATGAGAGACCTCAGGGCTGCATATTTTGAGCCCAGTACTGAGCCTGAAAAGCATTTCCAACCCCACTTACAAGTAAAACTAGCTAAAATGTGCCTGGCTGCTAGTCACTGAAAAGCTCATTCTGAGTACATTTTAAGCATACGTTTGCTCCTGCCGGGTCAGCTGAGCAGCGAATTTCTATTTAACCACCTGCTATCATGAGAGACCTCAGGGCTGCATGATTTGAGCCCAGTACTGATCCTGAAAAGCGTTTCCAACCCCACTACAAGTAAAACTAGCTAAAATTTGCCTGGCTGCTTTTCACTGAAAAGCTCATTCTGTGTACATTTTTGGCATACGTTTGCTCCTGCCGGGTCAGCTGAGCAGCGAATTTCTATTTAACCACCTGCTTTCATGAGAGACCTCAGGGCTGCATGTTTTGAGCCCAGTACTTAGCCTGAAAAGCATTTCCAACCCCACTTACAAGTAAAACTAGCTAAAATGTGCCTGGCTTCTTTTCACTGAAAAGCTCATTCTGAGTACATTTTTAGCATACGTTTGCTCCTGCCGGGTCAGCTGAGCAGCGAATTTCTATTTAACTACCTGCTATCACGAGAGACCTCAGGGCTGCATGTTTTGAGCCCAGTACTGATCCTGAAAAGCGTTTCCAACCCCACTTACAAGTAAAACTAGCTAAAATGTGCCTGGCTACTTTTCATTGAAAAGCTCATTCTGTGTACATTTTTGGCATACGTTTGCTCCTGCCGGGTCAGCTGAGCAGCGAATTTCTATTTAACCACCTGCTATCACGAGAGACCTCAGGCTGCATGTTTTGAGCCCAGTACTGATCCTGAAAAGCGTTTCCAACCCCACTTACAAGTAAAATTAGCTAAAATGTGCCTGGCTTCTCTTCACTGAAAAGCTCATTCTGAGTACATTTTTAGCATACGTTTGCTCCTACCAGGTCAGCTGAGCTGCGAATTTCTATTTAACCACCTGCTTTCATGAGAGACCTCAGGGCTGCATGTTTTGAGCCCAGTACTGAGCCTGAAAAGCATTTCCAACCCCACTTACAAGTAAAACTAGCTAAAATGTGCCTGGCTGCTATTCACTGAAAAGCTCATTCTGTGTACATTTTTGGCATACGTTTGCTCCTACCTGGTCAGCTGAGCAGCGAATTTCTATTTAACCACCTGCTTTCATGAGAGACCTCAGGGCTGCATATTTTGAGCCCAGTACTGAGCCTGAAAAGCATTTCCAACCCCACTTACAAGTAAAACTAGCTAAAATGTGCCTGGCTGCTAGTCACTGAAAAGCTCATTCTGTGTACATTTTTGGCATATGTTTGCTCCTACCGGGTCAGCTGAGCAGCGAATTTCTATTTAACCACCTGCTTTCATGAGAGACCTCAGGGCTGCATGTTTTGAGCCCAGTACTGAGCCTGAAAAGCATTTCCAACCCCCACTTACAAGTAAAACTAGCTAAAATGTGCCTGGCTTCTCTTCACTGAAAAGCTCATTCTGAGTACATTTTTAGCATACGTTTGCTCCTGCCGGGTCAGCTGAGCAGCGAATTTCTATTTAACCACCTGCTATCATAAGAGAACTCAGGGCTGCATGTTTTGAGCCCAGTACTGATCCTGAAAAGCGTTTCCAACCCCACTTACAAGTAAAATTAGCTAAAATGTGCCTGGCTTCTCTTCACTGAAAAGCTCATTCTGAGTACATTTTTAGCATACGTTTGCTCCTACCAGGTCAGCTGAGCTGCGAATTTCTATTTAACCACCTGCTTTCATGAGAGACCTCAGGGCTGCATGTTTTGAGCCCAGTACTGAGCCTGAAAAGCATTTCCAACCCCACTTACAAGTAAAACTAGCTAAAATGTGCCTGGCTGCTATTCACTGAAAAGCTCATTCTGTGTACATTTTTGGCATACGTTTGCTCCTACCTGGTCAGCTGAGCAGCGAATTTCTATTTAACCACCTGCTTTCGTGAGAGACCTCAGGGCTGCATATTTTGAGCCCAGTACTGAGCCTGAAAAGCATTTCCAACCCCACTTACAAGTAAAACTAGCTAAAATGTGCCTGGCTGCTAGTCACTGAAAAGCTCATTCTGTGTACATTTTTGGCATATGTTTGCTCCTACCGGGTCAGCTGAGCAGCGAATTTCTATTTAACCACCTGCTTTCATGAGAGACCTCAGGGCTGCATGTTTTGAGCCCAGTACTGATCCTGAAAAGCGTTTCCAACCCCACTTAAAGTAAAACTAGCTAAAATGTGCTTGGCTGCTATTCACTGAAAAGCTCATTCTGAGTACATTTTATGCATACGTTTGCTCCTGCCGGGTCAGCTGAGCAGCGAATTTCTATTTAACCACCTGCTATCATGAGAGACCTCAGGGCTGCATGATTTGAGCCCAGTACTGATCCTGAAAAGCGTTTCCAACCCCACTACAAGTAAAACTAGCTAAAATTTGCCTGGCTGCTTTTCACTGAAAAGCTCATTCTGTGTACATTTTTGGCATACGTTTGCTCCTGCCGGGTCAGCTGAGCAGCGAATTTCTATTTAACCACCTGCTTTCATGAGAGACCTCAGGGCTGCATGTTTTGAGCCCAGTACTTAGCCTGAAAAGCATTTCCAACCCCACTTACAAGTAAAACTAGCTAAAATGTGCCTGGCTTGTTTTCACTGAAAAGCTCATTCTGAGTACATTTTTAGCATACGTTTGCTCCTGCCGGGTCAGCTGAGCAGCGAATTTCTATTTAACCACCTGCTATCACGAGAGACCTCAGGGCTGCATGTTTTGAGCCCAGTACTGATCCTGAAAAGCGTTTCCAACCCCACTTACAAGTAAAATTAGCTAAAATGTGCCTGGCTACTTTTCACTGAAAAGCTCATTCTGTGTACATTTTTGGCATACGTTTGCTCCTGCCGGGTCAGCTGAGCAGCGAATTTCTATTTAACCACCTGCTATCACGAGAGACCTCAGGGCTGCATGTTTTGAGCCCAGTACTGATCCTGAAAAGCGTTTCCAACCCCACTTACAAGTAAAATTAGCTAAAATGTGCCTGGCTTCTCTTCACTGAAAAGCTCATTCTGAGTACATTTTTAGCATACGTTTGCTCCTACCAGGTCAGCTGAGCAGCGAATTTCTATTTAACCACCTGCTTTCATGAGAGACCTCAGGGCTGCATATTTTGAGCCCAGTACTGAGCCTGAAAAGCATTTCCAACCCCACTTACAAGTAAAACTAGCTAAAATGTGCCTGGCTGCTAGTCACTGAAAAGCTCATTCTGAGTACATTTTAAGCATACGTTTGCTCCTGCCGGGTCAGCTGAGCAGCGAATTTCTATTTAACCACCTGCTATCATGAGAGACCTCAGGGCTGCATGATTTGAGCCCAGTACTGATCCTGAAAAGCGTTTCCAACCCCACTACAAGTAAAACTAGCTAAAATTTGCCTGGCTGCTTTTCACTGAAAAGCTCATTCTGTGTACATTTCTGGCATACGTTTGCTCCTGCCGGGTCAGCTGAGCAGCGAATTTCTATTTAACCACCTGCTTTCATGAGAGACCTCAGGGCTGCATGTTTTGAGCCCAGTACTTAGCCTGAAAAGCATTTCCAACCCCACTTACAAGTAAAACTAGCTAAAATGTGCCTGGCTTCTTTTCACTGAAAAGCTCATTCTGAGTACATTTTTAGCATACTTTTGCTCCTACCAGGTCAGCTGAGCAGCGAATTTCTATTTAACCACCTGCTATCACGAGAGACCTCAGGGCTGCATGTTTTGAGCCCAGTACTGATCCTGAAAAGCGTTCCCAACCCCACTTACAAGTAAAATTAGCTAAAATGTGCCTGGCTACTTTTCACTGAAAAGCTCATTCTGTGTACATTTTTGGCATACGTTTGCTCCTGCCGGGTCAGCTGAGCAGCGAATTTCTATTTAACCACCTGCTATCACGAGAGACCTCAGGGCTGCATGTTTTGAGCCCAGTACTGATCCTGAAAAGCGTTTCCAACCCCACTTACAAGTAAAATTAGCTAAAATGTGCCTGGCTTCTCTTCACTGAAAAGCTCATTCTGAGTACATTTTTAGCATACGTTTGCTCCTACCAGGTCAGCTGAGCAGCGAATTTCTATTTAACCACCTGCTTTCATGAGAGACCTCAGGGCTGCATATTTTGAGCCCAGTACTGAGCCTGAAAAGCATTTCCAACCCCACTTACAAGTAAAACTAGCTAAAATGTGCCTGGCTGCTAGTCACTGAAAAGCTCATTCTGAGTACATTTTAAGCATACGTTTGCTCCTGCCGGGTCAGCTGAGCAGCGAATTTCTATTTAACCACCTGCTATCATGAGAGACCTCAGGGCTGCATGATTTGAGCCCAGTACTGATCCTGAAAAGCGTTTCCAACCCCACTACAAGTAAAACTAGCTAAAATTTGCCTGGCTGCTTTTCACTGAAAAGCTCATTCTGTGTACATTTTTGGCATACGTTTGCTCCTGCCGGGTCAGCTGAGCAGCGAATTTCTATTTAACCACCTGCTTTCATGAGAGACCTCAGGGCTGCATGTTTTGAGCCCAGTACTTAGCCTGAAAAGCATTTCCAACCCCACTTACAAGTAAAACTAGCTAAAATGTGCCTGGCTTCTTTTCACTGAAAAGCTCATTCTGAGTACATTTTTAGCATACGTTTGCTCCTGCTGGGTCAGCTGAGCAGCGAATTTCTATTTAACCACCTGCTATCACGAGAGACCTCAGGGCTGCATGTTTTGAGCCCAGTACTGATCCTGAAAAGCGTTTCCAACCCCACTTACAAGTAAAATTAGCTAAAATGTGCCTGGCTACTTTTCACTGAAAAGCTCATTCTGTGTACATTTTTGGCATACGTTTGCTCCTGCCGGGTCAGCTGAGCAGCGAATTTCTATTTAACCACCTGCTATCACGAGAGACCTCAGGGCTGCATGTTTTGAGCCCAGTACTGATCCTGAAAAGCGTTTCCAACCCCACTTACAAGTAAAATTAGCTAAAATGTGCCTGGCTTCTCTTCACTGAAAAGCTCATTCTGAGTACATTTTTAGCATACGTTTGCTCCTACCAGGTCAGCTGAGCTGCGAATTTCTATTTAACCACCTGCTTTCATGAGAGACCTCAGGGCTGCATGTTTTGAGCCCAGTACTGAGCCTGAAAAGAATTTCCAACCCCACTTACAAGTAAAATTAGCTAAAATGTGCCTGGCTTCTCTTCACTGAAAAGCTCATTCTGAGTACATTTTTAGCATACGTTTGCTCCTACCAGGTCAGCTGAGCTGCGAATTTCTATTTAACCACCTGCTTTCATGAGAGACCTCAGGGCTGCATGTTTTGAGCCCAGTACTGAGCCTGAAAAGCATTTCCAACCCCACTTACAAGTAAAACTAGCTAAAATGTGCCTGGCTGCTATTCACTGAAAAGCTCATTCTGTGTACATTTTTGGCATACGTTTGCTCCTACCTGGTCAGCTGAGCAGCAAATTTCTATTTAACCACCTGCTTTCGTGAGAGACCTCAGGGCTGCATATTTTGAGCCCAGTACTGAGCCTGAAAAGCATTTCCAACCCCACTTACAAGTAAAACTAGCTAAAATGTGCCTGGCTGCTTGTCACTGAAAAGCTCATTCTGTGTACATTTTTGGCATATGTTTGCTCCTACCGGGTCAGCTGAGCAGCGAATTTCTATTTAACCACCTGCTTTCATGAGAGACCTCAGGGCTGCATGTTTTGAGCCCAGTACTGATCCTGAAAAGCGTTTCCAACCCCACTTAAAGTAAAACTAGCTAAAATGTGCTTGGCTGCTATTCACTGAAAAGCTCATTCTGAGTACATTTTAAGCATACGTTTGCTCCTGCCGGGTCAGCTGAGCAGCGAATTTCTATTTAACCACCTGCTATCATGAGAGACCTCAGGGCTGCATGATTTGAGCCCAGTACTGATCCTGAAAAGCGTTTCCAACCCCACTACAAGTAAAACTAGCTAAAATTTGCCTGGCTGCTTTTCACTGAAAAGCTCATTCTGTGTACATTTTTGGCATACGTTTGCTCCTGCCGGGTCAGCTGAGCAGCGAATTTCTATTTAACCACCTGCTTTCATGAGAGACCTCAGGGCTGCATGTTTTGAGCCCAGTACTTAGCCTGAAAAGCATTTCCAACCCCACTTACAAGTAAAACTAGCTAAAATGTGCCTGGCTTCTTTTCACTGAAAAGCTCATTCTGAGTACATTTTTAGCATACGTTTGCTCCTGCCGGGTCAGCTGAGCAGCGAATTTCTATTTAACCACCTGCTATCACGAGAGACCTCAGGGCTGCATGTTTTGAGCCCAGTACGGATCCTGAAAAGCGTTTCCAACCCCACTTACAAGTAAAATTAGCTTAAATGTGCCTGGCTACTTTTCACTGAAAAGCTCATTCTGTGTACATTTTTGGCATACGTTTGCTCCTGCCGGGTCAGCTGAGCAGCGAATTTCTATTTAACCACCTGCTATCACGAGAGACCTCAGGGCTGCATGTTTTGAGCCCAGTACTGATCCTGAAAAGCGTTTCCAACCCCACTTACAAGTAAAATTAGCTAAAATGTGCCTGGCTTCTCTTCACTGAAAAGCTCATTCTGAGTACATTTTTAGCATACGTTTGCTCCTACCAGGTCAGCTGAGCAGCGAATTTCTATTTAACCACCTGCTTTCATGAGAGACCTCAGGGCTGCATATTTTGAGCCCAGTACTGAGCCTGAAAAGCATTTCCAACCCCACTTACAAGTAAAACTAGCTAAAATGTGCCTGGCTGCTAGTCACTGAAAAGCTCATTCTGTGTACATTTTTGGCATATGTTTGCTCCTACCGGGTCAGCTGAGCAGCGAATTTCTATTTAACCACCTGCTTTCATGAGAGACCTCAGGGCTGCATGTTTTGAGCCCAGTACTGATCCTGAAAAGCGTTTCCAACCCCACTTAAAGTAAAACTAGCTAAAATGTGCCTGGCTGCTATTCACTGAAAAGCTCATTCTGAGTACATTTTAAGCATACGTTTGCTCCTGCCGGGTCAGCTGAGCAGCGAATTTCTATTTAACCACCTGCTATCATGAGAGACCTCAGGGCTGCATGATTTGAGCCCAGTACTGATCCTGAAAAGCGTTTCCAACCCCACTACAAGTAAAACTAGCTAAAATTTGCCTGGCTGCTTTTCACTGAAAAGCTCATTCTGTGTACATTTTTGGCATACGTTTGCTCCTGCCGGGTCAGCTGAGCAGCGAATTTCTATTTAACCACCTGCTTTCATGAGAGACCTCAGGGCTGCATGTTTTGAGCCCAGTACTTAGCCTGAAAAGCATTTCCAACCCCACTTACAAGTAAAACTAGCTAAAATGTGCCTGGCTTCTTTTCACTGAAAAGCTCATTCTGAGTACATTTTTGGCATACGTTTGCTCCTGCCGGGTCAGCTGAGCAGCGAATTTCTATTTAACCACCTGCTATCACGAGAGACCTCAGGGCTGCATGTTTTGAGCCCAGTACTGATCCTGAAAAGCGTTTCCAACCCCACTTACAAGTAAAACTAGCTAAAATGTGCCTGGCTTCTTTTCACTGAAAAGCTCATTCTGAGTACATTTTTAGCATACGTTTGCTCCTGCTGGGTCAGCTGAGCAGCGAATTTCTATTTAACCACCTGCTATCACGAGAGACCTCAGGGCTGCATGTTTTGAGCCCAGTACTGATCCTGAAAAGCGTTTCCAACCCCACTTACAAGTAAAATTAGCTAAAATGTGCCTGGCTACTTTTCACTGAAAAGCTCATTCTGTGTACATTTTTGGCATACGTTTGCTCCTGCCGGGTCAGCTGAGCAGCGAATTTCTATTTAACCACCTGCTATCACGAGAGACCTCAGGGCTGCATGTTTTGAGCCCAGTACTGATCCTGAAAAGCGTTTCCAACCCCACTTACAAGTAAAATTAGCTAAAATGTGCCTGGCTTCTCTTCACTGAAAAGCTCATTCTGAGTACATTTTTAGCATACGTTTGCTCCTACCAGGTCAGCTGAGCTGCGAATTTCTATTTAACCACCTGCTTTCATGAGAGACCTCAGGGCTGCATGTTTTGAGCCCAGTACTGAGCCTGAAAAGAATTTCCAACCCCACTTACAAGTAAAATTAGCTAAAATGTGCCTGGCTTCTCTTCACTGAAAAGCTCATTCTGAGTACATTTTTAGCATACGTTTGCTCCTACCAGGTCAGCTGAGCTGCGAATTTCTATTTAACCACCTGCTTTCATGAGAGACCTCAGGGCTGCATGTTTTGAGCCCAGTACTGAGCCTGAAAAGCATTTCCAACCCCACTTACAAGTAAAACTAGCTAAAATGTGCCTGGCTGCTATTCACTGAAAAGCTCATTCTGTGTACATTTTTGGCATACGTTTGCTCCTACCTGGTCAGCTGAGCAGCGAATTTCTATTTAACCACCTGCTTTCGTGAGAGACCTCAGGGCTGCATATTTTGAGCCCAGTACTGAGCCTGAAAAGCATTTCCAACCCCACTTACAAGTAAAACTAGCTAAAATGTGCCTGGCTGCTTGTCACTGAAAAGCTCATTCTGTGTACATTTTTGGCATATGTTTGCTCCTACCGGGTCAGCTGAGCAGCGAATTTCTATTTAACCACCTGCTTTCATGAGAGACCTCAGGGCTGCATGTTTTGAGCCCAGTACTGATCCTGAAAAGCGTTTCCAACCCCACTTAAAGTAAAACTAGCTAAAATGTGCTTGGCTGCTATTCACTGAAAAGCTCATTCTGAGTACATTTTAAGCATACGTTTGCTCCTGCCGGGTCAGCTGAGCAGCGAATTTCTATTTAACCACCTGCTATCATGAGAGACCTCAGGGCTGCATGATTTGAGCCCAGTACTGATCCTGAAAAGCGTTTCCAACCCCACTACAAGTAAAACTAGCTAAAATTTGCCTGGCTGCTTTTCACTGAAAAGCTCATTCTGTGTACATTTTTGGCATACGTTTGCTCCTGCCGGGTCAGCTGAGCAGCGAATTTCTATTTAACCACCTGCTTTCATGAGAGACCTCAGGGCTGCATGTTTTGAGCCCAGTACTTAGCCTGAAAAGCATTTCCAACCCCACTTACAAGTAAAACTAGCTAAAATGTGCCTGGCTTCTTTTCACTGAAAAGCTCATTCTGAGTACATTTTTAGCATACGTTTGCTCCTGCCGGGTCAGCTGAGCAGCGAATTTCTATTTAACCACCTGCTATCACGAGAGACCTCAGGGCTGCATGTTTTGAGCCCAGTACGGATCCTGAAAAGCGTTTCCAACCCCACTTACAAGTAAAATTAGCTTAAATGTGCCTGGCTACTTTTCACTGAAAAGCTCATTCTGTGTACATTTTTGGCATACGTTTGCTCCTGCCGGGTCAGCTGAGCAGCGAATTTCTATTTAACCACCTGCTATCACGAGAGACCTCAGGGCTGCATGTTTTGAGCCCAGTACTGATCCTGAAAAGCGTTTCCAACCCCACTTACAAGTAAAATTAGCTAAAATGTGCCTGGCTTCTCTTCACTGAAAAGCTCATTCTGAGTACATTTTTAGCATACGTTTGCTCCTACCAGGTCAGCTGAGCAGCGAATTTCTATTTAACCACCTGCTTTCATGAGAGACCTCAGGGCTGCATATTTTGAGCCCAGTACTGAGCCTGAAAAGCATTTCCAACCCCACTTACAAGTAAAACTAGCTAAAATGTGCCTGGCTGCTAGTCACTGAAAAGCTCATTCTGTGTACATTTTTGGCATATGTTTGCTCCTACCGGGTCAGCTGAGCAGCGAATTTCTATTTAACCACCTGCTTTCATGAGAGACCTCAGGGCTGCATGTTTTGAGCCCAGTACTGATCCTGAAAAGCGTTTCCAACCCCACTTAAAGTAAAACTAGCTAAAATGTGCCTGGCTGCTATTCACTGAAAAGCTCATTCTGAGTACATTTTAAGCATACGTTTGCTCCTGCCGGGTCAGCTGAGCAGCGAATTTCTATTTAACCACCTGCTATCATGAGAGACCTCAGGGCTGCATGATTTGAGCCCAGTACTGATCCTGAAAAGCGTTTCCAACCCCACTACAAGTAAAACTAGCTAAAATTTGCCTGGCTGCTTTTCACTGAAAAGCTCATTCTGTGTACATTTTTGGCATACGTTTGCTCCTGCCGGGTCAGCTGAGCAGCGAATTTCTATTTAACCACCTGCTTTCATGAGAGACCTCAGGGCTGCATGTTTTGAGCCCAGTACTTAGCCTGAAAAGCATTTCCAACCCCACTTACAAGTAAAACTAGCTAAAATGTGCCTGGCTTCTTTTCACTGAAAAGCTCATTCTGAGTACATTTTTGGCATACGTTTGCTCCTGCCGGGTCAGCTGAGCAGCGAATTTCTATTTAACCACCTGCTATCACGAGAGACCTCAGGGCTGCATGTTTTGAGCCCAGTACTGATCCTGAAAAGCGTTTCCAACCCCACTTACAAGTAAAATTAGCTAAAATGTGCCTGGCTTCTCTTCACTGAAAAGCTCATTCTGAGTACATTTTTAGCATACGTTTGCTCCTACCAGGTCAGCTGAGCTGCGAATTTCTATTTAACCACCTGCTTTCATGAGAGACCTCAGGGCTGCATGTTTTGAGCCCAGTACTGAGCCTGAAAAGAATTTCCAACCCCACTTACAAGTAAAACTAGCTAAAATGTGCCTGGCTGCTATTCACTGAAAAGCTCATTCTGTGTACATTTTTGGCATACGTTTGCTCCTACCTGGTCAGCTGAGCAGCGAATTTCTATTTAACCACCTGCTTTCATGAGAGACCTCAGGGCTGCATATTTTGAGCCCAGTACTGAGCCTGAAAAGCATTTCCAACCCCACTTACAAGTAAAACTAGCTAAAATGTGCCTGGCTGCTAGTCACTGAAAAGCTCATTCTGTGTACATTTTTGGCATATGTTTGCTCCTACCGGGTCAGCTGAGCAGCGAATTTCTATTTAACCACCTGCTTTCATGAGAGACCTCAGGGCTGCATGTTTTGAGCCCAGTACTGAGCCTGAAAAGCATTTCCAACCCCCACTTACAAGTAAAACTAGCTAAAATGTGCCTGGCTTCTCTTCACTGAAAAGCTCATTCTGAGTACATTTTTAGCATACGTTTGCTCCTGCCGGGTCAGCTGAGCAGCGAATTTCTATTTAACCACCTGCTATCATGAGAGACCTCAGGGCTGCATGTTTTGAGCCCAGTACTGAGCCTGAAAAGCATTTCCAACCCCACTTACAAGTAAAACTAGCTAAAATGTGCCTGGCTTCTCTTCACTGAAAAGCTCATTCTGAGTACATTTTTAGCATACGTTTGCTCCTGCCGGGTCAGCTGAGCAGCGAATTTCTATTTAACCACCTGCTATCATGAGAGACCTCATGGCTGCATGATTTGAGCCCAGTACTGAGCCTGAAAAGCTTTCCAACCCCACTTACAAGTAAAACTAGCTAAAATGTGCCTGGCTGCTATTCACTGAAAAGCTCATTCTGTGTACATTTTTGGCATACGTTTGCTCCTACCGGGTCAGCTGAGCAGCGAATTTCTATTTAACCACCTGCTATCACGAGGGACCTCAGGGCTGCATGTTTTGAGCCCAGTACTGATCCTGAAAAGATTTTCCAACCCCACTTACAAGTAAAACTAGCTAAAATGTGCCTGGCTTCTCTTCACTGAAAAGCTCATTCTGAGTACATTTTTAGCATACGTTTGCTCCTGCCGGGTCAGCTGAGCAGCGAATTTCTATTTAACCACCTGCTATCATAAGAGAACTCAGGGCTGCATGTTTTGAGCCCAGTACTGAGCCTGAAAAGCATTTCCAACCCCACTTACTAGCTAAAATGCTAGCTAAAATGTGCCTGGCTTCTCTTCACTGAAAAGCTCATTCTGAGTACATTTTAAGCATACGTTTGCTCCTGCCGGGTCAGCTGAGCAGCGAATTTCTATTTAACCACCTGCTATCATGAGAGACCTCAGGGCTGCATGATTTGAGCCCAGTACTGATCCTGAAAAGCGTTTCCAACCCCACTTACAAGTAAAACTAGCTAAAATGTGCCTGGCTGCTTTTCACTGAAAAGCTCATTCTGTGTACATTTTTGGCATACGTTTGCTCCTGCCGGGTCAGCTGAGCAGCGAATTTCTATTTAACCACCTGCTATCACGAGAGACCTCAGGGCTGCATGTTTTGAGCCCAGTACTGATCCTGAAAAGCGTTTCCAACCCCACTTACAAGTAAAATTAGCTAAAATGTGCCTGGCTTCTCTTCACTGAAAAGCTCATTCTGAGTACATTTTTAGCATACGTTTGCTCCTACCAGGTCAGCTGAGCTGCGAATTTCTATTTAACCACCTGCTTTCATGAGAGACCTCAGGGCTGCATGTTTTGAGCCCAGTACTGAGCCTGAAAAGCATTTCCAACCCCACTTACAAGTAAAACTAGCTAAAATGTGCCTGGCTGCTATTCACTGAAAAGCTCATTCTGTGTACATTTTTGGCATACGTTTGCTCCTACCTGGTCAGCTGAGCAGCGAATTTCTATTTAACCACCTGCTTTCATGAGAGACCTCAGGGCTGCATGTTTTGAGCCCAGTACTGAGCCTGAAAAGCATTTCCAACCCCCACTTACAAGTAAAACTAGCTAAAATGTGCCTGGCTTCTCTTCACTGAAAAGCTCATTCTGAGTACATTTTTAGCATACGTTTGCTCCTACCAGGTCAGCTGAGCTGCGAATTTCTATTTAACCACCTGCTTTCATGAGAGACCTCAGGGCTGCATATTTTGAGCCCAGTACTGAGCCTGAAAAGCATTTCCAACCCCACTTACAAGTAAAACTAGCTAAAATGTGCCTGGCTGCTATTCACTGAAAAGCTCATTCTGTGTACATTTTTGGCATACGTTTGCTCCTACCAGGTCAGCTGAGCAGCGAATTTCTATTTAACCACCTGCTTTCATGAGAGACCTCAGGGCTGCATGTTTTGAGCCCAGTACTGAGCCTGAAAAGCATTTCCAACCCCACTTACAAGTAAAACTAGCTAAAATGTGCCTGGCTACTATTCACTGAAAAGCTCATTCTGTGTACATTTTTGGCATACGTTTGCTCCTACCTGGTCAGCTGAGCAGCAAATTTCTATTTAACCACCTGCTTTCATGAGAGACCTCAGGGGTGCATATTTTGAGCCCAGTACTGAGCCTGAAAAGCATTTCCAACCCCACTTACAAGTAAAACTAGCTAAAATGTGCCTGGCTGCTAGTCACTGAAAAGCTCATTCTGTGTACATTTTTGGCATATGTTTGCTCCTACCGGGTCAGCTGAGCAGCGAATTTCTATTTAACCACCTGCTTTCATGAGAGACCTCAGGGCTGCATGTTTTGAGCCCAGTACTGATCCTGAAAAGCGTTTCCAACCCCACTTAAAGTAAAACTAGCTAAAATGTGCCTGGCTGCTATTCACTGAAAAGCTCATTCCCTGTACATTTTTGGCATACGTTTGCTCCTACCGGGTCAGCTGAGCAGCGAATTTCTATTTAACCACCTGCTTTCATGAGAGACCTCAGGGCTGAATGTTTTGAGCCTAGTACTGAGCCTGAAAAGCATTTCCAACCCCACTTACAAGTAAAACTAGCTAAAATGTGCCTGGCTTCTCTTCACTGAAAAGCTCATTCTGAGTACATTTTAAGCATACGTTTGCTCCTGCCGGGTCAGCTGAGCAGCGAATTTCTATTTAACCACCTGCTATCATGAGAGACCTCAGGGCTGCATGATTTGAGCCCAGTACTGATCCTGAAAAGCGTTTCCAACCCCCCTACAAGTAAAACTAGCTAAAATGTGCCTGGCTGCTTTTCACTGAAAAGCTCATTCTGTGTACATTTTTGGCATACGTTTGCTCCTGCCGGGTCAGCTGAGCAGCGAATTTCTATTTAACCACCTGCTTTCATGAGAGACCTCAGGGCTGCATGTTTTGAGCCCAGTACTTAGCCTGAAAAGCATTTCCAACCCCACTTACAAGTAAAACTAGCTAAAATGTGCCTGGCTTCTTTTCACTGAAAAGCTCATTCTGAGTACATTTTTAGCATACGTTTGCTCCTGCCGGGTCAGCTGAGCAGCGAATTTCTATTTAACCACCTGCTATCACGAGAGACCTCAGGGCTGCATGTTTTGAGCCCAGTACTGATCCTGAAAAGCGTTTCCAACCCCACTTACAAGTAAAACTAGCTAAAATGTGCCTGGCTACTTTTCACTGAAAAGCTCATTCTGTGTACATTTTTGGCATACGTTTGCTCCTGCCGGGTCAGCTGAGCAGCGAATTTCTATTTAACCACCTGCTACCACGAGAGACCTCAGGGCTGCATGTTTTGAGCCCAGTACTGAGCCTGAAAAGAATTTCCAACCCCACTTACAAGTAAAACTAGCTAAAATGTGCCTGGCTGCTATTCACTGAAAAGCTCATTCTGTGTACATTTTTGGCATACGTTTGCTCCTACCTGGTCAGCTGAGCAGCGAATTTCTATTTAACCACCTGCTTTCATGAGAGACCTCAGGGCTGCATATTTTGAGCCCAGTACTGAGCCTGAAAAGCATTTCCAACCCCACTTACAAGTAAAACTAGCTAAAATGTGCCTGGCTGCTAGTCACTGAAAAGCTCATTCTGTGTACATTTTTGGCATATGTTTGCTCCTGCCGGGTCAGCTGAGCAGCGAATTTCTATTTAACCACCTGCTTTCATGAGAGACCTCAGGGCTGCATGTTTTGAGCCCAGTACTGAGCCTGAAAAGCATTTCCAACCCCCACTTACAAGTAAAACTAGCTAAAATGTGCCTGGCTTCTCTTCACTGAAAAGCTCATTCTGAGTACATTTTTAGCATACGTTTGCTCCTGCCGGGTCAGCTGAGCAGCGAATTTCTATTTAACCACCTGCTATCATAAGAGAACTCAGGGCTGCATGTTTTGAGCCCAGTACTGATCCTGAAAAGCGTTTCCAACCCCACTTACAAGTAAAACTAGCTAAAATGTGCCTGGCTTCTCTTCACTGAAAAGCTCATTTTGAGTACATTTTTAGCATACGTTTGCTCCTGCCGGGTCAGCTGAGCAGCGAATTTCTATTTAATCACCTGCTATCATGAGAGACCTCAGGGCTGCATGTTTTGAGCCCAGTACTGAGCCTGAAAAGCATTTCCAATCCCACTTACAAGTAAAACTAGCTAAAATGTGCCTGGCTTCTCTTCACTGAAAAGCTCATTCTGAGTACATTTTTAGCATACGTTTGCTCCTGCCGGGTCAGCTGAGCAGCGAATTTCTATTTAACCACCTGCTATCATGAGAGACCTCATGGCTGCATGATTTGAGCCCAGTACTGAGCCTGAAAAGCTTTCCAACCCCACTTACAAGTAAAACTAGCTAAAATGTGCCTGGCTGCTATTCACTGAAAAGCTCATTCTGTGTACATTTTTGGCATACGTTTGCTCCTACCGGGTCAGCTGAGCAGCGAATTTCTATTTAACCACCTGCTATCACGAGGGACCTCAGGGCTGCATGTTTTGAGCCCAGTACTGATCCTGAAAAGCGTTTCCAACCCCACTTACAAGTAAAACTAGCTAAAATGTGCCTGGCTGCTATTCACTGAAAAGCTCATTCTGTGTACATTTTTGGCATACGTTTGCTCCTGCCGGGTCAGCTGAGCAGCGAATTTCTATTTAACCACCTGCTATCACGAGAGACCTCAGGGCTGCATGTTTTGAGCCCAGTACTGATCCTGAAAAGCGTTTCCAACCCCACTTACAAGTAAAATTAGCTAAAATGTGCCTGGCTTCTCTTCACTGAAAAGCTCATTCTGAGTACATTTTTAGCATACGTTTGCTCCTACCAGGTCAGCTGAGCTGCGAATTTCTATTTAACCACCTGCTTTCATGAGAGACCTCAGGGCTGCATGTTTTGAGCCCAGTACTGAGCCTGAAAAGAATTTCCAACCCCACTTACAAGTAAAACTAGCTAAAATGTGCCTGGCTGCTAATCACTGAAAAGTTCATTCTGTGTACATTTTTGGCATACGTTTGCTCCTACCTGGTCAGCTGAGCAGCGAATTTCTATTTAACCACCTGCTTTCATGAGAGACCTCAGGGCTGCATATTTTGAGCCCAGTACTGAGCCTGAAAAGCATTTCCAACCCCACTTACAAGTAAAACTAGCTAAAATGTGCCTGGCTGCTAGTCACTGAAAAGCTCATTCTGTGTACATTTTTGGCATATGTTTGCTCCTACCGGGTCAGCTGAGCAGCGAATTTCTATTTAACCACCTGCTTTCATGAGAGACCTCAGGGCTGCATGTTTTGAGCCCAGTACTGAGCCTGAAAAGCATTTCCAACCCCCACTTACAAGTAAAACTAGCTAAAATGTGCCTGGCTTCTCTTCACTGAAAAGCTCATTCTGAGTACATTTTTAGCATACGTTTGCTCCTGCCGGGTCAGCTGAGCAGCGAATTTCTATTTAACCACCTGCTATCATAAGAGAACTCAGGGCTGCATGTTTTGAGCCCAGTACTGATCCTGAAAAGCGTTTCCAACCCCACTTACAAGTAAAACTAGCTAAAATGTGCCTGGCTTCTCTTCACTGAAAAGCTCATTCTGAGTACATTTTTAGCATACGTTTGCTCCTGCCGGGTCAGCTGAGCAGCGAATTTCTATTTAATCAGCTGCTATCATGAGAGACATCAGGGCTGCATGTTTTGAGCCCAGTACTGAGCCTGAAAAGCATTTCCAACCCCACTTACAAGTAAAACTAGCTAAAATGTGCCTGGCTTCTCTTCACTGAAAAGCTCATTCTGAGTACATTTTTAGCATACGTTTGCTCCTGCCGGGTCAGCTGAGCAGCGAATTTCTATTTAACCACCTGCTATCATGAGAGACCTCATGGCTGCATGATTTGAGCCCAGTACTGAGCCTGAAAAGCTTTCCAACCCCACTTACAAGTAAAACTAGCTAAAATGTGCCTGGCTGCTATTCACTGAAAAGCTCATTCTGTGTACATTTTTGACATACGTTTGCTCCTACCGGGTCAGCTGAGCAGCGAATTTCTATTTAACCACCTGCTATCACGAGGGACCACAGGGCTGCATGTTTTGAGCCCAGTACTGATCCTTAAAAGCTTTTCCAACCCCACTTACAAGTAAAACTAGCTAAAATGTGCCTGGCTTCTCTTCACTGAAAAGCTCATTCTGAGTACATTTTTAGCATACGTTTGCTCCTGCCGGGTCAGCTGAGCAGCGAATTTCTATTTAACCACCTGCTTTCATGAGAGACCTCAGGGCTGCATGTTTTGAGCCCAGTACTGAGCCTGAAAAGCATTTCCAACCCCACTTACAAGTAAAACTAGCTAAAATGTGCCTGGCTTCTCTTCACTGAAAAGCTCATTCTGAGTACATTCTTAGCATACGTTTGCTCCTGCCGGGTCAGCTGAGCAGCGAATTTCTATTTAACCACCTGCTATCATGAGAGACCTCAGGGCTGCATGTTTTGAGCCCAGTACTGATCCTGAAAAGCGTTTCCAACCCCACTTACAAGTAAAACTAGCTAAAATGTGCCTGGCTTCTCTTCACTGAAAAGCTCATTCTGAGTACATTTTTAGCATACGTTTGCTCCTACCAGGTCAGCTGAGCTGCGAATTTATATTTAACCACCTGCTTTCATGAGAAACCTCAGGGCTGCATGTTTTGAGCCCATTCCTGTCCTGAAAAGCGTTTCCAACCCCACTTACAAGTAAAACTAGCTAAAATGTGCCTGGCTACTTTTCACTGAAAAGCTCATTCTGTGTACATTTTTGGCATACGTTTGCTCCTGCGGGGTCAGCTGAGCAGCGAATTTCTATTTAACCACCTGCTATCACGAGAGACCTCAGGGCTGCATGTTTTGAGCCCAGTACTGAGCCTGAAAAGAATTTCCAACCCCACTTACAAGTAAAACTAGCTAAAATGTGCCTGGCTGCTATTCACTGAAAAGCTCATTCTGTGTACATTTTTGGCATACGTTTGCTCCTACCTGGTCAGCTGAGCAGCGAATTTCTATTTAACCACCTGCTTTCATGAGAGACCTCAGGGCTGCATATTTTGAGCCCAGTACTGAGCCTGAAAAGCATTTCCAACCCCACTTACAAGTAAAACTAGCTAAAATGTGCCTGGCTGCTAGTCACTGAAAAGCTCATTCTGTGTACATTTTTGGCATATGTTTGCTCCTACCGGGTCAGCTGAGCAGCGAATTTCTATTTAACCACCTGCTTTCATGAGAGACCTCAGGGCTGCATGTTTTGAGCCCAGTACTGAGCCTGAAAAGCATTTCCAACCCCCACTTACAAGTAAAACTAGCTAAAATGTGCCTGGCTTCTCTTCACTGAAAAGCTCATTCTGAGTACATTTTTAGCATACGTTTGCTTCTGCCGGGTCAGCTGAGCAGCGAATTTCTATTTAACCACCTGCTATCATAAGAGAACTCAGGGCTGCATGTTTTGAGCCCAGTACTGATCCTGAAAAGCGTTTCCAACCCCACTTACAAGTAAAACTAGCTAAAATGTGCCTGGCTTCTCTTCACTGAAAAGCTCATTTTGAGTACATTTTTAGCATACGTTTGCTCCTGCCGGGTCAGCTGAGCAGCGAATTTCTATTTAATCACCTGCTATCATGAGAGACCTCAGGGCTGCATGTTTTGAGCCCAGTACTGAGCCTGAAAAGCATTTCCAACCCCACTTACAAGTAAAACTAGCTAAAATGTGCCTGGCTTCTCTTCACTGAAAAGCTCATTCTGAGTACATTTTTAGCATACGTTTGCTCCTGCCGGGTCAGCTGAGCAGCGAATTTCTATTCAACCACCTGCTATCATGAGAGACCTCATGGCTGCATGATTTGAGCCCAGTACTGAGCCTGAAAAGCTTTCCAACCCCACTTACAAGTAAAACTAGCTAAAATGTGCCTGGCTGCCATTCACTGAAAAGCTCATTCTGTGTACATTTTTGGCATACGTTTGCTCCTACCGGGTCAGCTGAGCAGCGAATTTCTATTTAACCACCTGCTATCACGAGGGACCTCAGGGCTGCATGTTTTGAGCCCAGTACTGATCCTGAAAAGCGTTTCCAACCCCACTTACAAGTAAAACTAGCTAAAATGTGCCTGGCTGCTATTCACTGAAAAGCTCATTCTGTGTACATTTTTGGCATACGTTTGCTCCTGCCGGGTCAGCTGAGCAGCGAATTTCTATTTAACCACCTGCTATCACGAGAGACCTCAGGGCTGCATGTTTTGAGCCCAGTACTGATCCTGAAAAGCGTTTCCAACCCCACTTACAAGTAAAATTAGCTAAAATGTGCCTGGCTTCTCTTCACTGAAAAGCTCATTCTGAGTACATTTTTAGCATACGTTTGCTCCTACCAGGTCAGCTGAGCTGCAAATTTCTATTTAACCACCTGCTTTCATGAGAGACCTCAGGGCTGCATGTTTTGAGCCCAGTACTGAGCCTGAAAAGAATTTCCAACCCCACTTACAAGTAAAACTAGCTAAAATGTGCCTGGCTGCTATTCACTGAAAAGCTCATTCTGTGTACATTTTTGGCATACGTTTGCTCCTACCTGGTCAGCTGAGCAGCGAATTTCTATTTAACCACCTGCTTTCATGAGAGACCTCAGGGCTGCATATTTTGAGCCCAGTACTGAGCCTGAAAAGCATTTCCAACCCCACTTACAAGTAAAACTAGCTAAAATGTGCCTGGCTGCTAGTCACTGAAAAGCTCATTCTGTGTACATTTTTGGCATATGTTTGCTCCTACCGGGTCAGCTGAGCAGCGAATTTCTATTTAACCACCTGCTTTCATGAGAGACCTCAGGGCTGCATGTTTTGAGCCCAGTACTGAGCCTGAAAAGCATTTCCAACCCCCACTTACAAGTAAAACTAGCTAAAATGTGCCTGGCTTCTCTTCACTGAAAAGCTCATTCTGAGTACATTTTTAGCATACGTTTGCTCCTGCCGGGTCAGCTGAGCAGCGAATTTCTATTTAACCACCTGCTATCATAAGAGAACTCAGGGCTGCATGTTTTGAGCCCAGTACTGATCCTGAAAAGCGTTTCCAACCCCACTTACAAGTAAAACTAGCTAAAATGTGCCTGGCTTCTCTTCACTGAAAAGCTCATTCTGAGTACATTTTTAGCATACGTTTGCTCCTGCCGGGTCAGCTGAGCAGCGAATTTCTATTTAATCAGCTGCTATCATGAGAGACCTCAGGGCTGCATGTTTTGAGCCCAGTACTGAGCCTGAAAAGCATTTCCAACCCCACTTACAAGTAAAACTAGCTAAAATGTGCCTGGCTTCTCTTCACTGAAAAGCTCATTCTGAGTACATTTTTAGCATACGTTTGCTCCTGCCGGGTCAGCTGAGCAGCGAATTTCTATTTAACCACCTGCTATCATGAGAGACCTCATGGCTGCATGATTTGAGCCCAGTACTGAGCCTGAAAAGCTTTCCAACCCCACTTACAAGTAAAACTAGCTAAAATGTGCCTGGCTGCTATTCACTGAAAAGCTCATTCTGTGTACATTTTTGACATACGTTTGCTCCTACCGGGTCAGCTGAGCAGCGAATTTCTATTTAACCACCTGCTATCATGAGAGACCTCAGGGATGCATGTTTTGAGCCCAGCACTGAGCCTGAAAAGCGTTTCCAACCCCACTTACAAGTAAAACTAGCTAAAATGTGCCTGGCTTCTCTTCACTGAAAAGCTCATTCTGAGTACATTTTTAGCATACGTTTGCTCCTGCCGGGTCAGCTGAGCAGCGAATTTCTATTTAACCACCTGCTATCATAAGAGAACTCAGGGCTGCATGTTTTGAGCCCAGTACTGATCCTGAAAAGCGTTTCCAACCCCACTTACAAGTAAAATTAGCTAAAATGTGCCTGGCTTCTCTTCACTGAAAAGCTCATTCTGAGTACATTTTTAGCATACGTTTGCTCCTACCAGGTCAGCTGAGCTGCGAATTTATATTTAACCACCTGCTTTCATGAGAAACCTCAGGGCTGCATGTTTTGAGCCCAGTACTGAGCCTGAAAAGCATTTCCAACCCCACTTACTAGCTAAAATGCTAGCTAAAATGTGCCTGGCTTCTCTTCACTGAAACGCTCATTCTGAGTACATTTTAAGCATACCTTTGCTCCTGCCGGGTCAGCTGAGCAGCGAATTTCTATTTAACCACCTGCTATCATGAGAGACCTCAGGGCTGCATGATTTGAGCCCAGTACTGATCCTGAAAAGCGTTTCCAACCCCACTTACAAGTAAAACTAGCTAAAATGTGCCTGGCTGCTTTTCACTGAAAAGCTCATTCTGTGTACATTTTTGGCATACGTTTGCTCCTGCCGGGTCAGCTGAGCAGCGAATTTCTATTTAACCACCTTCTTTCATGAGAGACCTCAGGGCTGCATGTTTTGAGCCCAGTACTTAGCCTGAAAAGCATTTCCAACCCCACTTACAAGTAAAACTAGCTAAAATGTGCCTGGCTTCTTTTCACTGAAAAGCTCATTCTGAGTACATTTTTAGCATACGTTTGCTCCTGCCGGGTCAGCTGAGCAGCGAATTTCTATTTAACCACCTGCTATCATGAGAGACCTCAGGGCTGCATGTTTTGAGCCCAGTACTGATCCTGAAAAGCGTTTCCAACCCCACTTACAAGTAAAATTAGCTAAAATGTGCCTGGCTACTTTTCATTGAAAAGCTCATTCTGTGTACATTTTTGGCATACGTTTGCTCCTGCCGGGTCAGCTGAGCAGCGAATTTCTATTTAACCACCTGCTATCACGAGAGACCTCAGGCTGCATGTTTTGAGCCCAGTACTGATCCTGAAAAGCGTTTCCAACCCCACTTACAAGTAAAATTAGCTAAAATGTGCCTGGCTTCTCTTCACTGAAAAGCTCATTCTGAGTACATTTTTAGCATACGTTTGCTCCTACCAGGTCAGCTGAGCTGCGAATTTCTATTTAACCACCTGCTTTCATGAGAGACCTCAGGGCTGCATGTTTTGAGCCCAGTACTGAGCCTGAAAAGCATTTCCAACCCCACTTACAAGTAAAACTAGCTAAAATGTGCCTGGCTGCTATTCACTGAAAAGCTCATTCTGTGTACATTTTTGGCATACGTTTGCTCCTACCTGGTCAGCTGAGCAGCGAATTTCTATTTAACCACCTGCTTTCATGAGAGACCTCAGGGCTGCATATTTTGAGCCCAGTACTGAGCCTGAAAAGCATTTCCAACCCCACTTACAAGTAAAACTAGCTAAAATGTGCCTGGCTGCTAGTCACTGAAAAGCTCATTCTGTGTACATTTTTGGCATATGTTTGCTCCTACCGTGTCAGCTGAGCAGCGAATTTCTATTTAACCACCTGCTTTCATGAGAGACCTCAGGGCTGCATGTTTTGAGCCCAGTACTGAGCCTGAAAAGCATTTCCAACCCCCACTTACAAGTAAAACTAGCTAAAATGTGCCTGGCTTCTCTTCACTGAAAAGCTCATTCTGAGTACATTTTTAGCATACGTTTGCTCCTGCCGGGTCAGCTGAGCAGCGAATTTCTATTTAACCACCTGCTATCATAAGAGAACTCAGGGCTGCATGTTTTGAGCCCAGTACTGATCCTGAAAAGCGTTTCCAACCCCACTTACAAGTAAAATTAGCTAAAATGTGCCTGGCTTCTCTTCACTGAAAAGCTCATTCTGAGTACATTTTTAGCATACGTTTGCTCCTACCAGGTCAGCTGAGCTGCGAATTTCTATTTAACCACCTGCTTTCATGAGAGACCTCAGGGCTGCATGTTTTGAGCCCAGTACTGAGCCTGAAAAGCATTTCCAACCCCACTTACAAGTAAAACTAGCTAAAATGTGCCTGGCTGCTATTCACTGAAAAGCTCATTCTGTGTACATTTTTGGCATACGTTTGCTCCTACCTGGTCAGCTGAGCAGCGAATTTCTATTTAACCACCTGCTTTCGTGAGAGACCTCAGGGCTGCATATTTTGAGCCCAGTACTGAGCCTGAAAAGCATTTCCAACCCCACTTACAAGTAAAACTAGCTAAAATGTGCCTGGCTGCTAGTCACTGAAAAGCTCATTCTGTGTACATTTTTGGCATATGTTTGCTCCTACCGCGTCAGCTGAGCAGCGAATTTCTATTTAACCACCTGCTTTCATGAGAGACCTCAGGGCTGCATGTTTTGAGCCCAGTACTGATCCTGAAAAGCGTTTCCAACCCCACTTAAAGTAAAACTAGCTAAAATGTGCTTGGCTGCTATTCACTGAAAAGCTCATTCTGAGTACATTTTAAGCATACGTTTGCTCCTGCCGGGTCAGCTGAGCAGCGAATTTCTATTTAACCACCTGCTATCATGAGAGACCTCAAGGCTGCATGATTTGAGCCCAGTACTGATCCTGAAAAGCGTTTCCAACCCCACTACAAGTAAAACTAGCTAAAATTTGCCTGGCTGCTTTTCACTGAAAAGCTCATTCTGTGTACATTTTTGGCATACGCTTGCTCCTGCCGGGTCAGCTGAGCAGCGAATTTCTATTTAACCACCTGCTTTCATGAGAGACCTCAGGGCTGCATGTTTTGAGCCCAGTACTTAGCCTGAAAAGCATTTCCAACCCCACTTACAAGTAAAACTAGCTAAAATGTGCCTGGCTTCTTTTCACTGAAAAGCTCATTCTGAGTACATTTTTAGCATACGTTTGCTCCTGCCGGGTCAGCTGAGCAGCGAATTTCTATTTAACCACCTGCTATCACGAGAGACCTCAGGGCTGCATGTTTTGAGCCCAGTACTGATCCTGAAAAGCGTTTCCAACCCCACTTACAAGTAAAATTAGCTAAAATGTGCCTGGCTACTTTTCACTGAAAAGCTAATTCTGTGTACATTTTTGGCATACGTTTGCTCCTGCCGGGTCAGCTGAGCAGCGAATTTCTATTTAACCACCTGCTATCACGAGAGACCTCAGGGCTGCATGTTTTGAGCCCAGTACTGATCCTGAAAAGCGTTTCCAACCCCACTTACAAGTAAAATTAGCTAAAATGTGCCTGGCTTCTCTTCACTGAAAAGCTCATTCTGAGTACATTTTTAGCATACGTTTGCTCCTACCAGGTCAGCTGAGCTGCGAATTTCTATTTAACCACCTGCTTTCATGAGAGACCTCAGGGCTGCATGTTTTGAGCCCAGTACTGAGCCTGAAAAGAATTTACAACACCACTTACAAGTAAAATTAGCTAAAATGTGCCTGGCTTCTCTTCACTGAAAAGCTCATTCTGAGTACATTTTTAGCATACGTTTGCTCCTACCAGGTCAGCTGAGCTGCGAATTTCTATTTAACCACCTGCTTTCATGAGAGACCTCAGGGCTGCATGTTTTGAGCCCAGTACTGAGCCTGAAAAGCATTTCCAACCCCACTTACAAGTAAAACTAGCTAAAATGTGCCTGGCTGCTATTCACTGAAAAGCTCATTCTGTGTATATTTTTGGCATACGCTTGCTCCTACCTGGTCAGCTGAGCAGCGAATTTCTGTTTAACCATCTGCTTTCGTGAGAGACCTCAGGGCTGCATATTTTGAGCCCAGTACTGAGCCTGAAAAGCATTTCCAACCCCACTTACAAGTAAAACTAGCTAAAATGTGCCTGGCTGCTAGTCACTGAAAAGCTCATTCTGTGTACATTTTTGGCATATGTTTGCTCCTACCGGGTCAGCTGAGCAGCGAATTTCTATTTAACCACCTGCTTTCATGAGAGACCTCAGGGCTGCATGTTTTGAGCCCAGTACTAATCCTGAAAAGCGTTTCCAACCCCACTTAAAGTAAAACTAGCTAAAATGTGCTTGGCTGCTATTCACTGAAAAGCTCATTCTGAGTACATTTTAAGCATACGTTTGCTCCTGCCGGGTCAGCTGAGCAGCGAATTTCTATTTAACCACCTGCTATCATGAGAGACCTCAGGGCTGCATGATTTGAGCCCAGTACTGATCCTGAAAAGCGTTTCCAACCCCACTACAAGTAAAACTAGCTAAAATTTGCCTGGCTGCTTTTCACTGAAAAGCTCATTCTGTGTACATTTTTGGCATACGTTTGCTCCTGCCGGGTCAGCTGAGCAGCGAATTTCTATTTAACCACCTGCTTTCATGAGAGACCTCAGGGCTGCATGTTTTGAGCCCAGTACTGATCCTGAAAAGCGTTTCCAACCCCACTTAAAGTAAAACTAGCTAAAATGTGCCTGGCTGCTATTCACTGAAAAGCTCATTCTGAGTACATTTTAAGCATACGTTTGCTCCTGCCGGGTCAGCTGAGCAGCGAATTTCTATTTAACCACCTGCTATCATGAGAGACCTCAGGGCTGCATGATTTGAGCCCAGTACTGATCCTGAAAAGCGTTTCCAACCCCACTACAAGTAAAACTACCTAAAATTTGCCTGGCTGCTTTTCACTGAAAAGCTCATTCTGTGTACATTTTTGGCATACGTTTGCTCCTGCCGGGTCAGCTGAGCAGCGAATTTCTATTTAACCACCTGCTTTCATGAGAGACCTCAGGGCTGCATGTTTTGAGCCCAGTACTTAGCCTGAAAAGCATTTCCAACCCCACTTACAAGTAAAACTAGCTAAAATGTGCCTGGCTTCTTTTCACTGAAAAGCTCATTCTGAGTACATTTTTAGCATACGTTTGCTCCTGCCGGGTCAGCTGAGCAGCGAATTTCTATTTAACCACCTGCTATCACGAGAGACCTCAGGGCTGCATGTTTTGAGCCCAGTACTGATCCTGAAAAGCGTTTCCAACCCCACTTATAAGTAAAATTAGCTAAAATGTGCCTGGCTACTTTTCACTGAAAAGCTCATTCTGTGTACATTTTTGGCATACGTTTGCTCCTGCCGGGTCAGCTGAGCAGCGAATTTCTATTTAACCACCTGCTATCACGAGAGACCTCAGGGCTGCATGTTTTGAGCCCAGTACTGATCCTGAAAAGCGTTTCCAACCCCACTTACAAGTAAAATTAGCTAAAATGTGCCTGGCTTCTCTTCACTGAAAAGCTCATTCTGAGTACATTTTTAGCATACGTTTGCTCCTACCAGGTCAGCTGAGCTGCGAATTTCTATTTAACCACCTGCTTTCATGAGAGACCTCAGGGCTGCATGTTTTGAGCCCAGTACTGAGCCTGAAAAGCATTTCCAACCCCACTTACAAGTAAAACTAGCTAAAATGTGCCTGGCTGCTATTCACTGAAAAGCTCATTCTGTGTACATTTTTGGCATACGTTTGCTCCTACCTGGTCAGCTGAGCAGCGAATTTCTATTTAACCACCTGCTTTCATGAGAGACCTCAGGGCTGCATATTTTGAGCCCAGTACTGAGCCTGAAAAGCATTTCCAACCCCACTTACAAGTAAAACTAGCTAAAATGTGCCTGGCTGCTAGTCACTGAAAAGCTCATTCTGTGTACATTTTTGGCATATGTTTGCTCCTACCGTGTCAGCTGAGCAGCGAATTTCTATTTAACCACCTGCTTTCATGAGAGACCTCAGGGCTGCATGTTTTGAGCCCAGTACTGAGCCTGAAAAGCATTTCCAACCCCCACTTACAAGTAAAACTAGCTAAAATGTGCCTGGCTTCTCTTCACTGAAAAGCTCATTCTGAGTACATTTTTAGCATACGTTTGCTCCTGCCGGGTCAGCTGAGCAGCGAATTTCTATTTAACCACCTGCTATCATAAGAGAACTCAGGGCTGCATGTTTTGAGCCCAGTACTGATCCTGAAAAGCGTTTCCAACCCCACTTACAAGTAAAATTAGCTAAAATGTGCCTGGCTTCTCTTCACTGAAAAGCTCATTCTGAGTACATTTTTAGCATACGTTTGCTCCTACCAGGTCAGCTGAGCTGCGAATTTCTATTTAACCACCTGCTTTCATGAGAGACCTCAGGGCTGCATGTTTTGAGCCCAGTACTGAGCCTGAAAAGCATTTCCAACCCCACTTACAAGTAAAACTAGCTAAAATGTGCCTGGCTGCTATTCACTGAAAAGCTCATTCTGTGTACATTTTTGGCATACGTTTGCTCCTACCTGGTCAGCTGAGCAGCGAATTTCTATTTAACCACCTGCTTTCGTGAGAGACCTCAGGGCTGCATATTTTGAGCCCAGTACTGAGCCTGAAAAGCATTTCCAACCCCACTTACAAGTAAAACTAGCTAAAATGTGCCTGGCTGCTAGTCACTGAAAAGCTCATTCTGTGTACATTTTTGGCATATGTTTGCTCCTACCGCGTCAGCTGAGCAGCGAATTTCTATTTAACCACCTGCTTTCATGAGAGACCTCAGGGCTGCATGTTTTGAGCCCAGTACTGATCCTGAAAAGCGTTTCCAACCCCACTTAAAGTAAAACTAGCTAAAATGTGCTTGGCTGCTATTCACTGAAAAGCTCATTCTGAGTACATTTTAAGCATACGTTTGCTCCTGCCGGGTCAGCTGAGCAGCGAATTTCTATTTAACCACCTGCTATCATGAGAGACCTCAAGGCTGCATGATTTGAGCCCAGTACTGATCCTGAAAAGCGTTTCCAACCCCACTACAAGTAAAACTAGCTAAAATTTGCCTGGCTGCTTTTCACTGAAAAGCTCATTCTGTGTACATTTTTGGCATACGCTTGCTCCTGCCGGGTCAGCTGAGCAGCGAATTTCTATTTAACCACCTGCTTTCATGAGAGACCTCAGGGCTGCATGTTTTGAGCCCAGTACTTAGCCTGAAAAGCATTTCCAACCCCACTTACAAGTAAAACTAGCTAAAATGTGCCTGGCTTCTTTTCACTGAAAAGCTCATTCTGAGTACATTTTTAGCATACGTTTGCTCCTGCCGGGTCAGCTGAGCAGCGAATTTCTATTTAACCACCTGCTATCACGAGAGACCTCAGGGCTGCATGTTTTGAGCCCAGTACTGATCCTGAAAAGCGTTTCCAACCCCACTTACAAGTAAAATTAGCTAAAATGTGCCTGGCTACTTTTCACTGAAAAGCTAATTCTGTGTACATTTTTGGCATACGTTTGCTCCTGCCGGGTCAGCTGAGCAGCGAATTTCTATTTAACCACCTGCTATCACGAGAGACCTCAGGGCTGCATGTTTTGAGCCCAGTACTGATCCTGAAAAGCGTTTCCAACCCCACTTACAAGTAAAATTAGCTAAAATGTGCCTGGCTTCTCTTCACTGAAAAGCTCATTCTGAGTACATTTTTAGCATACGTTTGCTCCTACCAGGTCAGCTGAGCTGCGAATTTCTATTTAACCACCTGCTTTCATGAGAGACCTCAGGGCTGCATGTTTTGAGCCCAGTACTGAGCCTGAAAAGAATTTCCAACCCCACTTACAAGTAAAATTAGCTAAAATGTGCCTGGCTTCTCTTCACTGAAAAGCTCATTCTGAGTACATTTTTAGCATACGTTTGCTCCTACCAGGTCAGCTGAGCTGCGAATTTCTATTTAACCACCTGCTTTCATGAGAGACCTCAGGGCTGCATGTTTTGAGCCCAGTACTGAGCCTGAAAAGCATTTCCAACCCCACTTACAAGTAAAACTAGCTAAAATGTGCCTGGCTGCTATTCACTGAAAAGCTCATTCTGTGTATATTTTTGGCATACGCTTGCTCCTACCTGGTCAGCTGAGCAGCGAATTTCTGTTTAACCACCTGCTTTCGTGAGAGACCTCAGGGCTGCATATTTTGAGCCCAGTACTGAGCCTGAAAAGCATTTCCAACCCCACTTACAAGTAAAACTAGCTAAAATGTGCCTGGCTGCTAGTCACTGAAAAGCTCATTCTGTGTACATTTTTGGCATATGTTTGCTCCTACCGGGTCAGCTGAGCAGCGAATTTCTATTTAACCACCTGCTTTCATGAGAGACCTCAGGGCTGCATGTTTTGAGCCCAGTACTAATCCTGAAAAGCGTTTCCAACCCCACTTAAAGTAAAACTAGCTAAAATGTGCTTGGCTGCTATTCACTGAAAAGCTCATTCTGAGTACATTTTAAGCATACGTTTGCTCCTGCCGGGTCAGCTGAGCAGCGAATTTCTATTTAACCACCTGCTATCATGAGAGACCTCAGGGCTGCATGATTTGAGCCCAGTACTGATCCTGAAAAGCGTTTCCAACCCCACTACAAGTAAAACTAGCTAAAATTTGCCTGGCTGCTTTTCACTGAAAAGCTCATTCTGTGTACATTTTTGGCATACGTTTGCTCCTGCCGGGTCAGCTGAGCAGCGAATTTCTATTTAACCACCTGCTTTCATGAGAGACCTCAGGGCTGCATGTTTTGAGCCCAGTACTGATCCTGAAAAGCGTTTCCAACCCCACTTAAAGTAAAACTAGCTAAAATGTGCCTGGCTGCTATTCACTGAAAAGCTCATTCTGAGTACATTTTAAGCATACGTTTGCTCCTGCCGGGTCAGCTGAGCAGCGAATTTCTATTTAACCACCTGCTATCATGAGAGACCTCAGGGCTGCATGATTTGAGCCCAGTACTGATCCTGAAAAGCGTTTCCAACCCCACTACAAGTAAAACTACCTAAAATTTGCCTGGCTGCTTTTCACTGAAAAGCTCATTCTGTGTACATTTTTGGCATACGTTTGCTCCTGCCGGGTCAGCTGAGCAGCGAATTTCTTTTTAACCACCTGCTTTCATGAGAGACCTCAGGGCTGCATGTTTTGAGCCCAGTACTTAGCCTGAAAAGCATTTCCAACCCCACTTACAAGTAAAACTAGCTAAAATGTGCCTGGCTTCTTTTCACTGAAAAGCTCATTCTGAGTACATTTTTAGCATACGTTTGCTCCTGCCGGGTCAGCTGAGCAGCGAATTTCTATTTAACCACCTGCTATCACGAGAGACCTCAGGGCTGCATGTTTTGAGCCCAGTACTGATCCTGAAAAGCGTTTCCAACCCCACTTATAAGTAAAATTAGCTAAAATGTGCCTGGCTACTTTTCACTGAAAAGCTCATTCTGTGTACATTTTTGGCATACGTTTGCTCCTGCCGGGTCAGCTGAGCAGCGAATTTCTATTTAACCACCTGCTATCACGAGAGACCTCAGGGCTGCATGTTTTGAGCCCAGTACTGATCCTGAAAAGCGTTTCCAACCCCACTTACAAGTAAAATTAGCTAAAATGTGCCTGGCTTCTCTTCACTGAAAAGCTCATTCTGAGTACATTTTTAGCATACGTTTGCTCCTACCAGGTCAGCTGAGCTGCGAATTTCTATTTAACCACCTGCTTTCATGAGAGACCTCAGGGCTGCATGTTTTGAGCCCAGTACTGAGCCTGAAAAGAATTTCCAACCCCACTTACAAGTAAAACTAGCTAAAATGTGCCTGGCTGCTATTCACTGAAAAGCTCATTCTGTGTACATTTTTGGCATACGTTTGCTCCTACCTGGTCAGCTGAGCAGCGAATTTCTATTTAACCACCTGCTTTCATGAGAGACCTCAGGGCTGCATATTTTGAGCCCAGTACTGAGCCTGAAAAGCATTTCCAACCCCACTTACAAGTAAAACTAGCTAAAATGTGCCTGGCTGCTAGTCACTGAAAAGCTCATTCTGTGTACATTTTTGGCATATGTTTGCTCCTACCGGGTCAGCTGAGCAGCGAATTTCTATTTAACCACCTGCTTTCATGAGAGACCTCAGGGCTGCATGTTTTGAGCCCAGTACTGAGCCTGAAAAGCATTTCCAACCCCCACTTACAAGTAAAACTAGCTAAAATGTGCCTGGCTTCTCTTCACTGAAAAGCTCATTCTGAGTAAATTTTTAGCATACGTTTGCTCCTGCCGGGTCAGCTGAGCAGCGAATTTCTATTTAACCACCTGCTATCATAAGAGAACTCAGGGCTGCATGTTTTGAGCCCAGTACTGATCCTGAAAAGCGTTTCCAACCCCACTTACAAGTAAAACTAGCTAAAATGTGCCTGGCTTCTCTTCACTGAAAAGCTCATTCTGAGTACATTTTTAGCATACGTTTGCTCCTGCCGGGTCAGCTGAGCAGCGAATTTCTATTTAATCAGCTGCTATCATGAGAGACCTCAGGGCTGCATGTTTTGAGCCCAGTACTGAGCCTGAAAAGCATTTCCAACCCCACTTACAAGTAAAACTAGCTAAAATGTGCCTGGCTTCTCTTCACTGAAAAGCTCATTCTGAGTACATTTTTAGCATACGTTTGCTCCTGCCGGGTCAGCTGAGCAGCGAATTTCTATTTAACCACCTGCTATCATGAGAGACCTCATGGCTGCATGATTTGAGCCCAGTACTGAGCCTGAAAAGCTTTCCAACCCCACTTACAAGTAAAACTAGCTAAAATGTGCCTGGCTGCTATTCACTGAAAAGCTCATTCTGTGTACATTTTTGGCATACGTTTGCTCCTACCGGGTCAGCTGAGCAGCGAATTTCTATTTAACCACCTGCTATCACGAGGGACCACAGGGCTGCATGTTTTGAGCCCAGTACTGATCCTGAAAAGCTTTTCCAACCCCACTTACAAGTAAAACTAGCTAAAATGTGCCTGGCTTCTCTTCACTGAAAAGGTCATTCTGAGTACATTTTTAGCATACGTTTGCTCCTGCCGGGTCAGCTGAGCAGCGAATTTCTATTTAACCACCTGCTTTCATGAGAGACCTCAGGGCTGCATGTTTTGAGCCCAGTACTGTGCCTGAAAAGCATTTCCAACCCCACTTACAAGTAAAACTAGCTAAAATGTGCCTGGCTTCTCTTCACTGAAAAGCTCATTCTGAGTACATTTTTAGCATACGTTTGCTCCTGCCGGGTCAGCTGAGCAGCGAATTTCTATTTAACCACCTGCTATCATGAGAGACCTCAGGGCTGCATGTTTTGAGCCCAGTACTGATCCTGAAAAGCGTTTCCAACCCCACTTACAAGTAAAACTAGCTAAAATGTGCCTGGCTGCTATTCACTGAAAAGCTCATTCTGTGTACATTTTTGGCATACGTTTGCTCCTACCGGGTCTGCTGAGCAGCGAATTTCTATTTAACCACCTGCTATCATGAGAGACCTCAGGGATGCATGTTTTGAGCCCAGCACTGAGCCTGAAAAGCGTTTCCAACCCCACTTACAAGTAAAACTAGCTAAAATGTGCCTGGCTTCTCTTCACTGAAAAGCTCATTCTGAGTACATTTTTAGCATACGTTTGCTCCTGGCGGGTCAGCTGAGCAGCGAATTTCTATTTAACCACCTGCTATCATAAGAGAACTCAGGGCTGCATGTTTTGAGCCCAGTACTGATCCTGAAAAGCGTTTCCAACCCCACTTACAAGTAAAATTAGCTAAAATGTGCCTGGCTTCTCTTCACTGAAAAGCTCATTCTGAGTAAATTTTTTAGCATACGTTTGCTCCTACCAGGTCAGCTGAGCTGCGAATTTATATTTAACCACCTGCTTTCATGAGAAACCTCAGGGCTGCATGTTTTGAGCCCAGTACTGAGCCTGAAAAGCATTTCCAACCCCACTTACTAGCTAAAATGCTAGCTAAAATGTGCCTGGCTTCTCTTCACTGAAAAGCTCATTCTGAGTACATTTTAAGCATACGTTTGCTCCTGCCGGGTCAGCTGAGCAGCGAATTTCTATTTAACCACCTGCTATCATGAGAGACCTCAGGGCTGCATGATTTGAGCTCAGTACTGATCCTGAAAAGCGTTTCCAACCTCACTTACAAGTAAAACTAGCTAAAATGTGCCTGGCTGCTTTTCACTGAAAAGCTCATTCTGTGTACATTTTTGGCATACGTTTGCTCCTGCCGGGTCAGCTGAGCAGCGAATTTCTATTTATAACCACCTTCTTTCATGAGAGACCTCAGGGCTGCATGTTTTGAGCCTAGTACTTAGCCTGAAAAGCATTTCCAACCCCACTTACAAGTAAAACTAGCTAAAATGTGCCTGGCTTCTTTTCACTGAAAAGCTCATTCTGAGTACATTTTTAGCATACGTTTGCTCCTGCCGGGTCAGCTGAGCAGCGAATTTCTATTTAACCACCTGCTATCACGAGAGACCTCAGGGCTGCATGTTTTGAGCCCAGTACTGATCCTGAAAAGCGTTTCCAACCCCACTTACAAGTAAAACTAGCTAAAATGTGCCTGGCTACTTTTCACTGAAAAGCTCATTCTGTGTACATTTTTGGCATACGTTTGCTCCTGCCGGGTCAGCTGAGCAGCGAATTTCTATTTAACCACCTGCTATCACGAGAGACCTCAGGGCTGCATGTTTTGAGCCCAGTACTGATCCTGAAAAGCGTTTCCAACCCCACTTACAAGTAAAATTAGCTAAAATGTGCCTGGCTTCTCTTCACTGAAAATCTCATTCTGAGTACATTTTTAGCATACGTTGGCTCCTACCAGGTCAGCTGAGCTGCGAATTTCTATTTAACCACCTGCTTTTATGAGAGACCTCAGGGCTGCATGTTTTGAGCCCAGTACTGAGCCTGAAAAGCATTTCCAACCCCACTTACAAGTAAAACTAGCTAAAATGTGCCTGGCTGCTATTCACTGAAAAGCTCATTCTGTGTACATTTTTGGCATACGTTTGCTCCTACCTGGTCAGCTGAGCAGCGAATTTCTATTTAACCACCTGCTTTCATGAGAGACCTCAGGGCTGCATATTTTGAGCCCAGTACTGAGCCTGAAAAGCATTTCCAACCCCACTTACAAGTAAAACTAGCTAAAATGTGCCTGGCTGCTAGTCACTGAAAAGCTCATTCTGTGTACATTTTTGGCATATGTTTGCTCCTACCGGGTCAGCTGAGCAGCGAATTTCTATTTAACCACCTGCTTTCATGAGAGACCTCAGGGCTGCATGCTTTGAGCCCAGTACTGAGCCTGAAAAGCATTTCCAACCCCCACTTACAAGTAAAACTAGCTAAAATGTGCCTGGCTTCTCTTCACTGAAAAGCTCATTCTGAGTACATTTTTAGCATACGTTTGCTCCTGCCGGGTCAGCTGAGCAGCGAATTTCTATTTAACCACCTGCTATCATAAGAGAACTCAGGGCTGCATGTTTTGAGCCCAGTACTGATCCTGAAAAGCGTTTCCAACCCCACTTACAAGTAAAATTAGCTAAAATGTGCCTGGCTTCTCTTCACTGAAAAGCTCATTCTGAGTACATTTTTAGCATACGTTTGCTCCTACCAGGTCAGCTGAGCTGCGAATTTCTATTTAACCACCTGCTTTCATGAGAGACCTCAGGGCTGCATGTTTTGAGCCCAGTACTGAGCCTGAAAAGCATTTCCAACCCCACTTACAAGTAAAACTAGCTAAAATGTGCCTGGCTGCTATTCACTGAAAAGCTCATTCTGTGTACATTTTTGGCATACGTTTGCTCCTACCTGGTCAGCTGAGCAGCGAATTTCTATTTAACCACCTGCTTTCGTGAGAGACCTCAGGGCTGCATATTTTGAGCCCAGTACTGAACCTGAAAAGCATTTCCAACCCCACTTACAAGTAAAACTAGCTAAAATGTGCCTGGCTTCTTTTCACTGAAAAGCTCATTCTGAGTACATTTTTAGCATACGTTTGCTCCTGCCGGGTCAGCTGAGCAGCGAATTTCTATTTAACCACCTGCTTTCACGAGAGACCTCAGGGCTGCATGTTTTGAGCCCAGTACTGATCCTGAAAAGCGTTTCCAACCCCACTTACAAGTAAAATTAGCTAAAATGTGTCTGGCTACTTTTCACTGAAAAGCTCATTCTGTGTATATTTTTGGCATACGTTTGCTCCTGCCGGGTCAGCTGAGCAGCGAATTTCTATTTAACCACCTGCTATCACGAGAGACCTCAGGGCTGCATGTTTTGAGCCCAGTACTGATCCTGAAAAGCGTTTCCAACCCCACTTACAAGTAAAATTAGCTAAAATGTGCCTGGCTTCTCTTCACTGAAAAGCTCATTCTGAGTACATTTTTAGCATACGTTTGCTCCTACCAGGTCAGCTGAGCTGCGAATTTCTATTTAACCACCTGCTTTCATGAGAGACCTCAGGGCTGCATGTTTTGAGCCCAGTACTGAGCCTGAAAAGAATTTCCAACCCCACTTACAAGTAAAACTAGCTAAAATGTGCCTGGCTGCTATTCACTGAAAAGCTCATTCTGTGTACATTTTTGGCATACGTTTGCTCCTACCTGGTCAGCTGAGCAGCGAATTTCTATTTAACCACCTGCTTTCATGAGAGACCTCAGGGCTGCATATTTTGAGCCCAGTACTGAGCCTGAAAAGCATTTCCAACCCCACTTACAAGTAAAACTAGCTAAAATGTGCCTGGCTGCTAGTCACTGAAAAGCTCATTCTGTGTACATTTTTGGCATATGTTTGCTCCTACCGGGTCAGCTGAGCAGCGAATTTCTATTTAACCACCTGCTTTCATGAGAGACCTCAGGGCTGCATGTTTTGAGCCCAGTACTGATCCTGAAAAGCGTTTCCAACCCCACTTAAAGTAAAACTAGCTAAAATGTGCCTGGCTGCTATTCACTGAAAAGCTCATTCTGAGTACATTTTAAGCATACGTTTGCTCCTGCCGGGTCAGCTGAGCAGCGAATTTCTATTTAACCACCTGCTATCATGAGAGACCTCAGGGCTGCATGATTTGAGCCCAGTACTGATCCTGAAAAGCGTTTCCAACCCCACTACAAGTAAAACTAGCTAAAATTTGCCTGGCTGCTTTTCACTGAAAAGCTCATTCTGTGTACATTTTTGGCATACGTTTGCTTCTGCCGGGTCAGCTGAGCAGCGAATTTCTATTTAACCACCTGCTTTCATGAGAGACCTCAGGGCTGCATGTTTTGAGCCCAGTACTTAGCCTGAAAAGCATTTCCAACCCCACTTACAAGTAAAACTAGCTAAAATGTGCCTGGCTTCTTTTCACTGAAAAGCTCATTCTGAGTACATTTTTAGCATACGTTTGCTCCTGCCGGGTCAGCTGAGCAGCGAATTTCTATTTAACCACCTGCTATCACGAGAGACCTCAGGGCTGCATGTTTTGAGCCCAGTACTGATCCTGAAAAGCGTTTCCAACCCCACTTACAAGTAAAATTAGCTAAAATGTGCCTGGCTACTTTTCACTGAAAAGCTCATTCTGTGTACATATTTGGCATACGTTTGCTCCTGCCGGGTCAGCTGAGCAGCGAATTTCTATTTAACCACCTGCTATCACGAGAGACCTCAGGGCTGCATGTTTTGAGCCCAGTACTGATCCTGAAAAGCGTTTCTAACCCCACTTACAAGTAAAATTAGCTAAAATGTGCCTGTCTTCTCTTCACTGAAAAGCTCATTCTGAGTACATTTTTAGCATACGTTTTCTCCTACCAGGTCAGCTGAGCTGCGAATTTCTATTTAACCACCTGCTTTCATGAGAGACCTCAGGGCTGCATGATTTGAGCCCAGTACTGATCCTGAAAAGCGTTCCCAACCCCACTACAAGTAAAACTAGCTAAAATGTGCCTGGCTGCTTTTCACTGAAAAGCTCATTCTGTGTACATTTTTGGCATACGTTTGCTCCTGCCGGGTCAGCTGAGCAGCGAATTTCTATTTAACCACCTGCTTTCATGAGAGACCTCAGGGCTGCATGTTTTGAGCCCAGTACTTAGCCTGAAAAGCATTTCCAACCCCACTTACAAGTAAAACTAGCTAAAATGTGCCTGGCTTCTTTTCACTGAAAAGCTCATTCTGAGTACATTTTTAGCATACGTTTGCTCCTACCTGGTCAGCTGAGCAGCGAATTTCTATTTAACCACCTGCTTTCATGAGAGACCTCAGGGCTGCATATTTTGAGCCCAGTACTGAGCCTGAAAAGAATTTCCAACCCCACTTACAAGTAAAACTAGCTAAAATGTGCCTGGCTGCTAGTCACTGAAAAGCTCATTCTGTGTACATTTTTGGCATATGTTTGCTCCTGCCGGGTCAGCTGAGCAGCGAATTTCTATTTAACCACCTGCTTTCATGAGAGACCTCAGGGCTGCATGTTTTGAGCCCAGTACTGAGCCTGAAAAGCATTTCCAACCCCCACTTACAAGTAAAACTAGCTAAAATGTGCCTGGCTTCTCTTCACTGAAAAGCTCATTCTGAGTACATTTTTAGCATACGTTTGCTCCTGCCGGGTCAGCTGAGCAGCGAATTTCTATTTAACCACCTGCTATCATAAGAGAACTCAGGGCTGCATGTTTTGAGCCCAGTACTGATCCTGAAAAGCGTTTCCAACCCCACTTACAAGTAAAACTAGCTAAAATGTGCCTGGCTGCTAATCACTGAAAAGTTCATTCTGTGTACATTTTTGGCATACGTTTGCTCCTACCTGGTCAGCTGAGCAGCGAATTTCTATTTAACCACCTGCTTTCATGAGAGACCTCAGGGCTGCATATTTTGCGCCCAGTACTGAGCCTGAAAAGCATTTCCAACCCCACTTACAAGTAAAACTAGCTAAAATGTGCCTGGCTGCTAGTCACTGAAAAGCTCATTCTGTGTACATTTTTGGCATATGTTTGCTCCTACCGGGTCAGCTGAGCAGCGAATTTCTATTTAACCACCTGCTTTCATGAGAGACCTCAGGGCTGCATGTTTTGAGCCCAGTACTGAGCCTGAAAAGCATTTCCAACCCCCACTTACAAGTAAAACTAGCTAAAATGTGCCTGGCTTCTCTTCACTGAAAAGCTCATTCTGAGTACATTTTTAGCATACGTTTGCTCCTGCCGGGTCAGCTGAGCAGCGAATTTCTATTTAACCACCTGCTATCATAAGAGAACTCAGGGCTGCATGTTTTGAGCCCAGTACTGATCCTGAAAAGCGTTTCCAACCCCACTTACAAGTAAAACTAGCTAAAATGTGCCTGGCTTCTCTTCACTGAAAAGCTCATTCTGAGTACATTTTTAGCATACGTTTGCTCCTGCCGGGTCAGCTGAGCAGCGAATTTCTATTTAATCAGCTGCTATCATGAGAGACATCAGGGCTGCATGTTTTGAGCCCAGTACTGAGCCTGAAAAGCATTTCCAACCCCACTTACAAGTAAAACTAGCTAAAATGTGCCTGGCTTCTCTTCACTGAAAAGCTCATTCTGAGTACATTTTTAGCATACGTTTGCTCCTGCCGGGTCAGCTGAGCAGCGAATTTCTATTTAACCACCTGCTATCATGAGAGACCTCATGGCTGCATGATTTGAGCCCAGTACTGAGCCTGAAAAGCTTTCCAACCCCACTTACAAGTAAAACTAGCTAAAATGTGCCTGGCTGCTATTCACTGAAAAGCTCATTCTGTGTACATTTTTGACATACGTTTGCTCCTACCGGGTCAGCTGAGCAGCGAAATTCTATTTAACCACCTGCTATCACGAGGGACCACAGGGCTGCATGTTTTGAGCCCAGTACTGATCCTTAAAAGCTTTTCCAACCCCACTTACAAGTAAAACTAGCTAAAATGTGCCTGGCTTCTCTTCACTGAAAAGCTCATTCTGAGTACATTTTTAGCATACGTTTGCTCCTGCCGGGTCAGCTGAGCAGCGAATTTCTATTTAACCACCTGCTTTCATGAGAGACCTCAGGGCTGCATGTTTTGAGCCCAGTACTGAGCCTGAAAAGCATTTCCAACCCCACTTACAAGTAAAACTAGCTAAAATGTGCCTGGCTTCTCTTCACTGAAAAGCTCATTCTGAGTACATTCTTAGCATACGTTTGCTCCTGCCGGGTCAGCTGAGCAGCGAATTTCTATTTAACCACCTGCTATCATGAGAGACCTCAGGGCTGCATGTTTTGAGCCCAGTACTGATCCTGAAAAGCGTTTCGAACCCCACTTACAAGTAAAACTAGCTAAAATGTGCCTGGCTTCTCTTCACTGAAAAGCTCATTCTGAGTACATTTTTAGCATACGTTTGCTCCTACCAGGTCAGCTGAGCTGCGAATTTATATTTAACCACCTGCTTTCATGAGAAACCTCAGGGCTGCATGTTTTGAGCCCAGTACTGATCCTGAAAAGCGTTTCCAACCCCACTTACAAGTAAAACTAGCTAAAATGTGCCTGGCTACTTTTCACTGAAAAGCTCATTCTGTGTACATTTTTGGCATACGTTTGCTCCTGCCGGGTCAGCTGAGCAGCGAATTTCTATTTAACCACCTGCTATCACGAGAGACCTCAGGGCTGCATGTTTTGAGCCCAGTACTGAGCCTGAAAAGAATTTCCAACCCCACTTACAAGTAAAACTAGCTAAAATGTGCCTGGCTGCTATTCACTGAAAAGCTCATTCTGTGTACATTTTTGGCATATGTTTGCTCCTACCTGGTCAGCTGAGCAGCGAATTTCTATTTAACCACCTGCTTTCATGAGAGACCTCAGGGCTGCATATTTTGAGCCCAGTACTGAGCCTGAAAAGCATTTCCAACCCCACTTACAAGTAAAACTAGCTAAAATGTGCCTGGCTGCTAGTCACTGAAAAGCTCATTCTGTGTACATTTTTGGCATATGTTTGCTCCTACCGGGTCAGCTGAGCAGCGAATTTCTATTTAACCACCTGCTTTCATGAGAGACCTCAGGGCTGCATGTTTTGAGCCCAGTACTGAGCCTGAAAAGCATTTCCAACCCCCACTTACAAGTAAAACTAGCTAAAATGTGCCTGGCTTCTCTTCACTGAAAAGCTCATTCTGAGTACATTTTTAGCATACGTTTGCTTCTGCCGGGTCAGCTGAGCAGCGAATTTCTATTTAACCACCTGCTATCATAAGAGAACTCAGGGCTGCATGTTTTGAGCCCAGTACTGATCCTGAAAAGCGTTTCCAACCCCACTTACAAGTAAAACTAGCTAAAATGTGCCTGGCTTCTCTTCACTGAAAAGCTCATTTTGAGTACATTTTTAGCATACGTTTGCTCCTGCCGGGTCAGCTGAGCAGCGAATTTCTATTTAATCACCTGCTATCATGAGAGACCTCAGGGCTGCATGTTTTGAGCCCAGTACTGAGCCTGAAAAGCATTTCCAACCCCACTTACAAGTAAAACTAGCTAAAATGTGCCTGGCTTCTCTTCACTGAAAAGCTCATTCTGAGTACATTTTTAGCATACGTTTGCTCCTGCCGGGTCAGCTGAGCAGCGAATTTCTATTTAACCACCTGCTATCATGAGAGACCTCATGGCTGCATGATTTGAGCCCAGTACTGAGCCTGAAAAGCTTTCCAACCCCACTTACAAGTAAAACTAGCTAAAATGTGCCTGGCTGCCATTCACTGAAAAGCTCATTCTGTGTACATTTTTGGCATACGTTTGCTCCTACTGGGTCAGCTGAGCAGCGAATTTCTATTTAACCACCTGCTATCACGAGGGACCTCAGGGCTGCATGTTTTGAGCCCAGTACTGATCCTGAAAAGCGTTTCCAACCCCACTTACAAGTAAAACTAGCTAAAATGTGCCTGGCTGCTATTCACTGAAAAGCTCATTCTGTGTACATTTTTGGCATACGTTTGCTCCTGCCGGGTCAGCTGAGCAGCGAATTTCTATTTAACCACCTGCTATCACGAGAGACCTCAGGGCTGCATGTTTTGAGCCCAGTACTGATCCTGAAAAGCGTTTCCAACCCCACTTACAAGTAAAATTAGCTAAAATGTGCCTGTCTTCTCTTCACTGAAAAGCTCATTCTGAGTACATTTTTAGCATACGTTTGCTCCTACCAGGTCAGCTGAGCTGCAAATTTCTATTTAACCACCTGCTTTCATGAGAGACCTCAGGGCTGCATGTTTTGAGCCCAGTACTGAGCCTGAAAAGAATTTCCAACCCCACTTACAAGTAAAACTAGCTAAAATGTGCCTGGCTGCTATTCACTGAAAAGCTCATTCTGTGTACATTTTTGGCATACGTTTGCTCCTACCTGGTCAGCTGAGCAGCGAATTTCTATTTAACCACCTGCTTTCATGAGAGACCTCAGGGCTGCATATTTTGAGCCCAGTACTGAGCCTGAAAAGCATTTCCAACCCCACTTACAAGTAAAACTAGCTAAAATGTGCCTGGCTGCTAGTCACTGAAAAGCTCATTCTGTGTACATTTTTGGCATATGTTTGCTCCTACCGGGTCAGCTGAGCAGCGAATTTCTATTTAACCACCTGCTTTCATGAGAGACCTCAGGGCTGCATGTTTTGAGCCCAGTACTGAGCCTGAAAAGCATTTCCAACCCCCACTTACAAGTAAAACTAGCTAAAATGTGCCTGGCTTCTCTTCACTGAAAAGCTCATTCTGAGTACATTTTTAGCATACGTTTGCTCCTGCCGGGTCAGCTGAGCAGCGAATTTCTATTTAACCACCTGCTATCATAAGAGAACTCAGGGCTGCATGTTTTGAGCCCAGTACTGATCCTGAAAAGCGTTTCCAACCCCACTTACAAGTAAAACTAGCTAAAATGTGCCTGGCTTCTCTTCACTGAAAAGCTCATTCTGAGTACATTTTTAGCATACGTTTGCTCCTGCCGGGTCAGCTGAGCAGCGAATTTCTATTTAATCAGCTGCTATCATGAGAGACCTCAGGGCTGCATGTTTTGAGCCCAGTACTGAGCCTGAAAAGCATTTCCAACCCCACTTACAAGTAAAACTAGCTAAAATGTGCCTGGCTTCTCTTCACTGAAAAGCTCATTCTGAGTACATTTTTAGCATACGTTTGCTCCTGCCGGGTCAGCTGAGCAGCGAATTTCTATTTAACCACCTGCTATCATGAGAGACCTCATGGCTGCATGATTTGAGCCCAGTACTGAGCCTGAAAAGCTTTCCAACCCCACTTACAAGTAAAACTAGCTAAAATGTGCCTGGCTGCTATTCACTGAAAAGCTCATTCTGTGTACATTTTTGACATACGTTTGCTCCTACCGGGTCAGCTGAGCAGCGAATTTCTATTTAACCACCTGCTATCATGAGAGACCTCAGGGATGCATGTTTTGAGCCCAGCACTGAGCCTGAAAAGCGTTTCCAACCCCACTTACAAGTAAAACTAGCTAAAATGTGCCTGGCTTCTCTTCACTGAAAAGCTCATTCTGAGTACATTTTTAGCATACGTTTGCTCCTGCCGGGTCAGCTGAGCAGCGAATTTCTATTTAACCACCTGCTATCATAAGAGAACTCAGGGCTGCATGTTTTGAGCCCAGTACTGATCCTGAAAAGCGTTTCCAACCCCACTTACAAGTAAAATTAGCTAAAATGTGCCTGGCTTCTCTTCACTGAAAAGCTCATTCTGAGTACATTTTTAGCATACGTTTGCTCCTACCAGGTCAGCTGAGCTGCGAATTTATATTTAACCACCTGCTTTCATGAGAAACCTCAGGGCTGCATGTTTTGAGCCCAGTACTGAGCCTGAAAAGCATTTCCAACCCCACTTACTAGCTAAAATGCTAGCTAAAATGTGCCTGGATTCTCTTCACTGAAACGCTCATTCTGAGTACATTTTAAGCATACCTTTGCTCCTGCCGGGTCAGCTGAGCAGCGAATTTCTAGTTAACCACCTGCTATCATGAGAGACCTCAGGGCTGCATGATTTGAGCCCAGTACTGATCCTGAAAAGCGTTTCCAACCCCACTTACAAGTAAAACTAGCTAAAATGTGCCTGGCTGCTTTTCACTGAAAAGCTCATTCTGTGTACATTTTTGGCATACGTTTGCTCCTGCCGGGTCAGCTGAGCAGCGAATTTCTATTTAACCACCTTCTTTCATGAGAGACCTCAGGGCTGCATGTTTTGAGCCCAGTACTTAGCCTGAAAAGCATTTCCAACCCCACTTACAAGTAAAACTAGCTAAAATGTGCCTGGCTTCTTTTCACTGAAAAGCTCATTCTGAGTACATTTTTAGCATACGTTTGCTCCTGCCGGGTCAGCTGAGCAGCGAATTTCTATTTAACCACCTGCTATCATGAGAGACCTCAGGGCTGCATGTTTTGAGCCCAGTACTGATCCTGAAAAGCGTTTCCAACCCCACTTACAAGTAAAACTAGCTAAAATGTGCCTGGCTACTTTTCATTGAAAAGCTCATTCTGTGTACATTTTTGGCATACGTTTGCTCCTGCCGGGTCAGCTGAGCAGCGAATTTCTATTTAACCACCTGCTATCACGAGAGACCTCAGGCTGCATGTTTTGAGCCCAGTACTGATCCTGAAAAGCGTTTCCAACCCCACTTACAAGTAAAATTAGCTAAAATGTGCCTGGCTTCTCTTCACTGAAAAGCTCATTCTGAGTACATTTTTAGCATACGTTTGCTCCTACCAGGTCAGCTGAGCTGCGAATTTCTATTTAACCACCTGCTTTCATGAGAGACCTCAGGGCTGCATGTTTTGAGCCCAGTACTGAGCCTGAAAAGCATTTCCAACCCCACTTACAAGTAAAACTAGCTAAAATGTGCCTGGCTGCTATTCACTGAAAAGCTCATTCTGTGTACATTTTTGGCATACGTTTGCTCCTACCTGGTCAGCTGAGCAGCGAATTTCTATTTAACCACCTGCTTTCATGAGAGACCTCAGGGCTGCATATTTTGAGCCCAGTACTGAGCCTGAAAAGCATTTCCAACCCCACTTACAAGTAAAACTAGCTAAAATGTGCCTGGCTGCTAGTCACTGAAAAGCTCATTCTGTGTACATTTTTGGCATATGTTTGCTCCTACCGTGTCAGCTGAGCAGCGAATTTCTATTTAACCACCTGCTTTCATGAGAGACCTCAGGGCTGCATGTTTTGAGCCCAGTACTGAGCCTGAAAAGCATTTCCAACCCCCACTTACAAGTAAAACTAGCTAAAATGTGCCTGGCTTCTCTTCACTGAAAAGCTCATTCTGAGTACATTTTTAGCATACGTTTGCTCCTGCCGGGTCAGCTGAGCAGCGAATTTCTATTTAACCACCTGCTATCATAAGAGAACTCAGGGCTGCATGTTTTGAGCCCAGTACTGATCCTGAAAAGCGTTTCCAACCCCACTTACAAGTAAAATTAGCTAAAATGTGCCTGGCTTCTCTTCACTGAAAAGCTCATTCTGAGTACATTTTTAGCATACGTTTGCTCCTACCAGGTCAGCTGAGCTGCGAATTTCTATTTAACCACTTGCTTTCATGAGAGACCTCAGGGCTGCATGTTTTGAGCCCAGTACTGAGCCTGAAAAGCATTTCCAACCCCACTTACAAGTAAAACTAGCTAAAATGTGCCTGGCTGCTATTCACTGAAAAGCTCATTCTGTGTACATTTTTGGCATACGTTTGCTCCTACCTGGTCAGCTGAGCAGCGAATTTCTATTTAACCACCTGCTTTCGTGAGAGACCTCAGGGCTGCATATTTTGAGCCCAGTACTGAGCCTGAAAAGCATTTCCAACCCCACTTACAAGTAAAACTAGCTAAAATGTGCCTGGCTGCTAGTCACTGAAAAGCTCATTCTGTGTACATTTTTGGCATATGTTTGCTCCTACCGCGTCAGCTGAGCAGCGAATTTCTATTTAACCACCTGCTTTCATGAGAGACCTCAGGGCTGCATGTTTTGAGCCCAGTACTGATCCTGAAAAGCGTTTCCAACCCCACTTAAAGTAAAACTAGCTAAAATGTGCTTGGCTGCTATTCACTGAAAAGCTCATTCTGAGTACATTTTAAGCATACGTTTGCTCCTGCCGGGTCAGCTGAGCTGCGAATTTCTATTTAACCACCTGCTATCATGAGAGACCTCAAGGCTGCATGATTTGAGCCCAGTACTGATCCTGAAAAGCGTTTCCAACCCCACTACAAGTAAAACTAGCTAAAATTTGCCTGGCTGCTTTTCACTGAAAAGCTCATTCTGTGTACATTTTTGGCATACGCTTGCTCCTGCCGGGTCAGCTGAGCAGCGAATTTCTATTTAACCACCTGCTTTCATGAGAGACCTCAGGGCTGCATGTTTTGAGCCCAGTACTTAGCCTGAAAAGCATTTCCAACCCCACTTACAAGTAAAACTAGCTAAAATGTGCCTGGCTTCTTTTCACTGAAAAGCTCATTCTGAGTACATTTTTAGCATACGTTTGCTCCTGCCGGGTCAGCTGAGCAGCGAATTTCTATTTAACCACCTGCTATCACGAGAGACCTCAGGGCTGCATGTTTTGAGCCCAGTACTGATCCTGAAAAGCGTTTCCAACCCCACTTACAAGTAAAATTAGCTAAAATGTGCCTGGCTACTTTTCACTGAAAAGCTCATTCTGTGTACATTTTTGGCATACGTTTGCTCCTGCCGGGTCAGCTGAGCAGCGAATTTCTATTTAACCACCTGCTATCACGAGAGACCTCAGGGCTGCATGTTTTGAGCCCAGTACTGATCCTGAAAAGCGTTTCCAACCCCACTTACAAGTAAAATTAGCTAAAATGTGCCTGGCTTCTCTTCACTGAAAAGCTCATTCTGAGTACATTTTTAGCATACGTTTGCTCCTACCAGGTCAGCTGAGCAGCGAATTTCTATTTAACCACCTGCTTTCATGAGAGACCTCAGGGCTGCATATTTTGAGCCCAGTACTGAGCCTGAAAAGCATTTCCAACCCCACTTACAAGTAAAACTAGCTAAAATGTGCCTGGCTGCTAGTCACTGAAAAGCTCATTCTGAATACATTTTAAGCATACGTTTGCTCCTGCCGGGTCAGCTGAGCAGCGAATTTCTATTTAACCACCTGCTATCATGAGAGACCTCAGGGCTGCATGATTTGAGCCCAGTACTGATCCTGAAAAGCGTTTCCAACCCCACTACAAGTAAAACTAGCTAAAATTTGCCTGGCTGCTTTTCACTGAAAAGCTCATTCTGTGTACATTTTTGGCATACGTTTGCTCCTGCCGGGTCAGCTGAGCAGCGAATTTCTATTTAACCACCTGCTTTCATGAGAGACCTCAGGGCTGCATGTTTTGAGCCCAGTACTTAGCCTGAAAAGCATTTCCAACCCCACTTACAAGTAAAACTAGCTAAAATGTGCCTGGCTTCTTTTCACTGAAAAGCTCATTCTGAGTACATTTTTAGCATACGTTTGCTCCTGCCGGGTCAGCTGAGCAGCGAATTTCTATTTAACCACCTGCTATCACGAGAGACCTCAGGGCTGCATGTTTTGAGCCCAGTACTGATCCTGAAAAGCGTTTCCAACCCCACTTACAAGTAAAATTTGCTAAAATGTGCCTGGCTACTTTTCACTGAAAAGCTCATTCTGTGTACATTTTTGGCATACGTTTGCTCCTGCCGGGTCAGCTGAGCAGCGAATTTCTATTTAACCACCTGCTATCACGAGAGACCTCAGGGCTGCATGTTTTGAGCCCAGTACTGATCCTGAAAAGCGTTTCCAACCCCACTTACAAGTAAAATTAGCTAAAATGTGCCTGGCTTCTCTTCACTGAAAAGCTCATTCTGAGTACATTTTTAGCATACGTTTGCTCCTACCAGGTCAGCTGAGCTGCGAATTTCTATTTAACCACCTGCTTTCATGAGAGACCTCAGGGCTGCATGTTTTGAGCCCAGTACTGAGCCTGAAAAGAATTTCCAACCCCACTTACAAGTAAAATTAGCTAAAATGTGCCTGGCTTCTCTTCACTGAAAAGCTCATTCTGAGTACATTTTTAGCATATGTTTGCTCCTACCAGGTCAGCTGAGCTGCGAATTTCTATTTAACCACCTGCTTTCATGAGAGACCTCAGGGCTGCATGTTTTGAGCCCAGTACTGAGCCTGAAAAGCATTTCCAACCCCACTTACAAGTAAAACTAGCTAAAATGTGCCTGGCTGCTATTCACTGAAAAGCTCATTCTGTGTATATTTTTGGCATACGCTTGCTCCTACCTGGTCAGCTGAGCAGCGAATTTCTGTTTAACCACCTGCTTTCGTGAGAGACCTCAGGGCTGCATATTTTGAGCCCAGTACTGAGCCTGAAAAGCATTTCCAACCCCACTTACAAGTAAAACTAGCTAAAATGTGCCTGGCTGCTAGTCACTGAAAAGCTCATTCTGTGTACATTTTTGGCATATGTTTGCTCCTACCGGGTCAGCTGAGCAGCGAATTTCTATTTAACCACCTGCTTTCATGAGAGACCTCAGGGCTGCATGTTTTGAGCCCAGTACTAATCCTGAAAAGCGTTTCCAACCCCACTTAAAGTAAAACTAGCTAAAATGTGCTTGGCTGCTATTCACTGAAAAGCTCATTCTGAGTACATTTTAAGCATACGTTTGCTCCTGCCGGGTCAGCTGAGCAGCGAATTTCTATTTAACCACCTGCTATCATGAGAGACCTCAGGGCTGCATGATTTGAGCCCAGTACTGATCCTGAAAAGCGTTTCCAACCCCACTACAAGTAAAACTAGCTAAAATTTGCCTGGCTGCTTTTCACTGAAAAGCTCATTCTGTGTACATTTTTGGCATACGTTTGCTCCTGCCGGGTCAGCTGAGCAGCGAATTTCTATTTAACCACCTGCTTTCATGAGAGACCTCAGGGCTGCATGTTTTGAGCCCAGTACTGATCCTGAAAAGCGTTTCCAACCCCACTTAAAGTAAAACTAGCTAAAATGTGCCTGGCTGCTATTCACTGAAAAGCTCATTCTGAGTACATTTTAAGCATACGTTTGCTCCTGCCGGGTCAGCTGAGCAGCGAATTTCTATTTAACCACCTGCTATCATGAGAGACCTCAGGGCTGCATGATTTGAGCCCAGTACTGATCCTGAAAAGCGTTTCCAACCCCACTACAAGTAAAACTACCTAAAATTTGCCTGGCTGCTTTTCACTGAAAAGCTCATTCTGTGTACATTTTTGGCATACGTTTGCTCCTGCCGGGTCAGCTGAGCAGCGAATTTCTATTTAACCACCTGCTTTCATGAGAGACCTCAGGGCTGCATGTTTTGAGCCCAGTACTTAGCCTGAAAAGCATTTCCAACCCCACTTACAAGTAAAACTAGCTAAAATGTGCCTGGCTTCTTTTCACTGAAAAGCTCATTCTGAGTACATTTTTAGCATACGTTTGCTCCTGCCGGGTCAGCTGAGCAGCGAATTTCTATTTAACCACCTGCTATCACGAGAGACCTCAGGGCTGCATGTTTTGAGCCCAGTACTGATCCTGAAAAGCGTTTCCAACCCCACTTATAAGTAAAATTAGCTAAAATGTGCCTGGCTACTTTTCACTGAAAAGCTCATTCTGTGTACATTTTTGGCATACGTTTGCTCCTGCCGGGTCAGCTGAGCAGCGAATTTCTATTTAACCACCTGCTATCACGAGAGACCTCAGGGCTGCATGTTTTGAGCCCAGTACTGATCCTGAAAAGCGTTTCCAACCCCACTTACAAGTAAAATTAGCTAAAATGTGCCTGGCTTCTCTTCACTGAAAAGCTCATTCTGAGTACATTTTTAGCATACGTTTGCTCCTACCAGGTCAGCTGAGCTGCGAATTTCTATTTAACCACCTGCTTTCATGAGAGACCTCAGGGCTGCATGTTTTGAGCCCAGTACTGAGCCTGAAAAGAATTTCCAACCCCACTTACAAGTAAAACTAGCTAAAATGTGCCTGGCTGCTATTCACTGAAAAGCTCATTCTGTGTACATTTTTGGCATACGTTTGCTCCTACCTGGTCAGCTGAGCAGCGAATTTCTATTTAACCACCTGCTTTCATGAGAGACCTCAGGGCTGCATATTTTGAGCCCAGTACTGAGCCTGAAAAGCATTTCCAACCCCACTTACAAGTAAAACTAGCTAAAATGTGCCTGGCTGCTAGTCACTGAAAAGCTCATTCTGTGTACATTTTTGGCATATGTTTGCTCCTACCGGGTCAGCTGAGCAGCGAATTTCTATTTAACCACCTGCTTTCATGAGAGACCTCAGGGCTGCATGTTTTGAGCCCAGTACTGAGCCTGAAAAGCATTTCCAACCCCCACTTACAAGTAAAACTAGCTAAAATGTGCCTGGCTTCTCTTCACTGAAAAGCTCATTCTGAGTAAATTTTTAGCATACGTTTGCTCCTGCCGGGTCAGCTGAGCAGCGAATTTCTATTTAACCACCTGCTATCATAAGAGAACTCAGGGCTGCATGTTTTGAGCCCAGTACTGATCCTGAAAAGCGTTTCCAACCCCACTTACAAGTAAAACTAGCTAAAATGTGCCTGGCTTCTCTTCACTGAAAAGCTCATTCTGAGTACATTTTTAGCATACGTTTGCTCCTGCCGGGTCAGCTGAGCAGCGAATTTCTATTTAATCAGCTGCTATCATGAGAGACCTCAGGGCTGCATGTTTTGAGCCCAGTACTGAGCCTGAAAAGCATTTCCAACCCCACTTACAAGTAAAACTAGCTAAAATGTGCCTGGCTTCTCTTCACTGAAAAGCTCATTCTGAGTACATTTTTAGCATACGTTTGCTCCTGCCGGGTCAGCTGAGCAGCGAATTTCTATTTAACCACCTGCTATCATGAGAGACCTCATGGCTGCATGATTTGAGCCCAGTACTGAGCCTGAAAAGCTTTCCAACCCCACTTACAAGTAAAACTAGCTAAAATGTGCCTGGCTGCTATTCACTGAAAAGCTCATTCTGTGTACATTTTTGGCATACGTTTGCTCCTACCGGGTCAGCTGAGCAGCGAATTTCTATTTAACCACCTGCTATCACGAGGGACCACAGGGCTGCATGTTTTGAGCCCAGTACTGATCCTGAAAAGCTTTTCCAACCCCACTTACAAGTAAAACTAGCTAAAATGTGCCTGGCTGCTATTCACTGAAAAGCTCATTCTGTGTACATTTTTGGCATACGTTTGCTCCTACCGGGTCTGCTGAGCAGCGAATTTCTATTTAACCACCTGCTATCATGAGAGACCTCAGGGATGCATGTTTTGAGCCCAGCACTGAGCCTGAAAAGCGTTTCCAACCCCACTTACAAGTAAAACTAGCTAAAATGTGCCTGGCTTCTCTTCACTGAAAAGCTCATTCTGAGTACATTTTTAGCATACGTTTGCTCCTGGCGGGTCAGCTGAGCAGCGAATTTCTATTTAACCACCTGCTATCATAAGAGAACTCAGGGCTGCATGTTTTGAGCCCAGTACTGATCCTGAAAAGCGTTTCCAACCCCACTTACAAGTAAAATTAGCTAAAATGTGCCTGGCTTCTCTTCACTGAAAAGCTCATTCTGAGTAAATTTTTTAGCATACGTTTGCTCCTACCAGGTCAGCTGAGCTGCGAATTTATATTTAACCACCTGCTTTCATGAGAAACCTCAGGGCTGCATGTTTTGAGCCCAGTACTGAGCCTGAAAAGCATTTCCAACCCCACTTACTAGCTAAAATGCTAGCTAAAATGTGCCTGGCTTCTCTTCACTGAAAAGCTCATTCTGAGTACATTTTAAGCATACGTTTGCTCCTGCCGGGTCAGCTGAGCAGCGAATTTCTATTTAACCACCTGCTATCATGAGAGACCTCAGGGCTGCATGATTTGAGCTCAGTACTGATCCTGAAAAGCGTTTCCAACCTCACTTACAAGTAAAACTAGCTAAAATGTGCCTGGCTGCTTTTCACTGAAAAGCTCATTCTGTGTACATTTTTGGCATACGTTTGCTCCTGCCGGGTCAGCTGAGCAGCGAATTTCTATTTATAACCACCTTCTTTCATGAGAGACCTCAGGGCTGCATGTTTTGAGCCTAGTACTTAGCCTGAAAAGCATTTCCAACCCCACTTACAAGTAAAACTAGCTAAAATGTGCCTGGCTTCTTTTCACTGAAAAGCTCATTCTGAGTACATTTTTAGCATACGTTTGCTCCTGCCGGGTCAGCTGAGCAGCGAATTTCTATTTAACCACCTGCTATCACGAGAGACCTCAGGGCTGCATGTTTTGAGCCCAGTACTGATCCTGAAAAGCGTTTCCAACCCCACTTACAAGTAAAACTAGCTAAAATGTGCCTGGCTACTTTTCACTGAAAAGCTCATTCTGTGTACATTTTTGGCATACGTTTGCTCCTGCCGGGTCAGCTGAGCAGCGAATTTCTATTTAACCACCTGCTATCACGAGAGACCTCAGGGCTGCATGTTTTGAGCCCAGTACTGATCCTGAAAAGCGTTTCCAACCCCACTTACAAGTAAAATTAGCTAAAATGTGCCTGGCTTCTCTTCACTGAAAAGCTCATTCTGAGTACATTTTTAGCATACGTTGGCTCCTACCAGGTCAGCTGAGCTGCGAATTTCTATTTAACCACCTGCTTTTATGAGAGACCTCAGGGCTGCATGTTTTGAGCCCAGTACTGAGCCTGAAAAGCATTTCCAACCCCACTTACAAGTAAAACTAGCTAAAATGTGCCTGGCTGCTATTCACTGAAAAGCTCATTCTGTGTACATTTTTGGCATACGTTTGCTCCTACCTGGTCAGCTGAGCAGCGAATTTCTATTTAACCACCTGCTTTCATGAGAGACCTCAGGGCTGCATATTTTGAGCCCAGTACTGAGCCTGAAAAGCATTTCCAACCCCACTTACAAGTAAAACTAGCTAAAATGTGCCTGGCTGCTAGTCACTGAAAAGCTCATTCTGTGTACATTTTTGGCATATGTTTGCTCCTACCGGGTCAGCTGAGCAGCGAATTTCTATTTAACCACCTGCTTTCATGAGAGACCTCAGGGCTGCATGTTTTGAGCCCAGTACTGAGCCTGAAAAGCATTTCCAACCCCCACTTACAAGTAAAACTAGCTAAAATGTGCCTGGCTTCTCTTCACTGAAAAGCTCATTCTGAGTACATTTTTAGCATACGTTTGCTCCTGCCGGGTCAGCTGAGCAGCGAATTTCTATTTAACCACCTGCTATCATAAGAGAACTCAGGGCTGCATGTTTTGAGCCCAGTACTGATCCTGAAAAGCGTTTCCAACCCCACTTACAAGTAAAATTAGCTAAAATGTGCCTGGCTTCTCTTCACTGAAAAGCTCATTCTGAGTACATTTTTAGCATACGTTTGCTCCTACCAGGTCAGCTGAGCTGCGAATTTCTATTTAACCACCTGCTTTCATGAGAGACCTCAGGGCTGCATGTTTTGAGCCCAGTACTGAGCCTGAAAAGCATTTCCAACCCCACTTACAAGTAAAACTAGCTAAAATGTGCCTGGCTGCTATTCACTGAAAAGCTCATTCTGTGTACATTTTTGGCATACGTTTGCTCCTACCTGGTCAGCTGAGCAGCGAATTTCTATTTAACCACCTGCTTTCGTGAGAGACCTCAGGGCTGCATATTTTGAGCCCAGTACTGAACCTGAAAAGCATTTCCAACCCCACTTACAAGTAAAACTAGCTAAAATGTGCCTGGCTTCTTTTCACTGAAAAGCTCATTCTGAGTACATTTTTAGCATACGTTTGCTCCTGCCGGGTCAGCTGAGCAGCGAATTTCTATTTAACCACCTGCTTTCACGAGAGACCTCAGGGCTGCATGTTTTGAGCCCAGTACTGATCCTGAAAAGCGTTTCCAACCCCACTTACAAGTAAAATTAGCTAAAATGTGCCTGGCTACTTTTCACTGAAAAGCTCATTCTGTGTATATTTTTGGCATACGTTTGCTCCTGCCGGGTCAGCTGAGCAGCGAATTTCTATTTAACCACCTGCTATCACGAGAGACCTCAGGGCTGCATGTTTTGAGCCCAGTACTGATCCTGAAAAGCGTTTCCAACCCCACTTACAAGTAAAATTAGCTAAAATGTGCCTGGCTTCTCTTCACTGAAAAGCTCATTCTGAGTACATTTTTAGCATACGTTTGCTCCTACCAGGTCAGCTGAGCTGCGAATTTCTATTTAACCACCTGCTTTCATGAGAGACCTCAGGGCTGCATGTTTTGAGCCCAGTACTGAGCCTGAAAAGAATTTCCAACCCCACTTACAAGTAAAACTAGCTAAAATGTGCCTGGCTGCTATTCACTGAAAAGCTCATTCTGTGTACATTTTTGGCATACGTTTGCTCCTACCTGGTCAGCTGAGCAGCGAATTTCTATTTAACCACCTGCTTTCATGAGAGACCTCAGGGCTGCATATTTTGAGCCCAGTACTGAGCCTGAAAAGCATTTCCAACCCCACTTACAAGTAAAACTAGCTAAAATGTGCCTGGCTGCTAGTCACTGAAAAGCTCATTCTGTGTACATTTTTGGCATATGTTTGCTCCTACCGGGTCAGCTGAGCAGCGAATTTCTATTTAACCACCTGCTTTCATGAGAGACCTCAGGGCTGCATGTTTTGAGCCCAGTACTGATCCTGAAAAGCGTTTCCAACCCCACTTAAAGTAAAACTAGCTAAAATGTGCCTGGCTGCTATTCACTGAAAAGCTCATTCTGAGTACATTTTAAGCATACGTTTGCTCCTGCCGGGTCAGCTGAGCAGCGAATTTCTATTTAACCACCTGCTATCATGAGAGACCTCAGGGCTGCATGATTTGAGCCCAGTACTGATCCTGAAAAGCGTTTCCAACCCCACTACAAGTAAAACTAGCTAAAATTTGCCTGGCTGCTTTTCACTGAAAAGCTCATTCTGTGTACATTTTTGGCATACGTTTGCTTCTGCCGGGTCAGCTGAGCAGCGAACTTCTATTTAACCACCTGCTTTCACGAGAGACCTCAGGGCTGCATGTTTTGAGCCCAGTACTTAGCCTGAAAAGCATTTCCAACCCCACTTACAAGTAAAACTAGCTAAAATGTGCCTGGCTTCTTTTCACTGAAAAGCTCATTCTGAGTACATTTTTAGCATACGTTTGCTCCTGCCGGGTCAGCTGAGCAGCGAATTTCTATTTAACCACCTGCTATCACGAGAGACCTCAGGGCTGCATGTTTTGAGCCCAGTACTGATCCTGAAAAGCATTTCCAACCCCACTTACAAGTAAAATTAGCTAAAATGTGCCTGGCTACTTTTCACTGAAAAGCTCATTCTGTGTACATTTTTGGCATACGTTTGCTCCTGCCGGGTCAGCTGAGCAGCGAATTTCTATTTAACCACCTGCTATCACGAGAGACCTCAGGGCTGCATGTTTTGAGCCCAGTACTGATCCTGAAAAGCGTTTCTAACCCCACTTACAAGTAAAATTAGCTAAAATGTGCCTGTCTTCTCTTCACTGAAAAGCTCATTCTGAGTACATTTTTAGCATACGTTTGCTCCTACCAGGTCAGCTGAGCTGCGAATTTCTATTTAACCACCTGCTTTCATGAGAGACCTCAGGGCTGCATGTTTTGAGCCCAGTACTGAGCCTGAAAAGAATTTCCAACCCCACTTACAAGTTAAACTAGCTAAAATGTGCCTGGCTGCTATTCACTGAAAAGCTCATTCTGTGTACATTTTTGGCATACGTTTGCTCCTACCTGGTCAGCTGAGCAGCGAATTTCTATTTAACCACCTGCTTTCATGAGAGACCTCAGGGCTGCATATTTTGAGCCCAGTACTGAGCCTGAAAAGCATTTCCAACCCCACTTACAAGTAAAACTAGCTAAAATGTGCCTGGCTGCTAGTCACTGAAAAGCTCATTCTGTGTACATTTTTGGCATATGTTTGCTCCTACCGGGTCAGCTGAGCAGCGAATTTCTATTTAACCACCTGATTTCATGAGAGACCTCAGGGCTGCATGTTTTGAGCCCAGTACTGAGCCTGAAAAGCATTTCCAACCCCCACTTACAAGTAAAACTAGCTAAAATGTGCCTGGCTTCTCTTCACTGAAAAGCTCATTCTGAGTACATTTTTAGCATACGTTTGCTCCTGCCGGGTCAGCTGAGCAGTGAATTTCTATTTAACCACCTGCTATCATAAGAGAACTCAGGGCTGCATGTTTTGAGCCCAGTACTGATCCTGAAAAGCGTTTCCAACCCCACTTACAAGTAAAACTAGCTAAAATGTGCCTGGCTTCTCTTCACTGAAAAGCTCATTCTGAGTACATTTTTAGCATACGTTTGCTCCTGCCGGGTCAGCTGAGCAGCGAATTTCTATTTAATCACCTGCTATCATGAGAGACCTCAGGGCTGCATGTTTTGAGCCCAGTACTGAGCCTGAAAAGCATTTCCAACCCCACTTACAAGTAAAACTAGCTAAAATGTGCCTGGCTTCTCTTCACTGAAAAGCTCATTCTGAGTACATTTTTAGCATACATTTGCTCCTGCCGGGTCAGCTGAGCAGCGAATTTCTATTTAACCACCTGCTATCACGAGGGACCTCAGGGCTGCATGTTTTGAGCCCAGTACTGATCCTGAAAAGCTTTTCCAACCCCACTTACAAGTAAAACTAGCTAAAATGTGCCTGGCTTCTCTTCACTGAAAAGCTCATTCTGAGTACATTTTTAGCATACGTTTGCTCCTGCCGGGTCAGCTGAGCAGCAAATTTCTATTTAACCACCTGCTATCATGAGAGACCTCAGGGCTGCATGTTTTGAGCCCAGTACTGATCCTGAAAAGCGTTTCCAACCCCACTTACAAGTAAAACTAGCTAAAATGTGCCTGGCTGCTATTCACTGAAAAGCTCATTCTGTGTACATTTTTGGCATACGTTTGCTCCTACCGGGTCTGCTGAGCAGCGAATTTCTATTTAACCACCTGCAATCATGAGAGACCTCAGGGATGCATGTTTTGAGCCCAGCACTGAGCCTGAAAAGCGTTTCCAACCCCACTTACAAGTAAAACTAGCTAAAATGTGCCTGGCTACTTTTCACTGAAAAGCTCATTCTGTGTACATTTTTGGCATACGTTTGCTCCTGCCGGGTCAGCTGAGCAGCGAATTTCTATTTAACCACCTGCTATCACGAGAGACCTCAGGGCTGCATGTTTTGAGCCCAGTACTGATCCTGAAAAGCGTTTCCAACCCCACTTACAAGTAAAATTAGCTAAAATGTGCCTGGCTTCTCTTCACTGAAAAGCTCATTCTGAGTACATTTTTAGCATACGTTTGCTCCTACCAGGTCAGCTGAGCTGCGAATTTCTATTTAACCACCTGCTTTCATGAGAGACCTCAGGGCTGCATGTTTTGAGCCCAGTACTGAGCCCGAAAAGCATTTCCAACCCCACTTACAAGTAAAACTAGCTAAAATGTGCCTGGCTGCTATTCACTGAAAAGCTCATTCTGTGTACATTTTTGGCATACGTTTGCTCCTACCTGGTCAGCTGAGCAGCGAATTTCTATTTAACCACCTGCTTTCATGAGAGACCTCAGGGCTGCATATTTTGAGCCCAGTACTGAGCCTGAAAAGCATTTCCAACCCCACTTACAAGTAAAACTAGCTAAAATGTGCCTGGCTGCTAGTCACTGAAAAGCTCATTCTGTGTACATTTTTGGCATATGTTTGCTCCTACCGGGTCAGCTGAGCAGCGAATTTCTATTTAACCACCTGCTTTCATGAGAGACCTCAGGGCTGCATGTTTTGAGCCCAGTACTGATCCTGAAAAGCGTTTCCAACCCCACTTAAAGTAAAACTAGCTAAAATGTGCCTGGCTGCTATTCACTGAAAAGCTCATTCTGAGTACATTTTAAGCATACGTTTGCTCCTGCCGGGTCAGCTGAGCAGCGAATTTATATTTAACCACCTGCTATCATGAGAGACCTCAGGGCTGCATGATTTGAGCCCAGTACTGATCCTGAAAAGCGTTTCCAACCCCACTACAAGTAAAACTAGCTAAAATGTGCCTGGCTGCTTTTCACTGAAAAGCTCATTCTGTGTACATTTTTGGCATACGTTTGCTCCTGCCGGGTCAGCTGAGCAGCGAATTTCTATTTAACCCCCTGCTTTCATGAGAGACCTCAGGGCTGCATGTTTTGAGCCCAATATTTAGCCTGAAAAGCATTTCCAACCACACTTACAAGTACAACTAGCTAAAATGTGCCTGGCTTCTTTTCACTGAAAAGCTCATTCTGAGTACATTTTTAGCATACGTTAGCTCCTGCCGGGTCAGCTGAGCAGCGAATTTCTATTTAACCACCTTCTTTCATGAGAGACCTCAGGGCTGCATGTTTTGAGCCCAGTACTTAGCCTGACAAGCATTTCCAACCCCACTTACAAGTAAAACTAGCTAAAATGTGCCTGGCTTCTTTTCACTGAAAAGCTCATTCTGAGTACATTTTTAGCATACGTTTGCTCCTGCCGGGTCAGCTGAGCAGCGAATTTCTATTTAACCACCTCCTATCACGAGAGACCTCAGGGCTGCATGTTTTGAGCCCAGTACTGATCCTGAAAAGCGTTTCCAACCCCACTTACAAGTAAAACTAGCTAAAATGTGCCTGGCTACTTTTCACTGAAAAGCTCATTCTCCGTACATTTTTGGCATACGTTTGCTCCTGCCGGGTCAGCTGAGCAGCGAATTTCTATTTAACCACCTGCTCATGACTGATGATATCATTCATGTGATAATACCATGAACCTCTTCAGACTCTAATATAACCTTAGATACAATCAGTGTAAACAGACAGTCACTCATCCATGGAGTTACTCACACACCTAGTCAGTTAAGCCAAAAATCAATCACTGAAAAGCTCATTCTGTGTACATTTTTGGCATACGTTTGCTCCTACCTGGTCAGCTGAGCAGCGAATTTCTATTTAACCACCTGCTTTCATGAGAGACCTCAGGGCTGCATATTTTGAGCCCAGTACTGAGCCTGAAAAGCATTTCCAACCCCACTTACAAGTAAAACTAGCTAAAATGTGCCTGGCTGCTAGTCACTGAAAAGCTCATTCTGTGTACATTTTTGGCATATGTTTGCTCCTACCGGGTCAGCTGAGCAGCGAATTTCTATTTAACCACCTGCTTTCATGAGAGACCTCAGGGCTGCATGATTTGAGCCCAGTACTGATCCTGAAAAGCGTTTCCAACCCCACTTAAAGTAAAACTAGCTAAAATGTGCCTGGCTGCTATTCACTGAAAAGCTCATTCTGAGTACATTTTAAGCATACGTTTGCTCCTGCCGGGTCAGCTGAGCAGCGAATTTATATTTAACCACCTGCTATCATGAGAGACCTCAGGGCTGCATGATTTGAGCCCAGTACTGATCCTGAAAAGCGTTTCCAACCCCACTACAAGTAAAACTAGCTAAAATGTGCCTGACTGCTTTTCACTGAAAAGCTCATTCTGAGTACATTTTTGGCATACGTTTGCTCCTGCCGGGTCAGCTGAGCAGCGAATTTCTATTTAACCCCCTGCTTTCATGAGAGACCTCAGGGCTGCATGTTTTGAGCCCAGTATTTAGCCTGAAAAGCATTTCCAACCACACTTACAAGTAAAACTAGCTAAAATGTGCCTGGCTTCTTTTCACTGAAAAGCTCATTCTGAGTACATTTTTAGCATACGTTAGCTCCTGCCGGGTCAGCTGAGCAGCGAATTTCTATTTAACCACCTTCTTTCATGAGAGACCTCAGGGCTGCATGTTTTGAGCCCAGTACTTAGCCTGACAAGCGTTTCCAACCCCACTTACAAGTAAAACTAGCTAAAATGTGCCTGGCTACTTTTCACTGAAAAGCTCATTCTGTGTACATTTTTGGCATACGTTTGCTCCTGCCGGGTCAGCTGAGCAGCGAATTTCTATTTAACCACCTGCTCATGACTGATGATATCATTCATGTGATAATACCATGAACCTCTTCAGCCTCTAATATAACCTTAGATACAATCAGTGTAAACAGACAGTCACTCATCCATGGAGTTACTCACACACCTAGTCAGTTATGCCAAAAATCAATCACACCTCCATTTTCTCAACTATACAGTTATACACATCTTACTTATTCAAACATATACTAACACATATTTACTTTACTCTCTTATACAATCTCTGATACATGTTCACAATGATCCATACAGCCACTCACACATTCACTGGCTCTTATGCACAGTTATTTATAGATGTCAACTCTCACATGTACTGTGTTTTACATATGTACTTAATTTGACATGTAGCACTGAGATATCCATTTACTCACTAATACACTCATGCACAGTCAACCGCCCATACAGTTGTTTCCACATGCACTTTTGAATCTATACATATAGTGAATCAACTACTCACACATCTATGTACAGAGTCACACACCTCCCAGCCACCCATACACACACACTCAGTTTCCCATACAAATACTTGGACAACCAATTAATAACCCATACAGTTACTCATATAGCTACTGATCAACATATGCAGCAGTTTGTAGAACAACAGATATATTGATGCACAAATTAAAACAGTTTAGTCACTAACCCATGCACTCAGTGAGACACATTTAATCACTCACTCAATCAGTCAGTCATGCACCTAGTAAATCCTTCATCCAGACACTTATATATCCACTCATTCTTCAATATGTAAAACATATTTTAACTTTACAGAAACATACAGTCACTGGATGTTGTAATCAGTGATGTCATCAGTGATGTCATTTGAGATGTCATCAGTGATGTCATCAGTGATGTCACTAACCATGTCATGAATGATGTAATATGTGACATCATCAGCAGTGGATTGCGGGTGCGCGATATATAGTTAGCGCATCTAACTATATATGGAATTTCAATGGTTTTATGCGAGTAAAATAAGGTTTTGTAAATGCTAATTCCTAACTATATATGGACTATAACCTATGGTTTTTTCATTGAATATATATATATATATATATATAGATTACCTACTGGCGGTCGCCAGTAGGTATATATAGTTAGGATTTTTTCCCTATGGGATTTCTGAAAATTCTATGCCTAATAACTTTGGCGTTTGTGGACGGAATTGGCTGAAATTTTCAGGAAAATGGCACATTTTGTTTCTGAGCAGCTCCAGGAAATTTGGGGGGGGTCGTCAAGGGGGGGTTGAGAAAAAAGGGGGGTCCCAAAACGCGTTTTTAACATTGAGTTTTCCATAGGGCGGTTGGACTCACTTTTAGCTCGAACGGCTGAATGGATTTGCACGAAACTTGGCAAAATTGTAGGGACTGTTAGGCCGATGTGCCTTTGCTAGGTCTCAATATATGTGCTCCAGTGGATTTTGAGAAATTAACGTTTAAATCAAGATATATATCTGTAACAGCGCTCCGGGCAGCGATCTGGTTCGCGTACTTTTCGCGTAACGGAACTTTGCGCACGGAAAGCTGATTGGCTCTTCGGTGTCTGTCAACATTCTAAACAGTCCGGTGCGGCCGCCATCTTGTCTCTCGGTAGGATCGAGAGATAAGAGGAGGCCAAAACAAAGGGCGAAATTTCCATAAGGGGGCATAGTAGATCCTCCCTGACCCCCTAGGTTTTATGTGGAGGTTTTAAAAGGGCCCAGCAGGGTTCAAAAACATTTTTTCTTTTTTTTTTTTTCGCGATGAGCGCCTAGTACGCGAACCGGAAAGCGTTCTAGGCAGCGTACTTTAAGGATAATAGAATGATATACTTTTCAAAGACTAAATGTTAATTGTTTGTTGTTTTGTTTGTTGTTTTTTTTTTTTTTGTTTTCTTTTTTTTAATTTTTTTTTAAATTTTTATTGTTTTTCATAATTTATTAAACTTTCTAACATTTCAGTGTCTGAAATGTCATTATTTTCTTGAAATATTGTTTGCAAGCTGTGGGGTTGTAAAATGTCCTCATTTGCAAGGAGGGCATCTACTGCTTGGACACATTGCAGCAGTTCATTATCCAAGCTTTCATCCATAAATTCCATGTCAATTTGTTCAATCAATTCCTGGCTGCTCTCTTGCAGGTCCATTTCAAAAGAAACTTGGTTTTCACCTTCCATTTTGCCTGAAATTTGGATTAATAAAATATATATTAGTAGAGATAGGGCACTGTTGGGAATAATTTTAGATAGGCATTTTTTATCAGTGAATTTATCTTTGGGCAGTGTATAGTATCAGAGTGGAAATAGGACTATAAAAAAGTGTATGTGATTTAACCAAGACAAGTCAACTCCATTCATAACTATAACAGAGAAGTCTATCTAAATACATTACTAGTACAGAGGGATAGTGTATATCTAGCAGAAAAAGTCTACTATATTAAGTTATAGTGTACAATATACTTCAGTTTTAAAAATAACAACTTACCTTTACAAACAAGTTGAAGAGTTTAGTGATAATTCAATTGTAATGTACAACAAGAAGTAGCAGTCAAAATGGCTGTGTTTCCTTCTCTTCCTTTATATATATTCAAGTATATAACCAATCAAATGTCAGGTAATAAAAGTAGAAAATGAAAGTAACATTTTCATTGGTTGTCAATTCCAACACTTCAGATGTGTTTTGTGAAGTAATTTACCTCACGGTACTTGGAGAGGTCTACAGGCTAAATGGCTAAATTAAATTTCAATCAAATTTGTGAAAATGAAAGGGATTGTTATGTAGTATGAGCTAATTTATATTTGGTGAGAGTGTCTCTAGTCGTTTTTCTGTGAATCACTTTCCCACCTTTTTTTTAGACCGCTTCCCGGAAAGCGGTCCGGTCCGCGAACTAGGAGCGTAACGGGAGTCCATCATTTTGTGTTTCGGTCGCATCAAGGTATAAAATGGAGGGTAAATAATGTTCTGAATGGGTAGAAGGGGGCATGGTACAAGTAGTTTGCCCCCCCTACGTTTTCTGAGGGTGGCTGAGGAGGACTATATGTGCGAAGAAAAAACATTTTTTTTTAAAATTTTGCGCGGTTAGCTTCCAGTTCGCGTACCGGATAGCGCTCTTTGAGCGTAGTTTGTTGAAAATTACAGAAAAAAGTTAGAAAAAAAATAATAAAAGTGTGTGATCAGATGAAGGGTAGCTCTGAGAAGAGCTTTTGGGTTTATGGTACATTTAGGTACTTATAAGTAGGTACCAATGCACAGTCTTAAATTCAGAATGAAAATTCTGTTGCCCTCATCTGAGAAGTGAACTCCATCTCCTCTGTAGATATCTTGCATGTAGTAACGCAAGTTATTGTTGTACAGAGAGCCCATTCCATGGTCTCTCATGAAAGCTGAAACAGATTTGTTTACATGCTTCCTCGCTTTCTCAATTTGTGGAGAAAATTGGTTGGACCACCTCCATTTCTGTCTTTGGCATATATTGGAATATACCAAAGCAGTTTGAGGAAAAAGTGCCATTAATTGCTCCAAGGTGTCCTTTAAAAGCATTTCCAGACCTACCCCTGTCAAAGTGCCCAAATCATTACCTCCACAGTGCACTATTAACAGGTCAGGTTTTGGCAAATGCATAAAGGTTTTCACCAATGGTATCAATTGGTGACATTTTAATCCTCTTTGGCCCAACCACTTAATTTCCACATCCTGTAAATTGAGGTTGTGTAAATTTCTGTTCTCAGCATACCTTTGAGCCCAGTGGATGTAACTATGTCCAACAATCCAGACCTTAAACATGGTGGGAGAAGGTTGTTCTGCAGTCAGATGAAGTGTGGTAATGAAAGGGCAGTTGAAACAGTAGGAGTTTGTAAAGAAAAAAAACTGTGGATTTCCAATGCTAATGAATCATTAGCAGTGATTGGTGCATTTCCATTTCTGAAAACAGAAAGTTAGGGTGCATGGATGTGTTCTTTGAAAGATGTAATTTGAATGGTCAAGGAAGAAACATTTAATGAAAGATTGCACTGGATACGCAGGTGCACTGAGAGTTCAGAGTTCAATTGAAACATTGTTGTGTGAATTTGCAAACATGAGAGGTCTTCCAGGAGGTGGTTGCTATGGAAAAAAGGCAGAGAGGGCAGAGGGGGGAAGGGTTTTGATTTGAAAAAAGTGAGGGAAGAGTTATGATTGGCTAATATGAGAGATATGTGAAATGAATATCTGTTTTTCGGTGCTTTCAATAGCTGCAGCCTCTGGAGTGCATCGTTTTTCTTCTGCTGAAGACAATTTGGTGTATTTCTGAGACTGTTTTCAAAACTTAAAAAATATTTGCTAAGGTGAGAAAAGATTTATTTATTTTAGAGAGAGAATAGTATGAATTAAGGAGAAAATGATGAAGAAAGCTGTGTTTTTAAACTGTGGCTTTGTCTGTAGTGATATAGAAATAGATTTTGTTACTTTGAGAAATTGTAATTGCATATTCGGTGTAGCATTCTGGCATGCAGTAACACAAGTTATTGTGCTACATGGAGCCCATTCCATGGTCTGTTATGTAAGCTGAAACAGATATGTTGTTTTTAAAAACGAATTTAGAAATCAATTACATTTCTGGATATGTACTGCTAGAGCTTCATAGGTTGTTTTGGGTCATATTTACAAGGCATTTGAGTGTCTGTTATGCTATTTTACGTTCTTCATGGTGCAAATTTCTTGTAAATACGCTGCCACTTGTGCTTTGCAAATTTAGATTTTGATTATGGGAGTTACATAGCCATGTTAATAATGTCCAAACAATGGTGGTAGGGCATTCAAGAAAACGCTTTCCTGTGTCTCTAGGACATTTTCAGTTCTTTCCTCTTGAAAACAGGTATACAATTGATTTAAATGCTGTGTTTAAAAACGAATTTTGAAATCAATTACATTTCTGGATATGTACTGTTAGAGCTTCATAGGTTGTTTGGGGTCATATTTAGAATGCATTTTAGTGTCTTTGATGTTATGTTTACCTTTTTAAATGGAAAGTGTTCTTCATGGGGCAAGTGTCTTGTAAATACGCTCCCACTTGCGCTTGGCAAATTTTGATTTTGATTATGGGAGTTACCTAGCCATGTTAATAGTGTCCCAAAAATGGTGCTAGGGCATTCCAGAAAACACTTTCATGTGTCTGAAGGACATTTTCAGTCATTTCTTCATGAATGCAGGTATACAATTAATTTATATGCTGTGTTTAAAAACGAATTTTGAAATCAATTACATTTCTGGATATGTACTGTTAGAGCTTCATAGGTTGTTTTGGGCCATATTTATAAGGCATTTGAGTGTCTTTGATGTTATGTTTTCCTTTTAAAATGGATAGGGTTCCTCATGGGGCCCTGAGCAGTTCATAGCCATGTTATTTAATGGGAAGTGGATAACATGGCTAAGAGCATTTGCTGGAAAATGCATGAATATCGCTGACTGTTCAGCGATATTCATGCATTGTGGCCGTTTTTTTTTGCATTTGCGAGCAGTTCTTAGCCATGTTATCCAATGGAAGGTGGATAACATGGCTAAAGCATGTGCTGGAAAATGCTTGAATATTGCTGACTGTTCAGCGATATTCATGCATTGCGGCCGTTTTTTTTTTGCATTTGCGAGCAGTTCTTAGCCATGTTATCCAATGGAAGGTGGATAACATGGCTAAGAGCATTTGCTGGAAAATGCATGAATATCGCTGACTTTTCAGCGATATTCTTGCATTGTGGCCGTTTTTTTTTGCATTTGCGAGCAGTTCTTAGCCATGTTATTCAATGGAAGGTGGATAACATGGCTAAGAGCATTTGTTGGATAATGCATGAATATCGTTGACTTTTCAGCGATATTCATGCATTGCGGCCGTTTTTTATCGCATTTGCGATAAACCTTGCTAATAGCAAGGTTTATCTGGGCCTAAACAAACCTTTAGATAAGCTACATCTTATCGTCATCCTGAATTAATCATTAAAAATATTAGGGAGAGATTTATGATTGTTCTATGCCTGTTTTGTTCCATTGAGTGTCATTTTTGTGATGCAGTGCTGGTGCAAAAGATTTGCTATGTTAAATAATTAGTAGGGCATTAAGTTTTAGATGACTGTTATTCATTTACTGTTTGGTAATAGTGGTTAATAACATTTTTTAATACATTTTTCCACAGATTCAACTGTAGATTCTTTCATAGTTTGGAAAATGCCTACAAAAAACAGAATGAGAAAGGCGAGAAAACGTCAAAGACAGCAGGATGATGTTTTATTGCAGCAGTCCTCTTCCCCAAATACTTGTCAAAACACCAAGAAAGGTCCGGGTAAGAGCACGAAATCATTCTTAAGAAATATTTGTCATAAAAAAAGTATTTTTACAAAAAATGTTTCAGTCCTCAAAAAGAAAAGCAATTTAAATGGAAAGGAGAGACCCATCAAAAATGTTACTGGTAGAGGAAGAGATAACTCTGTGCATGATAGTAGAAGGAAACAACAGTTTAGGGACATTCGACATTGAATGTTCCGTAATAGGATAATAGTTAATTTATTGAAAAATATTTTAAAAAAAGGCCAACAGAAAGCGGCATTTTATAAGAAGAAGAAAAATGTAGAGAAAATTATTGATCATGCTTTTGAAATTAAGCGAAAGTTGTTTATTTTGGTAATCAATAGAATTAGGAAACTAAGCAAGGTAATTTCTGATTTCAAAACTAAAAGTAGATGGAAGAGAGTAGTAAATCGTACTAACTTTTGTGAAGTTTTTTCCGGAGAATGGATGCATAGTTCTAGTTGTGATGCTTTTTTTAATGAGGAGAGTTATTTTCAGGATAATGATTTGGTGTTTGCAGTTGACACCAGTGGTCGAGCTTATGAAGTGAAGGATGGTTGTCCAGTTGAAAAAGAACAACTTGTGACAACAGAGACAGAAGAGGCGCTAAGTGATGAGGTTTTAGGAAGACGTCCTAAGGGTCCTGTGTACATTTGGAAGTGTAGTTCTATTTGCAGTGTGCGACAGGTTTCCATCAATTTGCTTTGTGATTTTATACGGACATTTAATAAGAAAAGTTTGAAGCAGAAAATGAAGTTGTTGCAAGATTTAGATCCTTGCAGAGTGAGACAAATGACAGGTTTGCGTGGTCATTCACTGGCTTGTCTTTCCAGGAGAGTATGCCAGAGTGTTTTTCATCATTTCAGGATGCTAGCAGTGCATCATAATAAAGTGAGAAAATTAGTGAGAATGTTGTATTATGCTAAGAGTCCAGCAATTATGCTTAAACAATTATGTGCTGCTCTTTTGCATGGTTCTGAAATAGATGTGAAGAATATTTGTGAAGAAATTGACTTTTGTTACTTTGGTAGTAGAGATGAGAATGTTCAAATTGACCCAGAAGTAGAGGGTTATGTTGAAGATAATATACAGGTTTCTAGTTCAGATAATTTTCAGAAGGAAATTGCCACGTTTCAGATGAAATCAAGTGAGAGGCCTAATTTCACTTGTGTATGTTGTCGACGCACTTATTATAAGAATCAGACTAAGTTAGTGGATTTATATGCAAAAACTGAAAGGGAAAATAATAGTGAATGGAAGGATTTTGCCACATACTTGATGGTAGAAAATTGTTTTGATTTGGGAGTGGATCAACGTGTGTGTACTTATTGTTGTAATAAATTAAATCAAAACCAGATGCCTGCTAGGGCAGTTCATAATAATCTGGAATTGGTTGAGATACCTTCAGAATTGAAGGATTTAAATACTTATGAATCTATTTTGATTCAAAGTATCCATCCCTTTCAGGCTATTGTAAGAATGGAGCCCAAGACAGGGAAGTTGCCTCCAGCAGATTTACAGAGAGGATTAAAGGGAAGAGTTGTTTATTTGCCTCTAGATTTGAACAAAAACATTAACACAATTGGAGTTGAGAAAGTGGAAGAGGAACCTCTGGTTATCTTGGTTAATGGGGTTCCGACAAAGAATAAGAAAATATGGCAAGATTTAGTGGATGTTAGGAAAGTGAAAAATGCAACTTTGTATTTGAAGAAAAATAATAAGTACTATAAGAATGTATATGTTGCAGAAGAGGAAGTAAGTGATGAAGAGGATAGCGTTTTGTGTGCTGGCCAAATTGAGAAAGTAGAGGTGTCTAATAGTGAAGAAATATATGAACATTATAGTGTTCATCCTTTGCATTCCAAGGAAGTCATGGGGAATGCTATTGAGTTGTTTCAAATGAAACAAGCCAAAGGGAGTCCCATTAGTGTTTGGGAGGAAAGTTTGGAAGCTCGGTGTTTCCCACAGCTATTTCCCACAGGTCAAGGAGGAAGATATGATGAGCGACCTCGTCAAATTCCTGCGTCTGAATACCGGACTTTACGATTGTATGCAGAAGATGCTAGGTTTCGTCAATGCATTCCCTATTTGTTTCATCTCCTGTTTGAAAGCGATCTGTCTGGACTGTCATATGCAGTGAACCACATCTTAAAAAGTGGTATACAGATGCGAAACATCTCGGCAAGTGACTTTCAGCCTGATTCATGTAGCTAAATTGCACTCGCAAAGGGCCAGATTCTCAGAATCTGGCCCTTTGCGAGCGCTATTTTTGCATTTGGTATTCATGATACCAAATGCAAAAATCGCTATTTAAGAATTCGCATATTTGCGTGGAATGGCATTTAAGGAATCTCTAATAGAGATTCCTTAAATGCTATTCATGACACACAACAAAATAGCGATTTTGGACTTTTGGGGCCGCTATTTACCGACAGGTCAGACCTGTCGGTAAATAGCAAAAACTCCGAAAAATGCTTTTAAAAGCATTTTTCAAAGTTGCATGTAGCACACACACATGTCCTTTGGACATGTGTGTGCGCAACACCAGTCCAAAAGTGCATTTTAGGGGTGCTACAGGGCGTCCTTTGGACACCCCTGTCACCCTTAAAATCGCTATCTCAGTTGCGAGTAGCAAATTGCTACTCGCAAATCCCCATTCATTCCAATGGGCCTCTTGGCCCATAGGAATGAATGGGGAGTATTTGCGAGTAGCAAATTGCTACTCGCAAATAAAGAACATGTAGGAATCGCTATTTAAGTAGCAATTCCTACATGAATGCCGTTTTGCGTGTCCTCAATAGCGAATCGCTATGATTCGCTATTAGGGACACGCAAAACGGCCCGTACATGAATCAGGCTGTTTATGCATAAAGTCAATGTCCAAGACAGTATTTTGGATTCTCACTTAATTAATCTCATGGCGTGTCAGCGTGGTACTAATGAGTACTGGTACCGTCGTCATGGTGATTTAAAATGTATGTTGAGGAACTTAGGAACTCCGACATGGTTCCTCACTCTGAGCTGTGCCGAGTATGGCTGGGAAGACTTACTTGAATTTCTACGAGAGGCAAATGGAAATATTGAAAACATTGAATTCAAGACACCTGGAGAACTGTGTTCTTTGGATCCAGTGAATGTATGCAGGTACTTCAATCATAGATTTGAAGCTATGATGTCTTTCATCACAAATAAAAAGAATCCACCTCTTGGAGAGGTGTTGGATTTCTTCTGGAGAAAGGAGTACCAAGCAAGAGGTGCCCCTCATATACATATGTTGTTGTGGATCAAGGATGCACCTAAATTTGGAACAGATCCGGATGACTTAGTGATGAGTTTCATAGAACAGTATTCTACGTGTGCTGTTCCAAACGCAACAGAGAAGAAAAGCCTAAGAGAACAAGTTCTACGTTTCCAAAGCCATCGTTGTGGAAAGTACTGTCGTCGTAAATTCAGAAACAAGGACAAGTTCTACACCAAATGTCGTTTCAACTTTCCACGACCGGTGATTTCTAAAGGAAGAGTGAAAAGTTTGATGTCCTCGCTGCGACATAATGTGACGAGGAAATCACCCAAGAATACATACAATTTGAAAAGGAACGAAGAGTCCAAGTACATCAATGACTACAACCCAGTGATTTTGTCCATGTGGAATGCTAACATGGATATACAGTTTGTGGCTGACAACTGTATGGCTGTGGCTCGGTATGTGACATCTTACATCACCAAAAAAGAAAAGACAGAACTGAAGGATATGTGGGAGGACATTTCCCATGAAAAGAGCCTCAGCAAGAAGTTGTACAGTTTCAGTCTGAAGATGTTGTCGCATTGAGAAATCGGAGCTTACGAATGTTCTGACCGCTTATCTTCAGCAAGTCTCTATGCCAAATCCAGGAGTATCGTTTGGGCAAGTCTTGGTCTTGCTGCAACACGAAATCGAGTTCTAAAACCTGTCCGGGAAATTGAGTATTTGGCGGAAAAGGAGCCAAACAGTACCGACATTTTGAAGACCAACATGTTGGATACATATTATCCAAATCGAAGCAGTCACCTTGAGAATGTTTGTCTATATGAGGTTCTACAAAATTATATATTCAAGAGGAACATCAAAGAAGATATTGAGAAAGGAGTGTATGCTGTAATTGGAAGTGAGGGATGTCTGGTCAAGCAAAGAAAATGCCAATTAGTAAACCATCGAAAATTGAGTGGCGAATCTCCAGAAAAAAAGGAGTTTTTCTATTTAGCACTTTTGCAACTTTTCAAGCCTTGGCGTGCAGAAGAGGAACTGCTTGGAGATTTCCTCTGTTACGAAGACTCTTTCAATGTAGCCAAGGAGTCCATAGAATGTCCTGCTTTTCCTAAATATCAAGAAATGCTTACTTTGGAAATTGAGCAGGAAGCAACGATTGCAGCCGAGATTGCCAGAGACAGTTCTCAGGACAGTCAGAGTTCTGTTTCATTGAGTCAAGATCCACTTGGAGGACCTATTATCGAAAATGAAGCTGCCACTGCTATGAATGAAGTAGAAAGAGCCATGGCACATGCTCAGGAGGATTCAGTTAACTTAGAAGACTTGGAAAAACAACTCAACGTTGAGCAGAGGAAAATATATGATGAAGTTACCAAGGAAATTGAGCACGGATTAAGTCATGAGAAGAACGAGTGCTCATGTACATTGTTGAAGCCTGTCCGACTGTATGTGAGTGGAGAAGCGGGAACTGGCAAAAGTTTCCTCATTAAAGCAATTTCTTGTTATTTGCAGGAAAGGACTGAGTCATCGTTGTCTTGTGTTGTCACCGCTCCTACTGGACTGGCAGCACATAACATTAAAGGTATTACTTTGCATCGTCTACTGATGCTGCCGGTGGAGCATGACAACAAATTACAATACAACAAGTTATCTGGGGATGCTTGCTGTGAAGTTTCAAGAGTCTTGAGGAAAATGAAACTACTTATCATTGACGAAGTAAGCATGGTTTCCAATGTCATGCTTGCCTTTGTGCATTTGAGAATGCAAGAAGTACTTAAAACTGAATATGATGTGTTATTTGGTGGCAAACACATCATTGTTTTCGGAGATCTTCTGCAGCTGACACCAGTAAAAGGTCAACCTGTGTTCAAAATACTCACGCATGAAGATACCAGGAAGTGCCTAGGGAGCATTGGCAACGTCAATATATGGTTAAACTTCAATTATGCTGAACTGCATGAAAATATGCGTCAGGCAAAGGATGAAGATTACAAGAATATTCTACAAGATATTAGAATTGGAAAAGTGACCGAGCATGGGAAAGAAGCTTTAAATGCACGATTACTGACAAATTTATATCCCAAACAAGAGATTGTGCCTGAGAATATTTTTCAGAAAATTACTGAGAAGAAATCCGGGATATGTTTGATGCCAACTCTTGCAGAATGTGCCATTTTCAACAACAAAATGTTGAATTTAGAAAAGCAAGAGATTGTGAAACTTGAAGCTATCGACAAATTAGAGCATATGGGATCAACAATTATTTTATCAGACAATTTGAAATCAAAATTGGATTCATTAGAGAAGACTATATCCAAAACAGCGGGTTTTGAAAAGACTTTGAATGTGTGTTTAAATTGCCGAATCATTTTGAGAAGGAATTTACATGTAGAAAGAGGTCTGGTAAATGGATCAATGGGTAATGTTGTTGATTTTGAGAAATACAGAAATAGAGATGGAATAGAATTTTTAAGAATTAAATTTGATGGCATTGAGGAAGTACAGCAAATTGGTCGTTGTTCTGCTAGGTTTTTGCTTGTTAAAGACTTATATGTTCGCCGTAAACAGTTTCCTGTTTGCTTGGCATATGCGGTGACAATCCATAAATCGCAAGGTTTAAGTGTAGACTGTGCATTGGTGAATATTGGCAGTTCTGTGTTCAAGGAGGGTATGGCATATGTGGCATTGTCACGAGTTAGAACTTTATCGGGATTGTACTTGATTGACTGTGATGTCACAAACATTTGTGCGGATCTAGATTGTGTTAAGGAATACAATAGGTTAAGAAGAGAGTATGCGCCACATTTGCCTCAATATCCTTTGTTTGAGAAACGTGTGGTAGGCCGGAAACGTAGAAATATCAGTAATAGTAGGGAGGTTGTTGCAAAAAGACTAAAAGTCAATGAACCGAAAATTGTTAGCAGAAAAAAAGTGGATTCTGTTGAAGATGTTGTCGGTTTTCAATTTGAAAACAGTTCTGGTGTCAACTGCTATGCAAATGTAGTGGTTAATGTTCTCTTTTCACTAGAGAGTTTAAGAGAACAGATTCTGTTGAATTCAGAACAAATTTTATGCTGTTTGTTGAATTCTGTTTTCGAGAAATGTAGCAGTGATCGAACAAAAGTAGAAAGTGTGTCTGAAGTTCGTTATCTGTTAGATGAATGTTCAGGTCAAACAGACTTCTCTGAAAATAATCAGCAAGATTGTCAGGAGTTTTTAATGTATATGCTTGATGTATTGCAAGATGAGGGTGTAGATGTAGATCACCTGTTTGGGCTTTCTTATCAATGGCAGCATGACTGCGAGAACTGTTTGGTATCAAGTACTACTAGTGTAGACTCAGAAAGATTTATATATTTAACTTTGCCAGACAGTAAATCAGTGTCCTTTAATAAGCTAGTAAATGCAGCGGATCACAACATGGAGTGTAGCCAATGTAAATGTGATATGATGTTAACATTATTTATACGTAGATATGGCCAGTATGTCATTTTAATGATCCAACGATGTAGGCCTGATGGATCAAAATTGTCAACTTTAATAAAAAAAATTGTGGCTTCTCAGCTGTCAATATCAGGGAGGACTTTTGTAACTGTAGCAATTATCTATCACAATGGTCCATCAACAACATCAGGACATTATACAGCTTACTTAAAGTCTGGAAACGGCTGGTCATTCTGTAATGATTCCGCTGTAACTTTCAAAAAAAAATTGCCGTTTGACCTTAAAAATTCTTACCTGGTGTTTTTAAAACCAAAATTTTAAGTAGAGGGAATGTAAGTCTGCAATGCTGTCTAGATTAAAAATCCAACTATATAAACTTGCTGCAAGTAAGTCTGCTTCATAGTAAGCAGTATCAGTGTCATAGGAAAAGGAGAACATGAGTGACAAAGAAGAGTAAGTTATTAGTAGTCCAGGATTGTGAAAATAATCTCAAATGTTTTCTTTTTGAAAGTTGCAAAAATAGAAAATTTTGGGATTTGATTGGAAGAATAACAAGACTTGCGTATCGCGGCAACATGATTTGGCCTAGTGGAAACATGTGATAGAATGAGAGAAGTCTTTTTTTCTATGTAACATATTTTTCGTATCGATGGAGGTTTTCTTTCAGAAAGTGGCGGGCTGAAAATATTTATAGCACAACAGAGTGGACGCTGTACATAGGAGATCCTTCGACTTTATTGAAAGTAAGTTAATTTTAAGGAGTTTTGAAATCAGATTTCTTAGCTTGTATGGGTTTTTTAAACACAGTCATTTTGATTGTGTTTTTTTTTCCCCGCTGTTACATGATGAATACTTTCAAGTCACTGATTTAAGTGAAATTTGATACATTCTGAGAACAGCAAAAATAAACAATTTAACATGTATAATTAATGTTATGCTTTTTGTACTTATGATATACATTTAGAAATGTGAGGTAGATATGGAGAAGCTGAGTCTTCTGTAAGTGTCAATTTTAATGCTTACAGTGCTGTACTTCTGGGTACTGTTTTTTAAAAAAAAAAAAGAAATAGGCCTCACCTCAAAGAAAGCTCTTGAAAGCACACATCTTATTTGCATCCTATAACAATCATTTAAAATGTTTGACACAATTTTATGATGGTTTTACATCTCTTTTGCGCTGTTATTGCATCACTATTGTGAGACATAAGCAATGCAAAAGAAGCATCATGTTTCAAAATAGGCCTCATTTGTGAGCAGTTCTTAGCCATGTTCTCTTGTAATTACTCCTTTTTTTTAAAAAAAAAAATTTGGGGTTAGCTCCCGGTTCGCGTACCGGAGAGCTATCCGGAAAGCGAACTAAAAAAAACCAGCTTGCCAGAGTGTTACACTTTCTAGCAATTTTTGTAAAAAGGGGAGGTAGTTCTGAAAAGAACTTTTTTTTTTTTTTTTTTTTTTACTTTTTTGAACATTATTTCATTTTTTTGGATTTTTTGAACACTTTTTTGTTTTTTTTGTTGTTTTTTTAAAGGGAATGAACAGAAAGAGGTATTGAAAATGGCTCAACAGGAGCAAAAAAAAAAAATTAAAAATTCTTGCGCTTGGCACACTGGTGTTTTTCAAAAGCAAGATTAATCAATTTCACGCTCATGTTAGCGCATGAAATTAGTGTTCCACAATACAAGCATGTGAGCTTTAGATGCACAAAATTTTTCTGTATGTTGGGCACTGTTTCATTCGCCTCGGCCACTGACAGAGACAGATCAGAAGATGTTGAAGGCACTGAAGTTGGGGGGTTTTGTTGCAGGTCACGCATCTCTCCACGACTGTAGTTCATTGGATGCCACCTCTGCATATGACGATGCATTGTGTGATTTCCAAAGCTGTACTTTTTGTTTGTTCCTCGGGATAATTTTTTTTTGCAGATAAGGCACTTAGCATATCGTGCATTGACTTTTTTTTCGTCAGAAGGAATGCTAAAAAATTGCCATATAAAGCTTTCTTTCCGATGAGATACCCGGGGTAACTCTTCAACAAATTGTGGTCCCTCTTCTTCCTCCCCGTCTTCTTCTTCCTCTTCCTCCTCTATGTTTCCAAGAAATTGTGGAGGGGGTCCTCTCTTCCTATTAGGAGATGGGGGTGGTGGTGGTGGGGGTGCAGAAGCTGAAGCTACTATTGAAGCCATCACAGAAAAAAATCAGGTCTTCCTTTCACAAAGTTGAAAGTCAGAGTGAGAAAAAAGGTGGGGGCTTTCATCATTTGGGAAAAGAAATAGTTCTAAACCAATGAAAAGTGTTATTTTTAGGTCACATGACCTAGTTTTACATCATTAGGAAACCGAAAGTGAAATGAACCAATGAAAACTTTAATAAACAAGTCACATGACCTGTTCCGCTCACATTACGCGGAGCGCGCCGCGCCTCGGATAGCTTCCGGTTCGCGGTCCGGAGCACTTCCGGGAGCGCTAACGCGGCGCGTCATAAGACGCATTACGCGACAACGTGATACGTCGCGCTTCCGCGACGCGTCACAGTTGCGCTAACGAAACGTTTACCGGTTCGCGTACTAGATCGCGGCATCAAGATGAGCTAACAGAAAGCTTCCCGGTTCGCTTACCGGAAGCGGAGAAAAAAAATATAAAAAAAAAAATTATCAATAGATATCTAAAATATATTTTTGGATTTAAAGAAGAATACATTTTACAGCTACAGATGTTAGCTTTTAAAAAACCAATGAAATTCACAGAAAAAACCATAGGTTATAGTCCATATATAGTTAGGAATTTGCATTTACAAAACCTTGAAAATTCAATGAAAAAACCATTGGTTATAGAACATATATAGTTAGGAATTTGCATTTACAAAACCTTATTTTACTCGCATAAAACCATTGAAATTCCATATATAGTTAGATGCGCTAACTATATATCGCGCACCCGCAATCCACTGCTGATGATGTCACATATTACATCATTCATGACATGGTCAGTGACATCACTGATGACATCACTGATGACAACTGAAATGACATCACTGATGACATCTCATTTGACATCACTGATCACATCACTGATGACATCACTCATGTGATAATACAATGAACCTCTTCAGACTCTAATATAACCTTACATACACTCAGTATAAAGAGACACTCACAGACTGTCACTCATCCATGGAGTTACTCACACACCTAGTCAGTCATGCAAAGAATTAATCACACCTCCATTTCCTCAACTATACAGTTATACACACCTTACTTATTCAAACATATTCTAACACATATTTACTCTCTTATACAATCCCTGATACAAGCTCACAGTGATCCATACAGCCACTCACACATTCACTGGCTCTTATCCACAGTTATTTATATATGTCAACTCTCACATGTATTGTGTTTTACATACGTATTTACTTGCACATGTAGCACTGAGATATCCATTCACTCACCAACACACCCATGCACAGTCAACCGCCCATATAGCTGTTTCCACATGCACTCTTGAACTCATACACCTAGTGAATCAACTGCTTACACATCTATGCACAGAGTCACACACCTCCCAGCCACCCACACACACACTCAGCCTCCCATTCAAATACTTGGGCAACCAATCAATAACCCATATAGCCACTCTTATAGCTACTGATCAACACATGCAGCAGCTTACACAACAACAGACATACTGATGCACAAATTAAGACAGTTTAGTCACTAACCCATGCACTCAGTGAGACATATTTAATCACTCTTTCATACAGTCAGTCATGCACCTACTAAATTCTTCATCCAGACACTTATACATCCACTCATTCTTCAATATGTAAAACATATTTAAACTTTACAGAAACATAGTCACTGGATGTTGTCATCAGTGATGTCATCAGTGATGTCACTGACCATGTCAAGAATGAGGTAATATGTGACATCATCAACTGTGGATTGCGGGTGCGCGATATATAGTTAGCGCATCTAACTATATATGGAATTTCAATGGTTTTATGCGAGTAAAATAAGGTTTTGTAAATGCAAATTCCTAACTATATATGTTCTATAACCAATGGTTTTTTCATTGAATATATATATATATATATATATATTCATATATATATATGAATTTAATGAGAGACCTCAGGGCTGCATGTTTTGAGCCCAGTACTGAGCCTGAAAAGAATTTCCAACCCCACTTACAAGTAAAACTAGCTAAAATGTGCCTGGCTGCTATTCACTGAAAAGCTCATTCTGTGTACATTTTTGGCATACGTTTGCTCCTACCTGGTCAGCTGAGCAGCGAATTTCTATTTAACCACCTGCTTTCATGAGAGACCTCAGGGCTGCATATTTTGAGCCCAGTACTGAGCCTGAAAAGCATTTCCAACCCCACTTACAAGTAAAACTAGTTAAAATGTGCCTGGCTGCTAGTCACTGAAAAGCTCATTCTGTGTACATTTTTGGCATACGTTTGCTCCTGCCGGGTCAGCTGAGCAGCGAATTTCTATTTAACCCACCTGCTATCACGAGGGACCTCAGGGCTGCATGTTTTGAGCCCAGTACTGATCCTGAAAAGCTTTTCCAACCCCACTTACAAGTAAAACTAGCTAAAATGTGCCTGGCTTCTCTTCACTGAAAAGCTCATTCTGAGTACATTTTTAGCAAACATGCATCCCTGAGGTCTCTCATGATAGCAGGTGGTTAAATAGAAATTCGCTGCTCAGCAGACCCGGTAGGAGCAAACGTATGCCAAAAATGTACACAGAATGAGCTTTTCAGTGAAAAGCAGCCAGGCACATTTTAGCTAGTTTTACTTGTAAGTGGGGTTGGAAACGCTTTTCAGGATCAGTACTGGGCTCAAAACATGCAGCCCTGAGGTCTCTCATGATAGCAGGTGGTTAAATAGAAATTCGCTGCTCAGCTGACCCGGCAGGAGCAAACGTATGCTAAAAATGTACTCAGAATGAGCTTTTCAGTGAAGAAAAGCCAGGCACATTTTAGCTAGTTTTACTTGTAAGTGGGGTTGGAAATGCTTTTCAGGCTCAGTACTGGGCTCAAAACATGCAGCCCTGAGGTCTCTCATGAAAGCAGGTGGTTAAATAGAAATTCGCTGCTCAGCTGACCCGGCAGGAGCCTCAGGGCTCCATGTTTTGAGCCCAGTACTTAGCCTGAAAAGCATTTCCAACCCCACTTACAAGTAAAACTAGCTAAAATGTGCCTGGCTTCTTTTCACTGAAAAGCTCATTCTGAGTACATTTTTAGCATACGTTTGCTCCTGCCGGGTCAGCTGAGCAGCGAATTTCTATTTAACCACCTGCTATCACGAGAGACCTCAGGGCTGCATGTTTTGAGCCCAGTACTGATCCTGAAAAGCGTTTCCAACCCCACTTACAAGTAAAACTAGCTAAAATGTGCCTGGCTACTTTTCACTGAAAAGCTCATTCTGTGTACATTTTTGGCATACGTTTGCTCCTGCCGGGTCAGCTGAGCAGCGAATTTCTATTTAACCACCTGCTTTCATGAGAGACCTCAGGGCTGCATGTTTTGAGCCCAGTACTGAGCCTGAAAAGCATTTCCAACCCCACTTACAAGTAAAACTAGCTAAAATGTGCCTGGCTGCTATTCACTGAAAAGCTCATTCTGTGTACATTTTTGGCATACGTTTGCTCCTACCTGGTCAGCTGAGCAGCGAATTTCTTTTTAACCACCTGCTTTCATGAGAGACCTCAGGGCTGCATATTTTGAGCCCAGTACTGAGCCTGAAAAGCATTTCCAACCCCACTTACAAGTAAAACTAGCTAAAATGTGCCTGGCTGCTAGTCACTGAAAAGCTCATTCTGTGTACATTTTTGGCATATGTTTGCTCCTACCGGGTCAGCTGAGCAGCGAATTTCTATTTAACCACCTGCTTTCATGAGAGACCTCAGGGCTGCATGTTTTGAGCCCAGTACTGAGCCTGAAAAGCATTTCCAACCCCCACTTACAAGTAAAACTAGCTAAAATTTGCCTGGCTTCTCTTCACTGAAAAGCTCATTCTGAGTACATTTTTAGCATACGTTTGCTCCTGCCGGGTCAGCTGAGCAGCGAATTTCTATTTAACCACCTGCTATCATAAGAGAACTCAGGGCTGCATGTTTTGAGCCCAGTACTGATCCTGAAAAGCGTTTCCAACCCCACTTACAAGTAAAATTAGCTAAAATGTGCCTGGCTTCTCTTCACTGAAAAGCTCATTCTGAGTACATTTTTAGCATACGTTTGCTCCTACCAGGTCAGCTGAGCTGCGAATTTCTATTTAACCACCTGCTTTCATGAGAGACCTCAGGGCTGCATGTTTTGAGCCCAGTACTGAGCCTGAAAAGCATTTCCAACCCCACTTACAAGTAAAACTAGCTAAAATGTGCCTGGCTGCTATTCACTGAAAAGCTCATTCTGTGTACATTTTTGGCTTCCTTTGCTCCTACCTGGTCAGCTGAGCAGCGAATTTCTATTTAACCACCTGCTTTCATGAGAGACCTCAGGGCTGCATATTTTGAGCCCAGTACTGAGCCTGAAAAGCATTTCCAACCCCACTTACAAGTAAAACTAGCTAAAATGTGCCTGGCTGCTAGTCACTGAAAAGCTCATTCTGTGTACATTTTTGGCATATGTTTGCTCCTACCGGGTCAGCTGAGCAGCGAATTTCTATTTAACCACCTGCTTTCATGAGAGACCTCAGGGCTGCATGTTTTGAGCCCAGTACTGATCCTGAAAAGCGTTTCCAACCCCACTTAAAGTAAAACTAGCTAAAATGTGCCTGGCTGCTATTCACTGAAAAGCTCATTCCCTGTACATTTTTGGCATACGTTTGCTCCTACCGGGTCAGCTGAGCAGCGAATTTCTATTTAACCACCTGCTTTCATGAGAGACCTCAGGGCTGCATGTTTTGAGCCTAGTACTGAGCCTGAAAAGCATTTCCAACCCCACTTACAAGTAAAACTAGCTAAAATGTGCCTGGCTTCTCTTCACTGAAAAGCTCATTCTGAGTACATTTTAAGCATACGTTTGCTCCTGCCGGGTCAGCTGAGCAGCGAATTTCTATTTAACCACCTGCTATCATGAGAGACCTCAGGGCTGCATGATTTGAGCCCAGTACTGATCCTGAAAAGCGTTTCCAACCCCACTACAAGTAAAACTAGCTAAAATGTGCCTGGCTGCTTTTCACTGAAAAGCTCATTCTGTGTACATTTTTGGCATACGTTTGCTCCTGCCGGGTCAGCTGAGCAGCGAATTTCTATTTAACCACCTGCTATCACGAGAGACCTCAGGGCTGCATGTTTTGAGCCCAGTATTGATCCTGAAAAGCGTTTCCAACCCCACTTACAAGTAAAACTAGCTAAAATGTGCCTGGCTACTTTTCACTGAAAAGCTCATTCTGTGTACATTTTTGGCATACGTTTGCTCCTGCCGGGTCAGCTGAGCAGCGAATTTCTATTTACCCACCTGCTATCACGAGAGACCTCAGTCCTGCATGTTTTGAGCCCAGTACTGATCCTGAAAAGCGTTTCCAACCCCACTTACAAGTAAAATTAGCTAAAATGTGCCCGGCTTCTCTTCACTGAAAAGCTCATTCTGAGTACATTTTTAGCATACGTTTGCTCCTACCAGGTCAGCTGAGCTGCGAATTTCTATTTAACCACCTGCTTTCATGAGAGACCTCAGGGCTGCATGTTTTGAGCCCAGTACTGAGCTTGAAAAGAATTTCCAACCCCACTTACAAGTAAAACTAGCTAAAATGTGCCTGGCTGCTATTCACTGAAAAGCTCATTCTGTGTACATTTTTGGCATACGTTTGCTCCTACCTGGTCGGCTGAGCAGCGAATTTCTATTTAACCACCTGCTTTCATGAGAGACCTCAGGGCTGCATATTTTGAGCCCAGTACTGAGCCTGAAAAGCATTTCCAACCCCACTTACAAGTAAAACTAGCTAAAATGTGCCTGGCTGCTAGTCACTGAAAAGCTCATTCTGTGTTCATTTTTGGCATATGTTTGCTCCTACCGGGTCAGCTGAGCAGCGAATTTCTATTTAACCACCTGCTTTCATGAGAGACCTCAGGGCTGCATGTTTTGAGCCCAGTACTGAGCCTGAAAAGCATTTCCAACCCCACTTACAAGTAAAACTAGCTAAAATGTGCCTGGCTGCTATTCACTGAAAAGCTCATTCTGTGTACATTTTTGGCATACGTTTGCTCCTACCTGGTCAGCTGAGCAGCGAATTTCTATTTAACCACCTGCTTTCATGAGAGACCTCAGGGCTGCATATTTTGAGCCCAGTACTGAGCCTGAAAAGCATTTCCAACCCCACTTACAAGTAAAACTAGCTAAAATGTGCCTGGCTGCTAGTCACTGAAAAGCTCATTCTGTGTACATTTTTGGCATATGTTTGCTCCTACCGGGTCAGCTGAGCAGCGAATTTCTATTTAACCACCTGCTTTCATGAGAGACCTCAGGGCTGCATGTTTTGAGCCCAGTACTGATCCTGAAAAGCGTTTCCAACCCCACTTAAAGTAAAACTAGCTAAAATGTGCCTGGCTGCTATTCACTGAAAAGCTCATTCTGAGTACATTTTAAGCATACGTTTGCTCCTGCCGGGTCAGCTAAGCAGCGAATTTCCATTTAACCACCTGCTATCATGAGAGACCTCAGGGCTGCATGATTTGAGCCCAGTACTGATCCTGAAAAGCGTTTCCAACCCCACTACAAGTAAAACTAGCTAAAATGTGCCTGGCTGCTTTTCACTGAAAAGCTCATTCTGTGTACATTTTTGGCATACGTTTGCTCCTGCCGGGTCAGCTGAGCAGCGAATTTCTATTTAACCACCTGCTTTCATGAGAGACCTCAGGGCTGCATGTTTTGAGCCCAGTATTTAGCCTGAAAAGCATTTCCAACCCCACTTACAAGTAAAACTAGCTAAAATGTGCCTGGCTTCTTTTCACTGAAAAGCTCATTCTGAGTACATTTTTAGCATACGTTAGCTCCTGCCGGGTCAGCTGAGCAGCGAATTTCTATTTAACCACCTGCTATCACGAGAGACCTCAGAGCTGCATGTTTTGAGCCCAGTACTGATCCTGAAAAGCGTTTCCAACCCCACTTACAAGTAAAATTAGCTAAAATGTGCCTGGCTTCTCTTCACTGAAAAGCTCATTCTGAGTACATTTTTAGCATACGTTTGCTCCTACCAGGTCAGCTGAGCTGCGAATTTCTATGATTGAATATATATATGTATATGAATTTAATATATATATATGAATTTAATGAGATATATATATATGATATATATATATATATATTCACTGAAAAAACCATAGGTTTCACACCAGTTATAGTTAGGAATTAGCATTTAAAAAACCTATTAAATTCACTGAAAAAACCATAGGTTTCACACCAGTTATAGTTAGCTGGAAATTTTACTGATATAAAACCATTGAAATTCCCACGTTATAGTTAGTCGGACTCACTATAACTTGCGCGTGCAATGCACTGCTGATGACATCACATATTACATCACTCATGACATGGTCAGTGACATCACTCATGACATCACTGATGATACCGTCCTTGTGACAGAGTGACTGACCTCCTTTCACTGTAAAGTAACCCTTGAAACACATATTCAAAAATAGAAACTAATATTTTCAAAAAAGTGAAGATATCTATACCAGTTGCAACAACCAATTCAGTAATTCCACCATTTATATACACATCCACTCATTCATCAACAGTTCTAAATAGTCAGTCATACATATACTCACTCATCATATGTAGTGAGACACCTATACATCCGTTAACACACCGACAGTCTTCCAAAAGTTGCTCATACACATACTCACACATGCAAATAAACTATTGAACATCAATTTTTTAGCATATACAGCTATACACACTCTATCACCTTACTTCTAAAGAAACTTACACATACTTACTCTCTTAAAAAATCACTTATAGAAACACATACTTATTAAAACAAGAATTCTTTCAATCTCTCACTCTCATATATACTCACTTATATACATCAATACTCACATATACTAGATTAAAACATATGTAGTTACTGATAAAGACACTAGTAAGACAGTCATTCACTTACTAACACATACATATACACACTCATTCACCCATACAGTCCGGCACATATGCTGTCTTTAAAACACATACAAACAGTGAGTCAGTCATTTATGCATCTATGTGCTAAGTAACACTCCCACCAAATCATACAGACACTTATACTGATACTAAAAAAACATCTAATAACTCATATACACACATATGTAGCTACTCACCAACCCATGCAGCCACTTATACACAAAGTGAAACACTGATACATATATTTAAATATTTAAACATTACTTACTAATATATGTATTCACTAAGATACACTTAATAAGCCAGTTATTCAATATTTTTTTTTTAAAAAAACCATCCATTTAGACTTTTATTTAAACATTTATTCTCCCATCGACTTTTACATATACATATATAAAACATATTTATTTTTCAGAAAGACACACATTCACTGGATGGTGTCATCAGTGATGTCATGAGTGATGTCACTGACCATGTCATGAGTGATGTAATATGTGATGTCATCAGCAGTGCATTGCACGCGCAAGTTATAGTGAGTCCGACTAACTATAACGTGGGAATTTCAATGGTTTTATATCAGTAAAATTTCCAGCTAACTATAACTGGTGTGAAACCTATGGTTTTTTCAGTGAATTTAATAGGTTTTTTAAATGCTAATTCCTAACTATACCTGGTGTGAAACCTATGGTTTTTTCAGTGAATTTCATAGGTTTTTTAAATGCTAATTCCTAACTATAACTGGTGTGAAACCTATGGTTTTTTCAGTGAATTTCATAGGTTTTTTAAATGCTAATTCCTTTGTATATCGAGTTTCTAACCTTTTTTTTTTTTTACAATTTGCTGTTTTTTTTTAAGTATTCATTTTTTTTATATAATTTTTTTCTTTTGCGCTCTGGGTGCGCGCTCCGGGAAGCTTTCAGCTAAGCTCTCCGGTAAGCTTTTCCGAGAGCTCATCTGAAAGCGCACCCAGAGCGCAACTGTCGTTCGTGAAAAAAAATATGAATGAAAAGTTAATAATAATGCAAAACATTTCGTACCATACAAATAAAATTTGTTTTTTTTAATAAGGAAAATGATTATGCATTTCTATAAAAGATTGATGACGTCACTTCGGCGCGCAACGTAAGTGCCCTCGGAAGCGCCTACGTTCGCGGCGCATAAACGCACGCAAAAGCGCCTACGATCGCGCCACGTTTGCACCCCGGAAGCGCCTACGATCGCGCTGCGTAAACGCACCGGAAGTGCTCCGGAGCGCGCAGCGTAAACGCGTCGGGTCATGTGACCCTAAAATAACACTTTTCATTGGTTGCTAACAGTTTTTTTTTACAATGAATGAAATCCCCACCCATTTCCTTCACTTCTTCTTTCACTTTTGTGACTGAAAGACCTGCCTTTTTTGCTGCTCCATATTCCTGGATTCATCATGGCTGCCAGACCATCCAGCAGTGAAGATGACTCCAATGATTTCATTGATGAAGAGCCTCCTCAGCCGAAGGTCAAAGAACATTTCATCTGGAAATTTTTTAAGTTTCCAGCAGACCAGAAGAAGGTGAATGCACCAAAAGTAGAGTGCAGGATCTGCAAACAGGTCCTGTCACGGGGTAACCCCCCAAAAAAATACTCTTTTGGCAACTTCACCATGATTCGCCATGTGGAGAGGAGGCACCCCCAGAATTTTGCCCGGGAAAGTGTCAGGGCTCTGGCACAAGAGGTTCCCAGAGATGGGGCCTCTACATCAACAGGAGGAGCAACTTCTTCTGGAAGAGAACAATCACAGGAGCAGGTAGCAAACATACAACCTGCATTTAACCATGGGGTCGTCAAATGCAGATACTGCAATCAACTCCTCACCTATGGGGAGCAAAGTGTCCTGCTCATGGTTCGAGCATTGGAGAACCATCGCTGCCCTTCCCACCCCTAATTTTTTTCTTTTCTTTTTGCTCCTGTTGAGCAGTTTCCATTCCCTGTTTTTGTTCCTGTTCAGTTAAAAGAAGAAAACCAAAAGTTCTTTTCAGAACTACCTCCAATTCTCATCAAAGAGCTATATTCTTAAAAAATGAAGAGTAAGTGAAATATAGTGCATTGATAATTGAAAGGAGAATGAGTAAGAAAGAACAGAAAGGTATGAGAGGTGAAAGGAAGTGAAGTAGGAGGAATGAAAGAAGGTGAGTGTTAGAAAAGAAAGTTATGACACAGTGAATAAACTGGAGGCCTCATTTCTGAAAAGTGACGCATCGCTACGTGAAAACAGCGATGCGTCACTTTTCTGGACGCACTCCTTATGACATTCCAGATATGTCATATTTAATATATGACTAATCAATTCGCAAGGAGTTACAGATATGTCAGTATTTCTGACATATCTGTAAACACAAAAGTAACGCATTGCAGGAGTGCGTCACAAAAGTGACGCAACTCCAGTAATGTGTCCTTTCACATGGAAAAAGCACCATGTGAAAGGTTTGCTGTGAAGCAGGCGCAAGATTTTGGCGCAACAGCATCCTAAAAGTGACGCACTGCGTCATTATTACCAAGCTTTTTGCAAGGAACACCCCCTCTGCATGCATTATACCTGACACTATTTTTTAAAAAGTGACGCATCTAGGTACATGGGTCACTTTTTAAAACTCTGCGCCATATTGTATCTGCATCAGGTATAATGTATGCAGAGGGGGCAATCCCTCGCAAAAAGCTTGGTAATAACGACGTACTGAAATCTATGAGATTTCTCTGCGTCACTTTTAGGATGCTGTTGCGTCAAAATCTTGCGCCTGCCTCGCGTCACTTTTATGTTTACAGATATGTCAGAAATACTGACGTATCTGTAACTCCTTGCAACATGATTCGTCATACATTAAATATGACACATCTGGAATGTCATAAGGACTGTGGACAGAAAAGTGACGCATCACACCAGCAGTGTAATAAAATGTACCTCGTTGCACTATATTTAAAGGATGCAACAGCATCCTAAAAGTGACGCAGTGAAATCTCAAACATTTCACTGCGTCGCTATTACAAAGCTTTTAGTGGGGGAACACCCCCTCTGCATGCATTATACCTCACGCAGATATAATGTGGCGCTTGATTTTAAAAAGTGACCCATCTACCTAGATACGTCACTTTTTAAATATAACGCAACGAGGCACATTTTTTTACACCACTGGTGCGATGCGTCACTTTTCTGTGCGCACTCCTTATGACATTCCAAGTAACGCATTGCTGGAGTGCGTCACAAAAGTGACGCAACTCCAGTAATGTGTCCTTTCAAATGGGGAAAGCAGCATGTGAAAGGTCTTGCCTCAGTCTAACACCTGCTGTAAAGCAGGCACAAGATTTTGACGCAACAGCATCCTAAAACTGACGCAGTGAAATCTCAAAGATTTCACTGCGTCGCTATTACAAAGCTTTTTGCGGGAGAACACCCCCTCTGCATGCATTATACCTGACGCTATTTTTAAAAAGTGACGCATCTAGGTACATGGGTCACTTTTTAAAACTCTGCGCCACATTATATCTGCGTCAGGTATAATGTATGCAAAGGGGGCATTCCCCCGCAAAAAGCTTGGTAATAACGACGTACTGAAATCTATAAGATTTCTCTGCGTCACTTTTAGGATGCTGTTGCGTCAAAATCTTGCACCTGCCTCGCATCACTTTTATGTTTACAGATATGTCAGAAATACTGACGTATCTGTAACTCCTTGCAACATGATTCGTCATACATTAAATATGACACATCTGGAATGTCATAAGGAGTGCGCACAGAAAAGTGACGCATAACACCAGCAGTGTAATAAAATGTGCCTCGTTGCACTATATTTAAAAAGTGACGCATCTAGATAGATGCGTCACTTTTTAAATATTGCATAACAATGCGCATTTTTTTACACCGCTGGTGCGTCACAAAAATTGACGCACAGGAGGCGCAAAACTAACAGCGCAAGGCCTTCATAAATATGGTCCTGGATTTTCCCCGTGCTTCGCCGGTGCGCGTACCATGCGCTTCCCCCGCGCAAAACGAAAATTTTTTTTTAATGCCCTGCAGGACCCTATTTTAGTCCCTACATCAAACCTAGGGGGTCAGAGGGGGTCTACTCTTCCCCCTTATGGTCATTTGCCCCTTTTTTTTTCAAACCCCTTGTGTCTCGATTTTACCGAGACACAAGATGGCGGCCGCTCCAGACTGTTTAGAATGTTTACAGACACCCAAGAGCCAATCAGCTTTCTGCGCGCAAGTCGCGTGTCGCGCCAGGAGCGCACTCAAGTGCGCGCACCGGAGAGCGCCTATAGATATATATATTTTTTTGAACCTAAATTACTCAAAATCCACTGGAGCACATATCTTGAGACATAGCAAAGGCACATCGGGCTACCAGTCCCTACAATTTTGCCAAGTTTGGTGGAAATCCATTCAGCCGTTCGGGCTAAAAGTGAAATTGACCGCCCTATGGAAATTAACATGGGGAAAATGCGTTTTGGGACCCCCCTTTTATCTCGGCCCCCGCATGACGTATCCCCCCCAAACTTTCAGGGAAGGACCGGAGCTTGACGAGGCCATTTTCAGGAAATTTTCAGGCAGATTCGTCAACCGGTGCCAAAGTTATTCCAAATAGAATTTTGAGATTTAACATTGAAAAAAATCCTAACTATAACTACCTACTGGCGACCGCCAGTAGGTAATATATATATATATATATTCAATGAAAAAACCATTGGTTTTAGGCCATATATAGTTAGGAATTAGCATTTACAAAACCTTATTTTACTCGCATAAAACCATTGAAATTCCATATATAGTTAGAAGCGCTAACTATATATCGCGCACCCGCAATCCACTGCTGATGATGTCACATATTACATCATTCATGACATGGTCAGTGACATCACTGATGACATCACTGATGACATCTCAAATGACATCACTGATGACATCACTGATCACAACATCCAGTGATTGTATGTGTCTGTAAAGTTTAAATATGTTTCACATATTGAAGAATGAGTGGATGTATAAGTGTCTGGCTGAAGAATTTAGTAGGTGCATGACTGACTGTATGAGTGAGTGATTAAATGTGTCTCACTGAGTGCATGGGTTAGTGACTAAACTGTCTTAATTTGTGCATCAGTATGTTTGTTGTTGTGTAAGCTGCTGCATGTGTTGATCAGTAGCTATAAGAGTGGCCATATGGGTTATTGATTGGTTGCCCAAGTATTTGAATGGGAGGCTGAGTGTGTGTGTGGGTGGCTGGGAGGTGCGTGACTCTGTGCATAGATGTGTAAGCAGTTGATTCACTAGGAGTATGAGTTCAAGAGTGCATGTGGAAACAGCTATATGGGCGGTTGACTATGCATGGGTGTGTTGGTGAGTGAATGGATTTCTCATTGCTACATGTGCAAGTAAGTACGTATGTAAAACACAATACATGTGAGAGTTGAGATATATAAATAACTGAACATAAGAGCCAGTGAATGTGTGAGTGGCTGTATCGATCACTGTGAGCTTGTATCAGGGATTATATAAGAGAATAAATATGTGTTATTATATGTTTGAATAAGTAAGATGTGTATAACTTTATAGTTGAGGAAATGGAGGTGTGATTGATTCTTTGCATGACTGACTAGGTGTGTGAGTAACTCCATGGATGAGTGACAGTCTGTGAGTGTCTGTTTATACTGAGTGTATGTAAGGTTATATTAGAGTCTGAAGAGGTTCATTGTATTATCACATGAGTGATGTGATCAGTGATGACAAATGAGATGTCATCAGTGATGTCATTTGAGTTGTCATCAGTGATGTCATCAGTGATGTCATTTGAGATGTCATCAGTGATGTCATTTGAGTTGTCATCAGTGATGTCATTTGAGATGTCATCAGTGATGTCATCAGTGATGTCACTGACCATGTCATGAATGATGTAATATGTGACATCATCAGCAGTGGATTGCGGGTGCGCGATATATAGTTAGCGCTTCTAACTATATATGGAATTTCAATGGTTTTATGCGAGTAAAATAAGGTTTTGTAAATGCTAATTCCTAACTATATATGGCCTAAAACCAATGTTTTTTTCATTGAATTTTCAAGGTTTTGTAAATGCAAATTCCTAACTATATATCCACTATAACCTATGGTTTTTTCTGTGAATTTCATTGGTTTTTTAATAGCAAATATGAAAAGCTTTAAAATGTCAAGTACGTGATAGATAAAAACATTTTCGTATTTATGCACGCTGATGTGCTTTGAACGCTGCACCCCCCCCTCCCCTCTTTTGTCTTAGTAGTACTCTCTCTTTGCAGATACTGAAGGGTAGTTAACGCAGGCCTTTACCCCCGTTGTAATCCGTCGTGCCTCCTTGTCTCTCCATTTGATTGATTGTTGTCCAAGCATTTACTGTTTTAGAATTGGTTCTCTTTGGATCATGCTCTATTTACAAACAAGCACAAAGTCGCAATACTCTGTTTAGTCTTTGCAGATAGTGAAAAATCGTGTAAAAAAATAAAAGTAATCGAGCAAAATCAGTAGGCCACTAATTGGATCTCTTTTTGACCTCGCTAAAATAGAAATATTAGGAACAACCCTTCATGAGAAATACGAAAATAGTGAGATGAACTGAGCTCCACACCATGAGGGCTGCAAGACAGCTCGGCTCCATCACCCATCCCGCACAAAATAACGACAAACCCTATGCAAATATTAAAAATATAGACAACACACCAGCAAAGAAACAGGGTAAAACATTTTATTAAAAAACTATTTACATAACGTTGGTTTATAAGATGATGTCAGTAGTGGACCGATGTGTGAATAGATCGAAAACAGCACAAGGCTCCAAGATCCGGATGGCAAGCTCCTGGATGTTGGGTGCCATAGTTTAGAGTTCTGAATTTCAGCCTTTTTCAATGCCTGTGCTTTGTTGAATCAAAATGGCGGCTTGACACAAAGCTGACTCAAGCGTTGCTACTGATGCTATGCAGACCAAAACTGGTTTTCAGTTTGTACATTTTTCTAGATTTTTCAATCCAAGTTTGGTTGACTTTGTAGAACGATGGCTTCAGATTTTCAACATACGGTGTGGTGGCGCTGACTGGGAGGGGGCGCTTCGCTCCTGCCCCCTCCCCAAGTAAGATTTTCATACGTGAAAGTACGTTAATGGTTTTGGTCCCTGAGATGCTTCGATGTCACTACCATTCTCAAATAGCATAAGTTCTGGATGTTGGGTGCCATAGTTAAGAGTTCTGAGCAGTGCTTGTAACACTGTCTGAAGCTTATTTCCACCTACTGCAGCTTCACTATTCTCAAAGTAAGTGAGTGTCGTTTGTGGACCTGACTGCATTAGAAAACAATGTGATATGTTACCTTCCTAAACAGCTTGACGGAGGCCCCTGAGGGGCGGTGTGATGGCCATGGACTCGGAGAAGACGCTTGGCTCCGACACCCTCCCCAAGTCTTATAGCACTGGTGTAGCCTGAGATCGCCCCCGACATAGGCGGCCGGCTCCCGGGGTCCGGCGGAACTTTTTGCCTTTTGATGACTCTTCAATTCTGGACCTTGTCCCACAATCCGTTTGACCTGAAGACAAGCTGTAGTGGGGCGCCCCTTTATCGTTTTAGTTGCCATTCCGCCCGCTTTTGCTACACTGTGCCTCTTCCGCCATTCAGCTGTTTACCGCCCGCTCTTGCGACTACAGCGTCTCGCTCACCATGTAGTTGAGATGCGCCCGCTCTTGCGGTGCAGCGATAGGCGGCTGCCACAGGACTCTCAAAATGGCGGCCGGCTCTTCGGTTTTGGGCCTGGTCCACTAAAATGGCCCTGGGACACCTTGGAACTCGGACGCTTGTCTGCTAGGGCTTGGGTCCCATTCTCGAAAAGCGTCCCCTCAGCCGTGAAGATTCTACAAAAGTCTTGGGGGCCTCCGACTCCCGCAGGCTTCTGGTGGGGAGCGGCTGCCATGATTGCTCGTGGAATGGCCACGACGGAGCTACGAGATGGTAGTGGTCTCATGCTGACGCCAGCTTTAGTCTGAAACATCCAGAAACACTATAGACTACCAATTCGATCAGTTCCGGTAGCGCCCCAACATGAACCGGAAGAGAAGAACTTGCCCTCCCCTCTTTGACTGATGGTTCTTGTTGCCTGTCCCCTCTGTTGTCATTTAACAGAACTTTTTGGACTGCTGAAAGGGGTTGTGTTCTGAACGCTGGTTGGTGGAGACATTTAGACTATATTCTTGACCTACGTTGTCGCGTAATGCGTTTTATGACACGCCGCGTTAGCGCACCCGGAAGTGATCTGAGGCGCGGCGTGCAGCGCGTAACGTAAGCATAACAGGTCATGTGACTTGTTAATAAAACTTTTCATTGGTTCATTTTACTTTTGTTAATTTAATGATGAAAAGCTTGGTCATATGACCTAAAAATTACGCTTTTTATTATTTTCAAACAATATTTTTTTTTCAAACATATGTTATAATATTCCAGGCTAATGTACTTTCCCGGAAAATTTACAACTGTCTTGCAAGTAAAATATATTCCTTTTTCGAGAAAAAGGGCGTTTCTTCCTTCCATGACGGAGCCGTTGAGTAAAAGAGATTCGGCCTGCTGTCTTAGTCGCCGATACGCCTGATTATCAGATTCTTATCGATCACTTTATGTTGCAGACATGAAAAACACAACTGCCCTTGACCATTTATCTTTACTGCGTTCCTACATATTATACCTTTTATCCGTCATGTAATTGGACTGCTTTATTTCACTTGCCTTTTACTGATTCGAAAACAGTCACTAAAAGTAAAAACTTTACAAATGTAAATACTACTACCGTGTTTTGTTTTAAAAACCTTTATTGTGAAAATGTCAGTATACAAATACGGGCCTATAACCACGTGGGCCGGCCACGGAGCAAACTGAAATTGTATATGATGAGGAGACATTTACACTGTAGAAGAACGTAACGAGCGGGCCATTAGGTGACAAGAACAAAGGTGTCTAACAGTTGCGGAATCGGTGGACGTACATTTTGTAATTAAAATACGACAGGGCCACTTACAATAACATTTTCTAGATATACATTTGCGGGCAAGGAGTTACGAGTCCCATTTATACCGGCGCCATTTTGGGCGAGGCCGGGCAGGTCCAAGATATAGTCAAAATGTCTCCACCAACCATCGGCCAGACCAGAACCCCTTTCGGCCCTTTATACTACAAGATGGTGTCTTCCATTCAGAAAATATTGGTGGCAGCATTTTGAAAGGAAACAGAAACAGCCGTTCTCCTAGTGAGTTTCACATTGTTACATTTAGGAAGAATGTTGAAGAGTAGTATGTGGAAAATCTGAAGCCATTTTTCTACAAACTCTCAATCAGACTTGGATGGAAAAAAAAAACCTGAAGAATGTACAAACTGAAAACCAATTTTTGTCTGTATAGCACCAACAGTAACGCTTGAGTCAGCTTTGTGTCAAGCCGCCATTTTCATTCAATCAATAGCGTCCCCCTGCACACATTCAGGGACCTGGTCGTGTCTTCAGATGAAACGCATTGTAGGAAAAGAAGCAGAAAGGAAAAGGAAAAAAGTTCCGCCGGACCTAGTGAAGCTGCAGCAGGTGCAAATAAGCTTCAGACAGTCTTACAAGCACTGCTCAGAACTCTCAACTGAGGCACTCAACATCCAGGACTTGCCATTCGGATCTTGGTGCCTTGTGCTGGTTCCGACCTATTCACACATCGGTCCACTACTGACATCACCTCATAAGCCAACGGGGCACCCCACGCCGACTTTCGGCGCAGCATTGTAGGATGGCCACACCAATGCGGCAACTTGCTGGACACAACATCGGGGCCATCCAGATCTCGGCGCGTTCGACTCACTGTACCGCAACAGTGACCGCAACTCAGCTGGACACGCCGTCTTTCGGCGCAGCATTGTAGGATGGCCACACCAGTGCGGCAATTTGCTGGACACCACCTCGGTGCCATCCGGATCTCGGCGCATTGGAGTCACTGTACCGCAACAGTGACCGCAATTCAGCTGGACACGCCGTCTTTCGGCGCAGCATTGTAGGATGGCCACACCAGTGCGGCAATTTGCTGGACACCACCTCGGTGCCATCCGGATCTCGGCGCGTTCGAGTCACTGTACCGCAACAGTGACCGCAATTCAGCTGGACACGCCGTCTTTCGGCGCAGCATTGTAGGATGGCCACACCAGTGCGGCAATTTGCTGGACACCACCTCGGTGCCATCCGGATCTCGGCGCGTTCGAGTCACTGTACCGCAACAGTGACCGCAACTCAGCTGGACACGCCGTCTTTCGGTGCAGCATTGTAGGATGGCCACACCAGTGCGGCAATTTGCTGGACACCACCTCGGTACCATCCGGATCTCGGCCCGTTGTGCTGCCTTCGGCCTATTCGCACATCGGTCCGCTACTGACGCCGCCTCACGTGCCAACGGATTTTCTACGCTTTTTGTAGCCCTATGCCGCATAACAGGTCATGTGACTTGTTTATAAAACTTTTCATTGGTTCATTTTACTTTTGGTTTCCTAAAGATGGAAGGCTTGGTCATATGACCTAAAAATAACACTTTTCATTGGTTTAGAACATTTTTTTTTCCCAAACGATGAAAGCCCCACCTTGTTTCTGGATCATTCAGACTGAAACTGGCGTCAGCATGAGAGCACCACCATCTCGTGGCTCCGTCGTGGTCATTCCGCGAGCAATCATGGCAGCCGCTCCCCACCGGAAGCCTGCGGGAGTCGGGGGCCCCCAAGACTTTTATACAATCTTCACGGCTGAGGGGACGCTTTTCGAGAATGGAGCCCAAGCCCTAGCAGGCAAGCTTCCGAGTTCCAAAGTGTCCCAGGGCCATTTCAGTGGACCAGGCCTAAAACCGAGGAGCTGTCCGCCATTTTAAGAGCCATGTGGCAGCCGCCTATCGCTGCACTGCAAGAGTGGGAGCAACTCAACAACATGGTGAGCGAGACGCTGTGGCCGCAAGAGCGAGCGCAACTCAGCTAGATGGCCGCCACCTGGGGAGGCCCGTTCACGCCGGCTCCCCCACGCCCCCCCCCGGGCCGCCGCACGCCAATTTTCGGAGCAGCATTGTAGGATACCAAAACCAGTGCGGCAGTTTACTGGACATCACCTGGGTGCCTGTCGTACATGTTGTGTCAGCCATGTGACACTGGACACAGACCGCTACTGACGAGGCCTCCCCCCGCACCACCCGGGACGCCCCACGCTGTTTTTCTGTGCTGCATTGTAGGATCCCTAAACCAGTGCGGCACCCAGGCGACATCACCTGGGTGCCGTCCAGAACTCTGCACGTTGTGCTGCCTTGGGACTATTCGCACAACAGACCGCTACTGACGAGGCCTCCCCCCGCCCCACCCGGGACGCCCCACGCCAATTTTCGGAGCAGCATTGTAGGATCCCTAAACCAGTGCGGCACCCAGGCGACATCACCTGGGTGCCGTCCAGAACTCTGCACGTTGTGCTGCCTTGGGACTATTCGCACAAAAGACAGCTTCTGACCATTGTTGCTTTTTGTGTTGAGAAATGTTTAAATGTTTTTAGTTTTTGTTCCGTTCGTTAAAGTTAGTAGTTAATAAAGTTTTATAACCTTACTTTGTTGGAGTGTTATCTATTTTTTTAAAAACGGGTGAATGGGGCCTTGAATCGGGTTATTGTCATGTGTGGGCTTTGGAAGTGTGCTGCTGCAGGATCGGACATTTCAAACTCAAATGCACGTTCTTTTTCTTACCTTTCCGAAGCATGGAGCGCAATAGCAGGCAGAGAAAGGGTGATGCACGTGTTGAACACTACCTGACCTGGCAAGTTGCTGGCAGTGCCCCCCCGCCCGCTCCTGAAAGAGGGCACACCGCCGCCCCGAGTACTTCACAAATCTTTAAAAGACCATGCGCTTGTTCATGAGGCTTAAATGGTTTATCACCTCTTCTAGAACCCCTGCATCGACCCTCTGACGTTTCATGGAAAAATTACCATGTAACACAATACCAAGCCCTGTCAGCTGAAACCCCAAGGAATCGTGGGGCATATTATCAAGGGGGTTTATCTCCGCTTTTTTGGCTTTAAAAGCCATGAAAGCGGAGATAAAATTATTTCCCTATTACCAAGCTGTCGCTAACACCAGTTAGTGACAGCTAAAAGGAGATAGCGACCATCTTGGGCCCCGCTTTGCATGTCAGTGATACTTATCACTAATGACATGCAAAGTGGCGTGCCAAGATGTTAGCGACTGGAAACAGTCCCTAACATCGCTACCTTCTATTACCAACTTTTGGAGATATTCGCGCTAAGCGCGAATATCTCCAAAATCTAACACCTGCCCTGAGCAGTTCTTAGCCATGTTATCCAATGGGAGGTGGATAACATGGCTAAGAGCATTAGGTCGATAATACATGAATATCGCTGACTTTTCTGCGATAATAGCAAGGTTTATCTGCGATAAAAATCGCCGATGTGCGGCGATAATTTTTTCTCTAAACAAGTTAGAGACAAAAATTATCGCTAGTTGTTCGTAATATGCCCCCGGGTTTTTGCTTGCAGAAATCGGGAGGCGGGAGACTAGCACTGAAATCAGTAGTCACACGCCTGAATCAGGAGGATTGGCATGTCTGAATTCTCTACAGCTGGGGCCATAAACTACATCCGCAGGGTTAGGTGATAGCCTGGGACCAGCCTGGCATCTAAAATGGCTGCCGTGCACGACAAAATTGTGGCATTCGAAAAAAGGCAAGATGGCGCAGCCGCTGGAAGAGATGTATCAACATATATCAGCCTCCTCAGCCACCCTCAGGAAACATAGGGGATTAGGATACGTCTCCCGCACCCCCTTATACCTAGTACTTTAATTAACGAAGCACAAAATGGCGAATTCCCGTTTCGCTACCAGTTTGCGGCCCAGTTCGCGGCCCGTGAAGCGCTTCTACCGTGAAAAATCATTTTTTTTTTATTTTCCCCACGGGACCCTTTAATAACCCCAACAACATTCCTAGGGGGTCAAGAGGGGGATACCTTGCCCCCTTTCATTAAATTCCCCCTTAGTTTTTCACCTTTTCTTCTCTCTCGATCCTACCGAGAGACAAGATGGCGGCCGCTCCGGACTGTCACGCAGCAAAAAAAAAAAATAACTCACGCACAGCCGCTGGAAGAGATGTATCAACATATATCAGCCTCCTCAGCCACCCTCAGAAAACATAGGGGATTAGGATACGTCTCCCGCACCCACTTATAACTAGTAATTTAATTAACGAAGCACAAAATGGCGAATTCCCGTTTCGCTACCAGTTCGCGGCCGCGCTTCTACCGTGAAAAATCATTTTTTTTTATTTTCCCCACGGGACCCTTTAATAACCCCAACAACATTCCTAGGGGGTCAAGAGGGGGATACCTTGCCCCCTTTCATTAAATTCCCCTTTCGTTTTCCACCTCTTCTTCTCTCTCGATCCTACCGAGAGACAAGATGGCGGCCGCTCCGGACTGTTTAGAATGTTGACAGACACCGGAGAGCCAATCAGCTTTCTGCGCGCAAAGTTCCGATAAGCGAAAAGTAAGCGGACCGGATCGCTGCCCAGAGCGCTGTTACAGATATATATCTTGGTTTGAACGTTAATTTCTCAAAAACTACTGGAGCACATATATTGAGACCTAGCAAAGGCACATCGGGCTAACAGTCCCTACAATTTTGCCAAGTTTCGTGCAAATCCATTCAGCCGTTCGAGCTAAAAGTGAGTCCAACCGCCCTATGGAAATTAACATGGGAAAAACGCGTTTTGGGACCCCCCTTTTTTCTCGGCCCCCCCTTGACGAAACCCCCCCAAATTTTCAGGGGCTGCTCAGAAACAAAATGTGCCATTTTCCTGAAAATTTCAGCCGATTCCGTCCACAAACGCCAAAGTTATTAGACATAGAATTTTCAAAAGTCCCATAGAGAAAAAATTCTAACTATATATACCTACTGGCTATCGCCAGTAGGTAATATATAGTTAGAATTTTTTCTCTATGGGACTTTTGAAAATTCTATGTCTAATAACTTTGGCGTTTGTGGACGGAATCGGCTGAAATTTTCAGGAAAATGGCACATTTTGTTTCTGAGCAGCCCCTGAAAATTTGGGGGGGTTTCGTCAAGGGGGGGCCGAGAAAAAAGGGGGGTCCCAAAACGCGTTTTTCCCATGTTAATTTCCATAGGGCGGTTGGACTCACTTTTAGCTCGAACGGCTGAATGGATTTGCACGAAACTTGGCAAAATTGTAGGGACTGTTAGCCCGATGTGCCTTTGCTAGGTCTCAATATATGTGCTCCAGTAGTTTTTGAGAAATTAACGTTCAAACCAAGATATATATCTGTAACAGCGCTCTGGGCAGCGATCCGGTCCGCTTACTTTTCGCTTATCGGAACTTTGCGCGCAGAAAGCTGATTGGCTCTCCGGTGTCTGTCAACATTCTAAACAGTCCGGAGCGGACGCCATCTTGTCTCTCGGTAGGATCGAGAGAGAAGAAGAGGTGGAAAACGAAAGGGGAATTTAATGAAAGGGGGCAAGGTATCCCCCTCTTGACCCCCTAGGAATGTTGTTGGGGTTATTAAAGGGTCCCGTGGGGAAAAAAAAAAAAAAATGATTTTTCACGGTAGAAGCGCTTCACGGGCCGCGAACTGGGCCGCAAACTGGTAGCGAAACGGGAATTCGCCATTTTGTGCTTCGTTAATTAAATTACTAGGTATAAGTGGGTGCGGGAGACGTATCCTAATCCCCTATGTTTCCTGAGGGTGGCTGAGGAGGCTGATATATGTTGATACATCTCTTCCAGCGGCTGTGCGTGAGCTTTTTTTTTTTTTTGCTGCGTGACAGTCCGGAGCGGCCGCCATCTTGTCTCTCGGTAGGATCGAGAGAGAAGAAAAGGTGAAAAACTAAGGGGGAATTTAATGAAAGGGGGCAAGGTATCCCCCTCTTGACCCCCTAGGAATGTTGTTGGGGTTATTAAAGGGTCCCGTGGGGAAAATAAAAAAAAATGATTTTTCACGGTAGAAGCGCTTCACGGGCCGCGAACTGGGCCGCAAACTGGTAGCGAAACGGGAATTCGCCATTTTGTGCTTCGTTAATTAAAGTACTAGGTATAAGGGGGTGCGGGAGACGTATCCTAATCCCCTATGTTTCCTGAGGGTGGCTGAGGAGGCTGATATATGTTGATACATCTCTTCCAGCGGCTGCGCCATCTTGCCTTTTTTCCAATGCCACAATTTTGTCGTGCACGGCAGCCATTTTAGATGCCAGGCTGGTCCCAGGCTATCACCTAACCCTGCGGATGTAGTTTATGGCCCCAGCTGTAGAGAATTCAGACATGCCAATCCTCCCGATTCAGGCGTGTGACTACTGATTTCAGTGCTAGTCTCCCGCCTCCCGATTTCTGCAAGCAAAAACCCGGGGGCATATTACGAACAACTAGCGTTAATTTTTGTCTCTAACTTGTTTAGAGACAAAAATTATCGCCGTACATCGGCGATTTTTATCGCAGATAAACCTTGCTATTATCGCAGAAAAGTCAGCGATATTCATGTATTATCGAGCAAATGCTCTTAGCCATGTTATCCACCTCCCATTGGATAACATGGCTAAGAACTGCTCAGGGCAGGTGTTAGATTTTGGAGATATTCGCGCTTAGCGCGAATATCTCCAAAAGTTGGTAATAGAAGGTAGCGATGTTAGGGACTGTTTCCAGTCGCTAACATCTTGGCACGCCACTTTGCATGTCATTAGTGATAAGTATCACTGACATGCAAAGCGGGGCCCAAGATGGTCGCTATCTCCTTTTAGCTGTCACTAACTGGTGTTAGCGACAGCTTGGTAATAGGGAAATAATTGTATCTCCGCTTTCATGGCTTTTAAAGCCAAAAAAGCGGAGATAAACCCCCTTGATAATATGCCCCACGATTCCTTGGGGTTTCAGTTGACAGGGCTTGGTATTGTGTTACATGGTAATTTTTCCATGAAACGTCAGAGGGTCGATGTAGGGGTTCTAGAAGAGGTGATAAACCATTTAAGCCTCATGAACAAGCGCATGGTCTTTTAAAGATTTGTGAAGTACTCGGGGCGGCGGTGTGTGTGTGCCCTCTTTCAGGAGCGGGCGGGGGGGACTGCCAGCAACTTGCCAGGCCAGGCAGTGTTCAACACGTGCATCACCCTTTCTCTGCTTGCTATTGCGCTCCATGCTTCGGAAAGGTAAGAAAAAGAACGTGCATTTGAGTTTGAAATGTCCGATCCTGCAGCAGCACACTTCCAAAGCCCACACATGACAATAACACGATTCAAGGCCCCATTCACCCGTTTTTAAAAAAATAGATAACACTCCAACAAAGTAAGGTTATAAAACGTAATTAACTATTAACTTTAACGAACGGAACAAAAACTAAAAACATTTAAACATTTCTCAACACAAAAAGCAACAATGGTTAGAAGCTGTCTTTTGTGCGAATAGTCCCAAGGCAGCACAACGTGCAGAGTTCTGGACGGCACCCAGGTGATGTCGCCTGGGTGCCGCACTGGTTTAGGGATCCTACAATGCAGCACAGAAAAACAGCGTGGGGCATCCCGGGTGGTGCGGGGGGAGGCCTCGTCAGTAGCGGTCTGTGTCCAGTGTCACATGGCTGACACAACATGTACGACAGGCACCCAGGTGATGTCCAGTAAACTGCCGCACTGGTTTTGGTATCCTACAATGCTACTCCGAAAATTGGCATGCGGCGGCCCGGGGGGGCGTGGGGGAGGCTGCGTGAACGGGCCTCCCCAGGTGGCGGCCATCTAGCTGAGTTGCGCCCGCTCTTGCGGCTACAGCGTCTCGCTCACCATGTTGTTGAGTTGCTCCCACTCTTGCAGTGCAGCGATAGGCGGCTGCCACATGGCTCTTAAAATGGCGGACGGCTCCTCGGTTTTGGGCCTGGTCCACTGAAATGGCCCTGGGACACTTTGGAACTCGGACGCTTGCCTGCTAGGGCTTGGGCTCCATTCTCGAAAAGCGTCCCCTCAGCCGTGAAGATTGTACAAAAGTCTTGGGGGCCCCCGACTCCCGCAGGCTTCCGGTGGGGAGCGGCTGCCATGATTGCTCGCGGAATGACCACGACGGAGCCACGAGATGGTGGTGCTCTCATGCTGACGCCAGCTTCAGTCTGAATGATCCAGAAACAAGGTGGGGCTTTCATCGTTTGGGAAAAAAAAATGTTCTAAACCAATGAAAAGTGTTATTTTTAGGTCATATGACCAAGCCTTCCATCTTTAGGAAACCAAAAGTAAAATGAACCAATGAAAAGTTTTATAAAGAAGTCACATGACCTGTTATGCGGCATAGGGCTACAAAAACCGTAGAAAATCCGTTGGCACGTGAGGCGGCGTCAGTAGCGGACCGATGTGCGAATAGGCCGAAGGCAGCACAACGCGCTGAGATCCGGATGGCACCGAGGTGGTGTCAAGCAAATTGCCGTACTGGTGTGGCCATCCTACAATGCTGCGCCGAAAGACGGCGTGTCCAGCTGAGTTCCGGTCACTCTTGCGGTACAGTGAGTCGAACGCGCCGAGATCCGGATGGCACCGAGGTTGTGTCCAGCAAGTTGCTGCACTGGTGTGGCCATCCTACAATGCTGTGCCGAAAGTCGGCGTGGGGTGCCCCGTTGGCTTATGAGGTGATGTCAGTAGTGGACCGATGTGTGAATAGGTCGGAACCAGCACAAGGCGCCAAGATCCGAATGGCAAGTCCTGGATATTGAGTGCCATAGTTGAGAGTTCTGAGCTGTGCTTGTAAGACTATCTGAAGCTTATTTGCACCTGCTGCAGTTTCACTGTTGCCCAAGGTGGTGTCCAGCAAATTGCTGCAGTGGTGTGGCCATCCTACAATGCTGCGCCGAAAGACGGCGTGTCCAGCTGAGTTTCGGTCACTCTTGCGGTACAGTGAGTCGAACGCGCCGAGATCCGGATGGCACCGAGGTTGTGTCCAGCAAGTTGCCGCACTGGTGTGGCCATCCTACAATGCTGCGCCGAAAGACGGTGTGACCAGCTGAGTTCCGGTCACTCTTGCGGTACAGTGACTCGAACGCTCCGAGATCCGGATGGCACCGAGGTGGTGTCCAGCAAGTTGCCGCACTGGTGTGGCCATCCTACAATGCTGCGCCGAAAGTCAGTGTGGGGTGCCCCGTTGGCCTATGAGGTGATGTCAGTAGTGGACCGATGTGTGAATAGGTCGGAAGCAGCACAAGGCGCCCTGCACTGTTGAGCTTTTTTCAATGCCTGTTTTTTGTTGTTTCCCCTCCATCAAAAACAAAAAAAAATATATAAAACTGTGCAAAAATACAAAAAAATGTTTAGAAAAGCAGTGCTTGTAAGACTGTCTGAAGCTCCTTTGCACCTGCTGCAGCTTCACTATTGCCCTGGTGTGGACAAAGATCGCCCATGACTTAGGCTGATTGAGAGTTTGTAGAAAAATGGCTTCAGATTTTCCACATATTACTCTTCAACATTCTTCCTAAATGTAACAATGTGAGACTCACTAGGAGAACGGCTGTTTATCTTTCCTTTCAAAATGCTGCCAACAATATTTTCTGAATGGAAGACACCATCTTGTAGCATAAAGGGCCGAAAGGGGTTCTGGTCTGGCCGATTGTTGGTGAAGACATTTTGACTATATCTTGGACCTGCCCGGCCTCGCCCAAAATGGCGCCGGTATAAATGGGACTCGTAACTCCTTGCCCGCAAATGTATATCTAGAAAATGTTATTGTAAGTGGCCCTGTCTTATTTTAATTACAAAATGTACGTCCACCGATTCCGCAACTGTTAGACACCTTAGTTCTTGCAACCTAATGGCCCGCTCGTTACGTTCCTCTACAGTGTAAATGTCTCCTCATCATATACGATTTCAGTTTGCTCCGTGGCCGGCCCACGTGGTTATAGGCCCGTATTTGTATACTGATATTTTCACAATAAAGGTTTTTAAAACAAAACACGGTAGTAGTATTTACATTGGTAAAGTTTTTACTTTTAGTCACTGTTTTCGAATCAGTAAAAGGCAAGTGAAATAAAGCAGTCCAATTACATGACGGATAAAAGGTATAATATGTAGGAACGCAGTGAAGATAAATGGTCAAGGGCAGTTGTGTTTTTCATTTCTGCAACATAAAGTGATCGATAAGAATCTGATAATCAGGCGTATCGGCGACTAAGACAGCAGGCCGAGTCTCTCTTACTCAACGGCTCCGTCATGGAAGGAAGAAACGCCCTTTTTGTCGAAAAAGGAATATATTTTACTTGCAGGACAGTTGTAAATTTTCCGGGAAAGTACATTAGCCTGGAATATTATAACATATGTTTGAAAAAAAAATAATGTTCGAAAAAAATAAAAAGCGTAATTTTTAGGTCATATGACCAAGCTTTTCATCATTAAATTAACAAAAGTAAAATGAACCAATGAAAAGTTTTATTAACAAGTCACATGACCTGTTATGCTTACGTTACGCGCTGCGCGCCGCGCCTCGGATCACTTCCGGGTGCGCTAACGCGGCGTGTCATAAAACGCATTACGTGACAACGTAGGTCAAGAATATAGTCTAAATGTCTCCACCAACCAGCGTTCAGAACACAACCCCTTTCAGCAGTCCAAAAAGTTCTGTTAAATGACAACAGAGGGGACAGGCAACAAGAACCATCAGTCAAAGAGGGGAGGGCAAGTTCTTCTCTTCCGGTTCATGTTGGGGCGCTACCGGAACTGATCGAATTGGTAGTCTATAGTGTTTCTGGATGTTTCAGACTAAAGCTGGCGTCAGCATGAGACCACTACCATCTCGTAGCTCCGTCGTGGCCATTCCACGAGCAATCATGGCAGCCGCTCCCCACCAGAAGCCTGCGGGAGTCGGAGGCCCCCAAGACTTTTGTAGAATCTTCACGGCTGAGGGGACGCTTTTCGAGAATGGGACCCAAGCCCTAGCAGACAAGCGTCCGAGTTCCAAGGTGTCCCAGGGCCATTTTAGTGGACCAGGCCCAAAACCGAAGAGCCGGCCGCCATTTTGAGAGTCCTGTGGCAGCCGTCTATCGCTGCACCGCAAGAGCGGGCGCATCTCAACTACATGGTGAGCGAGACGCTGTAGTCGCAAGAGCGGGCGGTAAACAGCTGAATAGCGGAAGAGGCACAGTGTAGCAAAAGCGGGCAGAATGGCAACTAAAACGATAAAGGGGCGCCCCACTACAGCTTGTCTTCAGGTCAAACGGATTGTGGGACAAGGTCCAGAATTGAAGAGTCATCAAAAGGCAAAAACTTCCGCCGGACCCAGGGAGCCGGCCGCCTATGTCGGGGGCGATCTCAGGCTACACCAGTGCTATAAGACTTGGGGAGGGTGTCGGAGCCAAGCGTCTTCTCCGAGTCCATGGCCATCACACCGCCCCTCGGGGGCCTCCGTCAAGCAGTTTAGGGAGGTACCATATAACATTGTTTTCAAATGCAGTCAGGTCCACAAACGACCCTCACTTACTTTGGAATAGTGAAGCTGCAGTAGGTGGAAATAAGCTTCAGACAGTCTTACAAGCACTGCTTTTGTAAACATTTTTTTTTTTTTTGTATTTTTGCACAGTTTTATATATTTTTTTTTGTTTTTGATGGAGGGGAAACAACAAAGCACAGGCATTGAAAAAGGCTCAAACTCAGAACTCTGAACTATGGCACCCAATATCCAGGACTTTCCATCCGGATCTTGGCGCCTTGTGCTGCTTCCGACCTATTCACACATCGGTCCACTACTGACATCATCTTATAAACCAACGTTATGTAAATAGTTATTTAATAAAATGTTTTACCCTGTTTCTTTGCTGGTGTGTTGTCTATATTTTTAATATTTGCATAGGGTTTGTCGTTATTTTGGGCGGGGTGGGTGACGGAGCCGAGCTGTCTTGCAGCCCTCATGGTGTGGAGCTCAGTTCATCTCACTATTTTCGTATTTCTCATGAAGGGTTGTTTATAATATTTCTATTTTAGCGAGGTCAAAAAGAGATCCAATTAGTGGCCTACTGATTTTGCTTGATTACTTTTATTTTTTTACACGATTTTTCACTATCTGCAAAGACTAAACAGAGTATTGCGACTTTGTGCTTGTTTGTAAATAGAGAATGATCCAAAGAGAACCAATTCTAAAACAGTAAATGCTTGGACAACAATCAATCAAATGGAGAGACAAGCAGGCACAACGGATTACAACGGGGGTAAAGGCCTGCGTTAACTACCCTCAGTATCTGCAAAGAGAGAGTACTACTAAGACAAAAGAGGGGAGGGGGGGGGGGTGCAGCGTTCAAAGCACATCAGCGTGCATAAATACGAAAATGTTTTTATCTATCACGTACTTGACATTTTAAAGCTTTTCATATTTGCTATTAAAAAACCAATGAAATTCACAGAAAAAACCATAGGTTATAGTGGATATATAGTTAGGAATTTGCATTTACAAAACCTTGAAAATTCAATGAAAAAACCATTGGTTTTAGGCCATATATAGTTAGGGATTTGCATTTACAAAACCTTATTTTACTCGCATAAAACCATTGAAATTCCATATATAGTTATAAGCGCTAACTATATATCGCGCACCCGCAATCCACTGCTGATGATGTCACATATTACATCATTCATGACATGGTTAGTGACATCACTGATGACATCACTGATGACATCTCAAATGACATCACTGATGACATCACTGAAAACATCTCATTTGACATGACTGATAACATCACTGATGATATCATTCATGTGATAATACCATGAACCTCTTCAGACTCTAATATAACCTTAGATACAATCAGTGTAAACAGACAGTCACAGACTGTCACTCATCCATGGAGTTACTCACACACCTAGTCAGTTATGCCAAAAATCAATCACACCTCCATTTTCTCAACTATACAGTTATACACACCTTACTTATTCAAACATATACTAACACATATTTACTTTACTCTCTTATACAATCTCTGATACATGTTCACAATGATCCATACAGCCACTCACACATTCACTGGCTCTTATGCACAGTTATTTATAGATGTCAACTCTCACATGTACTGTGTTTTACATATGTACTTAATTTGACATGTAGCACTGAGATATCCATTCACTCACTAATACACTCATGCACAGTCAACCGCCCATACAGCTGTTTGCACATGCACTTTTGAATCTATACATATAGTGAATCAACTACTCACACATCTATGTACAGAGTCACACACCTCCCAGCCACCCATACACACACACACTCAGTTTCCCATACAAATACTTGGACAACCAATCAATAACCCATACAGTTACTCATATAGCTACTGATCAACATATGCAGCAGTTTGTAGAACAACAGATATAATGATGCACAAATTAAAACAGTTTAGTCACTAACCCATGCACTCAGTGAGACACATTTAATCACTCACTCAATCAGTCAGTCATGCACCTAGTAAATCCTTCATCCAGACACTTATATATCCACTCATTCTTCAATATGTAAAACATATTTTAACTTTACAGAAACATACAGTCACTGGATGTTGTAATCAGTGATGTCATCAGTGATGTCATTTGAGATGTCATCAGTGATGTCATCAGTGATGTCACTAACCATGTCATGAATGATGTAATATGTGACATCATCAGCAGTGGATTGCGGGTGCCCGATATATAGTTAGCGCTTATAACTATATATGGAATTTCAATGGTTTTATGCGAGTAAAATAAGGTTTTGTAAATGCAAATCCCTAACTATATATGGCCTAAAACCAATGGTTTTTTCATTGAATTTTCAAGGTTTTGTAAATGCAAATTCCTAACTATATATCCACTATAACCTATGGTTTTTTCTGTGAATATATATATATATATATATATATATATATATTACCTACTGGCGGTCGCCAGTAGGTATATATAGTTAGGATTTTTTCTCTATGGGATTTTTGAAAATTCTATGTCTAATAACTTTGGCGTTTGTGGACGGAATTGGCTGAAATTTTCAGGAAAATGGAACATTTTGTTTCTGAGCAGCCCCTGACAATTTGGGGGGGTTTCATCAAGGGGGGGCCGAGAAAAAAGGGGGGTCCCAAAACGCATTTTTCCCATGTTAATTTCCATAGGGCGGTTGGCCTCACTTTTAGCTCGAACGGCTGAATGGATTTGCACGAAACTTGGCAAAATTGTAGGGACTGTTAGCCTGATGTGCCTTTGCTAGGTCTCAATATATGTGCTCCAGTGGATTTTGAGTAATTTAGGTTCAAAAAAATATATATATCTGGGCGGAGCCTAACCACACATCTGATCTGATTGGCTGTCAGCACTTCATCCAAGAAGTGTTGGCAGCCATCTTGGGACCAATATACATGATAGCACCTCATTAAAAAGCATTGTAGTTAATAGAGGGTTTTAGGACTTTAGTTACATTATCAATCATTTGTTGATGGTACCATACTCGTTTTAGGAATTGTGGTGGGTTCTAAGGTGATTTTACCATGTTTAAAAACCTTCTGCTGTGATATCATGAATATTGTTTGAAAGAAAACTAATATCTCATGATTTTCCCACAGTGGTTTGGAAGGGGATCTATAAGCTAAACTGAAAGCATATTTTCTGTAAATTCACATTATCTTTCTCAGTCATGTGAAAATGAAGTCTGACATTCTCAGTAAAACATGTACATCCAACAAGGACAGAGACTGTCAGTTGATTCCTTTGTGTTCTACTGCAGCCTCCTAGAGTGTTCTAAAGAACAACTAGAGCGCTAACAGTCCTACTTATTACAAAGGTATGGCACACCTGAAGCCATCTTGATTGGAATAAAGTGGTAACTCTTAAAACATTTAATTTAAAAAGAAACAACATGAAGGGGTATATTTTGCCATAGAAAGTATGATTAGTGCTGCAGAATGAAAAATTAGGGCACATTTTGAGTGACTTCTCAAATCCTTTTCTATTTCATTAAAACATTCTGACATGCAGTCTCCCAAAATGGCCACCAGAGACAAAAGAGCCCAAATGTAGCCCAAATATCACCCAGATGTAGCCCAAGTATAGCCCAATGACAGAATGTCCCAGAGTGTTCTAAAGAACAACTAGAGCGCTAACAGTCCTACTTATTACAAAGGTATGGCACACCTGAAGCCATCTTGATTGGAATAAAGTGGTAACTCTTAAAACATTTAATTTAAAAAGAAACAACATGAGGGGGTATATTTTGCCATAGAAAGTATGATTAGTGCTGCAGAATGAAAAATTAGGGCACATTTTGAGTGACTTCTCAAATCCTTTTCTATTTCATTAAAACATTCTGACATGCAGTCTCCCAAAATGGCCACCAGAGACAAAAGAGCCCAAATATAGCCCAAATATCACCCAGATGTAGCCCAAGTATAGCCCAATGACAGAATGTCCCAGAGTGTTCTAAAGAACAACTAGAGCGCTAACAGTCCTACTTATTACAAAGGTATAGCACACCTGGAGCCATCGTGATGGGAATAAAGTGGTAACTCTTAAGACATTTAATTTAAAAAGGAACAAAATGAGGGGGTATATTATGCAATAGAAGGTATTATTAGTGCTGCAGAAAGAAAAATTAGGGCACATTTTGAGTGACTTTTCAAATCCTCTTCTATTTCATTAAAAAATTCTGACATGCAGTCTCCCAAAATGGCCACCAGAGACAAAAGAGCCCAAATGTAGCCCAAATATCACCCAGATGTAGCCCAAGTATAGCCCAATGACAGAATGTCCCAGAGTGTTCTAAAGAACAACTAGAGCGCTAACAGTCCTACTTATTACAAAGGTATGGCACACCTGAAGCCATCTTGATTGGAATAAAGTGGTAACTCTTAAAACATTTAATTTAAAAAGGAACAAAATGAGGGGGTATATTTTGCCATATGAATTATGATTAGTGCTGCAGAAAGAAAAATTAGGGCACATTTTGAGTGACTTCTCAAACCCTCTTCAATTTCATTAAAAAATTCTGACATAGTCTCGCAAGATGGCCACCAGAGACAAAAGAGCCTAAATGTAGCCCAAATATCACCCAGATGTACCCCAAGTATAGCCCAATGACAGAATGTCCCAGAGTGTTCTAAAGAACAACTAGAGCGCTAACAGTCTTACTTATGACAAAAGTATGGCACACCAGAAGCCATCTTGATTGGAATGAAGTGGTAAGTCTGAAAACACTCAATTTAAAAAGGAACAACATGAGGGGGTTAATTTTGCCATAGAAAGTATGATTAGTGCTTCAGAAAGAAAAATTAGGGATCATTTTGAGTGACTTCTCAAATCCTCTTCTATTTCATTAAAAAAATTCTGACATGCAGACTGAAACATGCACTTTGAATACCAGCAGCAGACGTCCCTGGTGAGCAGTAGCTTTACTACAGTGATCTAATGTGCAACTAGAGTGCTAACATTCAGAATTTATGGCAAATGTGTGACACATCTGAATGCCTTCTTGATGGAACCAAAGTAAACAAGCATTGAAAATGCAATAGATCTCGCCCTCATTTAAGTTAAAGCCATTCTGTTTGTAATGAGGTGGCTTTTTAGCTTTGCTTTTATTAGTGTTTTTTCAACTTTCATGTAAATAACGCACCGTTTTCACCAAATCGACTTTGCCCAAGCACACCCTTCCCTTCGGCCAACAAATCCCAAAAATTCGGCACACCTGCCGATCCACTCTCCCTACAGCTCACCCAAGCCCCGTCCCTCTAGCGCAACTGGAACACCCCAAATTCACCTTCTCCATGCGCACCAAAAACTCCTATTGAATAACATGACAATTCGCTACTCCGCACAAAAATTGCTCTTTAAAGCACTTCCACTGCTCCGATCCGCTTCGAACTTGGCTGGACACTAGTTCCAGCGATTCCCTAACATCTCACCAAAAATCAGCCCAATCCATCCACTGGAACGGGGACGAATTTCAACCCGAATACGCGCCCCCCGCAAACACAAAAAAAGCCATAAAACGGCCAAATCTCGACCAAAAACCGCCAAAATCCCTCAAAACCTTGCCAACACCAATACGCACGAAACTGAACCGGCCCCTCAGCCCTAGGCTCTGGGAACCCTACTTAATTGACCCAAAAGCCCTAAAAAAGCAACATAATCCACACGAAAACGCCCTAACAACCCTAAAATGCATATAAGTATATGTATGCATGCATTTATGTTTGTATTTATATGTAGATATACAGATGATATATGTTTATATATGTATGTATATATATATATTCACTGAAAAAACCATAGGCTATAGACCATATATAGTTAGGAATTAGCATTTACAAAACCTTGAAAATTCACTGAAAAAACCGTAGGTTATAGACCATATATAGTTAGGAATTAGCATTTACAAAACCTTGAAAATTCACTGAAAAAACCATAGGTTATAGACCATATATAGTTAGGAATTCGCATTTACAAAACCTTATTTTACTCACACAAAACCATTGAAATTCCATATATAGTTAGTTGCACTAACTATATATCGCGCACCCGCAATCCACTGCTGATGATGTCACATATTACATCATTCATGACATGGTCAGTGACATCACTGATGACATCACTGATGACATCTCAAATGACATCACTGATGACATCACTGATGACAACATCCAGTGACTGTATGTTTCTGTAAAGTTAAAATATGTCTTACATATTGAAGAATGAGTGGATGTATAAGTGTCTGGATGAAGGATTTAGTAGGTGCATGACTGACTGTATGAGTGAGTGATTAAATGTGTCTCACTGAGTGCATGGGTTAGTGACTAAACTGTCTTAATTTGTGCATCATTATGTCTGTTGTTCTGTAAACTGTTGCATGTGTTGATAAGTAGCTATATGAGTAACTATATGGGTTATTGATTGGTTGCCCAAGTATTTGTATGGGATACTGAGTGTGTGTGTGGGTGGCTGGGAGGTGTATGACTCTGTGCATAGATGTGTGAGCAGTTGATTCACTAGATGTATGGTTTCAAAAGTGCATGTGGAAACAGCTGTATGGGCGGTTGACTGTGTGCATGAGTGTATTGGTGAGTGAATGGATATCTCAGTGCTACATGTCAAAGTAAGTACATATGTAAAACACAGTACATGTGAGAGTTGACATATATAAATAACTGTGCATAAGAGCCAGTGAATGTGTGAGTGGCTGTATGGATCATTGTGAACTTGTATCAGGGATTGTATAAGAGAGTTAATATGTGTTAGTATATGTTTGAATAAGTAAAGTTTGTATAACTGTATAGTTGAGGAAATGGAGGTGTGATTGATTCTTTGATTGACTGACTAGGTGTGTGAGTAACTCCATGGATGAGTGACAGTCTGTGAGTGTCTGTTTACACTGATTGTATCTAAGGTTATATTAGAGTCTGAAGAGGTTCATCGTATTATCACATGAATGATATCATCAGTGATGTGATCAGTAATGTCAAATGAGATGTCATCAGTGATGTCATCAGTGATGTCATTTGAGATGTCATCAGTGATGTCATTTGAGATGTCATCAGTGATGTCATCAGTGATGTCACTGACCATGTCATGAATGATGTAATATGTGACATCATCAGCAGTGGATTGCGGGGTGCGCGATATATAGTTAGTGCAACTAATATATATATATATATATATATATATTACCTACTGGCGGTCGCCAGTAGGTATATATAGTTAGGATTTTTTCTCTATGGGATTTTTGAAAATTCTATGTCTAATAACTTTGGCGTTTGTGGACGGAATTGGCTGAAATTTTCAGGAAAATGGAACATTTTGTTTCTGAGCAGCCCCTGACAATTTGGGGGGGTTTCATCAAGGGGGGGCCGAGAAAAAAGGGGGGTCCCAAAACGCATTTTTCCCATGTTAATTTCCATAGGGCGGTTGGCCTCACTTTTAGCTCGAACGGCTGAATGGATTTGCACGAAACTTGGCAAAATTGTAGGGACTGTTAGCCTGATGTGCCTTTGCTAGGTCTCAATATATGTGCTCCAGTGGATTTTGAGTAATTTAGGTTCAAAAAAATATATATATCTGGGCGGAGCCTAACCACACATCTGATCTGATTGGCTGTCAGCACTTCATCCAAGAAGTGTTGGCAGCCATCTTGGGACCAATATACATGATAGCACCTCATTAAAAAGCATTGTAGTTAATAGAGGGTTTTAGGACTTTAGTTACATTATCAATCATTTGTTGATGGTACCATACTCGTTTTAGGAATTGTGGTGGGTTCTAAGGTGATTTTACCATGTGAAAAAACCTTCTGCTGTGATATCATGAATATTGTTTGAAAGAAAACTAATATCTCATGATTTTCCCACAGTGGTTTGGAAGGGGATCTATAAGCTAAACTGAAAGCATATTTTCTGTAAATTCACATTATCTTTCTCAGTCATGTGAAAATGAAGTCTGACATTCTCAGTAAAACATGTACATCCAACAAGGACAGAGACTGTCAGTTGATTCCTTTGTGTTCTACTGCAGCCTCCTAGAGTGTTCTAAAGAACAACTAGAGCGCTAACAGTCCTACTTATTACAAAGGTATGGCACACCTGAAGCCATCTTGATTGGAATAAAGTGGTAACTCTTAAAACATTTAATTTAAAAAGAAACAACATGAAGGGGTATATTTTGCCATAGAAAGTATGATTAGTGCTGCAGAATGAAAAATTAGGGCACATTTTGAGTGACTTCTCAAATCCTTTTCTATTTCATTAAAACATTCTGACATGCAGTCTCCCAAAATGGCCACCAGAGACAAAAGAGCCCAAATGTAGCCCAAATATCACCCAGATGTAGCCCAAGTATAGCCCAATGACAGAATGTCCCAGAGTGTTCTAAAGAACAACTAGAGCGCTAACAGTCCTACTTATTACAAAGGTATGGCACACCTGAAGCCATCTTGATTGGAATAAAGTGGTAACTCTTAAAACATTTAATTTAAAAAGAAACAACATGAGGGGGTATATTTTGCCATAGAAAGTATGATTAGTGCTGCAGAATGAAAAATTAGGGCACATTTTGAGTGACTTCTCAAATCCTTTTCTATTTCATTAAAACATTCTGACATGCAGTCTCCCAAAATGGCCACCAGAGACAAAAGAGCCCAAATATAGCCCAAATATCACCCAGATGTAGCCCAAGTATAGCCCAATGACAGAATGTCCCAGAGTGTTCTAAAGAACAACTAGAGCGCTAACAGTCCTACTTATTACAAAGGTATAGCACACCTGGAGCCATCGTGATGGGAATAAAGTGGTAACTCTTAAGACATTTAATTTAAAAAGGAACAAAATGAGGGGGTATATTATGCAATAGAAGGTATTATTAGTGCTGCAGAAAGAAAAATTAGGGCACATTTTGAGTGACTTTTCAAATCCTCTTCTATTTCATTAAAAAATTCTGACATGCAGTCTCCCAAAATGGCCACCAGAGACAAAAGAGCCCAAATGTAGCCCAAATATCACCCAGATGTAGCCCAAGTATAGCCCAATGACAGAATGTCCCAGAGTGTTCTAAAGAACAACTAGAGCGCTAACAGTCCTACTTATTACAAAGGTATGGCACACCTGAAGCCATCTTGATTGGAATAAAGTGGTAACTCTTAAAACATTTAATTTAAAAAGGAACAAAATGAGGGGGTATATTTTGCCATATGAATTATGATTAGTGCTGCAGAAAGAAAAATTAGGGCACATTTTGAGTGACTTCTCAAACCCTCTTCAATTTCATTAAAAAATTCTGACATAGTCTCGCAAGATGGCCACCAGAGACAAAAGAGCCTAAATGTAGCCCAAATATCACCCAGATGTACCCCAAGTATAGCCCAATGACAGAATGTCCCAGAGTGTTCTAAAGAACAACTAGAGCGCTAACAGTCTTACTTATGACAAAAGTATGGCACACCAGAAGCCATCTTGATTGGAATGAAGTGGTAAGTCTGAAAACACTCAATTTAAAAAGGAACAACATGAGGGGGTTAATTTTGCCATAGAAAGTATGATTAGTGCTTCAGAAAGAAAAATTAGGGATCATTTTGAGTGACTTCTCAAATCCTCTTCTATTTCATTAAAAAAATTCTGACATGCAGACTGAAACATGCACTTTGAATACCAGCAGCAGACGTCCCTGGTGAGCAGTAGCTTTACTACAGTGATCTAATGTGCAACTAGAGTGCTAACATTCAGAATTTATGGCAAATGTGTGACACATCTGAATGCCTTCTTGATGGAACCAAAGTAAACAAGCATTGAAAATGCAATAGATCTCGCCCTCATTTAAGTTAAAGCCATTCTGTTTGTAATGAGGTGGCTTTTTAGCTTTGCTTTTATTAGTGTTTTTTCAACTTTCATGTAAATAACGCACCGTTTTCACCAAATCGACTTTGCCCAAGCACACCCTTCCCTTCGGCCAACAAATCCCAAAAATTCGGCACACCTGCCGATCCACTCTCCCTACAGCTCACCCAAGCCCCGTCCCTCTAGCGCAACTGGAACACCCCAAATTCACCTTCTCCATGCGCACCAAAAACTCCCATTGAATAACATGACAATTCGCTACTCCGCACAAAAATTGCTCTTTAAAGCACTTCCACTGCTCCGATCCGCTTCAAACTTGGCTGGACACTAGTTCCAGCGATTCCCTAACATCTCACCAAAAATCAGCCCAATCCATCCACTGGAACGGGGACGAATTTCAACCCGAATACGCGCCCCCCGCAAACACAAAAAAAAGCCATAAAACGGCCAAATCTCGACCAAAAACCGCCAAAATCCCTCAAAACCTTGCCAACACCAATACGCACGAAACTGAACCGGCCCCTCAGCCCTAGGCTCTGGGAACCCTACTTAATTGACCCAAAAGCCCTAAAAAAGCAACATAATACACACGAAAACGCCCTAACAACCCTAAAATGCATATAAGTATATGTATGCATGCATTTATGTTTGTATTTATATGTAGATATACAGATGATATATGTTTATATATGTATGTATATATATATATTCACTGAAAAAACCATAGGCTATAGACCATATATAGTTAGGAATTAGCATTTACAAAACCTTGAAAATTCACTGAAAAAACCGTAGGTTATAGACCATATATAGTTAGGAATTAGCATTTACAAAACCTTGAAAATTCACTGAAAAAACCATAGGTTATAGACCATATATAGTTAGGAATTCGCATTTACAAAACCTTATTTTACTCACACAAAACCATTGAAATTCCATATATAGTTAGTTGCACTAACTATATATCGCGCACCCGCAATCCACTGCTGATGATGTCACATATTACATCATTCATGACATGGTCAGTGACATCACTGATGACATCACTGATGACATCTCAAATGACATCACTGATGACATCACTGATGACAACATCCAGTGACTGTATGTTTCTGTAAAGTTAAAATATGTCTTACATATTGAAGAATGAGTGGATGTATAAGTGTCTGGATGAAGGATTTAGTAGGTGCATGACTGACTGTATGAGTGAGTGATTAAATGTGTCTCACTGAGTGCATGGGTTAGTGACTAAACTGTCTTAATTTGTGCATCATTATGTCTGTTGTTCTGTAAACTGTTGCATGTGTTGATAAGTAGCTATATGAGTAACTATATGGGTTATTGATTGGTTGCCCAAGTATTTGTATGGGATACTGAGTGTGTGTGTGGGTGGCTGGGAGGTGTATGACTCTGTGCATAGATGTGTGAGCAGTTGATTCACTAGATGTATGGTTTCAAAAGTGCATGTGGAAACAGCTGTATGGGCGGTTGACTGTGTGCATGAGTGTATTGGTGAGTGAATGGATATCTCAGTGCTACATGTCAAAGTAAGTACATATGTAAAACACAGTACATGTGAGAGTTGACATATATAAATAACTGTGCATAAGAGCCAGTGAATGTGTGAGTGGCTGTATGGATCATTGTGAACTTGTATCAGGGATTGTATAAGAGAGTTAATATGTGTTAGTATATGTTTGAATAAGTAAAGTTTGTATAACTGTATAGTTGAGGAAATGGAGGTGTGATTGATTCTTTGATTGACTGACTAGGTGTGTGAGTAACTCCATGGATGAGTGACAGTCTGTGAGTGTCTGTTTACACTGATTGTATCTAAGGTTATATTAGAGTCTGAAGAGGTTCATCGTATTATCACATGAATGATATCATCAGTGATGTGATCAGTAATGTCAAATGAGATGTCATCAGTGATGTCATTTGAGATGTCATCAGTGATGTCATCAGTGATGTCACTGACCATGTCATGAATGATGTAATATGTGACATCATCAGCAGTGGATTGCGGGTGCGCGATATATAGTTAGTGCAACTAACTATATATGGAATTTCAATGGTTTTGTGTGAGTAAAATAAGGTTTTGTAAATGCGAATTCCTAACTATATATGGTCTATAACCTATGGTTTTTTCAGTGAATATATATATATATATATATATATATATATTACCTACTGGCGGTCGCCAGTAGGTAGTTATAGTTAGGATTTTTTTCAATGTTAAATCTCAAAATTCTATTTGGAATAACTTTGACACCGGTTGACGAATCTGCCTGAAAATTTCCTGAAAATGGCCTCGTCGAGCTCCGGTCCTTCCCTGAAAGTTTGGGGGGGATACGTCAAGCAGGGGCCGAGATAAAAGGGGGGTCCCAAAACGCATTTTCCCCATGTTAATTTCCATAGGGCGGTCAATTTCACTTTTAGCCCGAACGGCTGAATGGATTTCCACCAAACTTGGCAAAATTGTAGGGACTGGTAGCCCGATGTGCCTTTGCTATGTCTCAAGATATGTGCTGCAGTGGATTTTGAGTAATTTAGGTTCAAAAAAATATATATATCTATAGGCGCTCTCCGGTGCGCGCACTTGAGTGCGCTCCTGGCGCGACACGCGACTTGCGCGCAGAAAGCTGATTGGCTCTTGGGTGTCTGTAAACATTCTAAACAGTCTGGAGCGGCCGCCATCTTGTGTCTCGGTAAAATCGAGACACAAGGGGTTTGAAAAAAAAAGGGGCAAATGACCATAAGGGGGAAGAGTAGACCCCCTCTGACCCCCTAGGTTTGATGTAGGGACTAAAATAGGGTCCTGCAGGGCATTAAAAAAATGTTTTCGTTTTGCGCGGGGGAAGCGCATGGTACGCGCACCGGCGAAGCACGGGGAAAATCCAGGACCATATTTATGAAGGCCTTGCGCTGTTAGTTTTGCGCCTCCTGTGCGTCAATTTTTGTGACGCACCAGCGGTGTAAAAAAATGCGCATTGTTATGCAATATTTAAAAAGTGACGCATCTATCTAGATGCGTCACTTTTTAAATATAGTGCAACGAGGCACATTTTATTACACTGCTGGTGTTATGCGTCACTTTTCTGTGCGCACTCCTTATGACATTCCAGATGTGTCATATTTAATGTATGACGAATCATGTTGCAAGGAGTTACAGATACGTCAGTATTTCTGACATATCTGTAAACATAAAAGTGATGCGAGGCAGGTGCAAGATTTTGACACAACAGCATCCTAAAAGTGACGCAGAGAAATCTTATAGATTTCAGTACGTTGTTATTACCAAGCTTTTTGCGGGGGAATGCCCCCTTTGCATACATTATACCTGACGCAGATATAATGTGGCGCAAAGTTTTAAAAAGTGACCCATGTACCTAGATGCGTCACTTTTTAAAAATAGCGTCAGGTATAATGCATGCAGAGGGGGTGTTCTCCCGCAAAAAGCTTTGTAATAGCGACGCAGTGAAATCTTTGAGATTTCACTGCGTCAGTTTTAGGATGCTGTTGCGTCAAAATCTTGTGCCTGCTTTACAGCAGGTGTTAGACTGAGGCAAGACCTTTCACATGCTGCTTTCCCCATTTGAAAGGACACATTACTGGAGTTGCGTCACTTTTGTGACGCACTCCAGCAATGCGTTACTTGGAATGTCATAAGGAGTGCGCACAGAAAAGTGACGCATCGCACCAGTGGTGTAAAAAAATGTGCCTCGTTGCGTTATATTTAAAAAGTGACGTATCTAGGTAGATGGGTCACTTTTTAAAATCAAGCGCCACATTATATCTGCGTGAGGTATAATGCATGCAGAGGGGGTGTTCCCCCACAAAAAGCTTTGTAATAGCGACGCAGTGAAATGTTTGAGATTTCACTGCGTCACTTTTAGGATGCTGTTGCATCCTTTAAATATAGTGCAACGAGGCACATTTTATTACACTGCTGGTGTGATGCGTCACTTTTCTGTCCACAGTCCTTATGACATTCCAGATGTGTCATATTTAATGTATGACGAATCATGTTGCAAGGAGTTACAGATACGTCAGTATTTCTCACATATCTGTAAACGAAAGTGACGCGAGGCAGGCGCAAGATTTTGACGCAACAGCATCCTAAAAGTGACGCAGAGAAATCTCATAGATTTCAGTACGTCGTTATTACCAAGCTTTTTGCGAGGGATTGCCCCCTCTGCATACATTATACCTGATGCAGATACAATGTGGCGCAGAGTTTTAAAAAGTGACCCATGTACCTAGATGCGTCACTTTTTAAAAAATAGTGTCAGGTATAATGCATGCAGAGGGGGTGTTCCTTGCAAAAAGCTTGGTAATAATGACGCAGTGCATCACTTTTAGGATGCTGTTGCACCAAAATCTTGCGCCTGCTTCACAGCAAACCTTTCACATGGTGCTTTTTCCATGTGAAAGGACACATTACTGGAGTTGCGTCACTTTTGTGACGCACTCCTGCAATGCGTTACTTTTGTGTTTACAGATATGTCAGAAATACTGACATATCTGTAACTCCTTGCGAATTGATTAGTCATATATTAAATATGACATATCTGGAATGTCATAAGGAGTGCGTCCAGAAAAGTGACGCATCGCTGTTTTCACGTAGCGATGCGTCACTTTTCAGAAATGAGGCCTCCAGTTTATTCACTGTGTCATAACTTTCTTTTCTAACACTCACCTTCTTTCATTCCTCCTACTTCACTTCCTTTCACCTCTCATACCTTTCTGTTCTTTCTTACTCATTCTCCTTTCAATTATCAATGCACTATATTTCACTTACTCTTCATTTTTTAAGAATATAGCTCTTTGATGAGAATTGGAGGTAGTTCTGAAAAGAACTTTTGGTTTTCTTCTTTTAACTGAACAGGAACAAAAACAGGGAATGGAAACTGCTCAACAGGAGCAAAAAGAAAAGAAAAAAATTAGGGGTGGGAAGGGCAGCGATGGTTCTCCAATGCTCGAACCATGAGCAGGACACTTTGCTCCCCATAGGTGAGGAGTTGATTGCAGTATCTGCATTTGACGACCCCATGGTTAAATGCAGGTTGTATGTTTGCTACCTGCTCCTGTGATTGTTCTCTTCCAGAAGAAGTTGCTCCTCCTGTTGATGTAGAGGCCCCATCTCTGGGAACCTCTTGTGCCAGAGCCCTGACACTTTTCCGGGCAAAATTCTGGGGGTGCCTCCTCTCCACATGGCGAATCATGGTGAAGTTGCCAAAAGAGTATTTTTTTTGGGGGTTACCCCGTGACAGGACCTGTTTGCAGATCCTGCACTCTACTTTTGGTGCATTCACCTTCTTCTGGTCTGCTGGAAATTTAAAAAATTTCCAGATGAAATGTTCTTTGACCTTCGGCTGAGGAGGCTCTTCATCAATGAAATCATTGGAGTCATCTTCACTGCTGGATGGTCTGGCAGCCATGATTAATCCAGGAATATGGAGCAGCAAAAAAGGCAGGTCTTTCAGTCACAAAAGTGAAAGAAGAAGTGAAGGAAATGGGTGGGGATTTCATTCATTGTAAAAAAAAACTGTTAGCAACCAATGAAAAGTGTTATTTTAGGGTCACATGACCCGACGCGTTTACGCTGCGCGCTCCGGAGCACTTCCGGTGCGTTTACGCAGCGCGATCGTAGGCGCTTCCGGGGCGCAAACGTGGCGCGATCGTAGGCGCTTTTGCGTGCGTTTATGCGCCGCGAACGTAGGCGCTTCCGAGGGCACTTATGTTGCGCGCCGAAGTGACGTCATCAATCTTTTATAGAAATGCATAATCATTTTCCTTATTAAAAAAAACTAATTTTATTTGTATGGTACGAAATGTTTTGCATTATTATTAACTTTTCATTCATATTTTTTTTCACGAACGACAGTTGCGCTCTGGGTGCGCTTTCAGATGAGCTCTCGGAAAAGCTTACCGGAGAGCTTAGCTGAAAGCTTCCCGGAGCGCGCACCCAGAGCGCAAAAGAAAAAAATTATATAACAAAAATGAATACTTAAAAAAAAACAGCAAATTGTAAAAAAAAAAAAAGGTTAGAAACTCGATATACAAAGGAATTAGCATTTAAAAAACCTATGAAATTCACTGAAAAAACCATAGGTTTCACACCAGTTATAGTTAGGAATTAGCATTTAAAAAACCTATTAAATTCACTGAAAAAACCATAGGTTTCACACCAGTTATAGTTAGCTGGAAATTTTACTGATATAAAACCATTGAAATTCCCACGTTATAGTTAGATGGACTCACTATAACTTGCGCGTGCAATGCACTGCTGATGATGTCTTATTAAGCCAGTTAACCAATCAATTTTTAAAAACCATCCATTTAGACACTTATTTAAACATTTATTCTTCCATCAACTTTTACATATACATATATAAAATATATTTATTTTTCAGAAAGACACACATTCACTGGATGGTGTCATCAGTGATGTCATGAGTGATGTCACTGACCATGTCGTGAGTGATATAATATGTGACGTCATCAGCAGTGCATTGCACGCGCAAGTTATAGTGAGTCCATCTAACTATAACGTGGGAATTTCAATGGTTTTATATCAGTAAAATTTCCAGCTAACTATAACTGGTGTGAAACCTATGGTTTTTTCAGTGAATTTAATAGGTTTTTTAAATGCTAATTCCTAACTATAACTGGTGTGAAACCTATGGTTTTTTCAGTGAATATATATATATATATTACCTACTGGCGGTCGCCAGTAGGTAGTTATAGTTAGGATTTTTTTCAATGTTAAATCTCAAAATTCTATTTGGAATAACTTTGGCACCGGTTGACGAATCTGCCTGAAAATTTCATGAAAATGGCCTCGTCGAGCTCCGGTCCTCCCCTGAAAGTTTGGGGGGGATACAATAAGCGGGGGCCGAGATAAAAGGGGGTCCCAAAACGCGTTTTCCCCATGTTAATTTCAATAGGGCGGTCGATTTCACTTTTAGCCCGAACGGCTGAATGGATTTACACCAAACTTGGCAAAATTGTAGGGACTGGTAGCCCAATGTGCCTTTGCTATGTCTCAAGATATGTGCTCCAGTGGATTTTGAGTAATTTAGGTTCAAAAAAAAATATATATCTATAGCAGCGCACCGGTGCGCGCACCAGGGAGCGCTCCGGGCGCGTGACGCGAGGTGCGCATGGAAAGCTGATTGGCTCTCGGGTGTCTGTAAACATTCCAAACAGTCCAGAGCGGTCGCCATCTTGTGTCTCGGTAAAATCGAGACATAAGAGGTGGCTAAAACAAAGTGGGAACTGACCATAAGGCGTCAGGGATAGACCCCTTTGACCCCCTAGGTTTGATGTGGGGGCTATAAAAGGGCCCCGCGGGGCATTTAAAATATTTTTTTTTTTTTCGTTTTGCGCGGGGGAAGCGCCCGGTACGCGCACCAGGTAGCGCACCGGAGAGCGTAAAATGAGGGAAAAAGATGACAGAGTTTTTAAAAAATGAAGTTTTTATTTAGAAATTGGAGGTAGTTCTGAAAAGAACTTTTTTTTTCTTCTTTTTGTTGTTTTATATTTTTTTGTGTTTTTGGAACTTTTTGAACTTTTTTTGGCTTTTCAAAACAGTTTTATATTTTTTTTTGTATTTTTTAGGGGGAGAAACAAAAAAAGGGAATTGAAACTGGCTCAACTGGAGCAAAAAAACAAAAAACCCAAAAAATTATTTCTTTTTGGGGCACTTGTGATTATCACCTGCAAGGACGATGAGCTTAACACTTTGTTCCCCATAGGAGATAAGCTTGCCACAAGCCTTACAAGTAATTTTAAAATCAGCAAATCTCGGCTGAATGCAAGGCATCACCTCAGATGTTTCTGGTTGCGAGGAAGTGGGTTGGTTTCTTTGGGAGGGGGTCCTTGATGACTGGGGGAGGTTACTGGCCAGTTCCCGGAACTCTGCACGAGAGTAGTTGTTTGGATGCTTTCTTGTCATGTGCCGAATCATGGTATAGTTACCAAAAGAATATTTCTTGTTTGGGTTGCCCCGTGAAAGTTCATCATTGCAGATGAGGCAAGTCACCTTGGGAGCATTCACCTTTTTTTTCCCCTCTGGAATTGAAAAAAACTGCCAAACAATGTGTGGTTTGGGTTTGTAAGGTGTATTTTCTTCTGGCAGCCATCTTCTTCTCCCCTCCTCCTCTTCCTCTTCCTCCTCCTCCTGTTCTTGACCACCAATATAATTTGGAGCTGGTCCTCTTGGTGGTGGTGGTGGTGGTGGTGGGGCAGATGCACCAGCTGATGCTACTACTGAAGCCATTATTTGGAGCAAAAAAGTAGAGAGAGCAACAAACAGGTCTTCCTCAGTCAAAGGACAAAGTCAGAATAAGGAAAAAAGGTGGGGTCTTTCATCATTTAGAAAAAAAAACTGTCCTGAACCAATGAGAAGTGTTATTTTCAGGTCACAAGACCAGGGGCTTCATCATTATGAAACTAAAACTGTTATGAACCAATGAAAAGTGTTATTTTCTGCTCACATGACCCGACGCGCTTACGCTACGCGCACGGGGGCGCGCAGCGTAAGCGCGTCGGAAGTTTACGTTGTGCAATCGTATTCGCTCGAGTACTTCCGGGTGCACTTACGCCGTGCGTATCACGCGGTCGCGGCTACGCGATACGTCACGATCATGTTTTCGTTTGCGATATTGGCGCTCACGAGACGCTCCCCGGAGCGCGCCCGGGGGCGCTTTTCAGAAATACGCTTTTCGGGGCGCACTCCGGGGCGCGCTCTGGGAGCGCTCCCCCCAAAAATTAAAAACAAAAAAAATGGGATAATTGTAGAGACAGGTAGCCCTATTCTGAAGTGGTTTGTAAAAAAATTAACTTTATAAAAATATGTATTGTGCTACATTGGGCTTAATATATGTTAGAGCCAAAATGTAGCCCAAATGTAGCCCAAAGTAGCCCAATGTAGCCCAAAGATGGCCACCAGAGATCAAAAATTGTAAATGTAGCCCAAAATTCAACTAGATGTAGCCCAACTGTAGCCCAATGACAGAATGTACCAGAGTGTTAAAAAGAACAACTAGAGTGCTAACAGTCTTATTTATAAAGTGAAACTTATAGTTAGGAATTAGCATTAAAAAAACCTTTGAAATTCACTGAAAAAAACCATAGGTTTCACACCAGTTATAGTTAGGAATTAGCATTTAAAAAACCTATTAAATTCACTGAAAAAACCATAGGTTTCACACCAGTTATAGTTAGCTGGAAATTTTACTGATATAAAACCATTGAAATTCCCACGTTATAGTTAGTCGGACTCACTATAACTTGCGCGTGCAATGCACTGCTGATGACATCACATATTACATCACTCATGACATGGTCAGTGACATCACTCATGACATCACTGATGACACCATCCAGTGAATATGTGTCTTTCTGAAAAATAAATATTAGTGAGTTATGTTTAAATATTTAAATACATATATTAGTGTTTCACTTTGTGTATAAGTGGCTACATGTGTTGATAAGTAGCTACATGCGTATGTATATGGGTTATTTGATATTTTTAGTAGTATCAGTATGAGTGTCTATATGGTTTGGTCGAGGTATTACTTAGCACATAGATGCATGAGTGACTGACTCTTTGTTTGTATGTGTTTTGAAGACAGCATATGTACAGGACTGTATGGGTGGATGAGTGTCTATATGTGTTTGTTAGTGAGTGAATGACTGTCTCACTAGTGTCTTTATCAGTAACTACATATGTTTTAATCTAGTATATATGAATATTGATGTATATAAGTGAGTATATGTGAGAGTAAGAGATTGTAAGATTTCCTGTTTAAATAAGTATGTGTTTCTATAAGTGATTGTTTAAGAGAATAAATATGTGTAATTTTCAGTAGAAGTAAGGTGGAAGTGTGTGTATAACTCTATATTCAAATAAATGGTTGTTCAATAGTTTATTTGCACGTGTGAATATGTGTGTGAGTAACTTTTGGATGAATGTCGGTGTGTAACAGGATGTATAGGTGTATCTCTTCATATGATGAGTGAGTATATGTATGAGTGACTATATAGAACTGTTGGTGAATGAGTGGATGTGTATATAGATAGTGGAAGTACAGAATTGCTTGTTGTAACTGATATAGGTATGTCCATTTTTTAAAAATTTCAGTTTCTATTTTTGAATATGTGTCTCAAGGGTTACTTTACACTGAGAGGAGGTCTGTGACTGTGTCACAAGGATGGTGTCATCAGTGATGTCATGAGTGATGTCACTGACCATGTCATGAGTGATGTAATATGTGATGTCATCAGCAGTGCATTGCACGCGCAAGTTATAGTGAGTCCGACTAACTATAACGTGGGAATTTCAATGGTTTTATATCAGTAAAATTTCCAGCTAACTATAACTGGTGTGAAACCTATGGTTTTTTCAGTGAATTTAATAGGTTTTTTAAATGCTAATTCCTAACTATAACTGGTGTGAAACCTATGGTTTTTTTCAGTGAATATATATATAGATATATTACCTACTGGCGATAGCCAGTAGGTATATATAGTTAGGATTTTTTCTCTATGGAACTTTTGAAAATTCTATGCCTAATAACTTTGGCGTTTGTGGACGGAATTGGCTGAAATTTCAGGAAAATGGCACATTTTGTTTCTGAGCAGCTCCTGGAAATTTGGGGGGGGTTCGTCAAGGGGGGGCCGAGAAAAAAGGGGGGTCCCAAAACGCGTTTTTCCCATGTTAATTTCCATAGGGCGGTTGGCCTCACTTTTAGCCCGAACGGCTGAATGGATTTCCACGAAACTTGGCAAAATTGTAGGGACTGTTAGCCCGATGTGCCTTTGCTAGGTCTCAATATATGTGCTTCAGTGGATTTTGAGAAATTAACGTTTAAAACAAGATATATATCTGTAACAGCGCTCCGGGCTGCGCTCCGGTTCGCGTACTTTTCGCGTATCGGAACTTTGCGAAGCGAAGCTGATTGGCTCTCCAGTGTCTGTCAACATTCTAAACAGTCCGGAGCGGCCGCCATCTTGTCTCTCGGTAGGATCGAGAGACAAGAGGAGGCCAAAATAAAGGGGGAAATGAAGGAAAGGGGGCAAGGTAGACCCGTTCTGACCCCCTAGGATTGATGGGGGGAATATTATAGAGCCACGCGGGGCCCCAAAAAAAAAAAAAAAATCCGATTTTTTCGCCGTAGAGACGCGTCTTGGTACGCGAACCGGGCAGCTAACCGGGCAGCTAACCGGGAAGCTAACAGGCAGTGTAACGGGAGTCTGAGGAGTAGCTGATTGGCTGTCAACATTGTAAACAGTCCGGAGCGGCCGCCATCTTGTCTCTCGGTAGGATCGAGAGACAAGAGGAGACCAAAACAAAGGGGGAAATGAAGGAAAGAGGGCGAGGTAGACCCCTTCTGACCCCATAGGATTGATGAGGGGGATATTATAAAGCCACGCGGGGCCCAAAAAAAAAAAAAAAAAATCCGATTTTTTTCGCCGTAGAGACGCGTCTTGGTACGCGAACCGGGCAGCTAACCGGGCAGCTAACCGGGAAGCTAACCGGCAGTGTAACGGGAGTCTGAGGAGTAGCTGATTGGCTGTCAACATTGTAAACAGTCCGGAGCGGCCGCCATCTTGTCTCTCGGTAGGATCGAGAGACAAGAGGTGGAAAAAAAAAGGTGTAAATGAATGAAAGGGGTAAGGCAGATCCCTCCTGAACCCCTAGGATTGATGAGGGGGCTATTAAAGTTCCCTGCGGGGCATAAGAAAAAAAAATTGCGATTTTTCGCGGTAAAGGTGCTTCCTGGTACGTTAACCGGGCAGCTAACCGGCAGCGTAACGGGAGTCCGACATATTGTGTTTTTTGAACGTTTGTGATATGTGCACGTGTGGATTTTGTCTAATTAAGGTTAAAAAAATATATATATATCTTTAAGCGTGTTCTGGCGCGCTTACGTTTTGGGTTTGGTTTGCGCTGCAGAGACGATACGTCACGGTTATGCGATGCATCATGAGGCGTCTCACGGGCTACTTGATACGTCACTTAATAAAGAATATATTTTACAGCTATAGATATTAGCTTTTAAAAAACCAATGAAATTCACAGAAAAAACCATAGGTTATAGACCATATATAGTTAGGAATTTGCATTTACAAAACCTTGAAAATTCACTGAAAAAACCATAGGTTATAGACCATATATAGTTAGGGATTAGCATTTAAAAAACCTTATTTTATTTGCACAAAACCATTGAAATTCCATATATAGTTAGTTGCATTAACTATATATCGCGGACCCGCAATCCACTGCTAATGATGTCACATATTACATCATTCATGACATGGTCAGTGACATCACTGATGACATCACTGATGACATCTCAAATGACATCACTGATGACATCACTGATGACATCTCAAATGACATCACTGATGACATCACTGACATCTCATTTGACATTACTGATTACATCACTGATAATATCATTTATGTGATAATACATCTTCAGACTCTAATATAACCTTAGATACACTCAGTGTAAACAGGCACTCACAGACTGTCACACATCCATGGAGTTACTCACACACCTAGTCAGTCATGCAAAGAATCAATCACATCTCCATTTCCTCAACTATACAGTTATACACACCTTACTTATTCAAACATATAGTAACACATATTTACTCTCTTATACAATCCTTGATACAAGTTCACAATGATTCATACAGCCACTCACACATTCACTGGCTCTTATGTTCAGTTATTTATATATGTCAACTCTCACATGGAGTGTGTTTTACATATGTACTTACTTTGACATGTAGCACTGAGATATCCATTCACTCACCAATATACTCATGCACACAGTCAACTGTCCATACAGCTGTTTCTACATGCACTTTTGAACCCATACACCTAGGGAATCAACTGCTCACACATCTATGCACAGAGTTATACACCTCCCAGCCACCCACACACATACTCAGTCTCCCATACAAATACTTGGGCAACCATTCAATAACCCATATAGTTACTGATATAGCTACTGATTTAAACATGCAGCAGTTTACAGAACAACATAAATAATGATTGCCAAATTAAGACACTTTAATCACTAACCCATACACTCAGTGAGACACATTTAATCATTCTCTCATACAGTCAGTCATGCACCTACTAAATCCTTCATCCAGACACTTATACATCCACTGATTCTTCAATATGTAAGACATATTTTAACTTTACAGAAACATACAGTCACTGGGTGTTGTCATCAATGATGTCATCAGTGATGTCATCAGTGATGTCATTTGAGATGTCATCAGTGATGTCATCAGTGATGTCACTGACCATGTCATGAATGATGTAATATGTGACATCATTAGCAGTGGATTGCGGGTCCGCGATATATAGTTAGTGCAACTAACTATATATGGAATTTCAATGGTTTTGTGCAAATAAAATAAGGTTTTTTAAATGCTAATCCCTAACTATATATGGTCTATAACCTATGGTTTTTTCAGTGAATATATATATATATATATTCACTGAAAAAACCATAGGTTATAGAACATATATAGTTAGGGATTTGCATTTACAAAACCTTATTTTACTCGCATAAAACCATTGAAATTCCATATATAGTTAGTTGCGCTAACTATATATCGCGCACCCGCAATCCACTGCTGATGATGTCACATATTACATCATTCATGACATGGTCAGTGACATCACTGATGACATCACTGATGACATCTCAAATGACATCACTGATGACATCACAGATGACATCATTCATGTGTTAATACGATGAACCTCTACAGACTCTGATATAACCTTAGATACACTCAGTGAAAACAGACACTCACAGATTGTCACTCATCCATGGAGTTACTCATACACCTAGACAGTCATGCAAAGAATCAATCACACCTCCATTTCCTCAACTATACAGTTATACACACCTTACTTATTGAAACATATTCTAACACATATTTACTCTCTTATACAATCACTGATACAAGTTTTCAATGATCCATGCAGCCACTCACACATTCACTGGCTCTTAAACACAGTAATTTATATATGTCAACTCTCGCATGTACTGTGTTTTACATATGTACTTACTTTGACATGTAGCATTGAGATATCCAATCACTCACCAATACACTCATGCACACAGTCAACCACCCATACAGCTGTTTCCACATGCAGTTTTGAACCCATAAATCTAGTGAATCAGCTGTTCACACATCTATGCACAGAGTCACACACCTCCCAGCCACTCACACACATACTCAGTCTCCCATACAAATACTTGGGCAACCAATCAATAACCCATATAGTTACTCATATAGCTACTGATCAACACATGCAGCAGTTTACAGAACAACAGATATAATGATGCACAAATTAATACAGTTTAATCACTAACCCATGCACTCAGTGAGACACATTTAATCACTCCCTCATACAATCAGTCATGCACCTACTAAATCCTTCATCCAGACATTTATACATCCACTCATTCTTCAATATGTAAGACATATTTTAACTTTACAGAAACATACAGTCACTGGATGTTGTCATCAGTGATGTCATCAGTGATGTCACTGACCATGTCATGAATGATGTAATATGTGACATCATCAGCAGTGGATTGCGGGTGCGCGATATATAGTTAGCGCAACTAACTATATATGGAATTTCAATGGTTTTATGCGAGTAAAATAAGGTTTTGTAAATGCAAATCCCTAACTATATATGTTCTATAACCTATGGTTTTTTCAGTGAATTTTCAAGGTTTTGTAAATGCAAATTCCTAACTATATATGGTCTATAACCTATGGTTTTTTCTGTGAATTTCATTGGTTTTTTAAAAGCTAACATCTGTAGCTGTAAAATGTATTCTTCTTTAAATCTTAAAATATATTTTAGATGTTTATTAATAATTTTTTTTTAAATATTTTTTTTCTTCGCTTCTAGTTCGCGAACCGGGAAGCTTTCCGTTAGCTCATCTTGATGCCGCGACCTAGTCCGCGAACCGGTCAACGTTACGTTAGCGGAACTGTGACGCGTCGCGGAAGCGCGACGTATCACGTTGTCGCGTAATGCGTCTAATGACGCGCTGCGTTAGCGCTCCCGGAAGTGCTCCGGACCGCGAACCGGAAGCGATCCGAGACGCGGCGCGCACCGCGTAACGTAAGCGGAACAGGTCATGTGACTTGTTTATCAAACTTTTCATTGGTTCATTTCACTTTTGGTTTCCAAATGATGTATGACTAGGTCATGTGACCTAAAAATAACACTTTTCATTGGTTCAGAACTTTTGCTTTTCCCAAATCATGTAAACCCCTCCTTCTTTCATCACTCTGACTTTCATCTTGGTGAGAGAAAGACCATTTTCCTAGAGTTCTGCAATGGCTTCCATACTTGCTGCAGCTGGTGCACCCCCACCACCACCTCCACCTCCTCATAAGAAGAGAGGACCACCAAGTTAATTTACCTCCAACAGAGAGGAGGAAGAGGAGGAAGAAGAAGAAGAGGAAAGAGATCAATCACAATTTATCCCGGAGTTGCCCCGTGTCTCTAAGAGAAAAACAAGTTTCATCTGGCAGTTTTTTTCCATCCCTCCAGGGGAGAAGAAGGTGAATGCGAAATATGCCACCTGCCTCATCTGTGATTACAGATTGTCTAGAGGCACAGAGAAGAAATATAGTATGGGCAACTATACTATGCATCGACATATGACCAGGTGGCATCCCTTAAACTACAGCCGGGCTGAGTTAAGGGACCTACAAGACAATCCCCCGACAACTCCTGTGGCCAGATCTACCTCAACAATGTCTTTGACTGGAAGAGAGGCACAGGAAACTGTGCCAAACATTCAGCCAAATTTTAAGCATATGAGGTTTACGTGTATATATTGTGGTGCTATGCTGTCGTATGGGAACATGAGCGTCAACTTGATTAATATGGTGTTCGAAAACCATAAGTGCCCTAATGCACCCAAGCAGTAATTTTTTTTTTGCTCCTGTTGAGCCGTTTTCAATGCCTGTTTTTTTGTTGTTTCCCCTCCATAAAAAACACAAAAAAAACATAAAACTGTTCTAAAAATACAAAAAAATCAAAAAATGTTCAGAAAAAAAAAAATATATATAAAACAACAAAAACAAAAAAAAAAAGTTCTTTTCAGAACTACCTCCCCTTTCAAATAAAATTGCTAGAATGTTTATCACTCTGGCAAGCTCTATTTCTTTTGGTTCGCTTCAAGTTCGCTGACCGGTTCGCGAACTGTAAGCGAACTAAAAAAATATTTTTTTAAAAAAAAGAAGAGTTAGTATAAGGGAAGTAAACAGAGAATAATCTAAGACACATGAAAGTGTTTTCTGGAATGCCCTAGCACCATTTTTGGGACACTATTAACATGGCTAGGTAACTCCCATAATCAAAATCTAAATTTGCCAAGCGCAAGTGGGAGCGTATTTACAAGACACTTGCCCCATGAGGAACACTTTACATTTTAAAAGGAAAACATAACATCTTAGACACTCAAATACCTTATAAATATGGCTCAAAACAACCTATGAAGCTCTAGCAGTACATATCCAGAAATGTAATTGATTTCTTAAATCGTTTTTAAAAACAACATATCTGTTTCAGCTTACATAACAGACCATGGAATGGGCTCCATGTACCACAATAACTTGTGTTACTGCATGCCAGAATGTTACACCAAATATGCAATTACAATTTCTCTATGAAACTAATTCTATTAGTATATCACTAGAGACAAAACCACATTTTAAAAACACAGCTTTCTTCATCATTTTCTCCTTAATTCATACTATTCTCTATCTAAATTAAATAAATCTTTTCTCACCTTAGCAAATATTTTTTGAGTTTTGAAAACAGTCTCAGAAATACACCAAATTGTCTTCAGCAGAAGAAAAAGGATGCACTCCAAAGGCTGCAGCTATTGAAAGCACAGAAATACAGATATTCATTTCACATATCTCTCATATTAGCCAATCATACCTCTTCCCTCACTTTTTTCAAATCAAAACCCTTCCCCCCTCTGCCCTCTCTGCCTTGTTTCCATAGCAACCACCTCCTGGAAGACCTCTCATGTTTGCAAATTCACACAACAATGTTTCAATTGAACTCTGAACTCTCAGTGCACCTGCGTATCCAGAGCAATCTTTCATTAAATGTTTCTTCCTTGACCATTCAAATTACATGTTTCAAAGAACACATCCATGCACCCTAACTTTCTGTTTTCAGAAATGGAAATGCACCAATCACTGCTAATGAATCATTAGCATTGTAAATACACAGTTTTTTTCTTTAGAAACTCCTACTGTTTCAACTGCCCTTTCATTACCACACTTCATCTGACTGCAGAACAACCTTCTCCCACCATGTTTAAGGTCTGGATTGTTGGACATAGTTACATCCACTGGGCTCAAAGGTATGCTGAGAACAGAAATTTACCTAACCTCAATTTACAAGATGTGGAAATTAAGTGGTTGGGCCAAAGAGGATTAAAATGTCACCAATTGATACCATTGGTGAAAACCTTTATGCATTTGCCAAAACCTGACCTGTTAATAGTGCACTGTGGAGGTAATGATTTGGGCACTTTGACAGGGGTAGGTCTGGAAATGCTTTTAAAGGACACCTTTGAGCAATTAATGGCACTTTTTCCTCAAACTGCCTTGGTATATTCCAATATATGCCAAAGACAGAAATGGAGGTGGTCCAACCAATTTTGTCCACAAATTGAGAAAGCGAGGAAGCATGTAAACAAATCTGTTTCAGCTTACATGAGAGACCATGGAATGGGCTCTCTGTACAACAATAACTTGCGTTACTACATGCAAGATATCTACAGAGGAGATGGAGTTCACTTCTCAGATGAGGGCAACAGAATTTTCATTCTGAATTTAAGACTGTGCATTGGTACCTACTTATAAGTACCTAAATGTACCATAAACCCAAAAGCTCTTCTCAGAGCTACCCTACATCTGATCACTCACAATTATTATTTTTCTCTAACTTTTTTCACTAATTTTCCACAAAATTCGCTCCCCGGAGCGCTACCCGGTTCGCTAACCGAAAGCTAACCTCGCGGATTTTTAAAAAAAATGTTTTTTTTCCGCACATATAAGCCTCCTCAGCCACGCTCAGAAAACCTAGGGGGTCAAGATAAGTCTACCATGACCCCTTCTACCCATTCTAAACATTATTTGCCCTCCATCTTGTATCTTAATGCGACCGAAACACAAAATGGTGGACTCCAGTGACGCTTAAGGTTCGCTAACCGGGCCGCTTTCCGGAAAGCGGTCCTAAAAAAAGGTGGGAAAGTAATTTACAGAAAAACGACTAGAGACACTCTCACCAAATATAGATTAGCTCATACTACATAACAATCCCTTCCATTCTCACAAATTTCATTGAAATTTCATTTAGCCATTTAGCCTGTAGACCTCTCCAAGTACCGTGAGGTAAATTACTTCACAAAACACATCTGAATTGTTGGAATTGACAACCAATGAAAATGTTACTTTCATTTTCTACTTTTATTACCTGACATTTGATTGGTTATATACCTGTATATATATAAAGGGAGAGAAGGAAACACAGCCATTTTGACTACTACTTCTTGTTGTACCTCCTATTTCAATAGCTTCAAAAAACTTCAACTTCTTTGTGAAGGTAAGTTATAATTTTTAATTTTTTTTTTTTTTTTTTTTTGGGGTTCAAATCTGCTTTATTGTATGAGAAAAAGTACAGTACACAGCTTGCTTCGCCCACAACCCGGAGGCCGGCAGCAGAATGGAGAGGTCTGTACACAGCCATACAGCCGGCATCCCGGGGGCCCGGCGGCAAACATACATATACGGTAATCTTGTTCGGCAGTTGGTGGCGTGGGGTAGCAAGGATGAGCAGCAGCTGAACAGGGTTTTTTGCGAGAGAAGGTTCTCTCCATTTTGTTGAAATTCATAAACAGTAACACAAAAACATCCCAACTAGGTAACAACGAAAAGGCAATGCATGACCGTATAATAGGATCAGTGATAGAGTTCTGGCGTGGCGATCCAGGCAGGCAGAGGTGAGTGTGAGATCTCGTGTTCAGAATGCATGACCCGATACAAGAGGGACCAACAGAGGTCGGTCGTGGAAAGGTGTAGGGAACCCTGGAGCATCATCCGCTGAAGGTGTAAGAGCATGCAGTGAGTGTAGTGTAGAGTTTACACGTGCAGAGAGGGAGGGGCGGTGAGCAGGCCAAGGCAGGACAGCCCACAAGGTCAATGACTATTCAGGGGTACACGGGGGCTCGGGCAAGGAAATCAAGCCAGCCCAGACGAGACGTCAGGCTGGGTCTAGAGCATAGTCCGGGTTCTTAAGTGACGTCAGGCTGCCCGTCCGGGCAAACGCCGTCATCCGGGCGTGCGAGCAGATAGTGCACAAGCGGCTCCCAGATGTCTCTGGGACGACACGAGAGAGGCAGCAGTTCAGCAAAGGTAGCATGCTGGTCTTGGCAGTATATCAAGTCCTTGAGCCAGTCTTTGAATTTGGGCGCCCTTCCTCTGCCCCACCGGCACGCGACCCGCCGCCTGGCCAAGAGTAAGGCAGTGTCGATGAATTTCCTGCAGCCTCTAGGCATCTGCATCGTATACCCTAGGAGGGCCATCAGGGGGTCCGCAGGAACCACCTCCTCTGTCATTTCGGCAAGAGCTTCCAGCACTTGTCGCCAGTAGTGAGCCACCTGGGGACACTCCCATGCCAGATGGAGAAAATCAGCATGGTCAGCACGACAGCGCTCGCATCGGTCATTATCCGCCAGTCCGAACCTAAGTTTCCGCACCGGCGTGTAGTACACTCGTTGAAGAAATTTATAGTGGATAATTTTCAACCTGCTACTGGCAGATATACGGGAAGTGAGCGCGCAGCAATAGTGCCATTGGTCGTCCGACACCTCAGTCGCAAGCTCAGCAGACCAGCGCGTTCGAGCAGCGGATTCCGGATCAGGGGCAGCACTGCGGAGCTGACGGTAGAGTCCAGAGACCAGATGTGCACCGTCCTGTGACCCTAATAAGAAGTGCAGCGGAGGGAGGGTCTCGGGCTCAATAGGATAATCAGGTAAAATATCTTTCATCCCTGCACGCAAGCAGATGTAATAGAAGAGCTCGAGGGGGGTGCGCTCATGCGTTTTGAAAAACAGGTCAACTGACTTGAAACGACCCTCATGAAACAGATCGCCCCAGCAGGTGACACGTAGTGTATCACAAAGACGTCGGAAACCCGTTTCCGATAACAGTGTGAGCTCCGGGTGGTAGGCAAGCGGTAACCTGGGCGAGTAGATCAATGGGCATGATAAGCTTTTAGCCATGCGGCGCCACGCGTCCAGAGTGCAGGAAACCGAGGTATTCGGCGTGGTTATGGACGCCTCAGGACAGTGCAGCAGCCCATTGAGCGGGATTGGGTGCACGATCCAGTCTTCGACCGCTATGTGTGGCATAAAGGGGGTAGGAGCCATCCAGTGGTAGGCGAATTGCGCCTGTGCGCACTGGTAGTATGCCTCAAAATCAGGGACATCAAAACCTCCTTTTTCATAGGGAAGGATCAGCGTCGACCATTTTAACCGGGGGCTCTTGCCTCCCCAGAAAAGCCTGCGTAACTCCGTCCGAAGCGTTTTGAAAAAGAAAGCCCCAGGGAAGTAAGGGACATTGAGGAAAAGGTACAGAAAGCGGGGTAGGACCACCATTTTTATGAGCGAGGCCCTCCCGGCCATAGAGAGTGGTAACGTGATCCATCTGTCGATGGAGGCAGTTAATTTGGTCATGGCAACTCCATAATTGGAACGCAGTGTCTCGTCCTTGTCACGAGAGATGCGGATTCCCAGATAGCGGAGATCCGTACTACACCACTCCAACGGGTAATCAAGGGGGAAGTCGCACACCGCATCCGTTAGTGGGAAAAATTGCGACTTGGTCCAGTTTATGTGGACTCCAGACATACCGCCGAATAAAATAAATTCCCGAAGTAGGGGATTCAGATGTGTCTCAGGATGCTTGACGTACAGCGTGATGTCATCCGCATAGAGCGATACGTCAATTTGCCGCTGCAGGCACTGCACAGCACCAGTTCGATTCAGTTGCCGTAGGCGACAGGCAAGAGGCTCAACCGCGATGGCGAATAACAGGGGAGAGAGCGGGCATCCCTGCCGAGTGCCCCTCGTGAGCGCGATGGCCTGCGACAGGCGTCCGTTAATCAGCACCCTGGCCGTGGGATCCGTGTACAGGAGGCGGACCCAGGACAGGAATAGCTTAGGGAACCCCATGCTAGCAAGTACCGAAAATAGGTAAGGCCATTCAATAGAATCGAAAGCCTTGGTGGCATCAAGGAATACAGCTGCCACTGGGGTGTCAGGGTGAACTGTGCGGAGCAAGGAGAAGAGGGTGCGAAGATTGTGGGACGTAGATCTGCCCGCCACAAAGCCAGACTGATCAGGCAATACAAGTCTGGTCATAAGGAGCGATAGTCGAGTGGCTAGCACCTTAGCAAGGATCTTGACGTCACAGTTTAGGAGGGAGAGCGGGCGGTAAGAATCGCATGATGTGGGGTCTTTATCTGGCTTTAGGAGGGAGGTGATCACCACCTCGCGCATAGAGCGGGGAAGAATACCATCAGCAAGGGATTCCGTAAACACCTCTCGAAGCACTGGCGCCATAACATCAATGTAGGCTTTATAAAATTCGGCAGGTATGCCATCAAGGCCCGGGGCCTTGCCATTCCTGAGGGACATAATGGCCTCACGCACCTCTTCGAGCTCGAAGGGCGCAGCCAGAAACTCCCTGTCCCCATCGCTGAGCCAGCATAACGCCACATCGTTGAGGTATGATGCATAGGGCGCATCCGCCTCCGCTGTGGAGGTGTATAGTGAGGAGTAGTGCATTGCGAATGTGTGTAATATTGCTTCAGGGTCACGCACAGTGGTACCGGCGGCGTCGGTGATTTCTAATATGGTGTGGTGCATATGTGAGGGTTGCGTGAGTGTGGCCAGTACCTTCCCGGGCCTATCGCCTTCACAGTATTTACGGGCTGTCCAATGCTTGCCCCGGTATTTCGCTTCCCTGGCAGCCTCCTCCTCATACCTTGATAGTGACTCCCTAAAGGCGGCATGCAGGCCGGGGTCAGTGTCTGATGTCATGCGGAGTTCCAGGGACCGTAGGTCCTTCTCCAGTGTGGTAATGGAGTGCAGAATATCACGTAGTACCCCGTGGCTCTTAGATATGCAGTACCCCCTGACAGTGACCTTAAACGCCTCCCAAATGGTCTCAACCGAGTCAACCGTCCCCTTGTTTCTGGAAAAGAAGTCCGCTATCTCTTCCCCCAGTTCAGTGCAAAACAGGTTGTCAAGAAGTACAGCAGGGCGTAACCGCCACTGCGGCCGGGGAGCATCCCACCCAGGGATACGGAATCGTAAAAGTACAGGGCTGTGATCAGAGTAGGTTCTAGGCAGGTGAGTAGCCCCCACTAAGTCCGCAGCGACCATCCTAGTGACTAAGAAGTAATCCAGGCGTGCCCATGTCCCAGTATGAGAGGTGAAATGTGTACCCTCCCTTCCATTAGGATGTGAGTGTCTCCATATATCTAGAAGTCCACCCTCCTCGATAACTCCCCCCAGTGCCTCCCTGGCCCTCGGCTTATAGGAGCCAACCCCATCCGCTCTGTCTAACATGGGTATCAATGCCAGGTTGAAATCACCACCCCATACTATGTGTCGCGCCCCAACAGCCACTATCTGACCCCACAGAGTGGTGAAAAAGGCAGGTGAATCAATATTAGGTGCATATACGGACACAAACAGATACAGGTCACGGCCTATTCTGCCCCATAATAGAGCATAACGGCCCTCTCTGTCCGACATGTCCCCACATGGTTGGAAAGGCACATTGCGGGCAACAAGAATTGCCACCCCCCTGGCATAAGTCGAATAAGAGGAAAAGATACGGTGTACAGCCCATTTCTTTGCAAAAGTGGCGCCACCTCGTGCGGGCAGATGTGTCTCTTGTAACATGGCCAGCTGCACATGATGTCTATCGAGGTAGGCAATAACATTACGGCATTTCCTAGCATTATTCAGTCCGCGGACATTCCAGGATAAACATGTCAATTGCGCATTCGCATTTAAATCAGCCATGGGCAAAACAACGACGAGTAAAGGAGGGCCCCAGAGGGCCGCAAAATGCAACCTCCCCCTCCCTGACAGTGCCAGAGTGTAGCCCAGGTATCGGAAATATACACAGTTTGTACAGCCCCCATGCATTACTGGACAAGCAGGCTAGCAGAACACATGCAGACAGAGCCGCCATGGATAGATCAGTAAGATAACATAGCGGTGCCAAGACAGGCAGCATAACATAGCCACCCCCGCCCAACCAGCAACGGTGCACACACCAGAATAATGTCCACGTGGAAAGTGTAGTCAATGATTGCCTCTTGAAACATCCCCACCCCCCACCCACCCCAGCATCCCAATCATGCCAGAAGCCGATCTCTCCCACCCAACAGCCCTTCCCCAATCCCTCCCCACCCAAGTCCCGCAACAGCAAAAACTCAAACATTAGCAAGGTAAAGGGGATCACCCAATAGGGGTAACACATAGAGTGCGCACAGCCACTCCCTGACCCTGAGCTCCATCACTGTGCCGCCCTCGGGGGAGACTAGGGTCAGAAAAGTGGACCTTGGTTTTACGTTACCACAGGGGTGCAGGTTCAGCGCAAGTCCATCATCCGCAATCCACCCAGTGTCCGTGCAGCAGTCCGTGTAAAGAAAACCATCCTGAGTAGATAAGGCGTACGGAGCAGCACAAGGCATCAGTTAGCCGTTCCAGGGTGATGAGGATTAGTCTGCCTCTTCATGACCTTCATCATCAGCTCGACCATCCCGCTGGGACCTTCGAAGCGATTTCAGGAAGTCTTCAACCTTTTGCGGATTAGTGAAGAATCTTTGTGTGCCCTGGTGCGTGACTCGGAGTTTCGCAGGATACAAGAGCGCATAGTCTATCTGGGCCTCTCGCAACTTTTTCTTTACCGGAAGGAATTTGCGTCGCTCCTCCTGAACCATGGGCGTGAAGTCTGGGTAAATGGAGAACGTCACACCATTGTAATGCAGCGACCTCTGAGTCCGGGCCGCCCGAAGCGCAGTATCCCGGTCACGGTAATTCAAGAGACGAGCTATTATGGGCCTCGGTGGGAGCCCAGGCTTGGGCACAGGTGCCAGGGAGCGGTGGGCCCTTTCAACGATAAATTGTGGCGAGAAGGCATCCTCGCCGATCGAGCCTCTGAGCAACTTCTCGATGTATAGCTCCATCCTGCCCGTGTCTGTGGACTCCGGCACATTGGTGACCCGTATGTTATTCCGGCGGCTGCGAGCTTCCAAGTCCTCATTTTTAGCCGCTATGACCCTAAGCAAGTTGTCCATCCTGCTCAGTTGCGTCGTGTGGGTCGCGGTAATGTCTGAAGTGTCGGATATACGTTGCTCCGCAGTTGTGATGCGCTCTTCGTGACGATCAACTTTGTGCACTAGCGCGTCCAGTCGAGCAGTGACCCCATCCACCTTCTCAACCACCGTGGCAAACCCCTGCCGCATCTCCTGTATTAAGTTGGTCAGATCAACGCCCGCAGTAGCCGAGCCGGTAGCTTGTGGGGACGATGCACTAGGTACAGGATCCGCTTGTACCGATTTCGCTCCTTTTTTTGCGCCTTCAAAGCTAAGCTTCGCCTGCCGATTTTCAGGCCGCACCATGGTGGTTAGCTATCCTTGCACCTGTGCGCCGTGGAGCGTGGCGGCGTGTCAGGGTACCCCAGTGGGAGGCGACTGTAGCAGGGTAGTGATTTCGCAGGTGCCACAGTGGGACAGCAAGGGCCAATACAAAGGCGGGCTCAGGGGTACAGGAGACCTGTGTGGATCCAAAGCGCCGTGAGGCTGTGCAGAAGGAGGCGTCGAGGCAGGGGAGGCTCCGGGCCTCTATGCGCAGGTCAGTGGAGGCGCCAATGGCCCAGGCGGGTAGACTCAGAGAGCGGCAGGGCACCGGTGGAGCGAGGTGGCAGAAGAGGAGCCCCCTAGGGAAGGTGCAGCGTGAGTCCTCCGTGTGCCGGGGTCCCCAGAGGAGGTGCGAGGCCACAGCAGAGCCGGGAGAGGAGCAGGGTCCCCTCCGTGACAGCAGTCGGCGGCGCAGCAGTCCGCAGGGCCACCCAGGGTCCAGAGGTGGGGCAGCAGCGCAATGGACGCTCCGGGCATGAAACGTGGCAGCACCGTGCACTGCGGGGGCCAGGCGCAACACGCAGCCACAGATCCGGTATGCTGCAGGGACCTGCCGTACCGCCAAGAGTCCCAGGCAGTCGTGGGCACCCACACGGACCCAGGACACGGGCCTCGCCGCAGCCCCCGCCAGCAACCAGTAGCGGGTCAGTCCAAAGCCCCAGGAGCGAGGGCAGTAGTGGTAGATGGGGGGGGGCTCTGCACGGGTGGGGTGACAGCCTCTTACCGCCCAGCCAGGTCCGCACACGAGGTCTCAGCAGCAGGCCGCCATCAGTCCCATCACGCGGCCCAGATCCTCGTGGTCAACCCCGGTGTTGCGTAGACCGCTGCAGCCGGCCACCGCGATCCGTCAGCTCCAGTGTGATCTCCGCTGGATCTTCAAGCGTCGGTATCTCGAGGTGCGAGCGCCTGAGCACCACCAAACTTGGGTCGATTGTAGGGTGTGACACCTTCTGCAGGCGACGTGAAAATCAGGAGATTTGGCACTCCGTGGCAGCAGATAACAGCAGGATCATTGACCAAGGTGCGGGAGCTGCGCGTTCAAGCAGCCATTCCGCTCGTGCGCCCTCTAGCGCCCCCAAGGTAAGTTATAATTTAATATATTGTGCACTATAACTTAATATAGTAGACTTTTTCTGCTAGATATACACTATCCCTCTGTAGTAGTAATGTATTTAGATAGACTTCTCTGTTATAGTTATGAATGGAGTAAGGCTTGTCTTGGTTAAATCACATACACTTTTTTATAGTCCTATTTCCACTCTCATACTATACACTGCCAAAAGATAAATTCACTGATAAAAACTGCCTATCTAAAATTAATCCCAACAGTGCCCTATCTCTACTAATATATATTTTTTTAATCCAAATTTCAGGCAAAATGGAAGGCGAGCAGCAAGTTTCTTTTGAGATGGACCTGCAAGAGAGCAGCCAGGAATTAATTGAACAAATTGACATGGAATTTATGGATGAAAGCTTGGATAATGAACTGCTGCAATGTGTCCAAGCAGTAGATGTCCTCCTTGCAAATGAGGACATTTTGCAACCTCACAGATTGCAAACAATATTTCAAGAAAATAATGACATTTCAGACACTGAAATGTTAGAAAGTTTAATAAATTATGAAAAAGAATCAAAATAAAAAAAACACTTTAAAAAAAAGAAAACAAAAAAAAACAAGAAAAACAACAATTAACATACAGTATTAGAAAAGTCTTTCATTCTTTTATCCATAAAGTTCGCTGCCCAGAACGCTTTCCGGTTCGCGAACTTGGCGCTTACCACGCAAAAAAAAAATTTTTTTTTTTTTTTTGGACCCTCCTAGGCCCTTTTAAAACCTCCACATAAAACCTAGGGGGTCAACGAGGATCTACTATGCCCCCTTATGGTAATTTCCCCCTTTGTTTTGGCCTCCTCTTGTCTCTCGATCCTACCGAGAGACAAGATGGCGGCCGCTCCGGACTGTTTAGAATGTTGACAGACACCGGAGGGCCAATCAGCTTCGCATCGCAAAGTTCCGATACGCGAAAGGTTCGCTAACCGGATCGCTGCCCGGAACGCTGTTACAGATATATATCTTGATTTAAACGTTAATTTCTCAAAATCCACTGAAGCACATATATTGAGACCTAGCAAAGGCACATCGGGCTAACAGTCCCTACAATTTTGCCAATTTTCGTGAAAATCCATTCAGCCGTTCGGGCTAAAAGTGAGTCCAACCGCCCTATGGAAATTAACATGGGAAAAAGGCGTTTTGGGACCCCCTTTTTTCTCGGCCCCCCCTCCACAAAACCCCCCCAAATTTTCAAGGGCTGCTCAGAAACAAAATGTGCCATTTTCCTGAAAATTTCAGCCAATTCCGTCCACAAACGCAAAAGTTATTAGGCATAGAATTTTCAGAAATCCCATAGGGAAAAAATCCTAACTATATATACCTACTGGCGACCGCCAGTAGGTAATATATATATATATATATATATATATATATATATATATATATTCACAGAAAAAACCATAGGTTATACTCCATATATAGTTAGGAATTTGCATTTACAAAAAGTGATGTCATTTGAGATGTCATCAGTGATGTCATCAGTGATGTCACTAACCATGTCATGAATGATGTAATATGTGACATCATCAGCAGTGGATTGCGGGTGCGCGATATATAGTTAGCGCTTATAACTATATATGGAATTTCAATGGTTTTATGCGAGTAAAATAAGGTTTTCTAAATGCAAATCCCTAACTATATATGGCCTAAAACCAATGGTTTTTTCATTGAATTTTCAAGGTTTTGTAAATGCAAATTCCTAACTATATATGGAGTATAACCTATGGTTTTTTCTGTGAATTTCAATGGTTTTTTAATAGCAAACATCAAAAGCTGTCAAATGTCAAGTACGTGATAGGTAAAAACGTTTTCGTGTTTATGCACGCTGATGTGCTTTGAACGCTGCCCCCCCCCCCACTCCCCTCTTTTCTCTTAGTAGTACTCTCTCTTTGCAGATAGTGAACGGTAGTTAACGCAGACCTTTACCCCTGTTGTAATCCGTCGTACCTGCTTGTCTCTCCATTTGATTGATTATTATCCAAGCATTTACTGTTTTACAATTGGTTCTCTTTGGATCATTCTCTATTTACAAACAAGCACAAAGTCGCAATACTCTGTTTAGTCTTTGCAGATAGTGAAAAATCGTGTAAAAAAATAAAAGTCATCGAGCAAAATCAGTAGACCACTAATTCGATCTCTTTTTAACCTCGGTAAAATACAAACATTAGGAATAACCCTTCATGAGAAATACGAAAATAGTGAAATGAATTGAGCTCCACACCATGAGGGCTGCAAAACAGCTCGACTCCGCCACCCACACCGCCCAAAATAACGGCAAACCCTATGCAAATATTATAAATATACACAACACACCACCAAAGAAACAGAATAAAACATTTTATTAAATAACTATTTACATAACTATTTTATACTTTTTATTGCCCGATCCGGCTAGCTCAATCGATCGAGCATGAAACTCATGCACTGATAACAAGCGTTGAGAGTTTGTAGAATGATGGCTTCAGATTTTCCACATACCGTGTAGTGGCGCGAACTGGCAGGGGGCGTTTGGATTCTACCCCTTCTCCAAATAAGATTTTCATACGTGAATGTTCGTTCATGCTTTTTGTCCCTGAGTTGCTTCCATGTCACTGCCTTACATAAATGGCATAAGTCTTGGTTATTGAGTGCCATACTTCAGAGTTCTAAGCAGTTCTTGTAACACTGTTTAAACCTTATTTGCACCTGCTGCAGCTTCACTATTCAAAGTAAGTGGGGTCCATTTGTGGACCTGACTGCATTGGAAAACAATGTGATACGGTGCCTCCCTAAACCGCTTGACGGAGGCCCCCGAGGGGCGGTGAGATGGCGCGGACTGAGAGGGGGCGCTTGGCTCCTGCCCCCTCCCCAAGTCGTGTTGCCCTGGTGAGGCCTGAGATCGCCCCCGGCATAGGCGGCCGGCTCCCGGGGTCCGGCGGAATTTTTTCCCTTTTGAAGAATCTTTCATTCTGGACCTTGTCCCACAATCCGTTTCACCTGAAGACACGTTGTCGTAGGGCGCCCCTTTACCGTTTTAGTTGCCATTCCGCCCGCTTTTGGTACTCTGTGCCTCTTCCGCCATTCAGCTGTTTACCGCTCGCTCTTGCGACTACAACGTCTCGCTCACCATGTAGTTGAGTTGCTCCCGCTCTTAAGATTTGACCGAACTTTTTGGACTGCTGAAAGCGGTGGAATTCCGACCGCTGGTTGGTGGAGACATTTTGACTATATTCTGCACCTGCATTGTCGCGTAATGCGTCATATGACGCGACGCGTTAGCGCACCCGGAAGTGCTCTGGTGCGCAAGGCGCAGCTTCCCGGAAACGATCCAGAGCGCGCCGCGCAGCGCGTAACGTAAGCATAACAGGTCATGTGACTTGTTAATAAAACTTTTCATTGGTTCATTTTACTTTTCTTTTCCTAATTATGTAAGACTAGGTCATGTGACCTAAAAATAACACTTTTCATTGGATTAAAACATTTTTTTTCCCCAAACGATGAAAGCCCCACCTTGTTTCTGGATGTTTCAGACTGAAGCTGGCGTCACCATGAGAGCACCACCATCTCGTAGCTCCGTCGTGGCCATTCCGCAAGCAATCATGGCAGCCGCTCCCCACCGGAAGCCTGCGGGAGTCGAGGGCCCCCAAGACTTTTGTACAATCTTCAAGGCTGAGGGGACGCTTTCGAGAATGGAACCCAAGCCCTGGCAGACAAGCGTCCGAGTTCCAAGGTGTCCCAGGGCCATTTTACTGGACCAGGCCCAAATCCGAAGAGCCGGCCGCCATTTTAAGAGTCCTGTGGCAGCCGCCTACCGCTGCACCGCAAAGAGCCGTAAGAGCGGGCGGTAAACAGCTGAATGGCGGATGAGGCACAGTGTAGCAAAAGCGGGCGGAATGGCGACTGAAACGATAAAGGGGCGCCCCACTACAGCAGACAAGCCTCCGCCATGTGCTTCAAAACTGCATATGTATCTCGTGATATCAAGGTTGGGCAACCAGTACAGAACAAGCAGTTACGAGTCCCATTTACACCGGCGCCATTTTGGGCGTGGCCGGGCAGGTCCAGGATCTACTGAAACATAAAAAATGAGGCTGACGTCTCTGAAGCAGTTCACGAACAGCAGGACATAGCAAATAAACATGAACTCTCTAAAGCTGTTAACTCACTGCAGAACAAAACAAGTGAACCTGAAACCTCTGGAATAATTGTCGCTCAAAAGAACAACACACAAAACTCTGTAGAGCCTGAAGAAAAAAAAACAGAAGGGCACTGTAGTTTCAGACACACTTAACACTAATGACTAAACAAAGATATCGTCTGTTTATAAAGCAGTTATCATCTTGACAGAATTGACAAAGAAGTGTACAGACACCAATGCATCAGCATTCTCGGAGATAACATCTTAAGGAACAAAGAAAGACCTGTTCACTCTTGACACCCCAGGTGCTGTGTATATTGCACTATAGTGCTGCATCGAGAAAACGGGCAACCCTATTGATGTGGATTTTTCATTATTGCTTATTGTAAAGAAATGGCGACTCCCCCCTTTAGCAGATTAGCTAAATGTTTGCGTAATTTAGGCATAAAAGTTATATTATTGTTGTTGTTGTTGTTATCGTTATAGTTCTGGTTAATTTCAAAAAATGGTTAAATATATTTACAGTTTTTGTTGCGTTCGTTATATTTAAATATTAATAAACTTTTAAAATGTAACTGTCTTGGAGTACTATATTTTTTTTAAAAATCGGGTGAATGGGGCCTTGAATCGGGTTATTGTCATGTGTGGGCTTTGCAAGTGTACTGCTACAAGATCGGACATTTCAAACTCAAATGCACGTTCTTTTTCTTACCTTTCCGAAGCATGGAGCGCAATAGCAGGCAGAGAAAGGGTGATGCACGTGTTGAACACTGCCTGGCCTGCAAATTGCTGCCAGTGCCCCCCCGCCCGCTCCTGAAAGAGGACACACACACACCGCCGCCCCGAGTACTTCACAAATCTTTAAAAGACCATGCGCTTGTTCAATGGGAAGTGGATAACATGGCTAAGAGCATTTGCTGACTAATGCATGAATATCGCTGACTTTTCAGCGATATTCATGCATTGCGGCCGTTTTTTATCGCATTTGCGATAAATCTTGCTAATAGCAAGGTTTATGTGCGATAAAATTCGCCGAAGTGCGGCGATAATTATTGTCTCTAAACAAGTTAGAGACAAAAATTACCTCTAGTTGTTGGAAATATGCCCCCGGGTTTTTCCTTGCAGGAATCGGGAAGCGAAAGACTAGCACTGAAATCAGTAGTCTCACACCTGAATCGGGAGGGTTGGCATGTCTGGATACTCTACAGCTGGAGCCATAAACTACATCCGCAGGGCTAGGTGATAGCCTAGGTCCGGCCTGGACAATCGGACACAGAGGAAGAGAAGTGTCAGAGGGTGCGGTAGTGAATAGGGTGAAAGGGAGGTGTCGAACGGGCACAGGGTGTGATTCTCAGAGAAGAGCAGCGCAGATGGGGGAAGTATATGGCCCATGCATGAGAGAGAGAGCGGGGGTGACCATTGCGTGGGGGAGATGCGTGCGAGGGTGGGGAGCCATGCTGAGAATCGACGGCGTGCAGAGAGTGGCCCTGGTCAAGGCATCTAAAATGGCTGCCGTACACGACAAAATTGTGGCATTGGACAAAAACGCAAGATGGCGCAGACAATGTTTATCAATAAGGATTCATTTATAACAAAATATTTACTCGCAGTGACAAAATGGTGTTCAACACTTCCTGATTTCCATCGAATCGAACGTTAACAAACGTCACGCAGCAAAAAAAAAAAAAAAAAAAAGCTCACGTACAGAGCGGTTTTTAGCCATGTTATCCAATGGAAGGTGGATAACATGGCTAAGAGCATTTGCTGGATAATGCATGAATATCGCTGACTTTTCAGCGATATTCATGCATTGTGGCCGATGTGCGGCGATAATTTTTGTCTCTAAACAATAAAAACGAAGCACAAAATGGCGAATTCCCGTTTCGCTACCAGTTTGCGGCCCAGTTCGCGGCCCGTGAAGCGCTTCTACCGTGAAAAATCAATTTTTTTTATTTTCCCCATGGGACCCTTTAATAACCCCAACAACATTCCTAGGGGGTCAAGAGGGGTAAACCTTGCCCCCTTTCAATAAATTCCCCCTTCGTTTTTCACCTCTTCTTCTCTCTCGATCCTACCGAGAGATAAGATGGCGGCCGCTCCGGACTATTTAGAATGTTGACAGACACCGGAGAGCCAATCAGCTTTCTGTTATCCAATGGAAGGTGGATAACATGGCTAAGAGCATTTGCTGGATAATGCATGAATATCGCTGACTTTTCAGCGATATTCATGCATTGTGGCCGATGTGCGGCGATAATTTTTGTCTCTAAACAATTAAAACGAAGCACAAAATGGCGAATTCCCGTTTCGCTACCAGTTTGCGGCCCAGTTCGCGGCCCGGGAAACGCTTCTACCGTGAAAAATAATTTTTTTTTTATTTTCCCCACGAGACCCTTTAATAACCCCAACAACAATCCTAGGGGGTCAAGAGGGGTATACCTTGCACCCTTTCAATAAATTCCCCCTTCGTTTTTCACCTCTTCTCTCTCGATCCTACCGAGAGATAAGATGGCGGCCGCTCCGGACTGTTTAGAATGTTGACAGACACCGGAGAGCCAATCAGCTTTCTGCGCGCAAAGTTCCGTTTCGCGAAAAGTAAGCGGACCGGATCGCTGCCCGGAGCGCTGTTACAGATATATATCTTGTTTTGAACGTTAATTTCTCAAAAACTACTGGAGCACATATATTGAGACCTAGCAAAGGCACATCGGGCTAACAGTCCCTACAATTTTGCCAAGTTTCGTGCAAATCCATTCAGCCGTTCGAGCTAAAAGTGAGTCCAACCGCCCTATGGAAAAATGAATGGGAAAAACGCGTTTTGGGACCCCCCTTTTTTCTCAGCCCCCCCTTGACGAAACTCCACCAAATTTTCAGGGGCTGCTCAGAAACAAAATGTGCCATTTTCCTGAAAATTTCAGCCGATTCCGTCCTCAAACGCCAAAGTTATTAGACATAGAATTTTCAGAAATCCCATAGGGAATTAATCCTAACTATATATACCTACTGGCGATAGCCAGTAGGTAATATATATATATATATATATATATTACCTACTGGCGGTCGCCAGTAGGTATATATAGTTAGGATTTTTTCCCTATGGGATTTCTGAAAATTCTATGCCTAATAACTTTTGCGTTCGTGGACGGAATTGGCTGAAATTTTCAGGAAAATGGCACATTTTGTTTCTGAGCAGACCTTGAAAATTTGGGGGGGTTTTGTGGAGGGGGGGCCGAGAAAAAAGGGGGGTCCCAAAACGCCTTTTTCCCATGTTAATTTCCATAGGGCGGTTGGACTCACTTTTAGCCCGAACGGCTGAATGGATTTTCACGAAACTTGGCAAAATTGTAGGGACTGTTAGCCCGATGTGCCTTTGCTAGGTCTCAATATATGTGCTTCAGTGGATTTTGAGAAATTAACGTTTAAATCAAGATATATATCTGTAACAGCGCTCCGGGCAGCGATCCGGTTCGCGAACCTTTCGCGTAACGGAACTTTGCGATGAGAAGCTGATTGGCCCTCCGGTGTCTGTCAACATTCTAAACAGTCCGGAGCGGCCGCCATCTTGTCTCTCGGTAGGATCGAGAGACAAGAGGAGGCCAAAACAAAGGGGGAAATTACCATAAGGGGGCATAGTAGATCCTCGTTGACCCCCTAGGTTTTATGTGGAGGTTTTAAAAGGGCCTAGGAGGGTCCAAAAAAAAAAATTTTTTTTTGCGTGGTAAGCGCCAAGTTCGCGAACCGGATAGCTTTCTGGGCAGCGAACTTTATGGATAAAAGAATGAAAGACTTTTCTAATACTGTATGTTAATTGTTTGTTGTTTTTCTTGTTTTTTTTTGTTTTCTTTATTTATTTATTTTTTTTATTATGATTGTGTTTCATACTTTATTAAATTTTCTAACATTTCATTGTCAGAAATGTCATAATTTATTATAGGGTGTAATTGTTTTTCATTTTGAAGCAAGTTGTCTACTGCTTCAACACATTGTAGAAGTTCGTGGTCTCTACTGTCATCCATAAAGTCATCAAGTTTGTCTTGGCTGCTCTCCTTCAGTTCAATCGAAAATGAAACTTGCTGCTCGCCTTCCATTTTGCCTGAAATTTGGATTAAAAAAATATATATTAGTAGAGATAGGGCACTGTTGGGATTAATTTTAGATAGGCAGTTTTTATCAGTGAATTTATCTTTTGGCAGTGTATAGTATGAGAGTGGAAATAGGACTAAAAAAAAGTGTATGTGATTTAACCAAGACACTACTACTACAGAGGGATAGTGTATATGTAGCAGAAAAAGTCTACTATATTAAGTCATAGTGCACAATATATTAAATTATAACTTACCTTCACAAAGAAGTTGAAGTTTTTTGAAGCTTTTGAAATAGGAGGTACAACAAGAAGTAGTAGTCAAAATGGCTGTGTTTCCTTCTCTCCCTTTATATATATACAGGTATATAACCAATCAAATGTCAGGTAATAAAAGTAGAAAATGAAAGTAACATTTTCATTGGTTGTCAATTCCAACAATTCAGATGTGTTTTGTGAAGTAATTTACCTCACGGTACTTGGAGAGGTCTACAGGCTAAATGGCTAAATGGAATTTCAATGAAATTTGTGAGAATGGAAGGGATTGTTATGTAGTATGAGCTAATCTATATTTGGTGAGAGTGTTTCTAGTCGTTATTCTGTAAATTACTTTCCCGCCTTTTTTTAGGACCGCTTTCCGGGAAGCTGCCCGGTTAGCGAACCTTAAGCGTCACGGGAGTCCACCATTTTGTGTTTCGTTCGCATTAAGATACAAGATGGAGGGCAAATAATGTTTAGAATGGGTAGAAGGGGTCATGGTAGACTTATCTTGACCCCCTAGGTTTTCTGAGCGTGGCTGAGGAGGCTTATATGTGCGGAAAAAAAATTTTTTTTAAAAAAATTCCGCGAGGTTAGCTTTCGGTTAGCGAACCGGGTAGCGCTCCGGGGAGCGAATTTTGTGGAAAATTAGTGAAAAAAGTTAGAGAAAAATAATAATTGTGAGTGATCAGATGTAGGGTAGCTCTGAGAAGAGCTTTTGGGTTTATGGTACATTTAGGTACTTATAAGTAGGTACCAATGCAGAGTCTTAAATTCAGAATGAAAATTCTGTTGCCCTCATCTGAGAAGTGAACTCCATCTCCTCTGTAGATATCTTGCATGTAGTAACGCAAGTTATTGTTGTACAGAGAGCCCATTCCATGGTCTCTCATGTAAGCTGAAACAGATTTGTTTACATGCTTCCTCGCTTTCTCAATTTGTGGACAAAATTGGTTGGACCACCTCCATTTCTGTCTTTGGCATATATTGGAATATACCAAGGCAGTTTGAGGAAAAAGTGCCATTAATTGCTCCAAGGTGTCCTTTAAAAGCATTTCCAGACCTACCCCTGTCAAAGTGCCCAAATCATTACCTCCACAGTGCACTATTAACAGGTCAGGTTTTGGCAAATGCATAAAGGTTTTCACCAATGGTATCAATTGGTGACATTTTAATCCTCTTTGGCCCAACCACTTAATTTCCACATCTTGTAAATTGAGGTTGTGTAAATTTCTGCTCTCAGCATACCTTTGAGCCCAGTGGATGTAACTATGTCCAACAATCCAGACGTTAAACATGGTGGAAGAAGGTTGTTCTGCAGTCAGATGAAGTGTGGTAATGAAAGGGCAGTTGAAACAGTAGGAGTTTCTAAAGAAAAAAAACTGTGGATTTACAATGCTAATGATTCATTAGCAGTGATTGGTGCATTTCCATTTCTGAAAACAGAAAGTTAGGGTGCATGGATGTGTTCTTTGAAAGATGTAATTTGAATGGTCAAGGAAGAAACATTTAATGAAAGATTGCACTGGATACGCAGGTGCACTGAGAGTTCAGAGTTCAATTGAAACATTGTTGTGTGAATTTGCAAACATGAGAGGTCTTCCAGGAGGTGGTTGCTATGGAAACAAGGCAGACAGGGCAGAGGGGGGAAGGGTTTTGATTTGAAAAAAGTGAGGGAAGAGGTATGATTGGCTAATATGAGAGATATGTGAAAAGAATATCTGTATTTCTGTGCTTTCAATAGCTGCAGCCTTTGGAGTGCATCCTTTTTCTTCTGCTGAAGACAATTTGGTGTATTTCTGAGACTGTTTTCAAAACTCAAAAAATATTTGCTAAGGTGAGAAAAGATTTATTTAATTTAGATAGAGAATAGTATGATTTAAGGAGAAAATGATGAAGAAAGCTGTGTTTTTAAAATGTGGTTTTGTCTCTAGTGATATACTAATAGAATTAGTTTCAAAGAGAAATTATAATTGCATATTTGGTGTAACATTCTGGCATGCAGTTACACAAGATATTGTAATACATGGAGGCCATTTCATGGTCTGTTATGTAAGCTGAAACAGATATGTTGCTTTTAAAAACGATTTAAGAAATCAATTACATTTCTAGATATGTACTGCTAGAGCTTCATAGGTTGTTTTGGGCCATATTTATAAGGTATTTGAGTGTCTAAGATGTTGTGTTCGCCTTTTAAAATGTAAAGTGTTCCTCATGGGACAAGTGTCTTGTAAATACGCTCCCACTTGTGCTTGGCAAATTTAGATTTTGATTATGGGAGTTACCTAGCCATGTTAATAGTGTCCCAAAAATGGTGCTAGGGCATTCCAGAAAACACTTTCATGTGTCTCAAGGACATTTTTAGTCATTTCTTCATGAATGCAGGTATACAATTGATTTATATGCTGTGTTTAAAAACGAATTTTGAAATGAATTAAATTTCAGGATATGTACTGTTAGAGCTTCATAGGTTGTTTGGGGTCATATTTAGAAGGCATTTTAGTGTCTTTGAAGTTATTTTTCCCTTTTTAAATGGAAAGCGTTCCTCATGGGGCCCTGAGCAGTTCTTAGCCATGTTATTTAATTGGAAGTGGATAACATGGCTAAGAGCATTTGCTGGAAAATGCATGAATATCGCTGATTTTTCTGCTATATTCATGCATTGTGGCCGTTTTTTTCACATTGCTTCATAGGTTGTTTGGGTTCATATTTAGAAGGCATTTTAGTGTCTTTGATGTTATTTTTCCCTTTTTAAATGGAAAGCGTTCCTCATGGTGCCCTGAGCAGTTCTTAGCCATGTTATTTAATAGGAAGTGGATAACATGGCTAAGAGCATTTGTTGGAAAATGCATGAATATCGCTGATTTTTCTGCTATATTCATGCATTGCGGCAGTTTTTTTTCACATTGCTTCATAGGTTGTTTGGGTTCATATTTAGAAGGCATTTTAGTGTCTTTGATGTTATTTTTCCCTTTTTAAATGGAAAGCGTTCCTCATGGTGCCCTGAGCAGTTCTTAGCCATGTTATTTAATTGGAAGTGGATAACATGGCTAAGAGCATTTGCTGGAAAATGCATGAATATCGCTGATTTTTCTGCTATATTCATGCATTGTGGCCGTTTTTTTCACATTGCTTCATAGGTTGTTTGGGTTCATATTTAGAAGGTATTTTAGTGTCTTTGATGTTATTTTTCCCTTTTTAAATGGAAAGCGTTCCTCATGGGGCCCTGAGCAGTTCTTAGCCATGTTATTTAATTGGAAGTGGATAACATGGCTAAGAGCATTTGCTGGAAAATGCATGAATATCGCTGATTTTTCTGCTATATTCATGCATTGTGGCCGTTTTTTTCACATTGCTTCATAGGTTGTTTGGGTTCATATTTAGAAGGTATTTTAGTGTCTTTGATGTTATTTTTCCCTTTTTAAATGGAAAGCGTTCCTCATGGGGCCCTGAGCAGTTCTTAGCCATGTTATTTAATTGGAAGTGGATAACATGGCTAAGAGCATTTGCTGGAAAATGCATGAATATCGCTGATTTTTCTGCTATATTCATGCATTGTGGCCGTTTTTTTCACATTGCTTCATAGGTTGTTTGGGTTCATATTTAGAAGGTATTTTAGTGTCTTTGATGTTATTTTTCCCTTTTTAAATGGAAAGCGTTCCTCATGGGGCCCTGAGCAGTTCTTAGCCATGTTATTTAATTGGAAGTGGATAACATGGCTAAGAGCATTTGCTGGAAAATGCATGAATATCGCTGATTTTTCTGCTATATTCATGCATTGTGGCCGTTTTTTTCACATTGCTTCATAGGTTGTTTGGGTTCATATTTAGAAGGTATTTTAGTGTCTTTGATGTTATTTTTCCCTTTTTAAATGGAAAGCGTTCCTCATGGGGCCCTGAGCAGTTCTTAGCCATGTTATTTAATAGGAAGTGGATAACATGGCTAAGAGCATTTGCTGGAAAATGCATGAATATCGCTGATTTTTCTGCTATATTCATGCATTGTGGCCGTTTTTTTCACATTGCTTCATAGGTTGTTTGGGTTCATATTTAGAAGGCATTTTAGTGTCTTTGATGTTATTTTTCCCTTTTTAAATGGAAAGCGTTCCTCATGGGGCCCTGAGCAGTTCTTAGCCATGTTATTTAATAGGAAGTGGATAACATGGCTAAGAGCATTTGTTGGAAAATGCATGAATATCGCTGATTTTTCTGCGTTATTCATGCATTGCAGGCCTTTTTTTATCACATTTGCAAGCATTTCTTAGCCATGTTATCCAATGGGAGGTGGATAACATGGCTAAGAGCATTTGCTTCAAAGGTTGTTTGGGGTTATATACCATTTTTGGGAAATTATTAACATGCCTATCTAACTCCCATAATCAAAATCTAAATTTGCCAACCGCAGGTGGGAGCGTATTTACAATAAATTTGCACCATGAAGAATGTAAAATAGCATACTAGATACTCAAATAACTTATAAATATGATCCAAAACATCTTATGAAGCACTAGTAGTGCATATTTCCAGAAATGTATTGGTTTTCATTTAATGATTTACTTCATTGGTAGGCCTTCACATGTTTTTTTACCTTGGTTTTTTTTCAGTGAAAATCTTATCTGCAACCATGTGTTGGCCTCACCTCAAATAAACAAAACAGGTGATGGACTGAATGTGGATCAATGACACACATTCACCCCAGTCCAAAGATCTGGGCCTAAACAAACCTTTAGATAGGCTACATCTTATCGTCATCCTGAATTAATGATTTAAAATATTAGGGAGTGATTTATGAGTGTTGTATGCCTGTTTTGTACCATTGAGTGTCATTTTTGTGATGCAGTGCTGGTGGAAAATATTTGCTATGTTAAATAATTAGTACAGCATTAAGTTTTAGATGACTGTTATTTATTTACTGTTTGGTAATAGTGGTTAATAACATTTTATATTATATTTTTTCACAGATTCAACTGCAGATTCTTTCATAGTTTGGAAAATGCCTTCCAGAAGTCGAATACGAAAGGCTAGAAAACGTCAAAGACAGCAGGATGATGTTTTATTGCAGCAGTCCTCTTCCCCAAATACTTGTCAAAACACCAAGAAAGGTCCGGGTAAGAGCACGAAATCATTCTTAAGAAATATTTGTAGTAAAAAAAATTTTGCTCAAAAAAATGTGTCTCTTAACAAAAAGAGAAGTAATTTAAATGGAAAGGAGAGACCCATCACAAATGTTACTGGTAGAGGAAGAGATAACTCTGTGCATGATAGTAGAAGGAAACAACAGTTTAGGGACATTCGACAACGAATGTTCCGTAATAGGATATTAGTTAATTTATTGAAAAATATTAAAAAGAAAGGCCAACAGAAAGCGGCATTTTATAGGAAGAAGAAAAATGTAGAGAAAATTATTGATCATGCTTTTGAAATCAAGCGAAAGTTGTTTATTTTGGTAATCAATAGAATTAGGAAACTAAGCAAGGTAATTTCTGATTTCAAAACAAAAAGTAGATGGAAGAGAGTAGTAAATCGTACTAACTTTTGTGAAGTTTTTTCTGGAGAATGGATGCATAGTTCAAGTTCTGAGGCATTTTTTAATGAGGAGACTTATTTTCAGGATAATGATTTGGTGCATGCAGTTGACATCAGTGGTCGAGCTTATGAAGTGAAGGATGGTTGTCCAGTTGAAAAAGAACTACTTGTGACAACAGAGACAGAAGAGGCGCTAAGTGATGAGGTTTTAGGAAGACGTCCTAAGGGTCCTGTGTACATTTGGAAGTGTAGTTCTATTTGCAGTGTGCGACAGGTTTCCATCAATTTGCTATGTGATTTTATACGGACATTTAATAAGAAAAGTTTGAAGCAGAAAATGAAGTTGTTGCAAGATTTAGATCCTTGCAGAGTGAGACAAATGACAGGTTTGCGTGGTCATTCACTGGCTTGTCTTTCCAGGAGAGTATGCCAGAGTGTTTTTCATCATTTCAGGATGCTAGCAGTGCATCATAATAAAGTGAGAAAATTAGTGAGAATGTTGTATTATGCTAAGAGTCCAGCAATTATGCTTAAACAGTTATGTGCTGCTCTTTTGCATGGTTCTGAAATAGATGTGAAGAATCTTTGTGAAGAAATTGAGTTTTGTTACTTTGGTAGTAAAGATGAGAATGTTCAAATTGACCCTGAAGTAGAGGGTAATGTGGAAGATAATGTACAGGTTTCCAGTACAGATAATTTTCAGAAGGAAATTGCCACGTTTCAGATGAAATCAAGTGAGAGGCCTAATTTCACTTGTGTATGTTGTCGACGCACTTATTATAAGAATCAGACTAAGGTAGTGGATTTATATGCAAAAAGTGAAAGGGAAAATAATAGTGAATGGAAGGATTTAGCCACATACTTGATGGTAGAAAATTATTTTGATTTGGGATCGGATCAACGTGTGTGTACTTATTGTTGTAATAAATTAAACCAAAACCAGATGCCTGCTAGGGCAGTTCATAATAATCTGGAATTGGTTGAGATTCCTTCTGAATTGAAGGATTTAAATACTTATGAATCTATTTTGATTCAAAGTATCCATCCCTTTCAGGCTATTGTAAGAATGGAGCCAAAGACAGGGAAATTGCCTCCAGCAGATTTACAGAGAGGATTAAAGGGAAGAGTTGTTTATTTGCCTCTAGATTTGAACAAAAACATTAACACAATTGGAATAGAAAAAGTGGAAGAGGAACCTCTGGTTATCTTGGTTAATGGGGTTCCGACAAAGAATAAGAAAATATGGCAAGATTTAGTGGATGTTAGGAAAGTCAAAAAGGCAACAGTGTATTTGAAGAAAAATAATAAGTACTATAAGAATGTATATGTTGCAGAAGAGGAAGTAAGTGATGAAGAGGATAGCGATTTGTGTGCTGGCCAAATTGAGAAAGTAGAGGCCTCTAAAAGTGAAGAAATATATGAACATTATAGTGTTCATCCTTTGCATTCCAAGGAAGTGATGGGGAATGCTATTGAGTTGTTTCAAATGAAACAAGCCAAAGGGAGTCCCATTAGTGTTTGGGAGGAAAGTTTGGAAGCTCGGTGTTTCCCACAGCTATTTCCCACAGGTCAAGGAGGAAGATATGATGAGCGACCTCGTGAAATTCCTGCGTCTGAATACCGGACTTTACGATTGTATGCAGAAGATCCTAGGTTTCGGCAATGCATTCCCTATTTGTTTCATCTCCTGTTTGAAAGCGATCTGTCTGGACTGTCATATGCAGTGAACCACATCTTAAAAAGTGGTATACAGATGCGAAACATCTCGGCAAGTGACTTTATGCATAAAGTCAATGTCCAAGACAGTATTTTGGATTCTCACTTAATTAATCTCATGGCGTGTCAGCGTGGTACTAATGAGTACTGGTACCGTCGTCATGGTGACTTAAAATGTATGCTGAGGAACTTAGGAACTCCGACATGGTTCCTCACTCTGAGCTGTGCCGAGTATGGCTGGGATGACTTACTTGAATTTCTACGAGAGGCAAATGGAAATATTGAAAACATTGAATTCAAGACACCTGGAGAACTGTGTTCTTTGGATCCTGTGAATGTATGCAGGTACTTCAATCATAGATTTGAAGCTATGATGTCTTTCATCACAAATAAAAAGAATCCACCTCTTGGAGAGGTGTTGGATTTCTTCTGGAGAAAGGAGTACCAAGCAAGAGGTGCCCCTCATATACATATGTTGCTGTGGATCAAGGATGCACCTAAATTTGGAACAGATCCGGATGACTTAGTGATGAATTTCATCGAACAGTATTCTACGTGTGCTGTTCCAAACGCAACGGAGAAGAAAAGTCTAAGAGAACAAGTTCTACGTTTCCAAAGCCATCGTTGTGGAAAGTACTGTCGTCGTAAATTCAGAAACAAGGACAAGTTCTACACCAAATGTCGTTTCAACTTTCCACGACCGGTGATTTCTAAAGGAAGAGTGAACAGTTTGATGTCTTCGCTGCGACATAATGTGACGAGGAAATCACCCAAGAATACATACAATTTGAAAAGGAACGAAGAGTCCAAGTACATCAATGACTACAACCCAGTGATTTTGTCCATGTGGAATGCCAACATGGATATACAGTTTGTGGCTGACAACTGTATGGCTGTGGCTCGGTATGTGACATCTTACATCACCAAAAAAGAAAAGACCGAACTGAAGGATATGTGGGAGGACATTTCCCATGAAAAGAGCCTCAGCAAGAAGTTGTACAGTTTCAGTCTGAAGATGTTGTCGCATCGAGAAATCGGAGCTTACGAATGTTCTGATCGATTGTCTTCAGCAAGTCTCTATGCCAAATCCAGGAGTCTCGTTTGGGCGAGTCTTGGTCTTGCTGCAACGCGAAATCGAGTTCTTAAACCTGTTCGGGAAATTGAGTATTTGGCAGAAAAGGAACCAAACAGTACCGACATTTTGAAGACCAACATGTTGGATACATATTATCCAAATCGAAGCAGTCACCTTGAGAATATTTGTCTATATGAGGTTCTCCAAAATTATATATTCAAGAGGAACATCAAAGAAGATATTGAGAAAGGAGTGTATGCTGTAATTGGAAGTGAGGGATGCCTGGTCAAGCAAAGAAAATGCCAATTAGTAAACCATCGAAAATTAAGTGGCGAATCTCCAGAAAAAAAGGAGTTTTTCTATTTAGCACTTTTGCAACTTTTCAAGCCTTGGCGTGCAGAAGAGGAACTGCTTGGAGATTTCCTCTGTTACGAAGACTCTTTCAATGCAGCCAAGGAGTCCATAGAATGTCCTGCTTTTTCTAAATATCAAGAAATGCTAACTTTGGAAATTGAGCAGGAAGCAACGATTGCAGCCGAGATTGCCAGAGACAGTTCTCAGGACAGTCAGAGTTCTGTTTCATTGAGTCAAGATCCACTTGGAGGACCTATTATCGAAAATGAAGCTGCCACTGCTATGAATGAAGTAGAAAGAGCCATGGCACATGCTCAGGAGGATTCAGTTAACTTACAAGACTTGGAAAAACAACTCAACGTTGAGCAGAGGAAAATATATGATGAAGTTACCAAGGAAATTGAGCACGGATTAAGTCATGAGAAGAAAGAGTGCTCGTGTACGTCGTTGAAGCCTGTCCGACTGTACGTGAGTGGAGAAGCGGGAACTGGAAAAAGTTTCCTCATTAAAGCAATCTCTTGTTATTTGCAGGAAAGGACTGAGTCATCGCTGTCTTGTGTTGTCACCGCTCCTACTGGACTGGCAGCACATAATATTAAAGGTATTACTTTGCATCGTCTATTGATGCTGCCGGTGGAGCATGACAACAAATTACAATACAACAAGTTATCTGGAGATGCTTGCTGTGAAGTTTCAAGAGTTTTGAGGAAAATGAAACTACTTATCATTGACGAAGTAAGCATGGTTTCCAATGTCATGCTTGCCTTTGTGCATTTGAGAATGCAAGAAGTACTTAAAACTGAATATGATGTCTTATTTGGTGGGAAACACATTATTGTTTTCGGAGATCTTCTACAGCTGACACCAGTAAAAGGTCAACCTGTGTTCAAAATACTCACGCATGAAGATACCAGGAAGTGCCTAGGGAGCATTGGCAACGTCAATATATGGTTAAACTTCAATTATGCAGAACTGCATCAAAATATGCGTCAGGCAAAGGATGAAGATTACAAGAATATTCTACAAGATATTAGAATTGGAAAAGTGACCGAGCATGGGAAAGAAGCTTTAAATGCACGGTTACTGTCAAATTTGTATCCCAAACAAGATATTGTGCCTGAGAATATTTTTCAGAAAATTACTGAGAAGAAATCCGGGATATGTCTCATGCCAACTCTTGCAGAATGTGCCATCTTCAACAACAAAATGTTGAATTTAGAAAAGCAAGAGATTGTGAAACTTGAAGCTATCGACAAATTAGAGCATATGGGATCAACAATTATTTTGTCAGACAATTTGAAATCAAAATTGGATTCATTAGAGAAGACTATATCTAAAACAGCGGGTTTTGAAAAGACTTTGAATGTGTGTTTAAATTGCCGAATTATTTTGAGAAGGAATTTACATGTAGAAAGAGGTCTGGTAAATGGATCAATGGGTAATGTTGTTGATTTTGAGAAATACAGAAATAGAGATGGAATAGAATTTTTAAAAATTAAATTTGATGGCATTGAGGAAGTACAGCAAATTGGTCGTTGTTCTGCTAGGTTTTTGCTTGTTAAAGATTTATATGTTCGCCGTAAACAGTTTCCTGTTTGCTTGGCATATGCGGTGACAATCCATAAATCGCAAGGTTTAAGTGTAGACTGTGCATTGGTGAATATTGGCAGTTCTGTGTTCAAGGAGGGTATGGCATATGTGGCATTGTCACGAGTTAGAACTTTATCGGGATTGTACTTGATTGACTGTGATGTCACAAACATTTGTGCGGATCTAGATTGTGTTAAGGAATACAATAGGTTAAGAAGAGAGTATGCGCCACATTTGCCTCAATATCCTTTGTTTGAGAAACGTGTGGTAGGCCGCAAACGTAGAAATAGCAGTAATAGTAGGGAGGTTGTTGCAAAAAGACTAAAAGTCAATGAACCGAAAATTGTTAGCAGAAAGAAAGTGGATTCTGTTGAAGATGTTGTCGGTTTTCAATTTGAAAACAGTTCTGGTGTCAACTGCTATGCAAATGTAGTGGTTAATGTTCTCTTTTCACTAGAGAGTTTAAAAGAACAGATTCTGTTGAATTCTGAACAAATTTTATGCTGTTTGTTGAATTCTGTTTTCGAGAAATGTAGCAGTGATCGAACAAAAGTAGAAAGTGTGTCTGAAGTTCGTTATCTGTTAGATGAATGTTCAGGTCAAACAGACTTCTCTGAAAATAATCAGCAAGATTGTCAGGAGTTTTTAATGTATATGCTTGATATATTGCAAGTTGAGGGTGTAGATGTAGATCACCTGTTTGGGCTTTCTTATCAATGGCAGCATGACTGCGAGAACTGTATGGTATCAAGTACTACTAGTGTAGACTCAGAAAGATTTATATATTTAACTTTGCCAGACAGTAAATCAGTCTCCTTTAATAAGCTAGTAAATGCAGCGGATCACAACATGGAGTGTAGCCAATGTAAATGTGATATGATGTCAACATTATTTATACGTAGATATGGCCAGTATGTCATTTTAATGATGCAACGATGTAGGCCTGATGGAACAAAATTGTCAACTTTAATAAAAAATTTTGTGGCTTCTCAGCTGTCAATATCAGGGAGGACTTTTGTTACTGTAGCAATTATCTATCACGATGGTCCATCAACAACATCAGGACATTATACAGCTTACTTAAAGTCTGGAAACGGCTGGTCATTCTGTAATGATTCTGTTGTAACGTTCAAAAAAAAATTGCCGTTTGACCTTAAAAATTCTTACCTGGTGTTTTTAAAACCAAAATTTTAAGTAGAGGGAATGTAAGTCTGCAATGCTGTCTCGATTAAAAATTCAACTATATAAACCTAATGCAAGTAAGTCTGCTTCATAGTAAGCAGTATCAGTGTCATAGGAAAAGGAGAACATGACTGACAAAGAAGAGTAAGATATTAGTAGTCCAGGATTGTGAAAATAATCTCAAATATTTTATTTTTGAAAGTTGCGAAAATAGAAAATGTCGGGATTTGATTGGAAGAATTACAAGATTTGCGAATCGCGGCAACATGATTTGGCCTAGTGGAAACATGTGATATAATGAGAGAAGTTTTTTTTCTATGTAACATATTTCACGTATCGATGGAGGTTTTCTTTCAGAAAGTGGCGGGCTGAAAATATTTAAAGCACAACAGAGTGGATGCTGTTTATAGGAGATCCTTCGACGTCATTGAAAGTAAGTTAATTTTAAGAAGTTTTGAAATCAGATTTCTTAGGTTGTATGGGTTTTTTAAACACAGTCATTTTGATTGTGTTTTTTTTTCCCCGCTGTTACATGATGAATACCTTCAAGTCACTGATTTAAGTGAAATTTGATACATTCTGAGAACAGCAAAAATAAACCATTTAACATGTATAATTAATGTTATGCTTTTTGTCCTTATGATATACATTTAGAAATGTGTGGTACATATGGGTAAGGTGAGTTCTGTAAATATCAATTTTAATGCTTAGAGTGCTGTACTTCTGGGTAGTGTTTTTTTTTTATAAAAAAAAGAGGCCTCACCTCAAAGAAAGCTCTTGAAAGCACACATCTTATTTGCATCCTAAAACAATCATTTACAATGTTAGACACAATTTTATTATGACTTTACATCTTTTTTGCGCTGCTATTGCATCACTATTGTGAGACATTAGCAGTGCAAGAAAAACATCATGTTTCAAAATAGGCCTCAGTTCAGCAATATCAAGATACAGTTTCTTTCGAATATATATCTTTAGGATTGTGTAGGGAACGTAGAGAAGCAGAGACTTCTGTAAATGTCAAAGTTGTTGAAAAACTGTTTGTTTTTGAACCTTTTCCCTTGTCTTTTCTAATTTTTAAATACATGTTATAATATTTTTTGAAATGTTTGTTCTTTGTTTTACAGATTGAAAGTATGAAAAAATATTTAAAAAAGGTAACAAGAATTATAAGGTAAATGTTTTCCACTCTTTTTACCCGCAATGCACTGCTGATGATGTCATTGACAGTATCTCTCATTTACTCTCTCTAGCTGTCTTTCTATTTACATTATTCTCTGTTTACTTCCCTTATACTAACTCTTCTTTTTTTTTTAAAAAATTTTTTTTTTAGTTCGCTTAAAGTTCGCGAACCGGTCAGCGAACTTGAAGCGAACCAAAAGAAATAGAGCTTGCCAGAGTGATAAACATTCTAGCAATTTTGTTTGAAAGGGGAGGTAGTTCTGAAAAGAACTGTTTTTTTTTGTTTTTGTTGTTTTATGTTTTTTTTGTAATTTTTTGAACATTTTTTGATTTTTTTGTATTTTTAGAACTGTTTTATGTTTTTTTTGTGTTTTTTAAGGAGGGGAGACAACAAAAAACAGGCTTTCAAAACGGCTCAACTGGAGCAAAAAAAAAGAAAATTACTTTTTGGGTGCATTAGGGCACTTATGATTTTCATATGCAATGTTCATGAGGTTGACACTCATGTTGCCATATGACAGCATAGCACCACAGTAAATACAAGACACCTTCATGTGCTGGAAGTTACGTTGGATGTTTGGCACAGTCTCTTGTGCCTCTCTTCCCGTCAAAGACAATGTGGATGTAGATCTTGCCACAGGAGTTGCCGTCGGATTGTCTACAAGATCCCTTAACTCAGCCCGGCTGTAGTTCAAGGGATGCCACCTGCTCATGTGACGGTGCATTGTATAGTTCCCCATACTGTACTTCTTTTCTGTGCCTCTCGACAATCTGTGGTCACAGATGAGGCAGGTGGCATATTTTGCATTCACTTTCTTGGTTCCAGGAGGGATGGTGAAAAACTGCCAGATGAAACTGGTTTTTCGTTTAGAAACCCGGGGCAACTCATCAACAAATTGTTGTCCCTCTCTCTCCTCTTCTTCTTCTTCCTCATCTTCCTCCTCTCTGTTAGTCATAATTTGACTGGGTGGTCCTCTCTTCTTATGGGGAGGTGGAGGTGGTGGTGGGGGTGCACCAGCTGCAGCAACAATGGAAGCCATTGTGGATCTTCAGATAAATGGTCTTTCTCTCACCAAGATGAAAGTCAGAGTGAGGAAATAAGGAGGGGTTTACTTGATTTGGGGAAAACAAAAGTTCTGAGCCAATGAAAAGTGTTATTTTTAGGTCACATGACCTAGTCATACATCATTTGGAAACCAAAAGTGAAATGAACCAATGAGAAGTTTGATAAACAAGTCACATGACCTGTTCCGCTTACGTTACGCGGCGCGCGCCGCGTCCCAGATCGCTTCCGGTTCGCGGTCCGGAGCACTTCCGGGAGCGCTAACGCGGCGCGTCATTAGACGCATTACGCGATAACGTGATACGTCGCGCTTCCGCGGCGCGTCACTGTTCCGCTAACGTAACGTTGACCGGTTCGCGGACTAGATCGCGGCATCAAGATGAGCTAACGGAAAGCTTCCCGGTTCGCGAACTAGAAGCGAAGAAAAAAAATATTAAAAAAAAAATTATCAATAAACATCTAAATATATTTTGGGATTTAAAGAATAATACATTTTACAGCTACAGATGTTAGCTTTTAAAAAACCAATGAAATTCACTGAAAAAACCATAGGTTATAGACCATATATAGTTAGAAATTTGCATTTAAAAAACCATTGAAATTCAATGAAAAAACCATAGGTTATAGACCATATATAGTTAGGAATTCGCATTTACAAAACCTTATTTTACTCGCATAAAACCATTGAAATTCCATATATAGTTAGTTGCGCTAACTATATATCGCGCACCCGCAATCCACTGCTGATGATGTCACATATTACATCATTCATGACATGGTCAGTGACATCACTGATGACATCACTGATGACATCTCAAATGACATCACTGATGACAACATCCAGTGACTGTATGTTTCTGTGAAGTTAAAATATGTCTTACATATTGAAGAATGAGTGGATGTATAAGTGTCTGGATGAAGGATTTAGTAGGTGCATGACTGACTGTATGAGTGAGTGATTAAATGTGTCTCACTGAGTGCATGGGTTAGTGACTAAACTGTCTTAATTTGTGCATCATTATGTCTGTTGTTCTGTAAACTGTTGCATGTGTTGATAAGTAGCTATATGAGTAACTATATGGGTTATTGATTGGTTACCTTAGTATTTGTATGGGAGACTGAGTGTGTGTGTGGGTGGCTGGGAGGTGTATGACTCTGTGCATAGATGTGTGAGCAGTTGATTCACTAGATGTATGGTTTCAAAAGTGCATGTGGAAACAGCTGTATGGGCAGTTGACTGTGTGCATGAGTGTATTGGTGAGTGAATGGATATCTCAGTGCTACATGTCAAAGTAAGTACATATGTAAAACACAGTACATGTGAGAGTTGACATATATAAATAACTGTGCATAAGAGCCAGTGAATGTGTGAGTGGCTGTATGGATCATTGTGAACTTGTATCAGGGATTGTATAAGAGAGTAAATATGTGTTAGTATATGTTTGAATAAGTAAAGTTTGCATAACTGTATAGTTGAGGAAATGGAGGTGTGATTGATTCTTTGCATGACTGACTAGGTGTGTGAGTAACTCCATGGATGAGTGACAGTCTGTGAGTGTCTGTTTACACTGATTGTATCTAAGGTTATATTAGAGTCTGAAGAGGTTCATCGTATTATCACATGAATGATAAAATCAGTGATGTGATCAGTAATGTCAAATGAGATGTCATCAGTGATGTCATCAGTGATGTCATTTGAGATGTCATCAGTAATGTCATTTGAGATGTCATCAGTGATGTCATTTGAGATGTCATCAGTGATGTCATCAGTGATGTCATTTGAGATGTCATCAGTGATGTCATCAGTGATGTCACTGACCATGTCATGAATGATGTAATATGTGACATCATCAGCAGTGGATTGCGGGTGCGCGATATATAGTTAGCGCAACTAACTATATATGGAATTTCAATGGTTTTATGCGAGTAAAATAAGGTTTTGTAAATGCGAATTCCTAACTATATATGGTCTATAACCTATGGTTTTTTCATTGAATATATATATATATATATATATATATATATATATATATATATATATATATATATATATATACCTACTGGAGATAGCCAGTAGGTATATATAGTTAGGATTTTTTCCCTATGGGATTTCTGAAAATTCTATGCCTAATAACTTTGGCGTTTGTGGACGGAATCGGCTGAAATTTTCAGGAAAATGGCACATTTTGTTTCTGAGCAGCCCCTAAAAATTTGGGGGGGTTTCGTCAAGGGGGGCCTGAGAAAAAAGGGGGGTCCCAAAACGCGTTTTTCCCATTCATTTTTCCATAGGGCGGTTGGACTCACTTTTAGCTCGAACGGCTGAATGGATTTGCACGAAACTTGGCAAAATTGTAGGGACTGTTAGCCCGATGTGCCTTTGCTAGGTCTCAATATATGTGCTCCAGTAGTTTTTGAGAAATTAACGTTCAAAACAAGATATATATCTGTAACAGCGCTCCGGGCAGCGATCCGGTCCGCTTACTTTTCGCGAAACGGAACTTTGCGCGCAGAAAGCTGATTGGCTCTCCGGTGTCTGTCAACATTCTAAACAGTCCGGAGCGGCCGCCATCTTATCTCTCGGTAGGATCGAGAGAGAAGAAGAGGTGAAAAACGAAGGGGGAATTTATTGAAAGGGTGCAAGGTATACCCCTCTTGACCCCCTAGGATTGTTGTTGGGGTTATTAAAGGGTCCCGTGGGGAAAATAAAAAAATATATATTTTTCACGGTAGAAGCGTTTCCCGGGCCGCGAACTGGGCCGCAAACTGGTAGCGAAACGGGAATTCGCCATTTTGTGCTTCGTTTTAATTGTTTAGAGACAAAAATTATCGCCGCACATCGGCCACAATGCATGAATATCGTTGAAAAGTCAGCGATATTCATGCATTATCCAGCAAATGCTCTTAGCCATGTTATCCACCTTCCATTGGATAACAGAAAGCTGATTGGCTCTCCGGTGTCTGTCAACATTCTAAATAGTCCGGAGCGGCCGCCATCTTATCTCTCGGTAGGATCGAGAGAGAAGAGGTGAAAAACGAAGGGGGAATTTATTGAAAGGGGGCAAGGTATACCCCTCTTGACCCCCTAGGATTGTTGTTGGGGTTATTAAAGGGTCCCGTGGGGAAAATAAAAAAAAAAATTATTTTTCACGGTAGAAGCGTTTCCCGGGCCGCGAACTGGGCCGCAAACTGGTAGCGAAACGGGAATTCGCCATTTTGTGCTTCGTTTTAATTGTTTAGAGACAAAAATTATCGCCGCACATCGGCCACAATGCATGAATATCGTTGAAAAGTCAGCGATATTCATGCATTATCCAGCAAATGCTCTTAGCCATGTTATCCACCTTCCATTGGATAACAGAAAGCTGATTGGCTATCCGGTGTCTGTCAACATTCTAAATAGTCCGGAGCGGCCGCCATCTTATCTCTCGGTAGGATCGAGAGAGAAGAAGAGGTGAAAAACGAAGGGGGAATTTATTGAAAGGGGCAAGGTATACCCCTCTTGACCCCCTAGGAATGTTGTTGGAGTTATTAAAGGGTCCCGTGGGGAAAATAAAAAAAAATTGATTTTTCACGGTAGAAGCGCTTCACGGGCCGCGAACTGGGCCGCAAACTGGTAGTGAAACGGGAATTTGCCATTTTGTGCTTCGTTTTAATTGTTTAGAGACAAAAATTATCGCCGCACATCGGCCACAATGCATGAATATCGCTGAAAAGTCAGCGATATTCATGCATTATCCAGCAAATGCTCTTAGCCATGTTATCCACCTTCCATTGGATAACAGAAAGCTGATTGGCTATCCGGTGTCTGTCAACATTCTAAATAGTCCGGAGCGGCCGCCATCTTATCTCTCGGTAGGATCGAGAGAGAAGAAGAGGTGAAAAACGAAGGGGGAATTTATTGAAAGGGGGCAAGGTATACCCCTCTTGACCCCCTAGGAATGTTGTTGGAGTTATTAAAGGGTCCCGTGGGGAAAATAAAAAAAAATTGATTTTTCACGGTAGAAGCGCTTCACGGGCCGCGAACTGGGCCGCAAACTGGTAGTGAAACGGGAATTTGCCATTTTGTGCTTCGTTTTAATTGTTTAGAGACAAAAATTATCGCCGCACATCGGCCACAATGCATGAATATCGCTGAAAAGTCAGCGATATTCATGCATTATCCAGCAAATGCTCTTAGCCATGTTATCCACCTTCCATTGGATAACATGGCTAAAAACCGCTCTGTGCGTGAGCTTTTTTTTTTTTTTTTTTGCTGCGTGACGTTTGTTAACGTTCGATTCGATGGAAATCAGGAAGTGTTGAACACCATTTTGTCACTGCGAGTAAATATTTTGTTATAAATGAATCCTTATTGATAAACATTGTCTGCGCCATCTTGCGTTTTTGTCCAATGCCACAATTTTGTCGTGCACGGCAGCCATTTTAGATGCCTTGACCAGGGCCACTCTCTGCACGCCGTCGATTCTCAGCATGGCTCCCCACCCTCGCACGCATCTCCCCCACGCAATGGTCACCCCCGCTCTCTCTCTCATGCATGGGCCATATACTTCCCCCATCTGTTTGCTCTTCTCTGAGAATCACACCCTGTGCCCGTTCGACACCTCCCTTTCACCCTATTCACTACCGCACCCTCTGACACTTCTCTTCCTCTGTGTCCGATTGTCCAGGCCGGACCTAGGCTATCACCTAGCCCTGCGGATGTAGTCTATGGCTCCAGCTGTAGAGTATCCAGACATGGCAACCCTCCCGATTCAGGTGTGAGACTACTGATTTCAGTGCTAGTCTTTCGCTTCCCGATTCCTGCAAGGAAAAACCCGGGGGCATATTTCCAACATCTAGCGGTAATTTTTGTCTCTAACTTGTTTAGAGACAATAATTATCGCCGCACTTCGGCGAATTTTATCGCACATAAACCTTGCTATTAGCAAGGTTTATCGCAAATGCGATAAAAAACGGCCGCAATGCATGAATATCGCTGAAAAGTCAGCGATATTCATGCATTAGTCAGCAAATGCTCTTAGCCATGTTATCCACTTCCCATTGAACAAGCGCATGGTCTTTTAAAGATTTGTGAAGTACTCGGGGCGGCGGTGTGTGTGTGTCCTCTTTCAGGAGCGGGCGGGGGGGCATTGGCAGCAATTTGCAGGCCAGGCAGTGTTCAACACGTGCATCACCTTTTCTCAGCCTGCTATTGCGCTCCATGCTTCGGAAAAGTAAGAAAAAGAACGTGCATTTGAGTTTGAAATGTCCGATCTTGTAGTAGTACACTTGCAAAGCCCACACATGACAATAACCCGATTCAAGGCCCCATTCACCCGATTTTTAAAAAAAATATAGTACTCCAAGACAGTTACATTTTAAAACTTTATTAATATTTAAATATAACGAACGCAACAAAAACTGTAAATATATTTAATCATTTTTTGAAATTAACCAGAACTATAACGATAACAACAACAACAACAATAATATAACTTTTATGCCTAAATTACGCAAACATTTAGCTAATCTGCTAAAGGGGGGAGTCGCCATTTCTTTACAATAATCAATAATGAAAAATCCACATCAATAGGGTTGCCCGTTTTCTCGATGCAGCACTATAGTGCAATATACACAGCACCTGGGGTGTCAAGAGTGAACAGGTCTTTCTTTGTTCCTTAAGATTCTCCGAGAATGCTGATGCATTGGTGTCTGTACACTTCTTTGTCAATTCTGTCAAGATGATAACTGCTTTATAAACAGACGATATCTTTGTTTCGTCATTAGTGTTAAGTGTGTCTGAAACTACAGTGCCCTTCTGTTTTTTTTTCTTCAGGCTCTACAGAGTTTTGTGTGTTGTTCTTTTGAGCGACAATTATTCCAGAGGTTTCAGGTTCACTTGTTTTGTTCTGCAGTGAGTTAACAGCTTTAGAGAGTTCATGTTTATTTGCTATGTCCTGCTGTTCGTGAACTGCTTCAGAGACGTCAGGCTCATTTTTTATGTTTCAGTAGATCCTGGACCTGCCCGGCCGCGCCCAAAATGGCGCCGTTGTAAATGGGACTCGTAACTGCTTGTTCTGTACTGGTTGCCCAACCTTGATATCACGAGATACATATGCAGTTTTGAAGCACATGGCGGAGGCTTGTCTGCTGTAGTGGGGCGCCCCTTTATCGTTTCAGTCGCCATTCTGCCCGCTTTTGCTACACTGTGCCTCATCCGCCATTCAGCTGTTTACCGCCCGCTCTTACGGCTACAGCGTCTCGCTCACCATGTAGTTGAGTTGTTCCCACTCTTGCGGTGCAGCGGTAGGCGGCTGCCACAGGACTCTTAAAATGGCGGCCGGCTCTTCGGATTTGGGCCTGGTCCAGTAAAATGGCCCTGGGACACCTTGGAACTCGGACGCTTGTCTGCCAGGGCTTGGGTTCCATTCTCGAAAGCGTCCCCTCAGCCTTGAAGATTGTACAAAAGTCTTGGGGGCCCTCGACTCCCGCAGGCTTCCGGTGGGGAGCGGCTGCCATGATTGCTTGCGGAATGGCCACGACGGAGCTACGAGATGGTGGTGCTCTCATGGTGACGCCAGCTTCAGTCTGAAACATCCAGAAACAAGGTGGGGCTTTCATCGTTTGGGGAAAAAAAATGTTTTAATCCAATGAAAAGTGTTATTTTTAGGTCACATGACCTAGTCTTACATAATTAGGAAAAGAAAAGTAAAATGAACCAATGAAAAGTTTTATTAACAAGTCACATGACCTGTTATGCTTACGTTACGCGCTGCGCGGTGCGCTCTGGATCGTTTCCGGGAAGCTGCGCCTTGCGCACCGGAGCACTTCCGGGTGCGCTAACGCGTCGCGTCATATGACGCATTACGCGACAATGCAGGTGCCGAATATAGTCAAAATGTCTCCACCAACCAGCGGTCGGAATTCCAATGCTTTCAGCAGTCCAAAAAGTTCGGTCAAATCTTAAGAGCGGGAGCAACTCAACTACATGGTGAGCGAGACGTTGTAGTCGCAAGAGCGAGCGGTAAACAGCTGAATGGCGGAAGAGGCACAGAGTACCAAAAGCGGGCGGAATGGCAACTAAAACGGTAAAGGGGCGCCCTACGACAGCGTGTCTTCAGGTGAAACGGATTGTGGGACAAGGTCCAGAATGAAAGATTCTTCAAAAGGGAAAAAATTCCGCCGGACCCCGGGAGCCGGCCGCCTATGCCGGGGGCGATCTCAGGCCTCACCAGGGCAACACGACTTGGGGAGGGGGCAGGAGCCAAGCGCCCCCTCTCAGTCCGCGCCATCTCACCGCCCCTCGGGGGCCTCCGTAAAGCGGTTTAGGGAGGCACCGTATCACATTGTTTTCCAATGCAGTCAGGTCCACAAATGGACCCCACTTACTTTGAATAGTGCAGCTGCAGCAGGTGCAAATAAGGTTTAAACAGTGTTACAAGAACTGCTTAGAATTCTGAAGTATGGCACTCAATAACCAAGACTTATGCCATTTATGTAAGGCAGTGACATGGAAGCAACTCAGGGACAAAAAGCATGAACGAACATTCACGTATGAAAATCTTATTTGGAGAAGGGGTAGAATCCAAACGCCCCCTGCCAGTTCACGCCACTACACCGTATGTGGAAAATCTGAAGCCATCATTCTACAAACTCTCAACGCTTGTTATCAGTGCATGAGTTTCATGCTCGATCGATTGAGCTAGCCGGATCGGGCAATAAAAAGTATAAAATAGTTATGTAAATAGTTATTTAATAAAATGTTTTACTCTGTTTCTTTGCTGGTGTGTTGTGTATATTTATAATATTTGCATAGGGTTTGTCGTTATTTTGGGCGGTGTGGGTGGTGGAGTTGAGCTGTTTTGCAGCCCTCATGGTGTGGAGCTCAGTTCATTTCACTATTTTCGTATTTCTCATGAAGGGTTATTCCTAATGTTTGTATTTTACCGAGGTCAAAAAGAGATCGAATTAGTGGTCTACTGATTTTGCTCGATTACTTTTATTTTTTTTCACGATTTTTCACTATCTGCAAAGACTAAACAGAGTATTGCGACTTTGTGCTTGTTTGTAAATAGAGAATGATCCAAAGAGAACCAATTGTAAAACAGTAAATGCTTGGATAATAATCAATCAAATGGAGAGACAAGCAGGTACGACGGATTACAACAGGGGTAAAGGTCTGCGTTAACTACCGTTCACTATCTGCAAAGAGAGAGTACTACTAAGAGAAAAGAGGGGAGTGGGGAGGGGGGGCAGCGTTTAAAGCACATCAGCGTGCATAAACACGAAAACGTTTTTACCTATCACGTACTTGACATTTGACAGCTTTTGATGTTTGCTATTAAAAAACCATTGAAATTCACAGAAAAAACCATAGGTTATACTCCATATATAGTTAGGAATTTGCATTTACAAAACCTTGAAAATTCAATGAAAAAACCATTGGTTTTAGGCCATATATAGTTAGGGATTTGCATTTAGAAAACCTTATTTTACTCGCATAAAACCATTGAAATTCCATATATAGTTATAAGCGCTAACTATATATCGCGCACCCGCAATCCACTGCTGATGATGTCACATATTACATCATTCATGACATGGTTAGTGACATCACTGATGACATCACTGATGACATCTCAAATGACATCACTGATGACATCACTGATAACATCTCATTTGACATGACTGATCACATCACTGATGATATCATTCATGAGATAATACCATGAACCTCTTCAGACTCTAATATAACCTTAGATACAATCAGTGTAAACAGACAGTCACTCATCCATGGAGTTACTCACACACCTAGTCAGTTATGCCAAAAATCAATCACACCTCCATTTTCTCAACTATACAGTTATACACACCTTACTTATTCAAACATATACTAACACATATTTACTTTACTCTCTTATACAATCTCTGATACATGTTCACAATGATCCATACAGCCACTCACACATTCACTGGCTCTTATGCACAGTTATTTATAGATGTCAACTCTCACATGTACTGTGTTTTACATATGTACTTAATTTGACATGTAGCACTGAGATATCCATTCACTCACTAATAAACTCATGCACAGTCAACCGCCCATACAGCTGTTTGCACATGCACTTTTGAATCTATACATATAGTGAATCAACTACTCACACATCTATGTACAGAGTCACACACCTTCCAGCCACCCATACACACACACTCAGTTTCCCATACAAATACTTGGACAACCAATCAATAACCCATGGTTTTTTCTGTGAATTTCAATGGTTTTTAATAGCAAATATCAAAAGCTGTCAAATGTCAAGTACGTGATAGGTAAAAACGTTTTCGTGTTTATGCACGCTGATGTGCTTTGAACGCTGCCCCCCCCACTCCCCTCTTTTCTCTTAGTAGTACTCTCTCTTTGCAGATAGTGAACGGTAGTTAACTCAGACCTTTACCCCTGTTGTAATCCGTCGTACC